>NC_139459.1:146077500-147327500 GCF_057233095.1 Heloderma suspectum
TCGTCCATACAGCGTACAAAAAGACAGTAGGCAAGCAATCCTGATGGCCCACTCAGTCTGTTTCACCAGGCTCGGCTTCATCGAGGCCGTAGTTCTTGCCTGGGAAGCCCAGCCTCCATAACCCTAACCCTAATTTGGGTCTTAGTGCTAATGTTCTTCTGCAATGGAAACATCCCCCCATGGATACGGTGTACTAAAACGGAGTAGGGAAGCCATCCTGGTGGCCCACTCAAGTCTGTTTCACCATGCTAGGCTTCACAGAGGGTCTGGTTCCCTCCAGGGAAGCCTAGCCTCCCCAACCTTACCCCTAACTAGAGTCTTGGCCCTAATTTTCTTGTGCAACTGAAACATTCCCCCGTCCAAACGGTGAACAAAAAGAAAGTAGGCAAGCTATCCCGATGCCCCACTCAGTCTGTTTCACCAAGCTAGGCTGCACCGAAGCCCAGGATCACGCTTGGGATCCGCAGTCTCCCCAACCCTAACCCTAACTTGAGTTTTAACACAAATTTTCTTGTGCAAGTGAAACATCCCCCCGTCCATACTGTTTAGAAAAAGTCAGTAGGCAAGCCATCCCGATTGCCAACTCAATGTGTTCCACCAAGCTAGCCTTCACAGAGGCCCTGGTTGCTACCTGGGAAGCACAGTCTCCCCAACCCAGCCCTAACTTGAGTCTTCTTAACCCTAATTTCCTTGTGCAAGTGAAACATCCCCCCGTCCATACGGTTTAGAAAAAGTGAGTAGGCAAGCCATCCCGATTGCCAACTCAATCTGTTCCAACAAGCTAGCCTTCACAGAGGCCCTGGTTCCTGCCTGGGAAGCACAGTCTCCACAACCCAGCCCTCACTTGGGTATTAATCCTAATTTTCCTGTGCAACTGAAACATCCCCTCGTCCATACAGCGTACAAAAAGACAGTAGGCAAGCAATCCTGATAGCCCACTCAGTCTGTTTCACCAGGCTCGGCTTCATCGAGGCCGTAGTTCCTGCCTGGGAAGCCCAGCCTCCATAACCCTAACCCTAATTTGGGTGTTAATGCTAATGTTCTTCTGCAATGGAAACATCCCCCCATGGATAAGGTGTACTAAAATTGAGTAGGGATGCCATCCTGGTGGCCCACTCCAGTCTGTTTCACCAAGCTAGGCTTCACAGAGGGTCTGGTTCCCTCCAGGGAAGCCTAGCCTCCCCAACCTTACCCCTAACTAGAGTCTTGGCCCTAATTTTCTTGTGCAACTGAAACATTCCCCCGTCCAAACGGTGAACAAAAAGAAAGTAGGCAAGCTATCCCGATGCCCCACTCAGTCTGTTTCACCAAGCTAGGCTGCACCGAAGCCCAGGATCACGCTTGGGATCCGCAGTCTCCCCAACCCTAACCCTAACTTGAGTTTTAACACAAATTTTCTTGTGCAAGTGAAACATCCCCCCGTCCATACGGTTTAGAAAAAGTCAGTAGGCAAGCCATCCCGATTGCCAACTCAATGTGTTCCACCAAGCTAGCCTTCACAGAGGCCCTGGTTGCTACCTGGGAAGCACAGTCTCCCCAACCCAGCCCTAACTTGAGTTTTCTTAACCCTAATTTCCTTGTGCAAGTGAAACATCCCCCCCTCCATACGGTTTAGAAAAAGTGAGTACGCAAGCCATCCCGATTGCCAACTCAATCTGTTCCACCAAGCTAGCCTTCACAGAGGCCCTGGTTGCTGCCTGGGAAGCACAGTCTCCCCAACCCAGCCCTACCTTGGGTATTAATCCTAATTTTCCTGTGCAACTGAAACATCCCCTCGTCCATACAGCGTACAAAAAGACAGTAGGCAAGCAATCCTGATGGCCCACTCAGTCTGTTTCACCAGGCTCGGCTTCATCGAGTCCGTAGTTCCTGCCTGGGAAGCCCAGCCTCCATAATCCTAACGCTAATTTGGGTCTTAATGCTAATGTTCTTCTGCAATGGAAACATCCCCCCATGGATACGGTGTACTAAAACGGAGTAGGGAAGCCATCCTGGTGGCCCACTCCAGTCTGTTTCACCAAGCTAGGCTTCACAGAGGGTCTGGTTCCCTCCAGGGAAGCCTAGCCTCCCCAACCTTACCCCTAACTAGAGTCTTGGCCCTAATTTTCTTGTGCAACTGAAACATACCCCGAACAAACGGTGTACAAAAAGAAAGTAGGCAAGCTATCCCGATGGCCCACTCAGTCTGTTTCACCAAGCTAGGCTACACCGAAGCCCAGGATCCCGCCTGGGAAGCCCAGTCTCCCCAACCCTAACCCTAACTTGAGTCTTAACCCTAATTTTCTTGTGCAAGTGAAACATCCCTCCGTCCATCCGGTTTAGAAAAAGTAAGTAGGCAAGCCATCCCGATTGCCAACTCAATCTGTTCCAACAAGCTAGCCTTCACAGAGGCCCTGGTTGCTGCCTGGGAAGCACAGTCTCCCCAACCCAGCCCTCACTTGGGTATTAATCCTAATTTTCCTGTGCAACTGAAACATCCCCTCGTCCATACAGCGTACAAAAAGACAGTAGGCAAGCAATCCTGATGGCCCACTCAGTCTGTTTCACCAGGCTCGGCTTCATCGAGTCCGTAGTTCCTGCCTGGGAAGCCCAGCCTCCATAACCCTAACCCTAATTTGGGTCTTAATGCTAATATTCTTCTGCAATGGAAACATCCCCCCATGGATACGGTGTACTAAAACGGAGTAGGGAAGCCATCCTGTTGGGCCACTCAAGTCTATTTCACCAAGCTAGCTTCACAGAGGGTCTGGTTCCCTCCAGGGAAGCCTAGCCTCCCCAACCTTACCCCTAACTAGAGTCTTGGCCCTAATTTTCTTGTGCAACTGAAACATTCCCCCGTCCAAACGGTGCACAAAAAGAAAGTAGGCAAGCTATCCCGATGGCCCACTCAGTCTGTTTCACCAAGCTAGGCTGCACCGAAGCCCAGGATCACGCTTGGGATCCGCAGTCTCCCCAACCCTAACCCTAACTTGAGTTTTAACACAAATTTTCTTGTGCAACTGAAACGATACCCCGTCCTTACAGTGCACAGAAAGCCAGAAGGAAAGCTATCCCGATGGCCCACTCAGTCTGTTTCACCAAGCTAGGCTACACCGAAGCCCAGGATCCCGCCTGGGAAGCCCAGTCTCCCCAACCCTAACCCTAACTTGAGTCTTAACCCTAATTTTCTTGTGCAAGTGAAACATCCCCCCGTCCATATGGTTTAGAAAAAGTCAGTAGGCAAGCGAACCCGATTGCCAACTCAATCTGTTCCAACAAGCTAGCCTTCACAGAGGCCCTGGTTCCTGCCTGGGAAGCACAGTCTCCACAACCCAGCCCTCACTTGGGTATTAATCCTAATTTTCCTGTGCAACTGAAACATCCCCTCGTCCATACAGCGTACAAAAAGACAGTAGGCAAGCAATCCTGATGGCCCACTCAGTCTGTTTCACCAGGCTCGGCTTCATCGAGTCCGTAGTTCCTGCCTGGGAAGCCCAGCCTCCATAACCCTAACGCTAATTTGGGTGTTAATGCTAATGTTCTTCTGCAATGGAAACATCCCCCCATGGATACGGTGTACTAAAACGGAGTAGGGAAGCCATTCTGGTGGCCCACTCAAGTCTGTTTCACCAAGCTAGGCTTCACAGAAGGTCTGGTTCCCTCCAGGGAAGCCTAGACTCCCCAACCTTACCCCTAACTAGATTCTTGGCCCTAATTTTCTTGTCAACTGAAACATTCCCCCGTCCAAACGGTGTACAAAAAGAAAGTAGGCAAGCTATCCCGATGGCCCACTCAGTCTGTTTCACCAAGCTAGGCTGCACCGAAGCCCAGGATCACGCTTGGGATCCGCAGTCTCCCCAACCCTAACCCTAACTTGAGTTTTAACACAAATTTTCTTGTGCAACTGAAACGATACCCCGTCCTTACAGTGCACAGAAAGCCAGTAGGCAAGCTATCCCGATGGCCCACTCAGTCTGTTTCACCAAGCTAGGCTACACCGACGCCCAGGATCCCACCTGGGAAGCCCAGTCTCCCCAACCCTAACCCTAACTTGAGTCTTAACCCTAATTTTCTTGTGCAAGTGAAACATCCCCCCGTCCATACGGTTTAGAAAAAGTCAGTAGGCAAGCGAACCCGATTGCCAACTCAATCTGTTCCAACAAGCTAGCCTTCACAGAGGCCCTGGTTCCTGCCAGGGAAGCACAGTCTCCCCAACCCAGCCCTAACTTGAGTCTTCTTAACCCTAATTTTCTTGTGCAAGTGAAACATCCCCCCGTCCGTACGGTTTAGAAAAAGTCAGTAGGCAAGCGAACCCGATTGCCAACTCAATCTGTTCCAACAAGCTAGCCTTCACAGAGGCCCTGGTTCCTGCCTGGGAAGCACAGTCTCCACAACCCAGCCCTCACTTGGGTATTAATCCTAATTTTCCTGTGCAACTGAAACATCCCCTCGTCCATACAGCGTACAAAAAGACAGTAGGCAAGCAATCCTGATGGCCCACTCAGTCTGTTTCACCAGGCTCGGCTTCATCGAGTCCGTAGTTCCTGCCTGGGAAGCCCAGCCTCCATAACCCTAACCCTAATTTGGGTCTTAATGCTAATATTCTTCTGCAATGGAAACATCCCCCCATGGATACGGTGTACTAAAACGGAGTAGGGAAGCCATCCTGTTGGGCCACTCAAGTCTATTTCACCAAGCTAGCTTCACAGAGGGTCTGGTTCCCTCCAGGGAAGCCTAGCCTCCCCAACCTTACCCCTAACTAGAGTCTTGGCCCTAATTTTCTTGTGCAACTGAAACATTCCCCCGTCCAAACGGTGCACAAAAAGAAAGTAGGCAAGCTATCCCGATGGCCCACTCAGTCTGTTTCACCAAGCTAGGCTGCACCGAAGCCCAGGATCACGCTTGGGATCCGCAGTCTCCCCAACCCTAACCCTAACTTGAGTTTTAACACAAATTTTCTTGTGCAACTGAAACGATACCCCGTCCTTACAGTGCACAGAAAGCCAGAAGGAAAGCTATCCCGATGGCCCACTCAGTCTGTTTCACCAAGCTAGGCTACACCGAAGCCCAGGATCCCGCCTGGGAAGCCCAGTCTCCCCAACCCTAACCCTAACTTGAGTCTTAACCCTAATTTTCTTGTGCAAGTGAAACATCCCTCCGTCCATACGGTTTAGAAAAAGTCAGTAGGCAAGCCATCCCGATTGCCAACTCAATCTGTTCCAACAAGCTAGCCTTCACAGAGGCCCTGGATGCTGCCTGGGAAGCACAGTCTCCCCAACCCAGCCCTCACTTGGGTATTAATCCTAATTTTCCTGTGCAACTGAAACATCCCCTCGTCCATACAGCGTACAAAAAGACAGTAGGCAAGCAATCCTGATGGCCCACTCAGTCTGTTTCACCAGGCTCGGCTTCATCGAGTCCGTAGTTCCTGCCTGGGAAGCCCAGCCTCCATAACCCTAACCCTAATTTGGGTCTTAATGCTAATACTCTTCTGCAATGGAAACATCCCCCCATGGATACGGTGTACTAAAACGGAGTAGGGAAGCCATCCTGTTGGGCCACTCAAGTCTATTTCACCAAGCTAGGCTTCACAGAGGGTCTGGTTCCCTCCAGGGAAGCCTAGCCTCCCCAACCTTACCCCTAACTAGAGTCTTGGCCCTAATTTTCTTGTGCAACTGAAACATTCCCCCGTCCAAACGGTGTACAAAAAGAAAGTAGGCAAGCTATCCTGATGGCCCACTCAGTCTGTTTCACCAAGCTAGGCTGCACCGAAGCCCAGGATCACGCTTGGGATCCGCAGTCTCCCCAACCCTAACCCTAACTTGAGTTTTAACACAAATTTTCTTGTGCAACTGAAACGATACCCCGTCCTTACAGTGCACAGAAAGCCAGTAGGCAAGCTATCCCGATGGCCCACTCAGTCTGTTTCACCAAGCTAGGCTACACCGACACCCAGGATCCCACCTGGGAAGCCCAGTCTCCCCAACCCTAACCCTAACTTGAGTCTTAACCCTAATTTTCTTGTGCAAATGAAACATCCCCCCGTCCATACGGTTTAGAAAAAGTCAGTAGGCAAGCCATCCCGATTGCCAACTCAATGTGTTCCACCAAGCTAGCCTTCACAGAGGCCCTGGTTGCTACCTGGGAAGCACAGTCTCCCCAACCCAGCCCTAACTTGAGTCTTCTTAACCCTAATTTTCTTGTGCAAGTGAAACATCCCCCCGTCCATATGGTTTAGAAAAAGTCAGTAGGCAAGCGAACCCGATTGCCAACTCAATCTGTTCCAACAAGCTAGCCTTCACAGAGGCCCTGGTTCCTGCCTGGGAAGCACAGTCTCCACAACCCAGCCCTCACTTGGGTATTAATCCTAATTTTCCTGTGCAACTGAAACATCCCCTCGTCCATACAGCGTACAAAAAGACAGTAGGCAAGCAATCCTGATGGCCCACTCAGTCTGTTTCACCAGGCTCGGCTTCATCGAGTCCGTAGTTCCTGCCTGGGAAGCCCAGCCTCCATAACCCTAACGCTAATTTGGGTGTTAATGCTAATGTTCTTCTGCAATGGAAACATCCCCCCATGGATACGGTGTACTAAAACGGAGTAGGGAAGCCATCCTGGTGGCCCACTCAAGTCTGTTTCACCAAGCTAGGCTTCACAGAAGGTCTGGTTCCCTCCAGGGAAGCCTAGACTCCCCAACCTTACCCCTAACTAGATTCTTGGCCCTAATTTTCTTGTCAACTGAAACATTCCCCCGTCCAAACGGTGTACAAAAAGAAAGTAGGCAAGCTATCCCGATGGCCCACTCAGTCTGTTTCACCAAGCTAGGCTGCACCGAAGCCCAGGATCACGCTTGGGATCCGCAGTCTCCCCAACCCTAACCCTAACTTGAGTTTTAACACAAATTTTCTTGTGCAACTGAAACGATACCCCGTCCTTACAGTGCACAGAAAGCCAGTAGGCAAGCTATCCCGATGGCCCACTCAGTCTGTTTCACCAAGCTAGGCTACACCGACGCCCAGGATCCCACCTGGGAAGCCCAGTCTCCCCAACCCTAACCCTAACTTGAGTCTTAACCCTAATTTTCTTGTGCAAGTGAAACATCCCCCCGTCCATACGGTTTAGAAAAAGTCAGTAGGCAAGCGAACCCGATTGCCAACTCAATCTGTTCCAACAAGCTAGCCTTCACAGAGGCCCTGGTTCCTGCCAGGGAAGCACAGTCTCCCCAACCCAGCCCTAACTTGAGTCTTCTTAACCCTAATTTTCTTGTGCAAGTGAAACATCCCCCCGTCCGTACGGTTTAGAAAAAGTCAGTAGGCAAGCGAACCCGATTGCCAACTCAATCTGTTCCAACAAGCTAGCCTTCACAGAGGCCCTGGTTCCTGCCTGGGAAGCACAGTCTCCACAACCCAGCCCTCACTTGGGTATTAATCCTAATTTTCCTGTGCAACTGAAACATCCCCTCGTCCATACAGCGTACAAAAAGACAGTAGGCAAGCAATCCTGATGGCCCACTCAGTCTGTTTCACCAGGCTCGGCTTCATCGAGTCCGTAGTTCCTGCCTGGGAAGCCCAGCCTCCATAACCCTAACCCTAATTTGGGTCTTAATGCTAATATTCTTCTGCAATGGAAACATCCCCCCATGGATACGGTGTACTAAAACGGAGTAGGGAAGCCATCCTGTTGGGCCACTCAAGTCTATTTCACCAAGCTAGCTTCACAGAGGGTCTGGTTCCCTCCAGGGAAGCCTAGCCTCCCCAACCTTACCCCTAACTAGAGTCTTGGCCCTAATTTTCTTGTGCAACTGAAACATTCCCCCGTCCAAACGGTGCACAAAAAGAAAGTAGGCAAGCTATCCCGATGGCCCACTCAGTCTGTTTCACCAAGCTAGGCTGCACCGAAGCCCAGGATCACGCTTGGGATCCGCAGTCTCCCCAACCCTAACCCTAACTTGAGTTTTAACACAAATTTTCTTGTGCAACTGAAACGATACCCCGTCCTTACAGTGCACAGAAAGCCAGAAGGAAAGCTATCCCGATGGCCCACTCAGTCTGTTTCACCAAGCTAGGCTACACCGAAGCCCAGGATCCCGCCTGGGAAGCCCAGTCTCCCCAACCCTAACCCTAACTTGAGTCTTAACCCTAATTTTCTTGTGCAAGTGAAACATCCCTCCGTCCATACGGTTTAGAAAAAGTCAGTAGGCAAGCCATCCCGATTGCCAACTCAATCTGTTCCAACAAGCTAGCCTTCACAGAGGCCCTGGATGCTGCCTGGGAAGCACAGTCTCCCCAACCCAGCCCTCACTTGGGTATTAATCCTAATTTTCCTGTGCAACTGAAACATCCCCTCGTCCATACAGCGTACAAAAAGACAGTAGGCAAGCAATCCTGATGGCCCACTCAGTCTGTTTCACCAGGCTCGGCTTCATCGAGTCCGTAGTTCCTGCCTGGGAAGCCCAGCCTCCATAACCCTAACCCTAATTTGGGTCTTAATGCTAATACTCTTCTGCAATGGAAACATCCCCCCATGGATACGGTGTACTAAAACGGAGTAGGGAAGCCATCCTGTTGGGCCACTCAAGTCTATTTCACCAAGCTAGGCTTCACAGAGGGTCTGGTTCCCTCCAGGGAAGCCTAGCCTCCCCAACCTTACCCCTAACTAGAGTCTTGGCCCTAATTTTCTTGTGCAACTGAAACATTCCCCCGTCCAAACGGTGTACAAAAAGAAAGTAGGCAAGCTATCCTGATGGCCCACTCAGTCTGTTTCACCAAGCTAGGCTGCACCGAAGCCCAGGATCACGCTTGGGATCCGCAGTCTCCCCAACCCTAACCCTAACTTGAGTTTTAACACAAATTTTCTTGTGCAACTGAAACGATACCCCGTCCTTACAGTGCACAGAAAGCCAGTAGGCAAGCTATCCCGATGGCCCACTCAGTCTGTTTCACCAAGCTAGGCTACACCGACACCCAGGATCCCACCTGGGAAGCCCAGTCTCCCCAACCCTAACCCTAACTTGAGTCTTAACCCTAATTTTCTTGTGCAAATGAAACATCCCCCCGTCCATACGGTTTAGAAAAAGTCAGTAGGCAAGCCATCCCGATTGCCAACTCAATGTGTTCCACCAAGCTAGCCTTCACAGAGGCCCTGGTTGCTACCTGGGAAGCACAGTCTCCCCAACCCAGCCCTAACTTGAGTCTTCTTAACCCTAATTTTCTTGTGCAAGTGAAACATCCCCCCGTCCATATGGTTTAGAAAAAGTCAGTAGGCAAGCGAACCCGATTGCCAACTCAATCTGTTCCAACAAGCTAGCCTTCACAGAGGCCCTGGTTCCTGCCTGGGAAGCACAGTCTCCACAACCCAGCCCTCACTTGGGTATTAATCCTAATTTTCCTGTGCAACTGAAACATCCCCTCGTCCATACAGCGTACAAAAAGACAGTAGGCAAGCAATCCTGATGGCCCACTCAGTCTGTTTCACCAGGCTCGGCTTCATCGAGTCCGTAGTTCCTGCCTGGGAAGCCCAGCCTCCATAACCCTAACGCTAATTTGGGTGTTAATGCTAATGTTCTTCTGCAATGGAAACATCCCCCCATGGATACGGTGTACTAAAACGGAGTAGGGAAGCCATCCTGGTGGCCCACTCAAGTCTGTTTCACCAAGCTAGGCTTCACAGAAGGTCTGGTTCCCTCCAGGGAAGCCTAGACTCCCCAACCTTACCCCTAACTAGATTCTTGGCCCTAATTTTCTTGTCAACTGAAACATTCCCCCGTCCAAACGGTGTACAAAAAGAAAGTAGGCAAGCTATCCCGATGGCCCACTCAGTCTGTTTCACCAAGCTAGGCTGCACCGAAGCCCAGGATCACGCTTGGGATCCGCAGTCTCCCCAACCCTAACCCTAACTTGAGTTTTAACACAAATTTTCTTGTGCAACTGAAACGATACCCCGTCCTTACAGTGCACAGAAAGCCAGTAGGCAAGCTATCCCGATGGCCCACTCAGTCTGTTTCACCAAGCTAGGCTACACCGACGCCAAGGATCCCACCTGGGAAGCCCAGTCTCCCCAACCCTAACCCTAACTTGAGTCTTAACCCTAATTTTCTTGTGCAAGTGAAACATCCCCCCGTCCATACGGTTTAGAAAAAGTCAGTAGGCAAGCGAACCCGATTGCCAACTCAATCTGTTCCAACAAGCTAGCCTTCACAGAGGCCCTGGTTCCTGCCAGGGAAGCACAGTCTCCCCAACCCAGCCCTAACTTGAGTCTTCTTAACCCTAATTTTCTTGTGCAAGTGAAACATCCCCCCGTCCGTACGGTTTAGAAAAAGTCAGTAGGCAAGCGAACCCGATTGCCAACTCAATCTGTTCCAACAAGCTAGCCTTCACAGAGGCCCTGGTTCCTGCCTGGGAAGCACAGTCTCCACAACCCAGCCCTCACTTGGGTATTAATCCTAATTTTCCTGTGCAACTGAAACATCCCCTCGTCCATACAGCGTACAAAAAGACAGTAGGCAAGCAATCCTGATGGCCCACTCAGTCTGTTTCACCAGGCTCGGCTTCATCGAGTCCGTAGTTCCTGCCTGGGAAGCCCAGCCTCCATAACCCTAACCCTAATTTGGGTCTTAATGCTAATATTCTTCTGCAATGGAAACATCCCCCCATGGATACGGTGTACTAAAACGGAGTAGGGAAGCCATCCTGTTGGGCCACTCAAGTCTATTTCACCAAGCTAGGCTTCACAGAGGGTCTGGTTCCCTCCAGGGAAGCCTAGCCTCCCCAACCTTACCCCTAACTAGAGTCTTGGCCCTAATTTTCTTGTGCAACTGAAACATTCCCCCGTCCAAACGGTGTACAAAAAGAAAGTAGGCAAGCTATCCCGATGGCCCACTCAGTCTGTTTCACCAAGCTAGGCTGCACCGAAGCCCAGGATCACGCTTGGGATCCGCAGTCTCCCCAACCCTAACCCTAACTTGAGTTTTAACACAAATTTTCTTGTGCAACTGAAACGATACCCCGTCCTTACCGTGCACAGAAAGCCAGTAGGCAAGCTATCCCAATGGCCCACTCAGTCTGTTTCACCAAGCTAGGCTACACCGACGCCCAGGATCCCACCTGGGAAGCCCAGTCTCCCCAACCCTAACCCTAACTTGAGTCTTAACCCTAATTTTCTTGTGCAAATGAAACATCCCCCCGTCCATACGGTTTAGAAAAAGTCAGTAGGCAAGCCATCCCGATTGCCAACTCAATGTGTTCCACCAAGCTAGCCTTCACAGAGGCCCTGGTTGCTACCTGGGAAGCACAGTCTCCCCAACCCAGCCCTAACTTGAGTCTTCTTAACCCTAATTTTCTTGTGCAAGTGAAACATCCCCCCGTCCATACGGTTTAGAAAAAGTCAGTAGGCAAGCGAACCCGATTGCCAACTCAATCTGTTCCAACAAGCTAGCCTTCACAGAGGCCCTGGTTCCTGCCTGGGAAGCACAGTCTCCACAACCCAGCCCTCACTTGGGTATTAATCCTAATTTTCCTGTGCAACTGAAACATCCCCTCGTCCATACAGCGTACAAAAAGACAGTAGGCAAGCAATCCTGATGGCCCACTCAGTCTGTTTCACCAGGCTCGGCTTCATCGAGTCCGTAGTTCCTGCCTGGGAAGCCCAGCCTCCATAACCCTAACGCTAATTTGGGTGTTAATGCTAATGTTCTTCTGCAATGGAAACATCCCCCCATGGATACGGTGTACTAAAACGGAGTAGGGAAGCCATCCTGGTGGCCCACTCAAGTCTGTTTCACCAAGCTAGGCTTCACAGAAGGTCTGGTTCCCTCCAGGGAAGCCTAGACTCCCCAACCTTACCCCTAACTAGAGTCTTGGCCCTAATTTTCTTGTCAACTGAAACATTCCCCCGTCCAAACGGTGTACAAAAAGAAAGTAGGCAAGCTATCCCGATGGCCCACTCAGTCTGTTTCACCAAGCTAGGCTGCACCGAAGCCCAGGATCACGCTTGGGATCCGCAGTCTCCCCAACCCTAACCCTAACTTGAGTTTTAACACAAATTTTCTTGTGCAACTGAAACGATACCCCGTCCTTACAGTGCACAGAAAGCCAGTAGGCAAGCTATCCCGATGGCCCACTCAGTCTGTTTCACCAAGCTAGGCTACACCGACGCCCAGGATCCCACCTGGGAAGCCCAGTCTCCCCAACCCTAACCCTAACTTGAGTCTTAACCCTAATCTTCTTGTGCAAGTGAAACATCCCCCCGTCCATACGGTTTAGAAAAAGTCAGTAGGCAAGCGAACCCGATTGCCAACTCAATCTGTTCCAACAAGCTAGCCTTCACAGAGGCCCTGGTTCCTGCCTGGGAAGCACAGTCTCCACAACCCAGCCCTCACTTGGGTATTAATCCTAATTTTCCTGTGCAACTGAAACATCCCCTCGTCCATACAGTGTACAAAAAGACAGTAGGCAAGCAATCCCGATGCCCACTCAGTCTGTTTCACCAGGCTCGGCTTCATCGAGGCCGTAGTTCCTTCCTGGGAAGCCCAGCCTCCATAACCCTAACCCTAATTTGGGTGTTAATGCTAATGTTCTTCTGCAATGGAAACATCCCCCCATGGATAAGGTGTACTAAAACGGAGTAGGGAAGCCATCCTGGTGGCCCACTCAAGTCTGTTTCACCAAGCTAGGCTTCACAGAAGGTCTGGTTCCCTCCAGGGAAGCCTAGACTCCCCAACCTTACCCCTAACTAGAGTCTTGGCCCTAATTTTCTTGTCAACTGAAACATTCCCCCGTCCAAACGGTGTACAAAAAGAAAGTAGGCAAGCTATCCCGATGGCCCACTCAGTCTGTTTCACCAAGCTAGGCTGCACCGAAGCCCAGGATCACGCTTGGGATCCGCAGTCTCCCCAACCCTAACCGTAAATTGAGTTTTAACACAAACTTTCTTGTGCAACTAAAACGATACCCCGTCCTTACAGTGCACAGAAAGCCAGTAGGCAAGCTATCCCGATGGCCCACTCAGTCTGTTTCACCAAGCTAGGCTACACCGACGCCCAGGATCCCACCTGGGAAGCCCAGTCTCCCCAACCCTAACCCTAACTTGAGTCTTAACCCTAATTTTCTTGTGCAAGTGAAACATCCCTCCGTCCATACGGTTTAGAAAAAGTCAGTAGGCAAGCCATACCGATTGCCATCTCAATCTGTTCCACCAAGCTAGCCTTCACAAAGGCCCTGGTTGCTGCCTGGGAAGCACAGTCTCCCCAACCCAGCCCTAACTTGGGTATTAATCCTAATTTTCCTGTGCAACTGAAACATCCCCTCGTCCATGCACCGTACAAAAAGACAGTAGGCAAGCCATCCCGATTGCCAACTCAATGTGTTCCACCAAGCTAGCCTTCACAGAGGCCCTGGTTGCTACCTGGGAAGCACAGTCTCCCCAACCTAGCCCTAACTTGAGTCTTCTTAACCCTAATTTTCTTGTGCAAGTGAAACATCCCCCCGTCCATACGGTTTAGAAAAAGTCAGTAGGCAAGCGAACCCGATTGCCAACTCAATCTGTTCCAACAAGCTAGCCTTCACAGAGGCCCTGGTTGCTGCCTGGGAAGCACAGTCTCCCCAACCCAGCCCTCACTTGGGTATTAATCCTAATTTTCCTGTGCAACTGAAACATCCCCTCATCCATACAGCGTACAAAAAGACAGTAGGCAAGCAATCCTGATGGCCCACTCAGTCTGTTTCACCAGGCTCGGCTTCATCGAGGCCGTAGTTCCTGCCTGGGAAGCCCTGCCTCCATAACCCTAACCCTAATTTGGGTGTTAATGCTAATGTTCTTCTGCAATGGAAACATCCCCCCATGGATACGGTGTACTAAAACGAAGTAGGGAAGCCATCCTGGTGGCCCACTCCAGTCTGTTTCACCAAGCTAGGCTTCACAGAGGATCTTGTTCCCTCCAGGGAAGCCTAGCCTCCCCAACCTTACCCCTAACTAGAGTCTTGGCCCTAATTTTCTTGTGCAACTGAAACATTCCCCTGTCCAAACGGTGTACAAAAAGAAAGTAGGCAAGCTATCCCGATGGCCCACTCAGTCTTTTTCACCAAGCTAGGCTGCACCGAAGCCCAGGATCACGCTTCGGATCCGCAGTCTCCCCAACCCTAACCCTAACTTGAGTTTTTACACAAATTTTCTTGTGCAACTGAAACGATACCCCGTCCTTACAGTGCACAGAAAGCCAGTAGGAAAGCTATCCCGATGGCCCACTCAGTCTGTTTCACCAAGCTAGGCTACACCGAAGCCCAGGATCCCGCCTGGGAAGCCCAGTCTCCCCAACCCTAACCCTAACTTGAGTCTTAACCCTAATTTTCTTGTGCAAGTGAAACATCCCTCCGTCCATACGGTTTAGAAAAAGTCAGTAGGCAAGCCATCCCGATTGCCAACTCAATCTGTTCCACCAAGCTAGCCTTCACAGAGGCCCTGGTTGCTGCCTGGGAAGCACAGTCTCCCCAACCCAGCCCTCACTTGGGTATTAATCCTAATTTTCCTGTGCAACTGAAACATCCCCTTGTCCATACAGCGTACAAAAAGACAGTAGGCAAGCAATCCTTATGGCCCACTCAGTCTGTTTCACCAGGCTCGGCTTCATCGAGTCCGTAGTTCCTGCCTGGGAAGCCCAGCCTCCATAACCCTAACGCTAATTTGGGTGTTAATGCTAATGTTCTTCTGCAATGGAAACATCCCCCCATGGATAAGGTGTACTAAAACGGAGTAGGGAAGCCATCCTGGTGGCCCACTCAAGTCTGTTTCACCAAGCTAGGCTTCACAGAAGGTCTGGTTCCCTCCAGTGAAGCCTAGACTCCCCAACCTTACCCCTAACTAGAGTCTTGGCCCTAATTTTCTTGTCAACTGAAACATTCCCCCGTCCAAACGGTGTACAAAAAGAAAGTAGGCAAGCTATCCCGATGGCCCACTCAGTCTGTTTCACCAAGCTAGGCTGCACCGAAGCCCAGGATCACGCTTGGGATCCGCAGTCTCCCCAACCCTAACCGTAACTTGAGTTTTAACACAAATTTTCTTGTGCAACTGAAACGATACCCCGTCCTTACAGTGCACAGAAAGCCAGTAGGCAAGCTATCCCGATGGCCCACTCAGTCTGTTTCACCAAGCTAGGCTACACCGACGCCCAGGATCCCACCTGGGAAGCCCAGTGTCCACAACCCAGCCCTAACTTGAGTCTTCTTAACCCTAATTTTCTTGTGCAAGTGAAACATCCCCCCGTCCATACGGTTTAGAAAAAGTCAGTAGGCAAGCGAACCCGATTGCCAACTCAATCTGTTCCAACAAGCTAGCCTTCACAGAGGCCCTGGTTCCTGCCTGGGAAGCACAGTCTCCACAACCCAGCAATCACTTGGGTATTAATCCTAATTTTCCAGTGCAACTGAAACATCCCCTCGTCCATACAGCGTACAAAAAGACAGTAGGCAAGCAATCCTGATGGCCCACTCAGTCTGTTTCACCAGGTTCGGCTTCATCGAGGCCGTAGTTCCTGCCTGGGAAGCCCAGCCTCCATAACCCTAACCCTAACTTGGGTGTTAATGCTAATGTTCTTCTGCAATGGAAACATCCCCCCATGGATACGGTGTACTAAAACGGAGTAGGGAAGCCATCCTGGTGGCCCACTCAAGTCTGTTTCACCAAGCTATGCTTCACAGAAGGTCTGGTTCCCTCCAGGGAAGCCTAGACTCCCCAACCTTACCCCTAACTAGAGTCTTGGCCCTAATTTTCTTGTCAACTGAAACATTCCCCCATCCAAACGGTGTACAAAAAGAAAGTAGGCAAGCTATCCCGATGGCCCACTCAGTCTGTTTCACCAAGCTAGGCTGCACCGAAGCCCAGGATCACGCTTGGGATCCGCAGTCTCCCCAACCCTAACCATTACTTGAGTTTTAACACAAATTTTCTTGTGCAACTGAAATGATACCCCGTCCTTACAGTGCACAGAAAGACAGTAGGAAAGCTATCCCGATGGCCCACTCAGTCTTTTTCACCAAGCTAGGCTACACCGACGCCCATGATCCCGCCTGGGAAGCCCAGTCTCCCCAACCCTAACCCTAACTTGAGTCTTAACCCTAATTTTCTTGTGCAAGTGAAACATCACTCCGTCCATACGGTTTAGAAAAAGTCAGTAGGCAAGCCATCCCGACTGCCAACTCAATCTGTTCCACCAAGCTAGCCTTCACAGAGGCCCTGGTTGCTGCCTGGGAAGCACAGTCTCCCCAACCCAGCCCTAACTTGGGTATTAATCCTAATTTTCCTGTGCAACTGAAACATCCCCTCATCCATACAGCGTACAAAAAGACAGTAGGCAAGCCATCCCGATTGCCAACTCAATGTGTTCCACCAAGCTAGCCTTCACAGAGGCCCTGGTTGCTACCTGGGAAGCACAGTCTCCCCAACCCAGCCCTAACTTGAGTCTTCTTAACCCTAATTTCCTTGTGCAAGTGAAACATCCCCCCGTCCATACGGTTTAGAAAAAGTGAGTAGGCAAGCCATCCCGATTGCCAACTCAATCTGTTCCAACAAGCTAGCCTTCACAGAGGCCCTGGTTCCTGCCTGGGAAGCACAGTCTCCACAACCCAGCCCTCACTTGGGTATTAATCCTAATTTTCCTGTGCAACTGAAACATCCCCTCGTCCATACAGCGTACAAAAAGACAGTAGGCAAGCAATCCTGATAGCCCACTCAGTCTGTTTCACCAGGCTCGGCTTCATCGAGGCCGTAGTTCCTGCCTGGGAAGCCCAGCCTCCATAACCCTAACCCTAATTTGGGTGTTAATGCTAATGTTCTTCTGCAATGGAAACATCCCCCCATGGATAAGGTGTACTAAAATTGAGTAGGGATGCCATCCTGGTGGCCCACTCCAGTCTGTTTCACCAAGCTAGGCTTCACAGAGGGTCTGGTTCCCTCCAGGGAAGCCTAGCCTCCCCAACCTTACCCCTAACTAGAGTCTTGGCCCTAATTTTCTTGTGCAACTGAAACATTCCCCCGTCCAAACGGTGAACAAAAAGAAAGTAGGCAAGCTATCCCGATGCCCCACTCAGTCTGTTTCACCAAGCTAGGCTGCACCGAAGCCCAGGATCACGCTTGGGATCCGCAGTCTCCCCAACCCTAACCCTAACTTGAGTTTTAACACAAATTTTCTTGTGCAAGTGAAACATCCCCCCGTCCATACGGTTTAGAAAAAGTCAGTAGGCAAGCCATCCCGATTGCCAACTCAATGTGTTCCACCAAGCTAGCCTTCACAGAGGCCCTGGTTGCTACCTGGGAAGCACAGTCTCCCCAACCCAGCCCTAACTTGAGTTTTCTTAACCCTAATTTCCTTGTGCAAGTGAAACATCCCCCCCTCCATACGGTTTAGAAAAAGTGAGTACGCAAGCCATCCCGATTGCCAACTCAATCTGTTCCACCAAGCTAGCCTTCACAGAGGCCCTGGTTGCTGCCTGGGAAGCACAGTCTCCCCAACCCAGCCCTACCTTGGGTATTAATCCTAATTTTCCTGTGCAACTGAAACATCCCCTCGTCCATACAGCGTACAAAAAGACAGTAGGCAAGCAATCCTGATGGCCCACTCAGTCTGTTTCACCAGGCTCGGCTTCATCGAGTCCGTAGTTCCTGCCTGGGAAGCCCAGCCTCCATAATCCTAACGCTAATTTGGGTCTTAATGCTAATGTTCTTCTGCAATGGAAACATCCCCCCATGGATACGGTGTACTAAAACGGAGTAGGGAAGCCATCCTGGTGGCCCACTCCAGTCTGTTTCACCAAGCTAGGCTTCACAGAGGGTCTGGTTCCCTCCAGGGAAGCCTAGCCTCCCCAACCTTACCCCTAACTAGAGTCTTGGCCCTAATTTTCTTGTGCAACTGAAACATACCCCGAACAAACGGTGTACAAAAAGAAAGTAGGCAAGCTATCCCGATGGCCCACTCAGTCTGTTTCACCAAGCTAGGCTACACCGAAGCCCAGGATCCCGCCTGGGAAGCCCAGTCTCCCCAACCCTAACCCTAACTTGAGTCTTAACCCTAATTTTCTTGTGCAAGTGAAACATCCCTCCGTCCATCCGGTTTAGAAAAAGTAAGTAGGCAAGCCATCCCGATTGCCAACTCAATCTGTTCCAACAAGCTAGCCTTCACAGAGGCCCTGGTTGCTGCCTGGGAAGCACAGTCTCCCCAACCCAGCCCTCACTTGGGTATTAATCCTAATTTTCCTGTGCAACTGAAACATCCCCTCGTCCATACAGCGTACAAAAAGACAGTAGGCAAGCAATCCTGATGGCCCACTCAGTCTGTTTCACCAGGCTCGGCTTCATCGAGTCCGTAGTTCCTGCCTGGGAAGCCCAGCCTCCATAACCCTAACCCTAATTTGGGTCTTAATGCTAATATTCTTCTGCAATGGAAACATCCCCCCATGGATACGGTGTACTAAAACGGAGTAGGGAAGCCATCCTGTTGGGCCACTCAAGTCTATTTCACCAAGCTAGCTTCACAGAGGGTCTGGTTCCCTCCAGGGAAGCCTAGCCTCCCCAACCTTACCCCTAACTAGAGTCTTGGCCCTAATTTTCTTGTGCAACTGAAACATTCCCCCGTCCAAACGGTGCACAAAAAGAAAGTAGGCAAGCTATCCCGATGGCCCACTCAGTCTGTTTCACCAAGCTAGGCTGCACCGAAGCCCAGGATCACGCTTGGGATCCGCAGTCTCCCCAACCCTAACCCTAACTTGAGTTTTAACACAAATTTTCTTGTGCAACTGAAACGATACCCCGTCCTTACAGTGCACAGAAAGCCAGAAGGAAAGCTATCCCGATGGCCCACTCAGTCTGTTTCACCAAGCTAGGCTACACCGAAGCCCAGGATCCCGCCTGGGAAGCCCAGTCTCCCCAACCCTAACCCTAACTTGAGTCTTAACCCTAATTTTCTTGTGCAAGTGAAACATCCCTCCGTCCATACGGTTTAGAAAAAGTCAGTAGGCAAGCCATCCCGATTGCCAACTCAATCTGTTCCAACAAGCTAGCCTTCACAGAGGCCCTGGATGCTGCCTGGGAAGCACAGTCTCCCCAACCCAGCCCTCACTTGGGTATTAATCCTAATTTTCCTGTGCAACTGAAACATCCCCTCGTCCATACAGCGTACAAAAAGACAGTAGGCAAGCAATCCTGATGGCCCACTCAGTCTGTTTCACCAGGCTCGGCTTCATCGAGTCCGTAGTTCCTGCCTGGGAAGCCCAGCCTCCATAACCCTAACCCTAATTTGGGTCTTAATGCTAATATTCTTCTGCAATGGAAACATCCCCCCATGGATACGGTGTACTAAAACGGAGTAGGGAAGCCATCCTGTTGGGCCACTCAAGTCTATTTCACCAAGCTAGGCTTCACAGAGGGTCTGGTTCCCTCCAGGGAAGCCTAGCCTCCCCAACCTTACCCCTAACTAGAGTCTTGGCCCTAATTTTCTTGTGCAACTGAAACATTCCCCCGTCCAAACGGTGTACAAAAAGAAAGTAGGCAAGCTATCCTGATGGCCCACTCAGTCTGTTTCACCAAGCTAGGCTGCACCGAAGCCCAGGATCACGCTTGGGATCCGCAGTCTCCCCAACCCTAACCCTAACTTGAGTTTTAACACAAATTTTCTTGTGCAACTGAAACGATACCCCGTCCTTACAGTGCACAGAAAGCCAGTAGGCAAGCTATCCCGATGGCCCACTCAGTCTGTTTCACCAAGCTAGGCTACACCGACACCCAGGATCCCACCTGGGAAGCCCAGTCTCCCCAACCCTAACCCTAACTTGAGTCTTAACCCTAATTTTCTTGTGCAAATGAAACATCCCCCCGTCCATACGGTTTAGAAAAAGTCAGTAGGCAAGCCATCCCGATTGCCAACTCAATGTGTTCCACCAAGCTAGCCTTCACAGAGGCCCTGGTTGCTACCTGGGAAGCACAGTCTCCCCAACCCAGCCCTAACTTGAGTCTTCTTAACCCTAATTTTCTTGTGCAAGTGAAACATCCCCCCGTCCATATGGTTTAGAAAAAGTCAGTAGGCAAGCGAACCCGATTGCCAACTCAATCTGTTCCAACAAGCTAGCCTTCACAGAGGCCCTGGTTCCTGCCTGGGAAGCACAGTCTCCACAACCCAGCCCTCACTTGGGTATTAATCCTAATTTTCCTGTGCAACTGAAACATCCCCTCGTCCATACAGCGTACAAAAAGACAGTAGGCAAGCAATCCTGATGGCCCACTCAGTCTGTTTCACCAGGCTCGGCTTCATCGAGTCCGTAGTTCCTGCCTGGGAAGCCCAGCCTCCATAACCCTAACGCTAATTTGGGTGTTAATGCTAATGTTCTTCTGCAATGGAAACATCCCCCCATGGATACGGTGTACTAAAACGGAGTAGGGAAGCCATCCTGGTGGCCCACTCAAGTCTGTTTCACCAAGCTAGGCTTCACAGAAGGTCTGGTTCCCTCCAGGGAAGCCTAGACTCCCCAACCTTACCCCTAACTAGATTCTTGGCCCTAATTTTCTTGTCAACTGAAACATTCCCCCGTCCAAACGGTGTACAAAAAGAAAGTAGGCAAGCTATCCCGATGGCCCACTCAGTCTGTTTCACCAAGCTAGGCTGCACCGAAGCCCAGGATCACGCTTGGGATCCGCAGTCTCCCCAACCCTAACCCTAACTTGAGTTTTAACACAAATTTTCTTGTGCAACTGAAACGATACCCCGTCCTTACAGTGCACAGAAAGCCAGTAGGCAAGCTATCCCGATGGCCCACTCAGTCTGTTTCACCAAGCTAGGCTACACCGACGCCCAGGATCCCACCTGGGAAGCCCAGTCTCCCCAACCCTAACCCTAACTTGAGTCTTAACCCTAATTTTCTTGTGCAAGTGAAACATCCCCCCGTCCATACGGTTTAGAAAAAGTCAGTAGGCAAGCGAACCCGATTGCCAACTCAATCTGTTCCAACAAGCTAGCCTTCACAGAGGCCCTGGTTCCTGCCAGGGAAGCACAGTCTCCCCAACCCAGCCCTAACTTGAGTCTTCTTAACCCTAATTTTCTTGTGCAAGTGAAACATCCCCCCGTCCGTACGGTTTAGAAAAAGTCAGTAGGCAAGCGAACCCGATTGCCAACTCAATCTGTTCCAACAAGCTAGCCTTCACAGAGGCCCTGGTTCCTGCCTGGGAAGCACAGTCTCCACAACCCAGCCCTCACTTGGGTATTAATCCTAATTTTCCTGTGCAACTGAAACATCCCCTCGTCCATACAGCGTACAAAAAGACAGTAGGCAAGCAATCCTGATGGCCCACTCAGTCTGTTTCACCAGGCTCGGCTTCATCGAGTCCGTAGTTCCTGCCTGGGAAGCCCAGCCTCCATAACCCTAACCCTAATTTGGGTCTTAATGCTAATATTCTTCTGCAATGGAAACATCCCCCCATGGATACGGTGTACTAAAACGGAGTAGGGAAGCCATCCTGTTGGGCCACTCAAGTCTATTTCACCAAGCTAGCTTCACAGAGGGTCTGGTTCCCTCCAGGGAAGCCTAGCCTCCCCAACCTTACCCCTAACTAGAGTCTTGGCCCTAATTTTCTTGTGCAACTGAAACATTCCCCCGTCCAAACGGTGCACAAAAAGAAAGTAGGCAAGCTATCCCGATGGCCCACTCAGTCTGTTTCACCAAGCTAGGCTGCACCGAAGCCCAGGATCACGCTTGGGATCCGCAGTCTCCCCAACCCTAACCCTAACTTGAGTTTTAACACAAATTTTCTTGTGCAACTGAAACGATACCCCGTCCTTACAGTGCACAGAAAGCCAGAAGGAAAGCTATCCCGATGGCCCACTCAGTCTGTTTCACCAAGCTAGGCTACACCGAAGCCCAGGATCCCGCCTGGGAAGCCCAGTCTCCCCAACCCTAACCCTAACTTGAGTCTTAACCCTAATTTTCTTGTGCAAGTGAAACATCCCTCCGTCCATACGGTTTAGAAAAAGTCAGTAGGCAAGCCATCCCGATTGCCAACTCAATGTGTTCCAACAAGCTAGCCTTCACAGAGGCCCTGGATGCTGCCTGGGAAGCACAGTCTCCCCAACCCAGCCCTCACTTGGGTATTAATCCTAATTTTCCTGTGCAACTGAAACATCCCCTCGTCCATACAGCGTACAAAAAGACAGTAGGCAAGCAATCCTGATGGCCCACTCAGTCTGTTTCACCAGGCTCGGCTTCATCGAGTCCGTAGTTCCTGCCTGGGAAGCCCAGCCTCCATAACCCTAACCCTAATTTGGGTCTTAATGCTAATACTCTTCTGCAATGGAAACATCCCCCCATGGATACGGTGTACTAAAACGGAGTAGGGAAGCCATCCTGTTGGGCCACTCAAGTCTATTTCACCAAGCTAGGCTTCACAGAGGGTCTGGTTCCCTCCAGGGAAGCCTAGCCTCCCCAACCTTACCCCTAACTAGAGTCTTGGCCCTAATTTTCTTGTGCAACTGAAACATTCCCCCGTCCAAACGGTGTACAAAAAGAAAGTAGGCAAGCTATCCTGATGGCCCACTCAGTCTGTTTCACCAAGCTAGGCTGCACCGAAGCCCAGGATCACGCTTGGGATCCGCAGTCTCCCCAACCCTAACCCTAACTTGAGTTTTAACACAAATTTTCTTGTGCAACTGAAACGATACCCCGTCCTTACAGTGCACAGAAAGCCAGTAGGCAAGCTATCCCGATGGCCCACTCAGTCTGTTTCACCAAGCTAGGCTACACCGACACCCAGGATCCCACCTGGGAAGCCCAGTCTCCCCAACCCTAACCCTAACTTGAGTCTTAACCCTAATTTTCTTGTGCAAATGAAACATCCCCCCGTCCATACGGTTTAGAAAAAGTCAGTAGGCAAGCCATCCCGATTGCCAACTCAATGTGTTCCACCAAGCTAGCCTTCACAGAGGCCCTGGTTGCTACCTGGGAAGCACAGTCTCCCCAACCCAGCCCTAACTTGAGTCTTCTTAACCCTAATTTTCTTGTGCAAGTGAAACATCCCCCCGTCCATATGGTTTAGAAAAAGTCAGTAGGCAAGCGAACCCGATTGCCAACTCAATCTGTTCCAACAAGCTAGCCTTCACAGAGGCCCTGGTTCCTGCCTGGGAAGCACAGTCTCCACAACCCAGCCCTCACTTGGGTATTAATCCTAATTTTCCTGTGCAACTGAAACATCCCCTCGTCCATACAGCGTACAAAAAGACAGTAGGCAAGCAATCCTGATGGCCCACTCAGTCTGTTTCACCAGGCTCGGCTTCATCGAGTCCGTAGTTCCTGCCTGGGAAGCCCAGCCTCCATAACCCTAACGCTAATTTGGGTGTTAATGCTAATGTTCTTCTGCAATGGAAACATCCCCCCATGGATACGGTGTACTAAAACGGAGTAGGGAAGCCATCCTGGTGGCCCACTCAAGTCTGTTTCACCAAGCTAGGCTTCACAGAAGGTCTGGTTCCCTCCAGGGAAGCCTAGACTCCCCAACCTTACCCCTAACTAGATTCTTGGCCCTAATTTTCTTGTCAACTGAAACATTCCCCCGTCCAAACGGTGTACAAAAAGAAAGTAGGCAAGCTATCCCGATGGCCCACTCAGTCTGTTTCACCAAGCTAGGCTGCACCGAAGCCCAGGATCACGCTTGGGATCCGCAGTCTCCCCAACCCTAACCCTAACTTGAGTTTTAACACAAATTTTCTTGTGCAACTGAAACGATACCCCGTCCTTACAGTGCACAGAAAGCCAGTAGGCAAGCTATCCCGATGGCCCACTCAGTCTGTTTCACCAAGCTAGGCTACACCGACGCCCAGGATCCCACCTGGGAAGCCCAGTCTCCCCAACCCTAACCCTAACTTGAGTCTTAACCCTAATTTTCTTGTGCAAGTGAAACATCCCCCCGTCCATACGGTTTAGAAAAAGTCAGTAGGCAAGCGAACCCGATTGCCAACTCAATCTGTTCCAACAAGCTAGCCTTCACAGAGGCCCTGGTTCCTGCCAGGGAAGCACAGTCTCCCCAACCCAGCCCTAACTTGAGTCTTCTTAACCCTAATTTTCTTGTGCAAGTGAAACATCCCCCCGTCCGTACGGTTTAGAAAAAGTCAGTAGGCAAGCGAACCCGATTGCCAACTCAATCTGTTCCAACAAGCTAGCCTTCACAGAGGCCCTGGTTCCTGCCTGGGAAGCACAGTCTCCACAACCCAGCCCTCACTTGGGTATTAATCCTAATTTTCCTGTGCAACTGAAACATCCCCTCGTCCATACAGCGTACAAAAAGACAGTAGGCAAGCAATCCTGATGGCCCACTCAGTCTGTTTCACCAGGCTCGGCTTCATCGAGTCCGTAGTTCCTGCCTGGGAAGCCCAGCCTCCATAACCCTAACCCTAATTTGGGTCTTAATGCTAATATTCTTCTGCAATGGAAACATCCCCCCATGGATACGGTGTACTAAAACGGAGTAGGGAAGCCATCCTGTTGGGCCACTCAAGTCTATTTCACCAAGCTAGGCTTCACAGAGGGTCTGGTTCCCTCCAGGGAAGCCTAGCCTCCCCAACCTTACCCCTAACTAGAGTCTTGGCCCTAATTTTCTTGTGCAACTGAAACATTCCCCCGTCCAAACGGTGTACAAAAAGAAAGTAGGCAAGCTATCCCGATGGCCCACTCAGTCTGTTTCACCAAGCTAGGCTGCACCGAAGCCCAGGATCACGCTTGGGATCCGCAGTCTCCCCAACCCTAACCCTAACTTGAGTTTTAACACAAATTTTCTTGTGCAACTGAAACGATACCCCGTCCTTACAGTGCACAGAAAGCCAGTAGGCAAGCTATCCCAATGGCCCACTCAGTCTGTTTCACCAAGCTAGGCTACACCGACGCCCAGGATCCCACCTGGGAAGCCCAGTCTCCCCAACCCTAACCCTAACTTGAGTCTTAACCCTAATTTTCTTGTGCAAATGAAACATCCCCCCGTCCATACGGTTTAGAAAAAGTCAGTAGGCAAGCCATCCCGATTGCCAACTCAATGTGTTCCACCAAGCTAGCCTTCACAGAGGCCCTGGTTGCTACCTGGGAAGCACAGTCTCCCCAACCCAGCCCTAACTTGAGTCTTCTTAACCCTAATTTTCTTGTGCAAGTGAAACATCCCCCCGTCCATACGGTTTAGAAAAAGTCAGTAGGCAAGCGAACCCGATTGCCAACTCAATCTGTTCCAACAAGCTAGCCTTCACAGAGGCCCTGGTTCCTGCCTGGGAAGCACAGTCTCCACAACCCAGCCCTCACTTGGGTATTAATCCTAATTTTCCTGTGCAACTGAAACATCCCCTCGTCCATACAGCGTACAAAAAGACAGTAGGCAAGCAATCCTGATGGCCCACTCAGTCTGTTTCACCAGGCTCGGCTTCATCGAGTCCGTAGTTCCTGCCTGGGAAGCCCAGCCTCCATAACCCTAACGCTAATTTGGGTGTTAATGCTAATGTTCTTCTGCAATGGAAACATCCCCCCATGGATACGGTGTACTAAAACGGAGTAGGGAAGCCATCCTGGTGGCCCACTCAAGTCTGTTTCACCAAGCTAGGCTTCACAGAAGGTCTGGTTCCCTCCAGGGAAGCCTAGACTCCCCAACCTTACCCCTAACTAGAGTCTTGGCCCTAATTTTCTTGTCAACTGAAACATTCCCCCGTCCAAACGGTGTACAAAAAGAAAGTAGGCAAGCTATCCCGATGGCCCACTCAGTCTGTTTCACCAAGCTAGGCTGCACCGAAGCCCAGGATCACGCTTGGGATCCGCAGTCTCCCCAACCCTAACCCTAACTTGAGTTTTAACACAAATTTTCTTGTGCAACTGAAACGATACCCCGTCCTTACAGTGCACAGAAAGCCAGTAGGCAAGCTATCCCGATGGCCCACTCAGTCTGTTTCACCAAGCTAGGCTACACCGACGCCCAGGATCCCACCTGGGAAGCCCAGTCTCCCCAACCCTAACCCTAACTTGAGTCTTAACCCTAATCTTCTTGTGCAAGTGAAACATCCCCCCGTCCATACGGTTTAGAAAAAGTCAGTAGGCAAGCGAACCCGATTGCCAACTCAATCTGTTCCAACAAGCTAGCCTTCACAGAGGCCCTGGTTCCTGCCTGGGAAGCACAGTCTCCACAACCCAGCCCTCACTTGGGTATTAATCCTAATTTTCCTGTGCAACTGAAACATCCCCTCGTCCATACAGTGTACAAAAAGACAGTAGGCAAGCAATCCCGATGCCCACTCAGTCTGTTTCACCAGGCTCGGCTTCATCGAGGCCGTAGTTCCTTCCTGGGAAGCCCAGCCTCCATAACCCTAACCCTAATTTGGGTGTTAATGCTAATGTTCTTCTGCAATGGAAACATCCCCCCATGGATAAGGTGTACTAAAACGGAGTAGGGAAGCCATCCTGGTGGCCCACTCAAGTCTGTTTCACCAAGCTAGGCTTCACAGAAGGTCTGGTTCCCTCCAGGGAAGCCTAGACTCCCCAACCTTACCCCTAACTAGAGTCTTGGCCCTAATTTTCTTGTCAACTGAAACATTCCCCCGTCCAAACGGTGTACAAAAAGAAAGTAGGCAAGCTATCCCGATGGCCCACTCAGTCTGTTTCACCAAGCTAGGCTGCACCGAAGCCCAGGATCACGCTTGGGATCCGCAGTCTCCCCAACCCTAACCGTAAATTGAGTTTTAACACAAACTTTCTTGTGCAACTAAAACGATACCCCGTCCTTACAGTGCACAGAAAGCCAGTAGGCAAGCTATCCCGATGGCCCACTCAGTCTGTTTCACCAAGCTAGGCTACACCGACGCCCAGGATCCCACCTGGGAAGCCCAGTCTCCCCAACCCTAACCCTAACTTGAGTCTTAACCCTAATTTTCTTGTGCAAGTGAAACATCCCTCCGTCCATACGGTTTAGAAAAAGTCAGTAGGCAAGCCATACCGATTGCCATCTCAATCTGTTCCACCAAGCTAGCCTTCACAAAGGCCCTGGTTGCTGCCTGGGAAGCACAGTCTCCCCAACCCAGCCCTAACTTGGGTATTAATCCTAATTTTCCTGTGCAACTGAAACATCCCCTCGTCCATGCACCGTACAAAAAGACAGTAGGCAAGCCATCCCGATTGCCAACTCAATGTGTTCCACCAAGCTAGCCTTCACAGAGGCCCTGGTTGCTACCTGGGAAGCACAGTCTCCCCAACCTAGCCCTAACTTGAGTCTTCTTAACCCTAATTTTCTTGTGCAAGTGAAACATCCCCCCGTCCATACGGTTTAGAAAAAGTCAGTAGGCAAGCGAACCCGATTGCCAACTCAATCTGTTCCAACAAGCTAGCCTTCACAGAGGCCCTGGTTGCTGCCTGGGAAGCACAGTCTCCCCAACCCAGCCCTCACTTGGGTATTAATCCTAATTTTCCTGTGCAACTGAAACATCCCCTCATCCATACAGCGTACAAAAAGACAGTAGGCAAGCAATCCTGATGGCCCACTCAGTCTGTTTCACCAGGCTCGGCTTCATCGAGGCCGTAGTTCCTGCCTGGGAAGCCCTGCCTCCATAACCCTAACCCTAATTTGGGTGTTAATGCTAATGTTCTTCTGCAATGGAAACATCCCCCCATGGATACGGTGTACTAAAACGAAGTAGGGAAGCCATCCTGGTGGCCCACTCCAGTCTGTTTCACCAAGCTAGGCTTCACAGAGGATCTTGTTCCCTCCAGGGAAGCCTAGCCTCCCCAACCTTACCCCTAACTAGAGTCTTGGCCCTAATTTTCTTGTGCAACTGAAACATTCCCCTGTCCAAACGGTGTACAAAAAGAAAGTAGGCAAGCTATCCCGATGGCCCACTCAGTCTTTTTCACCAAGCTAGGCTGCACCGAAGCCCAGGATCACGCTTCGGATCCGCAGTCTCCCCAACCCTAACCCTAACTTGAGTTTTTACACAAATTTTCTTGTGCAACTGAAACGATACCCCGTCCTTACAGTGCACAGAAAGCCAGTAGGAAAGCTATCCCGATGGCCCACTCAGTCTGTTTCACCAAGCTAGGCTACACCGAAGCCCAGGATCCCGCCTGGGAAGCCCAGTCTCCCCAACCCTAACCCTAACTTGAGTCTTAACCCTAATTTTCTTGTGCAAGTGAAACATCCCTCCGTCCATACGGTTTAGAAAAAGTCAGTAGGCAAGCCATCCCGATTGCCAACTCAATCTGTTCCACCAAGCTAGCCTTCACAGAGGCCCTGGTTGCTGCCTGGGAAGCACAGTCTCCCCAACCCAGCCCTCACTTGGGTATTAATCCTAATTTTCCTGTGCAACTGAAACATCCCCTTGTCCATACAGCGTACAAAAAGACAGTAGGCAAGCAATCCTGATGGCCCACTCAGTCTGTTTCACCAGGCTCGGCTTCATCGAGTCCGTAGTTCCTGCCTGGGAAGCCCAGCCTCCATAACCCTAACGCTAATTTGGGTGTTAATGCTAATGTTCTTCTGCAATGGAAACATCCCCCCATGGATAAGGTGTACTAAAACGGAGTAGGGAAGCCATCCTGGTGGCCCACTCAAGTCTGTTTCACCAAGCTAGGCTTCACAGAAGGTCTGGTTCCCTCCAGTGAAGCCTAGACTCCCCAACCTTACCCCTAACTAGAGTCTTGGCCCTAATTTTCTTGTCAACTGAAACATTCCCCCGTCCAAACGGTGTACAAAAAGAAAGTAGGCAAGCTATCCCGATGGCCCACTCAGTCTGTTTCACCAAGCTAGGCTGCACCGAAGCCCAGGATCACGCTTGGGATCCGCAGTCTCCCCAACCCTAACCGTAACTTGAGTTTTAACACAAATTTTCTTGTGCAACTGAAACGATACCCCGTCCTTACAGTGCACAGAAAGCCAGTAGGCAAGCTATCCCGATGGCCCACTCAGTCTGTTTCACCAAGCTAGGCTACACCGACGCCCAGGATCCCACCTGGGAAGCCCAGTGTCCACAACCCAGCCCTAACTTGAGTCTTCTTAACCCTAATTTTCTTGTGCAAGTGAAACATCCCCCCGTCCATACGGTTTAGAAAAAGTCAGTAGGCAAGCGAACCCGATTGCCAACTCAATCTGTTCCAACAAGCTAGCCTTCACAGAGGCCCTGGTTCCTGCCTGGGAAGCACAGTCTCCACAACCCAGCAATCACTTGGGTATTAATCCTAATTTTCCAGTGCAACTGAAACATCCCCTCGTCCATACAGCGTACAAAAAGACAGTAGGCAAGCAATCCTGATGGCCCACTCAGTCTGTTTCACCAGGTTCGGCTTCATCGAGGCCGTAGTTCCTGCCTGGGAAGCCCAGCCTCCATAACCCTAACCCTAACTTGGGTGTTAATGCTAATGTTCTTCTGCAATGGAAACATCCCCCCATGGATACGGTGTACTAAAACGGAGTAGGGAAGCCATCCTGGTGGCCCACTCAAGTCTGTTTCACCAAGCTATGCTTCACAGAAGGTCTGGTTCCCTCCAGGGAAGCCTAGACTCCCCAACCTTACCCCTAACTAGAGTCTTGGCCCTAATTTTCTTGTCAACTGAAACATTCCCCCATCCAAACGGTGTACAAAAAGAAAGTAGGCAAGCTATCCCGATGGCCCACTCAGTCTGTTTCACCAAGCTAGGCTGCACCGAAGCCCAGGATCACGCTTGGGATCCGCAGTCTCCCCAACCCTAACCATTACTTGAGTTTTAACACAAATTTTCTTGTGCAACTGAAATGATACCCCGTCCTTACAGTGCACAGAAAGCCAGTAGGAAAGCTATCCCGATGGCCCACTCAGTCTTTTTCACCAAGCTAGGCTACACCGACGCCCATGATCCCGCCTGGGAAGCCCAGTCTCCCCAACCCTAACCCTAACTTGAGTCTTAACCCTAATTTTCTTGTGCAAGTGAAACATCACTCCGTCCATACGGTTTAGAAAAAGTCAGTAGGCAAGCCATCCCGACTGCCAACTCAATCTGTTCCACCAAGCTAGCCTTCACAGAGGCCCTGGTTGCTGCCTGGGAAGCACAGTCTCCCCAACCCAGCCCTAACTTGGGTATTAATCCTAATTTTCCTGTGCAACTGAAACATCCCCTCGTCCATACAGCGTACAAAAAGACAGTAGGCAAGCAATCCTGATGGCCCACTCAGTCTGTTTCACCAGGCTCGGCTTCATCGAGGCCGTAGTTCCTGCCTGGGAAGCCCAGCCTCCATAACCCTAACCCTAATTTGGGTCTTAATGCTAATGTTCTTCTGCAATGGAAACATCCCCCCATGGACACGGTGTACTAAAACGGAGTAGGGAAGCCATCCTCGTGGCCCATTCCAGTCTGTTTCACCAAGCTAGGCTTCACAGAGGGTCTGGTTCCCTCCAGGGAAGCCTAGCCTCCCCAACCTTACCCCTAACTAGAGTCTTGGCCCTAATTTTCTTGTGCAACTGAAACATTCCCCTGTCCAAACGGTGTACAAAAAGAAAGTAGGCAAGCTATCCCGATGGCCCACTCAGTCTTTTTCACCAAGCTAGGCTGCACCGAAGCCCAGGATCACGCTTCGGATCCGCAGTCTCCCCAACCCTAACCCTAACTTGAATTTTTACACAAATTTTCTTGTGCAACTGAAACGATACCCCGTCCTTACAGTGCACAGAAAGACAGTAGGAAAGCTATCCCGATGGCCCACTCAGTCTGTTTCACCAAGCTAGGCTACACCGAAGCCCAGGATCCCGCCTGGGAAGCCCAGTCTCCCCAACCCTAACCCTAACTTGAGTCTTAACCCTAATTTTCTTGTGCAAGTGAAACATCCCTCCGTCCATACGGTTTAGAAAAAGTCAATAGGCAAGCCATCCCGATTGCCAACTCAATCTGTTCCAACAAGCTAGCCTTCACAGAGGCCCTGGTTGCTGCCTGGGAAGCACAGTCTCCCCAACCCAGCCCTCACTTGGGTATTAATCCTAATTTTCCTGTGCAACTGAAACATCCCCTCGTCCATACAGCGTACAAAAAGACAGTAGGCAAGCAATCCGGATGGCCCACTCAGTCTGTTTCACCAGGCTCGGCTTCATCGAGTCTGTAGTTCCTGCCTGGGAAGCCCAGCCTCCATAACCCTAACCCTAATTTGGGTCTTAATGCTAATATTCTTCTGCAATGGAAACATCCCCCCATGGATACGGTGTACTAAAACGGAGTAGGGAAGCCATCCTGTTGGGCCACTCAAGTCTATTTCACCAAGCTAGGCTTCACAGAGGGTCTGGTTCCCTCCAGGGAAGCCTAGCCTCCCCAACCTTACCCCTAACTAGAGTCTTGGCCCTAATTTTCTTGTGCAACTGAAACATTCCCCCGTCCAAACGGTGTACAAAAAGAAAGTAGGCAAGCTATCCTGATGGCCCACTCAGTCTGTTTCACCAAGCTAGGCTGCACCGAAGCCCAGGATCACGCTTGGGATCCGCAGTCTCCCCAACCCTAACCCTAACTTGAGTTTTAACACAAATTTTCTTGTGCAACTGAAACGATACCCCGTCCTTACAGTGCACAGAAAGCCAGTAGGCAAGCTATCCCGATGGCCCACTCAGTCTGTTTCACCAAGCTAGGCTACACCGACGCCCAGGATCCCACCTGGGAAGCCCAGTCTCCCCAACCCTAACCCTAACTTGAGTCTTAACCCTAATTTTCTTGTGCAAATGAAACATCCCCCCGTCCATACGGTTTAGAAAAAGTCAGTAGGCAAGCCATCCCGATTGCCAACTCAATCTGTTCCACCAAACTAGCCTTCACAGAGGCCCTGGTTGCTGCCTGGGAAGCACAGTCTCCCCAACCCAGCCCTAACTTGGGTATTAATCCTAATTTTCCTGTGCAACTGAAACATCCCCTCGTCCATACAGAGTACAAAAAGACAGTAGGCAAGCTATCCCGATGGCCCACTCAGTCTCTTTCACCAAGCTAGGCTACACCGACGCCCAGGATCCCGCCTGGGAAGCCCAGTCTCCCCAACCCTGACCCTAACTTGAGTCTTAACCCTAATTTTCTCGTACGAGTGAAACATCCTCCCGTCCTTACGGTTTAGAAAAAGTCAGTAGGCAAGCCGTCCCGATTGCCAACTCAATCTGTTTCACCAAGCTAGCCTTCACAGAGGCCCTGGTTCCTGACTGGGAAGCCCGGTCTCACCAACCCTATCCCTAACTTGAGGCTTCTTAACCCTAATTTTCTTGTGCAAGTGAAACATCCCCCCGTCCATACGGTTTAGAAAAGGTCAGTAGGCAAGCGAACCCGATTGCCAACTCAATCTGTTCCAACAAGCTAGCCTTCACAGACGCCCTGGTTGCTGCCTGGGAAGCACAGTCTCCCCAACCCAGCCCTCACTTGGGTATTAATCCTAATTTTCCTGTGCAACTGAAACATCCCCTCGTCCATACAGCATACAAAAAGACAGTAGGCAAGCAATCCTGATGGCCCACTCAGTCTGTTTCACCAGGCTCGGCTTCATCGAGGCCGTAGTTCCTGCCTGGGAATCCTAGCCTCCATAACCATAACCGTAATTTGGGTGTTAATGCTAATGTTCTTCTGCAATGGAAACATCCCCCTATGGACACGATGTACTAAAACGGAGTAGGGAAGCCATCCTGGTGGCCCACTCCAGTCTGTTTCACCAAGCTAGGCTTCACAGAGGGTCTGGTTCCTTCCAGGGAAGCCTAGCCTCCCCAACCTTAACCCTAACTAGAGTCTTGGCCCTAATTTTCTTGTGCAACTGAAACATTCCCCCGTCCAAACGGTGTACAAAAAGAAAGTAGGCAAGCTATCCCGATGGCCCACTCAGTCTTTATCACCAAGCTAGGCTGCACCGACGCCCAGGAACATGCTTGGGATCCACAGTCTCCCCAACCCTAACCCTAACTTGAGTTTTAACACAAATTTTCTTGTGCAACTGAAACGATACCCCGTCCTTACAGTGCACAGAAAGCCAGTAGGAAAGCTATCCCGATGGCCCACTCAGTCTGTTTCACCAAGCTAGGCTACACCGAAGCCCAGGATCCCGCCTGGGAAGCCCAGTCTCCCCAACCCTAACCCTAACTTGCGTCTTAACCCTAATTTTCTTGTCCAAGTGAAACATCCCTCCGTCCATACGGTTTAGAAAAAGTTAGTAGGCAAGCCATCCCGATTGCCAACTCAATCTGTTCCACCAAGCTAGCCTTCACAGAGGCCCTGGTTGCTGCCTGGGAAGCACAGTCTCCCCAACCCAGCACTAACTAGGGTATTAATCCTAATTTTCCTGTGCAACTGAAACATCCCCTCGTCCATACAGCGTACAAAAAGACAGTAGGCAAGCAATCCTGATGGCCCACTCAGTCTGTTTCACCAGGCTCGGCTTCATCGAGGCCGTAGTTCTTGCCTGGGAAGCCCAGCCTCCATAACCCTAACCCTAATTTGGGTCTTAGTGCTAATGTTCTTCTGCAATGGAAACATCCCCCCATGGATACGGTGTACTAAAACGGAGTAGGGAAGCCATCCTGGTGGCCCACTCAAGTCTGTTTCACCATGCTAGGCTTCACAGAGGGTCTGGTTCCCTCCAGGGAAGCCTAGCCTCCCCAACCTTACCCCTAACTAGAGTCTTGGCCCTAATTTTCTTGTGCAACTGAAACATTCCCCCGTCCAAACGGTGAACAAAAAGAAAGTAGGCAAGCTATCCCGATGCCCCACTCAGTCTGTTTCACCAAGCTAGGCTGCACCGAAGCCCAGGATCACGCTTGGGATCCGCAGTCTCCCCAACCCTAACCCTAACTTGAGTTTTAACACAAATTTTCTTGTGCAAGTGAAACATCCCCCCGTCCATACTGTTTAGAAAAAGTCAGTAGGCAAGCCATCCCGATTGCCAACTCAATGTGTTCCACCAAGCTAGCCTTCACAGAGGCCCTGGTTGCTACCTGGGAAGCACAGTCTCCCCAACCCAGCCCTAACTTGAGTCTTCTTAACCCTAATTTCCTTGTGCAAGTGAAACATCCCCCCGTCCATACGGTTTAGAAAAAGTGAGTAGGCAAGCCATCCCGATTGCCAACTCAATCTGTTCCAACAAGCTAGCCTTCACAGAGGCCCTGGTTCCTGCCTGGGAAGCACAGTCTCCACAACCCAGCCCTCACTTGGGTATTAATCCTAATTTTCCTGTGCAACTGAAACATCCCCTCGTCCATACAGCGTACAAAAAGACAGTAGGCAAGCAATCCTGATAGCCCACTCAGTCTGTTTCACCAGGCTCGGCTTCATCGAGGCCGTAGTTCCTGCCTGGGAAGCCCAGCCTCCATAACCCTAACCCTAATTTGGGTGTTAATGCTAATGTTCTTCTGCAATGGAAACATCCCCCCATGGATAAGGTGTACTAAAATTGAGTAGGGATGCCATCCTGGTGGCCCACTCCAGTCTGTTTCACCAAGCTAGGCTTCACAGAGGGTCTGGTTCCCTCCAGGGAAGCCTAGCCTCCCCAACCTTACCCCTAACTAGAGTCTTGGCCCTAATTTTCTTGTGCAACTGAAACATTCCCCCGTCCAAACGGTGAACAAAAAGAAAGTAGGCAAGCTATCCCGATGCCCCACTCAGTCTGTTTCACCAAGCTAGGCTGCACCGAAGCCCAGGATCACGCTTGGGATCCGCAGTCTCCCCAACCCTAACCCTAACTTGAGTTTTAACACAAATTTTCTTGTGCAAGTGAAACATCCCCCCGTCCATACGGTTTAGAAAAAGTCAGTAGGCAAGCCATCCCGATTGCCAACTCAATGTGTTCCACCAAGCTAGCCTTCACAGAGGCCCTGGTTGCTACCTGGGAAGCACAGTCTCCCCAACCCAGCCCTAACTTGAGTTTTCTTAACCCTAATTTCCTTGTGCAAGTGAAACATCCCCCCCTCCATACGGTTTAGAAAAAGTGAGTACGCAAGCCATCCCGATTGCCAACTCAATCTGTTCCACCAAGCTAGCCTTCACAGAGGCCCTGGTTGCTGCCTGGGAAGCACAGTCTCCCCAACCCAGCCCTACCTTGGGTATTAATCCTAATTTTCCTGTGCAACTGAAACATCCCCTCGTCCATACAGCGTACAAAAAGACAGTAGGCAAGCAATCCTGATGGCCCACTCAGTCTGTTTCACCAGGCTCGGCTTCATCGAGTCCGTAGTTCCTGCCTGGGAAGCCCAGCCTCCATAATCCTAACGCTAATTTGGGTCTTAATGCTAATGTTCTTCTGCAATGGAAACATCCCCCCATGGATACGGTGTACTAAAACGGAGTAGGGAAGCCATCCTGGTGGCCCACTCCAGTCTGTTTCACCAAGCTAGGCTTCACAGAGGGTCTGGTTCCCTCCAGGGAAGCCTAGCCTCCCCAACCTTACCCCTAACTAGAGTCTTGGCCCTAATTTTCTTGTGCAACTGAAACATACCCCGAACAAACGGTGTACAAAAAGAAAGTAGGCAAGCTATCCCGATGGCCCACTCAGTCTGTTTCACCAAGCTAGGCTACACCGAAGCCCAGGATCCCGCCTGGGAAGCCCAGTCTCCCCAACCCTAACCCTAACTTGAGTCTTAACCCTAATTTTCTTGTGCAAGTGAAACATCCCTCCGTCCATCCGGTTTAGAAAAAGTAAGTAGGCAAGCCATCCCGATTGCCAACTCAATCTGTTCCAACAAGCTAGCCTTCACAGAGGCCCTGGTTGCTGCCTGGGAAGCACAGTCTCCCCAACCCAGCCCTCACTTGGGTATTAATCCTAATTTTCCTGTGCAACTGAAACATCCCCTCGTCCATACAGCGTACAAAAAGACAGTAGGCAAGCAATCCTGATGGCCCACTCAGTCTGTTTCACCAGGCTCGGCTTCATCGAGTCCGTAGTTCCTGCCTGGGAAGCCCAGCCTCCATAACCCTAACCCTAATTTGGGTCTTAATGCTAATATTCTTCTGCAATGGAAACATCCCCCCATGGATACGGTGTACTAAAACGGAGTAGGGAAGCCATCCTGTTGGGCCACTCAAGTCTATTTCACCAAGCTAGCTTCACAGAGGGTCTGGTTCCCTCCAGGGAAGCCTAGCCTCCCCAACCTTACCCCTAACTAGAGTCTTGGCCCTAATTTTCTTGTGCAACTGAAACATTCCCCCGTCCAAACGGTGCACAAAAAGAAAGTAGGCAAGCTATCCCGATGGCCCACTCAGTCTGTTTCACCAAGCTAGGCTGCACCGAAGCCCAGGATCACGCTTGGGATCCGCAGTCTCCCCAACCCTAACCCTAACTTGAGTTTTAACACAAATTTTCTTGTGCAACTGAAACGATACCCCGTCCTTACAGTGCACAGAAAGCCAGAAGGAAAGCTATCCCGATGGCCCACTCAGTCTGTTTCACCAAGCTAGGCTACACCGAAGCCCAGGATCCCGCCTGGGAAGCCCAGTCTCCCCAACCCTAACCCTAACTTGAGTCTTAACCCTAATTTTCTTGTGCAAGTGAAACATCCCTCCGTCCATACGGTTTAGAAAAAGTCAGTAGGCAAGCCATCCCGATTGCCAACTCAATCTGTTCCAACAAGCTAGCCTTCACAGAGGCCCTGGATGCTGCCTGGGAAGCACAGTCTCCCCAACCCAGCCCTCACTTGGGTATTAATCCTAATTTTCCTGTGCAACTGAAACATCCCCTCGTCCATACAGCGTACAAAAAGACAGTAGGCAAGCAATCCTGATGGCCCACTCAGTCTGTTTCACCAGGCTCGGCTTCATTGAGTCCGTAGTTCCTGCCTGGGAAGCCCAGCCTCCATAACCCTAACCCTAATTTGGGTCTTAATGCTAATATTCTTCTGCAATGGAAACATCCCCCCATGGATACGGTGTACTAAAACGGAGTAGGGAAGCCATCCTGTTGGGCCACTCAAGTCTATTTCACCAAGCTAGGCTTCACAGAGGGTCTGGTTCCCTCCAGGGAAGCCTAGCCTCCCCAACCTTACCCCTAACTAGAGTCTTGGCCCTAATTTTCTTGTGCAACTGAAACATTCCCCCGTCCAAACGGTGTACAAAAAGAAAGTAGGCAAGCTATCCTGATGGCCCACTCAGTCTGTTTCACCAAGCTAGGCTGCACCGAAGCCCAGGATCACGCTTGGGATCCGCAGTCTCCCCAACCCTAACCCTAACTTGAGTTTTAACACAAATTTTCTTGTGCAACTGAAACGATACCCCGTCCTTACAGTGCACAGAAAGCCAGTAGGCAAGCTATCCCGATGGCCCACTCAGTCTGTTTCACCAAGCTAGGCTACACCGACACCCAGGATCCCACCTGGGAAGCCCAGTCTCCCCAACCCTAACCCTAACTTGAGTCTTAACCCTAATTTTCTTGTGCAAATGAAACATCCCCCCGTCCATACGGTTTAGAAAAAGTCAGTAGGCAAGCCATCCCGATTGCCAACTCAATGTGTTCCACCAAGCTAGCCTTCACAGAGGCCCTGGTTGCTACCTGGGAAGCACAGTCTCCCCAACCCAGCCCTAACTTGAGTCTTCTTAACCCTAATTTTCTTGTGCAAGTGAAACATCCCCCCGTCCATATGGTTTAGAAAAAGTCAGTAGGCAAGCGAACCCGATTGCCAACTCAATCTGTTCCAACAAGCTAGCCTTCACAGAGGCCCTGGTTCCTGCCTGGGAAGCACAGTCTCCACAACCCAGCCCTCACTTGGGTATTAATCCTAATTTTCCTGTGCAACTGAAACATCCCCTCGTCCATACAGCGTACAAAAAGACAGTAGGCAAGCAATCCTGATGGCCCACTCAGTCTGTTTCACCAGGCTCGGCTTCATCGAGTCCGTAGTTCCTGCCTGGGAAGCCCAGCCTCCATAACCCTAACGCTAATTTGGGTGTTAATGCTAATGTTCTTCTGCAATGGAAACATCCCCCCATGGATACGGTGTACTAAAACGGAGTAGGGAAGCCATCCTGGTGGCCCACTCAAGTCTGTTTCACCAAGCTAGGCTTCACAGAAGGTCTGGTTCCCTCCAGGGAAGCCTAGACTCCCCAACCTTACCCCTAACTAGATTCTTGGCCCTAATTTTCTTGTCAACTGAAACATTCCCCCGTCCAAACGGTGTACAAAAAGAAAGTAGGCAAGCTATCCCGATGGCCCACTCAGTCTGTTTCACCAAGCTAGGCTGCACCGAAGCCCAGGATCACGCTTGGGATCCGCAGTCTCCCCAACCCTAACCCTAACTTGAGTTTTAACACAAATTTTCTTGTGCAACTGAAACGATACCCCGTCCTTACAGTGCACAGAAAGCCAGTAGGCAAGCTATCCCGATGGCCCACTCAGTCTGTTTCACCAAGCTAGGCTACACCGACGCCCAGGATCCCACCTGGGAAGCCCAGTCTCCCCAACCCTAACCCTAACTTGAGTCTTAACCCTAATTTTCTTGTGCAAGTGAAACATCCCCCCGTCCATACGGTTTAGAAAAAGTCAGTAGGCAAGCGAACCCGATTGCCAACTCAATCTGTTCCAACAAGCTAGCCTTCACAGAGGCCCTGGTTCCTGCCAGGGAAGCACAGTCTCCCCAACCCAGCCCTAACTTGAGTCTTCTTAACCCTAATTTTCTTGTGCAAGTGAAACATCCCCCCGTCCGTACGGTTTAGAAAAAGTCAGTAGGCAAGCGAACCCGATTGCCAACTCAATCTGTTCCAACAAGCTAGCCTTCACAGAGGCCCTGGTTCCTGCCTGGGAAGCACAGTCTCCACAACCCAGCCCTCACTTGGGTATTAATCCTAATTTTCCTGTGCAACTGAAACATCCCCTCGTCCATACAGCGTACAAAAAGACAGTAGGCAAGCAATCCTGATGGCCCACTCAGTCTGTTTCACCAGGCTCGGCTTCATCGAGTCCGTAGTTCCTGCCTGGGAAGCCCAGCCTCCATAACCCTAACGCTAATTTGGGTGTTAATGCTAATGTTCTTCTGCAATGGAAACATCCCCCCATGGATACGGTGTACTAAAACGGAGTAGGGAAGCCATCCTGGTGGCCCACTCAAGTCTGTTTCACCAAGCTAGGCTTCACAGAAGGTCTGGTTCCCTCCAGGGAAGCCTAGACTCCCCAACCTTACCCCTAACTAGAGTCTTGGCCCTAATTTTCTTGTGCAACTGAAACATTCCCCCGTCCAAACGGTGTACAAAAAGAAAGTAGGCAAGCTATCCCGATGGCCCACTCAGTCTGTTTCACCAAGCTAGGCTGCACCGAAGCCCAGGATCACGCTTGGGATCCGCAGTCTCCCCAACCCTAACCGTAACTTGAGTTTTAACACAAATTTTCTTGTGCAACTGAAACGATACCCCGTCCTTACAGTGCACAGAAAGCCAGTAGGCAAGCTATCCCGATGGCCCACTCAGTCTGTTTCACCAAGCTAGGCTACACCGACGCCCAGGATCCCACCTGGGAAGCCCAGTCTCCCCAACCCTAACCCTAACTTGAGTCTTAACCCTAATTTTCTTGTGCAAGTGAAACATCCCCCCGTCCATACGGTTTAGAAAAAGTCAGTAGGCAAGCGAACCCGATTGCCAACTCAATCTGTTCCAACAAGCTAGCCTTCACAGAGGCCCTGGTTCCTGTCTGGGAAGCACAGTCTCCACAACCCAGCCCTCACTTGGGTATTAATCCTAATTTTCCTGTGCAACTGAAACATCCCCTCGTCCATACAGCGTACAAAAAGACAGTAGGCAAGCAATCCGGATGGCCCACTCAGTCTGTTTCACCAGGCTCGGCTTCATCGAGGCCGTAGTTCCTGCCTGGGAAGCCCAGCCTCCATAAACCTAACCCTAATTTGGGTGTTAATGCTAATGTTCTTCTGCAATGGAAAAATCCCCCCATGGATACGGTGTACTAAAACGGAGTAGGGAAGCCATCCTGGTGGCCCACTCAAGTCTGTTTCACCAAGCTAGGCTTCACAGAAGGTCTCGTTCCCTCCAGGGAAGCCTAGACTCCCCAACCTTACCCCTAACTAGAGTCTTGGCCCTAATTTTCTTGTCAACTGAAACATTCCCCCGTCCAAACGGTGTACAAAAAGAAAGTAGGCAAGCTATCCCGATGGCCCACTCAGTCTGTTTCACCAAGCTAGGCTGCACCGAAGCCCAGGATCACGCTTGGGATCCGCAGTCTCCCCAACCCTAACCCTTACTTGAGTTTTAACACAAATTTTCTTGTGCAACTGAAACGATACCCCGTCCTTACAGTGCACAGAAAGCCAGTAGGCAAGCTATCCCGATGGCCCACTCAGTCTGTTTCACCAAGCTAGGCTACACCGACTCCCAGGATCCCACCTGGGAAGCCCAGTCTCCCCAACCCTAACCCTAACTTGAGTCTTAACCCTAATTTTCTTGTGCAAATGAAACATCCCCCCGTCCATACGGTTTAGAAAAAGTCAGTAGGCAAGCCATCCCGATTGCCAACTCAATGTGTTCCACCAAGCTAGCCTTCACAGAGGCCCTGGTTGCTACCTGGGAAGCACAGTCTCCCCAACCCAGCCCTAACTTGAGTCTTCTTAACCCTAATTTTCTTGTGCAAGTGAAACATCCCCCCGTCCATACGGTTTAGAAAAAGTCAGTAGGCAAGCGAACCCGATTGCCAACTGAATCTGTTCCAACAAGCTAGCCTTCACAGAGGCCCTGGTTCCTGCCTGGGAAGCACAGTCTCCACAACCCAGCCCTCACTTGGGTATTAATCCTAATTTTCCTGTGCAACTGAAACATCCCCTCGTCCATACAGCGTACAAAAAGACAGTAGGCAAGCAATCCTGATGGCCCACTCAGTCTGTTTCACCAGGCTCGGCTTCATCGAGTCCGTAGTTCCTGCCTGGGAAGCCCAGCCTCCATAACCCTAACGCTAATTTGGGTGTTAATGCTAATGTTCTTCTGCAATGGAAACATCCCCCCATGGATAAGGTGTACTAAAACGGAGTAGGGAAGCCATCCTGGTGGCCCACTCAAGTCTGTTTCACCAAGCTAGGCTTCACAGAAGGTCTGGTTCCCTCCAGGGAAGCCTAGACTCCCCAACCTTACCCCTAACTAGAGTCTTGGCCCTAATTTTCTTGTCAACTGAAACATTCCCCCGTCCAAACGGTGTACAAAAAGAAAGTAGGCAAGCTATCCCGATGGCCCACTCAGTCTGTTTCACCAAGCTAGGCTGCACCGAAGCCCAGGATCACGCTTGGGATCCGCAGTCTCCCCAACCCTAACCCTAACTTGAGTTTTAACACAAATTTTCTTGTGCAACTGAAACGATACCCCGTCCTTACAGTGCACAGAAAGCCAGTAGGCAAGCTATCCCGATGGCCCACTCAGTCTGTTTCACCAAGCTAGGCTACACCGACGCCCAGGATCCCACCTGGGAAGCCCAGTCTCCCCAACCCTAACCCTAACTTGAGTCTTAACCCTAATCTTCTTGTGCAAGTGAAACATCCCCCCGTCCATACGGTTTAGAAAAAGTCAGTAGGCAAGCGAACCCGATTGCCAACTCAATCTGTTCCAACAAGCTAGCCTTCACAGAGGCCCTGGTTCCTGCCTGGGAAGCACAGTCTCCACAACCCAGCCCTCACTTGGGTATTAATCCTAATTTTCCTGTGCAACTGAAACATCCCCTCGTCCATACAGTGTACAAAAAGACAGTAGGCAAGCAATCCCGATGCCCACTCAGTCTGTTTCACCAGGCTCGGCTTCATCGAGGCCGTAGTTCCTTCCTGGGAAGCCCAGCCTCCATAACCCTAACCCTAATTTGGGTGTTAATGCTAATGTTCTTCTGCAATGGAAACATCCCCCCATGGATAAGGTGTACTAAAACGGAGTAGGGAAGCCATCCTGGTGGCCCACTCAAGTCTGTTTCACCAAGCTAGGCTTCACAGAAGGTCTGGTTCCCTCCAGGGAAGCCTAGACTCCCCAACCTTACCCCTAACTAGAGTCTTGGCCCTAATTTTCTTGTCAACTGAAACATTCCCCCGTCCAAACGGTGTACAAAAAGAAAGTAGGCAAGCTATCCCGATGGCCCACTCAGTCTGTTTCACCAAGCTAGGCTGCACCGAAGCCCAGGATCACGCTTGGGATCCGCAGTCTCCCCAACCCTAACCGTAAATTGAGTTTTAACACAAACTTTCTTGTGCAACTAAAACGATACCCCGTCCTTACAGTGCACAGAAAGCCAGTAGGCAAGCTATCCCGATGGCCCACTCAGTCTGTTTCACCAAGCTAGGCTACACCGACGCCCAGGATCCCACCTGGGAAGCCCAGTCTCCCCAACCCTAACCCTAACTTGAGTCTTAACCCTAATTTTCTTGTGCAAGTGAAACATCCCTCCGTCCATACGGTTTAGAAAAAGTCAGTAGGCAAGCCATACCGATTGCCATCTCAATCTGTTCCACCAAGCTAGCCTTCACAAAGGCCCTGGTTGCTGCCTGGGAAGCACAGTCTCCCCAACCCAGCCCTAACTTGGGTATTAATCCTAATTTTCCTGTGCAACTGAAACATCCCCTCGTCCATGCACCGTACAAAAAGACAGTAGGCAAGCCATCCCGATTGCCAACTCAATGTGTTCCACCAAGCTAGCCTTCACAGAGGCCCTGGTTGCTACCTGGGAACCACAGTCTCCCCAACCTAGCCCTAACTTGAGTCTTCTTAACCCTAATTTTCTTGTGCAAGTGAAACATCCCCCCGTCCATACGGTTTAGAAAAAGTCAGTAGGCAAGCGAACCCGATTGCCAACTCAATCTGTTCCAACAAGCTAGCCTTCACAGAGGCCCTGGTTGCTGCCTGGGAAGCACAGTCTCCCCAACCCAGCCCTAATTTGGGTATTAATCCTAATTTTCCTGTGCAACTGAAACATCCCCTCATCCATACAGCGTACAAAAAGACAGTAGGCAAGCAATCCTGATGGCCCACTCAGTCTGTTTCACCAGGCTCGGCTTCATCGAGGCCGTAGTTCCTGCCTGGGAAGCCCTGCCTCCATAACCCTAACCCTAATTTGGGTGTTAATGCTAATGTTCTTCTGCAATGGAAACATCCCCCCATGGATACGGTGTACTAAAACGAAGTAGGGAAGCCATCCTGGTGGCCCACTCCAGTCTGTTTCACCAAGCTAGGCTTCACAGAGGATCTTGTTCCCTCCAGGGAAGCCTAGCCTCCCCAACCTTACCCCTAACTAGAGTCTTGGCCCTAATTTTCTTGTGCAACTGAAACATTCCCCTGTCCAAACGGTGTACAAAAAGAAAGTAGGCAAGCTATCCCGATGGCCCACTCAGTCTTTTTCACCAAGCTAGGCTGCACCGAAGCCCAGGATCACGCTTCGGATCCGCAGTCTCCCCAACCCTAACCCTAACTTGAGTTTTTACACAAATTTTCTTGTGCAACTGAAACGATACCCCGTCCTTACAGTGCACAGAAAGCCAGTAGGAAAGCTATCCCGATGGCCCACTCAGTCTGTTTCACCAAGCTAGGCTACACCGAAGCCCAGGATCCCGCCTGGGAAGCCCAGTCTCCCCAACCCTAACCCTAACTTGAGTCTTAACCCTAATTTTCTTGTGCAAGTGAAACATCCCTCCGTCCATACGGTTTAGAAAAAGTCAGTAGGCAAGCCATCCCGATTGCCAACTCAATCTGTTCCACCAAGCTAGCCTTCACAGAGGCCCTGGTTGCTGCCTGGGAAGCACAGTCTCCCCAACCCAGCCCTCACTTGGGTATTAATCCTAATTTTCCTGTGCAACTGAAACATCCCCTTGTCCATACAGCGTACAAAAAGACAGTAGGCAAGCAATCCTGATGGCCCACTCAGTCTGTTTCACCAGGCTCGGCTTCATCGAGTCCGTAGTTCCTGCCTGGGAAGCCCAGCCTCCATAACCCTAACGCTAATTTGGGTGTTAATGCTAATGTTCTTCTGCAATGGAAACATCCCCCCATGGATAAGGTGTACTAAAACGGAGTAGGGAAGCCATCCTGGTGGCCCACTCAAGTCTGTTTCACCAAGCTAGGCTTCACAGAAGGTCTGGTTCCCTCCAGTGAAGCCAAGACTCCCCAACCTTACCCCTAACTAGAGTCTTGGCCCTAATTTTCTTGTCAACTGAAACATTCCCCCGTCCAAACGGTGTACAAAAAGAAAGTAGGCAAGCTATCCCGATGGCCCACTCAGTCTGTTTCACCAAGCTAGGCTGCACCGAAGCCCAGGATCACGCTTGGGATCCGCAGTCTCCCCAACCCTAACCGTAACTTGAGTTTTAACACAAATTTTCTTGTGCAACTGAAACGATACCCCGTCCTTACAGTGCACAGAAAGCCAGTAGGCAAGCTATCCCGATGGCCCACTCAGTCTGTTTCACCAAGCTAGGCTACACCGACGCCCAGGATCCCACCTGGGAAGCCCAGTGTCCACAACCCAGCCCTAACTTGAGTCTTCTTAACCCTAATTTTCTTGTGCAAGTGAAACATCCCCCCGTCCATACGGTTTAGAAAAAGTCAGTAGGCAAGCGAACCCGATTGCCAACTCAATCTGTTCCAACAAGCTAGCCTTCACAGAGGCCCTGGTTCCTGCCTGGGAAGCACAGTCTCCACAACCCAGCAATCACTTGGGTATTAATCCTAATTTTCCAGTGCAACTGAAACATCCCCTCGTCCATACAGCGTACAAAAAGACAGTAGGCAAGCAATCCTGATGGCCCACTCAGTCTGTTTCACCAGGTTCGGCTTCATCGAGGCCGTAGTTCCTGCCTGGGAAGCCCAGCCTCCATAACCCTAACCCTAACTTGGGTGTTAATGCTAATGTTCTTCTGCAATGGAAACATCCCCCCATGGATACGGTGTACTAAAACGGAGTAGGGAAGCCATCCTGGTGGCCCACTCAAGTCTGTTTCACCAAGCTATGCTTCACAGAAGGTCTGGTTCCCTCCAGGGAAGCCTAGACTCCCCAACCTTACCCCTAACTAGAGTCTTGGCCCTAATTTTCTTGTCAACTGAAACATTCCCCCATCCAAACGGTGTACAAAAAGAAAGTAGGCAAGCTATCCCGATGGCCCACTCAGTCTGTTTCACCAAGCTAGGCTGCACCGAAGCCCAGGATCACGCTTGGGATCCGCAGTCTCCCCAACCCTAACCATTACTTGAGTTTTAACACAAATTTTCTTGTGCAACTGAAATGATACCCCGTCCTTACAGTGCACAGAAAGCCAGTAGGAAAGCTATCCCGATGGCCCACTCAGTCTTTTTCACCAAGCTAGGCTACACCGACGCCCATGATCCCGCCTGGGAAGCCCAGTCTCCCCAACCCTAACCCTAACTTGAGTCTTAACCCTAATTTTCTTGTGCAAGTGAAACATCACTCCGTCCATACGGTTTAGAAAAAGTCAGTAGGCAAGCCATCCCGACTGCCAACTCAATCTGTTCCACCAAGCTAGCCTTCACAGAGGCCCTGGTTGCTGCCTGGGAAGCACAGTCTCCCCAACCCAGCCCTAACTTGGGTATTAATCCTAATTTTCCTGTGCAACTGAAACATCCCCTCGTCCATACAGCGTACAAAAAGACAGTAGGCAAGCAATCCTGATGGCCCACTCAGTCTGTTTCACCAGGCTCGGCTTCATCGAGGCCGTAGTTCCTGCCTGGGAAGCCCAGCCTCCATAACCCTAACCCTAATTTGGGTCTTAATGCTAATGTTCTTCTGCAATGGAAACATCCCCCCATGGACACGGTGTACTAAAACGGAGTAGGGAAGCCATCCTCGTGGCCCATTCCAGTCTGTTTCACCAAGCTAGGCTTCACAGAGGGTCTGGTTCCCTCCAGGGAAGCCTAGCCTCCCCAACCTTACCCCTAACTAGAGTCTTGGCCCTAATTTTCTTGTGCAACTGAAACATTCCCCTGTCCAAACGGTGTACAAAAAGAAAGTAGGCAAGCTATCCCGATGGCCCACTCAGTCTTTTTCACCAAGCTAGGCTGCACCGAAGCCCAGGATCACGCTTCGGATCCGCAGTCTCCCCAACCCTAACCCTAACTTGAATTTTTACACAAATTTTCTTGTGCAACTGAAACGATACCCCGTCCTTACAGTGCACAGAAAGACAGTAGGAAAGCTATCCCGATGGCCCACTCAGTCTGTTTCACCAAGCTAGGCTACACCGACGCCCAGGATCCCACCTGGGAAGCCCAGTGTCCACAACCCAGCCCTAACTTGAGTCTTCTTAACCCTAATTTTCTTGTGCAAGTGAAACATCCCCCCGTCCATACGGTTTAGAAAAAGTCAGTAGGCAAGCGAACCCGATTGCCAACTCAATCTGTTCCAACAAGCTAGCCTTCACAGAGGCCCTGGTTCCTGCCTGGGAAGCACAGTCTCCACAACCCAGCAATCACTTGGGTATTAATCCTAATTTTCCAGTGCAACTGAAACATCCCCTCGTCCATACAGCGTACAAAAAGACAGTCGGCAAGCAATCCTGATGGCCCACTCAGTCTGTTTCACCAGGTTCGGCTTCATCGAGGCCGTAGTTCCTGCCTGGGAAGCCCAGCCTCCATAACCCTAACCCTAACTTGGGTGTTAATGCTAATGTTCTTCTGCAATGGAAACATCCCCCCATGGATACGGTGTACTAAAACGGAGTAGGGAAGCCATCCTGGTGGCCCACTCAAGTCTGTTTCACCAAGCTATGCTTCACAGAAGGTCTGGTTCCCTCCAGGGAAGCCTAGACTCCCCAACCTTACCCCTAACTAGAGTCTTGGCCCTAATTTTCTTGTCAACTGAAACATTCCCCCATCCAAACGGTGTACAAAAAGAAAGTAGGCAAGCTATCCCGATGGCCCACTCAGTCTGTTTCACCAAGCTAGGCTGCACCGAAGCCCAGGATCACGCTTGGGATCCGCAGTCTCCCCAACCCTAACCCTTACTTGAGTTTTAACACAAATTTTCTTGTGCAACTGAAATGATACCCCGTCCTTACAGTGCACAGAAAGCCAGTAGGAAAGCTATCCCGATGGCCCACTCAGTCTTTTTCACCAAGCTAGGCTACACCGACGCCCATGATCCCGCCTGGGAAGCCCAGTCTCCCCAACCCTAACCCTAACTTGAGTCTTAACCCTAATTTTCTTGTGCAAGTGAAACATCACTCCGTCCATACGGTTTAGAAAAAGTCAGTAGGCAAGCCATCCCGACTGCCAACTCAATCTGTTCCACCAAGCTAGCCTTCACAGAGGCCCTGGTTGCTGCCTGGGAAGCACAGTCTCCCCAACCCAGCCCTAACTTGGGTATTAATCCTAATTTTCCTGTGCAACTGAAACATCCCCTCGTCCATACAGCGTACAAAAAGACAGTAGGCAAGCAATCCTGATGGCCCACTCAGTCTGTTTCACCAGGCTCGGCTTCATCGAGGCCGTAGTTCCTGCCTGGGAAGCCCAGCCTCCATAACCCTAACCCTAATTTGGGTCTTAATGCTAATGTTCTTCTGCAATGGAAACATCCCCCCATGGATACGGTGTACTAAAACGGAGTAGGGAAGCCATCCTCGTGGCCCATTCCAGTCTGTTTCACCAAGCTAGGCTTCACAGAGGGTCTGGTTCCCTCCAGGGAAGCCTAGCCTCCCCAACCTTACCCCTAACTAGAGTCTTGGCCCTAATTTTCTTGTGCAACTGAAACATTCCCCTGTCCAAACGGTGTACAAAAAGAAAGTAGGCAAGCTATCCCGATGGCCCACTCAGTCTTTTTCACCAAGCTAGGCTGCACCGAAGCCCAGGATCACGCTTCGGATCCGCAGTCTCCCCAACCCTAACCCTAACTTGAATTTTTACACAAATTTTCTTGTGCAACTGAAACGATACCCCGTCCTTACAGTGCACAGAAAGACAGTAGGAAAGCTATCCCGATGGCCCACTCAGTCTGTTTCACCAAGCTAGGCTACACCGAAGCCCAGGATCCCGCCTGGGAAGCCCAGTCTCCCCAACCCTAACCCTAACTTGAGTCTTAACCCTAATTTTCTTGTGCAAGTGAAACATCCCTCCGTCCATACGGTTTAGAAAAAGTCAATAGGCAAGCCATCCCGATTGCCAACTCAATCTGTTCCAACAAGCTAGCCTTCACAGAGGCCCTGGTTGCTGCCTGGGAAGCACAGTCTCCCCAACCCAGCCCTCACTTGGGTATTAATCCTAATTTTCCTGTGCAACTGAAACATCCCCTCGTCCATACAGCGTACAAAAAGACAGTAGGCAAGCAATCCGGATGGCCCACTCAGTCTGTTTCACCAGGCTCGGCTTCATCGAGTCTGTAGTTCCTGCCTGGGAAGCCCAGCCTCCATAACCCTAACCCTAATTTGGGTCTTAATGCTAATATTCTTCTGCAATGGAAACATCCCCCCATGGATACGGTGTACTAAAACGGAGTAGGGAAGCCATCCTGTTGGGCCACTCAAGTCTATTTCACCAAGCTAGGCTTCACAGAGGGTCTGGTTCCCTCCAGGGAAGCCTAGCCTCCCCAACCTTACCCCTAACTAGAGTCTTGGCCCTAATTTTCTTGTGCAACTGAAACATTCCCCCGTCCAAACGGTGTACAAAAAGAAAGTAGGCAAGCTATCCTGATGGCCCACTCAGTCTGTTTCACCAAGCTAGGCTGCACCGAAGCCCAGGATCACGCTTGGGATCCGCAGTCTCCCCAACCCTAACCCTAACTTGAGTTTTAACACAAATTTTCTTGTGCAACTGAAACGATACCCCGTCCTTACAGTGCACAGAAAGCCAGTAGGCAAGCTATCCCGATGGCCCACTCAGTCTGTTTCACCAAGCTAGGCTACACCGACGCCCAGGATCCCACCTGGGAAGCCCAGTCTCCCCAACCCTAACCCTAACTTGAGTCTTAACCCTAATTTTCTTGTGCAAATGAAACATCCCCCCGTCCATACGGTTTAGAAAAAGTCAGTAGGCAAGCCATCCCGATTGCCAACTCAATGTGTTCCACCAAGCTAGCCTTCACAGAGGCCCTGGTTGCTACCTGGGAAGCACAGTCTCCCCAACCCAGCCCTAACTTGAGTCTTCTTAACCCTAATTTTCTTGTGCAAGTGAAACATCCCCCCGTCCATACGGTTTAGAAAAAGTCAGTAGGCAAGCGAACCCGATTGCCAACTGAATCTGTTCCAACAAGCTAGCCTTCACAGAGGCCCTGGTTCCTGCCTGGGAAGCACAGTCTCCACAACCCAGCCCTCACTTGGGTATTAATCCTAATTTTCCTGTGCAACTGAAACATCCCCTCGTCCATACAGCGTACAAAAAGACAGTAGGCAAGCAATCCTGATGGCCCACTCAGTCTGTTTCACCAGGCTCGGCTTCATCGAGTCCGTAGTTCCTGCCTGGGAAGCCCAGCCTCCATAACCCTAACGCTAATTTGGGTGTTAATGCTAATGTTCTTCTGCAATGGAAACATCCCCCCATGGATACGGTGTACTAAAACGGAGTAGGGAAGCCATCCTGGTGGCCCACTCAAGTCTGTTTCACCAAGCTAGGCTTCACAGAAGGTCTGGTTCCCTCCAGGGAAGCCTAGACTCCCCAACCTTACCCCTAACTAGAGTCTTGGCCCTAATTTTCTTGTCAACTGAAACATTCCCCCGTCCAAACGGTGTACAAAAAGAAAGTAGGCAAGCTATCCCGATGGCCCACTCAGTCTGTTTCACCAAGCTAGGCTGCACCGAAGCCCAGGATCACGCTTGGGATCCGCAGTCTCCCCAACCCTAACCGTAACTTGAGTTTTAACACAAATTTTCTTGTGCAACTGAAACGATACCCCGTCCTTACAGTGCACAGAAAGCCAGTAGGCAAGCTATCCCGATGGCCCACTCAGTCTGTTTCACCAAGCTAGGCTACACCGACGCCCAGGATCCCACCTGGGAAGCCCAGTCTCCCCAACCCTAACCCTAACTTGAGTCTTAACCCTAATCTTCTTGTGCAAGTGAAACATCCCCCCGTCCATACGGTTTAGAAAAAGTCAGTAGGCAAGCGAACCCGATTGCCAACTCAATCTGTTCCACCAAGCTAGCCTTCACAGAGGCCCTGGTTCCTGCCTGGGAAGCACAGTCTCCACAACCCAGCCCTCACTTGGGTATTAATCCTAATTTTCCTGTGCAACTGAAACATCCCCTCGTCCATACAGTGTACAAAAAGACAGTAGGCAAGCAATCCCGATGCCCACTCAGTCTATTTCACCAGGCTCGGCTTCATCGAGGCCGTAGTTCCTTCCTGGGAAGCCCAGCCTCCATAACCCTAACCCTAATTTGGGTGTTAATGCTAATGTTCTTCTGCAATGGAAACATCCCCCCATGGATAAGGTGTACTAAAACGGAGTAGGGAAGCCATCCTGGTGGCCCACTCAAGTCTGTTTCACCAAGCTAGGCTTCACAGAAGGTCTGGTTCCCTCCAGGGAAGCCTAGACTCCCCAACCTTACCCCTAACTAGAGTCTTGGCCCTAATTTTCTTGTCAACTGAAACATTCCCCCGTCCAAACGGTGTACAAAAAGAAAGTAGGCAAGCTATCCCGATGGCCCACTCAGTCTGTTTCACCAAGCTAGGCTGCACCGAAGCCCAGGATCACGCTTGGGATCCGCAGTCTCCCCAACCCTAACCGTAAATTGAGTTTTAACACAAACTTTCTTGTGCAACTAAAACGATACCCCGTCCTTACAGTGCACAGAAAGCCAGTAGGCAAGCTATCCCGATGGCCCACTCAGTCTGTTTCACCAAGCTAGGCTACACCGACGCCCAGGAGCCCACCTGGGAAGCCCAGTCTCCCCAACCCTAAGCCTAACTTGAGTCTTAACCCTAATTTTCTTGTGCAAGTGAAACATCCCTCCGTCCATACGGTTTAGAAAAAGTCAGTAGGCAAGCCATACCGATTGCCAACTCAATCTGTTCCACCAAGCTAGCCTTCACAAAGGCCCTGGTTGCTGCCTGGGAAGCACAGTCTCCCCAACCCAGCCCTAACTTGGGTATTAATCCTAATTTTCCTGTGCAACTGAAACATCCCCTCGTCCATGCACCGTACAAAAAGACAGTAGGCAAGCCATCCCGATTGCCAACTCAATGTGTTCCACCAAGCTAGCCTTCACAGAGGCCCTGGTTGCTACCTGGGAAGCACAGTCTCCCCAACCCAGCCCTAACTTGAGTCTTCTTAACCCTAATTTTCTTGTGCAAGTGAAACATCCCCCCGTCCATACGGTTTAGAAAAAGTCAGTAGGCAAGCGAACCCGATTGCCAACTCAATCTGTTCCAACAAGCTAGCCTTCACAGAGGCCCTGGTTCCTGCCTGGGAAGCACAGTCTCCACAACCCAGCCCTCACTTGGGTATTAATCCTAATTTTCCAGTGCAACTGAAACATCCCCTCCTCTATACAGCGTACAAAAAGCCAGTAGGCAAGCAATCCTGATGGCCCACTCAGTCTGTTTCACCAGGTTCGGCTTCATCGAGGCCGTAGTTCCTGCCTGGGAAGCCCAGCCTCCATAACCCTAACCCTAACTTGGGTGTTAATGTTAATGTTCTTCTGCAATGGAAACATCCCCCCATGGATACGGTGTACTAAAACGGAGTAGGGAAGCCATCCTGGTGGCCCACTCAAGTCTGTTTCACCAAGCTAGGCTTCACAGAAGGTCTGGTTCCCTCCAGGGAAGCCTAGACTCCCCAACCTTACCCCTAACTAGAGTCTTGGCCCTCATTTTCTTGTCAACTGAAACATTCCCCCGTCCAAACGGTGTACAAAAAGAAAGTAGGCAAGCTATCCCGATGGCCCACTCAGTCTTTTTCACCAAGCTAGGCTGCACCGAAGCCCAGGATCATGCTTCGGATCCGCAGTCTCCCCAACCCTAACCCTAACTTGAGTTTTTACACAAATTTTCTTGTGCAACTGAAACGATACCCCGTCCTTACAGTGCACAGAAAGCCAGTAGGAAAGCTATCCCGATGGCCCACTCAGTCTGTTTCACCAAGCTAGGCTACACCGAAGCCCAGGATCCCGCCTGGGAAGCCCAGTCTCCCCAACCCTAACCCTAACTTGAGTCTTAACCCTAATTTTCTTGTGCAAGTGAAACATCCCTCCGTCCATACGGTTTAGAAAAAGTCAGTAGGCAAGCCATCCCGATTGCCAACTCAATCTGTTCCACCAAGCTAGCCTTCACAGAGTCCCTGGTTGCTGCCTGGGAAGCACAGTCTCCCCAACCCAGCCCTCAGTTGGGTATTAATCCTAATTTTCCTGTGCAACTGAAACATCCCCTTGTCCATACAGCGTACAAAAAGACAGTAGGCAAGCAATCCTGATGGCCCACTCAGTCTGTTTCACCAGGCTCGGCTTCATCGAGTCCGTAGTTCCTGCCTGTGAAGCCCAGCCTCCATAACCCTAACGCTAATTTGGGTGTTAATGCTAATGTTCTTCTGCAATGGAAACATCCCCCCATGGATAAGGTGTACTAAAACGGAGTAGGGAAGCCATCCTGGTGGCCCACTCAAGTCTGTTTCACCAAGCTAGGCTTCACAGAAGGTCTGGTTCCCTCCAGTGAAGCCTAGACTCCCCAACCTTACCCCTAACTAGAGTCTTGGCCCTAATTTTCTTGTCAACTGAAACATTCCCCCGTCCAAACGGTGTACAAAAAGAAAGTAGGCAAGCTATCCCGATGGCCCACTCAGTCTGTTTCACCAAGCTAGGCTGCACCGAAGCCCAGGATCACGCTTGGGATCCGCAGTCTCCCCAACCCTAACCGTAACTTGAGTTTTAACACAAATTTTCTTGTGCAACTGAAACGATACCCCGTCCTTACAGTGCACAGAAAGCCAGTAGGCAAGCTATCCCGATGGCCCACTCAGTCTGTTTCACCAAGCTAGGATACACCGACGCCCAGGATCCCACCTGGGAAGCCCAGTCTCCCCAACCCTAACCCTAACTTGAGTCTTAACCCTAATTTTCTTGTGCAAGTGAAACATCCCTCCGTCCATACGGTTTAGAAAAAGTCAATAGGCAAGCCATCCCGATTGCCAACTCAATCTGTTCCAACAAGCTAGCCTTCACAGAGGCCCTGGTTGCTGCCTGGGAAGCACAGTCTCCCCAACCCAGCCCTCACTTGGGTATTAATCCTAATTTTCCTGTGCAACTGAAACATCCCCTCGTCCATACAGCGTACAAAAAGACAGTAGGCAAGCAATCCTGATGGCCCACTCAGTCTGTTTCACCAGGCTCGGCTTCATCGAGTCTGTAGTTCCTGCCTGGGAAGCCCAGCCTCCATAACCCTAACCCTAATTTGGGTCTTAATGCTAATATTCTTCTGCAATGGAAACATCCCCCCATGGATACGGTGTACTAAAACGGAGTAGGGAAGCCATCCTGTTGGGCCACTCAAGTCTATTTCACCAAGCTAGGCTTCACAGAGGGTCTGGTTCCCTCCAGGGAAGCCTAGCCTCCCCAACCTTACCCCTAACTAGAGTCTTGGCCCTAATTTTCTTGTGCAACTGAAACATTCCCCTGTCCAAACGGTGTACAAAAAGAAAGTAGGCAAGCTATCCCGATGGCCCACTCAGTCTGTTTCACCAAGCTAGGCTACACCGACGCCCAGGATCCCACCTGGGAAGCCCAGTCTCCCCAACCCTAACCCTAACTTGAGTCTTAACCCTAATTTTCTTGTGCAAATGAAACATCCCCCCGTCCATACGGTTTAGAAAAAGTCAGTAGGCAAGCCATCCCGATTGCCAACTCAATGTGTTCCACCAAGCTAGCCTTCACAGAGGCCCTGGTTGCTACCTGGGAAGCACAGTCTCCCCAACCCAGCCCTAACTTGAGTCTTCTTAACCCTAATTTTCTTGTGCAAGTGAAACATCCCCCCGTCCATACGGTTTAGAAAAAGTCAGTAGGCAAGCGAACCCGATTGCCAACTCAATCTGTTCCAACAAGCTAGCCTTCACAGAGGCCCTGGTTCCTGCCTGGGAAGCACAGTCTCCACAACCCAGCCCTCACTTGGGTATTAATCCTAATTTTCCTGTGCAACTGAAACATCCCCTCGTCCATACAGCGTACAAAAAGACAGTAGGCAAGCAATCCTGATGGCCCACTCAGTCTGTTTCACCAGGCTCGGCTTCATCGAGTCCGTAGTTCCTGCCTGGGAAGCCCAGCCTCCATAACCCTAACGCTAATTTGGGTGTTAATGCTAATGTTCTTCTGCAATGGAAACATCCCCCCATGGATAAGGTGTACTAAAACGGAGTAGGGAAGCCATCCTGGTGGCCCACTCAAGTCTGTTTCACCAAGCTAGGCTTCACAGAAGGTCTGGTTCCCTCCAGTGAAGCCAAGACTCCCCAACCTTACCCCTAACTAGATTCTTGGCCCTAATTTTCTTGTCAACTGAAACATTCCCCCGTCCAAACGGTGTACAAAAAGAAAGTAGGCAAGCTATCCCGATGGCCCACTCAGTCTGTTTCACCAAGCTAGGCTGCACCGAAGCCCAGGATCACGCTTGGGATCCGCAGTCTCCCCAACCCTAACCCTAACTTGAGTTTTAACACAAATTTTCTTGTGCAACTGAAACGATACCCCGTCCTTACAGTGCACAGAAAGCCAGTAGGCAAGCTATCCCGATGGCCCACTCAGTCTGTTTCACCAAGCTAGGCTACACCGACGCCCAGGATCCCACCTGGGAAGCCCAGTCTCCCCAACCCTAACCCTAACTTGAGTCTTAACCCTAATTTTCTTGTGCAAGTGAAACATCCCCCCGTCCATACGGTTTAGAAAAAGTCAGTAGGCAAGCGAACCCGATTGCCAACTCAATCTGTTCCAACAAGCTAGCCTTCACAGAGGCCCTGGTTCCTGCCAGGGAAGCACAGTCTCCCCAACCCAGCCCTAACTTGAGTCTTCTTAACCCTAATTTTCTTGTGCAAGTGAAACATCCCCCCGTCCGTACGGTTTAGAAAAAGTCAGTAGGCAAGCGAACCCGATTGCCAACTCAATCTGTTCCAACAAGCTAGCCTTCACAGAGGCCCTGGTTCCTGCCTGGGAAGCACAGTCTCCACAACCCAGCCCTCACTTGGGTATTAATCCTAATTTTCCTGTGCAACTGAAACATCCCCTCGTCCATACAGCGTACAAAAAGACAGTAGGCAAGCAATCCTGATGGCCCACTCAGTCTGTTTCACCAGGCTCGGCTTCATCGAGTCCGTAGTTCCTGCCTGGGAAGCCCAGCCTCCATAACCCTAACCCTAATTTGGGTCTTAATGCTAATATTCTTCTGCAATGGAAACATCCCCCCATGGATACGGTGTACTAAAACGGAGTAGGGAAGCCATCCTGTTGGGCCACTCAAGTCTATTTCCCCAAGCTAGGCTTCACAGAGGGTCTGGTTCCCTCCAGGGAAGCCTAGCCTCCCCAACCTTACCCCTAACTAGAGTCTTGGCCCTAATTTTCTTGTGCAACTGAAACATTCCCCCGTCCAAACGGTGTACAAAAAGAAAGTAGGCAAGCTATCCCGATGGCCCACTCAGTCTGTTTCACCAAGCTAGGCTGCACCGAAGCCCAGGATCACGCTTGGGATCCGCAGTCTCCCCAACCCTAACCCTAACTTGAGTTTTAACACAAATTTTCTTGTGCAACTGAAACGATACCCCGTCCTTACCGTGCACAGAAAGCCAGTAGGCAAGCTATCCCAATGGCCCACTCAGTCTGTTTCACCAAGCTAGGCTACACCGACGCCCAGGATCCCACCTGGGAAGCCCAGTCTCCCCAACCCTAACCCTAACTTTAGTCTTAACCCTAATTTTCTTGTGCAAATGAAACATCCCCCCGTCCATACGGTTTAGAAAAAGTCAGTAGGCAAGCCATCCCGATTGCCAACTCAATGTGTTCCACCAAGCTAGCCTTCACAGAGGCCCTGGTTGCTACCTGGGAAGCACAGTCTCCCCAACCCAGCCCTAACTTGAGTCTTCTTAACCCTAATTTTCTTGTGCAAGTGAAACATCCCCCCGTCCATACGGTTTAGAAAAAGTCAGTAGGCAAGCGAACCCGATTGCCAACTCAATCTGTTCCAACAAGCTAGCCTTCACAGAGGCCCTGGTTCCTGCCTGGGAAGCACAGTCTCCACAACCCAGCCCTCACTTGGGTATTAATCCTAATTTTCCTGTGCAACTGAAACATCCCCTCGTCCATACAGCGTACAAAAAGACAGTAGGCAAGCAATCCTGATGGCCCACTCAGTCTGTTTCACCAGGCTCGGCTTCATCGAGTCCGTAGTTCCTGCCTGGGAAGCCCAGCCTCCATAACCCTAACGCTAATTTGGGTGTTAATGCTAATGTTCTTCTGCAATGGAAACATCCCCCCATGGATACGGTGTACTAAAACGGAGTAGGGAAGCCATCCTGGTGGCCCACTCAAGTCTGTTTCACCAAGCTAGGCTTCACAGAAGGTCTGGTTCCCTCCAGGGAAGCCTAGACTCCCCAACCTTACCCCTAACTAGAGTCTTGGCCCTAATTTTCTTGTGCAACTGAAACATTCCCCCGTCCAAACGGTGTACAAAAAGAAAGTAGGCAAGCTATCCCGATGGCCCACTCAGTCTGTTTCACCAAGCTAGGCTGCACCGAAGCCCAGGATCACGCTTGGGATCCGCAGTCTCCCCAACCCTAACCGTAACTTGAGTTTTAACACAAATTTTCTTGTGCAACTGAAACGATACCCCGTCCTTACAGTGCACAGAAAGCCAGTAGGCAAGCTATCCCGATGGCCCACTCAGTCTGTTTCACCAAGCTAGGCTACACCGACGCCCAGGATCCCACCTGGGAAGCCCAGTCTCCCCAACCCTAACCCTAACTTGAGTCTTAACCCTAATTTTCTTGTGCAAGTGAAACATCCCCCCGTCCATACGGTTTAGAAAAAGTCAGTAGGCAAGCGAACCCGATTGCCAACTCAATCTGTTCCAACAAGCTAGCCTTCACAGAGGCCCTGGTTCCTGTCTGGGAAGCACAGTCTCCACAACCCAGCCCTCACTTGGGTATTAATCCTAATTTTCCTGTGCAACTGAAACATCCCCTCGTCCATACAGCGTACAAAAAGACAGTAGGCAAGCAATCCGGATGGCCCACTCAGTCTGTTTCACCAGGCTCGGCTTCATCGAGGCCGTAGTTCCTGCCTGGGAAGCCCAGCCTCCATAAACCTAACCCTAATTTGGGTGTTAATGCTAATGTTCTTCTGCAATGGAAAAATCCCCCCATGGATACGGTGTACTAAAACGGAGTAGGGAAGCCATCCTGGTGGCCCACTCAAGTCTGTTTCACCAAGCTAGGCTTCACAGAAGGTCTCGTTCCCTCCAGGGAAGCCTAGACTCCCCAACCTTACCCCTAACTAGAGTCTTGGCCCTAATTTTCTTGTCAACTGAAACATTCCCCCGTCCAAACGGTGTACAAAAAGAAAGTAGGCAAGCTATCCCGATGGCCCACTCAGTCTGTTTCACCAAGCTAGGCTGCACCGAAGCCCAGGATCACGCTTGGGATCCGCAGTCTCCCCAACCCTAACCCTTACTTGAGTTTTAACACAAATTTTCTTGTGCAACTGAAACGATACCCCGTCCTTACAGTGCACAGAAAGCCAGTAGGCAAGCTATCCCGATGGCCCACTCAGTCTGTTTCACCAAGCTAGGCTACACCGACTCCCAGGATCCCACCTGGGAAGCCCAGTCTCCCCAACCCTAACCCTAACTTGAGTCTTAACCCTAATTTTCTTGTGCAAATGAAACATCCCCCCGTCCATACGGTTTAGAAAAAGTCAGTAGGCAAGCCATCCCGATTGCCAACTCAATGTGTTCCACCAAGCTAGCCTTCACAGAGGCCCTGGTTGCTACCTGGGAAGCACAGTCTCCCCAACCCAGCCCTAACTTGAGTCTTCTTAACCCTAATTTTCTTGTGCAAGTGAAACATCCCCCCGTCCATACGGTTTAGAAAAAGTCAGTAGGCAAGCGAACCCGATTGCCAACTCAATCTGTTCCAACAAGCTAGCCTTCACAGAGGCCCTGGTTCCTGCCTGGGAAGCACAGTCTCCACAACCCAGCCCTCACTTGGGTATTAATCCTAATTTTCCTGTGCAACTGAAACATCCCCTCGTCCATACAGCGTACAAAAAGACAGTAGGCAAGCAATCCTGATGGCCCACTCAGTCTGTTTCACCAGGCTCGGCTTCATCGAGTCCGTAGTTCCTGCCTGGGAAGCCCAGCCTCCATAACCCTAACGCTAATTTGGGTGTTAATGCTAATGTTCTTCTGCAATGGAAACATCCCCCCATGGATAAGGTGTACTAAAACGGAGTAGGGAAGCCATCCTGGTGGCCCACTCAAGTCTGTTTCACCAAGCTAGGCTTCACAGAAGGTCTGGTTCCCTCCAGGGAAGCCTAGACTCCCCAACCTTACCCCTAACTAGAGTCTTGGCCCTAATTTTCTTGTCAACTGAAACATTCCCCCGTCCAAACGGTGTACAAAAAGAAAGTAGGCAAGCTATCCCGATGGCCCACTCAGTCTGTTTCACCAAGCTAGGCTGCACCGAAGCCCAGGATCACGCTTGGGATCCGCAGTCTCCCCAACCCTAACCCTAACTTGAGTTTTAACACAAATTTTCTTGTGCAACTGAAACGATACCCCGTCCTTACAGTGCACAGAAAGCCAGTAGGCAAGCTATCCCGATGGCCCACTCAGTCTGTTTCACCAAGCTAGGCTACACCGACGCCCAGGATCCCACCTGGGAAGCCCAGTCTCCCCAACCCTAACCCTAACTTGAGTCTTAACCCTAATCTTCTTGTGCAAGTGAAACATCCCCCCGTCCATACGGTTTAGAAAAAGTCAGTAGGCAAGCGAACCCGATTGCCAACTCAATCTGTTCCAACAAGCTAGCCTTCACAGAGGCCCTGGTTCCTGCCTGGGAAGCACAGTCTCCACAACCCAGCCCTCACTTGGGTATTAATCCTAATTTTCCTGTGCAACTGAAACATCCCCTCGTCCATACAGTGTACAAAAAGACAGTAGGCAAGCAATCCCGATGCCCACTCAGTCTGTTTCACCAGGCTCGGCTTCATCGAGGCCGTAGTTCCTTCCTGGGAAGCCCAGCCTCCATAACCCTAACCCTCATTTGGGTGTTAATGCTAATGTTCTTCTGCAATGGAAACATCCCCCCATGGATAAGGTGTACTAAAACGGAGTAGGGAAGCCATCCTGGTGGCCCACTCAAGTCTGTTTCACCAAGCTAGGCTTCACAGAAGGTCTGGTTCCCTCCAGGGAAGCCTAGACTCCCCAACCTTACCCCTAACTAGAGTCTTGGCCCTAATTTTCTTGTCAACTGAAACATTCCCCCGTCCAAACGGTGTACAAAAAGAAAGTAGGCAAGCTATCCCGATGGCCCACTCAGTCTGTTTCACCAAGCTAGGCTGCACCGAAGCCCAGGATCACGCTTGGGATCCGCAGTCTCCCCAACCCTAACCGTAAATTGAGTTTTAACACAAACTTTCTTGTGCAACTAAAACGATACCCCGTCCTTACAGTGCACAGAAAGCCAGTAGGCAAGCTATCCCGATGGCCCACTCAGTCTGTTTCACCAAGCTAGGCTACACCGACGCCCAGGATCCCACCTGGGAAGCCCAGTCTCCCCAACCCTAACCCTAACTTGAGTCTTAACCCTAATTTTCTTGTGCAAGTGAAACATCCCTCCGTCCATACGGTTTAGAAAAAGTCAGTAGGCAAGCCATACCGATTGCCATCTCAATCTGTTCCACCAAGCTAGCCTTCACAAAGGCCCTGGTTGCTGCCTGGGAAGCACAGTCTCCCCAACCCAGCCCTAACTTGGGTATTAATCCTAATTTTCCTGTGCAACTGAAACATCCCCTCGTCCATGCACCGTACAAAAAGACAGTAGGCAAGCCATCCCGATTGCCAACTCAATGTGTTCCACCAAGCTAGCCTTCACAGAGGCCCTGGTTGCTACCTGGGAACCACAGTCTCCCCAACCTAGCCCTAACTTGAGTCTTCTTAACCCTAATTTTCTTGTGCAAGTGAAACATCCCCCCGTCCATACGGTTTAGAAAAAGTCAGTAGGCAAGCGAACCCGATTGCCAACTCAATCTGTTCCAACAAGCTAGCCTTCACAGAGGCCCTGGTTGCTGCCTGGGAAGCACAGTCTCCCCAACCCAGCCCTAATTTGGGTATTAATCCTAATTTTCCTGTGCAACTGAAACATCCCCTCATCCATACAGCGTACAAAAAGACAGTAGGCAAGCAATCCTGATGGCCCACTCAGTCTGTTTCACCAGGCTCGGCTTCATCGAGGCCGTAGTTCCTGCCTGGGAAGCCCTGCCTCCATAACCCTAACCCTAATTTGGGTGTTAATGCTAATGTTCTTCTGCAATGGAAACATCCCCCCATGGATACGGTGTACTAAAACGAAGTAGGGAAGCCATCCTGGTGGCCCACTCCAGTCTGTTTCACCAAGCTAGGCTTCACAGAGGATCTTGTTCCCTCCAGGGAAGCCTAGCCTCCCCAACCTTACCCCTAACTAGAGTCTTGGCCCTAATTTTCTTGTGCAACTGAAACATTCCCCTGTCCAAACGGTGTACAAAAAGAAAGTAGGCAAGCTATCCCGATGGCCCACTCAGTCTTTTTCACCAAGCTAGGCTGCACCGAAGCCCAGGATCACGCTTCGGATCCGCAGTCTCCCCAACCCTAACCCTAACTTGAGTTTTTACACAAATTTTCTTGTGCAACTGAAACGATACCCCGTCCTTACAGTGCACAGAAAGCCAGTAGGAAAGCTATCCCGATGGCCCACTCAGTCTGTTTCACCAAGCTAGGCTACACCGAAGCCCAGGATCCCGCCTGGGAAGCCCAGTCTCCCCAACCCTAACCCTAACTTGAGTCTTAACCCTAATTTTCTTGTGCAAGTGAAACATCCCTCCGTCCATACGGTTTAGAAAAAGTCAGTAGGCAAGCCATCCCGATTGCCAACTCAATCTGTTCCACCAAGCTAGCCTTCACAGAGGCCCTGGTTGCTGCCTGGGAAGCACAGTCTCCCCAACCCAGCCCTCACTTGGGTATTAATCCTAATTTTCCTGTGCAACTGAAACATCCCCTTGTCCATACAGCGTACAAAAAGACAGTAGGCAAGCAATCCTGATGGCCCACTCAGTCTGTTTCACCAGGCTCGGCTTCATCGAGTCCGTAGTTCCTGCCTGGGAAGCCCAGCCTCCATAACCCTAACGCTAATTTGGGTGTTAATGCTAATGTTCTTCTGCAATGGAAACATCCCCCCATGGATAAGGTGTACTAAAACGGAGTAGGGAAGCCATCCTGGTGGCCCACTCAAGTCTGTTTCACCAAGCTAGGCTTCACAGAAGGTCTGGTTCCCTCCAGTGAAGCCAAGACTCCCCAACCTTACCCCTAACTAGAGTCTTGGCCCTAATTTTCTTGTCAACTGAAACATTCCCCCGTCCAAACGGTGTACAAAAAGAAAGTAGGCAAGCTATCCCGATGGCCCACTCAGTCTGTTTCACCAAGCTAGGCTGCACCGAAGCCCAGGATCACGCTTGGGATCCGCAGTCTCCCCAACCCTAACCGTAACTTGAGTTTTAACACAAATTTTCTTGTGCAACTGAAACGATACCCCGTCCTTACAGTGCACAGAAAGCCAGTAGGCAAGCTATCCCGATGGCCCACTCAGTCTGTTTCACCAAGCTAGGCTACACCGACGCCCAGGATCCCACCTGGGAAGCCCAGTGTCCACAACCCAGCCCTAACTTGAGTCTTCTTAACCCTAATTTTCTTGTGCAAGTGAAACATCCCCCCGTCCATACGGTTTAGAAAAAGTCAGTAGGCAAGCGAACCCGATTGCCAACTCAATCTGTTCCAACAAGCTAGCCTTCACAGAGGCCCTGGTTCCTGCCTGGGAAGCACAGTCTCCACAACCCAGCAATCACTTGGGTATTAATCCTAATTTTCCAGTGCAACTGAAACATCCCCTCGTCCATACAGCGTACAAAAAGACAGTAGGCAAGCAATCCTGATGGCCCACTCAGTCTGTTTCACCAGGTTCGGCTTCATCGAGGCCGTAGTTCCTGCCTGGGAAGCCCAGCCTCCATAACCCTAACCCTAACTTGGGTGTTAATGCTAATGTTCTTCTGCAATGGAAACATCCCCCCATGGATACGGTGTACTAAAACGGAGTAGGGAAGCCATCCTGGTGGCCCACTCAAGTCTGTTTCACCAAGCTATGCTTCACAGAAGGTCTGGTTCCCTCCAGGGAAGCCTAGACTCCCCAACCTTACCCCTAACTAGAGTCTTGGCCCTAATTTTCTTGTCAACTGAAACATTCCCCCATCCAAACGGTGTACAAAAAGAAAGTAGGCAAGCTATCCCGATGGCCCACTCAGTCTGTTTCACCAAGCTAGGCTGCACCGAAGCCCAGGATCACGCTTGGGATCCGCAGTCTCCCCAACCCTAACCATTACTTGAGTTTTAACACAAATTTTCTTGTGCAACTGAAATGATACCCCGTCCTTACAGTGCACAGAAAGCCAGTAGGAAAGCTATCCCGATGGCCCACTCAGTCTTTTTCACCAAGCTAGGCTACACCGACGCCCATGATCCCGCCTGGGAAGCCCAGTCTCCCCAACCCTAACCCTAACTTGAGTCTTAACCCTAATTTTCTTGTGCAAGTGAAACATCACTCCGTCCATACGGTTTAGAAAAAGTCAGTAGGCAAGCCATCCCGACTGCCAACTCAATCTGTTCCACCAAGCTAGCCTTCACAGAGGCCCTGGTTGCTGCCTGGGAAGCACAGTCTCCCCAACCCAGCCCTAACTTGGGTATTAATCCTAATTTTCCTGTGCAACTGAAACATCCCCTCGTCCATACAGCGTACAAAAAGACAGTAGGCAAGCAATCCTGATGGCCCACTCAGTCTGTTTCACCAGGCTCGGCTTCATCGAGGCCGTAGTTCCTGCCTGGGAAGCCCAGCCTCCATAACCCTAACCCTAATTTGGGTCTTAATGCTAATGTTCTTCTGCAATGGAAACATCCCCCCATGGACACGGTGTACTAAAACGGAGTAGGGAAGCCATCCTCGTGGCCCATTCCAGTCTGTTTCACCAAGCTAGGCTTCACAGAGGGTCTGGTTCCCTCCAGGGAAGCCTAGCCTCCCCAACCTTACCCCTAACTAGAGTCTTGGCCCTAATTTTCTTGTGCAACTGAAACATTCCCCTGTCCAAACGGTGTACAAAAAGAAAGTAGGCAAGCTATCCCGATGGCCCACTCAGTCTTTTTCACCAAGCTAGGCTGCACCGAAGCCCAGGATCACGCTTCGGATCCGCAGTCTCCCCAACCCTAACCCTAACTTGAATTTTTACACAAATTTTCTTGTGCAACTGAAACGATACCCCGTCCTTACAGTGCACAGAAAGACAGTAGGAAAGCTATCCCGATGGCCCACTCAGTCTGTTTCACCAAGCTAGGCTACACCGACGCCCAGGATCCCACCTGGGAAGCCCAGTGTCCACAACCCAGCCCTAACTTGAGTCTTCTTAACCCTAATTTTCTTGTGCAAGTGAAACATCCCCCCGTCCATACGGTTTAGAAAAAGTCAGTAGGCAAGCGAACCCGATTGCCAACTCAATCTGTTCCAACAAGCTAGCCTTCACAGAGGCCCTGGTTCCTGCCTGGGAAGCACAGTCTCCACAACCCAGCAATCACTTGGGTATTAATCCTAATTTTCCAGTGCAACTGAAACATCCCCTCGTCCATACAGCGTACAAAAAGACAGTCGGCAAGCAATCCTGATGGCCCACTCAGTCTGTTTCACCAGGTTCGGCTTCATCGAGGCCGTAGTTCCTGCCTGGGAAGCCCAGCCTCCATAACCCTAACCCTAACTTGGGTGTTAATGCTAATGTTCTTCTGCAATGGAAACATCCCCCCATGGATACGGTGTACTAAAACGGAGTAGGGAAGCCATCCTGGTGGCCCACTCAAGTCTGTTTCACCAAGCTATGCTTCACAGAAGGTCTGGTTCCCTCCAGGGAAGCCTAGACTCCCCAACCTTACCCCTAACTAGAGTCTTGGCCCTAATTTTCTTGTCAACTGAAACATTCCCCCATCCAAACGGTGTACAAAAAGAAAGTAGGCAAGCTATCCCGATGGCCCACTCAGTCTGTTTCACCAAGCTAGGCTGCACCGAAGCCCAGGATCACGCTTGGGATCCGCAGTCTCCCCAACCCTAACCCTTACTTGAGTTTTAACACAAATTTTCTTGTGCAACTGAAATGATACCCCGTCCTTACAGTGCACAGAAAGCCAGTAGGAAAGCTATCCCGATGGCCCACTCAGTCTTTTTCACCAAGCTAGGCTACACCGACGCCCATGATCCCGCCTGGGAAGCCCAGTCTCCCCAACCCTAACCCTAACTTGAGTCTTAACCCTAATTTTCTTGTGCAAGTGAAACATCACTCCGTCCATACGGTTTAGAAAAAGTCAGTAGGCAAGCCATCCCGACTGCCAACTCAATCTGTTCCACCAAGCTAGCCTTCACAGAGGCCCTGGTTGCTGCCTGGGAAGCACAGTCTCCCCAACCCAGCCCTAACTTGGGTATTAATCCTAATTTTCCTGTGCAACTGAAACATCCCCTCGTCCATACAGCGTACAAAAAGACAGTAGGCAAGCAATCCTGATGGCCCACTCAGTCTGTTTCACCAGGCTCGGCTTCATCGAGGCCGTAGTTCCTGCCTGGGAAGCCCAGCCTCCATAACCCTAACCCTAATTTGGGTCTTAATGCTAATGTTCTTCTGCAATGGAAACATCCCCCCATGGATACGGTGTACTAAAACGGAGTAGGGAAGCCATCCTCGTGGCCCATTCCAGTCTGTTTCACCAAGCTAGGCTTCACAGAGGGTCTGGTTCCCTCCAGGGAAGCCTAGCCTCCCCAACCTTACCCCTAACTAGAGTCTTGGCCCTAATTTTCTTGTGCAACTGAAACATTCCCCTGTCCAAACGGTGTACAAAAAGAAAGTAGGCAAGCTATCCCGATGGCCCACTCAGTCTTTTTCACCAAGCTAGGCTGCACCGAAGCCCAGGATCACGCTTCGGATCCGCAGTCTCCCCAACCCTAACCCTAACTTGAATTTTTACACAAATTTTCTTGTGCAACTGAAACGATACCCCGTCCTTACAGTGCACAGAAAGACAGTAGGAAAGCTATCCCGATGGCCCACTCAGTCTGTTTCACCAAGCTAGGCTACACCGAAGCCCAGGATCCCGCCTGGGAAGCCCAGTCTCCCCAACCCTAACCCTAACTTGAGTCTTAACCCTAATTTTCTTGTGCAAGTGAAACATCCCTCCGTCCATACGGTTTAGAAAAAGTCAATAGGCAAGCCATCCCGATTGCCAACTCAATCTGTTCCAACAAGCTAGCCTTCACAGAGGCCCTGGTTGCTGCCTGGGAAGCACAGTCTCCCCAACCCAGCCCTCACTTGGGTATTAATCCTAATTTTCCTGTGCAACTGAAACATCCCCTCGTCCATACAGCGTACAAAAAGACAGTAGGCAAGCAATCCGGATGGCCCACTCAGTCTGTTTCACCAGGCTCGGCTTCATCGAGTCTGTAGTTCCTGCCTGGGAAGCCCAGCCTCCATAACCCTAACCCTAATTTGGGTCTTAATGCTAATATTCTTCTGCAATGGAAACATCCCCCCATGGATACGGTGTACTAAAACGGAGTAGGGAAGCCATCCTGTTGGGCCACTCAAGTCTATTTCACCAAGCTAGGCTTCACAGAGGGTCTGGTTCCCTCCAGGGAAGCCTAGCCTCCCCAACCTTACCCCTAACTAGAGTCTTGGCCCTAATTTTCTTGTGCAACTGAAACATTCCCCCGTCCAAACGGTGTACAAAAAGAAAGTAGGCAAGCTATCCTGATGGCCCACTCAGTCTGTTTCACCAAGCTAGGCTGCACCGAAGCCCAGGATCACGCTTGGGATCCGCAGTCTCCCCAACCCTAACCCTAACTTGAGTTTTAACACAAATTTTCTTGTGCAACTGAAACGATACCCCGTCCTTACAGTGCACAGAAAGCCAGTAGGCAAGCTATCCCGATGGCCCACTCAGTCTGTTTCACCAAGCTAGGCTACACCGACGCCCAGGATCCCACCTGGGAAGCCCAGTCTCCCCAACCCTAACCCTAACTTGAGTCTTAACCCTAATTTTCTTGTGCAAATGAAACATCCCCCCGTCCATACGGTTTAGAAAAAGTCAGTAGGCAAGCCATCCCGATTGCCAACTCAATGTGTTCCACCAAGCTAGCCTTCACAGAGGCCCTGGTTGCTACCTGGGAAGCACAGTCTCCCCAACCCAGCCCTAACTTGAGTCTTCTTAACCCTAATTTTCTTGTGCAAGTGAAACATCCCCCCGTCCATACGGTTTAGAAAAAGTCAGTAGGCAAGCGAACCCGATTGCCAACTCAATCTGTTCCAACAAGCTAGCCTTCACAGAGGCCCTGGTTCCTGCCTGGGAAGCACAGTCTCCACAACCCAGCCCTCACTTGGGTATTAATCCTAATTTTCCTGTGCAACTGAAACATCCCCTCGTCCATACAGCGTACAAAAAGACAGTAGGCAAGCAATCCTGATGGCCCACTCAGTCTGTTTCACCAGGCTCGGCTTCATCGAGTCCGTAGTTCCTGCCTGGGAAGCCCAGCCTCCATAACCCTAACGCTAATTTGGGTGTTAATGCTAATGTTCTTCTGCAATGGAAACATCCCCCCATGGATACGGTGTACTAAAACGGAGTAGGGAAGCCATCCTGGTGGCCCACTCAAGTCTGTTTCACCAAGCTAGGCTTCACAGAAGGTCTGGTTCCCTCCAGGGAAGCCTAGACTCCCCAACCTTACCCCTAACTAGAGTCTTGGCCCTAATTTTCTTGTCAACTGAAACATTCCCCCGTCCAAACGGTGTACAAAAAGAAAGTAGGCAAGCTATCCCGATGGCCCACTCAGTCTGTTTCACCAACCTAGGCTGCACCGAAGCCCAGGATCACGCTTGGGATCCGCAGTCTCCCCAACCCTAACCGTAACTTGAGTTTTAACACAAATTTTCTTGTGCAACTGAAACGATACCCCGTCCTTACAGTGCACAGAAAGCCAGTAGGCAAGCTATCCCGATGGCCCACTCAGTCTGTTTCACCAAGCTAGGCTACACCGACGCCCAGGATCCCACCTGGGAAGCCCAGTCTCCCCAACCCTAACCCTAACTTGAGTCTTAACCCTAATCTTCTTGTGCAAGTGAAACATCCCCCCGTCCATACGGTTTAGAAAAAGTCAGTAGGCAAGCGAACCCGATTGCCAACTCAATCTGTTCCACCAAGCTAGCCTTCACAGAGGCCCTGGTTCCTGCCTGGGAAGCACAGTCTCCACAACCCAGCCCTCACTTGGGTATTAATCCTAATTTTCCTGTGCAACTGAAACATCCCCTCGTCCATACAGTGTACAAAAAGACAGTAGGCAAGCAATCCCGATGCCCACTCAGTCTATTTCACCAGGCTCGGCTTCATCGAGGCCGTAGTTCCTTCCTGGGAAGCCCAGCCTCCATAACCCTAACCCTAATTTGGGTGTTAATGCTAATGTTCTTCTGCAATGGAAACATCCCCCCATGGATAAGGTGTACTAAAACGGAGTAGGGAAGCCATCCTGGTGGCCCACTCAAGTCTGTTTCACCAAGCTAGGCTTCACAGAAGGTCTGGTTCCCTCCAGGGAAGCCTAGACTCCCCAACCTTACCCCTAACTAGAGTCTTGGCCCTAATTTTCTTGTCAACTGAAACATTCCCCCGTCCAAACGGTGTACAAAAAGAAAGTAGGCAAGCTATCCCGATGGCCCACTCAGTCTGTTTCACCAAGCTAGGCTGCACCGAAGCCCAGGATCACGCTTGGGATCCGCAGTCTCCCCAACCCTAACCGTAAATTGAGTTTTAACACAAACTTTCTTGTGCAACTAAAACGATACCCCGTCCTTACAGTGCACAGAAAGCCAGTAGGCAAGCTATCCCGATGGCCCACTCAGTCTGTTTCACCAAGCTAGGCTACACCGACGCCCAGGAGCCCACCTGGGAAGCCCAGTCTCCCCAACCCTAAGCCTAACTTGAGTCTTAACCCTAATTTTCTTGTGCAAGTGAAACATCCCTCCGTCCATACGGTTTAGAAAAAGTCAGTAGGCAAGCCATACCGATTGCCAACTCAATCTGTTCCACCAAGCTAGCCTTCACAAAGGCCCTGGTTGCTGCCTGGGAAGCACAGTCTCCCCAACCCAGCCCTAACTTGGGTATTAATCCTAATTTTCCTGTGCAACTGAAACATCCCCTCGTCCATGCACCGTACAAAAAGACAGTAGGCAAGCCATCCCGATTGCCAACTCAATGTGTTCCACCAAGCTAGCCTTCACAGAGGCCCTGGTTGCTACCTGGGAAGCACAGTCTCCCCAACCCAGCCCTAACTTGAGTCTTCTTAACCCTAATTTTCTTGTGCAAGTGAAACATCCCCCCGTCCATACGGTTTAGAAAAAGTCAGTAGGCAAGCGAACCCGATTGCCAACTCAATCTGTTCCAACAAGCTAGCCTTCACAGAGGCCCTGGTTCCTGCCTGGGAAGCACAGTCTCCACAACCCAGCCCTCACTTGGGTATTAATCCTAATTTTCCAGTGCAACTGAAACATCCCCTCCTCTATACAGCGTACAAAAAGCCAGTAGGCAAGCAATCCTGATGGCCCACTCAGTCTGTTTCACCAGGTTCGGCTTCATCGAGGCCGTAGTTCCTGCCTGGGAAGCCCAGCCTCCATAACCCTAACCCTAACTTGGGTGTTAATGTTAATGTTCTTCTGCAATGGAAACATCCCCCCATGGATACGGTGTACTAAAACGGAGTAGGGAAGCCATCCTGGTGGCCCACTCAAGTCTGTTTCACCAAGCTAGGCTTCACAGAAGGTCTGGTTCCCTCCAGGGAAGCCTAGACTCCCCAACCTTACCCCTAACTAGAGTCTTGGCCCTCATTTTCTTGTCAACTGAAACATTCCCCCGTCCAAACGGTGTACAAAAAGAAAGTAGGCAAGCTATCCCGATGGCCCACTCAGTCTTTTTCACCAAGCTAGGCTGCACCGAAGCCCAGGATCATGCTTCGGATCCGCAGTCTCCCCAACCCTAACCCTAACTTGAGTTTTTACACAAATTTTCTTGTGCAACTGAAACGATACCCCGTCCTTACAGTGCACAGAAAGCCAGTAGGAAAGCTATCCCGATGGCCCACTCAGTCTGTTTCACCAAGCTAGGCTACACCGAAGCCCAGGATCCCGCCTGGGAAGCCCAGTCTCCCCAACCCTAACCCTAACTTGAGTCTTAACCCTAATTTTCTTGTGCAAGTGAAACATCCCTCCGTCCATACGGTTTAGAAAAAGTCAGTAGGCAAGCCATCCCGATTGCCAACTCAATCTGTTCCACCAAGCTAGCCTTCACAGAGTCCCTGGTTGCTGCCTGGGAAGCACAGTCTCCCCAACCCAGCCCTCAGTTGGGTATTAATCCTAATTTTCCTGTGCAACTGAAACATCCCCTTGTCCATACAGCGTACAAAAAGACAGTAGGCAAGCAATCCTGATGGCCCACTCAGTCTGTTTCACCAGGCTCGGCTTCATCGAGTCCGTAGTTCCTGCCTGTGAAGCCCAGCCTCCATAACCCTAACGCTAATTTGGGTGTTAATGCTAATGTTCTTCTGCAATGGAAACATCCCCCCATGGATAAGGTGTACTAAAACGGAGTAGGGAAGCCATCCTGGTGGCCCACTCAAGTCTGTTTCACCAAGCTAGGCTTCACAGAAGGTCTGGTTCCCTCCAGTGAAGCCTAGACTCCCCAACCTTACCCCTAACTAGAGTCTTGGCCCTAATTTTCTTGTCAACTGAAACATTCCCCCGTCCAAACGGTGTACAAAAAGAAAGTAGGCAAGCTATCCCGATGGCCCACTCAGTCTGTTTCACCAAGCTAGGCTGCACCGAAGCCCAGGATCACGCTTGGGATCCGCAGTCTCCCCAACCCTAACCGTAACTTGAGTTTTAACACAAATTTTCTTGTGCAACTGAAACGATACCCCGTCCTTACAGTGCACAGAAAGCCAGTAGGCAAGCTATCCCGATGGCCCACTCAGTCTGTTTCACCAAGCTAGGATACACCGACGCCCAGGATCCCACCTGGGAAGCCCAGTCTCCCCAACCCTAACCCTAACTTGAGTCTTAACCCTAATTTTCTTGTGCAAGTGAAACATCCCTCCGTCCATACGGTTTAGAAAAAGTCAATAGGCAAGCCATCCCGATTGCCAACTCAATCTGTTCCAACAAGCTAGCCTTCACAGAGGCCCTGGTTGCTGCCTGGGAAGCACAGTCTCCCCAACCCAGCCCTCACTTGGGTATTAATCCTAATTTTCCTGTGCAACTGAAACATCCCCTCGTCCATACAGCGTACAAAAAGACAGTAGGCAAGCAATCCTGATGGCCCACTCAGTCTGTTTCACCAGGCTCGGCTTCATCGAGTCTGTAGTTCCTGCCTGGGAAGCCCAGCCTCCATAACCCTAACCCTAATTTGGGTCTTAATGCTAATATTCTTCTGCAATGGAAACATCCCCCCATGGATACGGTGTACTAAAACGGAGTAGGGAAGCCATCCTGTTGGGCCACTCAAGTCTATTTCACCAAGCTAGGCTTCACAGAGGGTCTGGTTCCCTCCAGGGAAGCCTAGCCTCCCCAACCTTACCCCTAACTAGAGTCTTGGCCCTAATTTTCTTGTGCAACTGAAACATTCCCCTGTCCAAACGGTGTACAAAAAGAAAGTAGGCAAGCTATCCCGATGGCCCACTCAGTCTGTTTCACCAAGCTAGGCTACACCGACGCCCAGGATCCCACCTGGGAAGCCCAGTCTCCCCAACCCTAACCCTAACTTGAGTCTTAACCCTAATTTTCTTGTGCAAATGAAACATCCCCCCGTCCATACGGTTTAGAAAAAGTCAGTAGGCAAGCCATCCCGATTGCCAACTCAATGTGTTCCACCAAGCTAGCCTTCACAGAGGCCCTGGTTGCTACCTGGGAAGCACAGTCTCCCCAACCCAGCCCTAACTTGAGTCTTCTTAACCCTAATTTTCTTGTGCAAGTGAAACATCCCCCCGTCCATACAGTTTAGAAAAAGTCAGTAGGCAAGCGAACCCGATTGCCAACTCAATCTGTTCCAACAAGCTAGCCTTCACAGAGGCCCTGGTTCCTGCCTGGGAAGCACAGTCTCCACAACCCAGCCCTCACTTGGGTATTAATCCTAATTTTCCTGTGCAACTGAAACATCCCCTCGTCCATACAGCGTACAAAAAGACAGTAGGCAAGCAATCCTGATGGCCCACTCAGTCTGTTTCACCAGGCTCGGCTTCATCGAGTCCGTAGTTCCTGCCTGGGAAGCCCAGCCTCCATAACCCTAACGCTAATTTGGGTGTTAATGCTAATGTTCTTCTGCAATGGAAACATCCCCCCATGGATACGGTGTACTAAAACGGAGTAGGGAAGCCATCCTGGTGGCCCACTCAAGTCTGTTTCACCAAGCTAGGCTTCACAGAAGGTCTGGTTCCCTCCAGGGAAGCCTAGACTCCCCAACCTTACCCCTAACTAGAGTCTTGGCCCTAATTTTCTTGTCAACTGAAACATTCCCCCATCCAAACGGTGTACAAAAAGAAAGTAGGCAAGCTATCCCGATGGCCCACTCAGTCTGTTTCACCAAGCTAGGCTGCACCGAAGCCCAGGATCACGCTTGGGATCCGCAGTCTCCCCAACCCTAACCGTAACTTGAGTTTTAACACAAATTTTCTTGTGCAACTGAAACGATACCCCGTCCTTACAGTGCACAGAAAGCCAGTAGGCAAGCTATCCCGATGGCCCACTCAGTCTGTTTCACCAAGCTAGGCTACACCGACGCCCAGGATCCCACCTGGGAAGCCCAGTCTCCCCAACCCTAACCCTAACTTGAGTCTTAACCCTAATCTTCTTGTGCAAGTGAAACATCCCCCCGTCCATACGGTTTAGAAAAAGTCAGTAGGCAAGCGAACCCGATTGCCAACTCAATCTGTTCCAACAAGCTAGCCTTCACAGAGGCCCTGGTTCCTGCCTGGGAAGCACAGTCTCCACAACCCAGCCCTCACTTGGGTATTAATCCTAATTTTCCTGTGCAACTGAAACATCCCCTCGTCCATACAGTGTACAAAAAGACAGTAGGCAAGCAATCCCGATGCCCACTCAGTCTATTTCACCAGGCTCGGCTTCATCGAGGCCGTAGTTCCTTCCTGGGAAGCCCAGCCTCCATAACCCTAACCCTAATTTGGGTGTTAATGCTAATGTTCTTCTGCAATGGAAACATCCCCCCATGGATAAGGTGTACTAAAACGGAGTAGGGAAGCCATCCTGGTGGCCCACTCAAGTCTGTTTCACCAAGCTAGGCTTCACAGAAGGTCTGGTTCCCTCCAGGGAAGCCTAGACTCCCCAACCTTACCCCTAACTAGAGTCTTGGCCCTAATTTTCTTGTCAACTGAAACATTCCCCCGTCCAAACGGTGTACAAAAAGAAAGTAGGCAAGCTATCCCGATGGCCCACTCAGTCTGTTTCACCAAGCTAGGCTGCACCGAAGCCCAGGATCACGCTTGGGATCCGCAGTCTCCCCAACCCTAACCGTAAATTGAGTTTTAACACAAACTTTCTTGTGCAACTAAAACGATACCCCGTCCTTACAGTGCACAGAAAGCCAGTAGGCAAGCTATCCCGATGGCCCACTCAGTCTGTTTCACCAAGCTAGGCTACACCGACGCCCAGGAGCCCACCTGGGAAGCCCAGTCTCCCCAACCCTAAGCCTAACTTGAGTCTTAACCCTAATTTTCTTGTGCAAGTGAAACATCCCTCCGTCCATACGGTTTAGAAAAAGTCAGTAGGCAAGCCATACCGATTGCCAACTCAATCTGTTCCACCAAGCTAGCCTTCACAAAGGCCCTGGTTGCTGCCTGGGAAGCACAGTCTCCCCAACCCAGCCCTAACTTGGGTATTAATCCTAATTTTCCTGTGCAACTGAAACATCCCCTCGTCCATGCACCGTACAAAAAGACAGTAGGCAAGCCATCCCGATTGCCAACTCAATGTGTTCCACCAAGCTAGCCTTCACAGAGGCCCTGGTTGCTACCTGGGAAGCACAGTCTCCCCAACCCAGCCCTAACTTGAGTCTTCTTAACCCTAATTTTCTTGTGCAAGTGAAACATCCCCCCGTCCATACGGTTTAGAAAAAGTCAGTAGGCAAGCGAACCCGATTGCCAACTCAATCTGTTCCAACAAGCTAGCCTTCACAGAGGCCCTGGTTCCTGCCTGGGAAGCACAGTCTCCACAACCCAGCCCTCACTTGGGTATTAATCCTAATTTTCCAGTGCAACTGAAACATCCCCTCCTCTATACAGCGTACAAAAAGCCAGTAGGCAAGCAATCCTGATGGCCCACTCAGTCTGTTTCACCAGGTTCGGCTTCATCGAGGCCGTAGTTCCTGCCTGGGAAGCCCAGCCTCCATAACCCTAACCCTAACTTGGGTGTTAATGTTAATGTTCTTCTGCAATGGAAACATCCCCCCATGGATACGGTGTACTAAAACGGAGTAGGGAAGCCATCCTGGTGGCCCACTCAAGTCTGTTTCACCAAGCTAGGCTTCACAGAAGGTCTGGTTCCCTCCAGGGAAGCCTAGACTCCCCAACCTTACCCCTAACTAGAGTCTTGGCCCTCATTTTCTTGTCAACTGAAACATTCCCCCGTCCAAACGGTGTACAAAAAGAAAGTAGGCAAGCTATCCCGATGGCCCACTCAGTCTTTTTCACCAAGCTAGGCTGCACCGAAGCCCAGGATCATGCTTCGGATCCGCAGTCTCCCCAACCCTAACCCTAACTTGAGTTTTTACACAAATTTTCTTGTGCAACTGAAACGATACCCCGTCCTTACAGTGCACAGAAAGCCAGTAGGCAAGCTATCCCGATGGCCCACTCAGTCTGTTTCACCAAGCTAGGCTACACCGAAGCCCAGGATCCCGCCTGGGAAGCCCAGTCTCCCCAACCCTAACCCTAACTTGAGTCTTAACCCTAATTTTCTTGTGCAAGTGAAACATCCCTCCGTCCATACGGTTTAGAAAAAGTCAGTAGGCAAGCCATCCCGATTGCCAACTCAATCTGTTCCACCAAGCTAGCCTTCACAGAGTCCCTGGTTGCTGCCTGGGAAGCACAGTCTCCCCAACCCAGCCCTCAGTTGGGTATTAATCCTAATTTTCCTGTGCAACTGAAACATCCCCTTGTCCATACAGCGTACAAAAAGACAGTAGGCAAGCAATCCTGATGGCCCACTCAGTCTGTTTCACCAGGCTCGGCTTCATCGAGTCCGTAGTTCCTGCCTGGGAAGCCCAGCCTCCATAACCCTAACGCTAATTTGGGTGTTAATGCTAATGTTCTTCTGCAATGGAAACATCCCCCCATGGATAAGGTGTACTAAAACGGAGTAGGGAAGCCATCCTGGTGGCCCACTCAAGTCTGTTTCACCAAGCTAGGCTTCACAGAAGGTCTGGTTCCCTCCAGTGAAGCCTAGACTCCCCAACCTTACCCCTAACTAGAGTCTTGGCCCTAATTTTCTTGTCAACTGAAACATTCCCCCGTCCAAACGGTGTACAAAAAGAAAGTAGGCAAGCTATCCCGATGGCCCACTCAGTCTGTTTCACCAAGCTAGGCTGCACCGAAGCCCAGGATCACGCTTGGGATCCGCAGTCTCCCCAACCCTAACCGTAACTTGAGTTTTAACACAAATTTTCTTGTGCAACTGAAACGATACCCCGTCCTTACAGTGCACAGAAAGCCAGTAGGCAAGCTATCCCGATGGCCCACTCAGTCTGTTTCACCAAGCTAGGATACACCGACGCCCAGGATCCCACCTGGGAAGCCCAGTCTCCCCAACCCTAACCCTAACTTGAGTCTTAACCCTAATTTTCTTGTGCAAGTGAAACATCCCTCCGTCCATACGGTTTAGAAAAAGTCAGTAGGCAAGCCATCCCGATTGCCAACTCAATCTGTTCCACCAAGCTAGCCTTCACAGAGGCCCTGGTTGCTGCCTGGGAAGCACAGTCTCCACAACCCAGCCCTCACTTGGGTATTAATCCTAATTTTCCTGTGCAACTGAAACATCCCCTCGTCCATACAGCGTACAAAAAGACAGTAGGCAAGCAATCCGGATGGCCCACTCAGTCTGTTTCACCAGGCTCGGCTTCATCGAGGCCGTAGTTCCTGCCTGGGAAGCCCAGCCTCCATAAACCTAACCCTAATTTGGGTGTTAATGCTAATGTTCTTCTGCAATGGAAAAATCCCCCCATGGATACGGTGTACTAAAACGGAGTAGGGAAGCCATCCTGGTGGCCCACTCAAGTCTGTTTCACCAAGTTAGGCTTCACAGAAGGTCTGGTTCCCTCCAGGGAAGCCTAGACTCCCCAACCTTACCCCTAACTAGAGTCTTGGCCCTAATTTTCTTGTCAACTGAAACATTCCCCCGTCCAAACGGTGTACAAAAAGAAAGTAGGCAAGCTATCCCGATGGCCCACTCAGTCTTTTTCACCAAGCTAGGCTGCACCGAAGCCCAGGATCACGCTTGGGATCCGCAGTCTCCCCAACCCTAACCCTTACTTGAGTTTTAACACAAATTTTCTTGTGCAACTGAAACGATACCCCGTCCTTACAGTGCACAGAAAGCCAGTAGGCAAGCTATCCCGATGGCCCACTCAGTCTGTTTCACCAAGCTAGGCTACACCGACTCCCAGGATCCCACCTGGGAAGCCCAGTCTCCCCAACCCTAACCCTAACTTGAGTCTTAACCCTAATTTTCTTGTGCAAATGAAACATCCCCCCGTCCATACGGTTTAGAAAAAGTCAGTAGGCAAGCCATCCCGATTGCCAACTCAATGTGTTCCACCAAGCTAGCCTTCACAGAGGCCCTGGTTGCTACCTGGGAAGCACAGTCTCCCCAACCCAGCCCTAACTTGAGTCTTCTTAACCCTAATTTTCTTGTGCAAGTGAAACATCCCCCCGTCCATACGGTTTAGAAAAAGTCAGTAGGCAAGCCATCCCGATTGCCAACTCAATCTGTTCCAACAAGCTAGCCTTCACAGAGGCCCTGGTTCCTGCCTGGGAAGCACAGTCTCCACAACCCAGCCCTCACTTGGGTATTAATCCTAATTTTCCTGTGCAACTGAAACATCCCCTCGTCCATACAGCGTACAAAAAGACAGTAGGCAAGCAATCCTGATGGCCCACTCAGTCTGTTTCACCAGGCTCGGCTTCATCGAGTCCGTAGTTCCTGCCTGGGAAGCCCAGCCTCCATAACCCTAACGCTAATTTGGGTGTTAATGCTAATGTTCTTCTGCAATGGAAACATCCCCCCATGGATAAGGTGTACTAAAACGGAGTAGGGAAGCCATCCTGGTGGCCCACTCAAGTCTGTTTCACCAAGCTAGGCTTCACAGAAGGTCTGGTTCCCTCCAGGGAAGCCTAGACTCCCCAACCTTACCCCTAACTAGAGTCTTGGCCCTAATTTTCTTGTGCAACTGAAACATTCCCCCGTCCAAACGGTGTACAAAAAGAAAGTAGGCAAGCTATCCCGATGGCCCACTCAGTCAGTTTCACCAAGCTAGGCTGCACCGAAGCCCAGGATCACGCTTGGGATCCGCAGTCTCCCCAACCCTAACCGTAACTTGAGTTTTAACACAAATTTTCTTGTGCAACTGAAACGATACCCCGTCCTTACAGTGCACAGAAAGCCAGTGCACAGAAAGCCAGGATCCCACCTGGGAAGCCCAGTCTCCCCAACCCTAACCCTAACTTGAGTCTTAACCCTAATCTTCTTGTGCAAATGAAACATCCCCCCGTCCATACGGTTTAGAAAAAGTCAGTAGGCAAGCGAACCAGATTGCCAACTCAATCTGTTCCAACAAGCTAGCCTTCACAGAGGCCCTGGTTCCTGCCTGGGGAGCACAGTCTCCACAACCCAGCCCTCACTTGGGTATTAATCCTAATTTTCCTGTGCAACTGAAACATCCCCTCGTCCATACAGCGTACAAAAAGACAGTAGGCAAGCAATCCTGATGCCCACTCAGTCTGTTTCACCAGGCTCGGCTTCATCGAGGACGTAGTTCCTTCCTGGGAAGCCCAGCCTCCATAACCCTAACCCTAATTTGGGTGTTAATGCTAATGTTCTTCTGCAATGGAAACATCCCCCCATGGATAAGGTGTACTAAAACGGAGTAGGGAAGCCATCCTGGTGGCCCACTCAAGTCTGTTTCACCAAGCTAGGCTTCACAGAAGGTCTGGTTCCCTCCAGGGAAGCCTAACTTGGGTATTAATCCTAATTTTCCTGCGCAACTGAAACATCCCCTCGTCCATGCACCGTACAAAAAGACAGTAGGCAAGCCATCCCGATTGCCAACTCAATGTGTTCTACCAAGCTAGCCTTCACAGAGGCCCTGGTTGCTACCTGGGAAGCACAGTCTCCCCAACCCAGCCCTAACTTGAGTCTTCTTAACCCTAATTTTCTTGTGCAAGTGAAACATCCCCCCGTCCATACGGTTTAGAAAAAGTCAGTAGGCAAGCCATCCCGATTGCCAAGTCAATGTGTTCCACCAAGCTAGCCTTCACAGAGGCCCTGCTTCCTGCCTGGGAAGCCCGGTCTCACCAACCCTAACCCTAACTTGAGTCTTTTTAACCCTAATTTTCTTGTGCTAGTGAAACCTCCCCCCGTCCATACGGTTTAGAAAAAGTCAGTAGGCAAGCCATCCCGACTGCCAACTCAATCTGTTCCACCAAGCTAGCCTTCACAGAGGCCCTGGTTGCTGCCTGGGAAGCACAGTCTCCCCAACCCAGCCCTAACTTGGGTATTAATCCTAATTTTCCTGTGCAACTGAAACATCCCCTCGTCCATACAGCGTACAAAAAGACAGTAGGCAAGCAATCCTGATGGCCCACTCAGTCTGTTTCACCAGGCTCGGCTTCATCGAGGCCATAGTTCCTGCCTGGGAAGCCCAGCCTCCATAACCCTAACCCTAATTTGGGTCTTAATGCTAATGTTCTTCTGCAATGGAAACATCCCCCCATGGATACGGTGTACTAAAACGGAGTAGGGAAGCCATCCTGGTGGCCCATTCCAGTCTGTTTCACCAAGCTAGGCTTCACAGAGGGTCTGGTTCCCTCCAGGGAAGCCTAGCCTCCCCAACCTTACCCCTAACTAGAGTCTTGGCCCTAATTTTCTTGTGCAACTGAAACATTCCCCTGTCCAAACGGTGTACAAAAAGAAAGTAGGCAAGCTATCCCGATGGCCCACTCAGTCTTTTTCACCAAGCTAGGCTGCACCGAAGCCCAGGATCACGCTTCGGATCCGCAGTCTCCCCAACCCTAACCCTAACTTGAATTTTTACACAAATTTTCTTGTGCAACTGAAACGATACCCCGTCCTTACAGTGCACAGAAAGACAGTAGGAAAGCTATCCCGATGGCCCACTCAGTCTGTTTCACCAAGCTAGGCTACACCGAAGCCCAGGATCCCGCCTGGGAAGCCCAGTCTCCCCAACCCTAACCCTAACTTGAGTCTTAACCCTAATTTTCTTGTGCAAGTGAAACATCCCTCCGTCCATACGGTTTAGAAAAAGTCAGTAGGCAAGCCATCCCGATTGCCAACTCAATCTGTTCCAACAAGCTAGCCTTCACAGAGGCCCTGGTTGCTGCCTGGGAAGCACAGTCTCCCCAACCCAGCCCTCACTTGGGTATTAATCCTAATTTTCCTGTGCAACTGAAACATCCCCTCGTCCATACAGCGTACAAAAAGACAGTAGGCAAGCAATCCTGATGGCCCACTCAGTCTGTTTCACCAGGCTCGGCTTCATCGAGTCCGTAGTTCCTGCCTGGGAAGCCCAGCCTCCATAACCCTAACCCTAATTTGGGTCTTAATGCTAATATTCTTCTGCAATGGAAACATCCCCCCATGGATACGGTGTACTAAAACGGAGTAGGGAAGCCATCCTGTTGGGCCACTCAAGTCTATTTCACCAAGCTAGGCTTCACAGAGGGTCTGGTTCCCTCCAGGGAAGCCTAGCCTCCCCAACCTTACCCCTAACTAGAGTCTTGGCCCTAATTTTCTTGTGCAACTGAAACATTCCCCCGTCCAAACGGTGTACAAAAAGAAAGTAGGCAAGCTATCCCGATTGCCCACTCAGTCTTTTTCACCAAGCTAGGCTGCACCGAAGCCCAGGATCACGCTTGGGATCCGCAGTCTCCCCAACCCTAACCCTAACTTGAGTTTTAACACAAATTTTCTTGTGCAACTGAAACGATACCCCGTCCTTACCGTGCACAGAAAGCCAGTAGGCAAGCTATCCCGATGGCCCACTCAGTCTGTTTCACCAAGCTAGGCTACACCGACGCCCAGGATCCCACCTGGGAAGCCCAGTCTCCCCAACCCTAACCCTAACTTGAGTCTTAACCCTAATTTTCTTGTGCAAATGAAACATCCCCCCGTCCATACGGTTTAGAAAAAGTCAGTAGGCAAGCCATCCCGATTGCCAACTCAATGTGTTCCACCAAGCTAGCCTTCACAGAGGCCCTGGTTGCTACCTGGGAAGCACAGTCTCCCCAACCCAGCCCTAACTTGAGTCTTCTTAACCCTAATTTTCTTGTGCAAGTGAAACATCCCCCCGTCCATACGGTTTAGAAAAAGTCAGTAGGCAAGCGAACCCGATTGCCAACTCAATCTGTTCCAACAAGCTAGCCTTCACAGAGGCCCTGGTTCCTGCCTGGGAAGCACAGTCTCCACAACCCAGCCCTCACTTGGGTATTAATCCTAATTTTCCTGTGCAACTGAAACATCCCCTCGTCCATACAGCGTACAAAAAGACAGTAGGCAAGCAATCCTGATGGCCCACTCAGTCTGTTTCACCAGGCTCGGCTTCATCGAGTCCGTAGTTCCTGCCTGGGAAGCCCAGCCTCCATAACCCTAACGCTAATTTGGGTGTTAATGCTAATGTTCTTCTGCAATGGAAACATCCCCCCATGGATACGGTGTACTAAAACGGAGTAGGGAAGCCATCCTGGTGGCCCACTCAAGTCTGTTTCACCAAGCTAGGCTTCACAGAAGGTCTGGTTCCCTCCAGGGAAGCCTAGACTCCCCAACCTTACCCCTAACTAGAGTCTTGGCCCTAATTTTCTTGTCAACTGAAACATTCCCCCGTCCAAACGGTGTACAAAAAGAAAGTAGGCAAGCTATCCCGATGGCCCACTCAGTCTGTTTCACCAAGCTAGGCTGCACCGAAGCCCAGGATCACGCTTGGGATCCGCAGTCTCCCCAACCCTAACCGTAACTTGAGTTTTAACACAAATTTTCTTGTGCAACTGAAACGATACCCCGTCCTTACAGTGCACAGAAAGCCAGTAGGCAAGCTATCCCGATGGCCCACTCAGTCTGTTTCACCAAGCTAGGCTACACCGACGCCCAGGATCCCACCTGGGAAGCCCAGTCTCCCCAACCCTAACCCTAACTTGAGTCTTAACCCTAATTTTCTTGTGCAAGTGAAACATCCCCCCGTCCATACGGTTTAGAAAAAGTCAGTAGGCAAGCGAACCCGATTGCCAACTCAATCTGTTCCAACAAGCTAGCCTTCACAGAGGCCCTGGTTCCTGCCTGGGAAGCACAGTCTCCACAACCCAGCCCTCACTTGGGTATTAATCCTAATTTTCCTGTGCAACTGAAACATCCCCTCGTCCATACAGCGTACAAAAAGACAGTAGGCAAGCAATCCGGATGGCCCACTCAGTCTGTTTCACCAGGCTCGGCTTCATTGAGGGGGTAGTTCCTGCCTGGGAAGCCCAGCCTCCATAACCCTAACCCTAATTTGGGTCTTAATGCTAATATTCTTCTGCAATGGAAACATCCCCCCATGGATACGGTGTACTAAAACGGAGTAGGGAAGCCATCCTGTTGGGCCACTCAAGTCTATTTCACCAAGCTAGGCTTCACAGAGGGTCTGGTTCCCTCCAGGGAAGCCTAGCCTCCCCAACCTTACCCCTAACTAGAGTCTTGGCCCTAATTTTCTTGTGCAACTGAAACATTCCCCCGTCCAAACGGTGTACAAAAAGAAAGTAGGCAAGCTATCCCGATTGCCCACTCAGTCTTTTTCACCAAGCTAGGCTGCACCGAAGCCCAGGATCACGCTTGGGATCCGCAGTCTCCCCAACCCTAACCCTAACTTGAGTTTTAACACAAATTTTCTTGTGCAACTGAAACGATACCCCGTCCTTACCGTGCACAGAAAGCCAGTAGGCAAGCTATCCCGATGGCCCACTCAGTCTGTTTCACCAAGCTAGGCTACACCGACGCCCAGGATCCCACCTGGGAAGCCCAGTCTCCCCAACCCTAACCCTAACTTGAGTCTTAACCCTAATTTTCTTGTGCAAATGAAACATCCCCCCGTCCATACGGTTTAGAAAAAGTCAGTAGGCAAGCCATCCCGATTGCCAACTCAATGTGTTCCACCAAGCTAGCCTTCACAGAGGCCCTGGTTGCTACCTGGGAAGCACAGTCTCCCCAACCCAGCCCTAACTTGAGTCTTCTTAACCCTAATTTTCTTGTGCAAGTGAAACATCCCCCCGTCCATACGGTTTAGAAAAATTCAGTAGGCAAGCGAACCCGATTGCCAACTCAATCTGTTCCAACAAGCTAGCCTTCACAGAGGCCCTGGTTCCTGCCTGGGAAGCACAGTCTCCACAACCCAGCCCTCACTTGGGTATTAATCCTAATTTTCCTGTGCAACTGAAACATCCCCTCGTCCATACAGCGTACAAAAAGACAGTAGGCAAGCAATCCTGATGGCCCACTCAGTCTGTTTCACCAGGCTCGGCTTCATCGAGTCCGTAGTTCCTGCCTGGGAAGCCCAGCCTCCATAACCCTAACGCTAATTTGGGTGTTAATGCTAATGTTCTTCTGCAATGGAAACATCCCCCCATGGATACGGTGTACTAAAACGGAGTAGGGAAGCCATCCTGGTGGCCCACTCAAGTCTGTTTCACCAAGCTAGGCTTCACAGAAGGTCTGGTTCCCTCCAGGGAAGCCTAGACTCCCCAACCTTACCCCTAACTAGAGTCTTGGCCCTAATTTTCTTGTCAACTGAAACATTCCCCCGTCCAAACGGTGTACAAAAAGAAAGTAGGCAAGCTATCCCGATGGCCCACTCAGTCTGTTTCACCAAGCTAGGCTGCACCGAAGCCCAGGATCACGCTTGGGATCCGCAGTCTCCCCAACCCTAACCGTAACTTGAGTTTTAACACAAATTTTCTTGTGCAACTGAAACGATACCCCGTCCTTACAGTGCACAGAAAGCCAGTAGGCAAGCTATCCCGATGGCCCACTCAGTCTGTTTCACCAAGCTAGGCTACACCGACGCCCAGGATCCCACCTGGGAAGCCCAGTCTCCCCAACCCTAACCCTAACTTGAGTCTTAACCCTAATTTTCTTGTGCAAGTGAAACATCCCCCCGTCCATACGGTTTAGAAAAAGTCAGTAGGCAAGCGAACCCGATTGCCAACTCAATCTGTTCCAACAAGCTAGCCTTCACAGAGGCCCTGGTTCCTGCCTGGGAAGCACAGTCTCCACAACCCAGCCCTCACTTGGGTATTAATCCTAATTTTCCTGTGCAACTGAAACATCCCCTCGTCCATACAGCGTACAAAAAGACAGTAGGCAAGCAATCCGGATGGCCCACTCAGTCTGTTTCACCAGGCTCGGCTTCATTGAGGGGGTAGTTCCTGCCTGGGAAGCCCAGCCTCCATAAACCTAACCCTAATTTGGGTGTTAATGCTAATGTTCTTCTGCAATGGAAAAATCCCCCCATGGATACGGTGTACTAAAACGGAGTAGGGAAGCCATCCTGGTGGCCCACTCAAGTCTGTTTCACCAAGCTAGGCTTCACAGAAGGTCTCGTTCCCTCCAGGGAAGCCTAGACTCCCCAACCTTACCCCTAACTAGAGTCTTGGCCCTAATTTTCTTGTCAACTGAAACATTCCCCCGTCCAAACGGTGTACAAAAAGAAAGTAGGCAAGCTATCCCGATGGCCCACTCAGTCTGTTTCACCAAGCTAGGCTGCACCGAAGCCCAGGATCACGCTTGGGATCCGCAGTCTCCCCAACCCTAACCCTTACTTGAGTTTTAACACAAATTTTCTTGTGCAACTGAAACGATACCCCGTCCTTACAGTGCACAGAAAGCCAGTAGGCAAGCTATCCCGATGGCCCACTCAGTCTGTTTCACCAAGCTAGGCTACACCGACTCCCAGGATCCCACCTGGGAAGCCCAGTCTCCCCAACCCTAACCCTAACTTGAGTCTTAACCCTAATTTTCTTGTGCAAATGAAACATCCCCCCGTCCATACGGTTTAGAAAAAGTCAGTAGGCAAGCCATCCCGATTGCCAACTCAATGTGTTCCACCAAGCTAGCCTTCACAGAGGCCCTGGTTGCTACCTGGGAAGCACAGTCTCCCCAACCCAGCCCTAACTTGAGTCTTCTTAACCCTAATTTTCTTGTGCAAGTGAAACATCCCCCCGTCCATACGGTTTAGAAAAAGTCAGTAGGCAAGCGAACCCGATTGCCAACTCAATCTGTTCCAACAAGCTAGCCTTCACAGAGGCCCTGGTTCCTGCCTGGGAAGCACAGTCTCCACAACCCAGCCCTCACTTGGGTATTAATCCTAATTTTCCTGTGCAACTGAAACATCCCCTCGTCCATGCACCGTACAAAAAGACAGTAGGCAAGCCATCCCGATTGCCAACTCAATGTGTTCCACCAAGCTAGCCTTCACAGAGGCCCTGGTTCCTGCCTGGGAAGCACAGTCTCCACAACCCAGCCCTCACTTGGGTATTAATCCTAATTTTCCAGTGCAACTGAAACATCCCCTCCTCTATACAGCGTACAAAAAGCCAGTAGGCAAGCAATCCTGATGGCCCACTCAGTCTGTTTCACCAGGTTCGGCTTCATCGAGGCCGTAGTTCCTGCCTGGGAAGCCCAGCCTCCATAACCCTAACCCTAACTTGGGTGTTAATGTTAATGATCTTCTGCAATGGAAACATCCCCCCATGGATACGGTGTACTAAAACGGAGTAGGGAAGCCATCCTGGTGGCCCACTCAAGTCTGTTTCACCAAGCTAGGCTTCACAGAAGGTCTGGTTCCCTCCAGGGAAGCCTAGACTCCCCAACCTTACCCCTAACTAGAGTCTTGGCCCTCATTTTCTTGTCAACTGAAACATTCCCCCGTCCAAACGGTGTACAAAAAGAAAGTAGGCAAGCTATCCCGATGGCCCACTCAGTCTGTTTCACCAAGCTAGGCTGCACCGAAGACCAGGATCACGCTTGGGATCCGCAGTCTCCCCAACCCTAACCCTTACTTGAGTTTTAACACAAATTTTCTTGTGCAACTGAAATGATACCCCGTCCTTACAGTGCACAGAAAGCCTGTAGGAAAGCTATCCCGATGGCCCACTCAGTCTGTTTCACCAAGCTAGGCTACACCGACGCCCATAATCCCGCCTGGGAAGCCCAGTCTCCCCAACCCTAACCCTAACTTGAGTCTTAACCCTAATTTTCTTGTGCAAGTGAAACATCCCCCCGTCCATACGGTTTAGAAAAAGTCAGTAGGCAAGCCATCCCGATTGCCAACTCAATGTGTTACACCAAGCTAGCCTTCACAGAGGCCCTGGTTGCTGCCTGGGAAGCACAGTCTCCACAACCCAGCCCTCACTTGGGTATTAATCCTAATTTTCCTGTGCAACTGAAACATCCCCTCGTCCATACAGCGTACAAAAAGACAGTAGGCAAGCAATCCTGATGGCCCACTCAGTCTGTTTCACCAGGCTCGGCTTCATCGAGTCCGTAGTTCCTGCCTGGGAAGCCCAGCCTCCATAACCCTAACGCTAATTTGGGTGTTAATGCTAATGTTCTTCTGCAATGGAAACATCCCCCCATGGATACGGTGTACTAAAACGGAGTAGGGAAGCCATCCTGGTGGCCCACTCAAGTCTGTTTCACCAAGCTAGGCTTCACAGAAGGTCTGGTTCCCTCCAGGGAAGCCTAGACTCCCCAACCTTACCCCTAACTAGAGTCTTGGCCCTAATTTTCTTGTCAACTGAAACATTCCCCCGTCCAAACGGTGTACAAAAAGAAAGTAGGCAAGCTATCCCGATGGCCCACTCAGTCTGTTTCACCAAGCTAGGCTGCACCGAAGCCCAGGATCACGCTTGGGATCCGCAGTCTCCCCAACCCTAACCGTAACTTGAGTTTTAACACAAATTTTCTTGTGCAACTGAAACGATACCCCGTCCTTACAGTGCACAGAAAGCCAGTAGGCAAGCTATCCCGATGGCCCACTCAGTCTGTTTCACCAAGCTAGGCTACACCGACGCCCAGGATCCCACCTGGGAAGCCCAGTCTCCCCAACCCTAACCCTAACTTGAGTCTTAACCCTAATTTTCTTGTGCAAGTGAAACATCCCCCCGTCCATACGGTTTAGAAAAAGTCAGTAGGCAAGCGAACCCGATTGCCAACTCAATCTGTTCCAACAAGCTAGCCTTCACAGAGGCCCTGGTTCCTGCCTGGGAAGCACAGTCTCCACAACCCAGCCCTCACTTGGGTATTAATCCTAATTTTCCTGTGCAACTGAAACATCCCCTCGTCCATACAGCGTACAAAAAGACAGTAGGCAAGCAATCCGGATGGCCCACTCAGTCTGTTTCACCAGGCTCGGCTTCATCGAGGCCGTAGTTCCTGCCTGGGAAGCCCAGCCTCCATAAACCTAACCCTAATTTGGGTGTTAATGATAATGTTCTTCTGCAATGGAAAAATCTCCCCATGGATACGGTGTACTAAAACGGAGTAGGGAAGCCATCCTGGTGGCCCACTCAAGTCTGTTTCACCAAGCTAGGCTTCACAGAAGGTCTCGTTCCCTCCAGGGAAGCCTAGACTCCCCAACCTTACCCCTAACTAGAGTCTTGGCCCTAATTTTCTTGTCAACTGAAACATTCCCCCATCCAAACGGTGTACAAAAAGAAAGTAGGCAAGCTATCCCGATGGCCCACTCAGTCTGTTTCACCAAGCTAGGCTGCACCGAAGCCCAGGATCACGCTTGGGATCCGCAGTCTCCCCAACCCTAACCCTTACTTGAGTTTTAACACAAATTTTCTTGTGCAACTGAAACGATACCCCGTCCTTACAGTGCACAGAAAGCCAGTAGGCAAGCTATCCCGATGGCCCACTCAGTCTGTTTCACCAAGCTAGGCTACACCGACTCCCAGGATCCCACCTGGGAAGCCCAGTCTCCCCAACCCTAACCCTAACTTGAGTCTTAACCCTAATTTTCTTGTGCAAATGAAACATCCCCCCGTCCATACGGTTTAGAAAAAGTCAGTAGGCAAGCCATCCCGATTGCCAACTCAATGTGTTCCACCAAGCTAGCCTTCACAGAGGCCCTGGTTGCTACCTGGGAAGCACAGTCTCCCCAACCCAGCCCTAACTTGAGTCTTCTTAACCCTAATTTTCTTGTGCAAGTGAAACATCCCCCCGTCCATACGGTTTAGAAAAAGTCAGTAGGCAAGCGAACCCGATTGCCAACTCAATCTGTTCCAACAAGCTAGCCTTCACAGAGGCCCTGGTTCCTGCCTGGGAAGCACAGTCTCCACAACCCAGCCCTCACTTGGGTATTAATCCTAATTTTCCTGTGCAACTGAAACATCCCCTCGTCCATACAGCGTACAAAAAGACAGTAGGCAAGCAATCCTGATGGCCCACTCAGTCTGTTTCACCAGGCTCGGCTTCATCGAGGCCGTAGTTCCTTCCTGGGAAGCCCAGCCTCCATAACCCTAACCCTAATTTGGGTGTTAATGCTAATGTTCTTCTGCAATGGAAACATCCCCCCATGGATAAGGTGTACTAAAACGGAGTAGGGAAGCCATCCTGGTGGCCCACTCAAGTCTGTTTCACCAAGCTAGGCTTCACAGAAGGTCTGGTTCCCTCCAGGGAAGCCTAGACTCCCCAACCTTACCCCTAACTAGAGTCTTGGCCCTAATTTTCTTGTTAACTGAAACATTCCCCCGTCCAAACGGTGTACAAAAAGAAAGTAGGCAAGCTATCCCGATGGCCCACTCAGTCTGTTTCACCAAGCTAGGCTGCACCGAAGCCCAGGATCACGCTTGGGATCCGCAGTCTCCCCAACCCTAACCGTAAATTGAGTTTTAACACAAACTTTCTTGTGCAACTAAAACGATACCCCGTCCTTACAGTGCACAGAAAGCCAGTAGGCAAGCTATCCCGATGGCCCACTCAGTCTGTTTCACCAAGCTAGGCTACACCGACGCCCAGGATCCCACCTGGGAAGCCCAGTCTCCCCAACCCTAACCCTAACTTGAGTCTTAACCCTAATTTTCTTGTGCAAGTGAAACATCCCTCCGTCCATACGGTTTAGAAAAAGTCAGTAGGCAAGCCATACCGATTGCCATCTCAATCTGTTCCACCAAGCTAGCCTTCACAAAGGCCCTGGTTGCTGCCTGGGAAGCACAGTCTCCCCAACCCAGCCCTAACTTGGGTATTAATCCTAATTTTCCTGTGCAACTGAAACATCCCCTCGTCCATGCACCGTACAAAAAGACAGTAGGCAAGCCATCCCGATTGCCAACTCAATGTGTTCCACCAAGCTAGCCTTCACAGAGGCCCTGGTTGCTACCTGGGAAGCACAGTCTCCCCAACCTAGCCCTAACTTGAGTCTTCTTAACCCTAATTTTCTTGTGCAAGTGAAACATCCCCCCGTCCATACGGTTTAGAAAAAGTCAGTAGGCAAGCGAACCCGATTGCCAACTCAATCTGTTCCAACAAGCTAGCCTTCACAGAGGCCCTGGTTGCTGCCTGGGAAGCACAGTCTCCCCAACCCAGCCCTAATTTGGGTATTAATCCTAATTTTCCTGTGCAACTGAAACATCCCCTCATCCATACAGCGTACAAAAAGACAGTAGGCAAGCAATCCTGATGGCCCACTCAGTCTGTTTCACCAGGCTCGGCTTCATCGAGGCCGTAGTTCCTGCCTGGGAAGCCCTGCCTCCATAACCCTAACCCTAATTTGGGTGTTAATGCTAATGTTCTTCTGCAATGGAAACATCCCCCCATGGATACGGTGTACTAAAACGAAGTAGGGAAGCCATCCTGGTGGCCCACTCCAGTCTGTTTCACCAAGCTAGGCTTCACAGAGGATCTTGTTCCCTCCAGGGAAGCCTAGCCTCCCCAACCTTACCCCTAACTAGAGTCTTGGCCCTAATTTTCTTGTGCAACTGAAACATTCCCCTGTCCAAACGGTGTACAAAAAGAAAGTAGGCAAGCTATCCCGATGGCCCACTCAGTCTTTTTCACCAAGCTAGGCTGCACCGAAGCCCAGGATCACGCTTCGGATCCGCAGTCTCCCCAACCCTAACCCTAACTTGAGTTTTAACACAAATTTTCTTGTGCAACTGAAACGATACCCCGTCCTTACAGTGCACAGAAAGCCAGTAGGAAAGCTATCCCGATGGCCCACTCAGTCTGTTTCACCAAGCTAGGCTACACCGAAGCCCAGGATCCCGCCTGGGAAGCCCAGTCTCCCCAACCCTAACCCTAACTTGAGTCTTAACCCTAATTTTCTTGTGCAAGTGAAACATCCCTCCGTCCATACGGTTTAGAAAAAGTCAGTAGGCAAGCCATCCCGATTGCCAACTCAATCTGTTCCACCAAGCTAGCCTTCACAGAGGCCCTGGTTGCTGCCTGGGAAGCACAGTCTCCCCAACCCAGCCCTCACTTGGGTATTAATCCTAATTTTCCTGTGCAACTGAAACATCCCCTTGTCCATACAGCGTACAAAAAGACAGTAGGCAAGCAATCCTGATGGCCCACTCAGTCTGTTTCACCAGGCTCGGCTTCATCGAGTCCGTAGTTCCTGCCTGGGAAGCCCAGCCTCCATAACCCTAACGCTAATTTGGGTGTTAATGCTAATGTTCTTCTGCAATGGAAACATCCCCCCATGGATAAGGTGTACTAAAACGGAGTAGGGAAGCCATCCTGGTGGCCCACTCAAGTCTGTTTCACCAAGCTAGGCTTCACAGAAGGTCTGGTTCCCTCCAGTGAAGCCTAGACTCCCCAACCTTACCCCTAACTAGAGTCTTGGCCCTAATTTTCTTGTCAACTGAAACATTCCCCCGTCCAAACGGTGTACAAAAAGAAAGTAGGCAAGCTATCCCGATGGCCCACTCAGTCTGTTTCACCAAGCTAGGCTGCACCGAAGCCCAGGATCACGCTTGGGATCCGCAGTCTCCCCAACCCTAACCGTAACTTGAGTTTTAACACAAATTTTCTTGTGCAACTGAAACGATACCCCGTCCTTACAGTGCACAGAAAGCCAGTAGGCAAGCTATCCCGATGGCCCACTCAGTCTGTTTCACCAAGCTAGGCTACACCGACGCCCAGGATCCCACCTGGGAAGCCCAGTGTCCACAACCCAGCCCTAACTTGAGTCTTCTTAACCCTAATTTTCTTGTGCAAGTGAAACATCCCCCCGTCCATACGGTTTAGAAAAAGTCAGTAGGCAAGCGAACCCGATTGCCAACTCAATCTGTTCCAACAAGCTAGCCTTCACAGAGGCCCTGGTTCCTGCCTGGGAAGCACAGTCTCCACAACCCAGCAATCACTTGGGTATTAATCCTAATTTTCCAGTGCAACTGAAACATCCCCTCGTCCATACAGCGTACAAAAAGACAGTAGGCAAGCAATCCTGATGGCCCACTCAGTCTGTTTCACCAGGTTCGGCTTCATCGAGGCCGTAGTTCCTGCCTGGGAAGCCCAGCCTCCATAACCCTAACCCTAACTTGGGTGTTAATGCTAATGTTCTTCTGCAATGGAAACATCCCCCCATGGATACGGTGTACTAAAACGGAGTAGGGAAGCCATCCTGGTGGCCCACTCAAGTCTGTTTCACCAAGCTATGCTTCACAGAAGGTCTGGTTCCCTCCAGGGAAGCCTAGACTCCCCAACCTTACCCCTAACTAGAGTCTTGGCCCTAATTTTCTTGTCAACTGAAACATTCCCCCATCCAAACGGTGTACAAAAAGAAAGTAGGCAAGCTATCCCGATGGCCCACTCAGTCTGTTTCACCAAGCTAGGCTGCACCGAAGCCCAGGATCACGCTTGGGATCCGCAGTCTCCCCAACCCTAACCCTTACTTGAGTTTTAACACAAATTTTCTTGTGCAACTGAAATGATACCCCGTCCTTACAGTGCACAGAAAGCCAGTAGGAAAGCTATCCCGATGGCCCACTCAGTCTGTTTCACCAAGCTAGGCTACACCGACGCCCATGATCCCGCCTGGGAAGCCCAGTCTCCCCAACCCTAACCCTAACTTGAGTCTTAACCCTAATTTTCTTGTGCAAGTGAAACATCACTCCGTCCATACGGTTTAGAAAAAGTCAGTAGGCAAGCCATCCCGACTGCCAACTCAATCTGTTCCACCAAGCTAGCCTTCACAGAGGCCCTGGTTGCTGCCTGGGAAGCACAGTCTCCCCAACCCAGCCCTAACTTGGGTATTAATCCTAATTTTCCAGTGCAACTGAAACATCCCCTCGTCCATACAGCGTACAAAAAGACAGTAGGCAAGCAATCCTGATGGCCCACTCAGTCTGTTTCACCAGGCTCGGCTTCATCGAGGCCGTAGTTCCTGCCTGGGAAGCCCAGCCTCCATAACCCTAACCCTAATTTGGGTCTTAATGCTAATGTTCTTCTGCAATGGAAACATCCCCCCATGGACACGGTGTACTAAAACGGAGTAGGGAAGCCATCCTCGTGGCCCATTCCAGTCTGTTTCACCAAGCTAGGCTTCACAGAGGGTCTGGTTCCCTCCAGGGAAGCCTAGCCTCCCCAACCTTACCCCTAACTAGAGTCTTGGCCCTAATTTTCTTGTGCAACTGAAACATTCCCCTGTCCAAACGGTGTACAAAAAGAAAGTAGGCAAGCTATCCCGATGGCCCACTCAGTCTTTTTCACCAAGCTAGGCTGCACCGAAGCCCAGGATCACGCTTCGGATCCGCAGTCTCCCCAACCCTAACCCTAACTTGAATTTTTACACAAATTTTCTTGTGCAACTGAAACGATACCCCGTCCTTACAGTGCACAGAAAGACAGTAGGAAAGCTATCCCGATGGCCCACTCAGTCTGTTTCACCAAGCTAGGCTACACCGACGCCCAGGATCCCACCTGGGAAGCCCAGTGTCCACAACCCAGCCCTAACTTGAGTCTTCTTAACCCTAATTTTCTTGTGCAAGTGAAACATCCCCCCGTCCATACGGTTTAGAAAAAGTCAGTAGGCAAGCGAACCCGATTGCCAACTCAATCTGTTCCAACAAGCTAGCCTTCACAGAGGCCCTGGTTCCTGCCTGGGAAGCACAGTCTCCACAACCCAGCAATCACTTGGGTATTAATCCTAATTTTCCAGTGCAACTGAAACATCCCCTCGTCCATACAGCGTACAAAAAGACAGTAGGCAAGCAATCCTGATGGCCCACTCAGTCTGTTTCACCAGGTTCGGCTTCATCGAGGCCGTAGTTCCTGCCTGGGAAGCCCAGCCTCCATAACCCTAACCCTAACTTGGGTGTTAATGCTAATGTTCTTCTGCAATGGAAACATCCCCCCATGGATACGGTGTACTAAAACGGAGTAGGGAAGCCATCCTGGTGGCCCACTCAAGTCTGTTTCACCAAGCTATGCTTCACAGAAGGTCTGGTTCCCTCCAGGGAAGCCTAGACTCCCCAACCTTACCCCTAACTAGAGTCTTGGCCCTAATTTTCTTGTCAACTGAAACATTCCCCCATCCAAACGGTGTACAAAAAGAAAGTAGGCAAGCTATCCCGATGGCCCACTCAGTCTGTTTCACCAAGCTAGGCTGCACCGAAGCCCAGGATCACGCTTGGGATCCGCAGTCTCCCCAACCCTAACCCTTACTTGAGTTTTAACACAAATTTTCTTGTGCAACTGAAATGATACCCCGTCCTTACAGTGCACAGAAAGCCAGTAGGAAAGCTATCCCGATGGCCCACTCAGTCTTTTTCACCAAGCTAGGCTACACCGACGCCCATGATCCCGCCTGGGAAGCCCAGTCTCCCCAACCCTAACCCTAACTTGAGTCTTAACCCTAATTTTCTTGTGCAAGTGAAACATCACTCCGTCCATACGGTTTAGAAAAAGTCAGTAGGCAAGCCATCCCGACTGCCAACTCAATCTGTTCCACCAAGCTAGCCTTCACAGAGGCCCTGGTTGCTGCCTGGGAAGCACAGTCTCCCCAACCCAGCCCTAACTTGGGTATTAATCCTAATTTTCCTGTGCAACTGAAACATCCCCTCGTCCATACAGCGTACAAAAAGACAGTAGGCAAGCAATCCTGATGGCCCACTCAGTCTGTTTCACCAGGCTCGGCTTCATCGAGGCCGTAGTTCCTGCCTGGGAAGCCCAGCCTCCATAACCCTAACCCTAATTTGTGTCTTAATGCTAATGTTCTTCTGCAATGGAAACATCCCCCCATGGATACGGTGTACTAAAACGGAGTAGGGAAGCCATCCTGGTGGCCCATTCCAGTCTGTTTCACCAAGCTAGGCTTCACAGAGGGTCTGGTTCCCTCCAGGGAAGCCTAGCCTCCCCAACCTTACCCCTAACTAGAGTCTTGGCCCTAATTTTCTTGTGCAACTGAAACATTCCCCTGTCCAAACGGTGTACAAAAAGAAAGTAGGCAAGCTATCCCGATGGCCCACTCAGTCTTTTTCACCAAGCTAGGCTGCACCGAAGCCCAGGATCACGCTTCGGATCCGCAGTCTCCCCAACCCTAACCCTAACTTGAATTTTTACACAAATTTTCTTGTGCAACTGAAACGATACCCCGTCCTTACAGTGCACAGAAAGACAGTAGGAAAGCTATCCCGATGGCCCACTCAGTCTGTTTCACCAAGCTAGGCTACACCGAAGCCCAGGATCCCGCCTGGGAAGCCCAGTCTCCCCAACCCTAACCCTAACTTGAGTCTTAACCCTAATTTTCTTGTGCAAGTGAAACATCCCTCCGTCCATACGGTTTAGAAAAAGTCAATAGGCAAGCCATCCCGATTGCCAACTCAATCTGTTCCAACAAGCTAGCCTTCACAGAGGCCCTGGTTGCTGCCTGGGAAGCACAGTCTCCCCAACCCAGCCCTCACTTGGGTATTAATCCTAATTTTCCTGTGCAACTGAAACATCCCCTCGTCCATACAGCGTACAAAAAGACAGTAGGCAAGCAATCCTGATGGCCCACTCAGTCTGTTTCACCAGGCTCGGCTTCATCGAGTCCGTAGTTCCTGCCTGGGAAGCCCAGCCTCCATAACCCTAACCCTAATTTGGGTCTTAATGCTAATATTCTTCTGCAATGGAAACATCCCCCCATGGATACGGTGTACTAAAACGGAGTAGGGAAGCCATCCTGTTGGGCCACTCAAGTCTATTTCACCAAGCTAGGCTTCACAGAGGGTCTGGTTCCCTCCAGGGAAGCCTAGCCTCCCCAACCTTACCCCTAACTAGAGTCTTGGCCCTAATTTTCTTGTGCAACTGAAACATTCCCCCGTCCAAACGGTGTACAAAAAGAAAATAGGCAAGCTATCCCGATGGCCCACTCAGTCTGTTTCACCAAGCTAGGCTGCACCGAAGCCCAGGATCACGCTTGGGATCCGCAGTCTCCCCAACCCTAACCCTAACTTGAGTTTTAACACAAATTTTCTTGTGCAACTGAAACGATACCCCGTCCTTACAGTGCACAGAAAGCCAGTAGGCAAGCTATCCCGATGGCCCACTCAGTCTGTTTCACCAAGCTAGGCTACACCGACGCCCAGGATCCCACCTGGGAAGCCAAGTCTCCCCAACCCTAACCCTAACTTGAGTCTTAACCCTAATTTTCTTGTGCAAATGAAACATCCCCCCGTCCATACGGTTTAGAAAAAGTCAGTAGGCAAGCCATCCCGATTGCCAACTCAATGTGTTCCACCAAGCTAGCCTTCACAGAGGCCCTGGTTGCTACCTGGGAAGCACAGTCTCCCCAACCCAGCCCTAACTTGAGTCTTCTTAACCCTAATTTTCTTGTGCAAGTGAAACATCCCCCCGTCCATACGGTTTAGAAAAAGTCAGTAGGCAAGCGAACCCGATTGCCAACTCAATCTGTTCCAACAAGCTAGCCTTCACAGAGGCCCTGGTTCCTGCCTGGGAAGCACAGTCTCCACAACCCAGCCCTCACTTGGGTATTAATCCTAATTTTCCTGTGCAACTGAAACATCCCCTCGTCCATACAGCGTACAAAAAGACAGTAGGCAAGCAATCCTGATGGCCCACTCAGTCTGTTTCACCAGGCTCGGCTTCATCGAGTCCGTAGTTCCTGCCTGGGAAGCCCAGCCTCCATAACCCTAACGCTAATTTGGGTGTTAATGCTAATGTTCTTCTGCAATGGAAACATCCCCCCATGGATACGGTGTACTAAAACGGAGTAGGGAAGCCATCCTGGTGGCCCACTCAAGTCTGTTTCACCAAGCTAGGCTTCACAGAAGGTCTGGTTCCCTCCAGGGAAGCCTAGACTCCCCAACCTTACCCCTAACTAGAGTCTTGGCCCTAATTTTCTTGTCAACTGAAACATTCCCCCGTCCAAACGGTGTACAAAAAGAAAGTAGGCAAGCTATCCCGATGGCCCACTCAGTCTGTTTCACCAAGCTAGGCTGCACCGAAGCCCAGGATCACGCTTGGGATCCGCAGTCTCCCCAACCCTAACCGTAACTTGAGTTTTAACACAAATTTTCTTGTGCAACTGAAACGATACCCCGTCCTTACAGCGCACAGAAAGCCAGTAGGCAAGCTATCCCGATGGCCCACTCAGTCTGTTTCACCAAGCTAGGCTACACCGACGCCCAGGATCCCACCTGGGAAGCCCAGTCTCCCCAACCCTAACCCTAACTTGAGTCTTAACCCTAATCTTCTTGTGCAAGTGAAACATCCCCCCGTCCATACGGTTTAGAAAAAGTCAGTAGGCAAGCGAACCCGATTGCCAACTCAATCTGTTCCAACAAGCTAGCCTTCACAGAGGCCCTGGTTCCTGCCTGGGAAGCACAGTCTCCACAACCCAGCCCTCACTTGGGTATTAATCCTAATTTTCCTGTGCAACTGAAACATCCCCTCGTCCATACAGTGTACAAAAAGACAGTAGGCAAGCAATCCCGATGCCCACTCAGTCTATTTCACCAGGCTCGGCTTCATCGAGGCCGTAGTTCCTTCCTGGGAAGCCCAGCCTCCATAACCCTAACCCTAATTTGGGTGTTAATGCTAATGTTCTTCTGCAATGGAAACATCCCCCCATGGATAAGGTGTACTAAAACGGAGTAGGGAAGCCATCCTGGTGGCCCACTCAAGTCTGTTTCACCAAGCTAGGCTTCACAGAAGGTCTGGTTCCCTCCAGGGAAGCCTAGACTCCCCAACCTTACCCCTAACTAGAGTCTTGGCCCTAATTTTCTTGTCAACTGAAACATTCCCCCGTCCAAACGGTGTACAAAAAGAAAGTAGGCAAGCTATCCCGATGGCCCACTCAGTCTGTTTCACCAAGCTAGGCTGCAGCGAAGCCCAGGATCACGCTTGGGATCCGCAGTCTCCCCAACCCTAACCGTAACTTGAGTTTTAACACAAATTTTCTTGTGCAACTAAAACGATACCCCGTCCTTACAGTGCACAGAAAGCCAGTAGGCAAGCTATCCCGATGGCCCACTCAGTCTGTTTCACCAAGCTAGGCTACACCGACGCCCAGGATCCCACCTGGGAAGCCCAGTCTCCCCAACCCTAACCCTAACTTGAGTCTTAACCCTAATTTTCTTGTGCAAGTGAAACATCCCTCCGTCCATACGGTTTAGAAAAAGTCAGTAGGCAAGCCATACCGATTGCCAACTCAATCTGTTCCACCAAGCTAGCCTTCACAAAGGCCCTGGTTGCTGCCTGGGAAGCACAGTCTCCCCAACCCAGCCCTAACTTGGGTATTAATCCTAATTTTCCTGTGCAACTGAAACATCCCCTCGTCCATGCACCGTACAAAAAGACAGTAGGCAAGCCATCCCGATTGCCAACTCAATGTGTTCCACCAAGCTAGCCTTCACAGAGGCCCTGGTTGCTACCTGGGAAGCACAGTCTCCCCAACCCAGCCCTAACTTGAGTCTTCTTAACCCTAATTTTCTTGTGCAAGTGAAACATCCCCCCGTCCATACGGTTTAGAAAAAGTCAGTAGGCAAGCGAACCCGATTGCCAACTCAATCTGTTCCAACAAGCTAGCCTTCACAGAGGCCCTGGTTCCTGCCTGGGAAGCACAGTCTCCACAACCCAGCCCTCACTTGGGTATTTATCCTAATTTTCCAGTGCAACTGAAACATCCCCTCCTCTATACAGCGTACAAAAAGCCAGTAGGCAAGCAATCCTGATGGCCCACTCAGTCTGTTTCACCAGGTTCGGCTTCATCGAGGCCGTAGTTCCTGCCTGGGAAGCCCAGCCTCCATAACCCTAACCCTAACTTGGGTGTTAATGTTAATGTTCTTCTGCAATGGAAACATCCCCCCATGGATACGGTGTACTAAAACGGAGTAGGGAAGCCATCCTGGTGGCCCACTCAAGTCTGTTTCACCAAGCTAGGCTTCACAGAAGGTCTGGTTCCCTCCAGGGAAGCCTAGACTCCCCAACCTTACCCCTAACTAGAGTCTTGGCCCTCATTTTCTTGTCAACTGAAACATTCCCCCGTCCAAACGGTGTACAAAAAGAAAGTAGGCAAGCTATCCCGATGGCCCACTCAGTCTGTTTCACCAAGCTAGGCTACACCGACGCCCATAATCCCGCCTGGGAAGCCCAGTCTCCCCAACCCTAACCCTAACTTGAGTCTTAACCCTAATTTTCTTGTGCAAGTGAAACATCCCCCCGTCCATACGGTTTAGAAAAAGTCAGTAGGCAAGCCATCCCGATTGCCAACTCAATGTGTTACACCAAGCTAGCCTTCACAGAGGCCCTGGTTGCTGCCTGGGAAGCACAGTCTCCCCAACCCAGCCCTAACTTGGGTATTAATCCTAATTTTCCTGTGCAACTGAAACATCCCCTCGTCCATACAGCGTACAAAAAGACAGTAGGCAAGCAATCCTGATGGCCCACTCAGTCTGTTTCACCAGGCTCGGCTTCATCGAGGCCGTAGTTCCTGCCTGGGAAGCCCTGCCTCCATAACCCTAACCCTAATTTGGGTGTTAATGCTAATGTTCTTCTGCAATGGAAACATCCCCCCATGGATACGGTGTACTAAAACGAAGTAGGGAAGCCATCCTGGTGGCCCACTCCAGTCTGTTTCACCAAGCTAGGCTTCACAGAGGATCTTGTTCCCTCCAGGGAAGCCTAGCCTCCCCAACCTTACCCCTAACTAGAGTCTTGGCCCTAATTTTCTTGTGCAACTGAAACATTCCCCTGTCCAAACGGTGTACAAAAAGAAAGTAGGCAAGCTATCCCGATGGCCCACTCAGTCTTTTTCACCAAGCTAGGCTGCACCGAAGCCCAGGATCATGCTTCGGATCCGCAGTCTCCCCAACCCTAACCCTAACTTGAGTTTTTACACAAATTTTCTTGTGCAACTGAAACGATACCCCGTCCTTACAGTGCACAGAAAGCCAGTAGGAAAGCTATCCCGATGGCCCACTCAGTCTGTTTCACCAAGCTAGGCTACACCGAAGCCCAGGATCCCGCCTGGGAAGCCCAGTCTCCCCAACCCTAACCCTAACTTGAGTCTTAACCCTAATTTTCTTGTGCAAGTGAAACATCCCTCCGTCCATACGGTTTAGAAAAAGTCAGTAGGCAAGCCATCCCGATTGCCAACTCAATCTGTTCCACCAAGCTAGCCTTCACAGAGTCCCTGGTTGCTGCCTGGGAAGCACAGTCTCCCCAACCCAGCCCTCAGTTGGGTATTAATCCTAATTTTCCTGTGCAACTGAAACATCCCCTTGTCCATACAGCGTACAAAAAGACAGTAGGCAAGCAATCCTGATGGCCCACTCAGTCTGTTTCACCAGGCTCGGCTTCATCGAGTCCGTAGTTCCTGCCTGGGAAGCCCAGCCTCCATAACCCTAACGCTAATTTGGGTGTTAATGCTAATGTTCTTCTGCAATGGAAACATCCCCCCATGGATAAGGTGTACTAAAACGGAGTAGGGAAGCCATCCTGGTGGCCCACTCAAGTCTGTTTCACCAAGCTAGGCTTCACAGAAGGTCTGGTTCCCTCCAGTGAAGCCTAGACTCCCCAACCTTACCCCTAACTAGAGTCTTGGCCCTAATTTTCTTGTCAACTGAAACATTCCCCCGTCCAAACGGTGTACAAAAAGAAAGTAGGCAAGCTATCCCGATGGCCCACTCAGTCTGTTTCACCAAGCTAGGCTGCACCGAAGCCCAGGATCACGCTTGGGATCCGCAGTCTCCCCAACCCTAACCGTAACTTGAGTTTTAACACAAATTTTCTTGTGCAACTGAAACGATACCCCGTCCTTACAGTGCACAGAAAGCCAGTAGGCAAGCTATCCCGATGGCCCACTCAGTCTGTTTCACCAAGCTAGGATACACCGACGCCCAGGATCCCACCTGGGAAGCCCAGTCTCCCCAACCCTAACCCTAACTTGAGTCTTAACCCTAATTTTCTTGTGCAAGTGAAACATCCCTCCGTCCATACGGTTTAGAAAAAGTCAGTAGGCAAGCCATCCCGATTGCCAACTCAATCTGTTCCACCAAGCTAGCCTTCACAGAGGCCCTGGTTGCTGCCTGGGAAGCACAGTCTCCCCAACCCAGCCCTCACTTGGGTATTAATCCTAATTTTCCTGTGCAACTGAAACATCCCCTCGTCCATACAGCGTACAAAAAGACAGTAGGCAAGCAATCCTGATGGCCCACTCAGTCTGTTTCACCAGGCTCGGCTTCATCGAGGCCGTAGTTCCTGCCTGGGAAGCCCAGCCTCCATAAACCTAACCCTAATTTGGGTGTTAATGCTAATGTTCTTCTGCAATGGAAAAATCCCCCCATGGATACGGTGTACTAAAACGGAGTAGGGAAGCCATCCTGGTGGCCCACTCAAGTCTGTTTCACCAAGTTAGGCTTCACAGAAGGTCTGGTTCCCTCCAGGGAAGCCTAGACTCCCCAACCTTACCCCTAATTAGAGTCTTGGCCCTAATTTTCTTGTCAACTGAAACATTCCCCCGTCCAAACGGTGTACAAAAAGAAAGTAGGCAAGCTATCCCGATGGCCCACTCAGTCTTTTTCACCAAGCTAGGCTGCACCGAAGCCCAGGATCACGCTTGGGATCCGCAGTCTCCCCAACCCTAACCCTTACTTGAGTTTTAACACAAATTTTCTTGTGCAACTGAAACGATACCCCGTCCTTACAGTGCACAGAAAGCCAGTAGGCAAGCTATCCCGATGGCCCACTCAGTCTGTTTCACCAAGCTAGGCTACACCGACTCCCAGGATCCCACCTGGGAAGCCCAGTCTCCCCAACCCTAACCCTAACTTGAGTCTTAACCCTAATTTTCTTGTGCAAATGAAACATCCCCCCGTCCATACGGTTTAGAAAAAGTCAGTAGGCAAGCCATCCCGATTGCCAACTCAATGTGTTCCACCAAGCTAGCCTTCACAGAGGCCCTGGTTGCTACCTGGGAAGCACAGTCTCCCCAACCCAGCCCTAACTTGAGTCTTCTTAACCCTAATTTTCTTGTGCAAGTGAAACATCCCCCCGTCCATACGGTTTAGAAAAAGTCAGTAGGCAAGCGAACCCGATTGCCAACTCAATCTGTTCCAACAAGCTAGCCTTCACAGAGGCCCTGGTTCCTGCCTGGGAAGCACAGTCTCCACAACCCAGCCCTCACTTGGGTATTAATCCTAATTTTCCTGTGCAACTGAAACATCCCCTCGTCCATACAGCGTACAAAAAGACAGTAGGCAAGCAATCCTGATGGCCCACTCAGTCTGTTTCACCAGGCTCGGCTTCATCGAGTCCGTAGTTCCTGCCTGGGAAGCCCAGCCTCCATAACCCTAACGCTAATTTGGGTGTTAATGCTAATGTTCTTCTGCAATGGAAACATCCCCCCATGGATAAGGTGTACTAAAACGGAGTAGGGAAGCCATCCTGGTGGCCCACTCAAGTCTGTTTCACCAAGCTAGGCTTCACAGAAGGTCTGGTTCCCTCCAGGGAAGCCTAGACTCCCCAACCTTACCCCTAACTAGAGTCTTGGCCCTAATTTTCTTGTCAACTGAAACATTCCCCCGTCCAAACGGTGTACAAAAAGAAAGTAGGCAAGCTATCCCGATGGCCCACTCAGTCTGTTTCACCAAGCTAGGCTGCACCGAAGCCCAGGATCACGCTTGGGATCCGCAGTCTCCCCAACCCTAACCGTAACTTGAGTTTTAACACAAATTTTCTTGTGCAACTGAAACGATACCCCGTCCTTACAGTGCACAGAAAGCCAGTGCACAGAAAGCCAGGATCCCACCTGGGAAGCCCAGTCTCCCCAACCCTAACCCTAACTTGAGTCTTAACCCTAATCTTCTTGTGCAAGTGAAACATCCCCCCGTCCATACGGTTTAGAAAAAGTCAGTAGGCAAGCGAACCCGATTGCCAACTCAATCTGTTCCAACAAGCTAGCCTTCACAGAGGCCCTGGTTCCTGCCTGGGAAGCACAGTCTCCACAACCCAGCCCTCACTTGGGTATTAATCCTAATTTTCCTGTGCAACTGAAACATCCCCTCGTCCATACAGCGTACAAAAAGACAGTAGGCAAGCAATCCTGATGGCCCACTCAGTCTGTTTCACCAGGCTCGGCTTCATCGAGTCCGTAGTTCCTGCCTGGGAAGCCCAGCCTCCATAACCCTAACCCTAATTTGGGTGTTAATGCTAATGTTCTTCTGCAATGGAAACATCCCCCCATGGATAAGGTGTACTAAAACGGAGTAGGGAAGCCATCCTGGTGGCCCACTCAAGTCTGTTTCACCAAGCTAGGCTTCACAGAAGGTCTGGTTCCCTCCAGGGAAGCCTAGACTCCCCAACCTTACCCCTAACTAGAGTCTTGGCCCTAATTTTCTTGTCAACTGAAACATTCCCCCGTCCAAACGGTGTACAAAAAGAAAGTAGGCAAGCTATCCCGATGGCCCACTCAGTCTGTTTCACCAAGCTAGGCTGCACCGAAGCCCAGGATCACGCTTGGGATCCGCAGTCTCCCCAACCCTAACCGTAACTTGAGTTTTAACACAAATTTTCTTGTGCAACTGAAACGATACCCCGTCCTTACAGTGCACAGAAAGCCAGTGCACAGAAAGCCAGGATCCCACCTGGGAAGCCCAGTCTCCCCAACCCTAACCCTAACTTGAGTCTTAACCCTAATCTTCTTGTGCAAGTGAAACATCCCCCCGTCCATACGGTTTAGAAAAAGTCAGTAGGCAAGCGAACCCGATTGCCAACTCAATCTGTTCCAACAAGCTAGCCTTCACAGAGGCCCTGGTTCCTGCCTGGGAAGCACAGTCTCCACAACCCAGCCCTCACTTGGGTATTAATCCTAATTTTCCTGTGCAACTGAAACATCCCCTCGTCCATACAGCGTACAAAAAGACAGTAGGCAAGCAATCCTGATGCCCACTCAGTCTGTTTCACCAGGCTCGGCTTCATCGAGGACGTAGTTCCTTCCTGGGAAGCCCAGCCTCCATAACCCTAACCCTAATTTGGGTGTTAATGCTAATGTTCTTCTGCAATGGAAACATCCCCCCATGGATAAGGTGTACTAAAACGGAGTAGGGAAGCCATCCTGGTGGCCCACTCAAGTCTGTTTCACCAAGCTAGGCTTCACAGAAGGTCTGGTTCCCTCCAGGGAAGCCTAACTTGGGTATTAATCCTAATTTTCCTGCGCAACTGAAACATCCCCTCGTCCATGCACCGTACAAAAAGACAGTAGGCAAGCCATCCCGATTGCCAACTCAATGTGTTCTACCAAGCTAGCCTTCACAGAGGCCCTGGTTGCTACCTGGGAAGCACAGTCTCCCCAACCCAGCCCTAACTTGAGTCTTCTTAACCCTAATTTTCTTGTGCAAGTGAAACATCCCCCCGTCCATACGGTTTAGAAAAAGTCAGTAGGCAAGCCATCCCGATTGCCAAGTCAATGTGTTCCACCAAGCTAGCCTTCACAGAGGCCCTGCTTCCTGCCTGGGAAGCCCGGTCTCACCAACCCTAACCCTAACTTGAGTCTTTTTAACCCTAATTTTCTTGTGCTAGTGAAACCTCCCCCCGTCCATACGGTTTAGAAAAAGTCAGTAGGCAAGCCATCCCGACTGCCAACTCAATCTGTTCCACCAAGCTAGCCTTCACAGAGGCCCTGGTTGCTGCCTGGTAAGCACAGTCTCCCCAACCCAGCCCTAACTTGGGTATTAATCCTAATTTTCCTGTGCAACTGAAACATCCCCTCGTCCATACAGCGTACAAAAAGACAGTAGGCAAGCAATCCTGATGGCCCACTCAGTCTGTTTCACCAGGCTCGGCTTCATCGAGGCCATAGTTCCTGCCTGGGAAGCCCAGCCTCCATAACCCTAACCCTAATTTGGGTCTTAATGCTAATGTTCTTCTGCAATGGAAACATCCCCCCATGGATACGGTGTACTAAAACGGAGTAGGGAAGCCATCCTGGTGGCCCATTCCAGTCTGTTTCACCAAGCTAGGCTTCACAGAGGGTCTGGTTCCCTCCAGGGAAGCCTAGCCTCCCCAACCTTACCCGTAACTAGAGTCTTGGCCCTAATTTTCTTGTGCAACTGAAACATTCCCCTGTCCAAACGGTGTACAAAAAGAAAGTAGGCAAGCTATCCCGATGGCCCACTCAGTCTTTTTCACCAAGCTAGGCTGCACCGAAGCCCAGGATCATGCTTCGGATCCGCAGTCTCCCCAACCCTAACCCTAACTTGAATTTTTACACAAATTTTCTTGTGCAACTGAAACGATACCCCGTCCTTACAGTGCACAGAAAGACAGTAGGAAAGCTATCCCGATGGCCCACTCAGTCTGTTTCACCAAGCTAGGCTACACCGAAGCCCAGGATCCCGCCTGGGAAGCCCAGTCTCCCCAACCCTAACCCTAACTTGAGTCTTAACCCTAATTTTCTTGTGCAAGTGAAACATCCCTCCGTCCATACGGTTTAGAAAAAGTCAGTAGGCAAGCCATCCCGATTGCCAACTCAATCTGTTCCAACAAGCTAGCCTTCACAGAGGCCCTGGTTGCTGCCTGGGAAGCACAGTCTCCCCAACCCAGCCCTCACTTGGGTATTAATCCTAATTTTCCTGTGCAACTGAAACATCCCCTCGTCCATACAGCGTACAAAAAGACAGTAGGCAAGCAATCCTGATGGCCCACTCAGTCTGTTTCACCAGGCTCGGCTTCATCGAGTCCGTAGTTCCTGCCTGGGAAGCCCAGCCTCCATAACCCTAACCCTAATTTGGGTCTTAATGCTAATATTCTTCTGCAATGGAAACATCCCCCCATGGATACGGTGTACTAAAACGGAGTAGGGAAGCCATCCTGTTGGGCCACTCAAGTCTATTTCACCAAGCTAGGCTTCACAGAGGGTCTGGTTCCCTCCAGGGAAGCCTAGCCTCCCCAACCTTACCCCTAACTAGAGTCTTGGCCCTAATTTTCTTGTGCAACTGAAACATTCCCCCGTCCAAACGGTGTACAAAAAGAAAGTAGGCAAGCTATCCCGATGGCCCACTCAGTCTGTTTCACCAAGCTAGGCTGCACCGAAGCCCAGGATCACGCTTGGGATCCGCAGTCTCCCCAACCCTAACCCTAACTTGAGTCTTAACCCTAATTTTCTTGTGCAAATGAAACATCCCCCCGTCCATACGGTTTAGAAAAAGTCAGTAGGCAAGCGAACCCGATTGCCAACTCAATCTGTTCCAACAAGCTAGCCTTCACAGAGGCCCTGGTTCCTGCCTGGGAAGCACAGTCTCCACAACCCAGCCCTCACTTGGGTATTAATCCTAATTTTCCTGTGCAACTGAAACATCCCCTCGTCCATACAGTGTACAAAAAGACAGTAGGCAAGCAATCCCGATGCCCACTCAGTCTGTTTCACCAGGCTCGGCTTCATCGAGGCCGTAGTTCCTTCCTGGGAAGCCCAGCCTCCATAACCCTAACCCTAATTTGGGTGTTAATGCTAATGTTCTTCTGCAATGGAAACATCCCCCCATGGATAAGGTGTACTAAAATGGAGTAGGGAAGCCATCCTGGTGGCCCACTCAAGTCTGTTTCACCAAGCTAGGCTTCACAGAAGGTCTGGTTCCCTCCAGGGAAGCCTAGACTCCCCAACCTTACCCCTAACTAGAGTCTTGGCCCTAATTTTCTTGTCAACTGAAACATTCCCCCGTCCAAACGGTGTACAAAAAGAAAGTAGGCAAGCTATCCCGATGGCCCACTCAGTCTGTTTCACCAAGCTAGGCTGCACCGAAGCCCAGGATCACGCTTGGGATCCGCAGTCTCCCCAACCCTAACCGTAAATTGAGTTTTAACACAAACTTTCTTGTGCAACTAAAACGATACCCCGTCCTTACAGTGCACAGAAAGCCAGTAGGCAAGCTATCCCGATGGCCCACTCAGTCTGTTTCACCAAGCTAGGCTACACCGACGCCCAGGATCCCACCTGGGAAGCCCAGTCTCCCCAACCCTAACCCTAACTTGAGTCTTAACCCTAATTTTCTTGTGCAAGTGAAACATCCCTCCGTCCATACGGTTTAGAAAAAGTCAGTAGGCAAGCCATACCGATTGCCATCTCAATCTGTTCCACCAAGCTAGCCTTCACAAAGGCCCTGGTTGCTGCCTGGGAAGCACAGTCTCCCCAACCCAGCCCTCAGTTGGGTATTAATCCTAATTTTCCTGTGCAACTGAAACATCCCCTCGTCCATGCACCGTACAAAAAGACAGTAGGCAAGCCATCCCGATTGCCAACTCAATGTGTTCCACCAAGCTAGCCTTCACAGAGGCCCTGGTTGCTACCTGGGAAGCACAGTCTCCCCAACCTAGCCCTAACTTGAGTCTTCTTAACCCTAATTTTCTTGTGCAAGTGAAACATCCCCCCGTCCATACGGTTTAGAAAAAGTCAGTAGGCAAGCGAACCCGATTGCCAACTCAATCTGTTCCAACAAGCTAGCCTTCACAGAGGCCCTGGTTGCTGCCTGGGAAGCACAGTCTCCCCAACCCAGCCCTAATTTGGGTATTAATCCTAATTTTCCTGTGCAACTGAAACATCCCCTCGTCCATACAGCGTACAAAAAGACAGTAGGCAAGCAATCCTGATGGCCCACTCAGTCTGTTTCACCAGGCTCGGCTTCATCGAGGCCGTAGTTCCTGCCTGGGAAGCCCTGCCTCCATAACCCTAACCCTAATTTGGGTGTTAATGCTAATGTTCTTCTGCAATGGAAACATCCCCCCATGGATACGGTCTACTAAAACGAAGTAGGGAAGCCATCCTGGTGGCCCACTCCAGTCTGTTTCACCAAGCTAGGCTTCACAGAGGATCTTGTTCCCTCCAGGGAAGCCTAGCCTCCCCAACCTTACCCCTAACTAGAGTCTTGGCCCTAATTTTCTTGTGCAACTGAAACATTCCCCTGTCCAAACGGTGTACAAAAAGAAAGTAGGCAAGCTATCCCGATGGCCCACTCAGTCTTTTTCACCAAGCTAGGCTGCACCGAAGCCCAGGATCACGCTTCGGATCCGCAGTCTCCCCAACCCTAACCCTAACTTGAGTTTTTACACAAATTTTCTTGTGCAACTGAAACGATACCCCGTCCTTACAGTGCACAGAAAGCCAGTAGGAAAGCTATCCCGATGGCCCACTCAGTCTGTTTCACCAAGCTAGGCTACACCGAAGCCCAGGATCCCGCCTGGGAAGCCCAGTCTCCCCAACCCTAACCCTAACTTGAGTCTTAACCCTAATTTTCTTGTGCAAGTGAAACATCCCTCCGTCCATACGGTTTAGAAAAAGTCAGTAGGCAAGCCATCCCGATTGCCAACTCAATCTGTTCCACCAAGCTAGCCTTCACAGAGGCCCTGGTTGCTGCCTGGGAAGCACAGTCTCCCCAACCCAGCCCTCACTTGGGTATTAATCCTAATTTTCCTGTGCAACTGAAACATCCCCTTGTCCATACAGCGTACAAAAAGACAGTAGGCAAGCAATCCTGATGGCCCACTCAGTCTGTTTCACCAAGCTAGGCTACACCGACTCCCAGGATCCCACCTGGGAAGCCCAGTCTCCCCAACCCTAACCCTAACTTGAGTCTTAACCCTAATTTTCTTGTGCAAATGAAACATCCCCCCGTCCATACGGTTTAGAAAAAGTCAGTAGGCAAGCCATCCCGATTGCCAACTCAATGTGTTCCACCAAGCTAGCCTTCACAGAGGCCCTGGTTGCTACCTGGGAAGCACAGTCTCCCCAACCCAGCCCTAACTTGAGTCTTCTTAACCCTAATTTTCTTGTGCAAGTGAAACATCCCCCCGTCCATACGGTTTAGAAAAAGTCAGTAGGCAAGCGAACCCGATTGCCAACTCAATCTGTTCCAACAAGCTAGCCTTCACAGAGGCCCTGGTTCCTGCCTGGGAAGCACAGTCTCCACAACCCAGCCCTCACTTGGGTATTAATCCTAATTTTCCTGTGCAACTGAAACATCCCCTCGTCCATACAGCGTACAAAAAGACAGTAGGCAAGCAATCCTGATGGCCCACTCAGTCTGTTTCACCAGGCTCGGCTTCATCGAGTCCGTAGTTCCTGCCTGGGAAGCCCAGCCTCCATAACCCTAACGCTAATTTGGGTGTTAATGCTAATGTTCTTCTGCAATGGAAACATCCCCCCATGGATAAGGTGTACTAAAACGGAGTAGGGAAGCCATCCTGGTGGCCCACTCAAGTCTGTTTCACCAAGCTAGGCTTCACAGAAGGTCTGGTTCCCTCCAGGGAAGCCTAGACTCCCCAACCTTACCCCTAACTAGAGTCTTGGCCCTAATTTTCTTGTCAACTGAAACATTCCCCCGTCCAAACGGTGTACAAAAAGAAAGTAGGCAAGCTATCCCGATGGCCCACTCAGTCTGTTTCACCAAGCTAGGCTGCACCGAAGCCCAGGATCACGCTTGGGATCCGCAGTCTCCCCAACCCTAACCGTAACTTGAGTTTTAACACAAATTTTCTTGTGCAACTGAAACGATACCCCGTCCTTACAGTGCACAGAAAGCCAGTGCACAGAAAGCCAGGATCCCACCTGGGAAGCCCAGTCTCCCCAACCCTAACCCTAACTTGAGTCTTAACCCTAATCTTCTTGTGCAAGTGAAACATCCCCCCGTCCATACGGTTTAGAAAAAGTCAGTAGGCAAGCGAACCCGATTGCCAACTCAATCTGTTCCAACAAGCTAGCCTTCACAGAGGCCCTGGTTCCTGCCTGGGAAGCACAGTCTCCACAACCCAGCCCTCACTTGGGTATTAATCCTAATTTTCCTGTGCAACTGAAACATCCCCTCGTCCATACAGCGTACAAAAAGACAGTAGGCAAGCAATCCTGATGGCCCACTCAGTCTGTTTCACCAGGCTCGGCTTCATCGAGTCCGTAGTTCCTGCCTGGGAAGCCCAGCCTCCATAACCCTAACCCTAATTTGGGTGTTAATGCTAATGTTCTTCTGCAATGGAAACATCCCCCCATGGATAAGGTGTACTAAAACGGAGTAGGGAAGCCATCCTGGTGGCCCACTCAAGTCTGTTTCACCAAGCTAGGCTTCACAGAAGGTCTGGTTCCCTCCAGGGAAGCCTAGACTCCCCAACCTTACCCCTAACTAGAGTCTTGGCCCTAATTTTCTTGTCAACTGAAACATTCCCCCGTCCAAACGGTGTACAAAAAGAAAGTAGGCAAGCTATCCCGATGGCCCACTCAGTCTGTTTCACCAAGCTAGGCTGCACCGAAGCCCAGGATCACGCTTGGGATCCGCAGTCTCCCCAACCCTAACCGTAACTTGAGTTTTAACACAAATTTTCTTGTGCAACTGAAACGATACCCCGTCCTTACAGTGCACAGAAAGCCAGTGCACAGAAGGCCAGGATCCCACCTGGGAAGCCCAGTCTCCCCAACCCTAACCCTAACTTGAGTCTTAACCCTAATCTTCTTGTGCAAGTGAAACATCCCCCCGTCCATACGGTTTAGAAAAAGTCAGTAGGCAAGCGAACCCGATTGCCAACTCAATCTGTTCCAACAAGCTAGCCTTCACAGAGGCCCTGGTTCCTGCCTGGGAAGCACAGTCTCCACAACCCAGCCCTCACTTGGGTATTAATCCTAATTTTCCTGTGCAACTGAAACATCCCCTCGTCCATACAGCGTACAAAAAGACAGTAGGCAAGCAATCCTGATGCCCACTCAGTCTGTTTCACCAGGCTCGGCTTCATCGAGGACGTAGTTCCTTCCTGGGAAGCCCAGCCTCCATAACCCTAACCCTAATTTGGGTGTTAATGCTAATGTTCTTCTGCAATGGAAACATCCCCCCATGGATAAGGTGTACTAAAACGGAGTAGGGAAGCCATCCTGGTGGCCCACTCAAGTCTGTTTCACCAAGCTAGGCTTCACAGAAGGTCTGGTTCCCTCCAGGGAAGCCTAACTTGGGTATTAATCCTAATTTTCCTGCGCAACTGAAACATCCCCTCGTCCATGCACCGTACAAAAAGACAGTAGGCAAGCCATCCCGATTGCCAACTCAATGTGTTCTACCAAGCTAGCCTTCACAGAGGCCCTGGTTGCTACCTGGGAAGCACAGTCTCCCCAACCCAGCCCTAACTTGAGTCTTCTTAACCCTAATTTTCTTGTGCAAGTGAAACATCCCCCCGTCCATACGGTTTAGAAAAAGTCAGTAGGCAAGCCATCCCGATTGCCAAGTCAATGTGTTCCACCAAGCTAGCCTTCACAGAGGCCCTGCTTCCTGCCTGGGAAGCCCGGTCTCACCAACCCTAACCCTAACTTGAGTCTTTTTAACCCTAATTTTCTTGTGCTAGTGAAACCTCCCCCCGTCCATACGGTTTAGAAAAAGTCAGTAGGCAAGCCATCCCGACTGCCAACTCAATCTGTTCCACCAAGCTAGCCTTCACAGAGGCCCTGGTTGCTGCCTGGTAAGCACAGTCTCCCCAACCCAGCCCTAACTTGGGTATTAATCCTAATTTTCCTGTGCAACTGAAACATCCCCTCGTCCATACAGCGTACAAAAAGACAGTAGGCAAGCAATCCTGATGGCCCACTCAGTCTGTTTCACCAGGCTCGGCTTCATCGAGGCCATAGTTCCTGCCTGGGAAGCCCAGCCTCCATAACCCTAACCCTAATTTGGGTCTTAATGCTAATGTTCTTCTGCAATGGAAACATCCCCCCATGGATACGGTGTACTAAAACGGAGTAGGGAAGCCATCCTGGTGGCCCATTCCAGTCTGTTTCACCAAGCTAGGCTTCACAGAGGGTCTGGTTCCCTCCAGGGAAGCCTAGCCTCCCCAACCTTACCCGTAACTAGAGTCTTGGCCCTAATTTTCTTGTGCAACTGAAACATTCCCCTGTCCAAACGGTGTACAAAAAGAAAGTAGGCAAGCTATCCCGATGGCCCACTCAGTCTTTTTCACCAAGCTAGGCTGCACCGAAGCCCAGGATCATGCTTCGGATCCGCAGTCTCCCCAACCCTAACCCTAACTTGAATTTTTACACAAATTTTCTTGTGCAACTGAAACGATACCCCGTCCTTACAGTGCACAGAAAGACAGTAGGAAAGCTATCCCGATGGCCCACTCAGTCTGTTTCACCAAGCTAGGCTACACCGAAGCCCAGGATCCCGCCTGGGAAGCCCAGTCTCCCCAACCCTAACCCTAACTTGAGTCTTAACCCTAATTTTCTTGTGCAAGTGAAACATCCCTCCGTCCATACGGTTTAGAAAAAGTCAGTAGGCAAGCCATCCCGATTGCCAACTCAATCTGTTCCAACAAGCTAGCCTTCACAGAGGCCCTGGTTGCTGCCTGGGAAGCACAGTCTCCCCAACCCAGCCCTCACTTGGGTATTAATCCTAATTTTCCTGTGCAACTGAAACATCCCCTCGTCCATACAGCGTACAAAAAGACAGTAGGCAAGCAATCCTGATGGCCCACTCAGTCTGTTTCACCAGGCTCGGCTTCATCGAGTCCGTAGTTCCTGCCTGGGAAGCCCAGCCTCCATAACCCTAACCCTAATTTGGGTCTTAATGCTAATATTCTTCTGCAATGGAAACATCCCCCCATGGATACGGTGTACTAAAACGGAGTAGGGAAGCCATCCTGTTGGGCCACTCAAGTCTATTTCACCAAGCTAGGCTTCACAGAGGGTCTGGTTCCCTCCAGGGAAGCCTAGCCTCCCCAACCTTACCCCTAACTAGAGTCTTGGCCCTAATTTTCTTGTGCAACTGAAACATTCCCCCGTCCAAACGGTGTACAAAAAGAAAGTAGGCAAGCTATCCCGATGGCCCACTCAGTCTGTTTCACCAAGCTAGGCTGCACCGAAGCCCAGGATCACGCTTGGGATCCGCAGTCTCCCCAACCCTAACCCTAACTTGAGTCTTAACCCTAATTTTCTTGTGCAAATGAAACATCCCCCCGTCCATACGGTTTAGAAAAAGTCAGTAGGCAAGCGAACCCGATTGCCAACTCAATCTGTTCCAACAAGCTAGCCTTCACAGAGGCCCTGGTTCCTGCCTGGGAAGCACAGTCTCCACAACCCAGCCCTCACTTGGGTATTAATCCTAATTTTCCTGTGCAACTGAAACATCCCCTCGTCCATACAGTGTACAAAAAGACAGTAGGCAAGCAATCCCGATGCCCACTCAGTCTGTTTCACCAGGCTCGGCTTCATCGAGGCCGTAGTTCCTTCCTGGGAAGCCCAGCCTCCATAACCCTAACCCTAATTTGGGTGTTAATGCTAATGTTCTTCTGCAATGGAAACATCCCCCCATGGATAAGGTGTACTAAAATGGAGTAGGGAAGCCATCCTGGTGGCCCACTCAAGTCTGTTTCACCAAGCTAGGCTTCACAGAAGGTCTGGTTCCCTCCAGGGAAGCCTAGACTCCCCAACCTTACCCCTAACTAGAGTCTTGGCCCTAATTTTCTTGTCAACTGAAACATTCCCCCGTCCAAACGGTGTACAAAAAGAAAGTAGGCAAGCTATCCCGATGGCCCACTCAGTCTGTTTCACCAAGCTAGGCTGCACCGAAGCCCAGGATCACGCTTGGGATCCGCAGTCTCCCCAACCCTAACCGTAAATTGAGTTTTAACACAAACTTTCTTGTGCAACTAAAACGATACCCCGTCCTTACAGTGCACAGAAAGCCAGTAGGCAAGCTATCCCGATGGCCCACTCAGTCTGTTTCACCAAGCTAGGCTACACCGACGCCCAGGATCCCACCTGGGAAGCCCAGTCTCCCCAACCCTAACCCTAACTTGAGTCTTAACCCTAATTTTCTTGTGCAAGTGAAACATCCCTCCGTCCATACGGTTTAGAAAAAGTCAGTAGGCAAGCCATACCGATTGCCATCTCAATCTGTTCCACCAAGCTAGCCTTCACAAAGGCCCTGGTTGCTGCCTGGGAAGCACAGTCTCCCCAACCCAGCCCTCAGTTGGGTATTAATCCTAATTTTCCTGTGCAACTGAAACATCCCCTCGTCCATGCACCGTACAAAAAGACAGTAGGCAAGCCATCCCGATTGCCAACTCAATGTGTTCCACCAAGCTAGCCTTCACAGAGGCCCTGGTTGCTACCTGGGAAGCACAGTCTCCCCAACCTAGCCCTAACTTGAGTCTTCTTAACCCTAATTTTCTTGTGCAAGTGAAACATCCCCCCGTCCATACGGTTTAGAAAAAGTCAGTAGGCAAGCGAACCCGATTGCCAACTCAATCTGTTCCAACAAGCTAGCCTTCACAGAGGCCCTGGTTGCTGCCTGGGAAGCACAGTCTCCCCAACCCAGCCCTAATTTGGGTATTAATCCTAATTTTCCTGTGCAACTGAAACATCCCCTCGTCCATACAGCGTACAAAAAGACAGTAGGCAAGCAATCCTGATGGCCCACTCAGTCTGTTTCACCAGGCTCGGCTTCATCGAGGCCGTAGTTCCTGCCTGGGAAGCCCTGCCTCCATAACCCTAACCCTAATTTGGGTGTTAATGCTAATGTTCTTCTGCAATGGAAACATCCCCCCATGGATACGGTCTACTAAAACGAAGTAGGGAAGCCATCCTGGTGGCCCACTCCAGTCTGTTTCACCAAGCTAGGCTTCACAGAGGATCTTGTTCCCTCCAGGGAAGCCTAGCCTCCCCAACCTTACCCCTAACTAGAGTCTTGGCCCTAATTTTCTTGTGCAACTGAAACATTCCCCTGTCCAAACGGTGTACAAAAAGAAAGTAGGCAAGCTATCCCGATGGCCCACTCAGTCTTTTTCACCAAGCTAGGCTGCACCGAAGCCCAGGATCACGCTTCGGATCCGCAGTCTCCCCAACCCTAACCCTAACTTGAGTTTTTACACAAATTTTCTTGTGCAACTGAAACGATACCCCGTCCTTACAGTGCACAGAAAGCCAGTAGGAAAGCTATCCCGATGGCCCACTCAGTCTGTTTCACCAAGCTAGGCTACACCGAAGCCCAGGATCCCGCCTGGGAAGCCCAGTCTCCCCAACCCTAACCCTAACTTGAGTCTTAACCCTAATTTTCTTGTGCAAGTGAAACATCCCTCCGTCCATACGGTTTAGAAAAAGTCAGTAGGCAAGCCATCCCGATTGCCAACTCAATCTGTTCCACCAAGCTAGCCTTCACAGAGGCCCTGGTTGCTGCCTGGGAAGCACAGTCTCCCCAACCCAGCCCTCACTTGGGTATTAATCCTAATTTTCCTGTGCAACTGAAACATCCCCTTGTCCATACAGCGTACAAAAAGACAGTAGGCAAGCAATCCTGATGGCCCACTCAGTCTGTTTCACCAGGCTCGGCTTCATCGAGTCCGTAGTTCCTGCCTGGGAAGCCCAGCCTCCATAACCCTAACGCTAATTTGGGTGTTAATGCTAATGTTCTTCTGCAATGGAAACATCCCCCCATGGATAAGGTGTACTAAAACGGAGTAGGGAAGCCATCCTGGTGGCCCACTCAAGTCTGTTTCACCAAGCTAGGCTTCACAGAAGGTCTGGTTCCCTCCAGTGAAGCCTAGACTCCCCAACCTTACCCCTAACTAGAGTCTTGGCCCTAATTTTCTTGTCAACTGAAACATTCCCCCGTCCAAACGGTGTACAAAAAGAAAGTAGGCAAGCTATCCCGATGGCCCACTCAGTCTGTTTCACCAAGCTAGGCTGCACCGAAGCCCAGGATCACGCTTGGGATCCGCAGTCTCCCCAACCCTAACCGTAACTTGAGTTTTAACACAAATTTTCTTGTGCAACTGAAACGATACCCCGTCCTTACAGTGCACAGAAAGCCAGTAGGCAAGCTATCCCGATGGCCCACTCAGTCTGTTTCACCAAGCTAGGCTACACCGACGCCCAGGATCCCACCTGGGAAGCCCAGTGTCCACAACCCAGCCCTAACTTGAGTCTTCTTAACCCTAATTTTCTTGTGCAAGTGAAACATCCCTCCGTCCATACGGTTTAGAAAAAGTCAGTAGGCAAGCGAACCCGATTGCCAACTCAATCTGTTCCAACAAGCTAGCCTTCACAGAGGCCCTGGTTCCTGCCTGGGAAGCACAGTCTCCACAACCCAGCAATCACTTGGGTATTAATCCTAATTTTCCAGTGCAACTGAAACATCCCCTCGTCCATACAGCGTACAAAAAGACAGTAGGCAAGCAATCCTGATGGCCCACTCAGTCTGTTTCACCAGGTTCGGCTTCATCGAGGCCGTAGTTCCTGCCTGGGAAGCCCAGCCTCCATAACCCTAACCCTAACTTGGGTGTTAATGCTAATGTTCTTCTGCAATGGAAACATCCCCCCATGGATACGGTGTACTAAAACGGAGTAGGGAAGCCATCCTGGTGGCCCACTCAAGTCTGTTTCACCAAGCTATGCTTCACAGAAGGTCTGGTTCCCTCCAGGGAAGCCTAGACTCCCCAACCTTACCCCTAACTAGAGTCTTGGCCCTAATTTTCTTGTCAACTGAAACATTCCCCCATCCAAACGGTGTACAAAAAGAAAGTAGGCAAGCTATCCCGATGGCCCACTCAGTCTGTTTCACCAAGCTAGGCTGCACCGAAGCCCAGGATCACGCTTGGGATCCGCAGTCTCCCCAACCCTAACCCTTACTTGAGTTTTAACACAAATTTTCTTGTGCAACTGAAATGATACCCCGTCCTTACAGTGCACAGAAAGCCAGTAGGAAAGCTATCCCGATGGCCCACTCAGTCTTTTTCACCAAGCTAGGCTACAACGACGCCCATGATCCCGCCTGGGAAGCCCAGTCTCCCCAACCCTAACCCTAACTTGAGTCTTAACCCTAATTTTCTTGTGCAAGTGAAACATCACTCCGTCCATACGGTTTAGAAAAAGTCAGTAGGCAAGCCATCCCAACTGCCAACTCAATCTGTTCCACCAAGCTAGCCTTCACAGAGGCCCTGGTTGCTGCCTGGGAAGCACAGTCTCCCCAACCCAGCCCTAACTTGGGTATTAATCCTAATTTTCCTGTGCAACTGAAACATCCCCTCGTCCATACAGCGTACAAAAAGACAGTAGGCAAGCAATCCTGATGGCCCACTCAGTCTGTTTCACCAGGCTCGGCTTCATCGAGGCCGTAGTTCCTGCCTGGGAAGCCCAGCCTCCATAACCCTAACCCTAATTTGGGTCTTAATGCTAATGTTCTTCTGCAATGGAAACATCCCCCCATGGATACGGTGTACTAAAACGGAGTAGGGAAGCCATCCTGGTGGCCCATTCCAGTCTGTTTCACCAAGCTAGGCTTCACAGAGGGTCTGGTTCCCTCCAGGGAAGCCTAGCCTCCCCAACCTTACCCCTAACTAGAGTCTTGGCCCTAATTTTCTTGTGCAACTGAAACATTCCCCTGTCCAAACGGTGTACAAAAAGAAAGTAGGCAAGCTATCCCGATGGCCCACTCAGTCTTTTTCACCAAGCTAGGCTGCACCGAAGCCCAGGATCACGCTTCGGATCCGCAGTCTCCCCAACCCTAACCCTAACTTGAATTTTTACACAAATTTTCTTGTGCAACTGAAACGATACCCCGTCCTTACAGTGCACAGAAAGACAGTAGGAAAGCTATCCCGATGGCCCACTCAGTCTGTTTCACCAAGCTAGGCTACACCGAAGCCCAGGATCCCGCCTGGGAAGCCCAGTCTCCCCAACCCTAACCCTAACTTGAGTCTTAACCCTAATTTTCTTGTGCAAGTGAAACATCCCTCCGTCCATACGGTTTAGAAAAAGTCAATAGGCAAGCCATCCCGATTGCCAACTCAATCTGTTCCAACAAGCTAGCCTTCACAGAGGCCCTGGTTGCTGCCTGGGAAGCACAGTCTCCCCAACCCAGCCCTCACTTGGGTATTAATCCTAATTTTCCTGTGCAACTGAAACATCCCCTCGTCCATACAGCGTACAAAAAGACAGTAGGCAAGCAATCCTGATGGCCCACTCAGTCTGTTTCACCAGGCTCGGCTTCATCGAGTCCGTAGTTCCTGCCTGGGAAGCCCAGCCTCCATAACCCTAACGCTAATTTGGGTCTTAATGCTAATATTCTTCTGCAATGGAAACATCCCCCCATGGATAAGGTGTACTAAAACGGAGTAGGGAAGCCATCCTGGTGGCCCACTCAAGTCTGTTTCACCAAGCTAGGCTTCACAGAAGGTCTGGTTCCCTCCAGGGAAGCCTAGACTCCCCAACCTTACCCCTAACTAGAGTCTTGGCCCTAATTTTCTTGTCAACTGAAACATTCCCCCGTCCAAACGGTGTACAAAAAGAAAGTAGGCAAGCTATCCCGATGGCCCACTCAGTCTGTTTCACCAAGCTAGGCTGCACCGAAGCCCAGGATCACGCTTGGGATCCGCAGTCTCCCCAACCCTAACCGTAAATTGAGTTTTAACACAAACTTTCTTGTGCAACTAAAACGATACCCCGTCCTTACAGTGCACAGAAAGCCAGTAGGAAAGCTATCCCGATGGCCCACTCAGTCTGTTTCACCAAGCTAGGCTACACCGACGCCCAGGATCCCACCTGGGAAGCCCAGTCTCCCCAACCCTAACCCTAACTTGAGTCTTAACCCTAATTTTCTTGTGCAAGTGAAACATCCCTCCGTCCATACGGTTTAGAAAAAGTCAGTAGGCAAGCCATACCGATTGCCAACTCAATCTGTTCCACCAAGCTAGCCTTCACAAAGGCCCTGGTTGCTGCCTGGGAAGCACAGTCTCCCCAACCCAGCCCTAACTTGGGTATTAATCCTAATTTTCCTGTGCAACTGAAACATCCCCTCGTCCATGCACCGTACAAAAAGACAGTAGGCCAGCCATCCCGATTGCCAACTCAATGTGTTCCACCAAGCTAGCCTTCACAGAGGCCCTGGTTGCTACCTGGGAAGCACAGTCTCCCCAACCCAGCCCTAACTTGAGTCTTCTTAACCCTAATTTTCTTGTGCAAGTGAAACATCCCCCCGTCCATACGGTTTAGAAAAAGTCAGTAGGCAAGCGAACCCGATTGCCAACTCAATCTGTTCCAACAAGCTAGCCTTCACAGAGGCCCTGGTTCCTGCCTGGGAAGCACAGTCTCCACAACCCAGCCCTCACTTGGGTATTAATCCTAATTTTCCAGTGCAACTGAAACATCCCCTCCTCTATACAGCGTACAAAAAGCCAGTAGGCAAGCAATCCTGATGGCCCACTCAGTCTGTTTCACCAGTTTCGGCTTCATCGAGGCCGTAGTTCCTGCCTGGGAAGCCCAGCCTCCATAACCCTAACCCTAACTTGGGTGTTAATGTTAATGTTCTTCTGCAATGGAAACATCCCCCCATGGATACGGTGTACTAAAACGGAGTAGGGAAGCCATCCTGGTGGCCCACTCAAGTCTGTTTCACCAAGCTAGGCTTCACAGAAGGTCTGGTTCCCTCCAGGGAAGCCTAGACTCCCCAACCTTACCCCTAACTAGAGTCTTGGCCCTCATTTTCTTGTCAACTGAAACATTCCCCCGTCCAAACGGTGTACAAAAAGAAAGTAGGCAAGCTATCCCGATGGCCCACTCAGTCTGTTTCACCAAGCTAGGCTGCACCGAAGACCAGGATCACGCTTGGGATCCGCAGTCTCCCCAACCCTAACCCTTACTTGAGTTTTAACACAAATTTTCTTGTGCAACTGAAATGATACCCCGTCCTTACAGTGCACAGAAAGCCAGTAGGAAAGCTATCCCGATGGCCCACTCAGTCTGTTTCACCAAGCTAGGCTACACCGATGCCCATAATCCCGCCTGGGAAGCCCAGTCTCCCCAACCCTAACCCTAACTTGAGTCTTAACCCTAATTTTCTTGTGCAAGTGAAACATCCCCCCGTCCATACGGTTTAGAAAAAGTCAGTAGGCAAGCCATCCCGATTGCCAACTCAATGTGTTACACCAAGCTAGCCTTCACAGAGGCCCTGGTTGCTGCCTGGGAAGCACAGTCTCCCCAACCCAGCCCTAACTTGGGTATTAATCCTAATTTTCCTGTGCAACTGAAACATCCCCTCGTCCATACAGCGTACAAAAAGACAGTAGGCAAGCAATCCTGATGGCCCACTCAGTCTGTTTCACCAGGCTCGGCTTCATCGAGGCCGTAGTTCCTGCCTGGGAAGCCCTGCCTCCATAACCCTAACCCTAATTTGGGTGTTAATGCTAATGTTCTTCTGCAATGGAAACATCCCCCCATGGATACGGTGTACTAAAACGAAGTAGGGAAGCCATCCTGGTGGCCCACTCCAGTCTGTTTCACCAAGCTAGGCTTCACAGAGGATCTTGTTCCCTCCAGGGAAGCCTAGCCTCCCCAACCTTACCCCTAACTAGAGTCTTGGCCCTAATTTTCTTGTCAACTGAAACATTCCCCTGTCCAAACGGTGTACAAAAAGAAAGTAGGCAAGCTATCCCGATGGCCCACTCAGTCTTTTTCACCAAGCTAGGCTGCACCGAAGCCCAGGATCATGCTTCGGATCCGCAGTCTCCCCAACCCTAACCCTAACTTGAGTTTTTACACAAATTTTCTTGTGCAACTGAAACGATACCCCGTCCTTACAGTGCACAGAAAGCCAGTAGGAAAGCTATCCCGATGGCCCACTCAGTCTGTTTCACCAAGCTAGGCTACACCGAAGCCCAGGATCCCGCCTGGGAAGCCCAGTCTCCCCAACTCTAACCCTAACTTGAGTCTTAACCCTAATTTTCTTGTGCAAGTGAAACATCCCTCCGTCCATACGGTTTAGAAAAGTCAGTAGGCAAGCCATCCCGATTGCCAACTCAATCTGTTCCACCAAGCTAGCCTTCACAGAGTCCCTGGTTGCTGCCTGGGAAGCACAGTCTCCCCAACCCAGCCCTCAGTTGGGTATTAATCCTAATTTTCCTGTGCAACTGAAACATCCCCTTGTCCATACAGCGTACAAAAAGACAGTAGGCAAGCAATCCTGATGGCCCACTCAGTCTGTTTCACCAGGCTCGGCTTCATCGAGTCCGTAGTTCCTGCCTGGGAAGCCCAGCCTCCATAACCCTAACGCTAATTTGGGTGTTAATGCTAATGTTCTTCTGCAATGGAAACATCCCCCCATGGATAAGGTGTACTAAAACGGAGTAGGGAAGCCATCCTGGTGGCCCACTCAAGTCTGTTTCACCAAGCTAGGCTTCACAGAAGGTCTGGTTCCCTCCAGTGAAGCCTAGACTCCCCAACCTTACCCCTAACTAGAGTCTTGGCCCTAATTTTCTTGTCAACTGAAACATTCCCCCGTCCAAACGGTGTACAAAAAGAAAGTAGGCAAGCTATCCCGATGGCCCACTCAGTCTGTTTCACCAAGCTAGGCTGCACCGAAGCCCAGGATCACGCTTGGGATCCGCAGTCTCCCCAACCCTAACCGTAACTTGAGTTTTAACACAAATTTTCTTGTGCAACTGAAACGATACCCCGTCCTTACAGTGCACAGAAAGCCAGTAGGCAAGCTATCCCGATGGCCCACTCAGTCTGTTTCACCAAGCTAGGATACACCGACGCCCAGGATCCCACCTGGGAAGCCCAGTCTCCCCAACCCTAACCCTAACTTGAGTCTTAACCCTAATTTTCTTGTGCAAGTGAAACATCCCTCCGTCCATACGGTTTAGAAAAAGTCAGTAGGCAAGCCATCCCGATTGCCAACTCAATCTGTTCCACCAAGCTAGCCTTCACAGAGGCCCTGGTTGCTGCCTGGGAAGCACAGTCTCCCCAACCCAGCCCTCACTTGGGTATTAATCCTAATTTTCCTGTGCAACTGAAACATCCCCTCGTCCATACAGCGTACAAAAAGACAGTAGGCAAGCAATCCGGATGGCCCACTCAGTCTGTTTCACCAGGCTCGGCTTCATCGAGGCCGTAGTTCCTGCCTGGGAAGCCCAGCCTCCATAAACCTAACCCTAATTTGGGTGTTAATGCTAATGTTCTTCTGCAATGGAAAAATCCCCCCATGGATACGGTGTACTAAAACGGAGTAGGGAAGCCATCCTGGTGGCCCACTCAAGTCTGTTTCACCAAGCTAGGCTTCACAGAAGGTCTGGTTCCCTCCAGGGAAGCCTAGACTCCCCAACCTTACCCCTAACTAGAGTCTTGGCCCTAATTTTCTTGTCAACTGAAACATTCCCCCGTCCAAACGGTGTACAAAAAGAAAGTAGGCAAGCTATCCCGATGGCCCACTCAGTCTGTTTCACCAAGCTAGGCTGCACCGAAGCCCAGGATCACGCTTGGGATCCGCAGTCTCCCCAACCCTAACCCTTACTTGAGTTTTAACACAAATTTTCTTGTGCAACTGAAACGATACCCCGTCCTTACAGTGCACAGAAAGCCAGTAGGCAAGCTATCCCGATGGCCCACTCAGTCTGTTTCACCAAGCTAGGCTACACCGACTCCCAGGATCCCACCTGGGAAGCCCAGTCTCCCCAACCCTAACCCTAACTTGAGTCTTAACCCTAATTTTCTTGTGCAAATGAAACATCCCCCCGTCCATACGGTTTAGAAAAAGTCAGTAGGCAAGCCATCCCGATTGCCAACTCAATGTGTTCCACCAAGCTAGCCTTCACAGAGGCCCTGGTTGCTACCTGGGAAGCACAGTCTCCCCAACCCAGCCCTAACTTGAGTCTTCTTAACCCTAATTTTCTTGTGCAAGTGAAACATCCCCCCGTCCATACGGTTTAGAAAAAGTCAGTAGGCAAGCGAACCCGATTGCCAACTCAATCTGTTCCAACAAGCTAGCCTTCACAGAGGCCCTGGTTCCTGCCTGGGAAGCACAGTCTCCACAACCCAGCCCTCACTTGGGTATTAATCCTAATTTTCCTGTGCAACTGAAACATCCCCTCGTCCATACAGCGTACAAAAAGACAGTAGGCAAGCAATCCTGATGGCCCACTCAGTCTGTTTCACCAGGCTCGGCTTCATCGAGTCCGTAGTTCCTGCCTGGGAAGCCCAGCCTCCATAACCCTAACGCTAATTTGGGTGTTAATGCTAATGTTCTTCTGCAATGGAAACATCCCCCCATGGATAAGGTGTACTAAAACGGAGTAGGGAAGCCATCCTGGTGGCCCACTCAAGTCTGTTTCACCAAGCTAGGCTTCACAGAAGGTCTGGTTCCCTCCAGGGAAGCCTAGACTCCCCAACCTTACCCCTAACTAGAGTCTTGGCCCTAATTTTCTTGTCAACTGAAACATTCCCCCGTCCAAACGGTGTACAAAAAGAAAGTAGGCAAGCTATCCCGATGGCCCACTCAGTCTGTTTCACCAAGCTAGGCTGCACCGAAGCCCAGGATCACGCTTGGGATCCGCAGTCTCCCCAACCCTAACCGTAACTTGAGTTTTAACACAAATTTTCTTGTGCAACTGAAACGATACCCCGTCCTTACAGTGCACAGAAAGCCAGTAGGCAAGCTATCCCGATGGCCCACTCAGTCTGTTTCACCAAGCTAGGCTACACCGACGCCCAGGATCCCACCTGGGAAGCCCAGTCTCCCCAACCCTAACCCTAACTTGAGTCTAAACCCTAATTTTCTTGTGCAAGTGAAACATCCCTCCGTCCATACGGTTTAGAAAAAGTCAGTAGGCAAGCGAACCCGATTGCCAACTCAATCTGTTCCACTAAGCTAGCCTTCACAAAGGCCCTGGTTGCTGCCTGGGAAGCACAGTCTCCCCAACCCAGCCCTAACTTGGGTATTAATCCTAATTTTCCTGTGCAACTGAAACATCCCCTCGTCCATGCACCGTACAAAAAGACAGTAGGCAAGCCATCCCGATTGCCAACTCAATGTGTTCCACCAAGCTAGCCTTCACAGAGGCCCTGGTTGCTACCTGGGAAGCACAGTCTCCCCAACCCAGCCCTAACTTGAGTCTTCTTAACCCTAATTTTCTTGTGCAAGTGAAACATCCCTCCGTCCATACGGTTTAGAAAAAGTCAGTAGGCAAGCCATCCCGATTGCCAACTCAATCTGTTCCACCAAGCTATCCTTCACAGAGGCCCTGCTTCCTGCCTGGGAAGCCCGGTCTCACCAACCCTAACCCTAACTTGAGTCTTCTTAACCCTAATTTTCTTGTGCAAGTGAAACATCCCCCTGTCCATACGGTTTAGAAAAAGTCAGTAGGCAAGCGAACCCGATTGCCAACTCAATCTGTTCCAACAAGCTAGCCTTCACAGAGGCCCTGGTTCCTCCCTGGGAAGCACAGTCTCCACAACCCAGCCCTCACTTGGGTATTAATCCTAATTTTCCTGTGCAACTGAAACATCCCCTCGTCCATACAGTGTACAAAAAGACAGTAGGCAAGCAATCCCGATGCCCACTCAGTCTGTTTCACCAGGCTCGGCTTCATCGAGGCCGTAGTTCCTTCCTGGGAAGCCCAGCCTCCATAACCCTAACCCTAATTTGGGTGTTAATGCTAATGTTCTTCTGCAATGGAAACATCCCCCCATGGATAAGGTGTACTAAAACGGAGTAGGGAAGCCATCCTGGTGGCCCACTCAAGTCTGTTTCACCAAGCTAGGCTTCACAGAAGGTCTGGTTCCCTCCAGGGAAGCCTAGACTCCCCAACCTTACCCCTAACTAGAGTCTTGGCCCTAATTTTCTTGTCAACTGAAACATTCCCCCGTCCAAACGGTGTACAAAAGGAAAGTAGGCAAGCTATCCCGATGGCCCACTCAGTCTGTTTCACCAAGCTAGGCTGCACCGAAGCCCAGGATCACGCTTGGGATCCGCAGTCTCCCCAACCCTAACCGTAAATTGAGTTTTAACACAAACTTTCTTGTGCAACTAAAACGATACCCCGTCCTTACAGTGCACAGAAAGCCAGTAGGCAAGCTATCCCGATGGCCCACTCAGTCTGTTTCACCAAGCTAGGCTACACCGACGCCCAGGATCCCACCTGGGAAGCCCAGTCTCCCCAACCCTAACCCTAACTTGAGTCTTAACCCTAATTTTCTTGTGCAAGTGAAACATCCCTCCGTCCATACGGTTTAGAAAAAGTCAGTAGGCAAGCCATCCCGATTGCCAACTCAATCTGTTCCACCAAGCTAGCCTTCACAAAGGCCCTGGTTGCTGCCTGGGAAGCACAGTCTCCCCAACCCAGCCCTAACTTGGGTATTAATCCTAATTTTCCTGCGCAACTGAAACATCCCCTCGTCCATGCACCGTACAAAAAGACAGTAGGCAAGCCATCCCGATTGCCAACTCAATGTGTTCTACCAAGCTAGACTTCACAGAGGCCCTGGTTGCTACCTGGGAAGCACAGTCTCCCCAACCCAGCCCTAACTTGAGTCTTCTTAACCCTAATTTTCTTGTGCAAGTGAAACATCCCCCCGTCCATACGGTTTAGAAAAAGTCAGTAGGCAAGCCATCCCGATTGCCAAGTCAATGTGTTCCACCAAGCTAGCCTTCACAGAGGCCCTGCTTCCTGCCTGGGAAGCCCGGTCTCACCAACCCTAACCCTAACTTGAGTCTTTTTAACCCTAATTTTCTTGTGCTAGTGAAACCTCCCCCCGTCCATACGGTTTAGAAAAAGTCAGTAGGCAAGCGAACCCGATTGCCAACTCAATCTGTTCCACCAAACTAGCCTTCACAGAGGCCCTGGTTCCTGCCTGGGAAGCACAGTCTCCCCAACCCAGCCCTCACTTGGGTATTAATCCTAATTTTCCTGTGCAACTGAAACATCCCCTTGTCCATACAGCGTACAAAAAGACAGTAGGCAAGCAATCCTGATGGCCCACTCAGTCTGTTTCACCAAGCTAGGCTACACCGAAGCCCAGGATCCCGCCTGGGAAGCCCAGCCTCCATAACCCTAACCCTAATTTGGGTCTTAATGCTAATGTACTTCTGCAACGGGAACATCCCCCCATGGACACGATGTAATAAAACGGAGTAGGGAAGCCATCCTGGTGGCCAACACAAGTCTGTTTCACCAAGCTAGGCTTCACAGAGGGTCTGGTTCCCTCCAGGGAAGCCTAGCCTCCCCAACCTTAACCCTAACTAGAGTCTTGTCCCTAATTTTCTTGTGCAACTGAAACATTCCCCCGTCCAAACGGTGTACAAAAAGAAAGTAGGCAAGCTATCCCGATGGCCCACTCAGTCTTTTTCACCAAGCTAGGCTGCACCGAAGCCCAGGATCATGCTTCGGATCCGCAGTCTCCCCAACCCTAACCCTAACTTGAGTCTTAACCCTAATTTTCTTGTGCAAGTGAAACATCCCCCCGTCCATACGGTTTAGAAAAAGTCAGTAGGCAAGCCATCCCGATTGCCAACTCAATGTGTTACACCAAGCTAGCCTTCACAGAGGCCCTGGTTGCTGCCTGGGAAGCACAGTCTCCCCAACCCAGCCCTAACTTGGGTATTAATCCTAATTTTCCTGTGCAACTGAAACATCCCCTCGTCCATACAGCGTACAAAAAGACAGTAGGCAAGCAATCCTGATGGCCCACTCAGTCTGTTTCACCAGGCTCGGCTTCATCGAGGCCGTAGTTCCTGCCTGGGAAGCCCTGCCTCCATAACCCTAACCCTAATTTGGGTGTTAATGCTAATGTTCTTCTGCAATGGAAACATCCCCCCATGGATACGGTGTACTAAAACGAAGTAGGGAAGCCATCCTGGTGGCCCACTCCAGTCTGTTTCACCAAGCTAGGCTTCACAGAGGATCTTGTTCCCTCCAGGGAAGCCTAGCCTCCCCAACCTTACCCCTAACTAGAGTCTTGGCCCTAATTTTCTTGTGCAACTGAAACATTCCCCTGTCCAAACGGTGTACAAAAAGAAAGTAGGCAAGCTATCCCGATGGCCCACTCAGTCTTTTTCACCAAGCTAGGCTGCACCGAAGCCCAGGATCATGCTTCGGATCCGCAGTCTCCCCAACCCTAACCCTAACTTGAGTTTTTACACAAATTTTCTTGTGCAACTGAAACGATACCCCGTCCTTACAGTGCACAGAAAGCCAGTAGGAAAGCTATCCCGATGGCCCACTCAGTCTGTTTCACCAAGCTAGGCTACACCGAAGCCCAGGATCCCGCCTGGGAAGCCCAGTCTCCCCAACCCTAACCCTAACTTGAGTCTTAACCCTAATTTTCTTGTGCAAGTGAAACATCCCTCCGTCCATACGGTTTAGAAAAGTCAGTAGGCAAGCCATCCCGATTGCCAACTCAATCTGTTCCACCAAGCTAGCCTTCACAGAGTCCCTGGTTGCTGCCTGGGAAGCACAGTCTCCCCAACCCAGCCCTCAGTTGGGTATTAATCCTAATTTTCCTGTGCAACTGAAACATCCCCTTGTCCATACAGCGTACAAAAAGACAGTAGGCAAGCAATCCTGATGGCCCACTCAGTCTGTTTCACCAGGCTCGGCTTCATCGAGTCCGTAGTTCCTGCCTGGGAAGCCCAGCCTCCATAACCCTAACGCTAATTTGGGTGTTAATGCTAATGTTCTTCTGCAATGGAAACATCCCCCCATGGATAAGGTGTACTAAAACGGAGTAGGGAAGCCATCCTGGTGGCCCACTCAAGTCTGTTTCACCAAGCTAGGCTTCACAGAAGGTCTGGTTCCCTCCAGTGAAGCCTAGACTCCCCAACCTTACCCCTAACTAGAGTCTTGGCCCTAATTTTCTTGTCAACTGAAACATTCCCCCGTCCAAACGGTGTACAAAAAGAAAGTAGGCAAGCTATCCCGATGGCCCACTCAGTCTGTTTCACCAAGCTAGGCTGCACCGAAGCCCAGGATCACGCTTGGGATCCGCAGTCTCCCCAACCCTAACCGTAACTTGAGTTTTAACACAAATTTTCTTGTGCAACTGAAACGATACCCCGTCCTTACAGTGCACAGAAAGCCAGTAGGCAAGCTATCCCGATGGCCCACTCAGTCTGTTTCACCAAGCTAGGATACACCGACGCCCAGGATCCCACCTGGGAAGCCCAGTCTCCCCAACCCCAACCCTAACTTGAGTCTTAACCCTAATTTTCTTGTGCAAGTGAAACATCCCTCCGTCCATACGGTTTAGAAAAAGTCAGTAGGCAAGCCATCCCGATTGCCAACTCAATCTGTTCCACCAAGCTAGCCTTCACAGAGGCCCTGGTTGCTGCCTGGGAAGCACAGTCTCCCCAACCCAGCCCTCAGTTGGGTATTAATCCTAATTTTCCTGTGCAACTGAAACATCCCCTTGTCCATACAGCGTACAAAAAGACAGTAGGCAAGCAATCCTGATGGCCCACTCAGTCTGTTTCACCAGGCTCGGCTTCATCGAGTCCGTAGTTCCTGCCTGGGAAGCCCAGCCTCCATAACCCTAACGCTAATTTGGGTGTTAATGCTAATGTTCTTCTGCAATGGAAACATCCCCCCATGGATAAGGTGTACTAAAACGGAGTAGGGAAGCCATCCTGGTGGCCCACTCAAGTCTGTTTCACCAAGCTAGGCTTCACAGAAGGTCTGGTTCCCTCCAGTGAAGCCTAGACTCCCCAACCTTACCCCTAACTAGAGTCTTGGCCCTAATTTTCTTGTCAACTGAAACATTCCCCCGTCCAAACGGTGTACAAAAAGAAAGTAGGCAAGCTATCCCGATGGCCCACTCAGTCTGTTTCACCAAGCTAGGCTGCACCGAAGCCCAGGATCACGCTTGGGATCCGCAGTCTCCCCAACCCTAACCGTAACTTGAGTTTTAACACAAATTTTCTTGTGCAACTGAAACGATACCCCGTCCTTACAGTGCACAGAAAGCCAGTAGGCAAGCTATCCCGATGGCCCACTCAGTCTGTTTCACCAAGCTAGGATACACCGACGCCCAGGATCCCACCTGGGAAGCCCAGTCTCCCCAACCCTAACCCTAACTTGAGTCTTAACCCTAATTTTCTTGTGCAAGTGAAACATCCCTCCGTCCATACGGTTTAGAAAAAGTCAGTAGGCAAGCCATCCCGATTGCCAACTCAATCTGTTCCACCAAGCTAGCCTTCACAGAGGCCCTGGTTGCTGCCTGGGAAGCACAGTCTCCCCAACCCAGCCCTCACTTGGGTATTAATCCTAATTTTCCTGTGCAACTGAAACATCCCCTCGTCCATACAGCGTACAAAAAGACAGTAGGCAAGCAATCCGGATGGCCCACTCAGTCTGTTTCACCAGGCTCGGCTTCATCGAGGCCGTAGTTCCTGCCTGGGAAGCCCAGCCTCCATAAACCTAACCCTAATTTGGGTGTTAATGCTAATGTTCTTCTGCAATGGAAAAATCCCCCCATGGATACGGTGTACTAAAACGGAGTAGGGAAGCCATCCTGGTGGCCCACTCAAGTCTGTTTCACCAAGCTAGGCTTCACAGAAGGTCTGGTTCCCTCCAGGGAAGCCTAGACTCCCCAACCTTACCCCTAACTAGAGTCTTGGCCCTAATTTTCTTGTCAACTGAAACATTCCCCCGTCCAAACGGTGTACAAAAAGAAAGTAGGCAAGCTATCCCGATGGCCCACTCAGTCTGTTTCACCAAGCTAGGCTGCACCGAAGCCCAGGATCACGCTTGGGATCCGCAGTCTCCCCAACCCTAACCCTAACTTGAGTTTTAACACAAATTTTCTTGTGCAACTGAAACGATACCCCGTCCTTACAGTGCACAGAAAGCCAGTAGGCAAGCTATCCCGATGGCCCACTCAGTCTGTTTCACCAAGCTAGGCTACACCGACGCCCAGGATCCCACCTGGGAAGCCCAGTCTCCCCAACCCTAACCCTAACTTGAGTCTTAACCCTAATTTTCTTGTGCAAATGAAACATCCCCCCGTCCATACGGTTTAGAAAAAGTCAGTAGGCAAGCCATCCCGATTGCCAACTCAATGTGTTCCACCAAGCTAGCCTTCACAGAGGCCCTGGTTGCTACCTGGGAAGCACAGTCTCCCCAACCCAGCCCTAACTTGAGTCTTCTTAACCCTAATTTTCTTGTGCAAGTGAAACATCCCCCCGTCCATACGGTTTAGAAAAAGTCAGTAGGCAAGCGAACCCGATTGCCAACTCAATCTGTTCCAACAAGCTAGCCTTCACAGAGGCCCTGGTTCCTGCCTGGGAAGCACAGTCTCCACAACCCAGCCCTCACTTGGGTATTAATCCTAATTTTCCTGTGCAACTGAAACATCCCCTCGTCCATACAGTGTACAAAAAGACAGTAGGCAAGCAATCCCGATGCCCACTCAGTCTGTTTCACCAGGCTCGGCTTCATCGAGGCCGTAGTTCCTTCCTGGGAAGCCCAGCCTCCATAACCCTAACCCTAATTTGGGTGTTAATGCTAATGTTCTTCTGCAATGGAAACATCCCCCCATGGATAAGGTGTACTAAAATGGAGTAGGGAAGCCATCCTGGTGGCCCACTCAAGTCTGTTTCACCAAGCTAGGCTTCACAGAAGGTCTGGTTCCCTCCAGGGAAGCCTAGACTCCCCAACCTTACCCCTAACTAGAGTCTTGGCCCTAATTTTCTTGTCAACTGAAACATTCCCCCGTCCAAACGGTGTACAAAAAGAAAGTAGGCAAGCTATCCCGATGGCCCACTCAGTCTGTTTCACCAAGCTAGGCTGCACCGAAGCCCAGGATCACGCTTGGGATCCGCAGTCTCCCCAACCCTAACCGTAAATTGAGTTTTAACACAAACTTTCTTGTGCAACTAAAACGATACCCCGTCCTTACAGTGCACAGAAAGCCAGTAGGCAAGCTATCCCGATGGCCCACTCAGTCTGTTTCACCAAGCTAGGCTACACCGACGCCCAGGATCCCACCTGGGAAGCCCAGTCTCCCCAACCCTAACCCTAACTTGAGTCTTAACCCTAATTTTCTTGTGCAAGTGAAACATCCCTCCGTCCATACGGTTTAGAAAAAGTCAGTAGGCAAGCCATACCGATTGCCATCTCAATCTGTTCCACCAAGCTAGCCTTCACAAAGGCCCTGGTTGCTGCCTGGGAAGCACAGTCTCCCCAACCCAGCCCTCAGTTGGGTATTAATCCTAATTTTCCTGTGCAACTGAAACATCCCCTCGTCCATGCACCGTACAAAAAGACAGTAGGCAAGCCATCCCGATTGCCAACTCAATGTGTTCCACCAAGCTAGCCTTCACAGAGGCCCTGGTTGCTACCTGGGAAGCACAGTCTCCCCAACCTAGCCCTAACTTGAGTCTTCTTAACCCTAATTTTCTTGTGCAAGTGAAACATCCCCCCGTCCATACGGTTTAGAAAAAGTCAGTAGGCAAGCGAACCCGATTGCCAACTCAATCTGTTCCAACAAGCTAGCCTTCACAGAGGCCCTGGTTGCTGCCTGGGAAGCACAGTCTCCCCAACCCAGCCCTAATTTGGGTATTAATCCTAATTTTCCTGTGCAACTGAAACATCCCCTCGTCCATACAGCGTACAAAAAGACAGTAGGCAAGCAATCCTGATGGCCCACTCAGTCTGTTTCACCAGGCTCGGCTTCATCGAGGCCGTAGTTCCTGCCTGGGAAGCCCTGCCTCCATAACCCTAACCCTAATTTGGGTGTTAATGCTAATGTTCTTCTGCAATGGAAACATCCCCCCATGGATACGGTCTACTAAAACGAAGTAGGGAAGCCATCCTGGTGGCCCACTCCAGTCTGTTTCACCAAGCTAGGCTTCACAGAGGATCTTGTTCCCTCCAGGGAAGCCTAGCCTCCCCAACCTTACCCCTAACTAGAGTCTTGGCCCTAATTTTCTTGTGCAACTGAAACATTCCCCTGTCCAAACGGTGTACAAAAAGAAAGTAGGCAAGCTATCCCGATGGCCCACTCAGTCTTTTTCACCAAGCTAGGCTGCACCGAAGCCCAGGATCACGCTTCGGATCCGCAGTCTCCCCAACCCTAACCCTAACTTGAGTTTTTACACAAATTTTCTTGTGCAACTGAAACGATACCCCGTCCTTACAGTGCACAGAAAGCCAGTAGGAAAGCTATCCCGATGGCCCACTCAGTCTGTTTCACCAAGCTAGGCTACACCGAAGCCCAGGATCCCGCCTGGGAAGCCCAGTCTCCCCAACCCTAACCCTAACTTGAGTCTTAACCCTAATTTTCTTGTGCAAGTGAAACATCCCTCCGTCCATACGGTTTAGAAAAAGTCAGTAGGCAAGCCATCCCGATTGCCAACTCAATCTGTTCCACCAAGCTAGCCTTCACAGAGGCCCTGGTTGCTGCCTGGGAAGCACAGTCTCCCCAACCCAGCCCTCACTTGGGTATTAATCCTAATTTTCCTGTGCAACTGAAACATCCCCTTGTCCATACAGCGTACAAAAAGACAGTAGGCAAGCAATCCTGATGGCCCACTCAGTCTGTTTCACCAAGCTAGGCTACACCGACTCCCAGGATCCCACCTGGGAAGCCCAGTCTCCCCAACCCTAACCCTAACTTGAGTCTTAACCCTAATTTTCTTGTGCAAATGAAACATCCCCCCGTCCATACGGTTTAGAAAAAGTCAGTAGGCAAGCCATCCCGATTGCCAACTCAATGTGTTCCACCAAGCTAGCCTTCACAGAGGCCCTGGTTGCTACCTGGGAAGCACAGTCTCCCCAACCCAGCCCTAACTTGAGTCTTCTTAACCCTAATTTTCTTGTGCAAGTGAAACATCCCCCCGTCCATACGGTTTAGAAAAAGTCAGTAGGCAAGCGAACCCGATTGCCAACTCAATCTGTTCCAACAAGCTAGCCTTCACAGAGGCCCTGGTTCCTGCCTGGGAAGCACAGTCTCCACAACCCAGCCCTCACTTGGGTATTAATCCTAATTTTCCTGTGCAACTGAAACATCCCCTCGTCCATACAGCGTACAAAAAGACAGTAGGCAAGCAATCCTGATGGCCCACTCAGTCTGTTTCACCAGGCTCGGCTTCATCGAGTCCGTAGTTCCTGCCTGGGAAGCCCAGCCTCCATAACCCTAACGCTAATTTGGGTGTTAATGCTAATGTTCTTCTGCAATGGAAACATCCCCCCATGGATAAGGTGTACTAAAACGGAGTAGGGAAGCCATCCTGGTGGCCCACTCAAGTCTGTTTCACCAAGCTAGGCTTCACAGAAGGTCTGGTTCCCTCCAGGGAAGCCTAGACTCCCCAACCTTACCCCTAACTAGAGTCTTGGCCCTAATTTTCTTGTCAACTGAAACATTCCCCCGTCCAAACGGTGTACAAAAAGAAAGTAGGCAAGCTATCCCGATGGCCCACTCAGTCTGTTTCACCAAGCTAGGCTGCACCGAAGCCCAGGATCACGCTTGGGATCCGCAGTCTCCCCAACCCTAACCGTAACTTGAGTTTTAACACAAATTTTCTTGTGCAACTGAAACGATACCCCGTCCTTACAGTGCACAGAAAGCCAGTGCACAGAAAGCCAGGATCCCACCTGGGAAGCCCAGTCTCCCCAACCCTAACCCTAACTTGAGTCTTAACCCTAATCTTCTTGTGCAAGTGAAACATCCCCCCGTCCATACGGTTTAGAAAAAGTCAGTAGGCAAGCGAACCCGATTGCCAACTCAATCTGTTCCAACAAGCTAGCCTTCACAGAGGCCCTGGTTCCTGCCTGGGAAGCACAGTCTCCACAACCCAGCCCTCACTTGGGTATTAATCCTAATTTTCCTGTGCAACTGAAACATCCCCTCGTCCATACAGCGTACAAAAAGACAGTAGGCAAGCAATCCTGATGGCCCACTCAGTCTGTTTCACCAGGCTCGGCTTCATCGAGTCCGTAGTTCCTGCCTGGGAAGCCCAGCCTCCATAACCCTAACCCTAATTTGGGTGTTAATGCTAATGTTCTTCTGCAATGGAAACATCCCCCCATGGATAAGGTGTACTAAAACGGAGTAGGGAAGCCATCCTGGTGGCCCACTCAAGTCTGTTTCACCAAGCTAGGCTTCACAGAAGGTCTGGTTCCCTCCAGGGAAGCCTAGACTCCCCAACCTTACCCCTAACTAGAGTCTTGGCCCTAATTTTCTTGTCAACTGAAACATTCCCCCGTCCAAACGGTGTACAAAAAGAAAGTAGGCAAGCTATCCCGATGGCCCACTCAGTCTGTTTCACCAAGCTAGGCTGCACCGAAGCCCAGGATCACGCTTGGGATCCGCAGTCTCCCCAACCCTAACCGTAACTTGAGTTTTAACACAAATTTTCTTGTGCAACTGAAACGATACCCCGTCCTTACAGTGCACAGAAAGCCAGTGCACAGAAGGCCAGGATCCCACCTGGGAAGCCCAGTCTCCCCAACCCTAACCCTAACTTGAGTCTTAACCCTAATCTTCTTGTGCAAGTGAAACATCCCCCCGTCCATACGGTTTAGAAAAAGTCAGTAGGCAAGCGAACCCGATTGCCAACTCAATCTGTTCCAACAAGCTAGCCTTCACAGAGGCCCTGGTTCCTGCCTGGGAAGCACAGTCTCCACAACCCAGCCCTCACTTGGGTATTAATCCTAATTTTCCTGTGCAACTGAAACATCCCCTCGTCCATACAGCGTACAAAAAGACAGTAGGCAAGCAATCCTGATGCCCACTCAGTCTGTTTCACCAGGCTCGGCTTCATCGAGGACGTAGTTCCTTCCTGGGAAGCCCAGCCTCCATAACCCTAACCCTAATTTGGGTGTTAATGCTAATGTTCTTCTGCAATGGAAACATCCCCCCATGGATAAGGTGTACTAAAACGGAGTAGGGAAGCCATCCTGGTGGCCCACTCAAGTCTGTTTCACCAAGCTAGGCTTCACAGAAGGTCTGGTTCCCTCCAGGGAAGCCTAACTTGGGTATTAATCCTAATTTTCCTGCGCAACTGAAACATCCCCTCGTCCATGCACCGTACAAAAAGACAGTAGGCAAGCCATCCCGATTGCCAACTCAATGTGTTCTACCAAGCTAGCCTTCACAGAGGCCCTGGTTGCTACCTGGGAAGCACAGTCTCCCCAACCCAGCCCTAACTTGAGTCTTCTTAACCCTAATTTTCTTGTGCAAGTGAAACATCCCCCCGTCCATACGGTTTAGAAAAAGTCAGTAGGCAAGCCATCCCGATTGCCAAGTCAATGTGTTCCACCAAGCTAGCCTTCACAGAGGCCCTGCTTCCTGCCTGGGAAGCCCGGTCTCACCAACCCTAACCCTAACTTGAGTCTTTTTAACCCTAATTTTCTTGTGCTAGTGAAACCTCCCCCCGTCCATACGGTTTAGAAAAAGTCAGTAGGCAAGCCATCCCGACTGCCAACTCAATCTGTTCCACCAAGCTAGCCTTCACAGAGGCCCTGGTTGCTGCCTGGTAAGCACAGTCTCCCCAACCCAGCCCTAACTTGGGTATTAATCCTAATTTTCCTGTGCAACTGAAACATCCCCTCGTCCATACAGCGTACAAAAAGACAGTAGGCAAGCAATCCTGATGGCCCACTCAGTCTGTTTCACCAGGCTCGGCTTCATCGAGGCCATAGTTCCTGCCTGGGAAGCCCAGCCTCCATAACCCTAACCCTAATTTGGGTCTTAATGCTAATGTTCTTCTGCAATGGAAACATCCCCCCATGGATACGGTGTACTAAAACGGAGTAGGGAAGCCATCCTGGTGGCCCATTCCAGTCTGTTTCACCAAGCTAGGCTTCACAGAGGGTCTGGTTCCCTCCAGGGAAGCCTAGCCTCCCCAACCTTACCCGTAACTAGAGTCTTGGCCCTAATTTTCTTGTGCAACTGAAACATTCCCCTGTCCAAACGGTGTACAAAAAGAAAGTAGGCAAGCTATCCCGATGGCCCACTCAGTCTTTTTCACCAAGCTAGGCTGCACCGAAGCCCAGGATCATGCTTCGGATCCGCAGTCTCCCCAACCCTAACCCTAACTTGAATTTTTACACAAATTTTCTTGTGCAACTGAAACGATACCCCGTCCTTACAGTGCACAGAAAGACAGTAGGAAAGCTATCCCGATGGCCCACTCAGTCTGTTTCACCAAGCTAGGCTACACCGAAGCCCAGGATCCCGCCTGGGAAGCCCAGTCTCCCCAACCCTAACCCTAACTTGAGTCTTAACCCTAATTTTCTTGTGCAAGTGAAACATCCCTCCGTCCATACGGTTTAGAAAAAGTCAGTAGGCAAGCCATCCCGATTGCCAACTCAATCTGTTCCAACAAGCTAGCCTTCACAGAGGCCCTGGTTGCTGCCTGGGAAGCACAGTCTCCCCAACCCAGCCCTCACTTGGGTATTAATCCTAATTTTCCTGTGCAACTGAAACATCCCCTCGTCCATACAGCGTACAAAAAGACAGTAGGCAAGCAATCCTGATGGCCCACTCAGTCTGTTTCACCAGGCTCGGCTTCATCGAGTCCGTAGTTCCTGCCTGGGAAGCCCAGCCTCCATAACCCTAACCCTAATTTGGGTCTTAATGCTAATATTCTTCTGCAATGGAAACATCCCCCCATGGATACGGTGTACTAAAACGGAGTAGGGAAGCCATCCTGTTGGGCCACTCAAGTCTATTTCACCAAGCTAGGCTTCACAGAGGGTCTGGTTCCCTCCAGGGAAGCCTAGCCTCCCCAACCTTACCCCTAACTAGAGTCTTGGCCCTAATTTTCTTGTGCAACTGAAACATTCCCCCGTCCAAACGGTGTACAAAAAGAAAGTAGGCAAGCTATCCCGATGGCCCACTCAGTCTGTTTCACCAAGCTAGGCTGCACCGAAGCCCAGGATCACGCTTGGGATCCGCAGTCTCCCCAACCCTAACCCTAACTTGAGTCTTAACCCTAATTTTCTTGTGCAAATGAAACATCCCCCCGTCCATACGGTTTAGAAAAAGTCAGTAGGCAAGCGAACCCGATTGCCAACTCAATCTGTTCCAACAAGCTAGCCTTCACAGAGGCCCTGGTTCCTGCCTGGGAAGCACAGTCTCCACAACCCAGCCCTCACTTGGGTATTAATCCTAATTTTCCTGTGCAACTGAAACATCCCCTCGTCCATACAGTGTACAAAAAGACAGTAGGCAAGCAATCCCGATGCCCACTCAGTCTGTTTCACCAGGCTCGGCTTCATCGAGGCCGTAGTTCCTTCCTGGGAAGCCCAGCCTCCATAACCCTAACCCTAATTTGGGTGTTAATGCTAATGTTCTTCTGCAATGGAAACATCCCCCCATGGATAAGGTGTACTAAAATGGAGTAGGGAAGCCATCCTGGTGGCCCACTCAAGTCTGTTTCACCAAGCTAGGCTTCACAGAAGGTCTGGTTCCCTCCAGGGAAGCCTAGACTCCCCAACCTTACCCCTAACTAGAGTCTTGGCCCTAATTTTCTTGTCAACTGAAACATTCCCCCGTCCAAACGGTGTACAAAAAGAAAGTAGGCAAGCTATCCCGATGGCCCACTCAGTCTGTTTCACCAAGCTAGGCTGCACCGAAGCCCAGGATCACGCTTGGGATCCGCAGTCTCCCCAACCCTAACCGTAAATTGAGTTTTAACACAAACTTTCTTGTGCAACTAAAACGATACCCCGTCCTTACAGTGCACAGAAAGCCAGTAGGCAAGCTATCCCGATGGCCCACTCAGTCTGTTTCACCAAGCTAGGCTACACCGACGCCCAGGATCCCACCTGGGAAGCCCAGTCTCCCCAACCCTAACCCTAACTTGAGTCTTAACCCTAATTTTCTTGTGCAAGTGAAACATCCCTCCGTCCATACGGTTTAGAAAAAGTCAGTAGGCAAGCCATACCGATTGCCATCTCAATCTGTTCCACCAAGCTAGCCTTCACAAAGGCCCTGGTTGCTGCCTGGGAAGCACAGTCTCCCCAACCCAGCCCTCAGTTGGGTATTAATCCTAATTTTCCTGTGCAACTGAAACATCCCCTCGTCCATGCACCGTACAAAAAGACAGTAGGCAAGCCATCCCGATTGCCAACTCAATGTGTTCCACCAAGCTAGCCTTCACAGAGGCCCTGGTTGCTACCTGGGAAGCACAGTCTCCCCAACCTAGCCCTAACTTGAGTCTTCTTAACCCTAATTTTCTTGTGCAAGTGAAACATCCCCCCGTCCATACGGTTTAGAAAAAGTCAGTAGGCAAGCGAACCCGATTGCCAACTCAATCTGTTCCAACAAGCTAGCCTTCACAGAGGCCCTGGTTGCTGCCTGGGAAGCACAGTCTCCCCAACCCAGCCCTAATTTGGGTATTAATCCTAATTTTCCTGTGCAACTGAAACATCCCCTCGTCCATACAGCGTACAAAAAGACAGTAGGCAAGCAATCCTGATGGCCCACTCAGTCTGTTTCACCAGGCTCGGCTTCATCGAGGCCGTAGTTCCTGCCTGGGAAGCCCTGCCTCCATAACCCTAACCCTAATTTGGGTGTTAATGCTAATGTTCTTCTGCAATGGAAACATCCCCCCATGGATACGGTCTACTAAAACGAAGTAGGGAAGCCATCCTGGTGGCCCACTCCAGTCTGTTTCACCAAGCTAGGCTTCACAGAGGATCTTGTTCCCTCCAGGGAAGCCTAGCCTCCCCAACCTTACCCCTAACTAGAGTCTTGGCCCTAATTTTCTTGTGCAACTGAAACATTCCCCTGTCCAAACGGTGTACAAAAAGAAAGTAGGCAAGCTATCCCGATGGCCCACTCAGTCTTTTTCACCAAGCTAGGCTGCACCGAAGCCCAGGATCACGCTTCGGATCCGCAGTCTCCCCAACCCTAACCCTAACTTGAGTTTTTACACAAATTTTCTTGTGCAACTGAAACGATACCCCGTCCTTACAGTGCACAGAAAGCCAGTAGGAAAGCTATCCCGATGGCCCACTCAGTCTGTTTCACCAAGCTAGGCTACACCGAAGCCCAGGATCCCGCCTGGGAAGCCCAGTCTCCCCAACCCTAACCCTAACTTGAGTCTTAACCCTAATTTTCTTGTGCAAGTGAAACATCCCTCCGTCCATACGGTTTAGAAAAAGTCAGTAGGCAAGCCATCCCGATTGCCAACTCAATCTGTTCCACCAAGCTAGCCTTCACAGAGGCCCTGGTTGCTGCCTGGGAAGCACAGTCTCCCCAACCCAGCCCTCACTTGGGTATTAATCCTAATTTTCCTGTGCAACTGAAACATCCCCTTGTCCATACAGCGTACAAAAAGACAGTAGGCAAGCAATCCTGATGGCCCACTCAGTCTGTTTCACCAGGCTCGGCTTCATCGAGTCCGTAGTTCCTGCCTGGGAAGCCCAGCCTCCATAACCCTAACGCTAATTTGGGTGTTAATGCTAATGTTCTTCTGCAATGGAAACATCCCCCCATGGATAAGGTGTACTAAAACGGAGTAGGGAAGCCATCCTGGTGGCCCACTCAAGTCTGTTTCACCAAGCTAGGCTTCACAGAAGGTCTGGTTCCCTCCAGTGAAGCCTAGACTCCCCAACCTTACCCCTAACTAGAGTCTTGGCCCTAATTTTCTTGTCAACTGAAACATTCCCCCGTCCAAACGGTGTACAAAAAGAAAGTAGGCAAGCTATCCCGATGGCCCACTCAGTCTGTTTCACCAAGCTAGGCTGCACCGAAGCCCAGGATCACGCTTGGGATCCGCAGTCTCCCCAACCCTAACCGTAACTTGAGTTTTAACACAAATTTTCTTGTGCAACTGAAACGATACCCCGTCCTTACAGTGCACAGAAAGCCAGTAGGCAAGCTATCCCGATGGCCCACTCAGTCTGTTTCACCAAGCTAGGCTACACCGACGCCCAGGATCCCACCTGGGAAGCCCAGTGTCCACAACCCAGCCCTAACTTGAGTCTTCTTAACCCTAATTTTCTTGTGCAAGTGAAACATCCCTCCGTCCATACGGTTTAGAAAAAGTCAGTAGGCAAGCGAACCCGATTGCCAACTCAATCTGTTCCAACAAGCTAGCCTTCACAGAGGCCCTGGTTCCTGCCTGGGAAGCACAGTCTCCACAACCCAGCAATCACTTGGGTATTAATCCTAATTTTCCAGTGCAACTGAAACATCCCCTCGTCCATACAGCGTACAAAAAGACAGTAGGCAAGCAATCCTGATGGCCCACTCAGTCTGTTTCACCAGGTTCGGCTTCATCGAGGCCGTAGTTCCTGCCTGGGAAGCCCAGCCTCCATAACCCTAACCCTAACTTGGGTGTTAATGCTAATGTTCTTCTGCAATGGAAACATCCCCCCATGGATACGGTGTACTAAAACGGAGTAGGGAAGCCATCCTGGTGGCCCACTCAAGTCTGTTTCACCAAGCTATGCTTCACAGAAGGTCTGGTTCCCTCCAGGGAAGCCTAGACTCCCCAACCTTACCCCTAACTAGAGTCTTGGCCCTAATTTTCTTGTCAACTGAAACATTCCCCCATCCAAACGGTGTACAAAAAGAAAGTAGGCAAGCTATCCCGATGGCCCACTCAGTCTGTTTCACCAAGCTAGGCTGCACCGAAGCCCAGGATCACGCTTGGGATCCGCAGTCTCCCCAACCCTAACCCTTACTTGAGTTTTAACACAAATTTTCTTGTGCAACTGAAATGATACCCCGTCCTTACAGTGCACAGAAAGCCAGTAGGAAAGCTATCCCGATGGCCCACTCAGTCTTTTTCACCAAGCTAGGCTACAACGACGCCCATGATCCCGCCTGGGAAGCCCAGTCTCCCCAACCCTAACCCTAACTTGAGTCTTAACCCTAATTTTCTTGTGCAAGTGAAACATCACTCCGTCCATACGGTTTAGAAAAAGTCAGTAGGCAAGCCATCCCAACTGCCAACTCAATCTGTTCCACCAAGCTAGCCTTCACAGAGGCCCTGGTTGCTGCCTGGGAAGCACAGTCTCCCCAACCCAGCCCTAACTTGGGTATTAATCCTAATTTTCCTGTGCAACTGAAACATCCCCTCGTCCATACAGCGTACAAAAAGACAGTAGGCAAGCAATCCTGATGGCCCACTCAGTCTGTTTCACCAGGCTCGGCTTCATCGAGGCCGTAGTTCCTGCCTGGGAAGCCCAGCCTCCATAACCCTAACCCTAATTTGGGTCTTAATGCTAATGTTCTTCTGCAATGGAAACATCCCCCCATGGATACGGTGTACTAAAACGGAGTAGGGAAGCCATCCTGGTGGCCCATTCCAGTCTGTTTCACCAAGCTAGGCTTCACAGAGGGTCTGGTTCCCTCCAGGGAAGCCTAGCCTCCCCAACCTTACCCCTAACTAGAGTCTTGGCCCTAATTTTCTTGTGCAACTGAAACATTCCCCTGTCCAAACGGTGTACAAAAAGAAAGTAGGCAAGCTATCCCGATGGCCCACTCAGTCTTTTTCACCAAGCTAGGCTGCACCGAAGCCCAGGATCACGCTTCGGATCCGCAGTCTCCCCAACCCTAACCCTAACTTGAATTTTTACACAAATTTTCTTGTGCAACTGAAACGATACCCCGTCCTTACAGTGCACAGAAAGACAGTAGGAAAGCTATCCCGATGGCCCACTCAGTCTGTTTCACCAAGCTAGGCTACACCGAAGCCCAGGATCCCGCCTGGGAAGCCCAGTCTCCCCAACCCTAACCCTAACTTGAGTCTTAACCCTAATTTTCTTGTGCAAGTGAAACATCCCTCCGTCCATACGGTTTAGAAAAAGTCAATAGGCAAGCCATCCCGATTGCCAACTCAATCTGTTCCAACAAGCTAGCCTTCACAGAGGCCCTGGTTGCTGCCTGGGAAGCACAGTCTCCCCAACCCAGCCCTCACTTGGGTATTAATCCTAATTTTCCTGTGCAACTGAAACATCCCCTCGTCCATACAGCGTACAAAAAGACAGTAGGCAAGCAATCCTGATGGCCCACTCAGTCTGTTTCACCAGGCTCGGCTTCATCGAGTCCGTAGTTCCTGCCTGGGAAGCCCAGCCTCCATAACCCTAACGCTAATTTGGGTCTTAATGCTAATATTCTTCTGCAATGGAAACATCCCCCCATGGATAAGGTGTACTAAAACGGAGTAGGGAAGCCATCCTGGTGGCCCACTCAAGTCTGTTTCACCAAGCTAGGCTTCACAGAAGGTCTGGTTCCCTCCAGGGAAGCCTAGACTCCCCAACCTTACCCCTAACTAGAGTCTTGGCCCTAATTTTCTTGTCAACTGAAACATTCCCCCGTCCAAACGGTGTACAAAAAGAAAGTAGGCAAGCTATCCCGATGGCCCACTCAGTCTGTTTCACCAAGCTAGGCTGCACCGAAGCCCAGGATCACGCTTGGGATCCGCAGTCTCCCCAACCCTAACCGTAAATTGAGTTTTAACACAAACTTTCTTGTGCAACTAAAACGATACCCCGTCCTTACAGTGCACAGAAAGCCAGTAGGAAAGCTATCCCGATGGCCCACTCAGTCTGTTTCACCAAGCTAGGCTACACCGACGCCCAGGATCCCACCTGGGAAGCCCAGTCTCCCCAACCCTAACCCTAACTTGAGTCTTAACCCTAATTTTCTTGTGCAAGTGAAACATCCCTCCGTCCATACGGTTTAGAAAAAGTCAGTAGGCAAGCCATACCGATTGCCAACTCAATCTGTTCCACCAAGCTAGCCTTCACAAAGGCCCTGGTTGCTGCCTGGGAAGCACAGTCTCCCCAACCCAGCCCTAACTTGGGTATTAATCCTAATTTTCCTGTGCAACTGAAACATCCCCTCGTCCATGCACCGTACAAAAAGACAGTAGGCCAGCCATCCCGATTGCCAACTCAATGTGTTCCACCAAGCTAGCCTTCACAGAGGCCCTGGTTGCTACCTGGGAAGCACAGTCTCCCCAACCCAGCCCTAACTTGAGTCTTCTTAACCCTAATTTTCTTGTGCAAGTGAAACATCCCCCCGTCCATACGGTTTAGAAAAAGTCAGTAGGCAAGCGAACCCGATTGCCAACTCAATCTGTTCCAACAAGCTAGCCTTCACAGAGGCCCTGGTTCCTGCCTGGGAAGCACAGTCTCCACAACCCAGCCCTCACTTGGGTATTAATCCTAATTTTCCAGTGCAACTGAAACATCCCCTCCTCTATACAGCGTACAAAAAGCCAGTAGGCAAGCAATCCTGATGGCCCACTCAGTCTGTTTCACCAGTTTCGGCTTCATCGAGGCCGTAGTTCCTGCCTGGGAAGCCCAGCCTCCATAACCCTAACCCTAACTTGGGTGTTAATGTTAATGTTCTTCTGCAATGGAAACATCCCCCCATGGATACGGTGTACTAAAACGGAGTAGGGAAGCCATCCTGGTGGCCCACTCAAGTCTGTTTCACCAAGCTAGGCTTCACAGAAGGTCTGGTTCCCTCCAGGGAAGCCTAGACTCCCCAACCTTACCCCTAACTAGAGTCTTGGCCCTCATTTTCTTGTCAACTGAAACATTCCCCCGTCCAAACGGTGTACAAAAAGAAAGTAGGCAAGCTATCCCGATGGCCCACTCAGTCTGTTTCACCAAGCTAGGCTGCACCGAAGACCAGGATCACGCTTGGGATCCGCAGTCTCCCCAACCCTAACCCTTACTTGAGTTTTAACACAAATTTTCTTGTGCAACTGAAATGATACCCCGTCCTTACAGTGCACAGAAAGCCAGTAGGAAAGCTATCCCGATGGCCCACTCAGTCTGTTTCACCAAGCTAGGCTACACCGATGCCCATAATCCCGCCTGGGAAGCCCAGTCTCCCCAACCCTAACCCTAACTTGAGTCTTAACCCTAATTTTCTTGTGCAAGTGAAACATCCCCCCGTCCATACGGTTTAGAAAAAGTCAGTAGGCAAGCCATCCCGATTGCCAACTCAATGTGTTACACCAAGCTAGCCTTCACAGAGGCCCTGGTTGCTGCCTGGGAAGCACAGTCTCCCCAACCCAGCCCTAACTTGGGTATTAATCCTAATTTTCCTGTGCAACTGAAACATCCCCTCGTCCATACAGCGTACAAAAAGACAGTAGGCAAGCAATCCTGATGGCCCACTCAGTCTGTTTCACCAGGCTCGGCTTCATCGAGGCCGTAGTTCCTGCCTGGGAAGCCCTGCCTCCATAACCCTAACCCTAATTTGGGTGTTAATGCTAATGTTCTTCTGCAATGGAAACATCCCCCCATGGATACGGTGTACTAAAACGAAGTAGGGAAGCCATCCTGGTGGCCCACTCCAGTCTGTTTCACCAAGCTAGGCTTCACAGAGGATCTTGTTCCCTCCAGGGAAGCCTAGCCTCCCCAACCTTACCCCTAACTAGAGTCTTGGCCCTAATTTTCTTGTCAACTGAAACATTCCCCTGTCCAAACGGTGTACAAAAAGAAAGTAGGCAAGCTATCCCGATGGCCCACTCAGTCTTTTTCACCAAGCTAGGCTGCACCGAAGCCCAGGATCATGCTTCGGATCCGCAGTCTCCCCAACCCTAACCCTAACTTGAGTTTTTACACAAATTTTCTTGTGCAACTGAAACGATACCCCGTCCTTACAGTGCACAGAAAGCCAGTAGGAAAGCTATCCCGATGGCCCACTCAGTCTGTTTCACCAAGCTAGGCTACACCGAAGCCCAGGATCCCGCCTGGGAAGCCCAGTCTCCCCAACTCTAACCCTAACTTGAGTCTTAACCCTAATTTTCTTGTGCAAGTGAAACATCCCTCCGTCCATACGGTTTAGAAAAGTCAGTAGGCAAGCCATCCCGATTGCCAACTCAATCTGTTCCACCAAGCTAGCCTTCACAGAGTCCCTGGTTGCTGCCTGGGAAGCACAGTCTCCCCAACCCAGCCCTCAGTTGGGTATTAATCCTAATTTTCCTGTGCAACTGAAACATCCCCTTGTCCATACAGCGTACAAAAAGACAGTAGGCAAGCAATCCTGATGGCCCACTCAGTCTGTTTCACCAGGCTCGGCTTCATCGAGTCCGTAGTTCCTGCCTGGGAAGCCCAGCCTCCATAACCCTAACGCTAATTTGGGTGTTAATGCTAATGTTCTTCTGCAATGGAAACATCCCCCCATGGATAAGGTGTACTAAAACGGAGTAGGGAAGCCATCCTGGTGGCCCACTCAAGTCTGTTTCACCAAGCTAGGCTTCACAGAAGGTCTGGTTCCCTCCAGTGAAGCCTAGACTCCCCAACCTTACCCCTAACTAGAGTCTTGGCCCTAATTTTCTTGTCAACTGAAACATTCCCCCGTCCAAACGGTGTACAAAAAGAAAGTAGGCAAGCTATCCCGATGGCCCACTCAGTCTGTTTCACCAAGCTAGGCTGCACCGAAGCCCAGGATCACGCTTGGGATCCGCAGTCTCCCCAACCCTAACCGTAACTTGAGTTTTAACACAAATTTTCTTGTGCAACTGAAACGATACCCCGTCCTTACAGTGCACAGAAAGCCAGTAGGCAAGCTATCCCGATGGCCCACTCAGTCTGTTTCACCAAGCTAGGATACACCGACGCCCAGGATCCCACCTGGGAAGCCCAGTCTCCCCAACCCTAACCCTAACTTGAGTCTTAACCCTAATTTTCTTGTGCAAGTGAAACATCCCTCCGTCCATACGGTTTAGAAAAAGTCAGTAGGCAAGCCATCCCGATTGCCAACTCAATCTGTTCCACCAAGCTAGCCTTCACAGAGGCCCTGGTTGCTGCCTGGGAAGCACAGTCTCCCCAACCCAGCCCTCACTTGGGTATTAATCCTAATTTTCCTGTGCAACTGAAACATCCCCTCGTCCATACAGCGTACAAAAAGACAGTAGGCAAGCAATCCGGATGGCCCACTCAGTCTGTTTCACCAGGCTCGGCTTCATCGAGGCCGTAGTTCCTGCCTGGGAAGCCCAGCCTCCATAAACCTAACCCTAATTTGGGTGTTAATGCTAATGTTCTTCTGCAATGGAAAAATCCCCCCATGGATACGGTGTACTAAAACGGAGTAGGGAAGCCATCCTGGTGGCCCACTCAAGTCTGTTTCACCAAGCTAGGCTTCACAGAAGGTCTGGTTCCCTCCAGGGAAGCCTAGACTCCCCAACCTTACCCCTAACTAGAGTCTTGGCCCTAATTTTCTTGTCAACTGAAACATTCCCCCGTCCAAACGGTGTACAAAAAGAAAGTAGGCAAGCTATCCCGATGGCCCACTCAGTCTGTTTCACCAAGCTAGGCTGCACCGAAGCCCAGGATCACGCTTGGGATCCGCAGTCTCCCCAACCCTAACCCTTACTTGAGTTTTAACACAAATTTTCTTGTGCAACTGAAACGATACCCCGTCCTTACAGTGCACAGAAAGCCAGTAGGCAAGCTATCCCGATGGCCCACTCAGTCTGTTTCACCAAGCTAGGCTACACCGACTCCCAGGATCCCACCTGGGAAGCCCAGTCTCCCCAACCCTAACCCTAACTTGAGTCTTAACCCTAATTTTCTTGTGCAAATGAAACATCCCCCCGTCCATACGGTTTAGAAAAAGTCAGTAGGCAAGCCATCCCGATTGCCAACTCAATGTGTTCCACCAAGCTAGCCTTCACAGAGGCCCTGGTTGCTACCTGGGAAGCACAGTCTCCCCAACCCAGCCCTAACTTGAGTCTTCTTAACCCTAATTTTCTTGTGCAAGTGAAACATCCCCCCGTCCATACGGTTTAGAAAAAGTCAGTAGGCAAGCGAACCCGATTGCCAACTCAATCTGTTCCAACAAGCTAGCCTTCACAGAGGCCCTGGTTCCTGCCTGGGAAGCACAGTCTCCACAACCCAGCCCTCACTTGGGTATTAATCCTAATTTTCCTGTGCAACTGAAACATCCCCTCGTCCATACAGCGTACAAAAAGACAGTAGGCAAGCAATCCTGATGGCCCACTCAGTCTGTTTCACCAGGCTCGGCTTCATCGAGTCCGTAGTTCCTGCCTGGGAAGCCCAGCCTCCATAACCCTAACGCTAATTTGGGTGTTAATGCTAATGTTCTTCTGCAATGGAAACATCCCCCCATGGATAAGGTGTACTAAAACGGAGTAGGGAAGCCATCCTGGTGGCCCACTCAAGTCTGTTTCACCAAGCTAGGCTTCACAGAAGGTCTGGTTCCCTCCAGGGAAGCCTAGACTCCCCAACCTTACCCCTAACTAGAGTCTTGGCCCTAATTTTCTTGTCAACTGAAACATTCCCCCGTCCAAACGGTGTACAAAAAGAAAGTAGGCAAGCTATCCCGATGGCCCACTCAGTCTGTTTCACCAAGCTAGGCTGCACCGAAGCCCAGGATCACGCTTGGGATCCGCAGTCTCCCCAACCCTAACCGTAACTTGAGTTTTAACACAAATTTTCTTGTGCAACTGAAACGATACCCCGTCCTTACAGTGCACAGAAAGCCAGTAGGCAAGCTATCCCGATGGCCCACTCAGTCTGTTTCACCAAGCTAGGCTACACCGACGCCCAGGATCCCACCTGGGAAGCCCAGTCTCCCCAACCCTAACCCTAACTTGAGTCTAAACCCTAATTTTCTTGTGCAAGTGAAACATCCCTCCGTCCATACGGTTTAGAAAAAGTCAGTAGGCAAGCGAACCCGATTGCCAACTCAATCTGTTCCACTAAGCTAGCCTTCACAAAGGCCCTGGTTGCTGCCTGGGAAGCACAGTCTCCCCAACCCAGCCCTAACTTGGGTATTAATCCTAATTTTCCTGTGCAACTGAAACATCCCCTCGTCCATGCACCGTACAAAAAGACAGTAGGCAAGCCATCCCGATTGCCAACTCAATGTGTTCCACCAAGCTAGCCTTCACAGAGGCCCTGGTTGCTACCTGGGAAGCACAGTCTCCCCAACCCAGCCCTAACTTGAGTCTTCTTAACCCTAATTTTCTTGTGCAAGTGAAACATCCCTCCGTCCATACGGTTTAGAAAAAGTCAGTAGGCAAGCCATCCCGATTGCCAACTCAATCTGTTCCACCAAGCTATCCTTCACAGAGGCCCTGCTTCCTGCCTGGGAAGCCCGGTCTCACCAACCCTAACCCTAACTTGAGTCTTCTTAACCCTAATTTTCTTGTGCAAGTGAAACATCCCCCTGTCCATACGGTTTAGAAAAAGTCAGTAGGCAAGCGAACCCGATTGCCAACTCAATCTGTTCCAACAAGCTAGCCTTCACAGAGGCCCTGGTTCCTCCCTGGGAAGCACAGTCTCCACAACCCAGCCCTCACTTGGGTATTAATCCTAATTTTCCTGTGCAACTGAAACATCCCCTCGTCCATACAGTGTACAAAAAGACAGTAGGCAAGCAATCCCGATGCCCACTCAGTCTGTTTCACCAGGCTCGGCTTCATCGAGGCCGTAGTTCCTTCCTGGGAAGCCCAGCCTCCATAACCCTAACCCTAATTTGGGTGTTAATGCTAATGTTCTTCTGCAATGGAAACATCCCCCCATGGATAAGGTGTACTAAAACGGAGTAGGGAAGCCATCCTGGTGGCCCACTCAAGTCTGTTTCACCAAGCTAGGCTTCACAGAAGGTCTGGTTCCCTCCAGGGAAGCCTAGACTCCCCAACCTTACCCCTAACTAGAGTCTTGGCCCTAATTTTCTTGTCAACTGAAACATTCCCCCGTCCAAACGGTGTACAAAAGGAAAGTAGGCAAGCTATCCCGATGGCCCACTCAGTCTGTTTCACCAAGCTAGGCTGCACCGAAGCCCAGGATCACGCTTGGGATCCGCAGTCTCCCCAACCCTAACCGTAAATTGAGTTTTAACACAAACTTTCTTGTGCAACTAAAACGATACCCCGTCCTTACAGTGCACAGAAAGCCAGTAGGCAAGCTATCCCGATGGCCCACTCAGTCTGTTTCACCAAGCTAGGCTACACCGACGCCCAGGATCCCACCTGGGAAGCCCAGTCTCCCCAACCCTAACCCTAACTTGAGTCTTAACCCTAATTTTCTTGTGCAAGTGAAACATCCCTCCGTCCATACGGTTTAGAAAAAGTCAGTAGGCAAGCCATCCCGATTGCCAACTCAATCTGTTCCACCAAGCTAGCCTTCACAAAGGCCCTGGTTGCTGCCTGGGAAGCACAGTCTCCCCAACCCAGCCCTAACTTGGGTATTAATCCTAATTTTCCTGCGCAACTGAAACATCCCCTCGTCCATGCACCGTACAAAAAGACAGTAGGCAAGCCATCCCGATTGCCAACTCAATGTGTTCTACCAAGCTAGACTTCACAGAGGCCCTGGTTGCTACCTGGGAAGCACAGTCTCCCCAACCCAGCCCTAACTTGAGTCTTCTTAACCCTAATTTTCTTGTGCAAGTGAAACATCCCCCCGTCCATACGGTTTAGAAAAAGTCAGTAGGCAAGCCATCCCGATTGCCAAGTCAATGTGTTCCACCAAGCTAGCCTTCACAGAGGCCCTGCTTCCTGCCTGGGAAGCCCGGTCTCACCAACCCTAACCCTAACTTGAGTCTTTTTAACCCTAATTTTCTTGTGCTAGTGAAACCTCCCCCCGTCCATACGGTTTAGAAAAAGTCAGTAGGCAAGCGAACCCGATTGCCAACTCAATCTGTTCCACCAAACTAGCCTTCACAGAGGCCCTGGTTCCTGCCTGGGAAGCACAGTCTCCCCAACCCAGCCCTCACTTGGGTATTAATCCTAATTTTCCTGTGCAACTGAAACATCCCCTTGTCCATACAGCGTACAAAAAGACAGTAGGCAAGCAATCCTGATGGCCCACTCAGTCTGTTTCACCAAGCTAGGCTACACCGAAGCCCAGGATCCCGCCTGGGAAGCCCAGCCTCCATAACCCTAACCCTAATTTGGGTCTTAATGCTAATGTACTTCTGCAACGGGAACATCCCCCCATGGACACGATGTAATAAAACGGAGTAGGGAAGCCATCCTGGTGGCCAACACAAGTCTGTTTCACCAAGCTAGGCTTCACAGAGGGTCTGGTTCCCTCCAGGGAAGCCTAGCCTCCCCAACCTTAACCCTAACTAGAGTCTTGTCCCTAATTTTCTTGTGCAACTGAAACATTCCCCCGTCCAAACGGTGTACAAAAAGAAAGTAGGCAAGCTATCCCGATGGCCCACTCAGTCTTTTTCACCAAGCTAGGCTGCACCGAAGCCCAGGATCATGCTTCGGATCCGCAGTCTCCCCAACCCTAACCCTAACTTGAGTCTTAACCCTAATTTTCTTGTGCAAGTGAAACATCCCCCCGTCCATACGGTTTAGAAAAAGTCAGTAGGCAAGCCATCCCGATTGCCAACTCAATGTGTTACACCAAGCTAGCCTTCACAGAGGCCCTGGTTGCTGCCTGGGAAGCACAGTCTCCCCAACCCAGCCCTAACTTGGGTATTAATCCTAATTTTCCTGTGCAACTGAAACATCCCCTCGTCCATACAGCGTACAAAAAGACAGTAGGCAAGCAATCCTGATGGCCCACTCAGTCTGTTTCACCAGGCTCGGCTTCATCGAGGCCGTAGTTCCTGCCTGGGAAGCCCTGCCTCCATAACCCTAACCCTAATTTGGGTGTTAATGCTAATGTTCTTCTGCAATGGAAACATCCCCCCATGGATACGGTGTACTAAAACGAAGTAGGGAAGCCATCCTGGTGGCCCACTCCAGTCTGTTTCACCAAGCTAGGCTTCACAGAGGATCTTGTTCCCTCCAGGGAAGCCTAGCCTCCCCAACCTTACCCCTAACTAGAGTCTTGGCCCTAATTTTCTTGTGCAACTGAAACATTCCCCTGTCCAAACGGTGTACAAAAAGAAAGTAGGCAAGCTATCCCGATGGCCCACTCAGTCTTTTTCACCAAGCTAGGCTGCACCGAAGCCCAGGATCATGCTTCGGATCCGCAGTCTCCCCAACCCTAACCCTAACTTGAGTTTTTACACAAATTTTCTTGTGCAACTGAAACGATACCCCGTCCTTACAGTGCACAGAAAGCCAGTAGGAAAGCTATCCCGATGGCCCACTCAGTCTGTTTCACCAAGCTAGGCTACACCGAAGCCCAGGATCCCGCCTGGGAAGCCCAGTCTCCCCAACCCTAACCCTAACTTGAGTCTTAACCCTAATTTTCTTGTGCAAGTGAAACATCCCTCCGTCCATACGGTTTAGAAAAGTCAGTAGGCAAGCCATCCCGATTGCCAACTCAATCTGTTCCACCAAGCTAGCCTTCACAGAGTCCCTGGTTGCTGCCTGGGAAGCACAGTCTCCCCAACCCAGCCCTCAGTTGGGTATTAATCCTAATTTTCCTGTGCAACTGAAACATCCCCTTGTCCATACAGCGTACAAAAAGACAGTAGGCAAGCAATCCTGATGGCCCACTCAGTCTGTTTCACCAGGCTCGGCTTCATCGAGTCCGTAGTTCCTGCCTGGGAAGCCCAGCCTCCATAACCCTAACGCTAATTTGGGTGTTAATGCTAATGTTCTTCTGCAATGGAAACATCCCCCCATGGATAAGGTGTACTAAAACGGAGTAGGGAAGCCATCCTGGTGGCCCACTCAAGTCTGTTTCACCAAGCTAGGCTTCACAGAAGGTCTGGTTCCCTCCAGTGAAGCCTAGACTCCCCAACCTTACCCCTAACTAGAGTCTTGGCCCTAATTTTCTTGTCAACTGAAACATTCCCCCGTCCAAACGGTGTACAAAAAGAAAGTAGGCAAGCTATCCCGATGGCCCACTCAGTCTGTTTCACCAAGCTAGGCTGCACCGAAGCCCAGGATCACGCTTGGGATCCGCAGTCTCCCCAACCCTAACCGTAACTTGAGTTTTAACACAAATTTTCTTGTGCAACTGAAACGATACCCCGTCCTTACAGTGCACAGAAAGCCAGTAGGCAAGCTATCCCGATGGCCCACTCAGTCTGTTTCACCAAGCTAGGATACACCGACGCCCAGGATCCCACCTGGGAAGCCCAGTCTCCCCAACCCCAACCCTAACTTGAGTCTTAACCCTAATTTTCTTGTGCAAGTGAAACATCCCTCCGTCCATACGGTTTAGAAAAAGTCAGTAGGCAAGCCATCCCGATTGCCAACTCAATCTGTTCCACCAAGCTAGCCTTCACAGAGGCCCTGGTTGCTGCCTGGGAAGCACAGTCTCCCCAACCCAGCCCTCAGTTGGGTATTAATCCTAATTTTCCTGTGCAACTGAAACATCCCCTTGTCCATACAGCGTACAAAAAGACAGTAGGCAAGCAATCCTGATGGCCCACTCAGTCTGTTTCACCAGGCTCGGCTTCATCGAGTCCGTAGTTCCTGCCTGGGAAGCCCAGCCTCCATAACCCTAACGCTAATTTGGGTGTTAATGCTAATGTTCTTCTGCAATGGAAACATCCCCCCATGGATAAGGTGTACTAAAACGGAGTAGGGAAGCCATCCTGGTGGCCCACTCAAGTCTGTTTCACCAAGCTAGGCTTCACAGAAGGTCTGGTTCCCTCCAGTGAAGCCTAGACTCCCCAACCTTACCCCTAACTAGAGTCTTGGCCCTAATTTTCTTGTCAACTGAAACATTCCCCCGTCCAAACGGTGTACAAAAAGAAAGTAGGCAAGCTATCCCGATGGCCCACTCAGTCTGTTTCACCAAGCTAGGCTGCACCGAAGCCCAGGATCACGCTTGGGATCCGCAGTCTCCCCAACCCTAACCGTAACTTGAGTTTTAACACAAATTTTCTTGTGCAACTGAAACGATACCCCGTCCTTACAGTGCACAGAAAGCCAGTAGGCAAGCTATCCCGATGGCCCACTCAGTCTGTTTCACCAAGCTAGGATACACCGACGCCCAGGATCCCACCTGGGAAGCCCAGTCTCCCCAACCCTAACCCTAACTTGAGTCTTAACCCTAATTTTCTTGTGCAAGTGAAACATCCCTCCGTCCATACGGTTTAGAAAAAGTCAGTAGGCAAGCCATCCCGATTGCCAACTCAATCTGTTCCACCAAGCTAGCCTTCACAGAGGCCCTGGTTGCTGCCTGGGAAGCACAGTCTCCCCAACCCAGCCCTCACTTGGGTATTAATCCTAATTTTCCTGTGCAACTGAAACATCCCCTCGTCCATACAGCGTACAAAAAGACAGTAGGCAAGCAATCCGGATGGCCCACTCAGTCTGTTTCACCAGGCTCGGCTTCATCGAGGCCGTAGTTCCTGCCTGGGAAGCCCAGCCTCCATAAACCTAACCCTAATTTGGGTGTTAATGCTAATGTTCTTCTGCAATGGAAAAATCCCCCCATGGATACGGTGTACTAAAACGGAGTAGGGAAGCCATCCTGGTGGCCCACTCAAGTCTGTTTCACCAAGCTAGGCTTCACAGAAGGTCTGGTTCCCTCCAGGGAAGCCTAGACTCCCCAACCTTACCCCTAACTAGAGTCTTGGCCCTAATTTTCTTGTCAACTGAAACATTCCCCCGTCCAAACGGTGTACAAAAAGAAAGTAGGCAAGCTATCCCGATGGCCCACTCAGTCTGTTTCACCAAGCTAGGCTGCACCGAAGCCCAGGATCACGCTTGGGATCCGCAGTCTCCCCAACCCTAACCCTAACTTGAGTTTTAACACAAATTTTCTTGTGCAACTGAAACGATACCCCGTCCTTACAGTGCACAGAAAGCCAGTAGGCAAGCTATCCCGATGGCCCACTCAGTCTGTTTCACCAAGCTAGGCTACACCGACGCCCAGGATCCCACCTGGGAAGCCCAGTCTCCCCAACCCTAACCCTAACTTGAGTCTTAACCCTAATTTTCTTGTGCAAATGAAACATCCCCCCGTCCATACGGTTTAGAAAAAGTCAGTAGGCAAGCCATCCCGATTGCCAACTCAATGTGTTCCACCAAGCTAGCCTTCACAGAGGCCCTGGTTGCTACCTGGGAAGCACAGTCTCCCCAACCCAGCCCTAACTTGAGTCTTCTTAACCCTAATTTTCTTGTGCAAGTGAAACATCCCCCCGTCCATACGGTTTAGAAAAAGTCAGTAGGCAAGCGAACCCGATTGCCAACTCAATCTGTTCCAACAAGCTAGCCTTCACAGAGGCCCTGGTTCCTGCCTGGGAAGCACAGTCTCCACAACCCAGCCCTCACTTGGGTATTAATCCTAATTTTCCTGTGCAACTGAAACATCCCCTCGTCCATACAGCGTACAAAAAGACAGTAGGCAAGCAATCCTGATGGCCCACTCAGTCTGTTTCACCAGGCTCGGCTTCATCGAGTCCGTAGTTCCTGCCTGGGAAGCCCAGCCTCCATAACCCTAACGCTAATTTGGGTGTTAATGCTAATGTTCTTCTGCAATGGAAACATCCCCCCATGGATAAGGTGTACTAAAACGGAGTAGGGAAGCCATCCTGGTGGCCCACTCAAGTCTGTTTCACCAAGCTAGGCTTCACAGAAGGTCTGGTTCCCTCCAGGGAAGCCTAGACTCCCCAACCTTACCCCTAACTAGAGTCTTGGCCCTAATTTTCTTGTCAACTGAAACATTCCCCCGTCCAAACGGTGTACAAAAAGAAAGTAGGCAAGCTATCCCGATGGCCCACTCAGTCTGTTTCACCAAGCTAGGCTGCACCGAAGCCCAGGATCACGCTTGGGATCCGCAGTCTCCCCAACCCTAACCGTAACTTGAGTTTTAACACAAATTTTCTTGTGCAACTGAAACGATACCCCGTCCTTACAGTGCACAGAAAGCCAGTAGGCAAGCTATCCCGATGGCCCACTCAGTCTGTTTCACCAAGCTAGGCTACACCGACGCCCAGGATCCCACCTGGGAAGCCCAGTCTCCCCAACCCTAACCCTAACTTGAGTCTTAACCCTAATCTTCTTGTGCAAGTGAAACATCCCCCCGTCCATACGGTTTAGAAAAAGTCAGTAGGCAAGCGAACCCGATTGCCAACTCAATCTGTTCCAACAAGCTAGCCTTCACAGAGGCCCTGGTTCCTGCCTGGGAAGCACAGTCTCCACAACCCAGCCCTCACTTGGGTATTAATCCTAATTTTCCTGTGCAACTGAAACATCCCCTCGTCCATACAGCGTACAAAAAGACAGTAGGCAAGCAATCCTGATGCCCACTCAGTCTGTTTCACCAGGCTCGGCTTCATCGAGGCCGTAGTTCCTTCCTGGGAAGCCCAGCCTCCATAACCCTAACCCTAATTTGGGTGTTAATGCTAATGTTCTTCTGCAATGGAAACATCCCCCCATGGATAAGGTGTACTAAAACGGAGTAGAGAAGCCATCCTGGTGGCCCACTCAAGTCTGTTTCACCAAGCTAGGCTTCACAGAAGGTCTGGTTCCCTCCAGGGAAGCCTAGACTCCCCAACCTTACCCCTAACTAGAGTCTTGGCCCTAATTTTCTTGTCAACTGAAACATTCCCCCGTCCAAACGGTGTACAAAAAGAAAGTAGGCAAGCTATCCCGATGGCCCACTCAGTCTGTTTCACCAAGCTAGGCTGCACCGAAGCCCAGGATCACGCTTGGGATCCGCAGTCTCCCCAACCCTAACCGTAAATTGAGTTTTAACACAAACTTTCTTGTGCAACTGAAACGATACCCCGTCCTTACAGTGCACAGAAAGCCAGTAGGCAAGCTATCCCGATGGCCCACTCAGTCTGTTTCACCAAGCTAGGCTACACCGACGCCCAGGATCCCACCTGGGAAGCCCAGTCTCCCCAACCCTAACCCTAACTTGAGTCTAAACCCTAATTTTCTTGTGCAAGTGAAACATCCCTCCGTCCATACGGTTTAGAAAAAGTCAGTAGGCAAGCGAACCCGATTGCCAACTCAATCTGTTCCACTAAGCTAGCCTTCACAAAGGCCCTGGTTGCTGCCTGGGAAGCACAGTCTCCCCAACCCAGCCCTAACTTGGGTATTAATCCTAATTTTCCTGTGCAACTGAAACATCCCCTCGTCCATGCACCGTACAAAAAGACAGTAGGCAAGCCATCCCGATTGCCAACTCAATGTGTTCCACCAAGCTAGCCTTCACAGAGGCCCTGGTTGCTACCTGGGAAGCACAGTCTCCCCAACCCAGCCCTAACTTGAGTCTTCTTAACCCTAATTTTCTTGTGCAAGTGAAACATCCCTCCGTCCATACGGTTTAGAAAAAGTCAGTAGGCAAGCCATCCCGATTGCCAACTCAATCTGGTCCACCAAGCTATCCTTCACAGAGGCCCTGCTTCCTGCCTGGGAAGCCCGGTCTCACCAACCCTAACCCTAACTTGAGTCTTCTTAACCCTAATTTTCTTGTGCAAGTGAAACATCCCCCTGTCCATACGGTTTAGAAAAAGTCAGTAGGCAAGCGAACCCGATTGCCAACTCAATCTGTTCCAACAAGCTAGCCTTCACAGAGGCCCTGGTTCCTCCCTGGGAAGCACAGTCTCCCCAACCCAGCCCTCACTTGGGTATTAATCCTAATTTTCCTGTGCAACTGAAACATCCCCTTGTCCATACAGCGTACAAAAAGACAGTAGGCAAGCAATCCTGATGGCCCACTCAGTCTGTTTCACCAGGCTCGGCTTCATCGAGGCCGTAGTTCCTGCCTGGGCAGCCCTGCCTCCATAACCCTAACCCTAATTTGGGTTTTAATGCTAATGTTCTTCTGCAATGGAAACATCCCCCCATGGATACGGTGTATTAAAACGGAGTAGGGAAGCCATCCTGGTGGCCCACTCAAGTCTGTTTCACCAAGCTAGGCTTCACAGAGGGTCTGGTTTCCTCCAGGAAGGCCTAGCCTCCCCAACCTTACCCCTAACTAGAGTCTTGGCCCTAATTTTCTTGTGCAACTGAAACATTCCCCCGTCCAAACGGTGTACAAAAGGAAAGTAGGCAAGCTATCCCGATGGCCCACTCAGTCTTTTTCACCAAGCTGGGCTTCACCGAAGCCCAGGATCACGTTTGGGATCCGCAGTCTCCCCAACCCTAACCCTAACTTGAGTTTTTACACAAATTTTCTTGTGCAACTGAAACGATACCACGTCCTCACAGTGCACAGAAAGCCAGTAGGAAAGCTATCCCGATGGCCCACTCAGTCTGTTTCACCAAGCTAGGCTACACCGAAGCCCAGGATCCCGCCTGGGAAGCCCAGCCTCCATAACCCTAACCCTAATTTGGGTCTTAATGCTAATGTACTTCTGCAACGGGAACATCCCCCCATGGACACGATGTACTAAAACGGAGTAGGGAAGCCATCCTGGTGGCCCACTCAAGTCTGTTTCACCAAGCTAGGCTTCACAAAGGGTCTGGTTCCCTCCAGGGAAGCCTAGCCTCCCCAACCTTAACCCTAACTAGAGTCTTGGCCCTAATTTTCTTGTGCAACTGAAAAATTCCCCCGTCCAAACGGTGTACAAAAGGAAAGTAGGCAAGCTATCCCGATGGCCCACTCAGTCTTTTTCACCAAGCTGGGCTGCACCGAAGCCCAGGATTACGCTTGGGATCCGCAGTCTCCCCAACCCTAACCCTAACTTGAGTTTTTACACAAATTTTCTTGTGCAACTGAAATGATACCCTTTCCTTACAGTGCACAGAAAGCCAGAAGGAAAGCTAACCCGATGGCCCACTCAGTCTGTTTCACCAAGCTAGGCTACACCGAAGGCCAGGATCCCGCCTGGGAAGCCCAGTCTCCCCAACCCTAACCCTAACTTGAGTCTTAACCCTAATTTTCTTGTGTAAGTGAAACATCCTCCCGTCCTTACGGTTTAGAAAAAGGCAGTAGGCAAGCCATCCTGATTGCCAACTCAATCTGTTCCACCAAGCTAGCCTTCACAGAGGCCCTGGTTCCTGCCTGGGAAGCCCGGTCTCACCAACCCTAACCCTAACTTGAGTCTTCTTAACCCTAATTTTCTTGTGCAAGTGAAACATCCCCCCGTCCATACGGTTTAGAAAAAGTCAGTAGGCAAGCGAACCCGATTGCCAACTCAATCTGTTCCACCAAGCTAGCCTTCACAGAGGCCCTGGTTCCTGCCTGGGAAGCACAGTCTCCCCAACCCAGCCCTCACTTGGGTATTAATCCTAATTTTCCTGTGCAACTGAAACATCCCCTCATCCATACAGCGTACAAAAAGACAGTAGGCAAGCAATCCTGATGGCCCACTCAGTCTGTTTCACCAGGCTCGGCTTCATCGAGGCCGTAGTTCCTGCCTGGGAAGCCCAGCCTCCATAACCCTAACCCTAATTTGGGTCTTAATGCTAATATTCTTCTGCAATGGAAACATCCCCCCATGGATACGGTGTACTAAAACGGAGTAGGGAAGCCATCCTGTTGGGCCACTCAAGTCTATTTCACCAAGCTAGGCTTCACAGAGGGTCTGGTTCCCTCCAGGGAAGCCTAGCCTCCCCAACCTTACCCCTAACTAGAGTCTTGGCCCTAATTTTCTTGTGCAACTGAAACATTCCCCCGTCCAAACGGTGTACAAAAAGAAAGTAGGCAAGCTATCCCGATGGCCCACTCAGTCTGTTTCACCAAGCTAGGCTGCACCGAAGCCCAGGATCACGCTTGGGATCCGCAGTCTCCCCAACCCTAACCCTAACTTGAGTTTTAACACAAATTTTCTTGTGCAACTGAAACGATACCCCGTCCTTACAGTGCACAGAAAGCCAGTAGGCAAGCTATCCCGATGGCCCACTCAGTCTGTTTCACCAAGCTAGGCTACACCGACGCCCAGGATCCCACCTGGGAAGCCCAGTCTCCCCAACCCTAACCCTAACTTGAGTCTTAACCCTAATTTTCTTGTGCAAATGAAACATCCCCCCGTCCATACGGTTTAGAAAAAGTCAGTAGGCAAGCCATCCCGATTGCCAACTCAATGTGTTCCACCAAGCTAGCCTTCACAGAGGCCCTGGTTGCTACCTGGGAAGCACAGTCTCCCCAACCCAGCCCTAACTTGAGTCTTCTTAACCCTAATTTTCTTGTGCAAGTGAAACATCCCCCCGTCCATACGGTTTAGAAAAAGTCAGTAGGCAAGCGAACCCGATTGCCAACTCAATCTGTTCCAACAAGCTAGCCTTCACAGAGGCCCTGGTTCCTGCCTGGGAAGCACAGTCTCCACAACCCAGCCCTCACTTGGGTATTAATCCTAATTTTCCTGTGCAACTGAAACATCCCCTCGTCCATACAGCGTACAAAAAGACAGTAGGCAAGCAATCCTGATGGCCCACTCAGTCTGTTTCACCAGGCTCGGCTTCATCGAGTCCATAGTTCCTGCCTGGGAAGCCCAGCCTCCATAACCCTAACGCTAATTTGGGTGTTAATGCTAATGTTCTTCTGCAATGGAAACATCCCCCCATGGATACGGTGTACTAAAACGGAGTAGGGAAGCCATCCTGGTGGCCCACTCAAGTCTGTTTCACCAAGCTAGGCTTCACAGAAGGTCTGGTTCCCTCCAGGGAAGCCTAGACTCCCCAACCTTACCCCTAACTAGAGTCTTGGCCCTAATTTTCTTGTCAACTGAAACATTCCCCCGTCCAAACGGTGTACAAAAAGAAAGTAGGCAAGCTATCCCGATGGCCCACTCAGTCTGTTTCACCAAGCTAGGCTGCACCGAAGCCCAGGATCACGCTTGGGATCCGCAGTCTCCCCAACCCTAACCCTAACTTGAGTTTTAACACAAATTTTCTTGTGCAACTGAAACGATACCCCGTCCTTACAGTGCACAGAAAGCCAGTAGGCAAGCTATCCCGATGGCCCACTCAGTCTGTTTCACCAAGCTAGGCTACACCGACGCCCAGGATCCCACCTGGGAAGCCCAGTCTCCCCAACCCTAACCCTAACTTGAGTCTTAACCCTAATCTTCTTGTGCAAGTGAAACATCCCCCCGTCCATACGGTTTAGAAAAAGTCAGTAGGCAAGCGAACCCGATTGCCAACTCAATCTGTTCCAACAAGCTAGCCTTCACAGAGGCCCTGGTTCCTGCCTGGGAAGCACAGTCTCCACAACCCAGCCCTCACTTGGGTATTAATCCTAATTTTCCTGTGCAACTGAAACATCCCCTCGTCCATACAGTGTACAAAAAGACAGTAGGCAAGCAATCCCGATGCCCACTCAGTCTATTTCACCAGGCTCGGCTTCATCGAGGCCGTAGTTCCTTCCTGGGAAGCCCAGCCTCCATAACCCTAACCCTAATTTGGGTGTTAATGCTAATGTTCTTCTGCAATGGAAACATCCCCCCATGGATAAGGTGTACTAAAACGGAGTAGGGAAGCCATCCTGGTGGCCCACTCAAGTCTGTTTCACCAAGCTAGGCTTCACAGAAGGTCTGGTTCCCTCCAGGGAAGCCTAGACTCCCCAACCTTACCCCTAACTAGAGTCTTGGCCCTAATTTTCTTGTCAACTGAAACATTCCCCCGTCCAAACGGTGTACAAAAAGAAAGTAGGCAAGCTATCCCGATGGCCCACTCAGTCTGTTTCACCAAGCTAGGCTGCACCGAAGCCCAGGATCACGCTTGGGATCCGCAGTCTCCCCAACCCTAACCGTAAATTGAGTTTTAACACAAACTTTCTTGTGCAACTAAAACGATACCCCGTCCTTACAGTGCACAGGAAGCCAGTAGGCAAGCTATCCCGATGGCCCACTCAGTCTGTTTCACCAAGCTAGGCTACACCGACGCCCAGGATCCCACCTGGGAAGCCCAGTCTCCCCAACCCTAACCCTAACTTGAGTCTTAACCCTAATTTTCTTGTGCAAGTGAAACATCCCTCCGTCCATACGGTTTAGAAAAAGTCAGTAGGCAAGCCATACCGATTGCCAACTCAATCTGTTCCACCAAGCTAGCCTTCACAAAGGCCCTGGTTGCTGCCTGGGAAGCACAGTCTCCCCAACCCAGCCCTAACTTGGGTATTAATCCTAATTTTCCTGTGCAACTGAAACATCCCCTCGTCCATGCACCGTACAAAAAGACAGTAGGCAAGCCATCCCGATTGCCAACTCAATGTGTTCCACCAAGCTAGCCTTCACAGAGGCCCTGGTTGCTACCTGGGAAGCACAGTCTCCCCAACCCAGCCCTAACTTGAGTCTTCTTAACCCTAATTTTCTTGTGCAAGTGAAACATCCCCCCGTCCATACGGTTTAGAAAAAGTCAGTAGGCAAGCGAACCCGATTGCCAACTCAATCTGTTCCAACAAGCTAGCCTTCACAGAGGCCCTGGTTCCTGCCTGGGAAGCACAGTCTCCACAACCCAGCCCTCACTTGGGTATTAATCCTAATTTTCCAGTGCAACTGAAACATCCCCTCCTCTATACAGCGTACAAAAAGCCAGTAGGCAAGCAATCCTGATGGCCCACTCAGTCTGTTTCACCAGGTTCGGCTTCATCGAGGCCGTAGTTCCTGCCTGGGAAGCCCAGCCTCCATAACCCTAACCCTAACTTGGGTGTTAATGTTAATGTTCTTCTGCAATGGAAACATCCCCCCATGGATACGGTGTACTAAAACGGAGTAGGGAAGCCATCCTGGTGGCCCACTCAAGTCTGTTTCACCAAGCTAGGCTTCACAGAAGGTCTGGTTCCCTCCAGGGAAGCCTAGACTCCCCAACCTTACCCCTAACTAGAGTCTTGGCCCTCATTTTCTTGTCAACTGAAACATTCCCCCGTCCAAACGGTGTACAAAAAGAAAGTAGGCAAGCTATCCCGATGGCCCACTCAGTCTGTTTCACCAAGCTAGGCTGCACCGACGACCAGGATCACGCTTGGGATCCGCAGTCTCCCCAACCCTAACCCTTACTTGAGTTTTAACACAAATTTTCTTGTGCAACTGAAATGATACCCCGTCCTTACAGTGCACAGAAAGCCAGTAGGAAAGCTATCCCGATGGCCCACTAAGTCTGTTTCACCAAGCTAGGCTACACCGACGCCCATAATCCCGCCTGGGAAGCCCAGTCTCCCCAACCCTAACCCTAACTTGAGTCTTAACCCTAATTTTCTTGTGCAAGTGAAACATCCCCCCGTCCATACGGTTTAGAAAAAGTCAGTAGGCAAGCCATCCCGATTGCCAACTCAATGTGTTACACCAAGCTAGCCTTCACAGAGGCCCTGGTTGCTGCCTGGGAAGCACAGTCTCCCCAACCCAGCCCTAACTTGGGTATTAATCCTAATTTTCCTGTGCAACTGAAACATCCCCTCGTCCATACAGCGTACAAAAAGACAGTAGGCAAGCAATCCTGATGGCCCACTCAGTCTGTTTCACCAGGCTCGGCTTCATCGAGGCCGTAGTTCCTGCCTGGGAAGCCCTGCCTCCATAACCCTAACCCTAATTTGGGTGTAAATGCTAATGTTCTTCTGCAATGGAAACATCCCCCCATGGATACGGTGTACTAAAACGAAGTAGGGAAGCCATCCTGGTGGCCCACTCCAGTCTGTTTCACCAAGCTAGGCTTCACAGAGGATCTTGTTCCCTCCAGGGAAGCCTAGCCTCCCCAACCTTACCCCTAACTAGAGTCTTGGCCCTAATTTTCTTGTCAACTGAAACATTCCCCTGTCCAAACGGTGTACAAAAAGAAAGTAGGCAAGCTATCCCGATGGCCCACTCAGTCTTTTTCACCAAGCTAGGCTGCACCGAAGCCCAGGATCATGCTTCGGATCCGCAGTCTCCCCAACCCTAACCCTAACTTGAGTTTTTACACAAATTTTCTTGTGCAACTGAAACGATACCCCGTCCTTACAGTGCACAGAAAGCCAGTAGGAAAGCTATCCCGATGGCCCACTCAGTCTGTTTCACCAAGCTAGGCTACACCGAAGCCCAGGATCCCGCCTGGGAAGCCCAGTCTCCCCAACCCTAACCCTAACTTGAGTCTTAACCCTAATTTTCTTGTGCAAGTGAAACATCCCTCCGTCCATACGGTTTAGAAAAGTCAGTAGGCAAGCCATCCCGATTGCCAACTCAATCTGTTCCACCAAGCTAGCCTTCACAGAGTCCCTGGTTGCTGCCTGGGAAGCACAGTCTCCCCAACCCAGCCCTCAGTTGGGTATTAATCCTAATTTTCCTGTGCAACTGAAACATCCCCTTGTCCATACAGCGTACAAAAAGACAGTAGGCAAGCAATCCTGATGGCCCACTCAGTCTGTTTCACCAGGCTCGGCTTCATCGAGTCCGTAGTTCCTGCCTGGGAAGCCCAGCCTCCATAACCCTAACGCTAATTTGGGTGTTAATGCTAATGTTCTTCTGCAATGGAAACATCCCCCCATGGATAAGGTGTACTAAAACGGAGTAGGGAAGCCATCCTGGTGGCCCACTCAAGTCTGTTTCACCAAGCTAGGCTTCACAGAAGGTCTGGTTCCCTCCAGTGAAGCCTAGACTCCCCAAACTTACCCCTAACTAGACTCTTGGCCCTAATTTTCTTGTCAACTGAAACATTCCCCCGTCCAAACGGTGTACAAAAAGAAAGTAGGCAAGCTATCCCGATGGCCCACTCAGTCTGTTTCACCAAGCTAGGCTGCACCGAAGCCCAGGATCACGCTTGGGATCCGCAGTCTCCCCAACCCTAACCGTAACTTGAGTTTTAACACAAATTTTCTTGTGCAACTGAAACGATACCCCGTCCTTACAGTGCACAGAAAGCCAGTAGGCAAGCTATCCCGATGGCCCACTCAGTCTGTTTCACCAAGCTAGGATACACCGACGCCCAGGATCCCACCTGGGAAGACCAGTCTCCCCAACCCTAACCCTAACTTGAGTCTTAACCCTAATTTTCTTGTGCAAGTGAAACATCCCTCCGTCCATACGGTTTAGAAAAAGTCAGTAGGCAAGCCATCCCGATTGCCAACTCAATCTGTTCCACCAAGCTAGCCTTCACAGAGGCCCTGGTTGCTGCCTGGGAAGCACAGTCTCCCCAACCCAGCCCTCACTTGGGTATTAATCCTAATTTTCCTGTGCAACTGAAACATCCCCTCGTCCATACAGCGTACAAAAAGACAGTAGGCAAGCAATCCGGATGGCCCACTCAGTCTGTTTCACCAGGCTCGGCTTCATCGAGGCCGTAGTTCCTGCCTGGGAAGCCCAGCCTCCATAAACCTAACCCTAATTTGGGTGTTAATGCTAATGTTCTTCTGCAATGGAAAAATCCCCCCATGGATACGGTGTACTAAAACGGAGTAGGGAAGCCATCCTGGTGGCCCACTCAAGTCTGTTTCACCAAGCTAGGCTTCACAGAAGGTCTGGTTCCCTCCAGGGAAGCCTAGACTCCCCAACCTTACCCCTAACTAGAGTCTTGGCCCTAATTTTCTTGTCAACTGAAACATTCCCCCGTCCAAACGGTGTACAAAAAGAAAGTAGGCAAGCTATCCCGATGGCCCACTCAGTCTGTTTCACCAAGCTAGGCTGCACCGAAGCCCAGGATCACGCTTGGTATCCGCAGTCTCCCCAACCCTAACCCTTACTTGAGTTTTAACACAAATTTTCTTGTGCAACTGAAACGATACCCCGTCCTTACAGTGCACAGAAAGCCAGTAGGCAAGCTATCCCGATGGCCCACTCAGTCTGTTTCACCAAGCTAGGCTACACCGACTCCCAGGATCCCACCTGGGAAGCCCAGTCTCCCCAACCCTAACCCTAACTTGAGTCTTAACCCTAATTTTCTTGTGCAAATGAAACATCCCCCCGTCCATACGGTTTAGAAAAAGTCAGTAGGCAAGCCATCCCGATTGCCAACTCAATGTGTTCCACCAAGCTAGCCTTCACAGAGGCCCTGGTTGCTACCTGGGAAGCACAGTCTCCCCAACCCAGCCCTAACTTGAGTCTTCTTAACCCTAATTTTCTTGTGCAAGTGAAACATCCCCCCGTCCATACGGTTTAGAAAAAGTCAGTAGGCAAGCGAACCCGATTGCCAACTCAATCTGTTCCAACAAGCTAGCCTTCACAGAGGCCCTGGTTCCTGCCTGGGAAGCACAGTCTCCACAACCCAGCCCTCACTTGGGTATTAATCCTAATTTTCCTGTGCAACTGAAACATCCCCTCGTCCATACAGCGTACAAAAAGACAGTAGGCAAGCAATCCTGATGGCCCACTCACTCTGTTTCACCAGGCTCGGCTTCATCGAGTCCGTAGTTCCTGCCTGGGAAGCCCAGCCTCCATAACCCTAACGCTAATTTGGGTGTTAATGCTAATGTTCTTCTGCAATGGAAACATCCCCCCATGGATAAGGTGTACTAAAACGGAGTAGGGAAGCCATCCTGGTGGCCCACTCAAGTCTGTTTCACCAAGCTAGGCTTCACAGAAGGTCTGGTTCCCTCCAGGGAAGCCTAGACTCCCCAACCTTACCCCTAACTAGAGTCTTGGCCCTAATTTTCTTGTCAACTGAAACATTCCCCCGTCCAAACGGTGTACAAAAAGAAAGTAGGCAAGCTATCCCGATGGCCCACTCAGTCTGTTTCACCAAGCTAGGCTGCACCGAAGCCCAGGATCACGCTTGGGATCCGCAGTCTCCCCAACCCTAACCGTAACTTGAGTTTTAACACAAATTTTCTTGTGCAACTGAAACGATACCCCGTCCTTACAGTGCACAGAAAGCCAGTAGGCAAGCTATCCCGATGGCCCACTCAGTCTGTTTCACCAAGCTAGGCTACACCGACGCCCAGGATCCCACCTGGGAAGCCCAGTCTCCCCAACCCTAACCCTAACTTGAGTCTAAACCCTAATTTTCTTGTGCAAGTGAAACATCCCTCCGTCCATACGGTTTAGAAAAAGTCAGTAGGCAAGCGAACCCGATTGCCAACTCAATCTGTTCCACTAAGCTAGCCTTCACAAAGGCCCTGGTTGCTGCCTGGGAAGCACAGTCTCCCCAACCCAGCCCTAACTTGGGTATTAATCCTAATTTTCCTGTGCAACTGAAACATCCCCTCGTCCATGCACCGTACAAAAAGACAGTAGGCAAGCCATCCCGATTGCCAACTCAATGTGTTCCACCAAGCTAGCCTTCACAGAGGCCCTGGTTGCTACCTGGGAAGCACAGTCTCCCCAACCCAGCCCTAACTTGAGTCTTCTTAACCCTAATTTTCTTGTGCAAGTGAAACATCCCTCCGTCCATACGGTTTAGAAAAAGTCAGTAGGCAAGCCATCCCGATTGCCAACTCAATCTGTTCCACCAAGCTATCCTTCACAGAGGCCCTGCTTCCTGCCTGGGAAGCCCGGTCTCACCAACCCTAACCCTAACTTGAGTCTTCTTAACCCTAATTTTCTTGTGCAAGTGAAACATCCCCCTGTCCATACGGTTTAGAAAAAGTCAGTAGGCAAGCGAACCCGATTGCCAACTCAATCTGTTCCAACAAGCTAGCCTTCACAGAGGCCCTGGTTCCTCCCTGGGAAGCACAGTCTCCACAACCCAGCCCTCACTTGGGTATTAATCCTAATTTTCCTGTGCAACTGAAACATCCCCTCGTCCATACAGTGTACAAAAAGACAGTAGGCAAGCAATCCCGATGCCCACTCAGTCTGTTTCACCAGGCTCGGCTTCATCGAGGCCGTAGTTCCTTCCTGGGAAGCCCAGCCTCCATAACCCTAACCCTAATTTGGGTGTTAATGCTAATGTTCTTCTGCAATGGAAACATCCCCCCATGGATAAGGTGTACTAAAACGGAGTAGGGAAGCCATCCTGGTGGCCCACTCAAGTCTGTTTCACCAAGCTAGGCTTCACAGAAGGTCTGGTTCCCTCCAGGGAAGCCTAGACTCCCCAACCTTACCCCTAACTAGAGTCTTGGCCCTAATTTTCTTGTCAACTGAAACATTCCCCCGTCCAAACGGTGTACAAAAGGAAAGTAGGCAAGCTATCCCGATGGCCCACTCAGTCTGTTTCACCAAGCTAGGCTGCACCGAAGCCCAGGATCACGCTTGGGATCCGCAGTCTCCCCAACCCTAACCGTAAATTGAGTTTTAACACAAACTTTCTTGTGCAACTAAAACGATACCCCGTCCTTACAGTGCACAGAAAGCCAGTAGGCAAGCTATCCCGATGGCCCACTCAGTCTGTTTCACCAAGCTAGGCTACACCGACGCCCAGGATCCCACCTGGGAAGCCCAGTCTCCCCAACCCTAACCCTAACTTGAGTCTTAACCCTAATTTTCTTGTGCAAGTGAAACATCCCTCCGTCCATACGGTTTAGAAAAAGTCAGTAGGCAAGCCATCCCAATTGCCAACTCAATCTGTTCCACCAAGCTAGCCTTCACAAAGGCCCTGGTTGCTGCCTGGGAAGCACAGTCTCCCCAACCCAGCCCTAACTTGGGTATTAATCCTAATTTTCCTGCGCAACTGAAACATCCCCTCGTCCATGCACCGTACAAAAAGACAGTAGGCAAGCCATCCCGATTGCCAACTCAATGTGTTCTACCAAGCTAGACTTCACAGAGGCCCTGGTTGCTACCTGGGAAGCACAGTCTCCCCAACCCAGCCCTAACTTGAGTCTTCTTAACCCTAATTTTCTTGTGCAAGTGAAACATCCCCCCGTCCATACGGTTTAGAAAAAGTCAGTAGGCAAGCCATCCCGATTGCCAAGTCAATGTGTTCCACCAAGCTAGCCTTCACAGAGGCCCTGCTTCCTGCCTGGGAAGCCCGGTCTCACCAACCCTAACCCTAACTTGAGTCTTTTTAACCCTAATTTTCTTGTGCTAGTGAAACCTCCCCCCGTCCATACGGTTTAGAAAAAGTCAGTAGGCAAGCGAACCCGATTGCCAACTCAATCTGTTCCACCAAACTAGCCTTCACAGAGGCCCTGGTTCCTGCCTGGGAAGCACAGTCTCCCCAACCCAGCCCTCACTTGGGTATTAATCCTAATTTTCCTGTGCAACTGAAACATCCCCTTGTCCATACAGCGTACAAAAAGACAGTAGGCAAGCAATCCTGATGGCCCACTCAGTCTGTTTCACCAAGCTAGGCTACACCGAAGCCCAGGATCCCGCCTGGGAAGCCCAGCCTCCATAACCCTAACCCTAATTTGGGTCTTAATGCTAATGTACTTCTGCAACGGGAACATCCCCCCATGGACACGATGTAATAAAACGGAGTAGGGAAGCCATCCTGGTGGCCAACACAAGTCTGTTTCACCAAGCTAGGCTTCACAGAGGGTCTGGTTCCCTCCAGGGAAGCCTAGCCTCCCCAACCTTAACCCTAACTAGAGTCTTGTCCCTAATTTTCTTGTGCAACTGAAACATTCCCCCGTCCAAACGGTGTACAAAAAGAAAGTAGGCAAGCTATCCCGATGGCCCACTCAGTCTTTTTCACCAAGCTAGGCTGCACCGAAGCCCAGGATCATGCTTCGGATCCGCAGTCTCCCCAACCCTAACCCTAACTTGAGTCTTAACCCTAATTTTCTTGTGCAAGTGAAACATCCCCCCGTCCATACGGTTTAGAAAAAGTCAGTAGGCAAGCCATCCCGATTGCCAACTCAATGTGTTACACCAAGCTAGCCTTCACAGAGGCCCTGGTTGCTGCCTGGGAAGCACAGTCTCCCCAACCCAGCCCTAACTTGGGTATTAATCCTAATTTTCCTGTGCAACTGAAACATCCCCTCGTCCATACAGCGTACAAAAAGACAGTAGGCAAGCAATCCTGATGGCCCACTCAGTCTGTTTCACCAGGCTCGGCTTCATCGAGGCCGTAGTTCCTGCCTGGGAAGCCCTGCCTCCATAACCCTAACCCTAATTTGGGTGTTAATGCTAATGTTCTTCTGCAATGGAAACATCCCCCCATGGATACGGTGTACTAAAACGAAGTAGGGAAGCCATCCTGGTGGCCCACTCCAGTCTGTTTCACCAAGCTAGGCTTTACAGAGGATCTTGTTCCCTCCAGGGAAGCCTAGCCTCCCCAACCTTACCCCTAACTAGAGTCTTGGCCCTAATTTTCTTGTGCAACTGAAACATTCCCCTGTCCAAACGGTGTACAAAAAGAAAGTAGGCAAGCTATCCCGATGGCCCACTCAGTCTTTTTCACCAAGCTAGGCTGCACCGAAGCCCAGGATCATGCTTCGGATCTGCAGTCTCCCCAACCCTAACCCTAACTTGAGTTTTTACACAAATTTTCTTGTGCAACTGAAACGATACCCCGTCCTTACAGTGCACAGAAAGCCAGTAGGAAAGCTATCCCGATGGCCCACTCAGTCTGTTTCACCAAGCTAGGCTACACTGAAGCCCAGGATCCCGCCTGGGAAGCCCAGTCTCCCCAACCCTAACCCTAACTTGAGTCTTAACCCTAATTTTCTTGTGCAAGTGAAACATCCCTCCGTCCATACGGTTTAGAAAAGTCAGTAGGCAAGCCATCCCGATTGCCAACTCAATCTGTTCCACCAAGCTAGCCTTCACAGAGTCCCTGGTTGCTGCCTGGGAAGCACAGTCTCCCCAACCCAGCCCTCAGTTGGGTATTAATCCTAATTTTCCTGTGCAACTGAAACATCCCCTTGTCCATACAGCGTACAAAAAGACAGTAGGCAAGCAATCCTGATGGCCCACTCAGTCTGTTTCACCAGGCTCGGCTTCATCGAGTCCGTAGTTCCTGCCTGGGAAGCCCAGCCTCCATAACCCTAACGCTAATTTGGGTGTTAATGCTAATGTTCTTCTGCAATGGAAACATCCCCCCATGGATAAGGTGTACTAAAACGGAGTAGGGAAGCCATCCTGGTGGCCCACTCAAGTCTGTTTCACCAAGCTAGGCTTCACAGAAGGTCTGGTTCCCTCCAGTGAAGCCTAGACTCCCCAACCTTACCCCTAACTAGAGTCTTGGCCCTAATTTTCTTGTCAACTGAAACATTCCCCCGTCCAAACGGTGTACAAAAAGAAAGTAGGCAAGCTATCCCGATGGCCCACTCAGTCTGTTTCACCAAGCTAGGCTGCACCGAAGCCCAGGATCACGCTTGGGATCCGCAGTCTCCCCAACCCTAACCGTAACTTGAGTTTTAACACAAATTTTCTTGTGCAACTGAAACGATACCCCGTCCTTACAGTGCACAGAAAGCCAGTAGGCAAGCTATCCCGATGGCCCACTCAGTCTGTTTCACCAAGCTAGGATACACCGACGCCCAGGATCCCACCTGGGAAGCCCAGTCTCCCCAACCCTAACCCTAACTTGAGTCTTAACCCTAATTTTCTTGTGCAAGTGAAACATCCCTCCGTCCATACGGTTTAGAAAAAGTCAGTAGGCAAGCCATCCCGATTGCCAACTCAATCTGTTCCACCAAGCTAGCCTTCACAGAGGCCCTGGTTGCTGCCTGGGAAGCACAGTCTCCCCAACCCAGCCCTCAGTTGGGTATTAATCCTAATTTTCCTGTGCAACTGAAACATCCCCTTGTCCATACAGCGTACAAAAAGACAGTAGGCAAGCAATCCTGATGGCCCACTCAGTCTGTTTCACCAGGCTCGGCTTCATCGAGTCCGTAGTTCCTGCCTGGGAAGCCCAGCCTCCATAACCCTAACGCTAATTTGGGTGTTAATGCTAATGTTCTTCTGCAATGGAAACATCCCCCCATGGATAAGGTGTACTAAAACGGAGTAGGGAAGCCATCCTGGTGGCCCACTCAAGTCTGTTTCACCAAGCTAGGCTTCACAGAAGGTCTGGTTCCCTCCAGTGAAGCCTAGACTCCCCAACCTTACCCCTAACTAGAGTCTTGGCCCTAATTTTCTTGTCAACTGAAACATTCCCCCGTCCAAACGGTGTACAAAAAGAAAGTAGGCAAGCTATCCCGATGGCCCACTCAGTCTGTTTCACCAAGCTAGGCTGCACCGAAGCCCAGGATCACGCTTGGGATCCGCAGTCTCCCCAACCCTAACCGTAACTTGAGTTTTAACACAAATTTTCTTGTGCAACTGAAACGATACCCCGTCCTTACAGTGCACAGAAAGCCAGTAGGCAAGCTATCCCGATGGCCCACTCAGTCTGTTTCACCAAGCTAGGATACACCGACGCCCAGGATCCCACCTGGGAAGCCCAGTCTCCCCAACCCTAACCCTAACTTGAGTCTTAACCCTAATTTTCTTGTGCAAGTGAAACATCCCTCCGTCCATACGGTTTAGAAAAAGTCAGTAGGCAAGCCATCCCGATTGCCAACTCAATCTGTTCCACCAAGCTAGCCTTCACAGAGGCCCTGGTTGCTGCCTGGGAAGCACAGTCTCCCCAACCCAGCCCTCACTTGGGTATTAATCCTAATTTTCCTGTGCAACTGAAACATCCCCTCGTCCATACAGCGTACAAAAAGACAGTAGGCAAGCAATCCGGATGGCCCACTCAGTCTGTTTCACCAGGCTCGGCTTCATCGAGGCCGTAGTTCCTGCCTGGGAAGCCCAGCCTCCATAAACCTAACCCTAATTTGGGTGTTAATGCTAATGTTCTTCTGCAATGGAAAAATCCCCCCATGGATACGGTGTACTAAAACGGAGTAGGGAAGCCATCCTGGTGGCCCACTCAAGTCTGTTTCACCAAGCTAGGCTTCACAGAAGGTCTGGTTCCCTCCAGGGAAGCCTAGACTCCCCAACCTTACCCCTAACTAGAGTCTTGGCCCTAATTTTCTTGTCAACTGAAACATTCCCCCGTCCAAACGGTGTACAAAAAGAAAGTAGGCAAGCTATCCCGATGGCCCACTCAGTCTGTTTCACCAAGCTAGGCTGCACCGAAGCCCAGGATCACGCTTGGGATCCGCAGTCTCCCCAACCCTAACCCTTACTTGAGTTTTAACACAAATTTTCTTGTGCAACTGAAACGATACCCCGTCCTTACAGTGCACAGAAAGCCAGTAGGCAAGCTATCCCGATGGCCCACTCAGTCTGTTTCACCAAGCTAGGCTACACCGACTCCCAGGATCCCACCTGGGAAGCCCAGTCTCCCCAACCCTAACCCTAACTTGAGTCTTAACCCTAATTTTCTTGTGCAAATGAAACATCCCCCCGTCCATACGGTTTAGAAAAAGTCAGTAGGCAAGCCATCCCGATTGCCAACTCAATGTGTTCCACCAAGCTAGCCTTCACAGAGGCCCTGGTTGCTACCTGGGAAGCACAGTCTCCCCAACCCAGCCCTAACTTGAGTCTTCTTAACCCTAATTTTCTTGTGCAAGTGAAACATCCCCCCGTCCATACGGTTTAGAAAAAGTCAGTAGGCAAGCGAACCCGATTGCCAACTCAATCTGTTCCAACAAGCTAGCCTTCACAGAGGCCCTGGTTCCTGCCTGGGAAGCACAGTCTCCACAACCCAGCCCTCACTTGGGTATTAATCCTAATTTTCCTGTGCAACTGAAACATCCCCTCGTCCATACAGCGTACAAAAAGACAGTAGGCAAGCAATCCTGATGGCCCACTCAGTCTGTTTCACCAGGCTCGGCTTCATCGAGTCCGTAGTTCCTGCCTGGGAAGCCCAGCCTCCATAACCCTAACGCTAATTTGGGTGTTAATGCTAATGTTCTTCTGCAATGGAAACATCCCCCCATGGATAAGGTGTACTAAAACGGAGTAGGGAAGCCATCCTGGTGGCCCACTCAAGTCTGTTTCACCAAGCTAGGCTTCACAGAAGGTCTGGTTCCCTCCAGGGAAGCCTAGACTCCCCAACCTTACCCCTAACTAGAGTCTTGGCCCTAATTTTCTTGTCAACTGAAACATTCCCCCGTCCAAACGGTGTACAAAAAGAAAGTAGGCAAGCTATCCCGATGGCCCACTCAGTCTGTTTCACCAAGCTAGGCTGCACCGAAGCCCAGGATCACGCTTGGGATCCGCAGTCTCCCCAACCCTAACCGTAACTTGAGTTTTAACACAAATTTTCTTGTGCAACTGAAACGATACCCCGTCCTTACAGTGCACAGAAAGCCAGTAGGCAAGCTATCCCGATGGCCCACTCAGTCTGTTTCACCAAGCTAGGCTACACCGACGCCCAGGATCCCACCTGGGAAGCCCAGTCTCCCCAACCCTAACCCTAACTTGAGTCTTAACCCTAATCTTCTTGTGCAAGTGAAACATCCCCCCGTCCATACGGTTTAGAAAAAGTCAGTAGGCAAGCGAACCCGATTGCCAACTCAATCTGTTCCAACAAGCTAGCCTTCACAGAGGCCCTGGTTCCTGCCTGGGAAGCACAGTCTCCACAACCCAGCCCTCACTTGGGTATTAATCCTAATTTTCCTGTGCAACTGAAACATCCCCTCGTCCATACAGCGTACAAAAAGACAGTAGGCAAGCAATCCTGATGCCCACTCAGTCTGTTTCACCAGGCTCGGCTTCATCGAGGCCGTAGTTCCTTCCTGGGAAGCCCAGCCTCCATAACCCTAACCCTAATTTGGGTGTTAATGCTAATGTTCTTCTGCAATGGAAACATCCCCCCATGGATAAGGTGTACTAAAACGGAGTAGAGAAGCCATCCTGGTGGCCCACTCAAGTCTGTTTCACCAAGCTAGGCTTCACAGAAGGTCTGGTTCCCTCCAGGGAAGCCTAGACTCCCCAACCTTACCCCTAACTAGAGTCTTGGCCCTAATTTTCTTGTCAACTGAAACATTCCCCCGTCCAAACGGTGTACAAAAAGAAAGTAGGCAAGCTATCCCGATGGCCCACTCAGTCTGTTTCACCAAGCTAGGCTGCACCGAAGCCCAGGATCACGCTTGGGATCCGCAGTCTCCCCAACCCTAACCGTAAATTGAGTTTTAACACAAACTTTCTTGTGCAACTGAAACGATACCCCGTCCTTACAGTGCACAGAAAGCCAGTAGGCAAGCTATCCCGATGGCCCACTCAGTCTGTTTCACCAAGCTAGGCTACACCGACGCCCAGGATCCCACCTGGGAAGCCCAGTCTCCCCAACCCTAACCCTAACTTGAGTCTAAACCCTAATTTTCTTGTGCAAGTGAAACATCCCTCCGTCCATACGGTTTAGAAAAAGTCAGTAGGCAAGCGAACCCGATTGCCAACTCAATCTGTTCCACTAAGCTAGCCTTCACAAAGGCCCTGGTTGCTGCCTGGGAAGCACAGTCTCCCCAACCCAGCCCTAACTTGGGTATTAATCCTAATTTTCCTGTGCAACTGAAACATCCCCTCGTCCATGCACCGTACAAAAAGACAGTAGGCAAGCCATCCCGATTGCCAACTCAATGTGTTCCACCAAGCTAGCCTTCACAGAGGCCCTGGTTGCTACCTGGGAAGCACAGTCTCCCCAACCCAGCCCTAACTTGAGTCTTCTTAACCCTAATTTTCTTGTGCAAGTGAAACATCCCTCCGTCCATACGGTTTAGAAAAAGTCAGTAGGCAAGCCATCCCGATTGCCAACTCAATCTGGTCCACCAAGCTATCCTTCACAGAGGCCCTGCTTCCTGCCTGGGAAGCCCGGTCTCACCAACCCTAACCCTAACTTGAGTCTTCTTAACCCTAATTTTCTTGTGCAAGTGAAACATCCCCCTGTCCATACGGTTTAGAAAAAGTCAGTAGGCAAGCGAACCCGATTGCCAACTCAATCTGTTCCAACAAGCTAGCCTTCACAGAGGCCCTGGTTCCTCCCTGGGAAGCACAGTCTCCACAACCCAGCCCTCACTTGGGTATTAATCCTAATTTTCCTGTGCAACTGAAACATCCCCTCGTCCATACAGTGTACAAAAAGACAGTAGGCAAGCAATCCCGATGCCCACTCAGTCTGTTTCACCAGGCTCGGCTTCATCGAGGCCGTAGTTCCTTCCTGGGAAGCCCAGCCTCCATAACCCTAACCCTAATTTGGGTGTTAATGCTAATGTTCTTCTGCAATGGAAACATCCCCCCATGGATAAGGTGTACTAAAACGGAGTAGGGAAGCCATCCTGGTGGCCCACTCAAGTCTGTTTCACCAAGCTAGGCTTCACAGAAGGTCTGGTTCCCTCCAGGGAAGCCTAGACTCCCCAACCTTACCCCTAACTAGAGTCTTGGCCCTAATTTTCTTGTCAACTGAAACATTCCCCCGTCCAAACGGTGTACAAAAAGAAAGTAGGCAAGCTATCCCGATGGCCCACTCAGTCTGTTTCACCAAGCTAGGCTGCACCGAAGCCCAGGATCACGCTTGGGATCCGCAGTCTCCCCAACCCTAACCGTAAATTGAGTTTTAACACAAACTTTCTTGTGCAACTAAAACGATACCCCGTCCTTACAGTGCACAGAAAGCCAGTAGGCAAGCTATCCCGATGTCCCACTCAGTCTGTTTCACCAAGCTAGGCTACACCGACGCCCAGGATCCCACCTGGGAAGCCCAGTCTCCCCAACCCTAACCCTAACTTGAGTCTTAACCCTAATTTTCTTGTGCAAGTGAAACATCCCTCCGTCCATACGGTTTAGAAAAAGTCAGTAGGCAAGCCATCCCGATTGCCAACTCAATCTGTTCCACCAAGCTAGCCTTCACAAAGGCCCTGGTTGCTGCCTGGGAAGCACAGTCTCCCCAACCCAGCCCTAACTTGGGTATTAATCCTAATTTTCCTGCGCAACTGAAACATCCCCTCGTCCATGCACCGTACAAAAAGACAGTAGGCAAGCCATCCCGATTGCCAACTCAATGTGTTCTACCAAGCTAGCCTTCACAGAGGCCCTGGTTGCTACCTGGGAAGCACAGTCTCCCCAACCCAGCCCTAACTTGAGTCTTCTTAACCCTAATTTTCTTGTGGAAGTGAAACATCCCCCCGTCCATACGGTTTAGAAAAAGTCAGTAGGCAAGCCATCCCGATTGCCAAGTCAATGTGTTCCACCAAGCTAGCCTTCACAGAGGCCCTGCTTCCTGCCTGGGAAGCCCGGTCTCACCAACCCTAACCCTAACTTGAGTCTTTTTAACCCTAATTTTCTTGTGCTAGTGAAACCTCCCCCCGTCCATACGGTTTAGAAAAAGTCAGTAGGCAAGCGAACCCGATTGCCAACTCAATCTGTTCCACCAAACTAGCCTTCACAGAGGCCCTGGTTCCTGCCTGGGAAGCACAGTCTCCCCAACCCAGCCCTCACTTGGGTATTAATCCTAATTTTCCTGTGCAACTGAAACATCCCCTTGTCCATACAGCGTACAAAAAGACAGTAGGCAAGCAATCCTGATGGCCCACTCAGTCTGTTTCACCAGGCTCGGCTTCATCGAGGCCGTAGTTCCTGCCTTGGCAGCCCTGCCTCCATAACCCTAACCCTAATTTGGGTTTTAATGCTAATGTTCTTCTGCAATGGAAACATCCCCCCATGGATACGGTGTATTAAAACGGAGTAGGGAAGCCATCCTGGTGGCCCACTCAAGTCTGTTTCACCAAGCTAGGCTTCACAGAGGGTCTGGTTTCCTCCAGGAAGGCCTAGCCTCCCCAACCTTACCCCTAACTAGAGTCTTGGCCCTAATTTTCTTGTGCAACTGAAACATTCCCCCGTCCAAACGGTGTACAAAAGGAAGGTAGGCAAGCTATCCCGATGGCCCACTCAGTCTGTTTCACCAAGCTAGGCTGCACCGAAGCCCAGGATCACGCTTGGGATCCGCAGTCTCCCCAACCCTAACCCTAACTTGAGTTTTTACACAAATTTTCTTGTGCAACTGAAACGATACCGCGTCCTCACAGTGCACAGAAAGCCAGTAGGAAAGCTATCCCGATGGCCCACTCAGTCTGTTTCACCAAGCTAGGCTACACCGAAGCCCAGGATCCCGCCTGGGAAGCCCAGCCTCCATAACCCTAACCCTAATTTGGGTCTTAATGCTAATGTACTTCTGCAACGGGAACATCCCCCCATGGACACGATGTAATAAAACGGAGTAGGGAAGCCATCCTGGTGGCCAACACAAGTCTGTTTCACCAAGCTAGGCTTCACAGAGGGTCTGGTTCCCTCCAGGGAAGCCTAGCCTCCCCAACCTTAACCCTAACTAGAGTCTTGTCCCTAATTTTCTTGTGCAACTGAAACATTCCCCCGTCCAAACGGTGTACAAAAAGAAAGTAGGCAAGCTATCCCGATGGCCCACTCAGTCTTTTTCACCAAGCTAGGCTGCACCGAAGCCCAGGATCACGCTTGGGATCCGCAGTCTCCCCAACCCTAACCCTAACTTGAGTTTTAACACAAATTTTCTTGTGCAACTGAAACGATACCCCGTCCTTACAGTGCACAGAAAGCCAGTAGGAAAGCTATCCCGATGGCCCACTCAGTCTGTTTCACCAAGCTAGGCTACACCGAAGCCCAGGATCCCGCCTGGGAAGCCCAGTCTCCCCAACCCTAACCCTAACTTGAGTCTTAACCCTAATTTTCTTGTGTAAGTGAAACACCCTCCCGTCCTTACGGTTTAGAAAAAGGCAGTAGGCAAGCCATCCCGATTGCCAACACAATCTGTTCCACCAAGCTAGCCTTCACAGAGGCCCTGCTTCCTGCCAGGGAAGCCCGGTCTCACCAACCCTAACCCTAACTTGAGTCTTTTTAACCCTAATTTTCTTGTGCTAGTGAAACCTCCCCCCGTCCATACGGTTTAGAAAAAGTCAGTAGGCAAGCGAACCCGATTGCCAACTCAATCTGTTCCACCAAACTAGCCTTCACAGAGGCCCTGGTTCCTGCCTGGGAAGCACAGTCTCCCCAACCCAGCCCTCACTTGGGTATTAATCCTAATTTTCCTGTGCAACTGAAACATCCCCTTGTCCATACAGCGTACAAAAAGACAGTAGGCAAGCAATCCTGATGGCCCACTCAGTCTGTTTCACCAGGCTCGGCTTCATCGAGGCCGTAGTTCCTGCCTGGGCAGCCCTGCCTCCATAACCCTAACCCTAATTTGGGTTTTAATGCTAATGTTCTTCTGCAATGGAAACATCCCCCCATGGATACGGTGTATTAAAACGGAGTAGGGAAGCCATCCTGGTGGCCCACTCAAGTCTGTTTCACCAAGCTAGGCTTCACAGAGGGTCTGGTTTCCTCCAGGAAGGCCTAGCCTCCCCAACCTTACCCCTAACTAGAGTCTTGGCCCTAATTTTCTTGTGCAACTGAAACATTCCCCCGTCCAAACGGTGTACAAAAGGAAAGTAGGCAAGCTATCCCGATGGCCCACTCAGTCTTTTTCACCAAGCTGGGCTTCACCGAAGCCCAGGATCACGTTTGGGATCCGCAGTCTCCCCAACCCTAACCCTAACTTGAGTTTTTACACAAATTTTCTTGTGCAACTGAAACGATACCACGTCCTCACAGTGCACAGAAAGCCAGTAGGAAAGCTATCCCGATGGCCCACTCAGTCTGTTTCACCAAGCTAGGCTACACCGAAGCCCAGGATCCCGCCTGGGAAGCCCAGCCTCCATAACCCTAACCCTAATTTGGGTCTTAATGCTAATGTACTTCTGCAACGGGAACATCCCCCCATGGACACGATGTACTAAAACGGAGTAGGGAAGCCATCCTGGTGGCCCACTCAAGTCTGTTTCACCAAGCTAGGCTTCACAAAGGGTCTGGTTCCCTCCAGGGAAGCCTAGCCTCCCCAACCTTAACCCTAACTAGAGTCTTGGCCCTAATTTTCTTGTGCAACTGAAAAATTCCCCCGTCCAAACGGTGTACAAAAGGAAAGTAGGCAAGCTATCCCGATGGCCCACTCAGTCTTTTTCACCAAGCTGGGCTGCACCGAAGCCCAGGATTACGCTTGGGATCCGCAGTCTCCCCAACCCTAACCCTAACTTGAGTTTTTACACAAATTTTCTTGTGCAACTGAAATGATACCCTTTCCTTACAGTGCACAGAAAGCCAGAAGGAAAGCTAACCCGATGGCCCACTCAGTCTGTTTCACCAAGCTAGGCTAAACCGAAGGCCAGGATCCCGCCTGGGAAGCCCAGTCTCCCCAACCCTAACCCTAACTTGAGTCTTAACCCTAATTTTCTTGTGTAAGTGAAACATCCTCCCGTCCTTACGGTTTAGAAAAAGGCAGTAGGCAAGCCATCCTGATTGCCAACTCAATCTGTTCCACCAAGCTAGCCTTCACAGAGGCCCTGGTTCCTGCCTGGGAAGCCCGGTCTCACCAACCCTAACCCTAACTTGAGTCTTCTTAACCCTAATTTTCTTGTGCAAGTGAAACATCCCCCCGTCCATACGGTTTAGAAAAATTCAGTAGGCAAGCGAACCCGATTGCTAACTCAATCTGTTCCACCAAGCTAGCCTTCACAGAGGCCCTGGTTCCTGCCTGGGAAGCACAGTCTCCCCAACCCAGCCCTCACTTGGGTATTAATCCTAATTTTCCTGTGCAACTGAAACATCCCCTCATCCATACAGCGTACAAAAAGACAGTAGGCAAGCAATCCTGATGGCCCACTCAGTCTGTTTCACCAGGCTCGGCTTCATCGAGGCCGTAGTTCCTGCCTGGGAAGCCCAGCCTCCATAACCCTAACCCTAATTTGGGTCTTAATGCTAACATTCTTCTGCAATGGAAATATCCCCCCATGGATACGGTGTACTAAAACGGAGTAGGGAAGCCATCCTGGTGGCCCACTCAAGTCTGTTTCACCAAGCTAGGCTTCACAGAGGGTCTGGTTCCCTCCAGGGAAGCCTAGCCTCCCCAACCTTTCCCCTAACTAGAGTCTTGGCCCTAATTTTCTTGTGCAACTGAAACATTCCCCCGTCCAAACGGTGTACAAAAAGAAAGTAGGCAAGCTATCCCGATGGCCCACTCAGTCGTTTTCACCAAGCTAGGCTGGACCGAAGCCCAGGATCACGCTTGGGATCCGCAGTCTCCCCAACCCTAACCCTAACTTGAGTTTTAACACAAATTTTCTTGTGCAACTGAAACAATACCCCGTCCTTACAGTGCACAGAAAGCCAGTAGGAAAGCTATCCCGATGGCCCACTCAGTCTGTTTCACCAAGCTAGGCTACACCGAAGCCCAGGATCCCGCCTGGGAAGCCCAGTCTCCCCAACCCTAACCCTAACTTGAGTCTTAACCCTAATTTTCTTGTGTAAGTGAAACATCCTCCCATTCTTACGGTTTAGAAATAGGCATTAGGCAAGCCATCCCGATTGCCAACTCAATCTGTTCCACCAAGCTAGCCTTCACAGAGGGCCTGGTTCCTGCCTGGGAAGCCCGGTCTCACCAACCCTAACCCTAACTTGAGTCTTCTTAACCCTAATTTTCTTGTGCAAGTGAAACATCCCCCCGTCCATACGGTTTAGAAAAAGTCAGTAGGCAAGCGAACCCGATTGCCAACTCAATCTGTTCCACCAAACTAGCCTTAACAGAGGCCCTGGTTCCTGCCTGGGAAGCACAGTCTCCCCAACCCAGCCCTCACTTGGGTATTAATCCTAATTTTCCTGTGCAACTGAAACATCCCCTCGTCCATACAGCGTACAAAAAGACAGTAGGCAAGCAATCCTGATGGCCCACTCAGTCTGTTTCACCAGGCTCGGCTTCATCGAGGCCGTAGTTCCTGCCTGGGCAGCCCTGCCTCCATAACCCTAACCCTAATTTGGGTTTTAATGCTAATGTTCTTCTGCAATGGAAACATCCCCCCATGGATACGGTGTATTAAAACGGAGTAGGGAAGCCATCCTGGTGGCCCACTCAAGTCTGTTTCACCAAGCTAGGCTTCACAGAAGGTCTGGTTCCCTCCAGGGAAGCCTAGACTCCCCAACCTTACCCCTAACTAGAGTCTTGGCCCTAATTTTCTTGTGCAACTGAAACATTCCCCCGTCCAAACGGTGTACAAAAGGAAAGTAGGCAAGCTATCCCGATGGCCCACTCAGTCTTTTTCACCAAGCTGGGCTGCACCGAAGCCCAGGATCACGTTTGGGATCCGCAGTCTCCCCAACCCTAACCCTAACTTGAGTTTTTACACAAATTTTCTTGTGCAACTGAAACGATACCGCGTCCTCACAGTGCACAGAAAGCCAGTAGGAAAGCTATCCCGATGGCCCACTCAGTCTGTTTCACCAAGCTAGCCTACACCGAAGCCCAGGATCCCGCCTGGGAAGCCCAGCCTCCATAACCCTAACCCTAATTTGGGTCTTAATGCTAATGTACTTCTGCAACGGGAACATCCCCCCATGGACACGATGTACTAAAACGGAGTAGGGAAGCCATCCTGGTGGCCCACTCAAGTCTGTTTCACCAAGCTAGGCTTCACAGAGGGTCTGGTTCCCTCCAGGGAAGCCTAGCCTCCCCAACCTTAACCCTAACTAGAGTCTTGGCCCTAATTTTCTTGTGCAACTGAAAAATTCCCCCGTCCAAACGGTGTACAAAAGGAAAGTAGGCAAGCTATCCCGATGGCCCACTCAGTCTTTTTCACCAAGCTGGGCTGCACCGAAGCCCAGGATTAGGCTTGGGATCCGCAGTCTCCCCAACCCTAACCCTAACTTGAGTTTTTACACAAATTTTCTTGTGCAACTGAAATGATACCCTTTCCTTACAGTGCACAGAAAGCCAGAAGGAAAGCTATCCCGATGGCCCACTCAGTCTGTTTCACCAAGCTAGGCTACACCGAAGGCCAGGATCCCGCCTGGGAAGCCCAGTCTCCCCAACCCTAACCCTAACTTGAGTCTTAACCCTAATTTTCTTGTGTAAGTGAAACATCCTCCCGTCCTTACGGTTTAGAAAAAGGCAGTAGGCAAGCCATCCTGATTGCCAACTCAATCTGTTCCACCAAGCTAGCCTTCACAGAGGCCCTGGTTCCTGCCTGGGAAGCCCGGTCTCACCAACCCTAACCCTAACTTGAGTCTTCTTAACCCTAATTTTCTTGTGCAAGTGAAACATCCCCCCGTCCATACGGTTTAGAAAAATTCAGTAGGCAAGCGAACCCGATTGCCAACTCAATGTGTTCCACCAAGCTAGCCTTCACAGAGGCCCTGGTTCCTGCCTGGGAAGCACAGTCTCCCCAACCCAGCCCTCACTTGGGTATTAATCCTAATTTTCCTGTGCAACTGAAACATCCCCTCGTCCATACAGCGTACAAAAAGACAGTAGGCATGCAATCCTGATGGCCCACTCAATCTGTTTCACCAGGCTCGGCTTCATCGAGGCCGTAGTTCCTGCCTGGGAAGCCCTGCCTCCATAACCCTAACCCTAATTTGGGTTTTTATGCTAATGTTCTTCTGCAATGGAAACATCCCCCCATGGATACGGTGTATTAAAACGGAGTAGGGAAGCCACCCTGGTGGCCCACTCAAGTCTGTTTCACCAAGCTAGGCTTCACAGAGTGTCTGGTTCCCTCCAGGAAAGCCTAGCCTCCCCAACCTTACCCCTAACTAGAGTCTTGGCCCTAATTTTCTTGTGCAACTGAAACATTCCCCCGTCCAAACGGTGTACAAAAAGAAAGTAGGCAAGCTATCCCGATGGCCCACTCAGTCTGTTTCACCAAGCTAGGCTGCACCGAAGCCCAGGATCACGCTTGGGATCCGCAGTCTCCCCAACCCTAACCCTAACTTGAGTTTTTACACAAATTTTCTTGTGCAACTGAAACGATACCGCGTCTTCACAGTGCACAGAAAGCCAGTAGGAAAGCTATCCCGATGGCCCACTCAGTCTGTTTCACCAAGCTAGGCTACACCGAAGCCCAGGATCCCGCCTGGGAAGCCCAGCCTCCCCAACCCAGCCCTCACTTGGGTATTAATCCTAATTTTCCTGTGCAACTGAAACATCCCCTCGTCCATACAGCGTACAAAAAGACAGTAGGCAAGCAATCCTGATGGCCCACTCAGTCTGTTTCACCAGGCTCGGCTTCATCGAGGCCGTAGTTCCTGCCTGGGAAGCCCAGTCTCCCCAACCCTAACCCTAACTTGAGTCTTAACCCTAATTTTCTTGTGTAAGTGAAACATCCTCCAGTCCTTACGGTTTAGAAATAGGCATTAGGCAAGCCATCCCGATTGCCAACTCAATCTTTTCCACCAAGCTAGCCTTCACAGAGGGCCTGGTTCCTGCCTGGGAAGCCCGGTCTCACCAACCCTAACCCTAACTTGAGTCTTCTTAACCCTAATTTTCTTGTGCAAGTGAAACATCCCCCCGTCCATACGGTTTAGAAAAAGTCAGTAGGCAAGCGAACCCGATTGCCAACTCAATCTGTTCCACCAAACTAGCCTTCACAGAGGCCCTGGTTCCTGTCTGGGAAGCACAGTCTCCCCAACCCAGCCCTCACTTGGGTATTAATCCTAATTTTCCTGTGCAACTGAAACATCCCCTCGTCCATACAGCGTACAAAAAGACAGTAGGCAAGCAATCCTGATGGCCCACTCAGTCTGTTTCACCAGGCTCGGCTTCATCGAGGCCGTAGTTCCTGCCTGGGCAGCCCTGCCTCCATAACCCTAACCCTAATTTGGGTTTTAATGCTAATGTTCTTCTGCAATGGAAACATCCCCCCATGGATACGGTGTATTAAAACGGAGTAGGGAAGCCATCCTGGTGGCCCACTCAAGTCTGTTTCACCAAGCTAGGCTTCACAGAGGGTCTGGTTCCCTCCAGGAAGGCCTGGCCTCCCCAACCTTACCCCTAACTAGAGTCTTGGCCCTAATTTTCTTGTGCAACTGAAACATTCCCCCGTCCAAACGGTGTACAAAAGGAAAGTAGGCAAGCTATCCCGATGGCCCACTCAGTCTTTTTCACCAAGCTGGGCTGCACCGAAGCCCAGGATCACGTTTGGGATCCGCAGTCTCCCCAACCCTAACCCTAACTTGAGTTTTTACACAAATTTTCTTGTGCAACTGAAACGATACCGCGTCCTCACAGTGCACAGAAAGCCAGTAGGAAAGCTATCCCGATGGCCCACTCAGTCTGTTTCACCAAGCTAGGCTACACCGAAGCCCAGGATCCCGCCTGGGAAGCCCAGCCTCCATAACCCTAACCCTAATTTGGGTCTTAATGCTAAGGTACTTCTGCAACCGGAACATCCCCCCATGGACACGATGTACTAAAACGGAGTAGGGAAGCCATCCTGGTGGCCCACTCAAGTCTGTTTCACCAAGCTAGGCTTCACAGAGGGTCTGGTTCCCTCCAGGGAAGCCTAGCCTCCCCAACCTTAACCCTAACTAGAGTCTTGGCCCTAATTTTCTTGTGCAACTGAAAAATTCCCCCGTCCAAACGGTGTACAAAAGGAAAGTAGGCAAGCTATCCCGATGGCCCACTCAGTCTTTTTCCCCAAGCTGGGCTGCACCGAAGCCCAGGATTACGCTTGGGATCCGCAGTCTCCCCAACCCTAACCCTAACTTGAGTTTTTACACAAATTTTCTTGTGCAACTGAAATGATACCCTTTCCTTACAGTGCACAGAAAGCCAGAAGGAAAGCTATCCCGATGGCCCACTCAGTCTGTTTCACCAAGCTAGGCTACACCGAAGGCCAGGATCCCGCCTGGGAAGCCCAGTCTCCCCAACCCTAACCCTAACTTGAGTCTTAACCCTAATTTTCTTGTGTAAGTGAAACATCCTCCCGTCCTTACGGTTTAGAAAAAGGCAGTAGGCAAGCCATCCTGATTGCCAACTCAATCTGTTCCACCAAGCTAGCCTTCACAGAGGCCCTGGTTCCTGCCTGGGAAGCCCGGTCTCACCAACCCTAACCCTAACTTGAGTCTTCTTAACCCTAATTTTCTTGTGCAAGTGAAACATCCCCCCGTCCATACGGTTTAGAAAAATTCAGTAGGCAAGCGAACCCGATTGCCAACTCAATCTGTTCCACCAAGCTAGCCTTCACAGAGGCCCTGGTTCCTGCCTGGGAAGCACAGTCTCCCCAACCCAGCCCTCACTTGGGTATTAATCCTAATTTTCCTGTGCAACTGAAACATCCCCTCGTCCATACAGCGTACAAAAAGACAGTAGGCATGCAATCCTGATGGCCCACTCAATCTATTTCACCAGGCTCGGCTTCATCGAGGCCGTAGTTCCTGCCTGGGAAGGCCTGCCTCCATAACCCTAACCCTAATTTGGGTTTTAATGCTAATGTTCTTCTGCAATGGAAACATCCCCCCATGGATACGGTGTATTAAAACGGAGTAGGGAAGCCATCCTGGTGGCCCACTCAAGTCTGTTTCACCAAGCTAGGCTTCACAGAGTGTCTGGTTCCCTCCAGGAAAGCCTAGCCTCCCCAACCTTACCCCTAACTAGAGTCTTGGCCCTAATTTTCTTGTGCAACTGAAACATTCCCCCGTCCAAACGGTGTACAAAAAGAAAGTAGGCAAGCTATCCCGATGGCCCACTCAGTCTGTTTCACCAAGCTAGGCTGCACCGAAGCCCAGGATCACGCTTGGGATCCGCAGTCTCCCCAACCCTAACCCTAACTTGAGTTTTTACACAAATTTTCTTGTGCAACTGAAACGATACCGCGTCTTCACAGTGCACAGAAAGCCAGTAGGAAAGCTATCCCGATGGCCCACTCAGTCTGTTTCACCAAGCTAGGCTACACCGAAGCCCAGGATCCCGCCTGGGAAGCCCAGCCTCCCCAACCCAGCCCTCACTTGGGTATTAATCCTAATTTTCCTGTGCAACTGAAACATCCCCTCGTCCATACAGCGTACAAAAAGACAGTAGGCAAGCAATCCTGATGGCCCACTCAGTCTGTTTCACCAGGCTCGGCTTCATCGAGGCCGTAGTTCCTGCCTGGGAAGCCCAGTCTCCCCAACCCTAACCCTAACTTGAGTCTTAACCCTAATTTTCTTGTGTAAGTGAAACATCCTCCCGTCCTTACGGTTTAGAAAAAGGCAGTAGGCAAGCCATCCTGATTGCCAACTCAATCTGTTCCACCAAGCTAGCCTTCACAGAGGCCCTGGTTCCTGCCTGGGAAGCCCGGTCTCACCAACCCTAACCCTAACTTGAGTCTTCTTAACCCTAATTTTCTTGTGCAAGTGAAACATCCCCCCGTCCATACGGTTTAGAAAAATTCAGTAGGCAAGCGAACCCGATTGCCAACTCAATCTGTTCCACCAAGCTAGCCTTCACAGAGGCCCTGGTTCCTGCCTGGGAAGCACAGTCTCCCCAACCCAGCCCTCACTTGGGTATTAATCCTAATTTTCCTGTGCAACTGAAACATCCCCTCATCCATACAGCGTACAAAAAGACAGTAGGCATGCAATCCTGATGGCCCACTCAATCTGTTTCACCAGGCTCGGCTTCATCGAGGCCGTAGTTCCTGCCTGGGAAGCCCTGCCTCCATAACCCTAACCCTAATTTGGGTTTTAATGCTAATGTTCTTCTGCAATGGAAACATCCCCCCATGGATACGGTGTATTAAAACGGAGTAGGGAAGCCATCCTGGTGGCCCACTCAAGTCTGTTTCACCAAGCTAGGCTTCACAGAGGGTCTGGTTCCCTCCAGGAAGGCCTGGCCTCCCCAACCTTACCCCTAACTAGAGTCTTGGCCCTAATTTTCTTGTGCAACTGAAACATTCCCCCGTCCAAACGGTGTACAAAAGGAAAGTAGGCAAGCTATCCCGATGGCCCACTCAGTCTTTTTCACCAAGCTGGGCTGCACCGAAGCCCAGGATCACGTTTGGGATCCGCAGTCTCCCCAACCCTAACCCTAACTTGAGTTTTTACACAAATTTTCTTGTGCAACTGAAACGATACCGCGTCCTCACAGTGCACAGAAAGCCAGTAGGAAAGCTATCCCGATGGCCCACTCAGTCTGTTTCACCAAGCTAGGCTACACCGAAGCCCAGGATCCCACCTGGGAAGCCCAGCCTCCATAACCCTAACCCTAATTTGGGTCTTAATGCTAAGGTACTTCTGCAACGGGAACATCCCCCCATGGACACGATGTACTAAAACGGAGTAGGGAAGCCATCCTGGTGGCCCACTCAAGTCTGTTTCACCAAGCTAGGCTTCACAGAGGGTCTGGTTCCCTCCAGGGAAGCCTAGCCTCCCCAACCTTAACCCTAACTAGAGTCTTGGCCCTAATTTTCTTGTGCAACTGAAAAATTCCCCCGTCCAAACGGTGTACAAAAGGAAAGTAGGCAAGCTATCCCGATGGCCCACTCAGTCTTTTTCACCAAGCTGGGCTGCACCGAAGCCCAGGATTACGCTTGGGATCCGCAGTCTCCCCAACCCTAACCCTAACTTGAGTTTTTACACAAATTTTCTTGTGCAACTGAAATGATACCCTTTCCTTACAGTGCACAGAAAGCCAGAAGGAAAGCTATCCCGATGGCCCACTCAGTCTGTTTCACCAAGCTAGGCTACACCGAAGGCCAGGATCCCGCCTGGGAAGCCCAGTCTCCCCAACCCTAACCCTAACTTGAGTCTTAACCCTAATTTTCTTGTGTAAGTGAAACATCCTCCCGTCCTTACGGTTTAGAAAAAGGCAGTAGGCAAGCCATCCTGATTGCCAACTCAATCTGTTCCACCAAGCTAGCCTTCACAGAGGCCCTGGTTCCTGCCTGGGAAGCCCGGTCTCACCAACCCTAACCCTAACTTGAGTCTTCTTAACCCTAATTTTCTTGTGCAAGTGAAACATCCCCCCGTCCATACGGTTTAGAAAAATTCAGTAGGCAAGCGAACCCGATTGCCAACTCAATCTGTTCCACCAAGCTAGCCTTCACAGAGGCCCTGGTTCCTGCCTGGGAAGCACAGTCTCCCCAACCCAGCCCTCACTTGGGTATTAATCCTAATTTTCCTGTGCAACTGAAACATCCCCTCGTCCATACAGCGTACAAAAAGACAGTAGGCATGCAATCCTGATGGCCCACTCAATCTGTTTCACCAGGCTCGGCTTCATCGAGGCCGTAGTTCCTGCCTGGGAAGCCCTGCCTCCATAACCCTAACCCTAATTTGGGTTTTAATGCTAATGTTCTTCTGCAATGGAAACATCCCCCCATGGATACGGTGTATTAAAACGGAGTAGGGAAGCCATCCTGGTGGCCCACTCAAGTCTGTTTCACCAAGCTAGGCTTCACAGAGTGTCTGGTTCCCTCCAGGAAAGCCTAGCCTCCCCAACCTTACCCCTAACTAGAGTCTTGGCCCTAATTTTCTTGTGCAACTGAAACATTCCCCCGTCCAAACGGTGTACAAAAAGAAAGTAGGCAAGCTATCCCGATGGCCCACTCAGTCTGTTTCACCAAGCTAGGCTGCACCGAAGCCCAGGATCACGCTTGGGATCCGCAGTCTCCCCAACCCTAACCCTAACTTGAGTTTTTACACAAATTTTCTTGTGCAACTGAAACGATACCGCGTCCTCACAGTGCACAGAAAGCCAGTAGGAAAGCTATCCCGATGGCCCACTCAGTCTGTTTCACCAAGCTAGGCTACACCGAAGCCCAGGATCCCACCTGGGAAGCCCAGCCTCCATAACCCTAACCCTAATTTGGGTCTTAATGCTAAGGTACTTCTGCAACGGGAACATCCCCCCATGGACACGATGTACTAAAACGGAGTAGGGAAGCCATCCTGGTGGCCCACTCAAGTCTGTTTCACCAAGCTAGGCTTCACAGAGGGTCTGGTTCCCTCCAGGGAAGCCTAGCCTCCCCAACCTTAACCCTAACTAGAGTCTTGGCCCTAATTTTCTTGTGCAACTGAAAAATTCCCCCGTCCAAACGGTGTACAAAAGGAAAGTAGGCAAGCTATCCCGATGGCCCACTCAGTCTTTTTCACCAAGCTGGGCTGCACCGAAGCCCAGGATTACGCTTGGGATCCGCAGTCTCCCCAACCCTAACCCTAACTTGAGTTTTTACACAAATTTTCTTGTGCAACTGAAATGATACCCTTTCCTTACAGTGCACAGAAAGCCAGAAGGAAAGCTATCCCGATGGCCCACTCAGTCTGTTTCACCAAGCTAGGCTACACCGAAGGCCAGGATCCCGCCTGGGAAGCCCAGTCTCCCCAACCCTAACCCTAACTTGAGTCTTAACCCTAATTTTCTTGTGTAAGTGAAACATCCTCCCATCCTTACGGTTTAGAAAAAGGCAGTAGGCAAGCCATCCTGATTGCCAACTCAATCTGTTCCACCAAGCTAGCCTTCACAGAGGCCCTGGTTCCTGCCTGGGAAGCCCGGTCTCACCAACCCTAACCCTAACTTGAGTCTTCTTAACCCTAATTTTCTTGTGCAAGTGAAACATCCCCCCGTCCATACGGTTTAGAAAAATTCAGTAGGCAAGCGAACCCGATTGCCAACTCAATCTGTTCCACCAAGCTAGCCTTCACAGAGGCCCTGGTTCCTGCCTGGGAAGCACAGTCTCCCCAACCCAGCCCTCACTTGGGTATTAATCCTAATTTTCCTGTGCAACTGAAACATCCCCTCATCCATACAGCGTACAAAAAGACAGTAGGCATGCAATCCTGATGGCCCACTCAATCTGTTTCACCAGGCTCGGCTTCATCGAGGCCGTAGTTCCTGCCTGGGAAGCCCTGCCTCCATAACCCTAACCCTAATTTGGGTTTTAATGCTAATGTTCTTCTGCAATGGAAACATCCCCCCATGGATACGGTGTATTAAAACGGAGTAGGGAAGCCATCCTGGTGGCCCACTCAAGTCTGTTTCACCAAGCTAGGCTTCACAGAGGGTCTGGTTCCCTCCAGGAAGGCCTGGCCTCCCCAACCTTACCCCTAACTAGAGTCTTGGCCCTAATTTTCTTGTGCAACTGAAACATTCCCCCGTCCAAACGGTGTACAAAAGGAAAGTAGGCAAGCTATCCCGATGGCCCACTCAGTCTTTTTCACCAAGCTGGGCTGCACCGAAGCCCAGGATCACGCTTGGGATCCGCAGTCTCCCCAACCCTAACCCTAACTTGAGTTTTTACACAAATTTTCTTGTGCAACTGAAACGATACCGCGTCCTCACAGTGCACAGAAAGCCAGTAGGAAAGCTATCCCGATGGCCCACTCAGTCTGTTTCACCAAGCTAGGCTACACCGAAGCCCAGGATCCCACCTGGGAAGCCCAGCCTCCATAACCCTAACCCTAATTTGGGTCTTAATGCTAAGGTACTTCTGCAACGGGAACATCCCCCCATGGACACGATGTACTAAAACGGAGTAGGGAAGCCATCCTGGTGGCCCACTCAAGTCTGTTTCACCAAGCTAGGCTTCACAGAGGGTCTGGTTCCCTCCAGGGAAGCCTAGCCTCCCCAACCTTAACCCTAACTAGAGTCTTGGCCCTAATTTTCTTGTGCAACTGAAAAATTCCCCCGTCCAAACGGTGTACAAAAGGAAAGTAGGCAAGCTATCCCGATGGCCCACTCAGTCTTTTTCACCAAGCTGGGCTGCACCGAAGCCCAGGATTACGCTTGGGATCCGCAGTCTCCCCAACCCTAACCCTAACTTGAGTTTTTACACAAATTTTCTTGTGCAACTGAAATGATACCCTTTCCTTACAGTGCACAGAAAGCCAGAAGGAAAGCTATCCCGATGGCCCACTCAGTCTGTTTCACCAAGCTAGGCTACACCGAAGGCCAGGATCCCGCCTGGGAAGCCCAGTCTCCCCAACCCTAACCCTAACTTGAGTCTTAACCCTAATTTTCTTGTGTAAGTGAAACATCCTCCCGTCCTTACGGTTTAGAAAAAGGCAGTAGGCAAGCCATCCTGATTGCCAACTCAATCTGTTCCACCAAGCTAGCCTTCACAGAGGCCCTGGTTCCTGCCTGGGAAGCCCGGTCTCACCAACCCTAACCCTAACTTGAGTCTTCTTAACCCTAATTTTCTTGTGCAAGTGAAACATCCCCCCGTCCATACGGTTTAGAAAAATTCAGTAGGCAAGCGAACCCGATTGCCAACTCAATCTGTTCCACCAAGCTAGCCTTCACAGAGGCCCTGGTTCCTGCCTGGGAAGCACAGTCTCCCCAACCCAGCCCTCACTTGGGTATTAATCCTAATTTTCCTGTGCAACTGAAACATCCCCTCGTCCATACAGCGCACAAAAAGACAGTAGGCATGCAATCCTGATGGCCCACTCAATCTGTTTCACCAGGCTCGGCTTCATCGAGGCCGTAGTTCCTGCCTGGGAAGCCCTGCCTCCATAACCCTAACCCTAATTTGGGTTTTAATGCTAATGTTCTTCTGCAATGGAAACATCCCCCCATGGATACGGTGTATTAAAACGGAGTAGGGAAGCCATCCTGGTGGCCCACTCAAGTCTGTTTCACCAAGCTAGGCTTCACAGAGTGTCTGGTTCCCTCCAGGAAAGCCTAGCCTCCCCAACCTTACCCCTAACTAGAGTCTTGGCCCTAATTTTCTTGTGCAACTGAAACATTCCCCCGTCCAAACGGTGTACAAAAAGAAAGTAGGCAAGCTATCCCGATGGCCCACTCAGTCTGTTTCACCAAGCTAGGCTGCACCGAAGCCCAGGATCACGCTTGGGATCCGCAGTCTCCCCAACCCTAACCCTAACTTGAGTTTTTACACAAATTTTCTTGTGCAACTGAAACGATACCGCGTCTTCACAGTGCACAGAAAGCCAGTAGGAAAGCTATCCCGATGGCCCACTCAGTCTGTTTCACCAAGCTAGGCTACACCGAAGCCCAGGATCCCGCCTGGGAAGCCCAGCCTCCCCAACCCAGCCCTCATTTGGGTATTAATCCTAATTTTCCTGTGCAACTGAAACATCCCCTCGTCCATACAGCGTAAAAAAAGACAGTAGGCAAGCAATCCTGATGGCCCACTCAGTCTGTTTCACCAGGCTCGGCTTCATCGAGGCCGTAGTTCCTGCCTGGGTAGCCCAGTCTCCCCAACCTTACCCTAACTTGAGTCTTAACCCTAATTTTCTTGTGTAAGTGAAACATCCTCCCGTCCTTACGGTTTAGAAATAGGCATTAGGCAAGCCATCCCGATTGCCAACTCAATCTGTTCCACCAAGCTAGCCTTCACAGAGGGCCTGGTTCCTGCCTGGGAAGCCCGGTCTCACCAACCCTAACCCTAACTTGAGTCTTCTTAACCCTAATTTTCTAGTGCAAGTGAAACATCCCCCCGTCCATACGGTTTAGAAAAAGTCAGTAGGCAAGCGAACCCGATTGCCAACTCAATCTGTTCCACCAAACTAGCCTTCACAGAGGCCCTGGTTCCTGCCTGGGAAGCACAGTCTCCCCAACCCAGACCTCACTTGGGTATTAATCCTAATTTTCCTGTGCAACTGAAACATCCCCTCGTCCATACAGCGTACAAAAAGACAGTAGGCAAGCAATCCTGATGGCCCACTCAGTCTGTTTCACCAGGCTCGGCTTCATCGAGGCCGTAGTTCCTGCCTGGGCAGCCCTGCCTCCATAACCCTAACCCTAATTTGGGTTTTAATGCTAATGTTCTTCTGCAATGGAAACATCCCCCCATGGATACGGTGTATTAAAACGGAGTAGGGAAGCCATCCTGGTGGCCCACTCAAGTCTGTTTCACCAAGCTAGGCTTCACAGAGGGTCTGGTTCCCTCCAGGAAGGCCTGGCCTCCCCAACCTTACCCCTAACTAGAGTCTTGGCCCTAATTTTCTTGTGCAACTGAAACATTCCCCCGTCCAAACGGTGTACAAAAGGAAAGTAGGCAAGCTATCCCGATGGCCCACTCAGTCTTTTTCACCAAGCTGGGCTGCACCGAAGCCCAGGATCACGTTTGGGATCCGCAGTCTCCCCAACCCTAACCCAAACTTGAGTTTTTACACAAATTTTCTTGTGCAACTGAAACGATACCGCGTCCTCACAGTGCACAGAAAGCCAGTAGGAAAGCTATCCCGATGGCCCACTCAGTCTGTTTCACCAAGCTAGGCTACACCGAAGCCCAGGATCCCGCCTGGGAAGCCCAGCCTCCATAACCCTAACCCTAATTTGGGTCTTAATGCTAAGGTACTTCTGCAACGGGAACATCCCCCCATGGACACGATGTACTAAAACGGAGTAGGGAAGCCATCCTGGTGGCCCACTCAAGTCTGTTTCACCAAGCTAGGCTTCACAGAGGGTCTGGTTCTCTCCAGGGAAGCCTAGCCTCCCCAACCTTAACCCTAACTAGAGTCTTGGCCCTAATGTTCTTGTGCAACTGAAAAATTCCCCCGTCCAAACGGTGTACAAAAGGAAAGTAGGCAAGCTATCCCGATGGCCCACTCAGTCTTTTTCACCAAGCTGGGCTGCACCGAAGCCTAGGATTACGCTTGGGATCCGCAGTCTCCCCAACCCTAACCCTAACTTGAGTTTTTACACAAATTTTCTTGTGCAACTGAAATGATACCCTTTCCTTACAGTGCACAGAAAGCCAGAAGGAAAGCTATCCCGATGGCCCACTCAGTCTGTTTCACCAAGCTAGGCTACACCAAAGGCCAGGATCCCGCCTGGGAAGCCCAGTCTCCCCAACCCTAAACCTAACTTGAGTCTTAACCCTAATTTTCTTGTGTAAGTGAAACATCCTCCCGTCCTTACGGTTTAGAAAAAGGCAGTAGGCAAGCCATCCTGATTGCCAACTCAATCTGTTCCACCAAGCTAGCCTTCACAGAGGCCCTGGTTCCTGCCTGGGAAGCACAGTCTCCCCAACCCAGCCCTCACTTGGGTATTAATCCTAATTTTCCTGTTTAAGGAAACATCCCCTCGTCCATACGGCATACAAAAAGACAGTAGGCAAGCAATCCTGATGGCCCACTCAGTCTGTTTCACCAGGCTCGGATTCATCGAGGCCGTAGTTCCTGCCTGGGAAGCCCAGCCTCCATAACCCTAACCCGAATTTGGGTCTTAATGCTAATGTACTTCTGCAACGGAAACATCCCCCATGGACACGATGTACTAAAACGGAGTAGGGAAGCCATCCTGGTGGCCAACTCAAGTCTGTTTCACCAAGCTAGGCTTCACAGAGGGTCTGGTTCCCTGCAGGGAAGCCTAGCCTCCCCAACCTTACCCCTAACTAGAGTCTTGGCCCTAATTTTCTTGTGCAACTGAAACATTCCCCCGTCCAAACGGTGTACAAAAAGAAAGTAGGCAAGCTATCCCGATGGCCCACTCAGTATTTTTCACCAAGCTGGGCTGCACCGAAGCCCAGGATCCCGCCTGGGAAGCCCAGTCTCCCCAACCCTAACCCTAACTTGAGTCTTAACCCTAATTTTCTTGTGCAAGTGAAACATCCCCCCGTCCATACGGTTTAGAAAAAGTCAGTAGGCAAGCCATCCCGATTGCCAACTCAATCTGTTCCACCAAGCTAGCCTTCACAGAGGCCCTGCTTCCTGCCTGGGAAGCCCGGTCTCACCAACCCTAACCCTAACTTGAGTCTTTTTAACCCTAATTTTCTTGTGCAAGTGAAACCTCCCCCCGTCCATACGGTTTAGAAAAAGTCAGTAGGCAAGCCATCCCGATTGCCAACTCAATCTGTTCCAACAAGCTAGCCTTCACAGAGGCCCTGGTTCCTGCCTGGGAAGCACAGTCTCCACAACCCAGCCCTCACTTGGGTATTAATCCTAATTTTCCTGTGCAACTGAAACATCCCCTCGTCCATACAGCGTACAAAAAGACAGTAGGCAAGCAATCCTGATAGCCCACTCAGTCTGTTTCACCAGGCTCGGCTTCATCGAGGCCGTAGTTCCTGCCTGGGAAGCCCAGCCTCCATAACCCTAACCCTAATTTGGGTGTTAATGCTAATGTTCTTCTGCAATGGAAACATCCCCCCATGGATAAGGTGTACTAAAACTGAGTAGGGATGCCATTCTGGTGGCCCACTCAAGTCTGTTTCACTAAGCTAGGCTTCACAGAGGGTCTGGTTCCCTCAAGGGAAGCCTAGCCTCCCCAACCTTTCCCCTAACTAGAGTCTTGGCCCTTAATTTTCTTGTGCAACTGAAACATTCCCCCGTCCAAACGGTGTACAAAAAGAAAGTAGGCAAGCTATCCCAATGGCCCACTCAGTCTGTTTCACCAAGCTAGGCTGCACCGAAGCCCAGGATCACGCTTGGGATCCGCAGTCTCCCCAACCCTAACCCTAACTTGAGTTTTAACACAAATTTTCTTGTGCAACTGAAACTATACCCCGTCCTTACAGTGCACAGAAAGCCAGTAGGCAAGCTATCCCGATGGCCCACTCAGTCTGTTTCACCAAGCTAGGCTACACCGACGCCCAGGATCCCGCCTGGGAAGCCCAGTCTCCCCAACCCTAACCCTAACTTGAGTCTTAACCCTAATTTTCTTGTGCAAGTGAAACATCCTCCCGTCCTTACGGTTTAGAAAAAGTCAGTAGGCAAGCCATCACGATTGCCAACTCAATCTGTTCCACCAAGCTAGCCTTCACAGAGGCCCTGGTTGCTGCCTGGGAAGCCCGGACTCACCAACCCTAACCCTAACTTGAGTCTTCTTAACCCTAATTTTCTTGTGCAAGTGAAACATTCCCCCTTCCATACGGTTTAGAAAAAGTCAGTAGGCAAGCCATCCCGATTGCCAACTCAATCTGTTCCACCAAACTAGCCTTCACAGAGGCCCTGGTTGCTGCCTGGGAAGCACAGTCTCCCCAACCCAGCCCTAACTTGGGTATTAATCCTAATTTTCCTGTGCAACTGAAACATCCCCTCGTCCATACAGCGTACAAAAAGACAGTAGGCAAGCTATCCCGATGGCCCACTCAGTCTCTTTCACCAAGCTAGGCTACACCGACGCCCAGGATCCCGCCTGGGAAGCCCAGTCTCCCCAACCCTGACCCTAACTTGAGTCTTAACCCTAATTTTCTCGTACAAGTGAAACATCCTCCCGTCCTTACGGTTTAGAAAAAGTCAGTAGGCAAGCCATCCCGATTGCCAACTCAATCTGTTTCACCAAGCTAGCCTTCACAGAGGCCCTGGTTCCTGACTGGGAAGCCCGGTCTCACCAACCCTATCCCTAACTTGAGGCTTCTTAACCCTAATTTTCTTGTGCAAGTGAAACATCCCCCCGTCCATACGGTTTAGAAAAAGTCAGTAGGCAAGCGAACCCGATTGCCAACTCAATCTGTTCCAACAAGCTAGCCTTCACAGACGCCCTGGTTGCTGCCTGGGAAGCACAGTCTCCCCAACCCAGCCCTCACTTGGGTATTAATCCTAATTTTCCTGTGCAACTGAAACATCCCCTCGTCCATACAGCATACAAAAAGACAGTAGGCAAGCAATCCTGATGGCCCACTCAGTCTGTTTCACCAAGCTAGGCTACACCGACGCCCAGGATCCCGCCTGGGAAGCCCAGTCTCCCCAACCCTAACCCTAACTTGCATCTTAACTCCAATTTTCTTGTGCAAGTGAAACATCCCTCCGTCCATACTGTTTAGAAAAAGTCAGTAGGCAAGCCATCCCGATTGCCAACTCAATCTGTTCCACCAAGCTAGCCTTCACAGAGGCCCTGGTTGCTGCCTGGGAAGCACAGTCTCCCCATCCCAGCCCTAACTAGGGTATTAATCCTAATTTTCCTGTGCAACTGAAACATCCCCTCGTCCATACAGCGTACAAAAAGACAGTAGGCAAGCAATCCTGATGGCCCACTCAGTCTGTTTCACCAGGCTCGGCTTCATCGAGGCCGTAGTTCCTGCCTGGGAAGCCCAGCCTCCATAACCCTAACCCTAATTTTGGTGTTAATGCTAATGTTCTTCTGCAATGAAAACATCCCCCCATGGATACGGTGTACTAAAACGGAGTAGGGAAGCCATCCTCGTGGCCCAATCAAGTCTGTTTCACCAAGCTAGGCTTCACAGAGGGTCTGGTTCCCTCCAGGGAAGCCTAGCCTCCCCAACCTTACCCCTAACTAGAGTCTTGGCCCTAATTTTCTTGTGCAACTGAAACATTCCCCCGTCCAAACGGTGTACAAAAAGAAAGTAGGCAAGCTATCCCGATGCCCCACTCAGTCTGTTTCACCAAGCTAGGCTGCACCAAAGCCCAGGATCACGCTTGGGATCCGCAGTCTACCCAACCCTAACCCTAACTTGAGTTTTAACACAAATTTTCTTGTGCAACTGAAACGATACCCCGTCCTTACAGTGCACAGAAAGCCAGTAGGAAAGCTATCCCGATGGCCCACTCAGTCTGTTTCACCAAGCTAGGCTACAGCGAAGCCCAGATCCCGCCTGGGAAGCCCAGTCTCCCCAACCCTGACCCTAACTTGAGTCTTAACCCTAATTTTCTTGTCTAAGTGAAACATCCTCCCGTCCTTACGGTTTAGAAAAAGTCAGTAGGCAAGCCATCCCGATTGCCAACTCAATCTGTTCCACCAAGCTAGCCTTCACAGAGGCCCTGGTGCCTGACTGGGAAGCCCGGTCTCACCAACCCTAACCCTAACTTGAGTCTTCTTAACCCTAATTTTCTTGTGCAAGTGAAACATCCCCCCGTCCATACGGTTTAGAAAAAGTCAGTAGGCAAGCGAACCCGATTGCCAACTCAATCTGTTCCACCAAGCTAGCCTTCACAGACGCCCTGGTTGCTGCCTGGGAAGCACAGTCTCCCCAACCCAGCCCTCACTTGGGTTTTAATCCTAATTTTCCTGTGCAACTGAAACATCCCTTCGTCCATACAGCATACAAAAAGACAGTAGGCAAGCAATCCTGATGGCCCACTCAGTCTGTTTCACCAGGCTCGGCTTCATCGAGGCCGTAGTTCCTGCCTGGGAAGCCTAGCCTCCATAACCATAACCCTAATTTGGGTGTTAATGCTAATGTTCTTCTGCAATGGAAACATCCCCCCATGGACACGATGTACTAAAACGGAGTAGGGAAGCCATCCTGGTGGCCCACTCCAGTCTGTTTCACCAAGCTAGGCTTCACAGAGGGTCTGGTTCCCTCCAGGGAAGCCTAGCCTCCCCAACCTTAACCCTAACTAGAGTCTTGGCCCTAATTTTCTTGTGCAACTGAAACATTCCCCCGTCCAAACGGTGTACAAAAAGAAAGTAGGCAAGCTATCCCGATGGCCCACTCAGTCTTTATCACCAAGCTAGGCTGCACCGACGCCCAGGAACATGCTTGGGATCCACAGTCTCCCCAACCCTAACCCTAACTTGAGTTTTAACACAAATTTTCTTGTGCAACTGAAACGATACCCCGTCCTTACAGTGCACAGAAAGCCAGTAGGAAAGCTATCCCGATGGCCCACTCAGTCTGTTTCACCAAGCTAGGCTACACCGAAGCCCAGGATCCCGCCTGGGAAGCCCAGTCTCCCCAACCCTAACCCTAACTTGCGTCTTAACCCTAATTTTCTTGTCCAAGTGAAACATCCCTCCGTCCATACGGTTTAGAAAAAGTTAGTAGGCAAGTCATCCCGATTGCCAACTCAATCTGTTCCACCAAGCTAGCCTTCACAGAGGCCCTGGTTGCTGCCTGGGAAGCACAGTCTCCCCAACCCAGCACTAACTAGGGTATTAATCCTAATTTTCCTGTGCAACTGAAACATCCCCTCGTCCATACAGCGTACAAAAAGACAGTAGGCAAGCAATCCTGATGGCCCACTCAGTCTGTTTCACCAGGCTCGGCTTCATCGAGGCCGTAGTTCTTGCCTGGGAAGCCCAGCCTCCATAACCCTAACCCTAATTTGGGTCTTAGTGCTAATGTTCTTCTGCAATGGAAACATCCCCCCATGGATACGGTGTACTAAAACGGAGTAGGGAAGCCATCCTGGTGGCCCACTCAAGTCTGTTTCACCATGCTAGGCTTCACAGAGTGTCTGGTTCCCTCCAGGGAAGCCTAGCCTCCCCAACCTTACCCCTAACTAGAGTCTTGGCCCTAATTTTCTTGTGCAACTGAAACATTCCCCCGTCCAAACGGTGAACAAAAAGAAAGTAGGCAAGCTATCCCGATGCCCCACTCAGTCTGTTTCACCAAGCTAGGCTGCACCGAAGCCCAGGATCACGCTTGGGATCCGCAGTCTCCCCAACCCTAACCCTAACTTGAGTTTTAACACAAATTTTCTTGTGCAAGTGAAACATCCCCCCGTCCATACTGTTTAGAAAAAGTCAGTAGGCAAGCCATCCCGATTGCCAACTCAATGTGTTCCACCAAGCTAGCCTTCACAGAGGCCCTGGTTGCTACCTGGGAAGCACAGTCTCCCCAACCCAGCCCTAACTTGAGTCTTCTTAACCCTAATTTCCTTGTGCAAGTGAAACATCCCCCCGTCCATACGGTTTAGAAAAAGTGAGTAGGCAAGCCATCCCGATTGCCAACTCAATCTGTTCCAACAAGCTAGCCTTCACAGAGGCCCTGGTTCCTGCCTGGGAAGCACAGTCTCCACAACCCAGCCCTCACTTGGGTATTAATCCTAATTTTCCTGTGCAACTGAAACATCCCCTCGTCCATACAGCGTACAAAAAGACAGTAGGCAAGCAATCCTGATAGCCCACTCAGTCTGTTTCACCAGGCTCGGCTTCATCGAGGCCGTAGTTCCTGCCTGGGAAGCCCAGCCTCCATAACCCTAACCCTAATTTGGGTGTTAATGCTAATGTTCTTCTGCAATGGAAACATCCCCCCATGGATAAGGTGTACTAAAATTGAGTAGGGATGCCATCCTGGTGGCCCACTCCAGTCTGTTTCACCAAGCTAGGCTTCACAGAGGGTCTGGTTCCCTCCAGGGAAGCCTAGCCTCCCCAACCTTACCCCTAACTAGAGTCTTGGCCCTAATTTTCTTGTGCAACTGAAACATTCCCCCGTCCAAACGGTGAACAAAAAGAAAGTAGGCAAGCTATCCCGATGCCCCACTCAGTCTGTTTCACCAAGCTAGGCTGCACCGAAGCCCAGGATCACGCTTGGGATCCGCAGTCTCCCCAACCCTAACCCTAACTTGAGTTTTAACACAAATTTTCTTGTGCAAGTGAAACATCCCCCCGTCCATACCGTTTAGAAAAAGTCAGTAGGCAAGCCATCCCGATTGCCAACTCAATGTGTTCCACCAAGCTAGCCTTCACAGAGGCCCTGGTTGCTACCTGGGAAGCACAGTCTCCCCAACCCAGCCCTAACTTGAGTTTTCTTAACCCTAATTTCCTTGTGCAAGTGAAACATCCCCCCCTCCATACGGTTTAGAAAAAGTGAGTACGCAAGCCATCCCGATTGCCAACTCAATCTGTTCCACCAAGCTAGCCTTCACAGAGGCCCTGGTTGCTGCCTGGGAAGCACAGTCTCCCCAACCCAGCCCTCACTTGGGTATTAATCCTAATTTTCCTGTGCAACTGAAACATCCCCTCGTCCATACAGCGTACAAAAAGACAGTAGGCAAGCAATCCTGATGGCCCACTCAGTCTGTTTCACCAGGCTCGGCTTCATCGAGGCCGTAGTTCCTGCCTGGGAAGCCCAGCCTCCATAACCCTAACGCTAATTTGGGTGTTAATGCTAATGTTCTTCTGCAATGGAAACATCCCCCCATGGATAAGGTGTACTAAAACTGAGTAGGGACGCCATCCTGGTGGCCCACTCAAGTCTGTTTCACCAAGCTAGGCTTCACAGAGGGTCTGGTTCCCTCAAGGGAAGCCTAGCCTCCCCAACCTTTCCCATAACTAGAGTCTTGGCCCTTAATTTTCTTGTGCAACTGAAACATTCCCCCGTCCAAACGGTGTACAAAAAGAAAGTAGGCTAGCTATCCCGATGGCCCACTCAGTCTGTTTCACCAAGCTAGGCTGCACCGAAGCCCAGGATCACGCTTGGGATCCGCAGTCTCCCCAACCCTAACCCTAACTTGAGTTTTAACACAAATTTTCTTGTGCAACTGAAACGATACCCCGTCCTTACAGTGCACAGAAAGCCAGTAGGAAAGCTATCCCGATGGCCCACTCAGTCTGTTTCACCAAGCTAGGCTACACCGACGCCCAGGATCCCGCCTGGGAAGCCCAGTCTCCCCAACCCTAACCCTAACTTGAGTCTTAACCCTAATTTTCTTGTGCAAGTGAAACATCCCTCCGTCCATACGGTTTAGAAAAAGTCAGTAGGCAAGCCATCCCGATTGCCAACTCAATCTGTTCCACCAAGCTAGCCTTCACAGAGGCCCTGGTTGCTTCCTGGGAAGCACAGTCTCCCCACCCCAGCCCTAGCTTGGGTATTAATCCTAATTTTCCTGTGCAACTGAAACATCCCCTCGTCCATACAGCGTACAAAAAGACAGTAGGCAAGCAATCCTGATGGCCCACTCAGTCTGTTTCACCAGGCTCGGCTTCATCGAGGCCGTAGTTCCTGCCTGGGAAGCCCAGCCTCCATAACCCTAACCCTAATTTGGGTCTTAATGCTAATGTTCTTCTGCAATGGAAACATCCCCCCATGGATACGGTGTACTAAAACGGAGTAGGGAAGCCATCCTGGTGGCCCACTCCAGTCTGTTTCACCAAGCTAGGCTTCACAGAGGGTCTGGTTCCCTCCAGGGAAGCCTAGCCTCCCCAACCTTACCCCTAACTAGAGTCTTGGCCCTAATTTTCTTGTGCAACTGAAACATACCCCGAACAAACGGTGTACAAAAAGAAAGTAGGCAAGCTATCCCGATGGCCCACTCAGTCTGTTTCACCAAGCTAGGCTACACCGACGCCCAGGATCCCGCCTGGGAAGCCCAGTCTCCCCAACCCTAACCCTAACTTGAGTCTTAACCCTAATTTTCTTGTGCAAGTGAAACATCCCTCCGTCCATACGGTTTAGAAAAAGTCAGTAGGCAAGCCATCCCGATTGCCAACTCAATCTGTTCCACCAAGCTAGCCTTCACAGAGGCCCTGGTTGCTTCCTGGGAAGCACAGTCTCCCCACCCCAGCCCTAGCTTGGGTATTAATCCTAATTTTCCTGTGCAACTGAAACATCCCCTCGTCCATACAGCGTACAAAAAGACAGTAGGCAAGCAATCCTGATGGCCCACTCAGTCTGTTTCACCAGGCTCGGCTTCATCGAGGCCGTAGTTCCTGCCTGGGAAGCCCAGCCTCCATAACCCTAACCCTAATTTGGGTCTTAATGCTAATGTTCTTCTGCAATGGAAACATCCCCCCATGGATACGGTGTACTAAAACGGAGTAGGGAAGCCATCCTGGTGGCCCACTCCAGTCTGTTTCACCAAGCTAGGCTTCACAGAGGGTCTGGTTCCCTCCAGGGAAGCCTAGCCTCCCCAACCTTACCCCTAACTAGAGTCTTGGCCCTAATTTTCTTGTGCAACTGAAACATACCCCGAACAAACGGTGTACAAAAAGAAAGTAGGCAAGCTATCCCGATGGCCCACTCAGTCTGTTTCACCAAGCTAGGCTACACCGAAGCCCAGGATCCCGCCTGGGAAGCCCAGTCTCCCCAACCCTAACCCTAACTTGAGTCTTAACCCTAATTTTCTTGTGCAAGTGAAACATCCCTCCGTCCATCCGGTTTAGAAAAAGTAAGTAGGCAAGCCATCCCGATTGCCAACTCAATCTGTTCCAACAAGCTAGCCTTCACAGAGGCCCTGGTTGCTGCCTGGGAAGCACAGTCTCCCCAACCCAGCCCTCACTTGGGTATTAATCCTAATTTTCCTGTGCAACTGAAACATCCCCTCGTCCATACAGCGTACAAAAAGACAGTAGGCAAGCAATCCTGATGGCCCACTCAGTCTGTTTCACCAGGCTCGGCTTCATCGAGTCCGTAGTTCCTGCCTGGGAAGCCCAGCCTCCATAACCCTAACCCTAATTTGGGTCTTAATGCTAATATTCTTCTGCAATGGAAACATCCCCCCATGGATACGGTGTACTAAAACGGAGTAGGGAAGCCATCCTGTTGGGCCACTCAAGTCTATTTCACCAAGCTGGCTTCACAGAGGGTCTGGTTCCCTCCAGGGAAGCCTAGCCTCCCCAACCTTACCCCTAACTAGAGTCTTGGCCCTAATTTTCTTGTGCAACTGAAACATTCCCCCGTCCAAACGGTGTACAAAAAGAAAGTAGGCAAGCTATCCCGATGGCCCACTCAGTCTGTTTCACCAAGCTAGGCTGCACCGAAGCCCAGGATCACGCTTGGGATCCGCAGTCTCCCCAACCCTAACCCTAACTTGAGTTTTAACACAAATTTTCTTGTGCAACTGAAACGATACCCCGTCCTTACAGTGCACAGAAAGCCAGTAGGAAAGCTATCCCGATGGCCCACTCAGTCTGTTTCACCAAGCTAGGCTGCACCGAAGCCCAGGATCCCGCCTGGGAAGCCCAGTCTCCCCAACCCTAACCCTAACTTGAGTCTTAACCCTAATTTTCTTGTGCAAGTGAAACATCCCTCCGTCCATACGGTTTAGAAAAAGTCAGTAGGCAAGCCATCCCGATTGCCAACTCAATCTGTTCCAACAAGCTAGCCTTCACAGAGGCCCTGGATGCTGCCTGGGAAGCACAGTCTCCCCAACCCAGCCCTCACTTGGGTATTAATCCTAATTTTCCTGTGCAACTGAAACATCCCCTCGTCCATACAGCGTACAAAAAGACAGTAGGCAAGCAATCCTGATGGCCCACTCAGTCTGTTTCACCAGGCTCGGCTTCATCGAGTCCGTAGTTCCTGCCTGGGAAGCCCAGCCTCCATAACCCTAACCCTAATTTGGGTCTTAATGCTAATATTCTTCTGCAATGGAAACATCCCCCCATGGATACGGTGTACTAAAACGGAGTAGGGAAGCCATCCTGTTGGGCCACTCAAGTCTATTTCACCAAGCTAGGCTTCACAGAGGGTCTGGTTCCCTCCAGGGAAGCCTAGCCTCCCCAACCTTACCCCTAACTAGAGTCTTGGCCCTAATTTTCTTGTGCAACTGAAACATTCCCCCGTCCAAACGGTGTACAAAAAGAAAGTAGGCAAGCTATCCTGATGGCCCACTCAGTCTGTTTCACCAAGCTAGGCTGCACCGAAGCCCAGGATCACGCTTGGGATCCGCAGTCTCCCCAACCCTAACCCTAACTTGAGTTTTAACACAAATTTTCTTGTGCAACTGAAACGATACCCCGTCCTTACAGTGCACAGAAAGCCAGTAGGCAAGCTATCCCGATGGCCCACTCAGTCTGTTTCACCAAGCTAGGCTACACCGACGCCCAGGATCCCACCTGGGAAGCCCAGTCTCCCCAACCCTAACCCTAACTTGAGTCTTAACCCTAATTTTCTTGTGCAAATGAAACATCCCCCCGTCCATACGGTTTAGAAAAAGTCAGTAGGCAAGCCATCCCGATTGCCAACTCAATGTGTTCCACCAAGCTAGCCTTCACAGAGGCCCTGGTTGCTACCTGGGAAGCACAGTCTCCCCAACCCAGCCCTAACTTGAGTCTTCTTAACCCTAATTTTCTTGTGCAAGTGAAACATCCCCCCGTCCATATGGTTTAGAAAAAGTCAGTAGGCAAGCGAACCCGATTGCCAACTCAATCTGTTCCAACAAGCTAGCCTTCACAGAGGCCCTGGTTCCTGCCTGGGAAGCACAGTCTCCACAACCCAGCCCTCACTTGGGTATTAATCCTAATTTTCCTGTGCAACTGAAACATCCCCTCGTCCATACAGCGTACAAAAAGACAGTAGGCAAGCAATCCTGATGGCCCACTCAGTCTGTTTCACCAGGCTCGGCTTCATCGAGTCCGTAGTTCCTGCCTGGGAAGCCCAGCCTCCATAACCCTAACGCTAATTTGGGTGTTAATGCTAATGTTCTTCTGCAATGGAAACATCCCCCCATGGATACGGTGTACTAAAACGGAGTAGGGAAGCCATCCTGGTGGCCCACTCAAGTCTGTTTCACCAAGCTAGGCTTCACAGAAGGTCTGGTTCCCTCCAGGGAAGCCTAGACTCCCCAACCTTACCCCTAACTAGATTCTTGGCCCTAATTTTCTTGTCAACTGAAACATTCCCCCGTCCAAACGGTGTACAAAAAGAAAGTAGGCAAGCTATCCCGATGGCCCACTCAGTCTGTTTCACCAAGCTAGGCTGCACCGAAGCCCAGGATCACGCTTGGGATCCGCAGTCTCCCCAACCCTAACCCTAACTTGAGTTTTAACACAAATTTTCTTGTGCAACTGAAACGATACCCCGTCCTTACAGTGCACAGAAAGCCAGTAGGCAAGCTATCCCGATGGCCCACTCAGTCTGTTTCACCAAGCTAGGCTACACCGACGCCCAGGATCCCACCTGGGAAGCCCAGTCTCCCCAACCCTAACCCTAACTTGAGTCTTAACCCTAATTTTCTTGTGCAAGTGAAACATCCCCCCGTCCATACGGTTTAGAAAAAGTCAGTAGGCAAGCGAACCCGATTGCCAACTCAATCTGTTCCAACAAGCTAGCCTTCACAGAGGCCCTGGTTCCTGCCAGGGAAGCACAGTCTCCCCAACCCAGCCCTAACTTGAGTCTTCTTAACCCTAATTTTCTTGTGCAAGTGAAACATCCCCCCGTCCGTACGGTTTAGAAAAAGTCAGTAGGGAAGCGAACCCGATTGCCAACTCAATCTGTTCCAACAAGCTAGCCTTCACAGAGGCCCTGGTTCCTGCCTGGGAAGCACAGTCTCCACAACCCAGCCCTCACTTGGGTATTAATCCTAATTTTCCAGTGCAACTGAAACATCCCCTCGTCCATACAGCGTACAAAAAGACAGTAGGCAAGCAATCCTGATGGCCCACTCAGTCTGTTTCACCAGGCTCGGCTTCATCGAGGCCATAGTTCCTGCCTGGGAAGCCCAGCCTCCATAACCCTAACCCTAATTTGGGTCTTAATGCTAATGTTCTTCTGCAATGGAAACATCCCCCCATGGATACGGTGTACTAAAACGGAGTAGGGAAGCCATCCTGGTGGCCCATTCCAGTCTGTTTCACCAAGCTAGGCTTCACAGAGGGTCTGGTTCCCTCCAGGGAAGCCTAGCCTCCCCAACCTTACCCCTAACTAGAGTCTTGGCCCTAATTTTCTTGTGCAACTGAAACATTCCCCTGTCCAAACGGTGTACAAAAAGAAAGTAGGCAAGCTATCCCGATGGCCCACTCAGTCTTTTTCACCAAGCTAGGCTGCACCGAAGCCCAGGATCACGCTTCGGATCCGCAGTCTCCCCAACCCTAACCCTAACTTGAATTTTTACACAAATTTTCTTGTGCAACTGAAACGATACCCCGTCCTTACAGTGCACAGAAAGACAGTAGGAAAGCTATCCCGATGGCCCACTCAGTCTGTTTCACCAAGCTAGGCTACACCGAAGCCCAGGATCCCGCCTGGGAAGCCCAGTCTCCCCAACCCTAACCCTAACTTGAGTCTTAACCCTAATTTTCTTGTGCAAGTGAAACATCCCTCCGTCCATACGGTTTAGAAAAAGTCAGTAGGCAAGCCATCCCGATTGCCAACTCAATCTGTTCCAACAAGCTAGCCTTCACAGAGGCCCTGGTTGCTGCCTGGGAAGCACAGTCTCCCCAACCCAGCCCTCACTTGGGTATTAATCCTAATTTTCCTGTGCAACTGAAACATCCCCTCGTCCATACAGCGTACAAAAAGACAGTAGGCAAGCAATCCTGATGGCCCACTCAGTCTGTTTCACCAGGCTCGGCTTCATCGAGTCCGTAGTTCCTGCCTGGGAAGCCCAGCCTCCATAACCCTAACCCTAATTTGGGTCTTAATGCTAATATTCTTCTGCAATGGAAATATCCCCCCATGGATACGGTGTACTAAAACGGAGTAGGGAAGCCATCCTGTTGGGCCACTCAAGTCTATTTCACCAAGCTAGGCTTCACAGAGGGTCTGGTTCCCTCCAGGGAAGCCTAGCCTCCCCAACCTTACCCCTAACTAGAGTCTTGGCCCTAATTTTCTTGTGCAACTGAAACATTCCCCCGTCCAAACGGTGTACAAAAAGAAAGTAGGCAAGCTATCCCGATGGCCCACTCAGTCTGTTTCACCAAGCTAGGCTGCACCGAAGCCCAGGATCACGCTTGGGATCCGCAGTCTCCCCAACCCTAACCCTAACTTGAGTTTTAACACAAATTTTCTTGTGCAACTGAAACGATACCCCGTCCTTACAGTGCACAGAAAGCCAGTAGGCAAGCTATCCCGATGGCCCACTCAGTCTGTTTCACCAAGCTAGGCTACACCGACGCCCAGGATCCCACCTGGGAAGCCCAGTCTCCCCAACCCTAACCCTAACTTTAGTCTTAACCCTAATTTTCTTGTGCAAATGAAACATCCCCCCGTCCATACGGTTTAGAAAAAGTCAGTAGGCAAGCCATCCCGATTGCCAACTCAATGTGTTCCACCAAGCTAGCCTTCACAGAGGCCCTGGTTGCTACCTGGGAAGCACAGTCTCCCCAACCCAGCCCTAACTTGAGTCTTCTTAACCCTAATTTTCTTGTGCAAGTGAAACATCCCCCCGTCCATACGGTTTAGAAAAAGTCAGTAGGCAAGCGAACCCGATTGCCAACTCAATCTGTTCCAACAAGCTAGCCTTCACAGAGGCCCTGGTTCCTGCCTGGGAAGCACAGTCTCCACAACCCAGCCCTCACTTGGGTATTAATCCTAATTTTCCTGTGCAACTGAAACATCCCCTCGTCCATACAGCGTACAAAAAGACAGTAGGCAAGCAATCCTGATGGCCCACTCAGTCTGTTTCACCAGGCTCGGCTTCATCGAGTCCGTAGTTCCTGCCTGGGAAGCCCAGCCTCCATAACCCTAAAGCTAATTTGGGTGTTAATGCTAATGTTCTTCTGCAATGGAAACATCCCCCCATGGATACGGTGTACTAAAACGGAGTAGGGAAGCCATCCTGGTGGCCCACTCAAGTCTGTTTCACCAAGCTAGGCTTCACAGAAGGTCTGGTTCCCTCCAGGGAAGCCTAGACTCCCCAACCTTACCCCTAACTAGAGTCTTGGCCCTAATTTTCTTGTCAACTGAAACATTCCCCCGTCCAAACGGTGTACAAAAAGAAAGTAGGCAAGCTATCCCGATGGCCCACTCAGTCTGTTTCACCAAGCTAGGCTGCACCGAAGCCCAGGATCACGCTTGGGATCCGCAGTCTCCCCAACCCTAACCGTAACTTGAGTTTTAACACAAATTTTCTTGTGCAACTGAAACGATACCCCGTCCTTACAGTGCACAGAAAGCCAGTAGGCAAGCTATCCCGATGGCCCACTCAGTCTGTTTCACCAAGCTAGGCTACACCGACGCCCAGGATCCCACCTGGGAAGCCCAGTCTCCCCAACCCTAACCCTAACTTGAGTCTTAACCCTAATTTTCTTGTGCAAGTGAAACATCCCCCCGTCCATACGGTTTAGAAAAAGTCAGTAGGCAAGCGAACCCGATTGCCAACTCAATCTGTTCCAACAAGCTAGCCTTCACAGAGGCCCTGGTTCCTGCCTGGGAAGCACAGTCTCCACAACCCAGCCCTCACTTGGGTATTAATCCTAATTTTCCTGTGCAACTGAAACATCCCCTCGTCCATACAGCGTACAAAAAGACAGTAGGCAAGCAATCCGGATGGCCCACTCAGTCTGTTTCACCAGGCTCGGCTTCATCGAGGCCGTAGTTCCTGCCTGGGAAGCCCAGCCTCCATAAACCTAACCCTAATTTTGGTGTTAATGCTAATGTTCTTCTGCAATGGAAAAATCCCCCCATGGATATGGTGTACTAAAACGGAGTAGGGAAGCCATCCTGGTGGCCCACTCAAGTCTGTTTCACCAAGCTAGGCTTCACAGAAGGTCTCGTTCCCTCCAGGGAAGCCTAGACTCCCCAACCTTACCCCTAACTAGAGTCTTGGCCCTAATTTTCTTGTCAACTGAAACATTCCCCCGTCCAAACGGTGTACAAAAAGAAAGTAGGCAAGCTATCCCGATGGCCCACTCAGTCTGTTTCACCAAGCTAGGCTGCACCGAAGCCCAGGATCACGCTTGGGATCCGCAGTCTCCCCAACCCTAACCCTAACTTGAGTTTTAACACAAATTTTCTTGTGCAACTGAAACGATACCCCGTCCTTACAGTGCACAGAAAGCCAGTAGGCAAGCTATCCCGATGGCCCACTCAGTCTGTTTCACTAAGCTAGGCTACACCGACTCCCAGGATCCCACCTGGGAAGCCCAGTCTCCCCAACCCTAACCCTAACTTGAGTCTTAACCCTAATTTTCTTGTGCAAATGAAACATCCCCCCGTCCATACGGTTTAGAAAAAGTCAGTAGGCAAGCCATCCCGATTGCCAACTCAATGTGTTCCACCAAGCTAGCCTTCACAGAGGCCCTGGTTGCTACCTGGGAAGCACAGTCTCCCCAACCCAGCCCTAACTTGAGTCTTCTTAACCCTAATTTTCTTGTGCAAGTGAAACATCCCCCTGTCCATACGGTTTAGAAAAAGTCAGTAGGCAAGCGAACCCGATTGCCAACTCAATCTGTTCCAACAAGCTAGCCTTCACAGAGGCCCTGGTTCCTGCCTGGGAAGCACAGTCTCCACAACCCAGCCCTCACTTGGGTATTAATCCTAATTTTCCTGTGCAACTGAAACATCCCCTCGTCCATACAGCGTACAAAAAGACAGTAGGCAAGCAATCCTGATGGCCCACTCAGTCTGTTTCACCAGGCTCGGCTTCATCGAGTCCGTAGTTCCTGCCTGGGAAGCCCAGCCTCCATAACCCTAACGCTAATTTGGGTGTTAATGCTAATGTTCTTCTGCAATGGAAACATCCCCCCATGGATAAGGTGTACTAAAACGGAGTAGGGAAGCCATCCTGGTGGCCCACTCAAGTCTGTTTCACCAAGCTAGGCTTCACAGAAGGTCTGGTTCCCTCCAGGGAAGCCTAGACTCCCCAACCTTACCCCTAACTAGAGTCTTGGCCCTCATTTTCTTGTCAACTGAAACATTCCCCCGTCCAAACGGTGTACAAAAAGAAAGTAGGCAAGCTATCCCGATGGCCCACTCAGTCTGTTTCACCAAGCTAGGCTGCACCGAAGCCCAGGATCACGCTTGGGATCCGCAGTCTCCCCAACCCTAACCGTAACTTGAGTTTTAACACAAATTTTCTTGTGCAACTGAAATGATACCCCGTCCTTACAGTGCACAGAAAGCCAGTAGGCAAGCTATCCCGATGGCCCACTCAGTCTGTTTCACCAAGCTAGGCTACACCGACGCCCAGGATCCCACCTGGGAAGCCCAGTCTCCCCAACCCTAACCCTAACTTGAGTCTTAACCCTAATCTTCTTGTGCAAGTGAAACATCCCTCCGTCCATACGGTTTAGAAAAAGTAAGTAGGCAAGCCATACCGATTGCCATCTCAATCTGTTCCACCAAGCTAGCCTTCACAAAGGCCCTGGTTGCTGCCTGGGAAGCACAGTCTCCCCAACCCAGCCCTAACTTGGGTATTAATCCTAATTTTCCTGTGCAACTGAAACATCCCCTCGTCCATGCACCGTACAAAAAGACAGTAGGCAAGCCATCCCGATTGCCAACTCAATCTGTTCCACCAAGCTAGCCTTCACAGAGGCCCTGGTTGCTACCTGGGAAGCACAGTCTCCCCAACCCAGCCCTAACTTGAGTCTTAACCCTAATTTTCTTGTGTAAGTGAAACATCCTCCCGTCCTTACGGTTTAGAAATAGGCATTAGGCAAGCCATCCCGATTGCCAACTCAGTCTTTTTCACCAAGCTGGGCTGCACCGAAGCCCAGGATTACGCTTGGGATCCGCAGTCTCCCCAACCCTAACCCTAACTTGAGTTTTTACACAAATTTTCTTGTGCAACTGAAATGATACCCTTTCCTTACAGTGCACAGAAAGCCAGAAGGAAAGCTATCCCGATGGCCCACTCAGTCTGTTTCACCAAGCTAGGCTACACCGAAGGCCAGGATCCCGCCTGGGAAGCCCAGTCTCCCCAACCCTAACCCTAACTTGAGTCTTAACCCTAATTTTCTTGTGTAAGTGAAACCTCCTCCCGTCCTTACGGTTTAGAAAAAGGCAGTAGGCAAGCCATCCTGATTGCCAACTCAATCTGTTCCACCAAGCTAGCCTTCACAGAGGCCCTGGTTGCTGCCTGGGAAGCCCGGTCTCACCAACCCTAACCCTAACTTGAGTCTTCTTAACCCTAATTTTCTTGTGCAAGTGAAACATCCCCCCGTCCATACGGTTTAGAAAAATTCAGTAGGCAAGCGAACCCGATTGCCAACTCAATCTGTTCCACCAAGCTAGCCTTCACAGAGGCCCTGGTTCCTGCCTGGGAAGCACAGTCTCCCCAACCCAGCCCTCACTTGGGTATTAATCCTAATTTTCCTGTGCAACTGAAACATCCCCTCGTCCATACAGCGTACAAAAAGACAGTAGGCATGCAATCCTGATGGCCCACTCAATCTGTTTCACCAGGCTCGGCTTCATCGAGGCCGTAGTTCCTGCCTGGGAAGCCCTGCCTCCATAACCCTAACCCTAATTTGGGTTTTAATGCTAATGTTCTTCTGCAATGGAAACATCCCCCGATGGATACGGTGTATTAAAACGGAGTAGGGAAGCCATCCTGGTGGCCCACTCAAGTCTGTTTCACCAAGCTAGGCTTCACAGAGTGTCTGGTTCCCTCCAGGAAAGCCTAGCCTCCCCAACCTTACCCCTAACTAGAGTCTTGGCCCTAATTTTCTTGTGCAACTGAAACATTCCCCCGTCCAAACGGTGTACAAAAAGAAAGTAGGCAAGCTATCCCGATGGCCCACTCAGTCTGTTTCACCAAGCTAGGCTGCACCGAATCCCAGGATCACGCTTGGGATCCGCAGTCTCCCCAACCCTAACCCTAACTTGAGTTTTTACACAAATTTTCTTGTGCAACTGAAACGATACCGCGTCTTCACAGTGCACAGAAAGCCAGTAGGAAAGCTATCCCGATGGCCCACTCAGTCTGTTTCACCAAGCTAGGCTACACCGAAGCCCAGGATCCCGCCTGGGAAGCCCAGCCTCCCCAACCCAGCCCTCACTTGGGTATTAATCCTAATTTTCCTGTGCAACTGAAACATCCCCTCGTCCATACAGCGTACAAAAAGACAGTAGGCAAGCAATCCTGATGGCCCACTCAGTCTGTTTCACCAGGCTCGGCTTCATCGAGGCCGTAGTTCCTGCCTGGGAAGCCCAGTCTCCCCAACCCTAACCCTAACTTGAGTCTTAACCCTAATTTTCTTATGTAAGTGAAACATCCTCCCGTACTTACGGTTTAGAAATAGGCATTAGGCAAGCCATCCCGATTGCCAACTCAATCTGTTCCACCAAGCTAGCCTTCACAGAGGGCCTGGTTCCTGCCTGGGAAGCCCGGTCTCACCAACCCTAACCCTAACTTGAGTCTTCTTAACACTAATTTTCTTGTGCAAGTGAAACATCCCCCCATCCATACGGTTTAGAAAAAGTCAGTAGGCAAGCGAACCCGATTGCCAACTCAATCTGTTCCACCAAACTAGCCTTCACAGAGGCCCTGGTTCCTGCCTGGGAAGCACAGTCTCCCCAACCCAGCCCTCACTTGGGTATTAATCCTAATTTTCCTGTGCAACTGAAACATCCCCTCGTCCATACAGCGTACAAAAAGACAGTAGGCAAGCAATCCTGATGGCCCACTCAGTCTGTTTCACCAGGCTCGGCTTCATCGAGGCCGTAGTTCCTGCCTGGGCAGCCCTGCCTCCATAACCCTAACCCTAATTTGGGTTTTAATGCTAATGTTCTTCTGCAATGGAAACATCCCCCCATGGATACGATGTATTAAAACGGAGTAGGGAAGCCATCCTGGTGGCCCACTCAAGTCTGTTTCACCAAGCTAGGCTTCACAGAGGGTCTGTTTCCCTCCAGGAAGGCCTGGCCTCCCCAACCTTACCCCTAACTAGAGACTTGGCCCTAATTTTCTTGTGCAACTGAAACATTCCCCCGTCCAAACGGTGTACAAAAGGAAAGTAGGCAAGCTATCCCGATGGCCCACTCAGTCTTTTTCACCAAGCTGGGCTGCACCGAAGCCCAGGATCACGTTTGGGATCCGCAGTCTCCCCAACCCTAACCCTAACTTGAGTTTTTACACAAATTTTCTTGTGCAACTGAAACGATACCGCGTCCTCACAGTGCACAGAAAGCCAGTAGGAAAGCTATCCCGATGGCCCACTCAGTCTGTTTCACCAAGCTAGGCTACACCGAAGCCCAGGATCCCGCCTGGGAAGCCCAGCCTCCCCAACCCAGCCCTCACTTGGGTATTAATCCTAATTTTCCTGTGCAACTGAAACATCCCCTCGTCCATACAGCGTACAAAAAGACAGTAGGCAAGCAATCCTGATGGCCCACTCAGTCTGTTTCACCAGGCTCGGCTTCATCGAGGCCGTAGTTCCTGCCTGGGAAGCCCAGTCTCCCCAACCCTAACCCTAACTTGAGTCTTAACCCTAATTTTCTTGTGTAAGTGAAACATCCTCCCGTACTTACGGTTTAGAAATAGGCATTAGGCAAGCCATCCCGATTGCCAACTCAATCTGTTCCACCAAGCTAGCCTTCACAGAGGGCCTGGTTCCTGCCTGGGAAGCCCGGTCTCACCAACCCTAACCCTAACTTGAGTCTTCTTAACCCTAATTTTCTTGTGCAAGTGAAACATCCCCCCATCCATACGGTTTAGAAAAAGTCAGTAGGCAAGCGAACCCGATTGCCAACTCAATCTGTTCCACCAAACTAGCCTTCACAGAGGCCCTGGTTCCTGCCTGGGAAGCACAGTCTCCCCAACCCAGCCCTCACTTGGGTATTAATCCTAATTTTCCTGTGCAACTGAAACATCCCCTCGTCCATACAGCGTACAAAAAGACAGTAGGCAAGCAATCCTGATGGCCCACTCAGTCTGTTTCACCAGGCTCGGCTTCATCGAGGCCGTAGTTCCTGCCTGGGCAGCCCTGCCTCCATAACCCTAACCCTAATTTGGGTTTTAATGCTAATGTTCTTCTGCAATGGAAACATCCCCCCATGGATACGATGTATTAAAACGGAGTAGGGAAGCCATCCTGGTGGCCCACTCAAGTCTGTTTCACCAAGCTAGGCTTCACAGAGGGTCTGGTTCCCTCCAGGAAGGCCTGGCCTCCCCAACCTTACCCCTAACTAGAGTCTTGGCCCTAATTTTCTTGTGCAACTGAAACATTCCCCCGTCCAAACGGTGTACAAAAGGAAAGTAGGCAAGCTATCCCGATGGCCCACTCAGTCTTTTTCACCAAGCTGGGCTGCACCGAAGCCCAGGATCACGTTTGGGATCCGCAGTCTCCCCAACCCTAACCCTAACTTGAGTTTTTACACAAATTTTCTTGTGCAACTGAAACGATACCGCGTCCTCACAGTGCACAGAAAGCCAGTAGGAAAGCTATCCCGATGGCCCACTCAGTCTGTTTCACCAAGCTAGGCTACACCGAAGCCCAGGATCCCGCCTGGGAAGCCCAGCCTCCATAACCCTAACCCTAATTTGGGTCTTAATGCTAAGGTACTTCTGCAACGGGAACATCCCCCCATGGACACGATGTACTAAAACGGAGTAGGGAAGCCATCCTGGTGGCCCACTCAAGTCTGTTTCACCAAGCTAGGCTTCACAGAGGGTCTGGTTCCCTCCAGGGAAGCCTAGCCTCCCCAACCTTAACCCTAACTAGAGTCTTGGCCCTAATTTTCTTGTGCAACTGAAAAATTCCCCCGTCCAAACGGTGTACAAAAGGAAAGTAGGCAAGCTATCCCGATGGCCCACTCAGTCTTTTTCACCAAGCTGGGCTGCACCGAAGCCCAGGATTAGGCTTGGGATCCGCAGTCTCCCCAACCCTAACCCTAACTTGAGTTTTTACACAAATTTTCTTGTGCAACTGAAATGATACCCTTTCCTTACAGTGCACAGAAAGCCAGAAGGAAAGCTATCCCGATGGCCCACTCAGTCTGTTTCACCAAGCTAGGCTACACCGAAGGCCAGGATCCCGCCTGGGAAGCCCAGTCTCCCCAACCCTAACCCTAACTTGAGTCTTAACCCTAATTTTCTTGTGTAAGTGAAACATCCTCCCGTCCTTACGGTTTAGAAAAAGGCAGTAGGCAAGCCATCCTGATTGCCAACTCAATCTGTTCCACCAAGCTAGCCTTCACAGAGGCCCTGGTTCCTGCCTGGGAAGCCCGGTCTCACCAACCCTAACCCTAACTTGAGTCTTCTTAACCCTAATTTTCTTGTGCAAGTGAAACATCCCCCCGTCCATAAGGTTTAGAAAAATTCAGTAGGCAAGCGAACCCGATTGCCAACTCAATCTGTTCCACCAAGCTAGCCTTCACAGAGGCCCTGGTTCCTGCCTGGGAAGCACAGTCTCCCCAACCCAGCCCTCACTTGGGTATTAATCCTAATTTTCCTGTGCAACTGAAACATCCCCTCGTCCATACAGCGTACAAAAAGACAGTAGGCATGCAATCCTGATGGCCCACTCAATCTGTTTCACCAGGCTCGGCTTCATCGAGGCCGTAGTTCCTGCCTGGGAAGCCCTGCCTCCATAACCCTAACCCTAATTTGGGTTTTAATGCTAATGTTCTTCTGCAATGGAAACATCCCCCCATGGATACGGTGTATTAAAACGGAGTAGGGAAGCCATCCTGGTGGCCCACTCAAGTCTGTTTCACCAAGCTAGGCTTCACAGAGTGTCTGGTTCCCTCCAGGAAAGCCTAGCCTCCCCAACCTTACCCCTAACTAGAGTCTTGGCCCTAATTTTCTTGTGCAACTGAAACATTCCCCCGTCCAAACGGTGTACAAAAAGAAAGTAGGCAAGCTATCCCGATGGCCCACTCAGTCTGTTTCACCAAGCTAGGCTGCACCGAAGCCCAGGATCACGCTTGGGATCCGCAGTCTCCCCAACCCTAACCCTAACTTGAGTTTTTACACAAATTTTCTTGTGCAACTGAAACGATACCGCGTCTTCACAGTGCACAGAAAGCCAGTAGGAAAGCTATCCCGATGGCCCACTCAGTCTGTTTCACCAAGCTAGGCTACACCGAAGCCCAGGATCCCGCCTGGGAAGCCCAGCCTCCCCAACCCAGCCCTCATTTGGGTATTAATCCTAATTTTCCTGTGCAACTGAAACATCCCCTCGTCCATACAGCGTAAAAAAAGACAGTAGGAAAGCAATCCTGATGGTCCACTCAGTCTGTTTCACCAGGCTCGGCTTCATCGAGGCCGTAGTTCCTGCCTGGGTAGCCCAGTCTCCCCAACCCTAACCCTAACTTGAGTCTTAACCCTAATTTTCTTGTGTAAGTGAAACATCCTCCCGTCCTTACGGTTTAGAAATAGGCATTAGGCAAGCCATCCCGATTGCCAACTCAATCTGTTCCACCAAGCTAGCCTTCACAGAGGGCCTGGTTCCTGCCTGGGAAGCCCGGTCTCACCAACCCTAACCCTAACTTGAGTCTTCTTAACCCTAATTTTCTAGTGCAAGTGAAACATCCCCCCGTCCATACGGTTTAGAAAAAGTCAGTAGGCAAGCGAACCCGATTGCCAACTCAATCTGTTCCACCAAACTAGCCTTCACAGAGGCCCTGGTTCCTGCCTGGGAAGCACAGTCTCCCCAACCCAGCCCTCACTTGGGTATTAATCCTAATTTTCCTGTGCAACTGAAACATCCCCTCGTCCATACAGCGTACAAAAAGACAGTAGGCAAGCAATCCTGATGGGCCACTCAGTCTGTTTCACCAGGCTCGGCTTCATCGAGGCCGTAGTTCCTGCCTGGGCAGCCCTGCCTCCATAACCCTAACCCTAATTTGGGTTTTAATGCTAATGTTCTTCTGCAATGGAAACATCCCCCCATGGATACGGTGTATTAAAACGGATTAGGGAAGCCATCCTGGTGGCCCACTCAAGTCTGTTTCACCAAGCTAGGCTTCACAGAGGGTCTGGTTCCCTCCAGGAAGGCCTGGCCTCCCCAACCTTACCCCTAACTAGAGTCTTGGCCCTAATTTTCTTGTGCAACTGAAACATTCCCCCGTCCAAACGGTGTACAAAAGGAAAGTAGGCAAGCTATCCCGATGGCCCACTCAGTCTTTTTCACCAAGCTGGGCTGCACCGAAGCCCAGGATCACGTTTGGGATCCGCAGTCTCCCCAACCCTAACCCAAACTTGAGTTTTTACACAAATTTTCTTGTGCAACTGAAACGATACCGCGTCCTCACAGTGCACAGAAAGCCAGTAGGAAAGCTATCCCGATGGCCCACTCAGTCTGTTTCACCAAGCGAGGCTACACCGAAGCCCAGGATCCCGCCTGGGAAGCCCAGCCTCCATAACCCTAACCCTAATTTGGGTCTTAATGCTAAGGTACTTCTGCAACGGGAACATCCCCCCATGGACACGATGTACTAAAACGGAGAAGGGAAGCCATCCTGGTGGCCCACTCAAGTCTGTTTCACCAAGCTAGGCTTCACAGAGGGTCTGGTTCCCTCCAGGGAAGCCTAGCCTCCCCAACCTTAACCCTAACTAGAGTCTTGGCCCTAATGTTCTTGTGCAACTGAAAAATTCCCCCGTCCAAACGGTGTACAAAAGGAAAGTAGGCAAGCTATCCCGATGGCCCACTCAGTCTTTTTCACCAAGCTGGGCTGCACCGAAGCCCAGGATTACGCTTGGGATCCGCAGTCTCCCCAACCCTAACCCTAACTTGAGTTTTTACACAAATTTTCTTGTGCAACTGAAATGATACCCTTTCCTTACAGTGCACAGAAAGCCAGAAGGAAAGCTATCCCGATGGCCCACTCAGTCTGTTTCACCAAGCTAGGCTACACCAAAGGCCAGGATCCCGCCTGGGAAGCCCAGTCTCCCCAACCCTAACCCTAACTTGAGTCTTAACCCTAATTTTCTTGTGTAAGTGAAACATCCTCCCGTCCTTACGGTTTAGAAAAAGGCAGTAGGCAAGCCATCCTGATTGCCAACTCAATCTGTTCCACCAAGCTAGCCTTCACAGAGGCCCTGGTTCCTGCCTGGGAAGCACAGTCTCCCCAACCCAGCCCTCACTTGGGTATTAATCCTAATTTTCCTGTTTAAGGAAACATCCCCTCGTCCATACGGCATACAAAAAGACAGTAGGCAAGCAATCCTGATGGCCCACTCAGTCTGTTTCACCAGGCTCGGATTCATCGAGGCCGTAGTTCCTGCCTGGGAAGCCCAGCCTCCATAACCCTAACCCTAATTTGGGTCTTAATGCTAATGTACTTCTGCAACGGAAACATCCCCCATGGACACGATGTACTAAAACGGAGTAGGGAAGCCATCCTGGTGGCCAACTCAAGTCTGTTTCACCAAGCTAGGCTTCACAGAGGGTCTGGTTCCCTGCAGGGAAGCCTAGCCTCCCCAACCTTACCCCTAACTAGAGTCTTGGCCCTAATTTTCTTGTGCAACTGAAACATTCCCCCGTCCAAACGGTGTACAAAAAGAAAGTAGACAAGCTATCCCGATGGCCCACTCAGTATTTTTCACCAAGCTGGGCTGCACCGAAGCCCAGGATCCCGCCTGGGAAGCCCAGTCTCCCCAACCCTAACCCTAACTTGAGTCTTAACCCTAATTTTCTTGTGCAAGTGAAACATCCCCCCGTCCATACGGTTTAGAAAAAGTCAGTAGGCAAGCCATCCCGATTGCCAACTCAATCTGTTCCACCAAGCTAGCCTTCACAGAGGCCCTGCTTCCTGCCTGGGAAGCCCGGTCTCACCAACCCTAACCCTAACTTGAGTCTTTTTAGCCCTAATTTTATTGTGCAAGTGAAACCTCCCCCCGTCCATACGGTTTAGAAAAAGTCAGTAGGCAAGCCATCCCGATTGCCAACTCAATCTGTTCCAACAAGCTAGCCTTCACAGAGGCCCTGGTTCCTGCCTGGGAAGCACAGTCTCCACAACCCAGCCCTCACTTGGGTATTAATCCTAATTTTCCTGTGCAACTGAAACATCCCCTCGTCCATACAGCGTACAAAAAGACAGTAGGCAAGCAATCCTGATAGCCCACTCAGTCTGTTTCACCAGGCTCGGCTTCATCGAGGCCGTAGTTCCTGCCTGGGAAGCCCAGCCTCCATAACCCTAACCCTAATTTGGGTGTTAATGCTAATGTTCTTCTGCAATGGAAACATCCCCCCATGGATAAGGTGTACTAAAACTGAGTAGGGATGCCATCCTGGTGGCCCACTCAAGTCTGTTTCACCAAGCTAGGCTTCACAGAGGGTCTGGTTCCCTCAAGGGAAGCCTAGCCTCCCCAACCTTTCCCCTAACTAGAGTCTTGGCCCTTAATTTTCTTGTGCAACTGAAACATTCCCCCGTCCAAACGGTGTACAAAAAGAAAGTAGGCAAGCTATCCCGATGGCCCACTCAGTCTGTTTCACCAAGCTAGGCTGCACCGAAGCCCAGGATCACGCTTGGGATCCGCAATCTCCCCAACCCTAACCCTAACTTGAGTTTTAACACAAATTTTCTTGTGCAACTGAAACTATACCCCGTCCTTACAGTGCACAGAAAGCCAGTAGGCAAGCTATCCCGATGGCCCACTCAGTCTGTTTCACCAAGCTAGGCTACACCGACGCCCAGGATCCCGCCTGGGAAGCCCAGTCTCCCCAACCCTAACCCTAACTTGAGTCTTAACCCTAATTTTCTTGTGCAAGTGAAACATCCTCCCGTCCTTACGGTTTAGAAAAAGTCAGTAGGCAAGCCATCACGATTGCCAACTCAATCTGTTCCACCAAGCTAGCCTTCACATAGGCCCTGGTTGCTGCCTGGGAAGCCCGGACTCACCAACCCTAACCCTAACTTGAGTCTTCTTAACCCTAATTTTCTTGTGCAAGTGAAACATTCCCCCTTCCATACGGTTTAGAAAAAGTCAGTAGGCAAGCCATCCCGATTGCCAACTCAATCTGTTCCACCAAACTAGCCTTCACAGAGGCCCTGGTTGCTGCCTGGGAAGCACAGTCTCCCCAACCCAGCCCTAACTTGGGTATTAATCCTAATTTTCCTGTGCAACTGAAACATCCCCTCGTCCATACAGCGTACAAAAAGACAGTAGGCAAGCTATCCCGATGGCCCACTCAGTCTCTTTCACCAAGCTAGGCTACACCGACGCCCAGGATCCCGCCTGGGAAGCCCAGTCTCCCCAACCCTGACCCTAACTTGAGTCTTAACCCTAATATTCTCGTACAAGTGAAACATCCTCCCGTCCTTACGGTTTAGAAAAAGTCAGTAGGCAAGCCCTCCCGATTGCCAACTCAATCTGTTTCACCAAGCTAGCCTTCACAGAGGCCCTGGTTCCTGACTGGGAAGCCCGGTCTCACCAACCCTATCCCTAACTTGAGGCTTCTTAACCCTAATTTTCTTGTGCAAGTGAAACATCCCCCCGTCCATACGGTTTAGAAAAAGTCAGTAGGCAAGCGAACCCGATTGCCAACTCAATCTGTTCCAACAAGCTAGCCTTCACAGACGCCCTGGTTGCTGCCTGGGAAGCACAGTCTCCCCAACCCAGCCCTCACTTGGGTATTAATCCTAATTTTCCTGTGCAACTGAAACATCCCCTCGTCCATACAGCATACAAAAAGACAGTAGGCAAGCAATCCTGATGGCCCACTCAGTCTGTTTCACCAAGCTAGGCTACACCGACGCCCAGGATCCCGCCTGGGAAGCCCAGTCTCCCCAACCCTAACCCTAACTTGCATCTTAACTCTAATTTTCTTGTGCAAGTGAAACATCCCTCCGTCCATACTGTTTAGAAAAAGTCAGTAGGCAAGCCATCCCGATTGCCAACTCAATCTGTTCCACCAAGCTAGCCTTCACAGAGGCCCTGGTTGCTGCCTGGGAAGCACAGTCTCCCCATCCCAGCCCTAACTAGGGTATTAATCCTAATTTTCCTGTGCAACTGAAACATCCCCTCGTCCATACAGCGTACAAAAAGACAGTAGGCAAGCAATCCTGATGGCCCACTCAGTCTGTTTCACCAGGCTCGGCTTCATCGAGGCCGTAGTTCCTGCCTGGGAAGCCCAGCCTCCATAACCCTAACCCTAATTTTGGTGTTAATGCTAATGTTCTTCTGCAATGAAAACATCCCCCCATGGATACGGTGTACTAAAACGGAGTAGGGAAGCCATCCTCGTGGCCCAATCAAGTCTGTTTCACCAAGCTAGGCTTCACAGAGGGTCTGGTTCCCTCCAGGGAAGCCTAGCCTCCCCAACCTTACCCCTAACTAGAGTCTTGGCCCTAATTTTCTTGTGCAACTGAAACATTCCCCCGTCCAAACGGTGTACAAAAAGAAAGTAGGCAAGCTATCCCGATGCCCCACTCAGTCTGTTTCACCAAGCTAGGCTGCACCAAAGCCCAGGATCACGCTTGGGATCCACAGTCTACCCAACCCTAACCCTAACTTGAGTTTTAACACAAATTTTCTTGTGCAACTGAAACGATACCCCGTCCTTACAGTGCACAGAAAGCCAGTAGGAAAGCTATCCCGATGGCCCACTCAGTCTGTTTCACCAAGCTAGGCTACAGCGAAGCCCAGATCCCGCCTGGGAAGCCCAGTCTCCCCAACCCTGACCCTAACTTGAGTCTTAACCCTAATTTTCTTGTCTAAGTGAAACATCCTCCCGTCCTTACGGTTTAGAAAAAGTCAGTAGGCAAGCCATCCCGATTGCCAACTCAATCTGTTCCACCAAGCTAGCCTTCACAGAGGCCCTGGTTGCTGCCTGGGAAGCCCGGTCTCACCAACCCTAACCCTAACTTGAGTCTTCTTAACCCTAATTTTCTTGTGCAAGTGAAACATCCCCCCTTCCATACGGTTTAGAAAAAGTCAGTAGGCAAGCCATCCCGATTGCCAACTCAATCTGTTCCACCAAGCTAGCCTTCACAGAGGCCCTGGTTGCTGCCTGGGAAGCACAGTCTCCCCAACCCAGCCCTAACTTGGGTATTAATCCTAATTTTCCTGTGCATCTGAAACATCCCCTCGTCCATACAGCGTACAAAAAGACAGTAGGCAAGCTATTCCGATGGCCCACTCAGTCTCTTTCACCAAGCTAGGCTACACCGAAGCCCAGGATCCCGCCTGGGAAGCCCAGTCTCCCCAACCCTGACCCTAACTTGAGTCTTAACCCTAATTTTCTCGTGCAAGTGTAACATCCTCCCGTCCTTACGGTTTAGAAAAAGTCAGTAGGCAAGCCATCCCGATTGCCAACTCAATCTGTTCCACCAAGCTAGCCTTCACAGAGGCCCTGGTGCCTTACTGGGAAGCCCGGTCTCACCAACCCTAACCCTAACTTGAGTCTTCTTAACCCTCATTTTCTTGTGCAAGTGAAACATCCCCCCGTCCATACGGTTTAGAAAAAGTCAGTAGGCAAGCGAACCCGTTTGCCAACTCAATCTGTTCCACCAAGCTAGCCTTCACAGACGCCCTGGTTGCTGCCTGGGAAGCACAGTCTCCCCAACCCAGCCCTCACTTGGGTATTAATCCTAATTTTCCTGTGCAACTGAAACATCCCTTCGTCCATACAGCATACAAAAAGACAGTAGGCAAGCAATCCTGATGGCCCACTCAGTCTGTTTCACGAGGCTCGGCTTCATCGAGGCCGTAGTTCCTGCCTGGGAAGCCTAGCCTCCATAACCATAACCCTAATTTGGGTGTTAATGCTAATGTTCTTCTGCAATGGAAACATCCCCCCATGGACACGATGTACTAAAACGGAGTAGGGAAGCCATCCTGGTGGCCCACTCCAGTCTGTTTCACCAAGCTAGGCTTCACAGAGGGTCTGGTTCCCTCCAGGGAAGCCTAGCCTCCCCAACCTTAACCCTAACTAGAGTCTTGGCCCTAATTTTCTTGTGCAACTGAAACATTCCCCCGTCCAAACGGTGTACAAAAAGAAAGTAGGCAAGCTATCCCGATGGCCCACTCAGTCTTTATCACCAAGCTAGGCTGCACCGACGCCCAGGAACATGCTTGGGATCCACAGTCTCCCCAACCCTAACCCTAACTTGAGTTTTAACACAAATTTTCTTGTGCAACTGAAACGATACCCCGTCCTTACAGTGCACAGAAAGCCAGTAGGAAAGCTATCCCGATGGCCCACTCAGTCTGTTTCACCAAGCTAGGCTACACCGAAGCCCAGGATCCCGCCTGGGAAGCCCAGTCTCCCCAACCCTAACCCTAACTTGCGTCTTAACCCTAATTTTCTTGTCCAAGTGAAACATCCCTCCGTCCATACGGTTTAGAAAAAGTTAGTAGGCAAGCCATCCCGATTGCCAACTCAATCTGTTCCACCAAGCTAGCCTTCACAGAGGCCCTGGTTGCTGCCTGGGAAGCACAGTCTCCCCAACCCAGCACTAACTAGGGTATTAATCCTAATTTTCCTGTGCAACTGAAACATCCCCTCGTCCATACAGCGTACAAAAAGACAGTAGGCAAGCAATCCTGATGGCCCACTCAGTCTGTTTCACCAGGCTCGGCTTCATCGAGGCCGTAGTTCTTGCCTGGGAAGCCCAGCCTCCATAACCCTAACCCTAATTTGGGTCTTAGTGCTAATGTTCTTCTGCAATGGAAACATCCCCCCATGGATACGGTGTACTAAAACGGAGTAGGGAAGCCATCCTGGTGGCCCACTCAAGTCTGTTTCACCATGCTAGGCTTCACAGAGTGTCTGGTTCCCTCCAGGGAAGCCTAGCCTCCCCAACCTTACCCCTAACTAGAGTCTTGGCCCTAATTTTCTTGTGCAACTGAAACATTCCCCCGTCCAAACGGTGAACAAAAAGAAAGTAGGCAAGCTATCCCGATGCCCCACTCAGTCTGTTTCACCAAGCTAGGCTGCACCGAAGCCCAGGATCACGCTTGGGATCCGCAGTCTCCCCAACCCTAACCCTAACTTGAGTTTTAACACAAATTTTCTTGTGCAAGTGAAACATCCCCCCGTCCATACTGTTTAGAAAAAGTCAGTAGGCAAGCCATCCCGATTGCCAACTCAATGTGTTCCACCAAGCTAGCCTTCACAGAGGCCCTGGTTGCTACCTGGGAAGCACAGTCTCCCCAACCCAGCCCTAACTTGAGTCTTCTTAACCCTAATTTCCTTGTGCAAGTGAAACATCCCCCCGTCCATACGGTTTAGAAAAAGTCAGTAGGCAAGCCATCCCGATTGCCAACTCAATCTGTTCCAAAAAGCTAGCCTTCACAGAGGCCCTGGTTCCTGCCTGGGAAGCACAGTCTCCACAACCCAGCCCTCACTTGGGTATTAATCCTAATTTTCCTGTGCAACTGAAACATCCCCTCGTCCATACAGCGTACAAAAAGACAGTAGGCAAGCAATCCTGATAGCCCACTCAGTCTGTTTCACCAGGCTCGGCTTCATCGAGGCCGTAGTTCCTGCCTGGGAAGCCCAGCCTCCATAACCCTAACCCTAATTTGGGTGTTAATGCTAATGTTCTTCTGCAATGGAAACATCCCCCCATGGATAAGGTGTACTAAAATTGAGTAGGGATGCCATCCTGGTGGCCCACTCCAGTCTGTTTCACCAAGCTAGGCTTCACAGAGGGTCTGGTTCCCTCCAGGGAAGCCTAGCCTCCCCAACCTTACCCCTAACTAGAGTCTTGGTCCTAATTTTCTTGTGCAACTGAAACATTCCCCCGTCCAAACGGTGAACAAAAAGAAAGTAGGCAAGCTATCCCGATGCCCCACTCAGTCTGTTTCACCAAGCTAGGCTGCACCGAAGCCCAGGATCACGCTTGGGATCCGCAGTCTCCCCAACCCTAACCCTAACTTGAGTTTTAACACAAATTTTCTTGTGCAAGTGAAACATCCCCCCGTCCATACCGTTTAGAAAAAGTCAGTAGGCAAGCCATCCCGATTGCCAACTCAATGTGTTCCACCAAGCTAGCCTTCACAGAGGCCCTGGTTGCTACCTGGGAAGCACAGTCTCCCCAACCCAGCCCTAACTTGAGATTTCTTAACCCTAATTTCCTTGTGCAAGTGAAACATCCCCCCCTCCATACGGTTTAGAAAAAGTGAGTACGCAAGCCATCCCGATTGCCAACTCAATCTGTTCCACCAAGCTAGCCTTCACAGAGGCCCTGGTTGCTGCCTGGGAAGCACAGTCTCCCCAACCCAGCCCTCACTTGGGTATTAATCCTAATTTTCCTGTGCAACTGAAACATCCCCTCGTCCATACAGCGTACAAAAAGACAGTAGGCAAGCAATCCTGATGGCCCACTCAGTCTGTTTCACCAGGCTCGGCTTCATCGAGTCCGTAGTTCCTGCCTGGGAAGCCCAGCCTCCATAACCCTAACGCTAATTTGGGTGTTAATGCTAATGTTCTTCTGCAATGGAAACATCCCCCCATGGATAAGGTGTACTAAAACTGAGTAGGGACGCCATCCTGGTGGCCCACTCAAGTCTGTTTCACCAAGCTAGGCTTCACAGAGGGTCTGGTTCCCTCAAGGGAAGCCTAGCCTCCCCAACCTTTCCCATAACTAGAGTCTTGGCCCTTAATTTTCTTGTGCAACTGAAACATTCCCCCGTCCAAACGGTGTACAAAAAGAAAGTAGGCTAGCTATCCCGATGGCCCACTCAGTCTGTTTCACCAAGCTAGGCTGCACCGAAGCCCAGGATCACGCTTGGGATCCGCAGTCTCCCCAACCCTAACCCTAACTTGAGTTTTAACACAAATTTTCTTGTGCAACTGAAACGATACCCCGTCCTTACAGTGCACAAAAAGCCAGTAGGAAAGCTATCCCGATGGCCCACTCAGTCTGTTTCACCAAGCTAGGCTACACCGACGCCCAGGATCCCGCCTGGGAAGCCCAGTCTCCCCAACCCTAACCCTAACTTGAGTCTTAACCCTAATTTTCTTGTGCAAGTGAAACATCCCTCCGTCCATACGGTTTAGAAAAAGTCAGTAGGCAAGCCATCCCGATTGCCAACTCAATCTGTTCCACCAAGCTAGCCTTCACAGAGGCCCTGGTTGCTTCCTGGGAAGCACAGTCTCCCCACCCCAGCCCTAGCTTGGGTATTAATCCTAATTTTCCTGTGCAACTGAAACATCCCCTCGTCCATACAGCGTACAAAAAGACAGTAGGCAAGCAATCCTGATGGCCCACTCAGTCTGTTTCACCAGGCTCGGCTTCATCGAGGCCGTAGTTCCTGCCTGGGAAGCCCAGCCTCCATAACCCTAACCCTAATTTGGGTCTTAATGCTAATGTTCTTCTGCAATGGAAACATCCCCCCATGGATACGGTGTACTAAAACGGAGTAGGGAAGCCATCCTGGTGGCCCACTCCAGTCTGTTTCACCAAGCTAGGCTTCACAGAGGGTCTGGTTCCCTCCAGGGAAGCCTAGCCTCCCCAACCTTACCCCTAACTAGAGTCTTGGCCCTAATTTTCTTGTGCAACTGAAACATACCCCGAACAAACGGTGTACAAAAAGAAAGTAGGCAAGCTATCCCGATGGCCCACTCAGTCTGTTTCACCAAGCTAGGCTACACCGAAGCCCAGGATCCCGCCTGGGAAGCCCAGTCTCCCCAACCCTAACCCTAACTTGAGTCTTAACCCTAATTTTCTTGTGCAAGTGAAACATCCCTCCGTCCATCCGGTTTAGAAAAAGTAAGTAGGCAAGCCATCCCGATTGCCAACTCAATCTGTTCCAACAAGCTAGCCTTCACAGAGGCCCTGGTTGCTGCCTGGGAAGCACAGTCTCCCCAACCCAGCCCTCACTTGGGTATTAATCCTAATTTTCCTGTGCAACTGAAACATCCCCTCGTCCATACAGCGTACAAAAAGACAGTAGGCAAGCAATCCTGATGGCCCACTCAGTCTGTTTCACCAGGCTCGGCTTCATCGAGTCCGTAGTTCCTGCCTGGGAAGCCCAGCCTCCATAACCCTAACCCTAATTTGGGTCTTAATGCTAATATTCTTCTGCAATGGAAACATCCCCCCATGGATACGGTGTACTAAAAGGGAGTAGGGAAGCCATCCTGTTGGGCCACTCAAGTCTATTTCACCAAGCTGGCTTCACAGAGGGTCTGGTTCCCTCCAGGGAAGCCTAGCCTCCCCAACCTTACCCCTTACTAGAGTCTTGGCCCTAATTTTCTTGTGCAACTGAAACATTCCCCCGTCCAAACGGTGTACAAAAAGAAAGTAGGCAAGCTATCCCGATGGCCCACTCAGTCTGTTTCACCAAGCTAGGCTGCACCGAAGCCCAGGATCACGCTTGGGATCCGCAGTCTCCCCAACCCTAACCCTAACTTGAGTTTTAACACAAATTTTCTTGTGCAACTGAAACGATACCCCGTCCTTACAGTGCACAGAAAGCCAGTAGGAAAGCTATCCCGATGGCCCACTCAGTCTGTTTCACCAAGCTAGGCTGCACCGAAGCCCAGGATCCCGCCTGGGAAGCCCAGTCTCCCCAACCCTAACCCTAACTTGAGTCTTAACCCTAATTTTCTTGTGCAAGTGAAACATCCCCCCGTCCATACGGTTTAGAAAAAGTCAGTAGGCAAGCCATCCCGACTGCCAACTCAATCTGTTCCACCAAGCTAGCCTTCACAGAGGCCCTGGTTGCTGCCTGGGAAGCACAGTCTCCCCAACCCAGCCCTAACTTGGGTATTAATCCTAATTTTCCTGTGCAACTGAAACATCCCCTCGTCCATACAGCGTACAAAAAGACAGTAGGCAAGCAATCCTGATGGCCCACTCAGTCTGTTTCACCAGGCTCGGCTTCATGGAGGCCGTAGTTCCTGCCTGGGAAGCCCAGCCTCCATAACCCTAACCCTAATTTGGGTCTTAATGCTAATGTTCTTCTGCAATGGAAACATCCCCCCATGGATACGGTGTACTAAAACGGAGTAGGGAAGCCATCCTGTTGGGCCACTCAAGTCTATTTCACCAAGCTAGGCTTCACAGAGGGTCTGGTTCCCTCCAGGGAAGCCTAGCCTCCCCAACCTTACCCCTAACTAGAGTCTTGGCCCTAATTTTCTTGTGCAACTGAAACATTCCCCCGTCCAAACGGTGTACAAAAAGAAAGTAGGCAAGCTATCCTGATGGCCCACTCAGTCTGTTTCACCAAGCTAGGCTGCACCGAAGCCCAGGATCACGCTTGGGATCCGCAGTCTCCCCAACCCTAACCCTAACTTGAGTTTTAACACAAATTTTCTTGTGCAACTGAAACGATACCCCGTCCTTACAGTGCACAGAAAGCCAGTAGGCAAGCTATCCCGATGGCCCACTCAGTCTGTTTCACCAAGCTAGGCTACACCGACGCCCAGGATCCCACCTGGGAAGCCCAGTCTCCCCAACCCTAACCCTAACTTGAGTCTTAACCCTAATTTTCTTGTGCAAATGAAACATCCCCCCGTCCATACGGTTTAGAAAAAGTCAGTAGGCAAGCCATCCCGATTGCCAACTCAATGTGTTCCACCAAGCTAGCCTTCACAGAGGCCCTGGTTGCTACCTGGGAAGCACAGTCTCCCCAACCCAGCCCTAACTTGAGTCTTCTTAACCCTAATTTTCTTGTGCAAGTGAAACATCCCCCCGTCCATATGGTTTAGAAAAAGTCAGTAGGCAAGCGAACCCGATTGCCAACTCAATCTGTTCCAACAAGCTAGCCTTCACAGAGGCCCTGGTTCCTGCCTGGGAAGCACAGTCTCCACAACCCAGCCCTCACTTGGGTATTAATCCTAATTTTCCTGTGCAACTGAAACATCCCCTCGTCCATACAGCGTACAAAAAGACAGTAGGCAAGCAATCCTGATGGCCCACTCAGTCTGTTTCACCAGGCTCGGCTTCATCGAGTCCGTAGTTCCTGCCTGGGAAGCCCAGCCTCCATAACCCTAACGCTAATTTGGGTGTTAATGCTAATGTTCTTCTGCAATGGAAACATCCCCCCATGGATACGGTGTACTAAAACGGAGTAGGGAAGCCATCCTGGTGGCCCACTCAAGTCTGTTTCACCAAGCTAGGCTTCACAGAAGGTCTGGTTCCCTCCAGGGAAGCCTAGACTCCCCAACCTTACCCCTAACTAGATTCTTGGCCCTAATTTTCTTGTCAACTGAAACATTCCCCCGTCCAAACGGTGTACAAAAAGAAAGTAGGCAAGCTATCCCGATGGCCCACTCAGTCTGTTTCACCAAGCTAGGCTGCACCGAAGCCCAGGATCACGCTTGGGATCCGCAGTCTCCCCAACCCTAACCCTAACTTGAGTTTTAACACAAATTTTCTTGTGCAACTGAAACGATACCCCGTCCTTACAGTGCACAGAAAGCCAGTAGGCAAGCTATCCCGATGGCCCACTCAGTCTGTTTCACCAAGCTAGGCTACACCGACGCCCAGGATCCCACCTGGGAAGCCCAGTCTCCCCAACCCTAACCCTAACTTGAGTCTTAACCCTAATTTTCTTGTGCAAGTGAAACATCCCCCCGTCCATACGGTTTAGAAAAAGTCAGTAGGCAAGCGAACCCGATTGCCAACTCAATCTGTTCCAACAAGCTAGCCTTCACAGAGGCCCTGGTTCCTGCCAGGGAAGCACAGTCTCCCCAACCCAGCCCTAACTTGAGTCTTCTTAACCCTAATTTTCTTGTGCAAGTGAAACATCCCCCCGTCCGTACGGTTTAGAAAAAGTCAGTAGGCAAGCGAACCCGATTGCCAACTCAATCTGTTCCAACAAGCTAGCCTTCACAGAGGCCCTGGTTGCTGCCTGGGAAGCACAGTCTCCCCATCCCAGCCCTAACTAGGGTATTAATCCTAATTTTCCTGTGCAACTGAAACATCCCCTCGTCCATACAGCGTACAAAAAGACAGTAGGCAAGCAATCCTGATGGCCCACTCAGTCTGTTTCACCAGGCTCGGCTTCATCGAGGCCGTAGTTCCTGCCTGGGAAGCCCAGCCTCCATAACCCTAACCCTAATTTTGGTGTTAATGCTAATGTTCTTCTGCAATGAAAACATCCCCCCATGGATACGGTGTACTAAAACGGAGTAGGGAAGCCATCCTCGTGGCCCAATCAAGTCTGTTTCACCAAGCTAGGCTTCACAGAGGGTCTGGTTCCCTCCAGGGAAGCCTAGCCTCCCCAACCTTACCCCTAACTAGAGTCTTGGCCCTAATTTTCTTGTGCAACTGAAACATTCCCCCGTCCAAACGGTGTACAAAAAGAAAGTAGGCAAGCTATCCCGATGCCCCACTCAGTCTGTTTCACCAAGCTAGGCTGCACCAAAGCCCAGGATCACGCTTGGGATCCACAGTCTACCCAACCCTAACCCTAACTTGAGTTTTAACACAAATTTTCTTGTGCAACTGAAACGATACCCCGTCCTTACAGTGCACAGAAAGCCAGTAGGAAAGCTATCCCGATGGCCCACTCAGTCTGTTTCACCAAGCTAGGCTACAGCGAAGCCCAGATCCCGCCTGGGAAGCCCAGTCTCCCCAACCCTGACCCTAACTTGAGTCTTAACCCTAATTTTCTTGTCTAAGTGAAACATCCTCCCGTCCTTACGGTTTAGAAAAAGTCAGTAGGCAAGCCATCCCGATTGCCAACTCAATCTGTTCCACCAAGCTAGCCTTCACAGAGGCCCTGGTTGCTGCCTGGGAAGCCCGGTCTCACCAACCCTAACCCTAACTTGAGTCTTCTTAACCCTAATTTTCTTGTGCAAGTGAAACATCCCCCCTTCCATACGGTTTAGAAAAAGTCAGTAGGCAAGCCATCCCGATTGCCAACTCAATCTGTTCCACCAAGCTAGCCTTCACAGAGGCCCTGGTTGCTGCCTGGGAAGCACAGTCTCCCCAACCCAGCCCTAACTTGGGTATTAATCCTAATTTTCCTGTGCATCTGAAACATCCCCTCGTCCATACAGCGTACAAAAAGACAGTAGGCAAGCTATTCCGATGGCCCACTCAGTCTCTTTCACCAAGCTAGGCTACACCGAAGCCCAGGATCCCGCCTGGGAAGCCCAGTCTCCCCAACCCTGACCCTAACTTGAGTCTTAACCCTAATTTTCTCGTGCAAGTGTAACATCCTCCCGTCCTTACGGTTTAGAAAAAGTCAGTAGGCAAGCGAACCCGTTTGCCAACTCAATCTGTTCCACCAAGCTAGCCTTCACAGACGCCCTGGTTGCTGCCTGGGAAGCACAGTCTCCCCAACCCAGCCCTCACTTGGGTATTAATCCTAATTTTCCTGTGCAACTGAAACATCCCTTCGTCCATACAGCATACAAAAAGACAGTAGGCAAGCAATCCTGATGGCCCACTCAGTCTGTTTCACGAGGCTCGGCTTCATCGAGGCCGTAGTTCCTGCCTGGGAAGCCTAGCCTCCATAACCATAACCCTAATTTGGGTGTTAATGCTAATGTTCTTCTGCAATGGAAACATCCCCCCATGGACACGATGTACTAAAACGGAGTAGGGAAGCCATCCTGGTGGCCCACTCCAGTCTGTTTCACCAAGCTAGGCTTCACAGAGGGTCTGGTTCCCTCCAGGGAAGCCTAGCCTCCCCAACCTTAACCCTAACTAGAGTCTTGGCCCTAATTTTCTTGTGCAACTGAAACATTCCCCCGTCCAAACGGTGTACAAAAAGAAAGTAGGCAAGCTATCCCGATGGCCCACTCAGTCTTTATCACCAAGCTAGGCTGCACCGACGCCCAGGAACATGCTTGGGATCCACAGTCTCCCCAACCCTAACCCTAACTTGAGTTTTAACACAAATTTTCTTGTGCAACTGAAACGATACCCCGTCCTTACAGTGCACAGAAAGCCAGTAGGAAAGCTATCCCGATGGCCCACTCAGTCTGTTTCACCAAGCTAGGCTACACCGAAGCCCAGGATCCCGCCTGGGAAGCCCAGTCTCCCCAACCCTAACCCTAACTTGCGTCTTAACCCTAATTTTCTTGTCCAAGTGAAACATCCCTCCGTCCATACGGTTTAGAAAAAGTTAGTAGGCAAGCCATCCCGATTGCCAACTCAATCTGTTCCACCAAGCTAGCCTTCACAGAGGCCCTGGTTGCTGCCTGGGAAGCACAGTCTCCCCAACCCAGCACTAACTAGGGTATTAATCCTAATTTTCCTGTGCAACTGAAACATCCCCTCGTCCATACAGCGTACAAAAAGACAGTAGGCAAGCAATCCTGATGGCCCACTCAGTCTGTTTCACCAGGCTCGGCTTCATCGAGGCCGTAGTTCTTGCCTGGGAAGCCCAGCCTCCATAACCCTAACCCTAATTTGGGTCTTAGTGCTAATGTTCTTCTGCAATGGAAACATCCCCCCATGGATACGGTGTACTAAAACGGAGTAGGGAAGCCATCCTGGTGGCCCACTCAAGTCTGTTTCACCATGCTAGGCTTCACAGAGTGTCTGGTTCCCTCCAGGGAAGCCTAGCCTCCCCAACCTTACCCCTAACTAGAGTCTTGGCCCTAATTTTCTTGTGCAACTGAAACATTCCCCCGTCCAAACGGTGAACAAAAAGAAAGTAGGCAAGCTATCCCGATGCCCCACTCAGTCTGTTTCACCAAGCTAGGCTGCACCGAAGCCCAGGATCACGCTTGGGATCCGCAGTCTCCCCAACCCTAACCCTAACTTGAGTTTTAACACAAATTTTCTTGTGCAAGTGAAACATCCCCCCGTCCATACTGTTTAGAAAAAGTCAGTAGGCAAGCCATCCCGATTGCCAACTCAATGTGTTCCACCAAGCTAGCCTTCACAGAGGCCCTGGTTGCTACCTGGGAAGCACAGTCTCCCCAACCCAGCCCTAACTTGAGTCTTCTTAACCCTAATTTCCTTGTGCAAGTGAAACATCCCCCCGTCCATACGGTTTAGAAAAAGTCAGTAGGCAAGCCATCCCGATTGCCAACTCAATCTGTTCCAAAAAGCTAGCCTTCACAGAGGCCCTGGTTCCTGCCTGGGAAGCACAGTCTCCACAACCCAGCCCTCACTTGGGTATTAATCCTAATTTTCCTGTGCAACTGAAACATCCCCTCGTCCATACAGCGTACAAAAAGACAGTAGGCAAGCAATCCTGATAGCCCACTCAGTCTGTTTCACCAGGCTCGGCTTCATCGAGGCCGTAGTTCCTGCCTGGGAAGCCCAGCCTCCGTAACCCTAACCCTAATTTGGGTGTTAATGCTAATGTTCTTCTGCAATGGAAACATCCCCCCATGGATAAGGTGTACTAAAATTGAGTAGGGATGCCATCCTGGTGGCCCACTCCAGTCTGTTTCACCAAGCTAGGCTTCACAGAGGGTCTGGTTCCCTCCAGGGAAGCCTAGCCTCCCCAACCTTACCCCTAACTAGAGTCTTGGTCCTAATTTTCTTGTGCAACTGAAACATTCCCCCGTCCAAACGGTGAACAAAAAGAAAGTAGGCAAGCTATCCCGATGCCCCACTCAGTCTGTTTCACCAAGCTAGGCTGCACCGAAGCCCAGGATCACGCTTGGGATCCGCAGTCTCCCCAACCCTAACCCTAACTTGAGTTTTAACACAAATTTTCTTGTGCAAGTGAAACATCCCCCCGTCCATACCGTTTAGAAAAAGTCAGTAGGCAAGCCATCCCGATTGCCAACTCAATGTGTTCCACCAAGCTAGCCTTCACAGAGGCCCTGGTTGCTACCTGGGAAGCACAGTCTCCCCAACCCAGCCCTAACTTGAGATTTCTTAACCCTAATTTCCTTGTGCAAGTGAAACATCCCCCCCTCCATACGGTTTAGAAAAAGTGAGTACGCAAGCCATCCCGATTGCCAACTCAATCTGTTCCACCAAGCTAGCCTTCACAGAGGCCCTGGTTGCTGCCTGGGAAGCACAGTCTCCCCAACCCAGCCCTCACTTGGGTATTAATCCTAATTTTCCTGTGCAACTGAAACATCCCCTCGTCCATACAGCGTACAAAAAGACAGTAGGCAAGCAATCCTGATGGCCCACTCAGTCTGTTTCACCAGGCTCGGCTTCATCGAGTCCGTAGTTCCTGCCTGGGAAGCCCAGCCTCCATAACCCTAACGCTAATTTGGGTGTTAATGCTAATGTTCTTCTGCAATGGAAACATCCCCCCATGGATAAGGTGTACTAAAACTGAGTAGGGACGCCATCCTGGTGGCCCACTCAAGTCTGTTTCACCAAGCTAGGCTTCACAGAGGGTCTGGTTCCCTCAAGGGAAGCCTAGCCTCCCCAACCTTTCCCATAACTAGAGTCTTGGCCCTTAATTTTCTTGTGCAACTGAAACATTCCCCCGTCCAAACGGTGTACAAAAAGAAAGTAGGCTAGCTATCCCGATGGCCCACTCAGTCTGTTTCACCAAGCTAGGCTGCACCGAAGCCCAGGATCACGCTTGGGATCCGCAGTCTCCCCAACCCTAACCCTAACTTGAGTTTTAACACAAATTTTCTTGTGCAACTGAAACGATACCCCGTCCTTACAGTGCACAAAAAGCCAGTAGGAAAGCTATCCCGATGGCCCACTCAGTCTGTTTCACCAAGCTAGGCTACACCGACGCCCAGGATCCCGCCTGGGAAGCCCAGTCTCCCCAACCCTAACCCTAACTTGAGTCTTAACCCTAATTTTCTTGTGCAAGTGAAACATCCCTCCGTCCATACGGTTTAGAAAAAGTCAGTAGGCAAGCCATCCCGATTGCCAACTCAATCTGTTCCACCAAGCTAGCCTTCACAGAGGCCCTGGTTGCTTCCTGGGAAGCACAGTCTCCCCACCCCAGCCCTAGCTTGGGTATTAATCCTAATTTTCCTGTGCAACTGAAACATCCCCTCGTCCATACAGCGTACAAAAAGACAGTAGGCAAGCAATCCTGATGGCCCACTCAGTCTGTTTCACCAGGCTCGGCTTCATCGAGGCCGTAGTTCCTGCCTGGGAAGCCCAGCCTCCATAACCCTAACCCTAATTTGGGTCTTAATGCTAATGTTCTTCTGCAATGGAAACATCCCCCCATGGATACGGTGTACTAAAACGGAGTAGGGAAGCCATCCTGGTGGCCCACTCCAGTCTGTTTCACCAAGCTAGGCTTCACAGAGGGTCTGGTTCCCTCCAGGGAAGCCTAGCCTCCCCAACCTTACCCCTAACTAGAGTCTTGGCCCTAATTTTCTTGTGCAACTGAAACATACCCCGAACAAACGGTGTACAAAAAGAAAGTAGGCAAGCTATCCCGATGGCCCACTCAGTCTGTTTCACCAAGCTAGGCTACACCGAAGCCCAGGATCCCGCCTGGGAAGCCCAGTCTCCCCAACCCTAACCCTAACTTGAGTCTTAACCCTAATTTTCTTGTGCAAGTGAAACATCCCTCCGTCCATCCGGTTTAGAAAAAGTAAGTAGGCAAGCCATCCCGATTGCCAACTCAATCTGTTCCAACAAGCTAGCCTTCACAGAGGCCCTGGTTGCTGCCTGGGAAGCACAGTCTCCCCAACCCAGCCCTCACTTGGGTATTAATCCTAATTTTCCTGTGCAACTGAAACATCCCCTCGTCCATACAGCGTACAAAAAGACAGTAGGCAAGCAATCCTGATGGCCCACTCAGTCTGTTTCACCAGGCTCGGCTTCATCGAGTCCGTAGTTCCTGCCTGGGAAGCCCAGCCTCCATAACCCTAACCCTAATTTGGGTCTTAATGCTAATATTCTTCTGCAATGGAAACATCCCCCCATGGATACGGTGTACTAAAAGGGAGTAGGGAAGCCATCCTGTTGGGCCACTCAAGTCTATTTCACCAAGCTGGCTTCACAGAGGGTCTGGTTCCCTCCAGGGAAGCCTAGCCTCCCCAACCTTACCCCTTACTAGAGTCTTGGCCCTAATTTTCTTGTGCAACTGAAACATTCCCCCGTCCAAACGGTGTACAAAAAGAAAGTAGGCAAGCTATCCCGATGGCCCACTCAGTCTGTTTCACCAAGCTAGGCTGCACCGAAGCCCAGGATCACGCTTGGGATCCGCAGTCTCCCCAACCCTAACCCTAACTTGAGTTTTAACACAAATTTTCTTGTGCAACTGAAACGATACCCCGTCCTTACAGTGCACAGAAAGCCAGTAGGAAAGCTATCCCGATGGCCCACTCAGTCTGTTTCACCAAGCTAGGCTGCACCGAAGCCCAGGATCCCGCCTGGGAAGCCCAGTCTCCCCAACCCTAACCCTAACTTGAGTCTTAACCCTAATTTTCTTGTGCAAGTGAAACATCCCCCCGTCCATACGGTTTAGAAAAAGTCAGTAGGCAAGCCATCCCGACTGCCAACTCAATCTGTTCCACCAAGCTAGCCTTCACAGAGGCCCTGGTTGCTGCCTGGGAAGCACAGTCTCCCCAACCCAGCCCTAACTTGGGTATTAATCCTAATTTTCCTGTGCAACTGAAACATCCCCTCGTCCATACAGCGTACAAAAAGACAGTAGGCAAGCAATCCTGATGGCCCACTCAGTCTGTTTCACCAGGCTCGGCTTCATGGAGGCCGTAGTTCCTGCCTGGGAAGCCCAGCCTCCATAACCCTAACCCTAATTTGGGTCTTAATGCTAATGTTCTTCTGCAATGGAAACATCCCCCCATGGATACGGTGTACTAAAACGGAGTAGGGAAGCCATCCTGTTGGGCCACTCAAGTCTATTTCACCAAGCTAGGCTTCACAGAGGGTCTGGTTCCCTCCAGGGAAGCCTAGCCTCCCCAACCTTACCCCTAACTAGAGTCTTGGCCCTAATTTTCTTGTGCAACTGAAACATTCCCCCGTCCAAACGGTGTACAAAAAGAAAGTAGGCAAGCTATCCTGATGGCCCACTCAGTCTGTTTCACCAAGCTAGGCTGCACCGAAGCCCAGGATCACGCTTGGGATCCGCAGTCTCCCCAACCCTAACCCTAACTTGAGTTTTAACACAAATTTTCTTGTGCAACTGAAACGATACCCCGTCCTTACAGTGCACAGAAAGCCAGTAGGCAAGCTATCCCGATGGCCCACTCAGTCTGTTTCACCAAGCTAGGCTACACCGACGCCCAGGATCCCACCTGGGAAGCCCAGTCTCCCCAACCCTAACCCTAACTTGAGTCTTAACCCTAATTTTCTTGTGCAAATGAAACATCCCCCCGTCCATACGGTTTAGAAAAAGTCAGTAGGCAAGCCATCCCGATTGCCAACTCAATGTGTTCCACCAAGCTAGCCTTCACAGAGGCCCTGGTTGCTACCTGGGAAGCACAGTCTCCCCAACCCAGCCCTAACTTGAGTCTTCTTAACCCTAATTTTCTTGTGCAAGTGAAACATCCCCCCGTCCATATGGTTTAGAAAAAGTCAGTAGGCAAGCGAACCCGATTGCCAACTCAATCTGTTCCAACAAGCTAGCCTTCACAGAGGCCCTGGTTCCTGCCTGGGAAGCACAGTCTCCACAACCCAGCCCTCACTTGGGTATTAATCCTAATTTTCCTGTGCAACTGAAACATCCCCTCGTCCATACAGCGTACAAAAAGACAGTAGGCAAGCAATCCTGATGGCCCACTCAGTCTGTTTCACCAGGCTCGGCTTCATCGAGTCCGTAGTTCCTGCCTGGGAAGCCCAGCCTCCATAACCCTAACGCTAATTTGGGTGTTAATGCTAATGTTCTTCTGCAATGGAAACATCCCCCCATGGATACGGTGTACTAAAACGGAGTAGGGAAGCCATCCTGGTGGCCCACTCAAGTCTGTTTCACCAAGCTAGGCTTCACAGAAGGTCTGGTTCCCTCCAGGGAAGCCTAGACTCCCCAACCTTACCCCTAACTAGATTCTTGGCCCTAATTTTCTTGTCAACTGAAACATTCCCCCGTCCAAACGGTGTACAAAAAGAAAGTAGGCAAGCTATCCCGATGGCCCACTCAGTCTGTTTCACCAAGCTAGGCTGCACCGAAGCCCAGGATCACGCTTGGGATCCGCAGTCTCCCCAACCCTAACCCTAACTTGAGTTTTAACACAAATTTTCTTGTGCAACTGAAACGATACCCCGTCCTTACAGTGCACAGAAAGCCAGTAGGCAAGCTATCCCGATGGCCCACTCAGTCTGTTTCACCAAGCTAGGCTACACCGACGCCCAGGATCCCACCTGGGAAGCCCAGTCTCCCCAACCCTAACCCTAACTTGAGTCTTAACCCTAATTTTCTTGTGCAAGTGAAACATCCCCCCGTCCATACGGTTTAGAAAAAGTCAGTAGGCAAGCGAACCCGATTGCCAACTCAATCTGTTCCAACAAGCTAGCCTTCACAGAGGCCCTGGTTCCTGCCAGGGAAGCACAGTCTCCCCAACCCAGCCCTAACTTGAGTCTTCTTAACCCTAATTTTCTTGTGCAAGTGAAACATCCCCCCGTCCGTACGGTTTAGAAAAAGTCAGTAGGCAAGCGAACCCGATTGCCAACTCAATCTGTTCCAACAAGCTAGCCTTCACAGAGGCCCTGGTTCCTGCCTGGGAAGCACAGTCTCCACAACCCAGCCCTCACTTGGGTATTAATCCTAATTTTCCTGTGCAACTGAAACATCCCCTCGTCCATACAGCGTACAAAAAGACAGTAGGCAAGCAATCCTGATAGCCCACTCAGTCTGTTTCACCAGGTTTGGCTTCATCGAGGCCGTAGTTCCTGCCTGGGAAGCCCAGGCTCCATAACCCTAACCCTAACTTGGGTGTTAATGCTAATGTTCTTCTGCAATGGAAACATCCCCCCATGGATACGGTGTACTAAAACGGAGTAGGGAAGCCATCCTGGTGGCCCACTCAAGTCTGTTTCACCAAGCTATGCTTCACAGAAGGTCTGGTTCCCTCCAGGGAAGCCTAGACTCCCCAACCTTACCCCTAACTAGAGTCTTGGCCCTAATTTTCTTGTCAACTGAAACATTCCCCCATCCAAACGGTGTACAAAAAGAAAGTAGGCAAGCTATCCCGATGGCCCACTCAGTCTGTTTCACCAAGCTAGGCTGCACCGAAGCCCAGGATCACGCTTGGGATCCGCAGTCTCCCCAACCCTAACCCTTACTTGAGTTTTAACACAAATTTTCTTGTGCAACTGAAATGATACCCCGTCCTTACAGTGCACAGAAAGCCAGTAGGAAAGCTATCCCGATGGCCCACTCAGTCTTTTTCACCAAGCTAGGCTACACCGACGCCCATGATCCCGCCTGGGAAGCCCAGTCTCCCCAACCCTAACCCTAACTTGAGTCTTAACCCTAATTTTCTTGTGCAAGTGAAACATCACTCCGTCCATACGGTTTAGAAAAAGTCAGTAGGCAAGCCATCCCGACTGCCAACTCAATCTGTTCCACCAAGCTAGCCTTCACAGAGGCCCTGGTTGCTGCCTGGGAAGCACAGTCTCCCCAACCCAGCCCTAACTTGGGTATTAATCCTAATTTTCCTGTGCAACTGAAACATCCCCTCGTCCATACAGCGTACAAAAAGACAGTAGGCAAGCAATCCTGATGGCCCACTCAGTCTGTTTCACCAGGCTCGGCTTCATCGAGGCCATAGTTCCTGCCTGGGAAGCCCAGCCTCCATAACCCTAACCCTAATTTGGGTCTTAATGCTAATGTTCTTCTGCAATGGAAACATCCCCCCATGGATACGGTGTACTAAAACGGAGTAGGGAAGCCATCCTGGTGGCCCATTCCAGTCTGTTTCACCAAGCTAGGCTTCACAGAGGGTCTGGTTCCCTCCAGGGAAGCCTAGCCTCCCCAACCTTACCCCTAACTAGAGTCTTGGCCCTAATTTTCTTGTGCAACTGAAACATTCCCCTGTCCAAACGGTGTACAAAAAGAAAGTAGGCAAGCTATCCCGATGGCCCACTCAGTCTTTTTCACCAAGCTAGGCTGCACCGAAGCCCAGGATCACGCTTCGGATCCGCAGTCTCCCCAACCCTAACCCTAACTTGAATTTTTACACAAATTTTCTTGTGCAACTGAAACGATACCCCGTCCTTACAGTGCACAGAAAGACAGTAGGAAAGCTATCCCGATGGCCCACTCAGTCTGTTTCACCAAGCTAGGCTACACCGAAGCCCAGGATCCCGCCTGGGAAGCCCAGTCTCCCCAACCCTAACCCTAACTTGAGTCTTAACCCTAATTTTCTTGTGCAAGTGAAACATCCCTCTGTCCATACGGTTGAGAAAAAGTCAGTAGGCAAGCCATCCCGATTGCCAACTCAATCTGTTCCAACAAGCTAGCCTTCACAGAGGCCCTGGTTGCTGCCTGGGAAGCACAGTCTCCCCAACCCAGCCCTCACTTGGGTATTAATCCTAATTTTCCTGTGCAACTGAAACATCCCCTCGTCCATACAGCGTACAAAAAGACAGTAGGCAAGCAATCCTGATGGCCCACTCAGTCTGTTTCACCAGGCTCGGCTTCATCGAGTCCGTAGTTCCTGCCTGGGAAGCCCAGCCTCCATAACCCTAACCCTAATTTGGGTCTTAATGCTAATATTCTTCTGCAATGGAAATATCCCCCCATGGATACGGTGTACTAAAACGGAGTAGGGAAGCCATCCTGTTGGGCCACTCAAGTCTATTTCACCAAGCTAGGCTTCACAGAGGGTCTGGTTCCCTCCAGGGAAGCCTAGCCTCCCCAACCTTACCCCTAACTAGAGTCTTGGCCCTAATTTTCTTGTGCAACTGAAACATTCCCCCGTCCAAACGGTGTACAAAAAGAAAGTAGGCAAGCTATCCCGATGGCCCACTCAGTCTGTTTCACCAAGCTAGGCTGCACCGAAGCCCAGGATCACGCTTGGGATCCGCAGTCTCCCCAACCCTAACCCTAACTTGAGTTTTAACACAAATTTTCTTGTGCAACTGAAACGATACCCCGTCCTTACAGTGCACAGAAAGCCAGTAGGCAAGCTATCCCGATGGCCCACTCAGTCTGTTTCACCAAGCTAGGCTACACCGACGCCCAGGATCCCACCTGGGAAGCCCAGTCTCCCCAACCCTAACCCTAACTTTAGTCTTAACCCTAATTTTCTTGTGCAAATGAAACATCCCCCCGTCCATACGGTTTAGAAAAAGTCAGTAGGCAAGCCATCCCGATTGCCAACTCAATGTGTTCCACCAAGCTAGCCTTCACAGAGGCCCTGGTTGCTACCTGGGAAGCACAGTCTCCCCAACCCAGCCCTAACTTGAGTCTTCTTAACCCTAATTTTCTTGTGCAAGTGAAACATCCCCCCGTCCATACGGTTTAGAAAAAGTCAGTAGGCAAGCGAACCCGATTGCCAACTCAATCTGTTCCAACAAGCTAGCCTTCACAGAGGCCCTGGTTCCTGCCTGGGAAGCACAGTCTCCACAACCCAGCCCTCACTTGGGTATTAATCCTAATTTTCCTGTGCAACTGAAACATCCCCTCGTCCATACAGCGTACAAAAAGACAGTAGGCAAGCAATCCTGATGGCCCACTCAGTCTGTTTCACCAGGCTCGGCTTCATCGAGTCCGTAGTTCCTGCCTGGGAAGCCCAGCCTCCATAACCCTAAAGCTAATTTGGGTGTTAATGCTAATGTTCTTCTGCAATGGAAACATCCCCCCATGGATACGGTGTACTAAAACGGAGTAGGGAAGCCATCCTGGTGGCCCACTCAAGTCTGTTTCACCAAGCTAGGCTTCACAGAAGGTCTGGTTCCCTCCAGGGAAGCCTAGACTCCCCAACCTTACCCCTAACTAGAGTCTTGGCCCTAATTTTCTTGTCAACTGAAACATTCCCCCGTCCAAACGGTGTACAAAAAGAAAGTAGGCAAGCTATCCCGATGGCCCACTCAGTCTGTTTCACCAAGCTAGGCTGCACCGAAGCCCAGGATCACGCTTGGGATCCGCAGTCTCCCCAACCCTAACCGTAACTTGAGTTTTAACACAAATTTTCTTGTGCAACTGAAACGATACCCCGTCCTTACAGTGCACAGAAAGCCAGTAGGCAAGCTATCCCGATGGCCCACTCAGTCTGTTTCACCAAGCTAGGCTACACCGACGACCAGGATCCCACCTGGGAAGCCCAGTCTCCCCAACCCTAACCCTAACTTGAGTCTTAACCCTAATTTTCTTGTGCAAGTGAAACATCCCCCCGTCCATACGGTTTAGAAAAAGTCAGTAGGCAAGCGAACCCGATTGCCAACTCAATCTGTTCCAACAAGCTAGCCTTCACAGAGGCCCTGGTTCCTGCCTGGGAAGCACAGTCTCCACAACCCAGCCCTCACTTGGGTATTAATCCTAATTTTCCTGTGCAACTGAAACATCCCCTCGTCCATACAGCGTACAAAAAGACAGTAGGCAAGCAATCCGGATGGCCCACTCAGTCTGTTTCACCAGGCTCGGCTTCATCGAGGCCGTAGTTCCTGCCTGGGAAGCCCAGCCTCCATAAACCTAACCCTAATTTGGGTGTTAATGCTAATGTTCTTCTGCAATGGAAAAATCCCCCCATGGATACGGTGTACTAAAACGGAGTAGGGAAGCCATCCTGGTGGCCCACTCAAGTCTGTTTCACCAAGCTAGGCTTCACAGAAGGTCTCGTTCCCTCCAGGGAAGCCTAGACTCCCCAACCTTACCCCTAACTAGAGTCTTGGCCCTCATTTTCTTGTCAACTGAAACATTCCCCCGTCCAAACGGTGTACAAAAAGAAAGTAGGCAAGCTATCCCGATGGCCCACTCAGTCTGTTTCACCAAGCTAGGCTGCACCGAAGCCCAGGATCACGCTTGGGATCCGCAGTCTCCCCAACCCTAACCCTTACTTGAGTTTTAACACAAATTTTCTTGTGCAACTGAAACGATACCCCGTCCTTACAGTGCACAGAAAGCCAGTAGGCAAGCTATCCCGATGGCCCACTCAGTCTGTTTCACCAAGCTAGGCTACACCGACTCCCAGGATCCCACCTGGGAAGCCCAGTCTCCCCAACCCTAACCCTAACTTGAGTCTTAACCCTAATTTTCTTGTGCAAATGAAACATCCCCCCGTCCATACGGTTTAGAAAAAGTCAGTAGGCAAGCCATCCCGATTGCCAACTCAATGTGTTCCACCAAGCTAGCCTTCACAGAGGCCCTGGTCGCTACCTGGGAAGCACAGTCTCCCCAACCCAGCCCTAACTTGAGTCTTCTTAACCCTAATTTTCTTGTGCAAGTGAAACATCCCCCTGTCCATACGGTTTAGAAAAAGTCAGTAGGCAAGCGAACCCGATTGCCAACTCAATCTGTTCCAACAAGCTAGCCTTCACAGAGGCCCTGGTTCCTGCCTGGGAAGCACAGTCTCCACAACCCAGCCCTCACTTGGGTATTAATCCTAATTTTCCTGTGCAACTGAAACATCCCCTCGTCCATACAGTGTACAAAAAGACAGTAGGCAAGCAATCCCGATGCCCACTCAGTCTGTTTCACCAGGCTCGGCTTCATCGAGGCCGTAGTTCCTTCCTGGGAAGCCCAGCCTCCATAACCCTAACCCTAATTTGGGTGTTAATGCTAATGTTCTTCTGCAATGGAAACATCCCCCCATGGATAAGGTGTACTAAAACGGAGTAGGGAAGCCATCCTGGTGGCCCACTCAAGTCTGTTTCACCAAGCTAGGCTTCACAGAAGGTCTGGTTCCCTCCAGGGAAGCCTAGACTCCCCAACCTTACCCCTAACTAGAGTCTTGGCCCTAATTTTCTTGTCAACTGAAACATTCCCCCGTCCAAACGATGTACAAAAAGAAAGTAGGCAAGCTATCCCGATGGCCCACTCAGTCTGTTTCACCAAGCTAGGCTGCACCGAAGCCCAGGATCACGCTTGGGATCCGCAGTCTCCCCAACCCTAACCGTAAATTGAGTTTTAACACAAACTTTCTTGTGCAACTAAAACGATACCCCGTCCTTACAGTGCACAGAAAGCCAGTAGGCAAGCTATACCGATGGCCCACTCAGTCTGTTTCACCAAGCTAGGCTACACCGACGCCCAGGATCCCACCTGGGAAGCCCAGTCTCCCCAACCCTAACCCTAACTTGAGTCTTAACCCTAATTTTCTTGTGCAAGTGAAACATCCCTCCGTCCATACGGTTTAGAAAAAGTCAGTAGGCAAGCCATACCGATTGCCATCTCAATCTGTTCCACCAAGCTAGCCTTCACAAAGGCCCTGGTTGCTGCCTGGGAAGCACAGTCTCCCCAACCCAGCCCTAACTTGGGTATTAATCCTAATTTTCCTGTGCAACTGAAACATCCCCTCGTCCATGCACCGTACAAAAAGACAGTAGGCAAGCCATCCCGATTGCCAACTCAATGTGTTCCACCAAGCTAGCCTTCACAGAGGCCCTGGTTGCTACCTGGGAAGCACAGTCTCCCCAACCCAGCCCTAACTTGAGTCTTCTTAACCCTAATTTTCTTGTGCAAGTGAAACATCCCCCCGTCCATACGGTTTAGAAAAAGTCAGTAGGCAAGCGAACCCGATTGCCAACTCAATCTGTTCCAACAAGCTAGCCTTCACAGAGGCCCTGGTTCCTGGCTGGGAAGCACAGTCTCCACAACCCAGCCCTCACTTGGGTATTAATCCTAATTTTCCAGTGCAACTGAAACATCCCCTCGTCCATCCAGCGTACAAAAAGACAGTAGGCAAGCAATCGTGATGGCCCACTCAGTCTGTTTCACCAGGTTCGGCTTCATCGAGGCCGTAGTTCCTGCCTGGGAAGCCCAGCCTCCATAACCCTAACCCTAACTTGGGTGTTAATGCTAATGTTCTTCTGCAATGGAAACATCCCCCCATGGATACGGTGTACTAAAACGGAGTAGGGAAGCCATCCTGGTGGCCCACTCAAGTCTGTTTCACCAAGCTATGCTTCACAGAAGGTCTGGTTCCCTCCAGGGAAGCCTAGACTCCCCAACCTTACCCCTAACTAGAGTCTTGGCCCTAATTTTCTTGTCAACTGAAACATTCCCCCATCCAAACGGTGTACAAAAAGAAAGTAGGCAAGCTATCCCGATGGCCCACTCAGTCTGTTTCACCAAGCTAGGCTGCACCGAAGCCCAGGATCACGCTTGGGATCCGCAGTCTCCCCAACCCTAACCCTTACTTGAGTTTTAACACAAATTTTCTTGTGCAACTGAAATGATACCCCGTCCTTACAGTGCACAGAAAGCCAGTAGGAAAGCTATCCCGATGGCCCACTCAGTCTTTTTCACCAAGCTAGGCTACACCGACGCCCATGATCCCGCCTGGGAAGCCCAGTCTCCCCAACCCTAACCCTAACTTGAGTCTTAACCCTAATTTTCTTGTGCAAGTGAAACATCACTCCGTCCATACGGTTTAGAAAAAGTCAGTAGGCAAGCCATCCCGACTGCCAACTCAATCTGTTCCACCAAGCTAGCCTTCACAGAGGCCCTGGTTGCTGCCTGGGAAGCACAGTCTCCCCAACCCAGCCCTAACTTGGGTATTAATCCTAATTTTCCTGTGCAACTGAAACATCCCCTCGTCCATACAGCGTACAAAAAGACAGTAGGCAAGCAATCCTGATGGCCCACTCAGTCTGTTTCACCAGGCTCGGCTTCATCGAGGCCATAGTTCCTGCCTGGGAAGCCCAGCCTCCATAACCCTAACCCTAATTTGGGTCTTAATGCTAATGTTCTTCTGCAATGGAAACATCCCCCCATGGATACGGTGTACTAAAACGGAGTAGGGAAGCCATCCTGGTGGCCCATTCCAGTCTGTTTCACCAAGCTAGGCTTCACAGAGGGTCTGGTTCCCTCCAGGGAAGCCTAGCCTCCCCAACCTTACCCCTAACTAGAGTCTTGGCCCTAATTTTCTTGTGCAACTGAAACATTCCCCCGTCCAAACGGTGTACAAAAAGAAAGTAGGCAAGCTATCCCGATGGCCCACTCAGTCTTTTTCACCAAGCTAGGCTGCACCGAAGCCCAGGATCACGCTTCGGATCCGCAGTCTCCCCAACCCTAACCCTAACTTGAATTTTTACACAAATTTTCTTGTGCAACTGAAACGATACCCCGTCCTTACAGTGCACAGAAAGACAGTAGGAAAGCTATCCCGATGGCCCACTCAGTCTGTTTCACCAAGCTAGGCTACACCGAAGCCCAGGATCCCGCCTGGGAAGCCCAGTCTCCCCAACCCTAACCCTAACTTGAGTCTTAACCCTAATTTTCTTGTGCAAGTGAAACATCCCTCCGTCCATACGGTTTAGAAAAAGTCAGTAGGCAAGCCATCCCGATTGCCAACTCAATCTGTTCCAACAAGCTAGCCTTCACAGAGGCCCTGGTTGCTGCCTGGGAAGCACAGTCTCCCCAACCCAGCCCTCACTTGGGTATTAATCCTAATTTTCCTGTGCAACTGAAACATCCCCTCGTCCATACAGCGTACAAAAAGACAGTAGGCAAGCAATCCTGATGGCCCACTCAGTCTGTTTCACCAGGCTCGGCTTCATCGAGTCCGTAGTTCCTGCCTGGGAAGCCCAGCCTCCATAACCCTAACCCTAATTTGGGTCTTAATGCTAATATTCTTCTGCAATGGAAACATCCCCCCATGGATACGGTGTACTAAAACAGAGTAGGGAAGCCATCCTGTTGGGCCACTCAAGTCTATTTCACCAAGCTAGGCTTCACAGAGGGTCTGGTTCCCTCCAGGGAAGCCTAGCCTCCCCAACCTTACCCCTAACTAGAGTCTTGGCCCTAATTTTCTTGTGCAACTGAAACATTCCCCCGTCCAAACGGTGTACAAAAAGAAAGTAGGCAAGCTATCCCGATGGCCCACTCAGTCTGTTTCACCAAGCTAGGCTGCACCGAAGCCCAGGATCACGCTTGGGATCCGCAGTCTCCCCAACCCTAACCCTAACTTGAGTTTTAACACAAATTTTCTTGTGCAACTGAAACGATACCCCGTCCTTACAGTGCACAGAAAGCCAGTAGGCAAGCTATCCCGATGGCCCACTCAGTCTGTTTCACCAAGCTAGGCTACACCGACGCCCAGGATCCCACCTGGGAAGCCCAGTCTCCCCAACCCTAACCCTAACTTGAGTCTTAACCCTAATTTTCTTGTGCAAATGAAACATCCCCCCGTCCATACGGTTTAGAAAAAGTCAGTAGGCAAGCCATCCCGATTGCCAACTCAATGTGTTCCACCAAGCTAGCCTTCACAGAGGCCCTGGTTGCTACCTGGGAAGCACAGTCTCCCCAACCCAGCCCTAACTTGAGTCTTCTTAACCCTAATTTTCTTGTGCAAGTGAAACATCCCCCCGTCCATACGGTTTAGAAAAAGTCAGTAGGCAAGCGAACCCGATTGCCAACTCAATCTGTTCCAACAAGCTAGCCTTCACAGAGGCCCTGGTTCCTGCCTGGGAAGCACAGTCTCCACAACCCAGCCCTCACTTGGGTATTAATCCTAATTTTCCTGTGCAACTGAAACATCCCCTCGTCCATACAGCGTACAAAAAGACAGTAGGCAAGCAATCCTGATGGCCCACTCAGTCTGTTTCACCAGGCTCGGCTTCATCGAGTCCGTAGTTCCTGCCTGGGAAGCCCAGCCTCCATAACCCTAACGCTAATTTGGGTGTTAATGCTAATGTTCTTCTGCAATGGAAACATCCCCCCATGGATACGGTGTACTAAAACGGAGTAGGGAAGCCATCCTGGTGGCCCACTCAAGTCTGTTTCACCAAGCTAGGCTTCACAGAAGGTCTGGTTCCCTCCAGGGAAGCCTAGACTCCCCAACCTTACCCCTAACTAGAGTCTTGGCCCTAATTTTCTTGTCAACTGAAACATTCCCCCGTCCAAACGGTGTACAAAAAGAAAGTAGGCAAGCTATCCCGATGGCCCACTCAGTCTGTTTCACCAAGCTAGGCTGCACCGAAGCCCAGGATCACGCTTGCGATCCGCAGTCTCCCCAACCCTAACCGTAACTTGAGTTTTAACACAAATTTTCTTGTGCAACTGAAACGATACCCCGTCCTTACAGTGCACAGAAAGCCAGTAGGCAAGCTATCCCGATGGCCCACTCAGTCTGTTTCACCAAGCTAGGCTACACCGACGCCCAGGATCCCACCTGGGAAGCCCAGTCTCCCCAACCCTAACCCTAACTTGAGTCTTAACCCTAATCTTCTTGTGCAAGTGAAACATCCCCCCGTCCATACGGTTTAGAAAAAGTCAGTAGGCAAGCGAACCCGATTGCCAACTCAATCTGTTCCAACAAGCTAGCCTTCACAGGGGCCCTGGTTCCTGCCTGGGAAGCACAGTCTCCACAACCCAGCCCTCACTTGGGTATTAATCCTAATTTTCCTGTGCAACTGAAACATCCCCTCGTCCATACAGTGTACAAAAAGACAGTAGGCAAGCAATCCCGATGCCCACTCAGTCTATTTCACCAGGCTCGGCTTCATCGAGGCCGTAGTTCCTTCCTGGGAAGCCCAGCCTCCATAACCCTAACCCTAATTTGGGTGTTAATGCTAATGTTCTTCTGCAATGGAAACATCCCCCCATGGATAAGGTGTACTAAAACGGAGTAGGGAAGCCATCCTGGTGGCCCACTCAAGTCTGTTTCACCAAGCTAGGCTTCACAGAAGGTCTGGTTCCCTCCAGGGAAGCCTAGACTCCCCAACCTTACCCCTAACTAGAGTCTTGGCCCTAATTTTCTTGTCAACTGAAACATTCCCCCGTCCAAACGGTGTACAAAAAGAAAGTAGGCAAGCTATCCCGATGGCCCACTCAGTCTGTTTCACCAAGCTAGGCTGCACCGAAGCCCAGGATCACGCTTGGGATCCGCAGTCTCCCCAACCCTAACCGTAAATTGAGTTTTAACACAAACTTTCTTGTGCAACTAAAACGATACCCCGTCCTTACAGTGCACAGAAAGCCAGTAGGCAAGCTATCCCGATGGCCCACTCAGTCTGTTTCACCAAGCTAGGCTACACCGACGCCCAGGATCCCACCTGGGAAGCCCAGTCTCCCCAACCCTAACCCTAACTTGAGTCTTAACCCTAATTTTCTTGTGCAAGTGAAACATCCCTCCGTCCATACGGTTTAGAAAAAGTCAGTAGGCAAGCCATACCGATTGCCAACTCAATCTGTTCCACCAAGCTAGCCTTCACAAAGGCCCTGGTTGCTGCCTGGGAAGCACAGTCTCCCCAACCCAGCCCTAACTTGGGTATTAATCCTAATTTTCCTGTGCAACTGAAACATCCCCTCGTCCATGCACCGTACAAAAAGACAGTAGGCAAGCCATCCCGATTGCCAACTCAATGTGTTCCACCAAGCTAGCCTTCACAGAGGCCCTGGTTGCTACCTGGGAAGCACAGTCTCCCCAACCCAGCCCTAACTTGAGTCTTCTTAACCCTAATTTTCTTGTGCAAGTGAAACATCCCCCCGTCCATACGGTTTAGAAAAAGTCAGTAGGCAAGCGAACCCGATTGCCAACTCAATCTGTTCCAACAAGCTAGCCTTCACAGAGGCCCTGGTTCCTGCCTGGGAAGCACAGTCTCCACAACCCAGCCCTAACTTGGGTATTAATCCTAATTTTCCAGTGCAACTGAAACATCCCCTCCTCTATACAGCGTACAAAAAGACAGTAGGCAAGCAATCCTGATGGCCCACTCAGTCTGTTTCACCAGGTTCGGCTTCATCGAGGCCGTAGTTCCTGCCTGGGAAGCCCAGCCTCCATAACCCTAACCCTAACTTGGGTGTTAATGTTAATGTTCTTCTGCAATGGAAACATCCCCCCATGGATACGGTGTACTAAAACGGAGTAGGGAAGCCATCCTGGTGGCCCACTCAAGTCTGTTTCACCAAGCTAGGCTTCACAGAAGGTCTGGTTCCCTCCAGGGAAGCCTAGACTCCCCAACCTTACCCCTAACTAGAGTCTTGGCCCTCATTTTCTTGTCAACTGAAACATTCCCCCGTCCAAACGGTGTACAAAAAGAAAGTAGGCAAGCTATCCCGATGGCCCACTCAGTCTGTTTCACCAAGCTAGGCTGCACCGAAGCCCAGGATCACGCTTGGGATCCGCAGTCTCCCCAACCCTAAACCTTACTTGAGTTTTAACACAAATTTTCTTGTGCAACTGAAACGATACCCCGTCCTTACAGTGCACAGAAAGCCAGTAGGCAAGCTATCCCGATGGCCCACTCAGTCTGTTTCACCAAGCTAGGCTACACCGACTCCCAGGATCCCACCTGGGAAGCCCAGTCTCCCCAACCCTAACCCTAACTTGAGTCTTAACCCTAATTTTCTTGTGCAAATGAAACATCCCCCCGTCCATACGGTTTAGAAAAAGTCAGTAGGCAAGCCATCCCGATTGCCAACTCAATGTGTTCCACCAAGCTAGCCTTCACAGAGGCCCTGGTTGCTACCTGGGAAGCACAGTCTCCCCAACCCAGCCCTAACTTGAGTCTTCTTAACCCTAATTTTCTTGTGCAAGTGAAACATCCCCCTGTCCATACGGTTTAGAAAAAGTCAGTAGGCAAGCGAACCCGATTGCCAACTCAATCTGTTCCAACAAGCTAGCCTTCACAGAGGCCCTGGTTCCTGCCTGGGAAGCACAGTCTCCACAACCCAGCCCTCACTTGGGTATTAATCCTAATTTTCCTGTGCAACTGAAACATCCCCTCGTCCATACAGCGTACAAAAAGACAGTAGGCAAGCAATCCTGATGGCCCACTCAGTCTGTTTCACCAGGCTCGGCTTCATCGAGGCCGTAGTTCCTGCCTGGGAAGCCCAGCCTCCATAACCCTAACCCTAATTTGGGTGTTAATGCTAATGTTCTTCTGCAATGGAAACATCCCCCCATGGATAAGGTGTACTAAAACGGAGTAGGGAAGCCATCCTGGTGGCCCACTCAAGTCTGTTTCACCAAGCTAGGCTTCACAGAAGGTCTGGTTCCCTCCAGGGAAGCCTAGACTCCCCAACCTTACCCCTAACTAGAGTCTTGGCCCTAATTTTCTTGTCAACTGAAACATTCCCCCGTCCAAACGGTGTACAAAAAGAAAGTAGGCAAGCTATCCCGATGGCCCACTCAGTCTGTTTCACCAAGCTAGGGTGCACCGAAGCCCAGGATCACGCTTGGGATCCGCAGTCTCCCCAACCCTAACCGTAACTTGAGTTTTAACACAAATTTTCTTGTGCAACTGAAATGATACCCCGTCCTTACAGAGCACAGAAAGCCAGTAGGCAAGCTATCCCGATGGCCCACTCAGTCTGTTTCACCAAGCTAGGCTACACCGACGCCCAGGATCCCACCTGGGAAGCCCAGTCTCCCCAACCCTAACCCTAACTTGAGTCTTAACCCTAATCTTCTGGTGCAAGTGAAACATCCCCCCGTCCATACGGTTTAGAAAAAGTCAGTAGGCAAGCGAACCCGATTGCCAACTCAATCTGTTCCAACAAGCTAGCCTTCACAGAGGCCCTGGTTCCTGCCTGGGAAGCACAGTCTCCACAACCCAGCCCTCACTTGGGTATTAATCCTAATTTTCCTGTGCAACTGAAACATCCCCTCGTCCATACAGTGTACAAAAAGACAGTAGGCAAGCAATCCCGATGCCCACTCAGTCTGTTTCACCAGGCTCGGCTTCATCGAGTCCGTAGTTCCTTCCTGGGAAGCCCAGCCTCCATAACCCTAACCCTAATTTGGGTGTTAATGCTAATGTTCTTCTGCAATGGAAACATCCCCCCATGGATAAGGTGTACTAAAACGGAGTAGGGAAGCCATCCTGGTGGCCCACTCAAGTCTGTTTCACCAAGCTAGGCTTCACAGAAGGTCTGGTTCCCTCCAGGGAAGCCTAGACTCCCCAACCTTACCCCTAACTAGAGTCTTGGCCCTAATTTTCTTGTCAACTGAAACATTCCCCCGTCCAAACGGTGTACAAAAAGAAAGTAGGCAAGCTATCCCGATGGCCCACTCAGTCTGTTTCACCAAGCTAGGCTGCACCGAAGCCCAGGATCACGCTTGGGATCCGCAGTCTCCCCAACCCTAACCGTAAATTGAGTTTTAACACAAACTTTCTTGTGCAACTAAAACGATACCCCGTCCTTACAGTGCACAGAAAGCCAGTAGGCAAGCTATACCGATGGCCCACTCAGTCTGTTTCACCAAGCTAGGCTACACCGACGCCCAGGATCCCACCTGGGAAGCCCAGTCTCCCCAACCCTAACCCTAACTTGAGTCTTAACCCTAATTTTCTTGTGCAAGTGAAACATCCCTCCGTCCATACGGTTTAGAAAAAGTCAGTAGGCAAGCCATACCGATTGCCATCTCAATCTGTTCCACCAAGCTAGCCTTCACAAAGGCCCTGGTTGCTGCCTGGGAAGCACAGTCTCCCCAACCCAGCCCTAACTTGGGTATTAATCCTAATTTTCCTGTGCAACTGAAACATCCCCTCGTCCATGCACCGTACAAAAAGACAGTAGGCAAGCCATCCCGATTGCCAACTCAATGTGTTCCACCAAGCTAGCCTTCACAGAGGCCCTGGTTGCTACCTGGGAAGCACAGTCTCCCCAACCCAGCCCTAACTTGAGTCTTCTTAACCCTAATTTTCTTGTGCAAGTGAAACATCCCCCCGTCCATACGGTTTAGAAAAAGTCAGTAGGCAAGCGAACCCGATTGCCAACTCAATCTGTTCCAACAAGCTAGCCTTCACAGAGGCCCTGGTTGCTGCCTGGGAAGCACAGTCTCCCCAACCCAGCCCTAATTTGGGTATTAATCCTAATTTTCCTGTGCAACTGAAACATCCCCTCGTCCATACAGCGTACAAAAAGACAGTAGGCAAGCAATCCTGATGGCCCACTCAGTCTGTTTCACCAGGCTCGGCTTCATCGAGGCCGTAGTTCCTGCCTGGGAAGCCCTGCCTCCATAACCCTAACCCTAATTTGGGTGTTAATGCTAATGTTCTTCTGCAATGGAAACATCCCCCCATGGATACGGTGTACTAAAACGGAGTAGGGAAGCCATCCTGGTGGCCCACTCAAGTCTGTTTCACCAAGCTAGGCTTCACAGAAGGTCTGGTTCCCTCCAGTGAAGCCTAGACTCCCCAACCTTACCCCTAACTAGAGTCTTGGCCCTAATTTTCTTGTCAACTGAAACATTCCCCCGTCCAAACGGTGTACAAAAAGAAAGTAGGCAAGCTATCCTGATGGCCCACTCAGTCTGTTTCACCAAGCTAGGCTGCACCGAAGCCCAGGATCACGCTTGGGATCCGCAGTCTCCCCAACCCTAACCGTAACTTGAGTTTTAACACAAATTTTCTTGTGCAACTGAAACGATACCCCGTCCTTACAGTGCACAGAAAGCCAGTAGGCAAGCTATCCCGATGGCCCACTCAGTCTGTTTCACCAAGCTAGGCTACACCGACGCCCAGGATCCCACCTGGGAAGCCCAGTGTCCACAACCCAGCCCTAACTTGAGTCTTCTTAACCCTAATTTTCTTGTGCAAGTGAAACATCCCCCCGTCCATACGGTTTAGAAAAAGTCAGTAGGCAAGCGAACCCGATTGCCAACTCAATCTGTTCCAACAAGCTAGCCTTCACAGAGGCCCTGGTTCCTGGCTGGGAAGCACAGTCTCCACAACCCAGCCCTCACTTGGGTATTAATCCTAATTTTCCAGTGCAACTGAAACATCCCCTCGTCCATACAGCGTACAAAAAGACAGTAGGCAAGCAATCGTGATGGCCCACTCAGTCTGTTTCACCAGGTTCGGCTTCATCGAGGCCGTAGTTCCTGCCTGGGAAGCCCAGCCTCCATAACCCTAACCCTAACTTGGGTGTTAATGCTAATGTTCTTCTGCAATGGAAACATCCCCCCATGGATACGGTGTACTAAAACGGAGTAGGGAAGCCATCCTGGTGGCCCACTCAAGTCTGTTTCACCAAGCTATGCTTCACAGAAGGTCTGGTTCCCTCCAGGGAAGCCTAGACTCCCCAACCTTACCCCTAACTAGAGTCTTGGCCCTAATTTTCTTGTCAACTGAAACATTCCCCCATCCAAACGGTGTACAAAAAGAAAGTAGGCAAGCTATCCCGATGGCCCACTCAGTCTGTTTCACCAAGCTAGGCTGCACCGAAGCCCAGGATCACGCTTGGGATCCGCAGTCTCCCCAACCCTAACCCTTACTTGAGTTTTAACACAAATTTTCTTGTGCAACTGAAATGATACCCCGTCCTTACAGAGCACAGAAAGCCAGTAGGCAAGCTATCCCGATGGCCCACTCAGTCTGTTTCACCAAGCTAGGCTACACCGACGCCCAGGATCCCACCTGGGAAGCCCAGTCTCCCCAACCCTAACCCTAACTTGAGTCTTAACCCTAATCTTCTTGTGCAAGTGAAACATCCCCCCGTCCATACGGTTTAGAAAAAGTCAGTAGGCAAGCGAACCCGATTGCCAACTCAATCTGTTCCAACAAGCTAGCCTTCACAGAGGCCCTGGTTCCTGCCTGGGAAGCACAGTCTCCACAACCCAGCCCTCACTTGGGTATTAATCCTAATTTTCCTGTGCAACTGAAACATCCCCTCGTCCATACAGTGTACAAAAAGACAGTAGGCAAGCAATCCCGATGCCCACTCAGTCTGTTTCACCAGGCTCGGCTTCATCGAGGCCGTGGTTCCTTCCTGGGAAGCCCAGCCTCCATAACCCTAACCCTAATTTGGGTGTTAATGCTAATGTTCTTCTGCAATGGAAACATCCCCCCATGGATAAGGTGTACTAAAACGGAGTAGGGAAGCCATCCTGGTGGCCCACTCAAGTCTGTTTCACCAAGCTAGGCTTCACAGAAGGTCTGGTTCCCTCCAGGGAAGCCTAGACTCCCCAACCTTACCCCTAACTAGAGTCTTGGCCCTAATTTTCTTGTCAACTGAAACATTCCCCCGTCCAAACGGTGTACAAAAAGAAAGTAGGCAAGCTATCCCGATGGCCCACTCAGTCTGTTTCACCAAGCTAGGCTGCACCGAAGCCCAGGATCACGCTTGGGATCCGCAGTCTCCCCAACCCTAACCGTAAATTGAGTTTTAACACAAACTTTCTTGTGCAACTAAAACGATACCCCGTCCTTACAGTGCACAGAAAGCCAGTAGGCAAGCTATACCGATGGCCCACTCAGTCTGTTTCACCAAGCTAGGCTACACCGACGCCCAGGATCCCACCTGGGAAGCCCAGTCTCCCCAACCCTAACCCTAACTTGAGTCTTAACCCTAATTTTCTTGTGCAAGTGAAACATCCCTCCGTCCATACGGTTTAGAAAAAGTCAGTAGGCAAGCCATACCGATTGCCATCTCAATCTGTTCCACCAAGCTAGCCTTCACAAAGGCCCTGGTTGCTGCCTGGGAAGAACAGTCTCCCCAACCCAGCCCTAACTTGGGTATTAATCCTAATTTTCCTGTGCAACTGAAACATCCCCTCGTCCATGCACCGTACAAAAAGACAGTAGGCAAGCCATCCCGATTGCCAACTCAATGTGTTCCACCAAGCTAGCCTTCACAGAGGCCCTGGTTGCTACCTGGGAAGCACAGTCTCCCCAACCCAGCCCTAACTTGAGTCTTCTTAACCCTAATTTTCTTGTGCAAGTGAAACATCCCCCCGTCCATACGGTTTAGAAAAAGTCAGTAGGCAAGCGAACCCGATTGCCAACTCAATCTGTTCCAACAAGCTAGCCTTCACAGAGGCCCTGGTTGCTGCCTGGGAAGCACAGTCTCCCCAACCCAGCCCTAATTTGGGTATTAATCCTAATTTTCCTGTGCAACTGAAACATCCCCTCGTCCATACAGCGTACAAAAAGACAGTAGGCAAGCAATCCTGATGGCCCACTCAGTCTGTTTCACCAGGCTCGGCTTCATCGAGGCCGTAGTTCCTGCCTGGGAAGCCCTGCCTCCATAACCCTAACCCTAATTTGGGTGTTAATGCTAATGTTCTTCTGCAATGGAAACATCCCCCCATGGATACGGTGTACTAAAACGGAGTAGGGAAGCCATCCTGGTGGCCCACTCAAGTCTGTTTCACCAAGCTAGGCTTCACAGAAGGTCTGGTTCCCTCCAGTGAAGCCTAGACTCCCCAACCTTACCCCTAACTAGAGTCTTGGCCCTAATTTTCTTGTCAACTGAAACATTCCCCCGTCCAAACGGTGTACAAAAAGAAAGTAGGCAAGCTATCCCGATGGCCCACTCAGTCTGTTTCACCAAGCTAGGCTGCACCGAAGCCCAGGATCACGCTTGGGATCCGCAGTCTCCCCAACCCTAACCGTAACTTGAGTTTTAACACAAATTTTCTTGTGCAACTGAAACGATACCCCGTCCTTACAGTGCACAGAAAGCCAGTAGGCAAGCTATCCCGATGGCCCACTCAGTCTGTTTCACCAAGCTAGGCTACACCGACGCCCAGGATCCCACCTGGGAAGCCCAGTGTCCACAACCCAGCCCTAACTTGAGTCTTCTTAACCCTAATTTTCTTGTGCAAGTGAAACATCCCCCCGTCCATACGGTTTAGAAAAAGTCAGTAGGCAAGCGAACCCGATTGCCAACTCAATCTGTTCCAACAAGCTAGCCTTCACAGAGGCCCTGGTTCCTGGCTGGGAAGCACAGTCTCCACAACCCAGCCCTCACTTGGGTATTAATCCTAATTTTCCAGTGCAACTGAAACATCCCCTCGTCCATACAGCGTACAAAAAGACAGTAGGCAAGCAATCGTGATGGCCCACTCAGTCTGTTTCACCAGGTTCGGCTTCATCGAGGCCGTAGTTCCTGCCTGGGAAGCCCAGCCTCCATAACCCTAACCCTAACTTGGGTGTTAATGCTAATGTTCTTCTGCAATGGAAACATCCCCCCATGTATACGGTGTACTAAAACGGAGTAGGGAAGCCATCCTGGTGGCCCACTCAAGTCTGTTTCACCAAGCTATGCTTCACAGAAGGTCTGGTTCCCTCCAGGGAAGCCTAGACTCCCCAACCTTACCCCTAACTAGAGTCTTGGCCCTAATTTTCTTGTCAACTGAAACATTCCCCCATCCAAACGGTGTACAAAAAGAAAGTAGGCAAGCTATCCCGATGGCCCACTCAGTCTGTTTCACCAAGCTAGGCTGCACCGAAGCCCAGGATCACGCTTGGGATCCGCAGTCTCCCCAACCCTAACCCTTACTTGAGTTTTAACACAAATTTTCTTGTGCAACTGAAATGATACCCCGTCCTTACAGTGCACAGAAAGCCAGTAGGAAAGCTATCCCGATGGCCCACTCAGTCTTTTTCACCAAGCTAGGCTACACCGACGCCCATGATCCCGCCTGGGAAGCCCAGTCTCCCCAACCCTAACCCTAACTTGAGTCTTAACCTTAATTTTCTTGTGCAAGTGAAACATCACTCCGTCCATACGGTTTAGAAAAAGTCAGTAGGCAAGCCATCCCGACTGCCAACTCAATCTGTTCCACCAAGCTAGCCTTCACAGAGGCCCTGGTTGCTGCCTGGGAAGCACAGTCTCCCCAACCCAGCCCTAACTTGGGTATTAATCCTAATTTTCCTGTGCAACTGAAACATCCCCTCGTCCATACAGCGTACAAAAAGACAGTAGGCAAGCAATCCTGATGGCCCACTCAGTCTGTTTCACCAGGCTCGGCTTCATCGAGGCCATAGTTCCTGCCTGGGAAGCCCAGCCTCCATAACCCTAACCCTAATTTGGGTCTTAATGCTAATGTTCTTCTGCAATGGAAACATCCCCCCATGGATACGGTGTACTAAAACGGAGTAGGGAAGCCATCCTGGTGGCCCATTCCAGTCTGTTTCACCAAGCTAGGCTTCACAGAGGGTCTGGTTCCCTCCAGGGAAGCCTAGCCTCCCCAACCTTACCCCTAACTAGAGTCTTGGCCCTAATTTTCTTGTGCAACTGAAACATTCCCCTGTCCAAACGGTGTACAAAAAGAAAGTAGGCAAGCTATCCCGATGGCCCACTCAGTCTTTTTCACCAAGCTAGGCTGCACCGAAGCCCAGGATCACGCTTCGGATCCGCAGTCTCCCCAACCCTAACCCTAACTTGAATTTTTACACAAATTTTCTTGTGCAACTGAAACGATACCCCGTCCTTACAGTGCACAGAAAGACAGTAGGCAAGCTATCCCGATGGCCCACTCAGTCTGTTTCACCAAGCTAGGCTACACCGAAGCCCAGGATCCCGCCTGGGAAGCCCAGTCTCCCCAACCCTAACCCTAACTTGAGTCTTAACCCTAATTTTCTTGTGCAAGTGAAACATCCCTCCGTCCATACGGTTTAGAAAAAGTCAGTAGGCAAGCCATCCCGATTGCCAACTCAATCTGTTCCAACAAGCTAGCCTTCACAGAGGCCCTGGTTGCTGCCTGGGAAGCACAGTCTCCCCAACCCAGCCCTCACTTGGGTATTAATCCTAATTTTCCTGTGCAACTGAAACATCCCCTCGTCCATACAGCGTACAAAAAGACAGTAGGCAAGCAATCCTGATGGCCCACTCAGTCTGTTTCACCAGGCTCGGCTTCATCGAGTCCGTAGTTCCTGCCTGGGAAGCCCAGCCTCCATAACCCTAACCCTAATTTGGGTCTTAATGCTAATATTCTTCTGCAATGGAAACATCCCCCCATGGATACGGTGTACTAAAACAGAGTAGGGAAGCCATCCTGTTGGGCCACTCAAGTCTATTTCACCAAGCTAGGCTTCACAGAGGGTCTGGTTCCCTCCAGGAAAGCCTAGCCTCCCCAACCTTACCCCTAACTAGAGTCTTGGCCCTAATTTTCTTGTGCAACTGAAACATTCCCCGGTCCAAACGGTGTACAAAAAGAAAGTAGGCAAGCTATCCCGATGGCCCACTCAGTCTGTTTCACCAAGCTAGGCTGCACCGAAGCCCAGGATCACGCTTGGGATCCGCAGTCTCCCCAACCCTAACCCTAACTTGAGTTTTAACACAAATTTTCTTGTGCAACTGAAACGATACCCCGTCCTTACAGTGCACAGAAAGCCAGTAGGCAAGCTATCCCGATGGCCCACTCAGTCTGTTTCACCAAGCTAGGCTACACCGACGCCCAGGATCCCACCTGGGAAGCCCAGTCTCCCCAACCCTAACCCTAACTTGAGTCTTAACCCTAATTTTCTTGTGCAAATGAAACATCCCCCCGTCCATACGGTTTAGAAAAAGTCAGTAGGCAAGCCATCCCGATTGCCAACTCAATGTGTTCCACCAAGCTAGCCTTCACAGAGGCCCTGGTTGCTACCTGGGAAGCACAGTCTCCCCAACCCAGCCCTAACTTGAGTCTTCTTAACCCTAATTTTCTTGTGCAAGTGAAACATCCCCCCGTCCATACGGTTTAGAAAAAGTCAGTAGGCAAGCGAACCCGATTGCCAACTCAATCTGTTCCAACAAGCTAGCCTTCACAGAGGCCCTGGTTCCTGCCTGGGAAGCACAGTCTCCACAACCCAGCCCTCACTTGGGTATTAATCCTAATTTTCCTGTGCAACTGAAACATCCCCTCGTCCATACAGCGTACAAAAAGACAGTAGGCAAGCAATCCTGATGGCCCACTCAGTCTGTTTCACCAGGCTCGGCTTCATCGAGTCCGTAGTTCCTGCCTGGGAAGCCCAGCCTCCATAACCCTAACGCTAATTTGGGTGTTAATGCTAATGTTCTTCTGCAATGGAAACATCCCCCCATGGATACGGTGTACTAAAACGGAGTAGGGAAGCCATCCTGGTGGCCCACTCAAGTCTGTTTCACCAAGCTAGGCTTCACAGAAGGTCTGGTTCCCTCCAGGGAAGCCTAGACTCCCCAACCTTACCCCTAACTAGAGTCTTGGCCCTAATTTTCTTGTCAACTGAAACATTCCCCCGTCCAAACGGTGTACAAAAAGAAAGTAGGCAAGCTATCCCGATGGCCCACTCAGTCTGTTTCACCAAGCTAGGCTGCACCGAAGCCCAGGATCACGCTTGCGATCCGCAGTCTCCCCAACCCTAACCGTAACTTGAGTTTTAACACAAATTTTCTTGTGCAACTGAAACGATACCCCGTCCTTACAGTGCACAGAAAGCCAGTAGGCAAGCTATCCCGATGGCCCACTCAGTCTGTTTCACCAAGCTAGGCTACACCGACGCCCATGATCCCGCCTGGGAAGCCCAGTCTCCCCAACCCTAACCCTAACTTGAGTCTTAACCCTAATTTTCTTGTGCAAGTGAAACATCACTCCGTCCATACGGTTTAGAAAAAGTCAGTAGGCAAGCCATCCCGACTGCCAACTCAATCTGTTCCACCAAGCTAGCCTTCACAGAGGCCCTGGTTGCTGCCTGGGAAGCACAGTCTCCCCAACCCAGCCCTAACTTGGGTATTAATCCTAATTTTCCTGTGCAACTGAAACATCCCCTCGTCCATACAGCGTACAAAAAGACAGTAGGCAAGCAATCCTGATGGCCCACTCAGTCTGTTTCACCAGGCTCGGCTTCATCGAGGCCATAGTTCCTGCCTGGGAAGCCCAGCCTCCATAACCCTAACCCTAATTTGGGTCTTAATGCTAATGTTCTTCTGCAATGGAAACATCCCCCCATGGATACGGTGTACTAAAACGGAGAAGGGAAGCCATCCTGGTGGCCCATTCCAGTCTGTTTCACCAAGCTAGGCTTCACAGAGGGTCTGGTTCCCTCCAGGGAAGCCTAGCCTCCCCAACCTTACCCCTAACTAGAGTCTTGGCCCTAATTTTCTTGTGCAACTGAAACATTCCCCTGTCCAAACGGTGTACAAAAAGAAAGTAGGCAAGCTATCCCGATGGCCCACTCAGTCTTTTTCACCAAGCTAGGCTGCACCGAAGCCCAGGATCACGCTTCGGATCCGCAGTCTCCCCAACCCTAACCCTAACTTGAATTTTTACACAAATTTTCTTGTGCAACTGAAACGATACCCCGTCCTTACAGTGCACAGAAAGACAGTAGGAAAGCTATCCCGATGGCCCACTCAGTCTGTTTCACCAAGCTAGGCTACACCGAAGCCCAGGATCCCGCCTGGGAAGCCCAGTCTCCCCAACCCTAACCCTAACTTGAGTCTTAACCCTAATTTTCTTGTGCAAGTGAAACATCCCTCCGTCCATACGGTTTAGAAAAAGTCAGTAGGCAAGCCATCCCGATTGCCAACTCAATCTGTTCCAACAAGCTAGCCTTCACAGAGGCCCTGGTTGCTGCCTGGGAAGCACAGTCTCCCCAACCCAGCCCTCACTTGGGTATTAATCCTAATTTTCCTGTGCAACTGAAACATCCCCTCGTCCATACAGCGTACAAAAAGACAGTAGGCAAGCAATCCTGATGGCCCACTCAGTCTGTTTCACCAGGCTCGGCTTCATCGAGTCCGTAGTTCCTGCCTGGGAAGCCCAGCCTCCATAACCCTAACCCTAATTTGGGTCTTAATGCTAATATTCTTCTGCAATGGAAACATCCCCCCATGGATACGGTGTACTAAAACAGAGTAGGGAAGCCATCCTGTTGGGCCACTCAAGTCTATTTCACCAAGCTAGGCTTCACAGAGGGTCTGGTTCCCTCCAGGGAAGCCTAGCCTCCCCAACCTTACCCCTAACTAGAGTCTTGGCCCTAATTTTCTTGTGCAACTGAAACATTCCCCCGTCCAAACGGTGTACAAAAAGAAAGTAGGCAAGCTATCCCGATGGCCCACTCAGTCTGTTTCACCAAGCTAGGCTGCACCGAAGCCCAGGATCACGCTTGGGATCCGCAGTCTCCCCAACCCTAACCCTAACTTGAGTTTTAACACAAATTTTCTTGTGCAACTGAAACGATACCCCGTCCTTACAGTGCACAGAAAGCCAGTAGGCAAGCTATCCCGATGGCCCACTCAGTCTGTTTCACCAAGCTAGGCTACACCGACGCCCAGGATCCCACCTGGGAAGCCCAGTCTCCCCAACCCTAACCCTAACTTGAGTCTTAACCCTAATTTTCTTGTGCAAATGAAACATCCCCCCGTCCATACGGTTTAGAAAAAGTCAGTAGGCAAGCCATCCCGATTGCCAACTCAATGTGTTCCACCAAGCTAGCCTTCACAGAGGCCCTGGTTGCTACCTGGGAAGCACAGTCTCCCCAACCCAGCCCTAACTTGAGTCTTCTTAACCCTAATTTTCTTGTGCAAGTGAAACATCCCCCCGTCCATACGGTTTAGAAAAAGTCAGTAGGCAAGCGAACCCGATTGCCAACTCAATCTGTTCCAACAAGCTAGCCTTCACAGAGGCCCTGGTTCCTGCCTGGGAAGCACAGTCTCCACAACCCAGCCCTCACTTGGGTATTAATCCTAATTTTCCTGTGCAACTGAAACATCCCCTCGTCCATACAGCGTACAAAAAGACAGTAGGCAAGCAATCCTGATGGCCCACTCAGTCTGTTTCACCAGGCTCGGCTTCATCGAGTCCGTAGTTCCTGCCTGGGAAGCCCAGCCTCCATAACCCTAACGCTAATTTGGGTGTTAATGCTAATGTTCTTCTGCAATGGAAACATCCCCCCATGGATACGGTGTACTAAAACGGAGTAGGGAAGCCATCCTGGTGGCCCACTCAAGTCTGTTTCACCAAGCTAGGCTTCACAGAAGGTCTGGTTCCCTCCAGGGAAGCCTAGACTCCCCAACCTTACCCCTAACTAGAGTCTTGGCCCTAATTTTCTTGTCAACTGAAACATTCCCCCGTCCAAACGGTGTACAAAAAGAAAGTAGGCAAGCTATCCCGATGGCCCACTCAGTCTGTTTCACCAAGCTAGGCTGCACCGAAGCCCAGGATCACGCTTGCGATCCGCAGTCTCCCCAACCCTAACCGTAACTTGAGTTTTAACACAAATTTTCTTGTGCAACTGAAACGATACCCCGTCCTTACAGTGCACAGAAAGCCAGTAGGCAAGCTATCCCGATGGCCCACTCAGTCTGTTTCACCAAGCTAGGCTACACCGACGCCCAGGATCCCACCTGGGAAGCCCAGTCTCCCCAACCCTAACCCTAACTTGAGTCTTAACCCTAATCTTCTTGTGCAAGTGAAACATCCCCCCGTCCATACGGTTTAGAAAAAGTCAGTAGGCAAGCGAACCCGATTGCCAACTCAATCTGTTCCAACAAGCTAGCCTTCACAGGGGCCCTGGTTCCTGCCTGGGAAGCACAGTCTCCACAACCCAGCCCTCACTTGGGTATTAATCCTAATTTTCCTGTGCAACTGAAACATCCCCTCGTCCATACAGTGTACAAAAAGACAGTAGGCAAGCAATCCCGATGCCCACTCAGTCTATTTCACCAGGCTCGGCTTCATCGAGGCCGTAGTTCCTTCCTGGGAAGCCCAGCCTCCATAACCCTAACCCTAATTTGGGTGTTAATGCTAATGTTCTTCTGCAATGGAAACATCCCCCCATGGATAAGGTGTACTAAAACGGAGTAGGGAAGCCATCCTGGTGGCCCACTCAAGTCTGTTTCACCAAGCTAGGCTTCACAGAAGGTCTGGTTCCCTCCAGGGAAGCCTAGACTCCCCAACCTTACCCCTAACTAGAGTCTTGGCCCTAATTTTCTTGTCAACTGAAACATTCCCCCGTCCAAACGGTGTACAAAAAGAAAGTAGGCAAGCTATCCCGATGGCCCACTCAGTCTGTTTCACCAAGCTAGGCTGCACTGAAGCCCAGGATCACGCTTGGGATCCGCAGTCTCCCCAACCCTAACCGTAAATTGAGTTTTAACACAAACTTTCTTGTGCAACTAAAACGATACCCCGTCCTTACAGTGCACAGAAAGCCAGTAGGCAAGCTATCCCGATGGCCCACTCAGTCTTTTTCACCAAGCTAGGCTACACCGACGCCCATGATCCCGCCTGGGAAGCCCAGTCTCCCCAACCCTAACCCTAACTTGAGTCTTAACCCTAATTTTCTTGTGCAAGTGAAACATCACTCCGTCCATACGGTTTAGAAAAAGTCAGTAGGCAAGCCATCCCGACTGCCAACTCAATCTGTTCCACCAAGCTAGCCTTCACAGAGGCCCTGGTTGCTGCCTGGGAAGCACAGTCTCCCCAACCCAGCCCTAACTTGGGTATTAATCCTAATTTTCCTGTGCAACTGAAACATCCCCTCGTCCATGCACCGTACAAAAAGACAGTAGGCAAGCCATCCCGATTGCCAACTCAATGTGTTCCACCAAGCTAGCCTTCACAGAGGCCCTGGTTGCTACCTGGGAAGCACAGTCTCCCCAACCCAGCCCTAACTTGAGTCTTCTTAACCCTAATTTTCTTGTGCAAGTGAAACATCCCCCCGTCCATACGGTTTAGAAAAAGTCAGTAGGCAAGCGAACCCGATTGCCAACTCAATCTGTTCCAACAAGCTAGCCTTCACAGAGGCCCTGGTTCCTGCCTGGGAAGCACAGTCTCCACAACCCAGCCCTCACTTGGGTATTAATCCTAATTTTCCAGTGCAACTGAAACATCCCCTCCTCTATACAGCGTACAAAAAGCCAGTAGGCAAGCAATCCTGATGGCCCACTCAGTCTGTTTCACCAGGTTCGGCTTCATCGAGGCCGTAGTTCCTGCCTGGGAAGCCCAGCCTCCATAACCCTAACCCTAATTTGGGTCTTAATGTTAATGTTCTTCTGCAATGGAAACATCCCCCCATGGATACGGTGTACTAAAACGGAGTAGGGAAGCCATCCTGGTGGCCCACTCAAGTCTGTTTCACCAAGCTAGGCTTCACAGAAGGTCTGGTTCCCTCCAGGGAAGCCTAGACTCCCCAACCTTACCCCTAACTAGAGTCTTGGCCCTCATTTTCTTGTCAACTGAAACATTCCCCCGTCCAAACGGTGTACAAAAAGAAAGTAGGCAAGCTATCCCGATGGCCCACTCAGTCTGTTTCACCAAGCTAGGCTGCACCGAAGCCCAGGATCACGCTTGGGATCCGCAGTCTCCCCAACCCTAACCCTTACTTGAGTTTTAACACAAATTTTCTTGTGCAACTGAAACGATACCCCGTCCTTACAGTGCACAGAAAGCCAGTAGGCAAGCTATCCCGATGGCCCACTCAGTCTGTTTCACCAAGCTAGGCTACACCGACTCCCAGGATCCCACCTGGGAAGCCCAGTCTCCCCAACCCTAACCCTAACTTGAGTCTTAACCCTAATTTTCTTGTGCAAATGAAACATCCCCCCGTCCATACGGTTTAGAAAAAGTCAGTAGGCAAGCCATCCCGATTGCCAACTCAATGTGTTCCACCAAGCTAGCCTTCACAGAGGCCCTGGTTGCTACCTGGGAAGCACAGTCTCCCCAACCCAGCCCTAACTTGAGTCTTCTTAACCCTAATTTTCTTGTGCAAGTGAAACATCCCCCTGTCCATACGGTTTAGAAAAAGTCAGTAGGCAAGCAAACCCGATTGCCAACTCAATCTGTTCCAACAAGCTAGCCTTCACAGAGGCCCTGGTTCCTGCCTGGGAAGCACAGTCTCCACAACCCAGCCCTCACTTGGGTATTAATCCTAATTTTCCTGTGCAACTGAAACATCCCCTCGTCCATACAGCGTACAAAAAGACAGTAGGCAAGCAATCCTGATGGCCCACTCAGTCTGTTTCACCAGGCTCGGCTTCATCGAGTCCGTAGTTCCTGCCTGGGAAGCCCAGCCTCCATAACCCTAACGCTAATTTGGGTGTTAATGCTAATGTTCTTCTGCAATGGAAACATCCCCCCATGGATAAGGTGTACTAAAACGGAGTAGGGAAGCCATCCTGGTGGCCCACTCAAGTCTGTTTCACCAAGCTAGGCTTCACAGAAGGTCTGGTTCCCTCCAGGGAAGCCTAGACTCCCCAACCTTACCCCTAACTAGAGTCTTGGCCCTAATTTTCTTGTCAACTGAAACATTCCCCCGTCCAAACGGTGTACAAAAAGAAAGTAGGCAAGCTATCCCGATGGCCCACTCAGTCTGTTTCACCAAGCTAGGGTGCACCGAAGCCCAGGATCACGCTTGGGATCCGCAGTCTCCCCAACCCTAACCGTAACTTGAGTTTTAACACAAATTTTCTTGTGCAACTGAAATGATACCCCGTCCTTACAGAGCACAGAAAGCCAGTAGGCAAGCTATCCCGATGGCCCACTCAGTCTGTTTCACCAAGCTAGGCTACACCGACGCCCAGGATCCCACCTGGGAAGCCCAGTCTCCCCAACCCTAACCCTAACTTGAGTCTTAACCCTAATCTTCTTGTGCAAGTGAAACATCCCCCCGTCCATACCGTTTAGAAAAAGTCAGTAGGCAAGCGAACCCGATTGCCAACTCAATCTGTTCCAACAAGCTAGCCTTCACAGAGGCCCTGGTTCCTGCCTGGGAAGCACAGTCTCCACAACCCAGCCCTCACTTGGGTATTAATCCTAATTTTCCTGTGCAACTGAAACATCCCCTCGTCCATACAGTGTACAAAAAGACAGTAGGCAAGCAATCCCGATGCCCACTCAGTCTGTTTCACCAGGCTCGGCTTCATCGAGGCCGTAGTTCCTTCCTGGGAAGCCCAGCCTCCATAACCCTAACCCTAATTTGGGTGTTAATGCTAATGTTCTTCTGCAATGGAAACATCCCCCCATGGATAAGGTGTACTAAAACGGAGTAGGGAAGCCATCCTGGTGGCCCACTCAAGTCTGTTTCACCAAGCTAGGCTTCACAGAAGGTCTGGTTCCCTCCAGGGAAGCCTAGACTCCCCAACCTTACCCCTAACTAGAGTCTTGGCCCTAATTTTCTTGTCAACTGAAACATTCCCCCGTCCAAACGGTGTACAAAAAGAAAGTAGGCAAGCTATCCCGATGGCCCACTCAGTCTGTTTCACCAAGCTAGGCTGCACCGAAGCCCAGGATCACGCTTGGGATCCGCAGTCTCCCCAACCCTAACCGTAAATTGAGTTTTAACACAAACTTTCTTGTGCAACTAAAACGATACCCCGTCCTTACAGTGCACAGAAAGCCAGTAGGCAAGCTATACCGATGGCCCACTCAGTCTGTTTCACCAAGCTAGGCTACACCGACGCCCAGGATCCCACCTGGGAAGCCCAGTCTCCCCAACCCTAACCCTAACTTGAGTCTTAACCCTAATTTTCTTGTGCAAGTGAAACATCCCTCCGTCCATACGGTTTAGAAAAAGTCAGTAGGCAAGCCATACCGATTGCCATCTCAATCTGTTCCACCAAGCTAGCCTTCACAAAGGCCCTGGTTGCTGCCTGGGAAGCACAGTCTCCCCAACCCAGCCCTAACTTGGGTATTAATCCTAATTTTCCTGTGCAACTGAAACATCCCCTCGTCCATACACCGTACAAAAAGACAGTAGGCAAGCCATCCCGATTGCCAACTCAATGTGTTCCACCAAGCTAGCCTTCACAGAGGCCCTGGTTGCTACCTGGGAAGCACAGTCTCCCCAACCCAGCCCTAACTTGAGTCTTCTTAACCCTAATTTTCTTGTGCAAGTGAAACATCCCCCCGTCCATACGGTTTAGAAAAAGTCAGTAGGCAAGCGAACCCGATTGCCAACTCAATCTGTTCCAACAAGCTAGCCTTCACAGAGGCCCTGGTTGCTGCCTGGGAAGCACAGTCTCCCCAACCCAGCCCTAATTTGGGTATTAATCCTAATTTTCCTGTGCAACTGAAACATCCCCTCGTCCATACAGCGTACAAAAAGACAGTAGGCAAGCAATCCTGATGGCCCACTCAGTCTGTTTCACCAGGCTCGGCTTCATCGAGGCCGTAGTTCCTGCCTGGGAAGCCCTGCCTCCATAACCCTAACCCTAATTTGGGTGTTAATGCTAATGTTCTTCTGCAATGGAAACATCCCCCCATGGATACGGTGTACTAAAACGAAGTAGGGAAGCCATCCTGGTGGCCCACTCCAGTCTGTTTCACCAAGCTAGGCTTCACAGAGGATCTTGTTCCCTCCAGGGAAGCCTAGCCTCCCCAACCTTACCCCTAACTAGAGTCTTGGCCCTAATTTTCTTGTGCAACTGAAACATTCCCCTGTCCAAACGGTGTACAAAAAGAAAGTAGGCAAGCTATCCCGATGGCCCACTCAGTCTTTTTCAACAAGCTAGGCTGCACCGAAGCCCAGGATCACGCTTCGGATCCGCAGTCTCCCCAACCCTAACCCTAACTTGAGTTTTTACACAAATTTTCTTGTGCAACTGAAACGATACCCCGTCCTTACAGTGCACAGAAAGCCAGTAGGAAAGCTATCCCGATGGCCCACTCAGTCTGTTTCACCAAGCTAGGCTGCACCGAAGCCCAGGATCACGCTTGCGATCCGCAGTCTCCCCAACCCTAACCGTAACTTGAGTTTTAACACAAATTTTCTTGTGCAACTGAAACGATACCCCGTCCTTACAGTGCACAGAAAGCCAGTAGGCAAGCTATCCCGATGGCCCACTCAGTCTGTTTCACCAAGCTAGGCTACACCGACGCCCAGGATCCCACCTGGGAAGCCCAGTCTCCCCAACCCTAACCCTAACTTGAGTCTTAACCCTAATCTTCTTGTGCAAGTGAAACATCCCCCCGTCCATACGGTTTAGAAAAAGTCAGTAGGCAAGCGAACCCGATTGCCAACTCAATCTGTTCCAACAAGCTAGCCTTCACAGGGGCCCTGGTTCCTGCCTGGGAAGCACAGTCTCCACAACCCAGCCCTCACTTGGGTATTAATCCTAATTTTCCTGTGCAACTGAAACATCCCCTCGTCCATACAGTGTACAAAAAGACAGTAGGCAAGCAATCCCGATGCCCACTCAGTCTATTTCACCAGGCTCGGCTTCATCGAGGCCGTAGTTCCTGCCTGGGAAGCCCAGCCTCCATAACCCTAACCCTAATTTGGGTGTTAATGCTAATGTTCTTCTGCAATGGAAACATCCCCCCATGGATAAGGTGTACTAAAACGGAGTAGGGAAACCATCCTGGTGGCCCACTCAAGTCTGTTTCACCAAGCTAGGCTTCACAGAAGGTCTGGTTCCCTCCAGGGAAGCCTAGACTCCCCAACCTTACCCCTAACTAGAGTCTTGGCCCTAATTTTCTTGTCAACTGAAACATTCCCCCGTCCAAACGGTGTACAAAAAGAAAGTAGGCAAGCTATCCCGATGGCCCACTCAGTCTGTTTCACCAAGCTAGGCTGCACCGAAGCCCAGGATCACGCTTGGGATCCGCAGTCTCCCCAACCCTAACCGTAAATTGAGTTTTAACACAAACTTTCTTGTGCAACTAAAACGATACCCCGTCCTTACAGTGCACAGAAAGCCAGTAGGCAAGCTATACCGATGGCCCACTCAGTCTGTTTCACCAAGCTAGGCTACACCGACGCCCAGGATCCCACCTGGGAAGCCCAGTCTCCCCAACCCTAACCCTAACTTGAGTCTTAACCCTAATTTTCTTGTGCAAGTGAAACATCCCTCCGTCCATACGGTTTAGAAAAAGTCAGTAGGCAAGCCATACCGATTGCCATCTCAATCTGTTCCACCAAGCTAGCCTTCACAAAGGCCCTGGTTGCTGCCTGGGAAGCACAGTCTCCCCAACCCAGCCCTAACTTGGGTATTAATCCTAATTTTCCTGTGCAACTGAAACATCCCCTCGTCCATACACCGTACAAAAAGACAGTAGGCAAGCCATCCCGATTGCCAACTCAATGTGTTCCACCAAGCTAGCCTTCACAGAGGCCCTGGTTGCTACCTGGGAAGCACAGTCTCCCCAACCCAGCCCTAACTTGAGTCTTCTTAACCCTAATTTTCTTGTGCAAGTGAAACATCCCCCCGTCCATACGGTTTAGAAAAAGTCAGTAGGCAAGCGAACCCGATTGCCAACTCAATCTGTTCCAACAAGCTAGCCTTCACAGAGGCCCTGGTTGCTGCCTGGGAAGCACAGTCTCCCCAACCCAGCCCTAATTTGGGTATTAATCCTAATTTTCCTGTGCAACTGAAACATCCCCTCGTCCATACAGCGTACAAAAAGACAGTAGGCAAGCAATCCTGATGGCCCACTCAGTCTGTTTCACCAGGCTCGGCTTCATCGAGGCCGTAGTTCCTGCCTGGGAAGCCCTGCCTCCATAACCCTAACCCTAATTTGGGTGTTAATGCTAATGTTCTTCTGCAATGGAAACATCCCCCCATGGATACGGTGTACTAAAACGAAGTAGGGAAGCCATCCTGGTGGCCCACTCCAGTCTGTTTCACCAAGCTAGGCTTCACAGAGGATCTTGTTCCCTCCAGGGAAGCCTAGCCTCCCCAACCTTACCCCTAACTAGAGTCTTGGCCCTAATTTTCTTGTGCAACTGAAACATTCCCCTGTCCAAACGGTGTACAAAAAGAAAGTAGGCAAGCTATCCCGATGGCCCACTCAGTCTTTTTCAACAAGCTAGGCTGCACCGAAGCCCAGGATCACGCTTCGGATCCGCAGTCTCCCCAACCCTAACCCTAACTTGAGTTTTTACACAAATTTTCTTGTGCAACTGAAACGATACCCCGTCCTTACAGTGCACAGAAAGCCAGTAGGAAAGCTATCCCGATGGCCCACTCAGTCTGTTTCACCAAGCTAGGCTGCACCGAAGCCCAGGATCACGCTTGCGATCCGCAGTCTCCCCAACCCTAACCGTAACTTGAGTTTTAACACAAATTTTCTTGTGCAACTGAAACGATACCCCGTCCTTACAGTGCACAGAAAGCCAGTAGGCAAGCTATCCCGATGGCCCACTCAGTCTGTTTCACCAAGCTAGGCTACACCGACGCCCAGGATCCCACCTGGGAAGCCCAGTCTCCCCAACCCTAACCCTAACTTGAGTCTTAACCCTAATCTTCTTGTGCAAGTGAAACATCCCCCCGTCCATACGGTTTAGAAAAAGTCAGTAGGCAAGCGAACCCGATTGCCAACTCAATCTGTTCCAACAAGCTAGCCTTCACAGGGGCCCTGGTTCCTGCCTGGGAAGCACAGTCTCCACAACCCAGCCCTCACTTGGGTATTAATCCTAATTTTCCTGTGCAACTGAAACATCCCCTCGTCCATACAGTGTACAAAAAGACAGTAGGCAAGCAATCCCGATGCCCACTCAGTCTATTTCACCAGGCTCGGCTTCATCGAGGCCGTAGTTCCTGCCTGGGAAGCCCAGCCTCCATAACCCTAACCCTAATTTGGGTGTTAATGCTAATGTTCTTCTGCAATGGAAACATCCCCCCATGGATAAGGTGTACTAAAACGGAGTAGGGAAACCATCCTGGTGGCCCACTCAAGTCTGTTTCACCAAGCTAGGCTTCACAGAAGGTCTGGTTCCCTCCAGGGAAGCCTAGACTCCCCAACCTTACCCCTAACTAGAGTCTTGGCCCTAATTTTCTTGTCAACTGAAACATTCCCCCGTCCAAACGGTGTACAAAAAGAAAGTAGGCAAGCTATCCCGATGGCCCACTCAGTCTGTTTCACCAAGCTAGGCTGCACCGAAGCCCAGGATCACGCTTGGGATCCGCAGTCTCCCCAACCCTAACCGTAAATTGAGTTTTAACACAAACTTTCTTGTGCAACTAAAACGATACCCCGTCCTTACAGTGCACAGAAAGCCAGTAGGCAAGCTATCCCGATGGCACACTCAGTCTGTTTCACCAAGCTAGGCTACACCGACGCCCAGGATCCCACCTGGGAAGCCCAGTCTCCCCAACCCTAACCCTAACTTGAGTCTTAACCCTAATTTTCTTGTGCAAGTGAAACATCCCTCCGTCCATACGGTTTAGAAAAAGTCAGTAGGCAAGCCATACCGATTGCCAACTCAATCTGTTCCACCAAGCTAGCCTTCACAAAGGCCCTGGTTGCTGCCTGGGAAGCACAGTCTCCCCAACCCAGCCCTAACTTGGGTATTAATCCTAATTTTCCTGTGCAACTGAAACATCCCCTCGTCCATGCACCGTACAAAAAGACAGTAGGCAAGCCATCCCGATTGCCAACTCAATGTGTTCCACCAAGCTAGCCTTCACAGAGGCCCTGGTTGCTACCTGGGAAGCACAGTCTCCCCAACCCAGCCCTAACTTGAGTCTTCTTAACCCTAATTTTCTTGTGCAAGTGAAACATCCCCCCGTCCATACGGTTTAGAAAAAGTCAGTAGGCAAGCGAACCCGATTGCCAACTCAATCTTTTCCAACAAGCTAGCCTTCACAGAGGCCCTGGTTCCTGCCTGGGAAGCACAGTCTCCACAACCCAGCCCTCACTTGGGTATTAATCCTAATTTTCCAGTGCAACTGAAACATCCCCTCCTCTATACAGCGTACAAAAAGAAAGTAGGCAAGCAATCCTGATGGCCCACTCAGTCTGTTTCACCAGGTTCGGCTTCATCGAGGCCGTAGTTCCTGCCTGGGAAGCCCAGCCTCCATAACCCTAACCCTAACTTGGGTGTTAATGTTAATGTTCTTCTGCAATGGAAACATCCCCCCATGGATACGGTGTACTAAAACGGAGTAGGGAAGCCATCCTGGTGGCCCACTCAAGTCTGTTTCACCAAGCTAGGCTTCACAGAAGGTCTGGTTCCCTCCAGGGAAGCCTAGACTCCCCAACCTTACCCCTAACTAGAGTCTTGGCCCTCATTTTCTTGTCAACTGAAACATTCCCCCGTCCAAACGGTGTACAAAAAGAAAGTAGGCAAGCTATCCCGATGGCCCACTCAGTCTGTTTCACCAAGCTAGGCTGCACCGAAGCCCAGGATCACGCTTGGGATCCGCAGTCTCCCCAACCCTAACCCTTACTTGAGTTTTAACACAAATTTTCTTGTGCAACTGAAACGATACCCCGTCCTTACAGTGCACAGAAAGCCAGTAGGCAAGCTATCCCGATGGCCCACTCAGTCTGTTTCACCAAGCTAGGCTACACCGACTCCCAGGATCCCACCTGGGAAGCCCAGTCTCCCCAACCCTAACCCTAACTTGAGTCTTAACCCTAATTTTCTTGTGCAAATGAAACATCCCCCCGTCCATACGGTTTAGAAAAAGTCAGTAGGCAAGCCATCCCGATTGCCAACTCAATGTGTTCCACCAAGCTAGCCTTCACAGAGGCCCTGGTTGCTACCTGGGAAGCACAGTCTCCCCAACCCAGCCCTAACTTGAGTCTTCTTAACCCTAATTTTCTTGTGCAAGTGAAACATCCCCCTGTCCATACGGTTTAGAAAAAGTCAGTAGGCAAGCGAACCCGATTGCCAACTCAATCTGTTCCAACAAGCTAGCCTTCACAGAGGCCCTGGTTCCTGCCTGGGAAGCACAGTCTCCACAACCCAGCCCTCACTTGGGTATTAATCCTAATTTTCCTGTGCAACTGAAACATCCCCTCGTCCATACAGCGTACAAAAAGACAGTAGGCAAGCAATCCTGATGGCCCACTCAGTCTGTTTCACCAGGCTCGGCTTCATCGAGTTCGTAGTTCCTGCCTGGGAAGCCCAGCCTCCATAACCCTAACGCTAATTTGGGTGTTAATGCTAATGTTCTTCTGCAATGGAAACATCCCCCCATGGATAAGGTGTACTAAAACGGAGTAGGGAAGCCATCCTGGTGGCCCACTCAAGTCTGTTTCACCAAGCTAGGCTTCACAGAAGGTCTGGTTCCCTCCAGGGAAGCCTAGACTCCCCAACCTTACCCCTAACTAGAGTCTTGGCCCTAATTTTCTTGTCAACTGAAACATTCCCCCGTCCAAACGGTGTACAAAAAGAAAGTAGGCAAGCTATCCCGATGGCCCACTCAGTCTGTTTCACCAAGCTAGGGTGCACCGAAGCCCAGGATCACGCTTGGGATCCGCAGTCTCCCCAACCCTAACCGTAACTTGAGTTTTAACACAAATTTTCTTGTGCAACTGAAATGATACCCCGTCCTTACAGAGCACAGAAAGCCAGTAGGCAAGCTATCCCGATGGCCCACTCAGTCTGTTTCACCAAGCTAGGCTACACCGACGCCCAGGATCCCACCTGGGAAGCCCAGTCTCCCCAACCCTAACCCTAACTTGAGTCTTAACCCTAATCTTCTTGTGCAAGTGAAACATCCCCCCGTCCATACGGTTTAGAAAAAGTCAGTAGGCAAGCGAACCCGATTGCCAACTCAATCTGTTCCAACAAGCTAGCCTTCACAGAGGCCCTGGTTCCTGCCTGGGAAGCACAGTCTCCACAACCCAGCCCTCACTTGGGTATTAATCCTAATTTTCCTGTGCAACTGAAACATCCCCTCGTCCATACAGTGTACAAAAAGACAGTAGGCAAGCAATCCCGATGCCCACTCAGTCTGTTTCACCAGGCTCGGCTTCATCGAGGCCGTAGTTCCTTCCTGGGAAGCCCAGCCTCCATAACCCTAACCCTAATTTGGGTGTTAATGCTAATGTTCTTCTGCAATGGAAACATCCCCCCATGGATAAGGTGTACTAAAACGGAGTAGGGAAGCCATCCTGGTGGCCCACTCAAGTCTGTTTCACCAAGCTAGGCTTCACAGAAGGTCTGGTTCCCTCCAGGGAAGCCTAGACTCCCCAACCTTACCCCTAACTAGAGTCTTGGCCCTAATTTTCTTGTCAACTGAAACATTCCCCCGTCCAAACGGTGTACAAAAAGAAAGTAGGCAAGCTATCCCGATGGCCCACTCAGTCTGTTTCACCAAGCTAGGCTGCACTGAAGCCCAGGATCACGCTTGGGATCCGCAGTCTCCCCAACCCTAACCGTAAATTGAGTTTTAACACAAACTTTCTTGTGCAACTAAAACGATACCCCGTCCTTACAGTGCACAGAAAGCCAGTAGGCAAGCTATACCGATGGCCCACTCAGTCTGTTTCACCAAGCTAGGCTACACCGACGCCCAGGATCCCACCTGGGAAGCCCAGTCTCCCCAACCCTAACCCTAACTTGAGTCTTAACCCTAATTTTCTTGTGCAAGTGAAACATCCCTCCGTCCATACGGTTTAGAAAAAGTCAGTAGGCAAGCCATACCGATTGCCATCTCAATCTGTTCCACCAAGCTAGCCTTCACAAAGGCCCTGGTTGCTGCCTGGGAAGCACAGTCTCCCCAACCCAGCCCTAACTTGGGTATTAATCCTAATTTTCCTGTGCAACTGAAACATCCCCTCGTCCATGCACCGTACAAAAAGACAGTAGGCAAGCCATCCCGATTGCCAACTCAATGTGTTCCACCAAGCTAGCCTTCACAGAGGCCCTGGTTGCTACCTGGGAAGCACAGTCTCCCCAACCCAGCCCTAACTTGAGTCTTCTTAACCCTAATTTTCTTGTGCAAGTGAAACATCCCCCCGTCCATACGGTTTAGAAAAAGTCAGTAGGCAAGCGAACCCGATTGCCAACTCAATCTGTTCCAACAAGCTAGCCTTCACAGAGGCCCTGGTTGCTGCCTGGGAAGCACAGTCTCCCCAACCCAGCCCTAATTTGGGTATTAATCCTAATTTTCCTGTGCAACTGAAACATCCCCTCGTCCATACAGCGTACAAAAAGACAGTAGGCAAGCAATCCTGATGGCCCACTCAGTCTGTTTCACCAGGCTCGGCTTCATCGAGGCCGTAGTTCCTGCCTGGGAAGCCCTGCCTCCATAACCCTAACCCTAATTTGGGTGTTAATGCTAATGTTCTTCTGCAATGGAAACATCCCCCCATGGATACGGTGTACTAAAACGAAGTAGGGAAGCCATCCTGGTGGCCCACTCCAGTCTGTTTCACCAAGCTAGGCTTCACAGAGGATCTTGTTCCCTCCAGGGAAGCCTAGCCTCCCCAACCTTACCCCTAACTAGAGTCTTGGCCCTAATTTTCTTGTGCAACTGAAACATTCCCCTGTCCAAACGGTGTACAAAAAGAAAGTAGGCAAGCTATCCCGATGGCCCACTCAGTCTTTTTCAACAAGCTAGGCTGCACCGAAGCCCAGGATCACGCTTCGGATCCGCAGTCTCCCCAACCCTAACCCTAACTTGAGTTTTTACACAAATTTTCTTGTGCAACTGAAACGATACCCCGTCCTTACAGTGCACAGAAAGCCAGTAGGAAAGCTATCCCGATGGCCCACTCAGTCTGTTTCACCAAGCTAGGCTACACCGAAGCCCAGGATCCCGCCTGGGAAGCCCAGTCTCCCCAACCCTAACCCTAACTTGAGTCTTAACCCTAATCTTCTTGTGCAAGTGAAACATCCCCCCGTCCATACGGTTTAGAAAAAGTCAGTAGGCAAGTGAACCCGATTGCCAACTCAATCTGTTCCAACAAGCTAGCCTTCACAGGGGCCCTGGTTCCTGCCTGGGAAGCACAGTCTCCACAACCCAGCCCTCACTTGGGTATTAATCCTAATTTTCCTGTGCAACTGAAACATCCCCTCGTCCATACAGTGTACAAAAAGACAGTAGGCAAGCAATCCCGATGCCCACTCAGTCTATTTCACCAGGCTCGGCTTCATCGAGGCCGTAGTTCCTGCCTGGGAAGCCCAGCCTCCATAACCCTAACCCTAATTTGGGTGTTAATGCTAATGTTCTTCTGCAATGGAAACATCCCCCCATGGATAAGGTGTACTAAAACGGAGTAGGGAAACCATCCTGGTGGCCCACTCAAGTCTGTTTCACCAAGCTAGGCTTCACAGAAGGTCTGGTTCCCTCCAGGGAAGCCTAGACTCCCCAACCTTACCCCTAACTAGAGTCTTGGCCCTAATTTTCTTGTCAACTGAAACATTCCCCCGTCCAAACGGTGTACAAAAAGAAAGTAGGCAAGCTATCCCGATGGCCCACTCAGTCTGTTTCACCAAGCTAGGCTGCACCGAAGCCCAGGATCACGCTTGGGATCCGCAGTCTCCCCCTAACCCTAACCGTAAATTGAGTTTTAACACAAACTTTCTTGTGCAACTAAAACGATACCCCGTCCTTACAGTGCACAGAAAGCCAGTAGGCAAGCTATCCCGATGGCCCACTCAGTCTGTTTCACCAAGCTAGGCTACACCGATGCCCAGGATCCCACCTGGGAAGCCCAGTCTCCCCAACCCTAACCCTAACTTGAGTCTTAACCCTAATTTTCTTGTGCAAGTGAAACATCCCTCCGTCCATACGGTTTAGAAAAAGTCAGTAGGCAAGCCATACCGATTGCCAACTCAATCTGTTCCACCAAGCTAGCCTTCACAAAGGCCCTGGTTGCTGCCTGGGAAGCACAGTCTCCCCAACCCAGCCCTAACTTGGGTATTAATCCTAATTTTCCTGTGCAACTGAAACATCCCCTCGTCCATGCACCGTACAAAAAGACAGTAGGCAAGCCATCCCGATTGCCAACTCAATGTGTTCCACCAAGCTAGCCTTCACAGAGGCCCTGGTTGCTACCTGGGAAGCACAGTCTCCCCAACCCAGCCCTAACTTGAGTCTTCTTAACCCTAATTTTCTTGTGCAAGTGAAACATCCCCCCGTCCATACGGTTTAGAAAAAGTCAGTAGGCAAGCGAACCCGATTGCCAACTCAATCTGTTCCAACAAGCTAGCCTTCACAGAGGCCCTGGTTCCTGCCTGGGAAGCACAGTCTCCACAACCCAGCCCTCACTTGGGTATTAATCCTAATTTTCCAGTGCAACTGAAACATCCCCTCCTCTATACAGCGTACAAAAAGACAGTAGGCAAGCAATCCTGATGGCCCACTCAGTCTGTTTCACCAGGTTCGGCTTCATCGAGGCCGTAGTTCCTGCCTGGGAAGCCCAGCCTCCATAACCCTAACCCTAACTTGGGTGTTAATGTTAATGTTCTTCTGCAATGGAAACATCCCCCCATGGATACGGTGTACTAAAACGGAGTAGGGAAGCCATCCTGGTGGCCCACTCAAGTCTGTTTCACCAAGCTAGGCTTCACAGAAGGTCTGGTTCCCTCCAGGGAAGCCTAGACTCCCCAACCTTACCCCTAACTAGAGTCTTGGCCCTCATTTTCTTGTCAACTGAAACATTCCCCCGTCCAAACGGTGTACAAAAAGAAAGTAGGCAAGCTATCCCGATGGCCCACTCAGTCTGTTTCACCAAGCTAGGCTGCACCGAAGCCCAGGATCACGCTTGGGATCCGCAGTCTCCCCAACCCTAACCCTTACTTGAGTTTTAACACAAATTTTCTTGTGCAACTGAAACGATACCCCGTCCTTACAGTGCACAGAAAGCCAGTAGGCAAGCTATCCCGATGGCCCACTCAGTCTGTTTCACCAAGCTAGGCTACACCGACGCCCAGGATCCCACCTGGGAAGCCCAGTCTCCCCAACCCTAACCCTAACTTGAGTCTTAACCCTAATTTTCTTGTGCAAATGAAACATCCCCCCGTCCATACGGTTTAGAAAAAGTCAGTAGGCAAGCCATCCCGATTGCCAACTCAATGTGTTCCACCAAGCTAGCCTTCACAGAGGCCCTGGTTGCTACCTGGGAAGCACAGTCTCCCCAACCCAGCCCTAACTTGAGTCTTCTTAACCCTAATTTTCTTGTGCAAGTGAAACATCCCCCTGTCCATACGGTTTAGAAAAAGTCAGTAGGCAAGCGAACCCGATTGCCAACTCAATCTGTTCCAACAAGCTAGCCTTCACAGAGGCCCTGGTTCCTGCCTGGGAAGCACAGTCTCCACAACCCAGCCCTCACTTGGGTATTAATCCTAATTTTCCTGTGCAACTGAAACATCCCCTCGTCCATACAGCGTACAAAAAGACAGTAGGCAAGCAATCCTGATGGCCCACTCAGTCTGTTTCACCAGGCTCGGCTTCATCGAGTCCGTAGTTCCTGCCTGGGAAGCCCAGCCTCCATAACCCTAACGCTAATTTGGGTGTTAATGCTAATGTTCTTCTGCAATGGAAACATCCCCCCATGGATAAGGTGTACTAAAACGGAGTAGGGAAGCCATCCTGGTGGCCCACTCAAGTCTGTTTCACCAAGCTAGGCTTCACAGAAGGTCTGGTTCCCTCCAGGGAAGCCTAGACTCCCCAACCTTACCCCTAACTAGAGTCTTGGCCCTAATTTTCTTGTCAACTGAAACATTCCCCCGTCCAAACGGTGTACAAAAAGAAAGTAGGCAAGCTATCCCGATGGCCCACTCAGTCTGTTTCACCAAGCTAGGCTGCACCGAAGCCCAGGATCACGCTTGGGATCCGCAGTCTCCCCAACCCTAACCGTAACTTGAGTTTTAACACAAATTTTCTTGTGCAACTGAAATGATACCCCGTCCTTACAGAGCACAGAAAGCCAGTAGGCAAGCTATCCCGATGGCCCACTCAGTCTGTTTCACCAAGCTAGGCTACACCGACGCCCAGGATCCCACCTGGGAAGCCCAGTCTCCCCAACCCTAACCCTAACTTGAGTCTTAACCCTAATCTTCTTGTGCAAGTGAAACATCCCCCCGTCCATACGGTTTAGAAAAAGTCAGTAGGCAAGCGAACCCGATTGCCAACTCAATCTGTTCCAACAAGCTAGCCTTCACAGAGGCCCTGGTTCCTGCCTGGGAAGCACAGTCTCCACAACCCAGCCCTCACTTGGGTATTAATCCTAATTTTCCTGTGCAACTGAAACATCCCCTCGTCCATACAGTGTACAAAAAGACAGTAGGCAAGCAATCCCGATGCCCACTCAGTCTGTTTCACCAGGCTCGGCTTCATCGAGGCCGTAGTTCCTTCCTGGGAAGCCCAGCCTCCATAACCCTAACCCTAATTTGGGTGTTAATGCTAATGTTCTTCTGCAATGGAAACATCCCCCCATGGATAAGGTGTACTAAAACGGAGTAGGGAAGCCATCCTGGTGGCCCACTCAAGTCTGTTTCACCAAGCTAGGCTTCACAGAAGGTCTGGTTCCCTCCAGGGAAGCCTAGACTCCCCAACCTTACCCCTAACTAGAGTCTTGGCCCTAATTTTCTTGTCAACTGAAACATTCCCCCGTCCAAACGGTGTACAAAAAGAAAGTAGGCAAGCTATCCCGATGGCCCACTCAGTCTGTTTCACCAAGCTAGGCTGCACCGAAGCCCAGGATCACGCTTGGGATCCGCAGTCTCCCCAACCCTAACCGTAAATTGAGTTTTAACACAAACTTTCTTGTGCAACTAAAACGATACCCCGTCCTTACAGTGCACAGAAAGCCAGTAGGCAAGCTATACCGATGGCCCACTCAGTCTGTTTCACCAAGCTAGGCTACACCGACGCCCAGGATCCCACCTGGGAAGCCCAGTCTCCCCAACCCTAACCCTAACTTGAGTCTTAACCCTAATTTTCTTGTGCAAGTGAAACATCCCTCCGTCCATACGGTTTAGAAAAAGTCAGTAGGCAAGCCATACCGATTGCCATCTCAATCTGTTCCACCAAGCTAGCCTTCACAAAGGCCCTGGTTGCTGCCTGGGAAGCACAGTCTCCCCAACCCAGCCCTAACTTGGGTATTAATCCTAATTTTCCTGTGCAACTGAAACATCCCCTCGTCCATGCACCGTACAAAAAGACAGTAGGCAAGCCATCCCGATTGCCAACTCAATGTGTTCCACCAAGCTAGCCTTCACAGAGGCCCTGGTTGCTACCTGGGAAGCACAGTCTCCCCAACCCAGCCCTAACTTGAGTCTTCTTAACCCTAATTTTCTTGTGCAAGTGAAACATCCCCCCGTCCATACGGTTTAGAAAAAGTCAGTAGGCAAGCGAACCCGATTGCCAACTCAATCTGTTCCAACAAGCTAGCCTTCACAGAGGCCCTGGTTGCTGCCTGGGAAGCACAGTCTCCCCAACCCAGCCCTAATTTGGGTATTAATCCTAATTTTCCTGTGCAACTGAAACATCCCCTCGTCCATACAGCGTACAAAAAGACAGTAGGCAAGCAATCCTGATGGCCCACTCAGTCTGTTTCACCAGGCTCGGCTTCATCGAGGCCGTAGTTCCTGCCTGGGAAGCCCTGCCTCCATAACCCTAACCCTAATTTGGGTGTTAATGCTAATGTTCTTCTGCAATGGAAACATCCCCCCATGGATACGGTGTACTAAAACGAAGTAGGGAAGCCATCCTGGTGGCCCACTCCAGTCTGTTTCACCAAGCTAGGCTTCACAGAGGATCTTGTTCCCTCCAGGGAAGCCTAGCCTCCCCAACCTTACCCCTAACTAGAGTCTTGGCCCTAATTTTCTTGTGCAACTGAAACATTCCCCTGTCCAAACGGTGTACAAAAAGAAAGTAGGCAAGCTATCCCGATGGCCCACTCAGTCTTTTTCAACAAGCTAGGCTGCACCGAAGCCCAGGATCACGCTTCGGATCCGCAGTCTCCCCAACCCTAACCCTAACTTGAGTTTTTACACAAATTTTCTTGTGCAACTGAAACGATACCCCGTCCTTACAGTGCACAGAAAGCCAGTAGGAAAGCTATCCCGATGGCCCACTCAGTCTGTTTCACCAAGCTAGGCTACACCGAAGCCCAGGATCCCGCCTGGGAAGCCCAGTCTCCCCAACCCTAACCCTAACTTGAGTCTTAACCCTAATTTTCTTGTGCAAGTGAAACATCCCTCCGTCCATACGGTTTAGAAAAAGTCAGTAGGCAAGCCATCCCGATTGCCAACTCAATCTGTTCCACCAAGCTAGCCTTCACAGAGGCCCTGGTTGCTGCCTGGAAAGCACAGTCTCCCCAACCCAGCCCTCACTTGGGTATTAATCCTAATTTTCCTGTGCAACTGAAACATCCCCTTGTCCATACAGCGTACAAAAAGACAGTAGGCAAGCAATCCTGATGGCCCACTCAGTCTGTTTCACCAGGCTCGGCTTCATCGAGTCCGTAGTTCCTGCCTGGGAAGCCCAGCCTCCATAACCCTAACGCTAATTTGGGTGTTAATGCTAATGTTCTTCTGCAATGGAAACATCCCCCCATGGATAAGGTGTACTAAAACGGAGTAGGGAAGCCATCCTGGTGGCCCACTCAAGTCTGTTTCACCAAGCTAGGCTTCACAGAAGGTCTGGTTCCCTCCAGTGAAGCCTAGACTCCCCAACCTTACCCCTAACTAGAGTCTTGGCCCTAATTTTCTTGTCAACTGAAACATTCCCCCGTCCAAACGGTGTACAAAAAGAAAGTAGGCAAGCTATCCCGATGGCCCACTCAGTCTGTTTCACCAAGCTAGGCTGCACCGAAGCCCAGGATCACGCTTGGGATCCGCAGTCTCCCCAACCCTAACCGTAACTTGAGTTTTAACACAAATTTTCTTGTGCAACTGAAACGATACCCCGTCCTTACAGTGCACAGAAAGCCAGTAGGCAAGCTATCCCGATGGCCCACTCAGTCTGTTTCACCAAGCTAGGCTACACCGACGCCCAGGATACCACCTGGGAAGCCCAGTGTCCACAACCCAGCCCTAACTTGAGTCTTCTTAACCCTAATTTTCTTGTGCAAGTGAAACATCCCCCCGTCCATACGGTTTAGAAAAAGTCAGTAGGCAAGCGAACCCGATTGCCAACTCAATCTGTTCCAACAAGCTAGCCTTCACAGAGGCCCTGGTTCCTGCCTGGGAAGCACAGTCTCCACAACCCAGCCCTCACTTGGGTATTAATCCTAATTTTCCAGTGCAACTGAAACATCCCCTCGTCCATACAGCGTACAAAAAGACAGTAGGCAAGCAATCGTGATGGCCCACTCAGTCTGTTTCACCAGGTTCGGCTTCATCGAGGCCGTAGTTCCTGCCTGGGAAGCCCAGCCTCCATAACCCTAACCCTAACTTGGGTGTTAATGCTAATGTTCTTCTGCAATGGAAACATCCCCCCATGGATACGGTGTACTAAAACGGAGTAGGGAAGCCATCCTGGTGGCCCACTCAAGTCTGTTTCACCAAGCTATGCTTCACAGAAGGTCTGGTTCCCTCCAGGGAAGCCTAGACTCCCCAACCTTACCCCTAACTAGAGTCTTGGCCCTAATTTTCTTGTCAACTGAAACATTCCCCCATCCAAACGGTGTACAAAAAGAAAGTAGGCAAGCTATCCCGATGGCCCACTCAGTCTGTTTCACCAAGCTAGGCTGCACCGAAGCCCAGGATCACGCTTGGGATCCGCAGTCTCCCCAACCCTAACCCTTACTTGAGTTTTAACACAAATTTTCTTGTGCAACTGAAATGATACCCCGTCCTTACAGTGCACAGAAAGCCAGTAGGAAAGCTATCCCGATGGCCCACTCAGTCTTTTTCACCAAGCTAGGCTACACCGACGCCCATGATCCCGCCTGGGAAGCCCAGTCTCCCCAACCCTAACCCTAACTTGAGTCTTAACCCTAATTTTCTTGTGCAAGTGAAACATCACTCCGTCCATACGGTTTAGAAAAAGTCAGTAGGCAAGCCATCCCGACTGCCAACTCAATCTGTTCCACCAAGCTAGCCTTCACAGAGGCCCTGGTTGCTGCCTGGGAAGCACAGTCTCCCCAACCCAGCCCTAACTTGGGTATTAATCCTAATTTTCCTGTGCAACTGAAACATCCCCTTGTCCATACAGCGTACAAAAAGACAGTAGGCAAGCAATCCTGATGGCCCACTCAGTCTGTTTCACCAGGCTCGGCTTCATCGAGGCCATAGTTCCTGCCTGGGAAGCCCAGCCTCCATAACCCTAACCCTAATTTGGGTCTTAATGCTAATGTTCTTCTGCAATGGAAACATCCCCCCATGGATACGGTGTACTAAAACGGAGTAGGGAAGCCATCCTGGTGGCCCATTCCAGTCTGTTTCACCAAGCTAGGCTTCACAGAGGGTCTGGTTCCCTCCAGGGAAGCCTAGCCTCCCCAACATTACCCCTAACTAGAGTCTTGGCCCTAATTTTCTTGTGCAACTGAAACATTCCCCTGTCCAAACGGTGTACAAAAAGAAAGTAGGCAAGCTATCCCGATGGCCCACTCAGTCTTTTTCACCAAGCTAGGCTGCACCGAAGCCCAGGATCACGCTTCGGATCCGCAGTCTCCCCAACCCTAACCCTAACTTTAATTTTTACACAAATTTTCTTGTGCAACTGAAACGATACCCCGTCCTTACAGTGCACAGAAAGACAGTAGGAAAGCTATCCCGATGGCCCACTCAGTCTGTTTCACCAATCTAGGCTACACCGAAGCCCAGGATCCCGCCTGGGAAGCCCAGTCTCCCCAACCCTAACCCTAACTTGAGTCTTAACCCTAATTTTCTTGTGCAAGTGAAACATCCCTCCGTCCATACGGTTTAGAAAAAGTCAGTAGGCAAGCCATCCCGATTGCCAACTCAATCTGTTCCAACAAGCTAGCCTTCACAGAGGCCCTGGTTGCTGCCTGGGAAGCACAGTCTCCCCAACCCAGCCCTCACTTGGGTATTAATCCTAATTTTCCTGTGCAACTGAAACATCCCCTCGTCCATACAGCGTACAAAAAGACAGTAGGCAAGCAATCCTGATGGCCCACTCAGTCTGTTTCACCAGGCTCGGCTTCATCGAGTCCGTAGTTCCTGCCTGGGAAGCCCAGCCTCCATAACCCTAACCCTAATTTGGGTCTTAATGCTAATATTCTTCTGCAATGGAAACATCCCCCCATGGATACGGTGTACTAAAACGGAGTAGGGAAGCCATCCTGTTGGGCCACTCAAGTCTATTTCACCAAGCTAGGCTTCACAGAGGGTCTGGTTCCCTCCAGGGAAGCCTAGCCTCCCCAACCTTACCCCTAACTAGAGTCTTGGCCCTAATTTTCTTGTGCAACTGAAACATTCCCCCGTCCAAACGGTGTACAAAAAGAAAGTAGGCAAGCTATCCCGATGGCCCACTCAGTCTGTTTCACCAAGCTAGGCTGCACCGAAGCCCAGGATCACGCTTGGGATCCGCAGTCTCCCCAACCCTAACCCTAACTTGAGTTTTAACACAAATTTTCTTGTGCAACTGAAACGATACCCCGTCCTTACAGTGCACAGAAAGCCAGTAGGCAAGCTATCCCGATGGCCCACTCAGTCTGTTTCACCAAGCTAGGCTACACCGACGCCCAGGATCCCACCTGGGAAGCCCAGTCTCCCCAACCCTAACCCTAACTTGAGTCTTAACCCTAATTTTCTTGTGCAAGTGAAACATCACTCCGTCCATACGGTTTAGAAAAAGTCAGTAGGCAAGCCATCCCGACTGCCAACTCAATCTGTTCCACCAAGCTAGCCTTCACAGAGGCCCTGGTTGCTGCCTGGGAAGCACAGTCTCCCCAACCCAGCCCTAACTTGGGTATTAATCCTAATTTTCCTGTGCAACTGAAACATCCCCTTGTCCATACAGCGTACAAAAAGACAGTAGGCAAGCAATCCTGATGGCCCACTCAGTCTGTTTCACCAGGCTCGGCTTCATCGAGGCCATAGTTCCTGCCTGGGAAGCCCAGCCTCCATAACCCTAACCCTAATTTGGGTGTTAATGCTAATGTTCTTCTGCAATGGAAACATCCCCCCATGGATACGGTGTACTAAAACGGAGTAGGGAAGCCATCCTGGTGGCCCATTCCAGTCTGTTTCACCAAGCTAGGCTTCACAGAGGGTCTGGTTCCCTCCAGGGAAGCCTAGCCTCCCCAACCTTACCCCTAACTAGAGTCTTGGCCCTAATTTTCTTGTGCAACTGAAACATTCCCCTGTCCAAACGGTGTACAAAAAGAAAGTAGGCAAGCTATCCCGATGGCCCACTCAGTCTTTTTCACCAAGCTAGGCTGCACCGAAGCCCAGGATCACGCTTCGGATCCGCAGTCTCCCCAACCCTAACCCTAACTTTAATTTTTACACAAATTTTCTTGTGCAACTGAAATGATACCCCGTCCTTACAGTGCACAGAAAGACAGTAGGAAAGCTATCCCGATGGCCCACTCAGTCTGTTTCACCAAGCTAGGCTACACCGAAGCCCAGGATCCCGCCTGGGAAGCCCAGTCTCCCCAACCCTAACCCTAACTTGAGTCTTAACCCTAATTTTCTTGTGCAAGTGAAACATCCCTCCGTCCATACGGTTTAGAAAAAGTCAGTAGGCAAGCCATCCCGATTGCCAACTCAATCTGTTCCAACAAGCTAGCCTTCACAGAGGCCCTGGTTGCTGCCTGGGAAGCACAGTCTCCCCAACCCAGCCCTCACTTGGGTATTAATCCTAATTTTCCTGTGCAACTGAAACATCCCCTCGTCCATACAGCGTACAAAAAGACAGTAGGCAAGCAATCCTGATGGCCCACTCAGTCTGTTTCACCAGGCTCGGCTTCATCGAGTCCGTAGTTCCTGCCTGGGAAGCCCAGCCTCCATAACCCTAACCCTAATTTGGGTCTTAATGCTAATATTCTTCTGCAATGGAAACATCCCCCCATGGATAAGGTGTACTAAAACGGAGTAGGGAAGCCATCCTGGTGGCCCACTCAAGTCTGTTTCACCAAGCTAGGCTTCACAGAAGGTCTGGTTCCCTCCAGGGAAGCCTAGACTCCCCAACCTTACCCCTAACTAGAGTCTTGGCCCTAATTTTCTTGTCAACTGAAACATTCCCCCGTCCAAACGGTGTACAAAAAGAAAGTAGGCAAGCTATCCCGATGGCCCACTCAGTCTGTTTCACCAAGCTAGGCTGCACCGAAGCCCAGGATCACGCTTGGGATCCGCAGTCTCCCCAACCCTAACCGTAACTTGAGTTTTAACACAAATTTTCTTGTGCAACTGAAACGATACCCCGTCCTTACAGTGCACAGAAAGCCAGTAGGCAAGCTATCCCGATGGCCCACTCAGTCTGTTTCACCAAGCTAGGCTACACCGACGCCCAGGATACCACCTGGGAAGCCCAGTGTCCACAACCCAGCCCTAACTTGAGTCTTCTTAACCCTAATTTTCTTGTGCAAGTGAAACATCCCCCCGTCCATACGGTTTAGAAAAAGTCAGTAGGCAAGCGAACCCGATTGCCAACTCAATCTGTTCCAACAAGCTAGCCTTCACAGAGGCCCTGGTTCCTGCCTGGGAAGCACAGTCTCCACAACCCAGCCCTCACTTGGGTATTAATCCTAATTTTCCAGTGCAACTGAAACATCCCCTCGTCCATACAGCGTACAAAAAGACAGTAGGCAAGCAATCGTGATGGCCCACTCAGTCTGTTTCACCAGGTTCGGCTTCATCGAGGCCGTAGTTCCTGCCTGGGAAGCCCAGCCTCCATAACCCTAACCCTAATTTGGGTGTTAATGCTAATGTTCTTCTGCAATGGAAACATCCCCCCATGGATACGGTGTACTAAAACGGAGTAGGGAAGCCATCCTGGTGGCCCACTCAAGTCTGTTTCACCAAGCTATGCTTCACAGAAGGTCTGGTTCCCTCCAGGGAAGCCTAGACTCCCCAACCTTACCCCTAACTAGAGTCTTGGCCCTAATTTTCTTGTCAACTGAAACATTCCCCCATCCAAACGGTGTACAAAAAGAAAGTAGGCAAGCTATCCCGATGGCCCACTCAGTCTGTTTCACCAAGCTAGGCTGCACCGAAGCCCAGGATCACGCTTGGGATCCGCAGTCTCCCCAACCCTAACCCTTACTTGAGTTTTAACACAAATTTTCTTGTGCAACTGAAATGATACCCCGTCCTTACAGTGCACAGAAAGCCAGTAGGAAAGCTATCCCGATGGCCCACTCAGTCTTTTTCACCAAGCTAGGCTACACCGACGCCCATGATCCCGCCTGGGAAGCCCAGTCTCCCCAACCCTAACCCTAACTTGAGTCTTAACCCTAATTTTCTTGTGCAAGTGAAACATCACTCCGTCCATACGGTTTAGAAAAAGTCAGTAGGCAAGCCATCCCGACTGCCAACTCAATCTGTTCCACCAAGCTAGCCTTCACAGAGGCCCTGGTTGCTGCCTGGGAAGCACAGTCTCCCCAACCCAGCCCTAACTTGGGTATTAATCCTAATTTTCCTGTGCAACTGAAACATCCCCTTGTCCATACAGCGTACAAAAAGACAGTAGGCAAGCAATCCTGATGGCCCACTCAGTCTGTTTCACCAGGCTCGGCTTCATCGAGGCCATAGTTCCTGCCTGGGAAGCCCAGCCTCCATAACCCTAACCCTAATTTGGGTCTTAATGCTAATGTTCTTCTGCAATGGAAACATCCCCCCATGGATACGGTGTACTAAAACGGAGTAGGGAAGCCATCCTGGTGGCCCATTCCAGTCTGTTTCACCAAGCTAGGCTTCACAGAGGGTCTGGTTCCCTCCAGGGAAGCCTAGCCTCCCCAACATTACCCCTAACTAGAGTCTTGGCCCTAATTTTCTTGTGCAACTGAAACATTCCCCTGTCCAAACGGTGTACAAAAAGAAAGTAGGCAAGCTATCCCGATGGCCCACTCAGTCTTTTTCACCAAGCTAGGCTGCACCGAAGCCCAGGATCACGCTTCGGATCCGCAGTCTCCCCAACCCTAACCCTAACTTTAATTTTTACACAAATTTTCTTGTGCAACTGAAACGATACCCCGTCCTTACAGTGCACAGAAAGACAGTAGGAAAGCTATCCCGATGGCCCACTCAGTCTGTTTCACCAAGCTAGGCTACACCGAAGCCCAGGATCCCGCCTGGGAAGCCCAGTCTCCCCAACCCTAACCCTAACTTGAGTCTTAACCCTAATTTTCTTGTGCAAGTGAAACATCCCTCCGTCCATACGGTTTAGAAAAAGTCAGTAGGCAAGCCATCCCGATTGCCAACTCAATCTGTTCCAACAAGCTAGCCTTCACAGAGGCCCTGGTTGCTGCCTGGGAAGCACAGTCTCCCCAACCCAGCCCTCACTTGGGTATTAATCCTAATTTTCCTGTGCAACTGAAACATCCCCTCGTCCATACAGCGTACAAAAAGACAGTAGGCAAGCAATCCTGATGGCCCACTCAGTCTGTTTCACCAGGCTCGGCTTCATCGAGTCCGTAGTTCCTGCCTGGGAAGCCCAGCCTCCATAACCCTAACCCTAATTTGGGTCTTAATGCTAATATTCTTCTGCAATGGAAACATCCCCCCATGGATACGGTGTACTAAAACGGAGTAGGGAAGCCATCCTGTTGGGCCACTCAAGTCTATTTCACCAAGCTAGGCTTCACAGAGGGTCTGGTTCCCTCCAGGGAAGCCTAGCCTCCCCAACCTTACCCCTAACTAGAGTCTTGGCCCTAATTTTCTTGTGCAACTGAAACATTCCCCCGTCCAAACGGTGTACAAAAAGAAAGTAGGCAAGCTATCCCGATGGCCCACTCAGTCTGTTTCACCAAGCTAGGCTGCACCGAAGCCCAGGATCACGCTTGGGATCCGCAGTCTCCCCAACCCTAACCCTAACTTGAGTTTTAACACAAATTTTCTTGTGCAACTGAAACGATACCCCGTCCTTACAGTGCACAGAAAGCCAGTAGGCAAGCTATCCCGATGGCCCACTCAGTCTGTTTCACCAAGCTAGGCTACACCGACGCCCAGGATCCCACCTGGGAAGCCCAGTCTCCCCAACCCTAACCCTAACTTGAGTCTTAACCCTAATTTTCTTGTGCAAGTGAAACATCCCCCCGTCCATACGGTTTAGAAAAAGTCAGTAGGCAAGCGAACCCGATTGCCAACTCAATCTGTTCCAACAAGCTAGCCTTCACAGAGGCCCTGGTTCCTGCCTGGGAAGCACAGTCTCCACAACCCAGCCCTCACTTGGGTATTAATCCTAATTTTCCTGTGCAACTGAAACATCCCCTCGTCCATACAGTGTACAAAAAGACAGTAGGCAAGCAATCCCGATGCCCACTCAGTCTGTTTCACCAGGCTCGGCTTCATCGAGGCCGTAGTTCCTTCCTGGGAAGCCCAGCCTCCATAACCCTAACCCTAATTTGGGTGTTAATGCTAATGTTCTTCTGCAATGGAAACATCCCCCCATGGATAAGGTGTACTAAAACGGAGTAGGGAAGCCATCCTGGTGGCCCACTCAAGTCTGTTTCACCAAGCTAGGCTTCACAGAAGGTCTGGTTCCCTCCAGGGAAGCCTAGACTCCCCAACCTTACCCCTAACTAGAGTCTTGGCCCTAATTTTCTTGTCAACTGAAACATTCCCCCGTCCAAACGGTGTACAAAAAGAAAGTAGGCAAGCTATCCCGATGGCCCACTCAGTCTGTTTCACCAAGCTAGGCTGCACCGAAGCCCAGGATCACGCTTGGGATCCGCAGTCTCCCCAACCCTAACCGTAAATTGAGTTTTAACACAAACTTTCTTGTGCAACTAAAACGATACCCCGTCCTTACAGTGCACAGAAAGCCAGTAGGCAAGCTATACCGATGGCCCACTCAGTCTGTTTCACCAAGCTAGGCTACACCGACGCCCAGGATCCCACCTGGGAAGCCCAGTCTCCCCAACCCTAACCCTAACTTGAGTCTTAACCCTAATTTTCTTGTGCAAGTGAAACATCCCTCCGTCCATACGGTTTAGAAAAAGTCAGTAGGCAAGCCATACCGATTGCCATCTCAATCTGTTCCACCAAGCTAGCCTTCACAAAGGCCCTGGTTGCTGCCTGGGAAGCACAGTCTCCCCAACCCAGCCCTAACTTGGGTATTAATCCTAATTTTCCTGTGCAACTGAAACATCCCCTCGTCCATGCACCGTACAAAAAGACAGTAGGCAAGCCATCCCGATTGCCAACTCAATGTGTTCCACCAAGCTAGCCTTCACAGAGGCCCTGGTTGCTACCTGGGAAGCACAGTCTCCCCAACCCAGCCCTAACTTGAGTCTTCTTAACCCTAATTTTCTTGTGCAAGTGAAACATCCCCCCGTCCATACGGTTTAGAAAAAGTCAGTAGGCAAGCGAACCCGATTGCCAACTCAATCTGTTCCAACAAGCTAGCCTTCACAGAGGCCCTGGTTGCTGCCTGGGAAGCACAGTCTCCCCAACCCAGCCCTAATTTGGGTATTAATCCTAATTTTCCTGTGCAACTGAAACATCCCCTCGTCCATACAGCGTACAAAAAGACAGTAGGCAAGCAATCCTGATGGCCCACTCAGTCTGTTTCACCAGGCTCGGCTTCATCGAGGCCGTAGTTCCTGCCTGGGAAGCCCTGCCTCCATAACCCTAACCCTAATTTGGGTGTTAATGCTAATGTTCTTCTGCAATGGAAACATCCCCCCATGGATACGGTGTACTAAAACGAAGTAGGGAAGCCATCCTGGTGGCCCACTCCAGTCTGTTTCACCAAGCTAGGCTTCACAGAGGATCTTGTTCCCTCCAGGGAAGCCTAGCCTCCCCAACCTTACCCCTAACTAGAGTCTTGGCCCTAATTTTCTTGTGCAACTGAAACATTCCCCTGTCCAAACGGTGTACAAAAAGAAAGTAGGCAAGCTATCCCGATGGCCCACTCAGTCTTTTTCAACAAGCTAGGCTGCACCGAAGCCCAGGATCACGCTTCGGATCCGCAGTCTCCCCAACCCTAACCCTAACTTGAGTTTTTACACAAATTTTCTTGTGCAACTGAAACGATACCCCGTCCTTACAGTGCACAGAAAGCCAGTAGGAAAGCTATCCCGATGGCCCACTCAGTCTGTTTCACCAAGCTAGGCTACACCGAAGCCCAGGATCCCGCCTGGGAAGCCCAGTCTCCCCAACCCTAACCCTAACTTGAGTCTTAACCCTAATTTTCTTGTGCAAGTGAAACATCCCTCCGTCCATACGGTTTAGAAAAAGTCAGTAGGCAAGCCATCCCGATTGCCAACTCAATCTGTTCCACCAAGCTAGCCTTCACAGAGGCCCTGGTTGCTGCCTGGAAAGCACAGTCTCCCCAACCCAGCCCTCACTTGGGTATTAATCCTAATTTTCCTGTGCAACTGAAACATCCCCTTGTCCATACAGCGTACAAAAAGACAGTAGGCAAGCAATCCTGATGGCCCACTCAGTCTGTTTCACCAGGCTCGGCTTCATCGAGTCCGTAGTTCCTGCCTGGGAAGCCCAGCCTCCATAACCCTAACGCTAATTTGGGTGTTAATGCTAATGTTCTTCTGCAATGGAAACATCCCCCCATGGATAAGGTGTACTAAAACGGAGTAGGGAAGCCATCCTGGTGGCCCACTCAAGTCTGTTTCACCAAGCTAGGCTTCACAGAAGGTCTGGTTCCCTCCAGTGAAGCCTAGACTCCCCAACCTTACCCCTAACTAGAGTCTTGGCCCTAATTTTCTTGTCAACTGAAACATTCCCCCGTCCAAACGGTGTACAAAAAGAAAGTAGGCAAGCTATCCCGATGGCCCACTCAGTCTGTTTCACCAAGCTAGGCTGCACCGAAGCCCAGGATCACGCTTGGGATCCGCAGTCTCCCCAACCCTAACCGTAACTTGAGTTTTAACACAAATTTTCTTGTGCAACTGAAACGATACCCCGTCCTTACAGTGCACAGAAAGCCAGTAGGCAAGCTATCCCGATGGCCCACTCAGTCTGTTTCACCAAGCTAGGCTACACCGACGCCCAGGATACCACCTGGGAAGCCCAGTGTCCACAACCCAGCCCTAACTTGAGTCTTCTTAACCCTAATTTTCTTGTGCAAGTGAAACATCCCCCCGTCCATACGGTTTAGAAAAAGTCAGTAGGCAAGCGAACCCGATTGCCAACTCAATCTGTTCCAACAAGCTAGCCTTCACAGAGGCCCTGGTTCCTGCCTGGGAAGCACAGTCTCCACAACCCAGCCCTCACTTGGGTATTAATCCTAATTTTCCAGTGCAACTGAAACATCCCCTCGTCCATACAGCGTACAAAAAGACAGTAGGCAAGCAATCGTGATGGCCCACTCAGTCTGTTTCACCAGGTTCGGCTTCATCGAGGCCGTAGTTCCTGCCTGGGAAGCCCAGCCTCCATAACCCTAACCCTAACTTGGGTGTTAATGCTAATGTTCTTCTGCAATGGAAACATCCCCCCATGGATACGGTGTACTAAAACGGAGTAGGGAAGCCATCCTGGTGGCCCACTCAAGTCTGTTTCACCAAGCTATGCTTCACAGAAGGTCTGGTTCCCTCCAGGGAAGCCTAGACTCCCCAACCTTACCCCTAACTAGAGTCTTGGCCCTAATTTTCTTGTCAACTGAAACATTCCCCCATCCAAACGGTGTACAAAAAGAAAGTAGGCAAGCTATCCCGATGGCCCACTCAGTCTGTTTCACCAAGCTAGGCTGCACCGAAGCCCAGGATCACGCTTGGGATCCGCAGTCTCCCCAACCCTAACCCTTACTTGAGTTTTAACACAAATTTTCTTGTGCAACTGAAATGATACCCCGTCCTTACAGTGCACAGAAAGCCAGTAGGAAAGCTATCCCGATGGCCCACTCAGTCTTTTTCACCAAGCTAGGCTACACCGACGCCCATGATCCCGCCTGGGAAGCCCAGTCTCCCCAACCCTAACCCTAACTTGAGTCTTAACCCTAATTTTCTTGTGCAAGTGAAACATCACTCCGTCCATACGGTTTAGAAAAAGTCAGTAGGCAAGCCATCCCGACTGCCAACTCAATCTGTTCCACCAAGCTAGCCTTCACAGAGGCCCTGGTTGCTGCCTGGGAAGCACAGTCTCCCCAACCCAGCCCTAACTTGGGTATTAATCCTAATTTTCCTGTGCAACTGAAACATCCCCTTGTCCATACAGCGTACAAAAAGACAGTAGGCAAGCAATCCTGATGGCCCACTCAGTCTGTTTCACCAGGCTCGGCTTCATCGAGGCCATAGTTCCTGCCTGGGAAGCCCAGCCTCCATAACCCTAACCCTAATTTGGGTCTTAATGCTAATGTTCTTCTGCAATGGAAACATCCCCCCATGGATACGGTGTACTAAAACGGAGTAGGGAAGCCATCCTGGTGGCCCATTCCAGTCTGTTTCACCAAGCTAGGCTTCACAGAGGGTCTGGTTCCCTCCAGGGAAGCCTAGCCTCCCCAACATTACCCCTAACTAGAGTCTTGGCCCTAATTTTCTTGTGCAACTGAAACATTCCCCTGTCCAAACGGTGTACAAAAAGAAAGTAGGCAAGCTATCCCGATGGCCCACTCAGTCTTTTTCACCAAGCTAGGCTGCACCGAAGCCCAGGATCACGCTTCGGATCCGCAGTCTCCCCAACCCTAACCCTAACTTTAATTTTTACACAAATTTTCTTGTGCAACTGAAACGATACCCCGTCCTTACAGTGCACAGAAAGACAGTAGGAAAGCTATCCCGATGGCCCACTCAGTCTGTTTCACCAAGCTAGGCTACACCGAAGCCCAGGATCCCGCCTGGGAAGCCCAGTCTCCCCAACCCTAACCCTAACTTGAGTCTTAACCCTAATTTTCTTGTGCAAGTGAAACATCCCTCCGTCCATACGGTTTAGAAAAAGTCAGTAGGCAAGCCATCCCGATTGCCAACTCAATCTGTTCCAACAAGCTAGCCTTCACAGAGGCCCTGGTTGCTGCCTGGGAAGCACAGTCTCCCCAACCCAGCCCTCACTTGGGTATTAATCCTAATTTTCCTGTGCAACTGAAACATCCCCTCGTCCATACAGCGTACAAAAAGACAGTAGGCAAGCAATCCTGATGGCCCACTCAGTCTGTTTCACCAGGCTCGGCTTCATCGAGTCCGTAGTTCCTGCCTGGGAAGCCCAGCCTCCATAACCCTAACCCTAATTTGGGTCTTAATGCTAATATTCTTCTGCAATGGAAACATCCCCCCATGGATAAGGTGTACTAAAACGGAGTAGGGAAGCCATCCTGGTGGCCCACTCAAGTCTGTTTCACCAAGCTAGGCTTCACAGAAGGTCTGGTTCCCTCCAGGGAAGCCTAGACTCCCCAACCTTACCCCTAACTAGAGTCTTGGCCCTAATTTTCTTGTCAACTGAAACATTCCCCCGTCCAAACGGTGTACAAAAAGAAAGTAGGCAAGCTATCCCGATGGCCCACTCAGTCTGTTTCACCAAGCTAGGCTGCACCGAAGCCCAGGATCACGCTTGGGATCCGCAGTCTCCCCAACCCTAACCGTAACTTGAGTTTTAACACAAATTTTCTTGTGCAACTGAAACGATACCCCGTCCTTACAGTGCACAGAAAGCCAGTAGGCAAGCTATCCCGATGGCCCACTCAGTCTGTTTCACCAAGCTAGGCTACACCGACGCCCAGGATCCCACCTGGGAAGCCCAGTGTCCACAACCCAGCCCTAACTTGAGTCTTCTTAACCCTAATTTTCTTGTGCAAGTGAAACATCCCCCCGTCCATACGGTTTAGAAAAAGTCAGTAGGCAAGCGAACCCGATTGCCAACTCAATCTGTTCCAACAAGCTAGCCTTCACAGAGGCCCTGGTTCCTGCCTGGGAAGCACAGTCTCCACAACCCAGCCCTCACTTGGGTATTAATCCTAATTTTCCAGTGCAACTGAAACATCCCCTCGTCCATACAGCGTACAAAAAGACAGTAGGCAAGCAATCGTGATGGCCCACTCAGTCTGTTTCACCAGGTTCGGCTTCATCGAGGCCGTAGTTCCTGCCTGGGAAGCCCAGCCTCCATAACCCTAACCCTAATTTGGGTGTTAATGCTAATGTTCTTCTGCAATGGAAACATCCCCCCATGGATACGGTGTACTAAAACGGAGTAGGGAAGCCATCCTGGTGGCCCACTCAAGTCTGTTTCACCAAGCTATGCTTCACAGAAGGTCTGGTTCCCTCCAGGGAAGCCTAGACTCCCCAACCTTACCCCTAACTAGAGTCTTGGCCCTAATTTTCTTGTCAACTGAAACATTCCCCCATCCAAACGGTGTACAAAAAGAAAGTAGGCAAGCTATCCCGATGGCCCACTCAGTCTGTTTCACCAAGCTAGGCTGCACCGAAGCCCAGGATCACGCTTGGGATCCGCAGTCTCCCCAACCCTAACCCTTACTTGAGTTTTAACACAAATTTTCTTGTGCAACTGAAATGATACCCCGTCCTTACAGTGCACAGAAAGCCAGTAGGAAAGCTATCCCGATGGCCCACTCAGTCTTTTTCACCAAGCTAGGCTACACCGACGCCCATGATCCCGCCTGGGAAGCCCAGTCTCCCCAACCCTAACCCTAACTTGAGTCTTAACCCTAATTTTCTTGTGCAAGTGAAACATCACTCCGTCCATACGGTTTAGAAAAAGTCAGTAGGCAAGCCATCCCGACTGCCAACTCAATCTGTTCCACCAAGCTAGCCTTCACAGAGGCCCTGGTTGCTGCCTGGGAAGCACAGTCTCCCCAACCCAGCCCTAACTTGGGTATTAATCCTAATTTTCCTGTGCAACTGAAACATCCCCTTGTCCATACAGCGTACAAAAAGACAGTAGGCAAGCAATCCTGATGGCCCACTCAGTCTGTTTCACCAGGCTCGGCTTCATCGAGGCCATAGTTCCTGCCTGGGAAGCCCAGCCTCCATAACCCTAACCCTAATTTGGGTCTTAATGCTAATGTTCTTCTGCAATGGAAACATCCCCCCATGGATACGGTGTACTAAAACGGAGTAGGGAAGCCATCCTGGTGGCCCATTCCAGTCTGTTTCACCAAGCTAGGCTTCACAGAGGGTCTGGTTCCCTCCAGGGAAGCCTAGCCTCCCCAACATTACCCCTAACTAGAGTCTTGGCCCTAATTTTCTTGTGCAACTGAAACATTCCCCTGTCCAAACGGTGTACAAAAAGAAAGTAGGCAAGCTATCCCGATGGCCCACTCAGTCTTTTTCACCAAGCTAGGCTGCACCGAAGCCCAGGATCACGCTTCGGATCCGCAGTCTCCCCAACCCTAACCCTAACTTTAATTTTTACACAAATTTTCTTGTGCAACTGAAACGATACCCCGTCCTTACAGTGCACAGAAAGACAGTAGGAAAGCTATCCCGATGGCCCACTCAGTCTGTTTCACCAAGCTAGGCTACACCGAAGCCCAGGATCCCGCCTGGGAAGCCCAGTCTCCCCAACCCTAACCCTAACTTGAGTCTTAACCCTAATTTTCTTGTGCAAGTGAAACATCCCTCCGTCCATACGGTTTAGAAAAAGTCAGTAGGCAAGCCATCCCGATTGCCAACTCAATCTGTTCCAACAAGCTAGCCTTCACAGAGGCCCTGGTTGCTGCCTGGGAAGCACAGTCTCCCCAACCCAGCCCTCACTTGGGTATTAATCCTAATTTTCCTGTGCAACTGAAACATCCCCTCGTCCATACAGCGTACAAAAAGACAGTAGGCAAGCAATCCTGATGGCCCACTCAGTCTGTTTCACCAGGCTCGGCTTCATCGAGTCCGTAGTTCCTGCCTGGGAAGCCCAGCCTCCATAACCCTAACCCTAATTTGGGTCTTAATGCTAATATTCTTCTGCAATGGAAACATCCCCCCATGGATACGGTGTACTAAAACGGAGTAGGGAAGCCATCCTGTTGGGCCACTCAAGTCTATTTCACCAAGCTAGGCTTCACAGAGGGTCTGGTTCCCTCCAGGGAAGCCTAGCCTCCCCAACCTTACCCCTAACTAGAGTCTTGGCCCTAATTTTCTTGTGCAACTGAAACATTCCCCCGTCCAAACGGTGTACAAAAAGAAAGTAGGCAAGCTATCCCGATGGCCCACTCAGTCTGTTTCACCAAGCTAGGCTGCACCGAAGCCCAGGATCACGCTTGGGATCCGCAGTCTCCCCAACCCTAACCCTAACTTGAGTTTTAACACAAATTTTCTTGTGCAACTGAAACGATACCCCGTCCTTACAGTGCACAGAAAGCCAGTAGGCAAGCTATCCCGATGGCCCACTCAGTCTGTTTCACCAAGCTAGGCTACACCGACGCCCAGGATCCCACCTGGGAAGCCCAGTCTCCCCAACCCTAACCCTAACTTGAGTCTTAACCCTAATTTTCTTGTGCAAGTGAAACATCACTCCGTCCATACGGTTTAGAAAAAGTCAGTAGGCAAGCCATCCCGACTGCCAACTCAATCTGTTCCACCAAGCTAGCCTTCACAGAGGCCCTGGTTGCTGCCTGGGAAGCACAGTCTCCCCAACCCAGCCCTAACTTGGGTATTAATCCTAATTTTCCTGTGCAACTGAAACATCCCCTTGTCCATACAGCGTACAAAAAGACAGTAGGCAAGCAATCCTGATGGCCCACTCAGTCTGTTTCACCAGGCTCGGCTTCATCGAGGCCATAGTTCCTGCCTGGGAAGCCCAGCCTCCATAACCCTAACCCTAATTTGGGTGTTAATGCTAATGTTCTTCTGCAATGGAAACATCCCCCCATGGATACGGTGTACTAAAACGGAGTAGGGAAGCCATCCTGGTGGCCCATTCCAGTCTGTTTCACCAAGCTAGGCTTCACAGAGGGTCTGGTTCCCTCCAGGGAAGCCTAGCCTCCCCAACCTTACCCCTAACTAGAGTCTTGGCCCTAATTTTCTTGTGCAACTGAAACATTCCCCTGTCCAAACGGTGTACAAAAAGAAAGTAGGCAAGCTATCCCGATGGCCCACTCAGTCTTTTTCACCAAGCTAGGCTGCACCGAAGCCCAGGATCACGCTTCGGATCCGCAGTCTCCCCAACCCTAACCCTAACTTTAATTTTTACACAAATTTTCTTGTGCAACTGAAACGATACCCCGTCCTTACAGTGCACAGAAAGACAGTAGGAAAGCTATCCCGATGGCCCACTCAGTCTGTTTCACCAAGCTAGGCTACACCGAAGCCCAGGATCCCGCCTGGGAAGCCCAGTCTCCCCAACCCTAACCCTAACTTGAGTCTTAACCCTAATTTTCTTGTGCAAGTGAAACATCCCTCCGTCCATACGGTTTAGAAAAAGTCAGTAGGCAAGCCATCCCGATTGCCAACTCAATCTGTTCCAACAAGCTAGCCTTCACAGAGGCCCTGGTTGCTGCCTGGGAAGCACAGTCTCCCCAACCCAGCCCTCACTTGGGTATTAATCCTAATTTTCCTGTGCAACTGAAACATCCCCTCGTCCATACAGCGTACAAAAAGACAGTAGGCAAGCAATCCTGATGGCCCACTCAGTCTGTTTCACCAGGCTCGGCTTCATCGAGTCCGTAGTTCCTGCCTGGGAAGCCCAGCCTCCATAACCCTAACCCTAATTTGGGTCTTAATGCTAATATTCTTCTGCAATGGAAACATCCCCCCATGGATACGGTGTACTAAAACGGAGTAGGGAAGCCATCCTGTTGGGCCACTCAAGTCTATTTCACCAAGCTAGGCTTCACAGAGGGTCTGGTTCCCTCCAGGGAAGCCTAGCCTCCCCAACCTTACCCCTAACTAGAGTCTTGGCCCTAATTTTCTTGTGCAACTGAAACATTCCCCCGTCCAAACGGTGTACAAAAAGAAAGTAGGCAAGCTATCCCGATGGCCCACTCAGTCTGTTTCACCAAGCTAGGCTGCACCGAAGCCCAGGATCACGCTTGGGATCCGCAGTCTCCCCAACCCTAACCCTAACTTGAGTTTTAACACAAATTTTCTTGTGCAACTGAAACGATACCCCGTCCTTACAGTGCACAGAAAGCCAGTAGGCAAGCTATCCCGATGGCCCACTCAGTCTGTTTCACCAAGCTAGGCTACACCGACGCCCAGGATCCCACCTGGGAAGCCCAGTCTCCCCAACCCTAACCCTAACTTGAGTCTTAACCCTAATTTTCTTGTGCAAATGAAACATCCCCCCGTCCATACGGTTTAGAAAAAGTCAGTAGGCAAGCCATCCCGATTGCCAACTCAATGTGTTCCACCAAGCTAGCCTTCACAGAGGCCCTGGTTGCTACCTGGGAAGCACAGTCTCCCCAACCCAGCCCTAACTTGAGTCTTCTTAACCCTAATTTTCTTGTGCAAGTGAAACATCCCCCCGTCCATACGGTTTAGAAAAAGTCAGTAGGCAAGCGAACCCGATTGCCAACTCAATCTGTTCCAACAAGCTAGCCTTCACAGAGGCCCTGGTTCCTGCCTGGGAAGCACAGTCTCCACAACCCAGCCCTCACTTGGGTATTAATCCTAATTTTCCTGTGCAACTGAAACATCCCCTCGTCCATACAGCGTACAAAAAGACAGTAGGCAAGCAATCCTGATGGCCCACTCAGTCTGTTTCACCAGGCTCGGCTTCATCGAGTCCGTAGTTCCTGCCTGGGAAGCCCAGCCTCCATAACCCTAACGCTAATTTGGGTGTTAATGCTAATGTTCTTCTGCAATGGAAACATCCCCCCATGGATACGGTGTACTAAAACGGAGTAGGGAAGCCATCCTGGTGGCCCACTCAAGTCTGTTTCACCAAGCTAGGCTTCACAGAAGGTCTGGTTCCCTCCAGGGAAGCCTAGACTCCCCAACCTTACCCCTAACTAGAGTCTTGGCCCTAATTTTCTTGTCAATTGAAACATTCCCCCGTCCAAACGGTGTACAAAAAGAAAGTAGGCAAGCTATCCCGATGGCCCACTCAGTCTGTTTCACCAAGCTAGGCTGCACCGAAGCCCAGGATCACGCTTGCGATCCGCAGTCTCCCCAACCCTAACCGTAACTTGAGTTTTAACACAAATTTTCTTGTGCAACTGAAACGATACCCCGTCCTTACAGTGCACAGAAAGCCAGTAGGCAAGCTATCCCGATGGCCCACTCATTCTGTTTCACCAAGCTAGGCTACACCGACGCCCAGGATCCCACCTGGGAAGCCCAGTCTCCCCAACCCTAACCCTAACTTGAGTCTTAACCCTAATCTTCTTGTGCAAGTGAAACATCCCCCCGTCCATACGGTTTAGAAAAAGTCAGTAGGCAAGCGAACCCGATTGCCAACTCAATCTGTTCCAACAAGCTAGCCTTCACAGAGGCCCTGGTTCCTGCCTGGGAAGCACAGTCTCCACAACCCAGCCCTCACTTGGGTATTAATCCTAATTTTCCTGTGCAACTGAAACATCCCCTCGTCCATACAGTGTACAAAAAGACAGTAGGCAAGCAATCCCGATTCCCACTCAGTCTATTTCACCAGGCTCGGCTTCATCGAGGCCGTAGTTCCTTCCTGGGAAGCCCAGCCTCCATAACCCTAACCCTAATTTGGGTGTTAATGCTAATGTTCTTCTGCAATGGAAACATCCCCCCATGGATAAGGTGTACTAAAACGGAGTAGGGAAGCCATCCTGGTGGCCCACTCAAGTCTGTTTCACCAAGCTAGGCTTCACAGAAGGTCTGGTTCCCTCCAGGGAAGCCTAGACTCCCCAACCTTACCCCTAACTAGAGTCTTGGCCCTAATTTTCTTGTCAACTGAAACATTCCCCCGTCCAAACGGTGTACAAAAAGAAAGTAGGCAAGCTATCCCGATGGCCCACTCAGTCTGTTTCACCAAGCTAGGCTGCACCGAAGCCCAGGATCACGCTTGGGATCCGCAGTCTCCCCAACCCTAACCATAAATTGAGTTTTAACACAAACTTTCTTGTGCAACTAAAACGATACCCCGTCCTTACAGTGCACAGAAAGCCAGTAGGCAAGCTATCCCGATGGCCCACTCAGTCTGTTTCACCAAGCTAGGCTACACCGACGCCCAGGATCCCACCTGGGAAGCCCAGTCTCCCCAACCCTAACCCTAACTTGAGTCTTAACCCTAATTTTCTTGTGCAAGTGAAACATCCCTCCGTCCATACGGTTTAGAAAAAGTCAGTAGGCAAGCCATACCGATTGCCAACTCAATCTGTTCCACCAAGCTAGCCTTCACAAAGGCCCTGGTTGCTGCCTGGGAAGCACAGTCTCCCCAACCCAGCCCTAACTTGGGTATTAATCCTAATTTTCCTGTGCAACTGAAACATCCCCTCGTCCATACAGCGTACAAAAAGACAGTAGGCAAGCAATCCCGATGGCCCACTCAGTCTGTTTCACCAAGCTAGGCTGCACCGAAGCCCAGGATCACGCTTGGGATCCGCAGTCTCCCCAACCCTAACCCTAACTTGAGTTTTAACACAAATTTTCTTGTGCAACTGAAACGATACCCCGTCCTTACAGTGCACAGAAAGCCAGTAGGCAAGCTATCCCGATGGCCCACTCAGTCTGTTTCACCAAGCTAGGCTACACCGACGCCCAGGATCCCACCTGGGAAGCCCAGTCTCCCCAACCCTAACCCTAACTTGAGTCTTAACCCTAATTTTCTTGTGCAAATGAAACATCCCCCCGTCCATACGGTTTAGAAAAAGTCAGTAGGCAAGCCATCCCGATTGCCAACTCAATGTGTTCCACCAAGCTAGCCTTCACAGAGGCCCTGGTTGCTACCTGGGAAGCACAGTCTCCCCAACCCAGCCCTAACTTGAGTCTTCTTAACCCTAATTTTCTTGTGCAAGTGAAACATCCCCCCGTCCATACGGTTTAGAAAAAGTCAGTAGGCAAGCGAACCCGATTGCCAACTCAATCTGTTCCAACAAGCTAGCCTTCACAGAGGCCCTGGTTCCTGCCTGGGAAGCACAGTCTCCACAACCCAGCCCTCACTTGGGTATTAATCCTAATTTTCCTGTGCAACTGAAACATCCCCTCGTCCATACAGCGTACAAAAAGACAGTAGGCAAGCAATCCTGATGGCCCACTCAGTCTGTTTCACCAGGCTCGGCTTCATCGAGTCCGTAGTTCCTGCCTGGGAAGCCCAGCCTCCATAACCCTAACGCTAATTTGGGTGTTAATGCTAATGTTCTTCTGCAATGGAAACATCCCCCCATGGATACGGTGTACTAAAACGGAGTAGGGAAGCCATCCTGGTGGCCCACTCAAGTCTGTTTCACCAAGCTAGGCTTCACAGAAGGTCTGGTTCCCTCCAGGGAAGCCTAGACTCCCCAACCTTACCCCTAACTAGAGTCTTGGCCCTAATTTTCTTGTCAATTGAAACATTCCCCCGTCCAAACGGTGTACAAAAAGAAAGTAGGCAAGCTATCCCGATGGCCCACTCAGTCTGTTTCACCAAGCTAGGCTGCACCGAAGCCCAGGATCACGCTTGCGATCCGCAGTCTCCCCAACCCTAACCGTAACTTGAGTTTTAACACAAATTTTCTTGTGCAACTGAAACGATACCCCGTCCTTACAGTGCACAGAAAGCCAGTAGGCAAGCTATCCCGATGGCCCACTCAGTCTGTTTCACCAAGCTAGGCTACACCGACGCCCAGGATCCCACCTGGGAAGCCCAGTCTCCCCAACCCTAACCCTAACTTGAGTCTTAACCCTAATCTTCTTGTGCAAGTGAAACATCCCCCCGTCCATACGGTTTAGAAAAAGTCAGTAGGCAAGCGAACCCGATTGCCAACTCAATCTGTTCCAACAAGCTAGCCTTCACAGAGGCCCTGGTTCCTGCCTGGGAAGCACAGTCTCCACAATCCAGCCCTCACTTGGGTATTAATCCTAATTTTCCTGTGCAACTGAAACATCCCCTCGTCCATACAGTGTACAAAAAGACAGTAGGCAAGCAATCCCGATGCCCACTCAGTCTATTTCACCAGGCTCGGCTTCATCGAGGCCGTAGTTCCTTCCTGGGAAGCCCAGCCTCCATAACCCTAACCCTAATTTGGGTGTTAATGCTAATGTTCTTCTGCAATGGAAACATCCCCCCATGGATAAGGTGTACTAAAACGGAGTAGGGAAGCCATCCTGGTGGCCCACTCAAGTCTGTTTCACCAAGCTAGGCTTCACAGAAGGTCTGGTTCCCTCCAGGGAAGCCTAGACTCCCCAACCTTACCCCTAACTAGAGTCTTGGCCCTAATTTTCTTGTCAACTGAAACATTCCCCCGTCCAAACGGTGTACAAAAAGAAAGTAGGCAAGCTATCCCGATGGCCCACTCAGTCTGTTTCACCAAGCTAGGCTGCACCGAAGCCCAGGATCACGCTTGGGATCCGCAGTCTCCCCAACCCTAACCATAAATTGAGTTTTAACACAAACTTTCTTGTGCAACTAAAACGATACCCCGTCCTTACAGTGCACAGAAAGCCAGTAGGCAAGCTATCCCGATGGCCCACTCAGTCTGTTTCACCAAGCTAGGCTACACCGACGCCCAGGATCCCACCTGGGAAGCCCAGTCTCCCCAACCCTAACCCTAACTTGAGTCTTAACCCTAATTTTCTTGTGCAAGTGAAACATCCCTCCGTCCATACGGTTTAGAAAAAGTCAGTAGGCAAGCCATACCGATTGCCAACTCAATCTGTTCCACCAAGCTAGCCTTCACAAAGGCCCTGGTTGCTGCCTGGGAAGCACAGTCTCCCCAACCCAGCCCTAACTTGGGTATTAATCCTAATTTTCCTGTGCAACTGAAACATCCCCTCGTCCATGCACCGTACAAAAAGACAGTAGGCAAGCCATCCCGATTGCCAACTCAATGTGTTCCACCAAGCTAGCCTTCACAGAGGCCCTGGTTGCTACCTGGGAAGCACAGTCTCCCCAACCCAGCCCTAACTTGAGTCTTCTTAACCCTAATTTTCTTGTGCAAGTGAAACATCCCCCCGTCCATACGGTTTAGAAAAAGTCAGTAGGCAAGCGAACCCGATTGCCAACTCAATCTGTTCCAACAAGCTAGCCTTCACAGAGGCCCTGGTTCCTGCCTGGGAAGCACAGTCTCCACAACCCAGCCCTCACTTGGGTATTAATCCTAATTTTCCAGTGCAACTGAAACATCCCCTCCTCTATACAGCGTACAAAAAGACAGTAGGCAAGCAATCCTGATGGCCCACTCAGTCTGTTTCACCAGGTTCGGCTTCATTGAGGCCGTAGTTCCTGCCTGGGAAGCCCAGCCTCCATAACCCTAACCCTAACTTGGGTGTTAATGTTAATGTTCTTCTGCAATGGAAACATCCCCCCATGGATACGGTGTACTAAAACGGAGTAGGGAAGCCATCCTGGTGGCCCACTCAAGTCTGTTTCACCAAGCTAGGCTTCACAGAAGGTCTGGTTCCCTCCAGGGAAGCCTAGACTCCCCAACCTTACCCCTAACTAGAGTCTTGGCCCTCATTTTCTTGTCAACTGAAACATTCCCCCGTCCAAACGGTGTACAAAAAGAAAGTAGGCAAGCTATCCCGATGGCCCACTCAGTCTGTTTCACCAAGCTAGGCTGCACCGAAGACCAGGATCACGCTTGGGATCCGCAGTCTCCCCAACCCTAACCCTTACTTGAGTTTTAACACAAATTTTCTTGTGCAACTGAAATGATACCCCGTCCTTACAGTGCACAGAAAGCCAGTAGGAAAGCTATCCCGATGGCCCACTCAGTCTGTTTCACCAAGCTAGGCTACACCGACGCCCATAATCCCGCCTGGGAAGCCCAGTCTCCCCAACCCTAACCCTAACTTGAGTCTTAACCCTAATTTTCTTGTGCAAGTGAAACATCCCCCCGTCCATACGGTTTAGAAAAAGTCAGTAGGCAAGCCATCCCGATTGCCAACTCAATGTGTTACACCAAGCTAGCCTTCACAGAGGCCCTGGTTGCTGCCTGGGAAGCACAGTCTCCCCAACCCAGCCCTAACTTGGGTATTAATCCTAATTTTCCTGTGCAACTGAAACATCCCCTCGTCCATACAGCGTACAAAAAGACAGTAGGCAAGCAATCCTGATGGCCCACTCAGTCTGTTTCACCAGGCTTGGCTTCATCGAGGCCGTAGTTCCTGCCTGGGAAGCCCTGCCTCCATAACCCTAACCCTAATTTGGGTGTTAATGCTAATGTTCTTCTGCAATGGAAACATCCCCCCATGGATACGGTGTACTAAAACGAAGTAGGGAAGCCATCCTGGTGGCCCACTCCAGTCTGTTTCACCAAGCTAGGCTTCACAGAGGATCTTGTTCCCTCCAGGGAAGCCTAGCCTCCCCAACCTTACCCCTAACTAGAGTCTTGGCCCTAATTTTCTTGTGCTACTGAAACATTCCCCTGTCCAAACGGTGTACAAAAAGAAAGTAGGCAAGCTATCCCTATGGCCCACTCAGTCTTTTTCACCAAGCTAGGCTGCACCGAAGCCCAGGATCATGCTTCGGATCCGCAGTCTCCCCAACCCTAACCCTAACTTGAGTTTTTACACAAATTTTCTTGTGCAACTGAAACGATACCCCGTCCTTACAGTGCACAGAAAGCCAGTAGGAAAGCTATCCCGATGGCCCACTCAGTCTGTTTCACCAAGCTAGGCTACACCGAAGCCCAGGATCCCGCCTGGGAAGCCCAGTCTCCCCAACCCTAACCCTAACTTGAGTCTTAACCCTAATTTTCTTGTGCAAGTGAAACATCCCTCCGTCCATACGGTTTAGAAAAAGTCAGTAGGCAAGCCATCCCGATTGCCAACTCAATCTGTTCCACCAAGCTAGCCTTCACAGAGGCCCTGGTTGCTGCCTGGGAAGCACAGTCTCCCCAACCCAGCCCTCACTTGGGTATTAATCCTAATTTTCCTGTGCAACTGAAACATCCCCTTGTCCATACAGCGTACAAAAAGACAGTAGGCAAGCAATCCTGATGGCCCACTCAGTCTGTTTCACCAGGCTCGGCTTCATCGAGTCCGTAGTTCCTGCCTGGGAAGCCCAGCCTCCATAACCCTAACGCTAATTTGGGTGTTAATGCTAATGTTCTTCTGCAATGGAAACATCCCCCCATGGATAAGGTGTACTAAAACGGAGTAGGGAAGCCATCCTGGTGGCCCACTCAAGTCTGTTTCACCAAGCTAGGCTTCACAGAAGGTCTGGTTCCCTCCAGTGAAGCCTAGACTCCCCAACCTTACCCCTAACTAGAGTCTTGGCCCTAATTTTCTTGTCAACTGAAACATTCCCCCGTCCAAACGGTGTACAAAAAGAAAGTAGGCAAGCTATCCCGATGGCCCACTCAGTCTGTTTCACCAAGCTAGGCTGCACCGAAGCCCAGGATCACGCTTGGGATCCGCAGTCTCCCCAACCCTAACCCTAACTTGAGTCTTAACCCTAATTTTCTTGTGCAAGTGAAACATCACTCCGTCCATACGGTTTAGAAAAAGTCAGTAGGCAAGCCATCCCGACTGCCAACTCAATCTGTTCCACCAAGCTAGCCTTCACAGAGGCCCTGGTTGCTGCCTGGGAAGCACAGTCTCCCCAACCCAGCCCTAACTTGGGTATTAATCCTAATTTTCCTGTGCAACTGAAACACCCCCTTGTCCATACAGCGTACAAAAAGACAGTAGGCAAGCAATCCTGATGGCCCACTCAGTCTGTTTCACCAGGCTCGGCTTCATCGAGGCCATAGTTCCTGCCTGGGAAGCCCAGCCTCCATAACCCTAACCCTAATTTGGGTGTTAATGCTAATGTTCTTCTGCAATGGAAACATCCCCCCATGGATACGGTGTACTAAAACGGAGTAGGGAAGCCATCCTGGTGGCCCATTCCAGTCTGTTTCACCAAGCTAGGCTTCACAGAGGGTCTGGTTCCCTCCAGGGAAGCCTAGCCTCCCCAACCTTACCCCTAACTAGAGTCTTGGCCCTAATTTTCTTGTGCAACTGAAACATTCCCCTGTCCAAACGGTGTACAAAAAGAAAGTAGGCAAGCTATCCCGATGGCCCACTCAGTCTTTTTCACCAAGCTAGGCTGCACCGAAGCCCAGGATCACGCTTCGGATCCGCAGTCTCCCCAACCCTAACCCTAACTTTAATTTTTACACAAATTTTCTTGTGCAACTGAAACGATACCCCGTCCTTACAGTGCACAGAAAGACAGTAGGAAAGCTATCCCGATGGCCCACTCAGTCTGTTTCACCAAGCTAGGCTACACCGAAGCCCAGGATCCCGCCTGGGAAGCCCAGTCTCCCCAACCCTAACCCTAACTTGAGTCTTAACCCTAATTTTCTTGTGCAAGTGAAACATCCCTCCGTCCATACGGTTTAGAAAAAGTCAGTAGGCAAGCCATCCCGATTGCCAACTCAATCTGTTCCAACAAGCTAGCCTTCACAGAGGCCCTGGTTGCTGCCTGGGAAGCACAGTCTCCCCAACCCAGCCCTCACTTGGGTATTAATCCTAATTTTCCTGTGCAACTGAAACATCCCCTCGTCCATACAGCGTACAAAAAGACAGTAGGCAAGCAATCCTGATGGCCCACTCAGTCTGTTTCACCAGGCTCGGCTTCATCGAGTCCGTAGTTCCTGCCTGGGAAGCCCAGCCTCCATAACCCTAACCCTAATTTGGGTCTTAATGCTAATATTCTTCTGCAATGGAAACATCCCCCCATGGATACGGTGTACTAAAACGGAGTAGGGAAGCCATCCTGTTGGGCCACTCAAGTCTATTTCACCAAGCTAGGCTTCACAGAGGGTCTGGTTCCCTCCAGGGAAGCCTAGCCTCCCCAACCTTACCCCTAACTAGAGTCTTGGCCCTAATTTTCTTGTGCAACTGAAACATTCCCCCGTCCAAACGGTGTACAAAAAGAAAGTAGGCAAGCTATCCCGATGGCCCACTCAGTCTGTTTCACCAAGCTAGGCTGCACCGAAGCCCAGGATCACGCTTGGGATCCGCAGACTCCCCAACCCTAACCCTAACTTGAGTTTTAACACAAATTTTCTTGTGCAACTGAAACGATACCCCGTCCTTACAGTGCACAGAAAGCCAGTAGGCAAGCTATCCCGATGGCCCACTCAGTCTGTTTCACCAAGCTAGGCTACACCGACGCCCAGGATCCCACCTGGGAAGCCCAGTCTCCCCAACCCTAACCCTAACTTGAGTCTTAACCCTAATTTTCTTGTGCAAATGAAACATCCCCCCGTCCATACGGTTTAGAAAAAGTCAGTAGGCAAGCCATCCCGATTGCCAACTCAATGTGTTCCACCAAGCTAGCCTTCACAGAGGCCCTGGTTGCTACCTGGGAAGCACAGTCTCCCCAACCCAGCCCTAACTTGAGTCTTCTTAACCCTAATTTTCTTGTGCAAGTGAAACATCCCCCCGTCCATACGGTTTAGAAAAAGTCAGTAGGCAAGCGAACCCGATTGCCAACTCAATCTGTTCCAACAAGCTAGCCTTCACAGAGGCCCTGGTTCCTGCCTGGGAAGCACAGTCTCCACAACCCAGCCCTCACTTGGGTATTAATCCTAATTTTCCTGTGCAACTGAAACATCCCCTCGTCCATACAGCGTACAAAAAGACAGTAGGCAAGCAATCCTGATGGCCCACTCAGTCTGTTTCACCAGGCTCGGCTTCATCGAGTCCGTAGTTCCTGCCTGGGAAGCCCAGCCTCCATAACCCTAACGCTAATTTGGGTGTTAATGCTAATGTTCTTCTGCAATGGAAACATCCCCCCATGGATACGGTGTACTAAAACGGAGTAGGGAAGCCATCCTGGTGGCCCACTCAAGTCTGTTTCACCAAGCTAGGCTTCACAGAAGGTCTGGTTCCCTCCAGGGAAGCCTAGACTCCCCAACCTTACCCCTAACTAGAGTCTTGGCCCTAATTTTCTTGTCAATTGAAACATTCCCCCGTCCAAACGGTGTACAAAAAGAAAGTAGGCAAGCTATCCCGATGGCCCACTCAGTCTGTTTCACCAAGCTAGGCTGCACCGAAGCCCAGGATCACGCTTGCGATCCGCAGTCTCCCCAACCCTAACCGTAACTTGAGTTTTAACACAAATTTTCTTGTGCAACTGAAACGATACCCCGTCCTTACAGTGCACAGAAAGCCAGTAGGCAAGCTATCCCGATGGCCCACTAATTCTGTTTCACCAAGCTAGGCTACACCGACGCCCAGGATCCCACCTGGGAAGCCCAGTCTCCCCAACCCTAACCCTAACTTGAGTCTTAACCCTAATCTTCTTGTGCAAGTGAAACATCCCCCCGTCCATACGGTTTAGAAAAAGTCAGTAGGCAAGCGAACCCGATTGCCAACTCAATCTGTTCCAACAAGCTAGCCTTCACAGAGGCCCTGGTTCCTGCCTGGGAAGCACAGTCTCCACAACCCAGCCCTCACTTGGGTATTAATCCTAATTTTCCTGTGCAACTGAAACATCCCCTCGTCCATACAGTGTACAAAAAGACAGTAGGCAAGCAATCCCGATTCCCACTCAGTCTATTTCACCAGGCTCGGCTTCATCGAGGCCGTAGTTCCTTCCTGGGAAGCCCAGCCTCCATAACCCTAACCCTAATTTGGGTGTTAATGCTAATGTTCTTCTGCAATGGAAACATCCCCCCATGGATAAGGTGTACTAAAACGGAGTAGGGAAGCCATCCTGGTGGCCCACTCAAGTCTGTTTCACCAAGCTAGGCTTCACAGAAGGTCTGGTTCCCTCCAGGGAAGCCTAGACTCCCCAACCTTACCCCTAACTAGAGTCTTGGCCCTAATTTTCTTGTCAACTGAAACATTCCCCCGTCCAAACGGTGTACAAAAAGAAAGTAGGCAAGCTATCCCGATGGCCCACTCAGTCTGTTTCACCAAGCTAGGCTGCACCGAAGCCCAGGATCACGCTTGGGATCCGCAGTCTCCCCAACCCTAACCATAAATTGAGTTTTAACACAAACTTTCTTGTGCAACTAAAACGATACCCCGTCCTTACAGTGCACAGAAAGCCAGTAGGCAAGCTATCCCGATGGCCCACTCAGTCTGTTTCACCAAGCTAGGCTACACCGACGCCCAGGATCCCACCTGGGAAGCCCAGTCTCCCCAACCCTAACCCTAACTTGAGTCTTAACCCTAATTTTCTTGTGCAAGTGAAACATCCCTCCGTCCATACGGTTTAGAAAAAGTCAGTAGGCAAGCCATACCGATTGCCAACTCAATCTGTTCCACCAAGCTAGCCTTCACAAAGGCCCTGGTTGCTGCCTGGGAAGCACAGTCTCCCCAACCCAGCCCTAACTTGGGTATTAATCCTAATTTTCCTGTGCAACTGAAACATCCCCTCGTCCATACAGCGTACAAAAAGACAGTAGGCAAGCAATCCCGATGGCCCACTCAGTCTGTTTCACCAAGCTAGGCTGCACCGAAGCCCAGGATCACGCTTGGGATCCGCAGTCTCCCCAACCCTAACCCTAACTTGAGTTTTAACACAAATTTTCTTGTGCAACTGAAACGATACCCCGTCCTTACAGTGCACAGAAAGCCAGTAGGCAAGCTATCCCGATGGCCCACTCAGTCTGTTTCACCAAGCTAGGCTACACCGACGCCCAGGATCCCACCTGGGAAGCCCAGTCTCCCCAACCCTAACCCTAACTTGAGTCTTAACCCTAATTTTCTTGTGCAAATGAAACATCCCCCCGTCCATACGGTTTAGAAAAAGTCAGTAGGCAAGCCATCCCGATTGCCAACTCAATGTGTTCCACCAAGCTAGCCTTCACAGAGGCCCTGGTTGCTACCTGGGAAGCACAGTCTCCCCAACCCAGCCCTAACTTGAGTCTTCTTAACCCTAATTTTCTTGTGCAAGTGAAACATCCCCCCGTCCATACGGTTTAGAAAAAGTCAGTAGGCAAGCGAACCCGATTGCCAACTCAATCTGTTCCAACAAGCTAGCCTTCACAGAGGCCCTGGTTCCTGCCTGGGAAGCACAGTCTCCACAACCCAGCCCTCACTTGGGTATTAATCCTAATTTTCCTGTGCAACTGAAACATCCCCTCGTCCATACAGCGTACAAAAAGACAGTAGGCAAGCAATCCTGATGGCCCACTCAGTCTGTTTCACCAGGCTCGGCTTCATCGAGTCCGTAGTTCCTGCCTGGGAAGCCCAGCCTCCATAACCCTAACGCTAATTTGGGTGTTAATGCTAATGTTCTTCTGCAATGGAAACATCCCCCCATGGATACGGTGTACTAAAACGGAGTAGGGAAGCCATCCTGGTGGCCCACTCAAGTCTGTTTCACCAAGCTAGGCTTCACAGAAGGTCTGGTTCCCTCCAGGGAAGCCTAGACTCCCCAACCTTACCCCTAACTAGAGTCTTGGCCCTAATTTTCTTGTCAATTGAAACATTCCCCCGTCCAAACGGTGTACAAAAAGAAAGTAGGCAAGCTATCCCGATGGCCCACTCAGTCTGTTTCACCAAGCTAGGCTGCACCGAAGCCCAGGATCACGCTTGCGATCCGCAGTCTCCCCAACCCTAACCGTAACTTGAGTTTTAACACAAATTTTCTTGTGCAACTGAAACGATACCCCGTCCTTACAGTGCACAGAAAGCCAGTAGGCAAGCTATCCCGATGGCCCACTCAGTCTGTTTCACCAAGCTAGGCTACACCGACGCCCAGGATCCCACCTGGGAAGCCCAGTCTCCCCAACCCTAACCCTAACTTGAGTCTTAACCCTAATCTTCTTGTGCAAGTGAAACATCCCCCCGTCCATACGGTTTAGAAAAAGTCAGTAGGCAAGCGAACCCGATTGCCAACTCAATCTGTTCCAACAAGCTAGCCTTCACAGAGGCCCTGGTTCCTGCCTGGGAAGCACAGTCTCCACAATCCAGCCCTCACTTGGGTATTAATCCTAATTTTCCTGTGCAACTGAAACATCCCCTCGTCCATACAGTGTACAAAAAGACAGTAGGCAAGCAATCCCGATGCCCACTCAGTCTATTTCACCAGGCTCGGCTTCATCGAGGCCGTAGTTCCTTCCTGGGAAGCCCAGCCTCCATAACCCTAACCCTAATTTGGGTGTTAATGCTAATGTTCTTCTGCAATGGAAACATCCCCCCATGGATAAGGTGTACTAAAACGGAGTAGGGAAGCCATCCTGGTGGCCCACTCAAGTCTGTTTCACCAAGCTAGGCTTCACAGAAGGTCTGGTTCCCTCCAGGGAAGCCTAGACTCCCCAACCTTACCCCTAACTAGAGTCTTGGCCCTAATTTTCTTGTCAACTGAAACATTCCCCCGTCCAAACGGTGTACAAAAAGAAAGTAGGCAAGCTATCCCGATGGCCCACTCAGTCTGTTTCACCAAGCTAGGCTGCACCGAAGCCCAGGATCACGCTTGGGATCCGCAGTCTCCCCAACCCTAACCATAAATTGAGTTTTAACACAAACTTTCTTGTGCAACTAAAACGATACCCCGTCCTTACAGTGCACAGAAAGCCAGTAGGCAAGCTATCCCGATGGCCCACTCAGTCTGTTTCACCAAGCTAGGCTACACCGACGCCCAGGATCCCACCTGGGAAGCCCAGTCTCCCCAACCCTAACCCTAACTTGAGTCTTAACCCTAATTTTCTTGTGCAAGTGAAACATCCCTCCGTCCATACGGTTTAGAAAAAGTCAGTAGGCAAGCCATACCGATTGCCAACTCAATCTGTTCCACCAAGCTAGCCTTCACAAAGGCCCTGGTTGCTGCCTGGGAAGCACAGTCTCCCCAACCCAGCCCTAACTTGGGTATTAATCCTAATTTTCCTGTGCAACTGAAACATCCCCTCGTCCATGCACCGTACAAAAAGACAGTAGGCAAGCCATCCCGATTGCCAACTCAATGTGTTCCACCAAGCTAGCCTTCACAGAGGCCCTGGTTGCTACCTGGGAAGCACAGTCTCCCCAACCCAGCCCTAACTTGAGTCTTCTTAACCCTAATTTTCTTGTGCAAGTGAAACATCCCCCCGTCCATACGGTTTAGAAAAAGTCAGTAGGCAAGCGAACCCGATTGCCAACTCAATCTGTTCCAACAAGCTAGCCTTCACAGAGGCCCTGGTTCCTGCCTGGGAAGCACAGTCTCCACAACCCAGCCCTCACTTGGGTATTAATCCTAATTTTCCAGTGCAACTGAAACATCCCCTCCTCTATACAGCGTACAAAAAGACAGTAGGCAAGCAATCCTGATGGCCCACTCAGTCTGTTTCACCAGGTTCGGCTTCATCGAGGCCGTAGTTCCTGCCTGGGAAGCCCAGCCTCCATAACCCTAACCCTAACTTGGGTGTTAATGTTAATGTTCTTCTGCAATGGAAACATCCCCCCATGGATACGGTGTACTAAAACGGAGTAGGGAAGCCATCCTGGTGGCCCACTCAAGTCTGTTTCACCAAGCTAGGCTTCACAGAAGGTCTGGTTCCCTCCAGGGAAGCCTAGACTCCCCAACCTTACCCCTAACTAGAGTCTTGGCCCTCATTTTCTTGTCAACTGAAACATTCCCCCGTCCAAACGGTGTACAAAAAGAAAGTAGGCAAGCTATCCCGATGGCCCACTCAGTCTGTTTCACCAAGCTAGGCTGCACCGAAGACCAGGATCACGCTTGGGATCCGCAGTCTCCCCAACCCTAACCCTTACTTGAGTTTTAACACAAATTTTCTTGTGCAACTGAAATGATACCCCGTCCTTACAGTGCACAGAAAGCCAGTAGGAAAGCTATCCCGATGGCCCACTCAGTCTGTTTCACCAAGCTAGGCTACACCGACGCCCATAATCCCGCCTGGGAAGCCCAGTCTCCCCAACCCTAACCCTAACTTGAGTCTTAACCCTAATTTTCTTGTGCAAGTGAAACATCCCCCCGTCCATACGGTTTAGAAAAAGTCAGTAGGCAAGCCATCCCGATTGCCAACTCAATGTGTTACACCAAGCTAGCCTTCACAGAGGCCCTGGTTGCTGCCTGGGAAGCACAGTCTCCCCAACCCAGCCCTAACTTGGGTATTAATCCTAATTTTCCTGTGCAACTGAAACATCCCCTCGTCCATACAGCGTACAAAAAGACAGTAGGCAAGCAATCCTGATGGCCCACTCAGTCTGTTTCACCAGGCTTGGCTTCATCGAGGCCGTAGTTCCTGCCTGGGAAGCCCTGCCTCCATAACCCTAACCCTAATTTGGGTGTTAATGCTAATGTTCTTCTGCAATGGAAACATCCCCCCATGGATACGGTGTACTAAAACGAAGTAGGGAAGCCATCCTGGTGGCCCACTCCAGTCTGTTTCACCAAGCTAGGCTTTACAGAGGATCTTGTTCCCTCCAGGGAAGCCTAGCCTCCCCAACCTTACCCCTAACTAGAGTCTTGGCCCTAATTTTCTTGTGCTACTGAAACATTCCCCTGTCCAAACGGTGTACAAAAAGAAAGTAGGCAAGCTATCCCTATGGCCCACTCAGTCTTTTTCACCAAGCTAGGCTGCACCGAAGCCCAGGATCATGCTTCGGATCCGCAGTCTCCCCAACCCTAACCCTAACTTGAGTTTTTACACAAATTTTCTTGTGCAACTGAAACGATACCCCGTCCTTACAGTGCACAGAAAGCCAGTAGGAAAGCTATCCCGATGGCCCACTCAGTCTGTTTCACCAAGCTAGGCTACACCGAAGCCCAGGATCCCGCCTGGGAAGCCCAGTCTCCCCAACCCTAACCCTAACTTGAGTCTTAACCCTAATTTTCTTGTGCAAGTGAAACATCCCTCCGTCCATACGGTTTAGAAAAAGTCAGTAGGCAAGCCATCCCGATTGCCAACTCAATCTGTTCCACCAAGCTAGCCTTCACAGAGGCCCTGGTTGCTGCCTGGGAAGCACAGTCTCCCCAACCCAGCCCTCACTTGGGTATTAATCCTAATTTTCCTGTGCAACTGAAACATCCCCTTGTCCATACAGCGTACAAAAAGACAGTAGGCAAGCAATCCTGATGGCCCACTCAGTCTGTTTCACCAGGCTCGGCTTCATCGAGTCCGTAGTTCCTGCCTGGGAAGCCCAGCCTCCATAACCCTAACGCTAATTTGGGTGTTAATGCTAATGTTCTTCTGCAATGGAAACATCCCCCCATGGATAAGGTGTACTAAAACGGAGTAGGGAAGCCATCCTGGTGGCCCACTCAAGTCTGTTTCACCAAGCTAGGCTTCACAGAAGGTCTGGTTCCCTCCAGTGAAGCCTAGACTCCCCAACCTTACCCCTAACTAGAGTCTTGGCCCTAATTTTCTTGTCAACTGAAACATTCCCCCGTCCAAACGGTGTACAAAAAGAAAGTAGGCAAGCTATCCCGATGGCCCACTCAGTCTGTTTCACCAAGCTAGGCTGCACCGAAGCCCAGGATCACGCTTGGGATCCGCAGTCTCCCCAACCCTAACCGTAACTTGAGTTTTAACACAAATTTTCTTGTGCAACTGAAACGATACCCCGTCCTTACAGTGCACAGAAAGCCAGTAGGCAAGCTATCCCGATGGCCCACTCAGTCTGTTTCACCAAGCTAGGCTACACCGACGCCCAGGATCCCACCTGGGAAGCCCAGTCTCCCCAACCCTAACCCTAACTTGAGTCTTAACCCTAATTTTCTTGTGCAAGTGAAACATCCCTCCGTCCATACGGTTTAGAAAAAGTCAGTAGGCAAGCCATCCCGATTGCCAACTCAATCTGTTCCACCAAGCTAGCCTTCACAGAGGCCCTGGTTGCTGCCTGGGAAGCACAGTCTCCCCAACCCAGCCCTCACTTGGGTATTAATCCTAATTTTCCTGTGCAACTGAAACATCCCCTCGTCCATACAGCGTACAAAAAGCCAGTAGGCAAGCTATCCCGATGGCCCACTCAGTCTGTTTCACCAAGCTAGGCTACACCGACTCCCAGGATCCCACCTGGGAAGCCCAGTCTCCCCAACCCTAACCCTAACTTGAGTCTTAACCCTAATTTTCTTGTGCAAATGAAACATCCCCCCGTCCATACGGTTTAGAAAAAGTCAGTAGGCAAGCCATCCCGATTGCCAACTCAATGTGTTCCACCAAGCTAGCCTTCACAGAGGCCCTGGTTGCTACCTGGGAAGCACAGTCTCCCCAACCCAGCCCTAACTTGAGTCTTCTTAACCCTAATTTTCTTGTGCAAGTGAAACATCCCCCCGTCCATATGGTTTAGAAAAAGTCAGTAGGCAAGCGAACCGGATTGCCAACTCAATCTGTTCCAACAAGCTAGCCTTCACAGAGGCCCTGGTTCCTGCCTGGGAAGCACAGTCTCCACAACCCAGCCCTCACTTGGGTATTAATCCTAATTTTCCTGTGCAACTGAAACATCCCCTCGTCCATACAGTGTACAAAAAGACAGTAGGCAAGCAATCCCGATGCCCACTCAGTCTGTTTCACCAGGCTCGGCTTCATCGAGGCCGTAGTTCCTTCCTGGGAAGCCCAGCCTCCATAACCCTAACCCTAATTTGGGTGTTAATGCTAATGTTCTTCTGCAATGGAAACATCCCCCCATGGATAAGGTGTACTAAAACGGAGTAGGGAAGCCATCCTGGTGGCCCACTCAAGTCTGTTTCACCAAGCTAGGCTTCACAGAAGGTCTGGTTCCCTCCAGGGAAGCCTAGACTCCCCAACCTTACCCCTAACTAGAGTCTTGGCCCTAATTTTCTTGTCAACTGAAACATTCCCCCGTCCAAACGGTGTACAAAAAGAAAGTAGGCAAGCTATCCCGATGGCCCACTCAGTCTGTTTCACCAAGCTAGGCTGCACCGAAGCCCAGGATCACGCTTGGGATCCGCAGTCTCCCCAACCCTAACCGTAAATTGAGTTTTAACACAAACTTTCTTGTGCAACTAAAACGATACCCCGTCCTTACAGTGCACAGAAAGCCAGTAGGCAAGCTATACCGATGGCCCACTCAGTCTGTTTCACCAAGCTAGGCTACACCGACGCCCAGGATCCCACCTGGGAAGCCCAGTCTCCCCAACCCTAACCCTAACTTGAGTCTTAACCCTAATTTTCTTGTGCAAGTGAAACATCCCTCCGTCCATACGGTTTAGAAAAAGTCAGTAGGCAAGCCATACCGATTGCCATCTCAATCTGTTCCACCAAGCTAGCCTTCACAAAGGCCCTGGTTGCTGCCTGGGAAGCACAGTCTCCCCAACCCAGCCCTAACTTGGGTATTAATCCTAATTTTCCTGTGCAACTGAAACATCCCCTCGTCCATGCACCGTACAAAAAGACAGTAGGCAAGCCATCCCGATTGCCAACTCAATGTGTTCCACCAAGCTAGCCTTCACAGAGGCCCTGGTTGCTACCTGGGAAGCACAGTCTCCCCAACCCAGCCCTAACTTGAGTCTTCTTAACCCTAATTTTCTTGTGCAAGTGAAACATCCCCCCGTCCATACGGTTTAGAAAAAGTCAGTAGGCAAGCGAACCCGATTGCCAACTCAATCTGTTCCAACAAGCTAGCCTTCACAGAGGCCCTGGTTGCTGCCTGGGAAGCACAGTCTCCCCAACCCAGCCCTAATTTGGGTATTAATCCTAATTTTCCTGTGCAACTGAAACATCCCCTCGTCCATACAGCGTACAAAAAGACAGTAGGCAAGCAATCCTGATGGCCCACTCAGTCTGTTTCACCAGGCTCGGCTTCATCGAGGCCGTAGTTCCTGCCTGGGAAGCCCTGCCTCCATAACCCTAACCCTAATTTGGGTGTTAATGCTAATGTTCTTCTGCAATGGAAACATCCCCCCATGGATACGGTGTACTAAAACGAAGTAGGGAAGCCATCCTGGTGGCCCACTCCAGTCTGTTTCACCAAGCTAGGCTTCACAGAGGATCTTGTTCCCTCCAGGGAAGCCTAGCCTCCCCAACCTTACCCCTAACTAGAGTCTTGGCCCTAATTTTCTTGTGCAACTGAAACATTCCCCTGTCCAAACGGTGTACAAAAAGAAAGTAGGCAAGCTATCCCGATGGCCCACTCAGTCTTTTTCAACAAGCTAGGCTGCACCGAAGCCCAGGATCACGCTTCGGATCCGCAGTCTCCCCAACCCTAACCCTAACTTGAGTTTTTACACAAATTTTCTTGTGCAACTGAAACGATACCCCGTCCTTACAGTGCACAGAAAGCCAGTAGGAAAGCTATCCCGATGGCCCACTCAGTCTGTTTCACCAAGCTAGGCTACACCGAAGCCCAGGATCCCGCCTGGGAAGCCCAGTCTCCCCAACCCTAACCCTAACTTGAGTCTTAACCCTAATTTTCTTGTGCAAGTGAAACATCCCTCCGTCCATACGGTTTAGAAAAAGTCAGTAGGCAAGCCATCCCGATTGCCAACTCAATCTGTTCCACCAAGCTAGCCTTCACAGAGGCCCTGGTTGCTGCCTGGGAAGCACAGTCTCCCCAACCCAGCCCTCACTTGGGTATTAATCCTAATTTTCCTGTGCAACTGAAACATCCCCTTGTCCATACAGCGTACAAAAAGACAGTAGGCAAGCAATCCTGATGGCCCACTCAGTCTGTTTCACCAGGCTCGGCTTCATCGAGTCCGTAGTTCCTGCCTGGGAAGCCCAGCCTCCATAACCCTAACGCTAATTTGGGTGTTAATGCTAATGTTCTTCTGCAATGGAAACATCCCCCCATGGATAAGGTGTACTAAAACGGAGTAGGGAAGCCATCCTGGTGGCCCACTCAAGTCTGTTTCACCAAGCTAGGCTTCACAGAAGGTCTGGTTCCCTCCAGTGAAGCCTAGACTCCCCAACCTTACCCCTAACTAGAGTCTTGGCCCTAATTTTCTTGTCAACTGAAACATTCCCCCGTCCAAACGGTGTACAAAAAGAAAGTAGGCAAGCTATCCCGATGGCCCACTCAGTCTGTTTCACCAAGCTAGGCTGCACCGAAGCCCAGGATCACGCTTGGGATCCGCAGTCTCCCCAACCCTAACCGTAACTTGAGTTTTAACACAAATTTTCTTGTGCAACTGAAACGATACCCCGTCCTTACAGTGCACAGAAAGCCAGGAGGCAAGCTATCCCGATGGCCCACTCAGTCTGTTTCACCAAGCTAGGCTACACCGACGCCCAGGATACCACCTGGGAAGCCCAGTGTCCACAACCCAGCCCTAACTTGAGTCTTCTTAACCCTAATTTTCTTGTGCAAGTGAAACATCCCCCCGTCCATACGGTTTAGAAAAAGTCAGTAGGCAAGCGAACCCGATTGCCAACTCAATCTGTTCCAACAAGCTAGCCTTCACAGAGGCCCTGGTTCCTGCCTGGGAAGCACAGTCTCCACAACCCAGCCCTCACTTGGGTATTAATCCTAATTTTCCAGTGCAACTGAAACATCCCCTCGTCCATACAGCGTACAAAAAGACAGTAGGCAAGCAATCGTGATGGCCCACTCAGTCTGTTTCACCAGGTTCGGCTTCATCGAGGCCGTAGTTCCTGCCTGGGAAGCCCAGCCTCCATAACCCTAACCCTAACTTGGGTGTTAATGCTAATGTTCTTCTGCAATGGAAACATCCCCCCATGGATACGGTGTACTAAAACGGAGTAGGGAAGCCATCCTGGTGGCCCACTCAAGTCTGTTTCACCAAGCTATGCTTCACAGAAGGTCTGGTTCCCTCCAGGGAAGCCTAGACTCCCCAACCTTACCCCTAACTAGAGTCTTGGCCCTAATTTTCTTGTCAACTGAAACATTCCCCCATCCAAACGGTGTACAAAAAGAAAGTAGGCAAGCTATCCCGATGGCCCACTCAGTCTGTTTCACCAAGCTAGGCTGCACCGAAGCCCAGGATCACGCTTGGGATCCGCAGTCTCCCCAACCCTAACCCTTACTTGAGTTTTAACACAAATTTTCTTGTGCAACTGAAATGATACCCCTTCCTTACAGTGCACAGAAAGCCAGTAGGAAAGCTATCCCGATGGCCCACTCAGTCTTTTTCACCAAGCTAGGCTACACCGACGCCCATGATCCCGCCTGGGAAGCCCAGTCTCCCCAACCCTAACCCTAACTTGAGTCTTAACCCTAATTTTCTTGTGCAAGTGAAACATCACTCCGTCCATACGGTTTAGAAAAAGTCAGTAGGCAAGCCATCCCGACTGCCAACTCAATCTGTTCCACCAAGCTAGCCTTCACAGAGGCCCTGGTTGCTGCCTGGGAAGCACAGTCTCCCCAACCCAGCCCTAACTTGGGTATTAATCCTAATTTTCCTGTGCAACTGAAACATCCCCTTGTCCATACAGCGTACAAAAAGACAGTAGGCAAGCAATCCTGATGGCCCACTCAGTCTGTTTCACCAGGCTCGGCTTCATCGAGGCCATAGTTCCTGCCTGGGAAGCCCAGCCTCCATAACCCTAACCCTAATTTGGGTCTTAATGCTAATGTTCTTCTGCAATGGAAACATCCCCCCATGGATACGGTGTACTAAAACGGAGTAGGGAAGCCATCCTGGTGGCCCATTCCAGTCTGTTTCACCAAGCTAGGCTTCACAGAGGGTCTGGTTCCCTCCAGGGAAGCCTAGCCTCCCCAACATTACCCCTAACTAGAGTCTTGGCCCTAATTTTCTTGTGCAACTGAAACATTCCCCTGTCCAAACGGTGTACAAAAAGAAAGTAGGCAAGCTATCCCGATGGCCCACTCAGTCTTTTTCACCAAGCTAGGCTGCACCGAAGCCCAGGATCACGCTTCGGATCCGCAGTCTCCCCAACCCTAACCCTAACTTTAATTTTTACACAAATTTTCTTGTGCAACTGAAACGATACCCCGTCCTTACAGTGCACAGAAAGACAGTAGGAAAGCTATCCCGATGGCCCACTCAGTCTGTTTCACCAAGCTAGGCTACACCGAAGCCCAGGATCCCGCCTGGGAAGCCCAGTCTCCCCAACCCTAACCCTAACTTGAGTCTTAACCCTAATTTTCTTGTGCAAGTGAAACATCCCTCCGTCCATACGGTTTAGAAAAAGTCAGTAGGCAAGCCATCCCGATTGCCAACTCAATCTGTTCCAACAAGCTAGCCTTCACAGAGGCCCTGGTTGCTGCCTGGGAAGCACAGTCTCCCCAACCCAGCCCTCACTTGGGTATTAATCCTAATTTTCCTGTGCAACTGAAACATCCCCTCGTCCATACAGCATACAAAAAGACAGTAGGCAAGCAATCCTGATGGCCCACTCAGTCTGTTTCACCAGGCTCGGCTTCATCGAGTCCGTAGTTCCTGCCTGGGAAGCCCAGCCTCCATAACCCTAACCCTAATTTGGGTCTTAATGCTAATATTCTTCTGCAATGGAAACATCCCCCCATGGATACGGTGTACTAAAACGGAGTAGGGAAGCCATCCTGTTGGGCCACTCAAGTCTATTTCACCAAGCTAGGCTTCACAGAGGGTCTGGTTCCCTCCAGGGAAGCCTAGCCTCCCCAACCTTACCCCTAACTAGAGTCTTGGCCCTAATTTTCTTGTGCAACTGAAACATTCCCCCGTCCAAACGGTGTACAAAAAGAAAGTAGGCAAGCTATCCCGATGGCCCACTCAGTCTGTTTCACCAAGCTAGGCTGCACCGAAGCCCAGGATCACGCTTGGGATCCGCAGTCTCCCCAACCCTAACCCTAACTTGAGTTTTAACACAAATTTTCTTGTGCAACTGAAACGATACCCCGTCCTTACAGTGCACAGAAAGCCAGTAGGCAAGCTATCCCGATGGCCCACTCAGTCTGTTTCACCAAGCTAGGCTACACCGACGCCCAGGATCCCACCTGGGAAGCCCAGTCTCCCCAACCCTAACCCTAACTTGAGTCTTAACCCTAATTTTCTTGTGCAAGTGAAACATCACTCCGTCCATACGGTTTAGAAAAAGTCAGTAGGCAAGCCATCCCGACTGCCAACTCAATCTGTTCCACCAAGCTAGCCTTCACAGAGGCCCTGGTTGCTGCCTGGGAAGCACAGTCTCCCCAACCCAGCCCTAACTTGGGTATTAATCCTAATTTTCCTGTGCAACTGAAACATCCCCTTGTCCATACAGCGTACAAAAAGACAGTAGGCAAGCAATCCTGATGGCCCACTCAGTCTGTTTCACCAGGCTCGGCTTCATCGAGGCCATAGTTCCTGCCTGGGAAGCCCAGCCTCCATAACCCTAACCCTAATTTGGGTGTTAATGCTAATGTTCTTCTGCAATGGAAACATCCCCCCATGGATACGGTGTACTAAAACGGAGTAGGGAAGCCATCCTGGTGGCCCATTCCAGTCTGTTTCACCAAGCTAGGCTTCACAGAGGGTCTGGTTCCCTCCAGGGAAGCCTAGCCTCCCCAACCTTACCCCTAACTAGAGTCTTGGCCCTAATTTTCTTGTGCAACTGAAACATTCCCCTGTCCAAACGGTGTACAAAAAGAAAGTAGGCAAGCTATCCCGATGGCCCACTCAGTCTTTTTCACCAAGCTAGGCTGCACCGAAGCCCAGGATCACGCTTCGGATCCGCAGTCTCCCCAACCCTAACCCTAACTTTAATTTTTACACAAATTTTCTTGTGCAACTGAAACGATACCCCGTCCTTACAGTGCACAGAAAGACAGTAGGAAAGCTATCCCGATGGCCCACTCAGTCTGTTTCACCAAGCTAGGCTACACCGAAGCCCAGGATCCCGCCTGGGAAGCCCAGTCTCCCCAACCCTAACCCTAACTTGAGTCTTAACCCTAATTTTCTTGTGCAAGTGAAACATCCCTCCGTCCATACGGTTTAGAAAAAGTCAGTAGGCAAGCCATCCCGATTGCCAACTCAATCTGTTCCAACAAGCTAGCCTTCACAGAGGCCCTGGTTGCTGCCTGGGAAGCACAGTCTCCCCAACCCAGCCCTCACTTGGGTATTAATCCTAATTTTCCTGTGCAACTGAAACATCCCCTCGTCCATACAGCGTACAAAAAGACAGTAGGCAAGCAATCCTGATGGCCCACTCAGTCTGTTTCACCAGGCTCGGCTTCATCGAGTCCGTAGTTCCTGCCTGGGAAGCCCAGCCTCCATAACCCTAACCCTAATTTGGGTCTTAATGCTAATATTCTTCTGCAATGGAAACATCCCCCCATGGATACGGTGTACTAAAACGGAGTAGGGAAGCCATCCTGTTGGGCCACTCAAGTCTATTTCACCAAGCTAGGCTTCACAGAGGGTCTGGTTCCCTCCAGGGAAGCCTAGCCTCCCCAACCTTACCCCTAACTAGAGTCTTGGCCCTAATTTTCTTGTGCAACTGAAACATTCCCCCGTCCAAACGGTGTACAAAAAGAAAGTAGGCAAGCTATCCCGATGGCCCACTCAGTCTGTTTCACCAAGCTAGGCTGCACCGAAGCCCAGGATCACGCTTGGGATCCGCAGTCTCCCCAACCCTAACCCTAACTTGAGTTTTAACACAAATTTTCTTGTGCAACTGAAACGATACCCCGTCCTTACAGTGCACAGAAAGCCAGTAGGCAAGCTATCCCGATGGCCCACTCAGTCTGTTTCACCAAGCTAGGCTACACCGACGCCCAGGATCCCACCTGGGAAGCCCAGTCTCCCCAACCCTAACCCTAACTTGAGTCTTAACCCTAATTTTCTTGTGCAAATGAAACATCCCCCCGTCCATACGGTTTAGAAAAAGTCAGTAGGCAAGCCATCCCGATTGCCAACTCAATGTGTTCCACCAAGCTAGCCTTCACAGAGGCCCTGGTTGCTACCTGGGAAGCACAGTCTCCCCAACCCAGCCCTAACTTGAGTCTTCTTAACCCTAATTTTCTTGTGCAAGTGAAACATCCCCCCGTCCATACGGTTTAGAAAAAGTCAGTAGGCAAGCGAACCCGATTGCCAACTCAATCTGTTCCAACAAGCTAGCCTTCACAGAGGCCCTGGTTCCTGCCTGGGAAGCACAGTCTCCACAACCCAGCCCTCACTTGGGTATTAATCCTAATTTTCCTGTGCAACTGAAACATCCCCTCGTCCATACAGCGTACAAAAAGACAGTAGGCAAGCAATCCTGATGGCCCACTCAGTCTGTTTCACCAGGCTCGGCTTCATCGAGTCCGTAGTTCCTGCCTGGGAAGCCCAGCCTCCATAACCCTAACGCTAATTTGGGTGTTAATGCTAATGTTCTTCTGCAATGGAAACATCCCCCCATGGATACGGTGTACTAAAACGGAGTAGGGAAGCCATCCTGGTGGCCCACTCAAGTCTGTTTCACCAAGCTAGGCTTCACAGAAGGTCTGGTTCCCTCCAGGGAAGCCTAGACTCCCCAACCTTACCCCTAACTAGAGTCTTGGCCCTAATTTTCTTGTCAATTGAAACATTCCCCCGTCCAAACGGTGTACAAAAAGAAAGTAGGCAAGCTATCCCGATGGCCCACTCAGTCTGTTTCACCAAGCTAGGCTGCACCGAAGCCCAGGATCACGCTTGCGATCCGCAGTCTCCCCAACCCTAACCGTAACTTGAGTTTTAACACAAATTTTCTTGTGCAACTGAAACGATACCCCGTCCTTACAGTGCACAGAAAGCCAGTAGGCAAGCTATCCCGATGGCCCACTCATTCTGTTTCACCAAGCTAGGCTACACCGACGCCCAGGATCCCACCTGGGAAGCCCAGTCTCCCCAACCCTAACCCTAACTTGAGTCTTAACCCTAATCTTCTTGTGCAAGTGAAACATCCCCCCGTCCATACGGTTTAGAAAAAGTCAGTAGGCAAGCGAACCCGATTGCCAACTCAATCTGTTCCAACAAGCTAGCCTTCACAGAGGCCCTGGTTCCTGCCTGGGAAGCACAGTCTCCACAACCCAGCCCTCACTTGGGTATTAATCCTAATTTTCCTGTGCAACTGAAACATCCCCTCGTCCATACAGTGTACAAAAAGACAGTAGGCAAGCAATCCCGATGCCCACTCAGTCTATTTCACCAGGCTCGGCTTCATCGAGGCCGTAGTTCCTTCCTGGGAAGCCCAGCCTCCATAACCCTAACCCTAATTTGGGTGTTAATGCTAATGTTCTTCTGCAATGGAAACATCCCCCCATGGATAAGGTGTACTAAAACGGAGTAGGGAAGCCATCCTGGTGGCCCACTCAAGTCTGTTTCACCAAGCTAGGCTTCACAGAAGGTCTGGTTCCCTCCAGGGAAGCCTAGACTCCCCAACCTTACCCCTAACTAGAGTCTTGGCCCTAATTTTCTTGTCAACTGAAACATTCCCCCGTCCAAACGGTGTACAAAAAGAAAGTAGGCAAGCTATCCCGATGGCCCACTCAGTCTGTTTCACCAAGCTAGGCTGCACCGAAGCCCAGGATCACGCTTGGGATCCGCAGTCTCCCCAACCCTAACCATAAATTGAGTTTTAACACAAACTTTCTTGTGCAACTAAAACGATACCCCGTCCTTACAGTGCACAGAAAGCCAGTAGGCAAGCTATCCCGATGGCCCACTCAGTCTGTTTCACCAAGCTAGGCTACACCGACGCCCAGGATCCCACCTGGGAAGCCCAGTCTCCCCAACCCTAACCCTAACTTGAGTCTTAACCCTAATTTTCTTGTGCAAGTGAAACATCCCTCCGTCCATACGGTTTAGAAAAAGTCAGTAGGCAAACCATACCGATTGCCAACTCAATCTGTTCCACCAAGCTAGCCTTCACAAAGGCCCTGGTTGCTGCCTGGGAAGCACAGTCTCCCCAACCCAGCCCTATCTTGGGTATTAATCCTAATTTTCCTGTGCAACTGAAACATCCCCTCGTCCATACAGCGTACAAAAAGACAGTAGGCAAGCAATCCTGATGGCCCACTCAGTCTGTTTCACCAGGCTCGGCTTCATCGAGTCCGTAGTTCCTGCCTGGGAAGCCCAGCCTCCATAACCCTAACCCTAATTTGGGTCTTAATGCTAATATTCTTCTGCAATGGAAACATCCCCCCATGGATACGGTGTACTAAAACGGAGTAGGGAAGCCATCCTGTTGGGCCACTCAAGTCTATTTCACCAAGCTAGGCTTCACAGAGGGTCTGGTTCCCTCCAGGGAAGCCTAGCCTCCCCAACCTTACCCCTAACTAGAGTCTTGGCCCTAATTTTCTTGTGCAACTGAAACATTCCCCCGTCCAAACGGTGTACAAAAAGAAAGTAGGCAAGCTATCCCGATGGCCCACTCAGTCTGTTTCACCAAGCTAGGCTGCACCGAAGCCCAGGATCACGCTTGGGATCCGCAGTCTCCCCAACCCTAACCCTAACTTGAGTTTTAACACAAATTTTCTTGTGCAACTGAAACGATACCCCGTCCTTACAGTGCACAGAAAGCCAGTAGGCAAGCTATCCCGATGGCCCACTCAGTCTGTTTCACCAAGCTAGGCTACACCGACGCCCAGGATCCCACCTGGGAAGCCCAGTCTCCCCAACCCTAACCCTAACTTGAGTCTTAACCCTAATTTTCTTGTGCAAGTGAAACATCACTCCGTCCATACGGTTTAGAAAAAGTCAGTAGGCAAGCCATCCCGACTGCCAACTCAATCTGTTCCACCAAGCTAGCCTTCACAGAGGCCCTGGTTGCTGCCTGGGAAGCACAGTCTCCCCAACCCAGCCCTAACTTGGGTATTAATCCTAATTTTCCTGTGCAACTGAAACATCCCCTTGTCCATACAGCGTACAAAAAGACAGTAGGCAAGCAATCCTGATGGCCCACTCAGTCTGTTTCACCAGGCTCGGCTTCATCGAGGCCATAGTTCCTGCCTGGGAAGCCCAGCCTCCATAACCCTAACCCTAATTTGGGTGTTAATGCTAATGTTCTTCTGCAATGGAAACATCCCCCCATGGATACGGTGTACTAAAACGGAGTAGGGAAGCCATCCTGGTGGCCCATTCCAGTCTGTTTCACCAAGCTAGGCTTCACAGAGGGTCTGGTTCCCTCCAGGGAAGCCTAGCCTCCCCAACCTTACCCCTAACTAGAGTCTTGGCCCTAATTTTCTTGTGCAACTGAAACATTCCCCTGTCCAAACGGTGTACAAAAAGAAAGTAGGCAAGCTATCCCGATGGCCCACTCAGTCTTTTTCACCAAGCTAGGCTGCACCGAAGCCCAGGATCACGCTTCGGATCCGCAGTCTCCCCAACCCTAACCCTAACTTTAATTTTTACACAAATTTTCTTGTGCAACTGAAACGATACCCCGTCCTTACAGTGCACAGAAAGACAGTAGGAAAGCTATCCCGATGGCCCACTCAGTCTGTTTCACCAAGCTAGGCTACACCGAAGCCCAGGATCCCGCCTGGGAAGCCCAGTCTCCCCAACCCTAACCCTAACTTGAGTCTTAACCCTAATTTTCTTGTGCAAGTGAAACATCCCTCCGTCCATACGGTTTAGAAAAAGTCAGTAGGCAAGCCATCCCGATTGCCAACTCAATCTGTTCCAACAAGCTAGCCTTCACAGAGGCCCTGGTTGCTGCCTGGGAAGCACAGTCTCCCCAACCCAGCCCTCACTTGGGTATTAATCCTAATTTTCCTGTGCAACTGAAACATCCCCTCGTCCATACAGCGTACAAAAAGACAGTAGGCAAGCAATCCTGATGGCCCACTCAGTCTGTTTCACCAGGCTCGGCTTCATCGAGTCCGTAGTTCCTGCCTGGGAAGCCCAGCCTCCATAACCCTAACCCTAATTTGGGTCTTAATGCTAATATTCTTCTGCAATGGAAACATCCCCCCATGGATACGGTGTACTAAAACGGAGTAGGGAAGCCATCCTGTTGGGCCACTCAAGTCTATTTCACCAAGCTAGGCTTCACAGAGGGTCTGGTTCCCTCCAGGGAAGCCTAGCCTCCCCAACCTTACCCCTAACTAGAGTCTTGGCCCTAATTTTCTTGTGCAACTGAAACATTCCCCCGTCCAAACGGTGTACAAAAAGAAAGTAGGCAAGCTATCCCGATGGCCCACTCAGTCTGTTTCACCAAGCTAGGCTGCACCGAAGCCCAGGATCACGCTTGGGATCCGCAGTCTCCCCAACCCTAACCCTAACTTGAGTTTTAACACAAATTTTCTTGTGCAACTGAAACGATACCCCGTCCTTACAGTGCACAGAAAGCCAGTAGGCAAGCTATCCCGATGGCCCACTCAGTCTGTTTCACCAAGCTAGGCTACACCGACGCCCAGGATCCCACCTGGGAAGCCCAGTCTCCCCAACCCTAACCCTAACTTGAGTCTTAACCCTAATTTTCTTGTGCAAATGAAACATCCCCCCGTCCATACGGTTTAGAAAAAGTCAGTAGGCAAGCCATCCCGATTGCCAACTCAATGTGTTCCACCAAGCTAGCCTTCACAGAGGCCCTGGTTGCTACCTGGGAAGCACAGTCTCCCCAACCCAGCCCTAACTTGAGTCTTCTTAACCCTAATTTTCTTGTGCAAGTGAAACATCCCCCCGTCCATACGGTTTAGAAAAAGTCAGTAGGCAAGCGAACCCGATTGCCAACTCAATCTGTTCCAACAAGCTAGCCTTCACAGAGGCCCTGGTTCCTGCCTGGGAAGCACAGTCTCCACAACCCAGCCCTCACTTGGGTATTAATCCTAATTTTCCTGTGCAACTGAAACATCCCCTCGTCCATACAGCGTACAAAAAGACAGTAGGCAAGCAATCCTGATGGCCCACTCAGTCTGTTTCACCAGGCTCGGCTTCATCGAGTCCGTAGTTCCTGCCTGGGAAGCCCAGCCTCCATAACCCTAACGCTAATTTGGGTGTTAATGCTAATGTTCTTCTGCAATGGAAACATCCCCCCATGGATACGGTGTACTAAAACGGAGTAGGGAAGCCATCCTGGTGGCCCACTCAAGTCTGTTTCACCAAGCTAGGCTTCACAGAAGGTCTGGTTCCCTCCAGGGAAGCCTAGACTCCCCAACCTTACCCCTAACTAGAGTCTTGGCCCTAATTTTCTTGTCAATTGAAACATTCCCCCGTCCAAACGGTGTACAAAAAGAAAGTAGGCAAGCTATCCCGATGGCCCACTCAGTCTGTTTCACCAAGCTAGGCTGCACCGAAGCCCAGGATCACGCTTGCGATCCGCAGTCTCCCCAACCCTAACCGTAACTTGAGTTTTAACACAAATTTTCTTGTGCAACTGAAACGATACCCCGTCCTTACAGTGCACAGAAAGCCAGTAGGCAAGCTATCCCGATGGCCCACTCATTCTGTTTCACCAAGCTAGGCTACACCGACGCCCAGGATCCCACCTGGGAAGCCCAGTCTCCCCAACCCTAACCCTAACTTGAGTCTTAACCCTAATCTTCTTGTGCAAGTGAAACATCCCCCCGTCCATACGGTTTAGAAAAAGTCAGTAGGCAAGCGAACCCGATTGCCAACTCAATCTGTTCCAACAAGCTAGCCTTCACAGAGGCCCTGGTTCCTGCCTGGGAAGCACAGTCTCCACAACCCAGCCCTCACTTGGGTATTAATCCTAATTTTCCTGTGCAACTGAAACATCCCCTCGTCCATACAGTGTACAAAAAGACAGTAGGCAAGCAATCCCGATGCCCACTCAGTCTATTTCACCAGGCTCGGCTTCATCGAGGCCGTAGTTCCTTCCTGGGAAGCCCAGCCTCCATAACCCTAACCCTAATTTGGGTGTTAATGCTAATGTTCTTCTGCAATGGAAACATCCCCCCATGGATAAGGTGTACTAAAACGGAGTAGGGAAGCCATCCTGGTGGCCCACTCAAGTCTGTTTCACCAAGCTAGGCTTCACAGAAGGTCTGGTTCCCTCCAGGGAAGCCTAGACTCCCCAACCTTACCCCTAACTAGAGTCTTGGCCCTAATTTTCTTGTCAACTGAAACATTCCCCCGTCCAAACGGTGTACAAAAAGAAAGTAGGCAAGCTATCCCGATGGCCCACTCAGTCTGTTTCACCAAGCTAGGCTGCACCGAAGCCCAGGATCACGCTTGGGATCCGCAGTCTCCCCAACCCTAACCATAAATTGAGTTTTAACACAAACTTTCTTGTGCAACTAAAACGATACCCCGTCCTTACAGTGCACAGAAAGCCAGTAGGCAAGCTATCCCGATGGCCCACTCAGTCTGTTTCACCAAGCTAGGCTACACCGACGCCCAGGATCCCACCTGGGAAGCCCAGTCTCCCCAACCCTAACCCTAACTTGAGTCTTAACCCTAATTTTCTTGTGCAAGTGAAACATCCCTCCGTCCATACGGTTTAGAAAAAGTCAGTAGGCAAGCCATACCGATTGCCAACTCAATCTGTTCCACCAAGCTAGCCTTCACAAAGGCCCTGGTTGCTGCCTGGGAAGCACAGTCTCCCCAACCCAGCCCTATCTTGGGTATTAATCCTAATTTTCCTGTGCAACTGAAACATCCCCTCGTCCATACAGCGTACAAAAAGACAGTAGGCAAGCAATCCCGATGGCCCACTCAGTCTGTTTCACCAAGCTAGGCTGCACCGAAGCCCAGGATCACGCTTGGGATCCGCAGTCTCCCCAACCCTAACCCTAACTTGAGTTTTAACACAAATTTTCTTGTGCAACTGAAACGATACCCCGTCCTTACAGTGCACAGAAAGCCAGTAGGCAAGCTATCCCGATGGCCCACTCAGTCTGTTTCACCAAGCTAGGCTACACCGACGCCCAGGATCCCACCTGGGAAGCCCAGTCTCCCCAACCCTAACCCTAACTTGAGTCTTAACCCTAATTTTCTTGTGCAAATGAAACATCCCCCCGTCCATACGGTTTAGAAAAAGTCAGTAGGCAAGCCATCCCGATTGCCAACTCAATGTGTTCCACCAAGCTAGCCTTCACAGAGGCCCTGGTTGCTACCTGGGAAGCACAGTCTCCCCAACCCAGCCCTAACTTGAGTCTTCTTAACCCTAATTTTCTTGTGCAAGTGAAACATCCCCCCGTCCATACGGTTTAGAAAAAGTCAGTAGGCAAGCGAACCCGATTGCCAACTCAATCTGTTCCAACAAGCTAGCCTTCACAGAGGCCCTGGTTCCTGCCAGGGAAGCACAGTCTCCACAACCCAGCCCTCACTTGGGTATTAATCCTAATTTTCCTGTGCAACTGAAACATCCCCTCGTCCATACAGCGTACAAAAAGACAGTAGGCAAGCAATCCTGATGGCCCACTCAGTCTGTTTCACCAGGCTCGGCTTCATCGAGTCCGTAGTTCCTGCCTGGGAAGCCCAGCCTCCATAACCCTAACGCTAATTTGGGTGTTAATGCTAATGTTCTTCTGCAATGGAAACATCCCCCCATGGATACGGTGTACTAAAACGGAGTAGGGAAGCCATCCTGGTGGCCCACTCAAGTCTGTTTCACCAAGCTAGGCTTCACAGAAGGTCTGGTTCCCTCCAGGGAAGCCTAGACTCCCCAACCTTACCCCTAACTAGAGTCTTGGCCCTAATTTTCTTGTCAATTGAAACATTCCCCCGTCCAAACGGTGTACAAAAAGAAAGTAGGCAAGCTATCCCGATGGCCCACTCAGTCTGTTTCACCAAGCTAGGCTGCACCGAAGCCCAGGATCACGCTTGCGATCCGCAGTCTCCCCAACCCTAACCGTAACTTGAGTTTTAACACAAATTTTCTTGTGCAACTGAAACGATACCCCGTCCTTACAGTGCACAGAAAGCCAGTAGGCAAGCTATCCCGATGGCCCACTCATTCTGTTTCACCAAGCTAGGCTACACCGACGCCCAGGATCCCACCTGGGAAGCCCAGTCTCCCCAACCCTAACCCTAACTTGAGTCTTAACCCTAATCTTCTTGTGCAAGTGAAACATCCCCCCGTCCATACGGTTTAGAAAAAGTCAGTAGGCAAGCGAACCCGATTGCCAACTCAATCTGTTCCAACAAGCTAGCCTTCACAGAGGCCCTGGTTCCTGCCTGGGAAGCACAGTCTCCACAACCCAGCCCTCACTTGGGTATTAATCCTAATTTTCCTGTGCAACTGAAACATCCCCTCGTCCATACAGTGTACAAAAAGACAGTAGGCAAGCAATCCCGATGCCCACTCAGTCTATTTCACCAGGCTCGGCTTCATCGAGGCCGTAGTTCCTTCCTGGGAAGCCCAGCCTCCATAACCCTAACCCTAATTTGGGTGTTAATGCTAATGTTCTTCTGCAATGGAAACATCCCCCCATGGATAAGGTGTACTAAAACGGAGTAGGGAAGCCATCCTGGTGGCCCACTCAAGTCTGTTTCACCAAGCTAGGCTTCACAGAAGGTCTGGTTCCCTCCAGGGAAGCCTAGACTCCCCAACCTTACCCCTAACTAGAGTCTTGGCCCTAATTTTCTTGTCAACTGAAACATTCCCCCGTCCAAACGGTGTACAAAAAGAAAGTAGGCAAGCTATCCCGATGGCCCACTCAGTCTGTTTCACCAAGCTAGGCTGCACCGAAGCCCAGGATCACGCTTGGGATCCGCAGTCTCCCCAACCCTAACCATAAATTGAGTTTTAACACAAACTTTCTTGTGCAACTAAAACGATACCCCGTCCTTACAGTGCACAGAAAGCCAGTAGGCAAGCTATCCCGATGGCCCACTCAGTCTGTTTCACCAAGCTAGGCTACACCGACGCCCAGGATCCCACCTGGGAAGCCCAGTCTCCCCAACCCTAACCCTAACTTGAGTCTTAACCCTAATTTTCTTGTGCAAGTGAAACATCCCTCCGTCCATACGGTTTAGAAAAAGTCAGTAGGCAAGCCATACCGATTGCCAACTCAATCTGTTCCACCAAGCTAGCCTTCACAAAGGCCCTGGTTGCTGCCTGGGAAGCACAGTCTCCCCAACCCAGCCCTAACTTGGGTATTAATCCTAATTTTCCTGTGCAACTGAAACATCCCCTCGTCCATGCACCGTACAAAAAGACAGTAGGCAAGCCATCCCGATTGCCAACTCAATGTGTTCCACCAAGCTAGCCTTCACAGAGGCCCTGGTTGCTACCTGGGAAGCACAGTCTCCCCAACCCAGCCCTAACTTGAGTCTTCTTAACCCTAATTTTCTTGTGCAAGTGAAACATCCCCCCGTCCATACGGTTTAGAAAAAGTCAGTAGGCAAGCGAACCCGATTGCCAACTCAATCTGTTCCAACAAGCTAGCCTTCACAGAGGCCCTGGTTCCTGCCTGGGAAGCACAGTCTCCACAACCCAGCCCTCACTTGGGTATTAATCCTAATTTTCCAGTGCAACTGAAACATCCCCTCCTCTATACAGCGTACAAAAAGACAGTAGGCAAGCAATCCTGATGGCCCACTCAGTCTGTTTCACCAGGTTCGGCTTCATCGAGGCCGTAGTTCCTGCCTGGGAAGCCCAGCCTCCATAACCCTAACCCTAACTTGGGTGTTAATGTTAATGTTCTTCTGCAATGGAAACATCCCCCCATGGATACGGTGTACTAAAACGGAGTAGGGAAGCCATCCTGGTGGCCCACTCAAGTCTGTTTCACCAAGCTAGGCTTCACAGAAGGTCTGGTTCCCTCCAGGGAAGCCTAGACTCCCCAACCTTACCCCTAACTAGAGTCTTGGCCCTCATTTTCTTGTCAACTGAAACATTCCCCCGTCCAAACGGTGTACAAAAAGAAAGTAGGCAAGCTATCCCGATGGCCCACTCAGTCTGTTTCACCAAGCTAGGCTGCACCGAAGACCAGGATCACGCTTGGGATCCGCAGTCTCCCCAACCCTAACCCTTACTTGAGTTTTAACACAAATTTTCTTGTGCAACTGAAATGATACCCCGTCCTTACAGTGCACAGAAAGCCAGTAGGAAAGCTATCCCGATGGCCCACTCAGTCTGTTTCACCAAGCTAGGCTACACCGACGCCCATAATCCCGCCTGGGAAGCCCAGTCTCCCCAACCCTAACCCTAACTTGAGTCTTAACCCTAATTTTCTTGTGCAAGTGAAACATCCCCCCGTCCATACGGTTTAGAAAAAGTCAGTAGGCAAGCCATCCCGATTGCCAACTCAATGTGTTACACCAAGCTAGCCTTCACAGAGGCCCTGGTTGCTGCCTGGGAAGCACAGTCTCCCCAACCCAGCCCTAACTTGGGTATTAATCCTAATTTTCCTGTGCAACTGAAACATCCCCTCGTCCATACAGCGTACAAAAAGACAGTAGGCAAGCAATCCTGATGGCCCACTCAGTCTGTTTCACCAGGCTTGGCTTCATCGAGGCCGTAGTTCCTGCCTGGGAAGCCCTGCCTCCATAACCCTAACCCTAATTTGGGTGTTAATGCTAATGTTCTTCTGCAATGGAAACATCCCCCCATGGATACGGTGTACTAAAACGAAGTAGGGAAGCCATCCTGGTGGCCCACTCCAGTCTGTTTCACCAAGCTAGGCTTCACAGAGGATCTTGTTCCCTCCAGGGAAGCCTAGCCTCCCCAACCTTACCCCTAACTAGAGTCTTGGCCCTAATTTTCTTGTGCTACTGAAACATTCCCCTGTCCAAACGGTGTACAAAAAGAAAGTAGGCAAGCTATCCCTATGGCCCACTCAGTCTTTTTCACCAAGCTAGGCTGCACCGAAGCCCAGGATCATGCTTCGGATCCGCAGTCTCCCCAACCCTAACCCTAACTTGAGTTTTTACACAAATTTTCTTGTGCAACTGAAACGATACCCCGTCCTTACAGTGCACAGAAAGCCAGTAGGAAAGCTATCCCGATGGCCCACTCAGTCTGTTTCACCAAGCTAGGCTACACCGAAGCCCAGGATCCCGCCTGGGAAGCCCAGTCTCCCCAACCCTAACCCTAACTTGAGTCTTAACCCTAATTTTCTTGTGCAAGTGAAACATCCCTCCGTCCATACGGTTTAGAAAAAGTCAGTAGGCAAGCCATCCCGATTGCCAACTCAATCTGTTCCACCAAGCTAGCCTTCACAGAGGCCCTGGTTGCTGCCTGGGAAGCACAGTCTCCCCAACCCAGCCCTCACTTGGGTATTAATCCTAATTTTCCTGTGCAACTGAAACATCCCCTTGTCCATACAGCGTACAAAAAGACAGTAGGCAAGCAATCCTGATGGCCCACTCAGTCTGTTTCACCAGGCTCGGCTTCATCGAGTCCGTAGTTCCTGCCTGGGAAGCCCAGCCTACATAACCCTAACGCTAATTTGGGTGTTAATGCTAATGTTCTTCTGCAATGGAAACATCCCCCCATGGATACGGTGTACTAAAACGGAGTAGGGAAGCCATCCTGGTGGCCCACTCAAGTCTGTTTCACCAAGCTAGGCTTCACAGAAGGTCTGGTTCCCTCCAGTGAAGCCTAGACTCCCCAACCTTACCCCTAACTAGAGTCTTGGCCCTAATTTTCTTGTCAACTGAAACATTCCCCCGTCCAAACGGTGTACAAAAAGAAAGTAGGCAAGCTATCCCGATGGCCCACTCAGTCTGTTTCACCAAGCTAGGCTGCACCGAAGCCCAGGATCACGCTTGGGATCCGCAGTCTCCCCAACCCTAACCGTAACTTGAGTTTTAACACAAATTTTCTTGTGCAACTGAAACGATACCCCGTCCTTACAGTGCACAGAAAGCCAGTAGGCAAGCTATCCCGATGGCCCACTCAGTCTGTTTCACCAAGCTAGGCTACACCGACGCCCAGGATCCCACCTGGGAAGCCCAGTCTCCCCAACCCTAACCCTAACTTGAGTCTTAACCCTAATTTTCTTGTGCAAGTGAAACATCCCTCCGTCCATACGGTTTAGAAAAAGTCAGTAGGCAAGCCATCCCGATTGCCAACTCAATCTGTTCCACCAAGCTAGCCTTCACAGAGGCCCTGGTTGCTGCCTGGGAAGCACAGTCTCCCCAACCCAGCCCTCACTTGGGTATTAATCCTAATTTTCCTGTGCAACTGAAACATCCCCTCGTCCATACAGCGTACAAAAAGCCAGTAGGCAAGCTATCCCGATGGCCCACTCAGTCTGTTTCACCAAGCTAGGCTACACCGACTCCCAGGATCCCACCTGGGAAGCCCAGTCTCCCCAACCCTAACCCTAACTTGAGTCTTAACCCTAATTTTCTTGTGCAAATGAAACATCCCCCCGTCCATACGGTTTAGAAAAAGTCAGTAGGCAAGCCATCCCGATTGCCAACTCAATGTGTTCCACCAAGCTAGCCTTCACAGAGGCCCTGGTTGCTACCTGGGAAGCACAGTCTCCCCAACCCAGCCCTAACTTGAGTCTTCTTAACCCTAATTTTCTTGTGCAAGTGAAACATCCCCCCGTCCATACGGTTTAGAAAAAGTCAGTAGGCAAGCGAACCGGATTGCCAACTCAATCTGTTCCAACAAGCTAGCCTTCACAGAGGCCCTGGTTCCTGCCTGGGAAGCACAGTCTCCACAACCCAGCCCTCACTTGGGTATTAATCCTAATTTTCCTGTGCAACTGAAACATCCCCTCGTCCATACAGCGTACAAAAAGACAGTAGGCAAGCAATCCTGATGGCCCACTCAGTCTGTTTCACCAGGCTCGGCTTCATCGAGTCCGTAGTTCCTGCCTGGGAAGCCCAGCCTCCATAACCCTAACGCTAATTTGGGTGTTAATGCTAATGTTCTTCTGCAATGGAAACATCCCCCCATGGATAAGGTGTACTAAAACGGAGTAGGGAAGCCATCCTGGTGGCCCACTCAAGTCTGTTTCACCAAGCTAGGCTTCACAGAAGGTCTGGTTCCCTCCAGGGAAGCCTAGACTCCCCAACCTTACCCCTAACTAGAGTCTTGGCCCTAATTTTCTTGTCAACTGAAACATTCCCCCGTCCAAACGGTGTACAAAAAGAAAGTAGGCAAGCTATCCCGATGGCCCACTCAGTCTGTTTCACCAAGCTAGGCTGCACCGAAGCCCAGGATCACGCTTGGGATCCGCAGTCTCCCCAACCCTAACCGTAACTTGAGTTTTAACACAAATTTTCTTGTGCAACTGAAACGATACCCCGTCCTTACAGTGCACAGAAAGCCAGTAGGCAAGCTATCCCGATGGCCCACTCAGTCTGTTTCACCAAGCTAGGCTACACCGACGCCCAGGATCCCACCTGGGAAGCCCAGTCTCCCCAACCCTAACCCTAACTTGAGTCTTAACCCTAATCTTCTTGTGCAAGTGAAACATCCCCCCGTCCATACGGTTTAGAAAAAGTCAGTAGGCAAGCGAACCCGATTGCCAACTCAATCTGTTCCAACAAGCTAGCCTTCACAGAGGCCCTGGTTCCTGCCTGGGAAGCACAGTCTCCACAACCCAGCCCTCACTTGGGTATTAATCCTAATTTTCCTGTGCAACTGAAACATCCCCTCGTCCATACAGCGTACAAAAAGACAGTAGGCAAGCAATCCTGATGCCCACTCAGTCTGTTTCACCAGGCTCGGCTTCATCGAGGCCGTAGTTCCTTCCTGGGAAGCCCAGCCTCCATAACCCTAACCCTAATTTGGGTGTTAATGCTAATGTACTTCTGCAATGGAAACATCCCCCCATGGATAAGGTGTACTAAAACGGAGTAGGGAAGCCATCCTGGTGGCCCACTCAAGTCTGTTTCACCAAGCTAGGCTTCACAGAAGGTCTGGTTCCCTCCAGGGAAGCCTAGACTCCCCAACCTTACCCCTAACTAGAGTCTTGGCCCTAATTTTCTTGTCAACTGAAACATTCCCCCGTCCAAACGGTGTACAAAAAGAAAGTAGGCAAGCTATCCCGATGGCCCACTCAGTCTGTTTCACCAAGCTAGGCTGCACCGAAGACCAGGATCACGCTTGGGATCCGCAGTCTCCCCAACCCTAACCGTAAATTGAATTTTAACACAAACTTTCTTGTGCAACTGAAACGATACCCCGTCCTTACAGTGCACAGAAAGCCAGTAGGCAAGCTATCCCGATGGCCCACTCAGTCTGTTTCACCAAGCTAGGCTACACCGACGCCCAGGATCCCACCTGGGAAGCCCAGTCTCCCCAACCCTAACCCTAACTTGAGTCTTAACCCTAATTTTCTTGTGCAAGTGAAACATCCCTCCGTCCATACGGTTTAGAAAAAGTCAGTAGGCAAGCGAACCCGATTGCCAACTCAATCTGTTCCACTAAGCTAGCCTTCACAAAGGCCCTGGTTGCTGCCTGGGAAGCACAGTCTCCCCAACCCAGCCCTAACTTGGGTATTAATCCTAATTTTCCTGTGCAACTGAAACATCCCCTCGTCCATGCACCGTACAAAAAGACAGTAGGCAAGCCATCCCGATTGCCAACTCAATGTGTTCCACCAAGCTAGCCTTCACAGAGGCCCTGGTTGCTACCTGGGAAGCACAGTCTCCCCAACCCAGCCCTAACTTGAGTCTTCTTAACCCTAATTTTCTTGTGCAAGTGAAACATCCCTCCGTCCATACGGTTTAGAAAAAGTCAGTAGGCAAGCCATCCCGATTGCCAACTCAATCTGTTCCACCAAGCTATCCTTCACAGAGGCCCTGCTTCCTGCCTGGGAAGCCCGGTCTCACCAACCCTAACCCTAACTTGAGTCTTCTTAACCCTAATTTTCTTGTGCAAGTGAAACATCCCCCTGTCCATACGGTTTAGAAAAAGTCAGTAGGAAAGCCATCCCGATTGCCAACTCAATCTGTTCCACCAAGCTAGCCTTCACAGAGGACCTGGTTGCTGCCTGGGAAGCACAGTCTCCCCAACCCAGCCCTACCTTGGGTATTAATCCTAATTTTCCTGTGCAACTGAAACATCCCCTCGTCCATACAGCGTACAAAAAGACAGTAGGCAAGCAATCCTGATGGCCCACTCAGTCTGTTTCACCAGGCTCGGCTTCATCGAGGCCGTAGTTCCTGCCTGGGAAGCCCAGCCTCCATAACCCTAACCCTAATTTGGGTTTTAATGCTAATGTTCTTCTGCAATGGAAACATACCCCCATGGATACGGTGTATTAAAACGGAGTAGGGAAGCCATCCTGGTGGCCCACTCAAGTCTGTTTCACCAAGCTAGGCTTCACAGAGGGTCTGGTTCCCTCCAGGAAAGCCTAGCCTCCCCAAACTTACCCCTAACTAGAGTCTTGGCCCTAATTTTCTTGTGCAACTGAAACATTCCCCCGTCCAAACGGTGTACAAAAAGAAAGTAGGCAAGCTATCCCGATGGCCCACTCAGTCTGTTTCACCAAGCTAGGCTGCACCGAAGCCCAGGATCACGCTTGGGATCCGCAGTCTCCCCAACCCTAACCCTAACTTGAGTTTTTACACAAATTTTCTTGTGCAACTGAAACGATACCGCGTCCTCACAGTGCACAGAAAGCCAGTAGGAAAGCTATCCCGATGGCCCACTCAGTCTGTTTCACCAAGCTAGGCTACACCGAAGCCCAGGATCCTGCCTGGGAAGCCCAGCCTCCATAACCCTAACCCTAATTTGGGTCTTAATGCTAATGTACTTCTGCAACGGGAACATCCCCCCATGGACACGATCTAATAAAACGGAGTAGGGAAGCCATCCTGGTGGCCAACACAAGTCTGTTTCACCAAGCTAGGCTTCACAGAGGGTCTGGTTCCCTCCAGGGAAGCCTAGCCTCCCCAACCTTAACCCTAACTAGAGTCTTGTCCCTAATTTTCTTGTGCAACTGAAACATTCCCCCGTCCAAACGGTGTACAAAAAGAAAGTAGGCAAGCTATCCCGATGGCCCACTCAGTCTTTTTCACCAAGCTAGGCTGCACCGAAGCCCAGGATCACGCTTGGGATCCGCAGTCTCCCCAACCCTAACCCTAACTTGAGTTTTAACACAAATTTTCTTGTGCAACTGAAACAATACCCCGTCCTTACAGTGCACAGAAAGCCAGTAGGAAAGCTATCCCGATGGCCCACTCAGTCTGTTTCACCAAGCTAGGCTACACCGAAGCCCAGGATCCCGCCTGGGAAGCCCAGTCTCCCCAACCCTAACCCTAACTTGAGTCTTAACCCTAATTTTCTTGTGTAAGTGAAACACCCTCCCGTCCTTACGGTTTAGAAAAAGGCAGTAGGCAAGCCATCCCGATTGCCAACTCAATCTGTTCCACCAAGCTAGCCTTCACAGAGGCCCTGCTTCCTGCCTGGGAAGCCCGGTCTCACCAACCCTAACCCTAACTTGAGTCTTTTTAACCCTAATTTTCTTGTGCTAGTGAAACCTCCCCCCGTCCATACGGTTTAGAAAAAGTCAGTAGGCAAGCGAACCCGATTGCCAACTCAATCTGTTCCACCAAACTAGCCTTCACAGAGGCCCTGGTTCCTGCCTGGGAAGCACAGTCTCCCCAACCCAGCCCTCACTTGGGTATTAATCCTAATTTTCCTGTGCAACTGAAACATCCCCTTGTCCATACAGCGTACAAAAAGACAGTAGGCAAGCAATCCTGATGGCCCACTCAGTCTGTTTCACCAGGCTCGGCTTCATCGAGGCCGTAGTTCCTGCCTGGGCAGCCCTGCCTCCATAACCCTAACCCTAATTTGGGTTTTAATGCTAATGTTCTTCTGCATTGGAAACATCCCCCCATGGATTCGGTGTATTAAAACGGAGTAGGGAAGCCATCCTGGTGGCCCACTCAAGTCTGTTTCACCAAGCTAGGCTTCACAGAGGGTCTGGTTCCCTCCAGGAAGGCCTAGCCTCCCCAACCTTACCCCTAACTAGAGTCTTGGCCCTAATTTTCTTATGCAACTGAAACATTCCCCCGTCCAAACGGTGTACAAAAGGAAAGTAGGCAAGCTATCCCGATGGCCCACTCAGTCTTTTTCACCAAGCTGGGCTTCACCGAAGCCCAGGATCACGTTTGGGATCCGCAGTCTCCCCAACCCTAACCCTAACTTGAGTTTTTACACAAATTTTCTTGTGCAACTGAAACGATACCGCGTCCTCACAGTGCACAGAAAGCCAGTAGGAAAGCTATCCCGATGGCCCACTCAGTCTGTTTCACCAAGCTAGGCTACACCGAAGCCCAGGATCCCGCCTGGGAAGCCCAGCCTCCATAACCCTAACCCTAATTTGGGTCTTAATGCTAATGTACTTCTGCAACGGGAACATCCCCCCATGGACACGATGTACTAAAACGGAGTAGGGAAGCCATCCTGGTGGCCCACTCAAGTCTGTTTCACCAAGCTAGGCTTCACAAAGGGTCTGGTTCCCTCCAGGGAAGCCTAGCCTCCCCAACCTTAACCCTAACTAGAGTCTTGGCCCTAATTTTCTTGTGCAACTGAAAAATTCCCCCGTCCAAACGGTGTACAAAAGGAAAGTAGGGAAGCTATCCCGATGGCCCACTCAGTCTTTTTCACCAAGCTGGGCTGCACCGAAGCCCAGGATTACGCTTGGGATCCGCAGTCTCCCCAACCCTAACCCTAACTTGAGTTTTTACACAAATTTTCTTGTGCAACTGAAATGATATCCTTTCCTTACAGTGCACAGAAAGCCAGAAGGAAAGCTATCCCGATGGCCCACTCAGTCTGTTTCACCAAGCTAGGCTACACCGAAGGCCAGGATCCCGCCTGGGAAGCCCAGTCTCCCCAACCCTAACCCTAACTTGAGTCTTAACCCTAATTTTCTTGTGTAAGTGAAACATCCTCCCGTCCTTACGGTTTAGAAAAAGGCAGTAGGCAAGCCATCCTGATTGCCAACTCAGTCTGTTCCACCAAGCTAGCCTTCACAGAGGACCTGGTTCCTGCCTGGGAAGCCCGGTCTCACCAACCCTAACCCTAACTTGAGTCTTCTTAACCCTAATTTTCTTGTGCAAGTGAAACATCCCCCCGTCCATACGGTTTAGAAAAATTCAGTAGGCAAGCGAACCCGATTGCCAACTCAATCTGTTCCACCAAGCTAGCCTTCACAGAGGCCCTGGTTCCTGCCTGGGAAGCACAGTCTCCCCAACCCAGCCCTCACTTGGGTATTAATCCTAATTTTCCTGTGCAACTGAAACATCCCCTCGTCCATACAGTGTACAAAAAGACAGTAGGCAAGCAATCCCGATGCCCACTCAGTCTATTTCACCAGGCTCGGCTTCATCGAGGCCGTAGTTCCTTCCTGGGAAGCCCAGCCTCCATAACCCTAACCCTAATTTGGGTGTTAATGCTAATGTTCTTCTGCAATGGAAACATCCCCCCATGGATAAGGTGTACTAAAACGGAGTAGGGAAGCCATCCTGGTGGCCCACTCAAGTCTGTTTCACCAAGCTAGGCTTCACAGAGGGTCTGGTTCCCTCCAGGGAAGCCTAGACTCCCCAACCTTACCCCTAACTAGAGTCTTGGCCCTAATTTTCTTGTCAACTGAAACATTCCCCCGTCCAAACGGTGTACAAAAAGAAAGTAGGCAAGCTATCCCGATGGCCCACTCAGTCTGTTTCACCAAGCTAGGCTGCACCGAAGCCCAGGATCACGCTTGGGATCCGCAGTCTCCCCAACCCTAACCGTAAATTGAGTTTTAACACAAACTTTCTTGTGCAACTAAAACGATACCCCGTCCTTACAGTGCACAGAAAGCCAGTAGGCAAGCTATCCCGATGGCCCACTCAGTCTGTTTCACCAAGCTAGGCTACACCGACGCCCAGGATCCCACCTGGGAAGCCCAGTCTCCCCAACCCTAACCCTAACTTGAGTCTTAACCCTAATTTTCTTGTGCAAGTGAAACATCCCTCCGTCCATACGGTTTAGAAAAAGTCAGTAGGCAAGCCATACCGATTGCCAACTCAATCTGTTCCACCAAGCTAGCCTTCACAAAGGCCCTGGTTGCTGCCTGGGAAGCACAGTCTCCCCAACCCAGCCCTAACTTGGGTATTAATCCTAATTTTCCTGTGCAACTGAAACATCCCCTCGTCCATGCACCGTACAAAAAGACAGTAGGCAAGCCATCCCGATTGCCAACTCAATGTGTTCCACCAAGCTAGCCTTCACAGAGGCCCTGGTTGCTACCTGGGAAGCACAGTCTCCCCAACCCAGCCCTAACTTGAGTCTTCTTAACCCTAATTTTCTTGTGCAAGTGAAACATCCCCCCGTCCATACGGTTTAGAAAAAGTCAGTAGGCAAGCGAACCCGATTGCCAACTCAATCTGTTCCAACAAGCTAGCCTTCACAGAGGCCCTGGTTCCTGCCTGGGAAGCACAGTCTCCACAACCCAGCCCTCACTTGGGTATTAATCCTAATTTTCCAGTGCAACTGAAACATCCCCTCCTCTATACAGCGTACAAAAAGACAGTAGGCAAGCAATCCTGATGGCCCACTCAGTCTGTTTCACCAGGTTCGGCTTCATCGAGGCCGTAGTTCCTGCCTGGGAAGCCCAGCCTCCATAACCCTAACCCTAACTTGGGTGTTAATGTTAATGTTCTTCTGCAATGGAAACATCCCCCCATGGATACGGTGTACTAAAACGGAGTAGGGAAGCCATCCTGGTGGCCCACTCAAGTCTGTTTCACCAAGCTAGGCTTCACAGAAGGTCTGGTTCCCTCCAGGGAAGCCTAGACTCCCCAACCTTACCCCTAACTAGAGTCTTGGCCCTCATTTTCTTGTCAACTGAAACATTCCCCCGTCCAAACGGTGTACAAAAAGAAAGTAGGCAAGCTATCCCGATGGCCCACTCAGTCTGTTTCACCAAGCTAGGCTACACCGAAGCCCAGGATCCCGCCTGGGAAGCCCAGTCTCCCCAACCCTAACCCTAACTTGAGTCTTAACCCTAATTTTCTTGTGTAAGTGAAACATCCTCCCGTCCTTATGGTTTAGAAATAGGCATTAGGCAAGCCATCCCGATTGCCAACTCAATCTTTTCCACCAAGCTAGCCTTCACAGAGGGCCTGGTTCCTGCCTGGGAAGCCCGGTCTCACCAACCCTAACCCTAACTTGAGTCTTCTTAACCCTAATTTTCTTGTGCAAGTGAAACATCCCCCCGTCCATACGGTTTAGAAAAAGTCAGTAGGCAAGCGAACCCGATTGCCAACTCAATCTGTTCCACCAAACTAGCCTTCACAGAGGCCCTGGTTCCTGCCTGGGAAGCACAGTCTCCCCAACCCAGCCCTCACTTGGGTATTAATCCTAATTTTCCTGTGCAACTGAAACATCCCCTCGTCCATACAGCGTACAAAAAGACAGTAGGCAAGCAATCCTGATGGCCCACTCAGTCTGTTTCACCAGGCTCGGCTTCATCGAGGCCGTAGTTCCTGCCTGGGCAGCCCTGCCTCCATAACCCTAACCCTAATTTGGGTTTTAATGCTAATGTTCTTCTGCAATGGAAACATCCCCCCATGGATACGGTGTATTAAAACGGAGTAGGGAAGCCATCCTGGTGGCCCACTCAAGTCTGTTTCACCAAGCTAGGCTTCACAGAGGGTCTGGTTCCCTCCAGGAAGGCCTGGCCTCCCCAACCTTACCCCTAACTAGAGTCTTGGCCCTAATTTTCTTGTGCAACTGAAACATTCCCCCGTCCAAACGGTGTACAAAAGGAAAGTAGGCAAGCTATCCCGATGGCCCACTCAGTCTTTTTCACCAAGCTGGGCTGCACCGAAGCCCAGGATCACGTTTGGGATCCGCAGTCTCCCCAACCCTAACCCTAACTTGAGTTTTTACACAAATTTTCTTGTGCAACTGAAACGATACCGCGTCCTCACAGTGCACAGAAAGCCAGTAGGAAAGCTATCCCGATGGCCCACTCAGTCTGTTTCACCAAGCTAGGCTACACCGAAGCCCAGGATCCCGCCTGGGAAGCCCAGCCTCCATAACCCTAACCCTAATTTGGGTCTTAATGCTAATGTACTTCTGCAACGGGAACATCCCCCCATGGACACGATGTACTAAAACGGAGTAGGGAAGCCATCCTGGTGGCCCACTCAAGTCTGTTTCACCAAGCTAGGCTTCACAGAGGGTCTGGTTCCCTCCAGGGAAGCCTAGCCTCCCCAACCTTAACCCTAACTAGACTCTTGGCCCTAATTTTCTTGTGCATCTGAAAAATTCCCCCGTCCAAACGGTGTACAAAAGGAAAGTAGGCAAGCTATCCCGATGGCCCACTCAGTCTTTTTCACCAAGCTGGGCTGCACCGAAGCCCAGGATTACGCTTGGGATCCGCAGTCTCCCCAACCCTAACCCTAACTTGAGTTTTTACACAAATTTTCTTGTGCAACTGAAATGATACCCTTTCCTTACAGTGCACAGAAAGCCAGAAGGAAAGCTATCCCGATGGCCCACTCAGTCTGTTTCACCAAGCTAGGCTACACCGAAGCCCAGGATCCCGCCTGGGAAGCCCAGCCTCCCCAACCCAGCCCTCATTTGGGTATTAATCCTAATTTTCCTGTGCAACTGAAACATCCCCTCGTCCATACAGCGTAAAAAAAGACAGTAGGGAAGCAATCCTGATGGCCCACTCAGTCTGTTTCACCAGGCTCGGCTTCATCGAGGCCGTAGTTCCTGCCTGGGTAGCCCAGTCTCCCCAACCCTAACCCTAACTTGAGTCTTAACCCTAATTTTCTTGTGTAAGTGAAACATCCTCCCGTCCTTACGGTTTAGAAATAGGCATTAGGCAAGCCATCCCGATTGCCAACTCAATCTGTTCCACCAAGCTAGCCTTCACAGAGGACCTGGTTGCTGCCTGGGAAGCACAGTCTCCCCAACCCAGCCCTACCTTGGGTATTAATCCTAATTTTCCTGTGCAACTGAAACATCCCCTCGTCCATACAGCGTACAAAAAGACAGTAGGCAAGCAATCCTGATGGCCCACTCAGTCTGTTTCACCAGGCTCGGCTTCATCGAGGCCGTAGTTCCTGCCTGGGAAGCCCAGCCTCCATAACCCTAACCCTAATTTGGGTTTTAATGCTAATGTTCTTCTGCAATGGAAACATACCCCCATGGATACGGTGTATTAAAACGGAGTAGGGAAGCCATCCTGGTGGCCCACTCAAGTCTGTTTCACCAAGCTAGGCTTCACAGAGGGTCTGGTTCCCTCCAGGAAAGCCTAGCCTCCCCAAACTTACCCCTAACTAGAGTCTTGGCCCTAATTTTCTTGTCAACTGAAACATTCCCCCGTCCAAACGGTGTACAAAAAGAAAGTAGGCAAGCTATCCCGATGGCCCACTCAGTCTGTTTCACCAAGCTAGGCTGCACCGAAGCCCAGGATCACGCTTGGGATCCGCAGTCTCCCCAACCCTAACCCTAACTTGAGTTTTTACACAAATTTTCTTGTGCAACTGAAACGATACCGCGTCCTCACAGTGCACAGAAAGCCAGTAGGAAAGCTATCCCGATGGCCCACTCAGTCTGTTTCACCAAGCTAGGCTACACCGAAGCCCAGGATCCCGCCTGGGAAGCCCAGCCTCCATAACCCTAACCCTAATTTGGGTCTTAATGCTAATGTACTTCTGCAACGGGAACATCCCCCCATGGACACGATCTAATAAAACGGAGTAGGGAAGCCATCCTGGTGGCCAACACAAGTCTGTTTCACCAAGCTAGGCTTCACAGAGGGTCTGGTTCCCTCCAGGGAAGCCTAGCCTCCCCAACCTTAACCCTAACTAGAGTCTTGTCCCTAATTTTCTTGTGCAACTGAAACATTCCCCCGTCCAAACGGTGTACAAAAAGAAAGTAGGCAAGCTATCCCGATGGCCCACTCAGTCTTTTTCACCAAGCTAGGCTGCACCGAAGCCCAGGATCACGCTTGGGATCCGCAGTCTCCCCAACCCTAACCCTAACTTGAGTTTTAACACAAATTTTCTTGTGCAACTGAAACAATACCCCGTCCTTACAGTGCACAGAAAGCCAGTAGGAAAGCTATCCCGATGGCCCACTCAGTCTGTTTCACCAAGCTAGGCTACACCGAAGCCCAGGATCCCGCCTGGGAAGCCCAGTCTCCCCAACCCTAACCTTAACTTGAGTCTTAACCCTAATTTTCTTGTGTAAGTGAAACACCCTCCCGTCCTTACGGTTTAGAAAAAGGCAGTAGGCAAGCCATCCCGATTGCCAACTCAATCTGTTCCACCAAGCTAGCCTTCACAGAGGCCCTGCTTCCTGCCTGGGAAGCCCGGTCTCACCAACCCTAACCCTAACTTGAGTCTTTTTAACCCTAATTTTCTTGTGCTAGTGAAACCTCCCCCCGTCCATACGGTTTAGAAAAAGTCAGTAGGCAAGCGAACCCGATTGCCAACTCAATCTGTTCCACCAAACTAGCCTTCACAGAGGCCCTGGTTCCTGCCTGGGAAGCACAGTCTCCCCAACCCAGCCCTCACTTGGGTATTAATCCTAATTTTCCTGTGCAACTGAAACATCCCCTTGTCCATACAGCGTACAAAAAGACAGTAGGCAAGCAATCCTGATGGCCCACTCAGTCTGTTTCACCAGGCTCGGCTTCATCGAGGCCGTAGTTCCTGCCTGGGCAGCCCTGCCTCCATAACCCTAACCCTAATTTGGGTTTTAATGCTAATGTTCTTCTGCATTGGAAACATCCCACCATGGATTCGGTGTATTAAAACGGAGTAGGGAAGCCATCCTGGTGGCCCACTCAAGTCTGTTTCACCAAGCTAGGCTTCACAGAGGGTCTGGTTCCCTCCAGGAAGGCCTAGCCTCCCCAACCTTACCCCTAACTAGAGTCTTGGCCCTAATTTTCTTATGCAACTGAAACATTCCCCCGTCCAAACGGTGTACAAAAGGAAAGTAGGCAAGCTATCCCGATGGCCCACTCAGTCTTTTTCACCAAGCTGGGCTTCACCGAAGCCCAGGATCACGTTTGGGATCCGCAGTCTCCCCAACCCTAACCCTAACTTGAGTTTTTACACAAATTTTCTTGTGCAACTGAAACGATACCGCGTCCTCACAGTGCACAGAAAGCCAGTAGGAAAGCTATCCCGATGGCCCACTCAGTCTGTTTCACCAAGCTAGGCTACACCGAAGCCCAGGATCCCGCCTGGGAAGCCCAGCCTCCATAACCCTAACCCTAATTTGGGTCTTAATGCTAATGTACTTCTGCAACGGGAACATCCCCCCATGGACACGATGTACTAAAACGGAGTAGGGAAGCCATCCTGGTGGCCCACTCAAGTCTGTTTCACCAAGCTAGGCTTCACAAAGGGTCTGGTTCCCTCCAGGGAAGCCTAGCCTCCCCAACCTTAACCCTAACTAGAGTCTTGGCCCTAATTTTCTTGTGCAACTGAAAAATTCCCCCGTCCAAACGGTGTACAAAAGGAAAGTAGGCAAGCTATCCCGATGGCCCACTCAGTCTTTTTCACCAAGCTGGGCTGCACCGAAGCCCAGGATTACGCTTGGGATCCGCAGTCTCCCCAACCCTAACCCTAACTTGAGTTTTTACACAAATTTTCTTGTGCAACTGAAATGATATCCTTTCCTTACAGTGCACAGAAAGCCAGAAGGAAAGCTATCCCGATGGCCCACTCAGTCTGTTTCACCAAGCTAGGCTACACCGAAGGCCAGGATCCCGCCTGGGAAGCCCAGTCTCCCCAACCCTAACCCTAACTTGAGTCTTAACCCTAATTTTCTTGTGTAAGTGAAACATCCTCCCGTCCTTACGGTTTAGAAAAAGGCAGTAGGCAAGCCATCCTGATTGCCAACTCAGTCTGTTCCACCAAGCTAGCCTTCACAGAGGACCTGGTTCCTGCCTGGGAAGCCCGGTCTCACCAACCCTAACCCTAACTTGAGTCTTCTTAACCCTAATTTTCTTGTGCAAGTGAAACATCCCCCCGTCCATACGGTTTAGAAAAATTCAGTAGGCAAGCGAACCCGATTGCCAACTCAATCTGTTCCACCAAGCTAGCCTTCACAGAGGCCCTGGTTCCTGCCTGGGAAGCACAGTCTCCCCAACCCAGCCCTCACTTGGGTATTAATCCTAATTTTCCTGTGCAACTGAAACATCCCCTCGTCCATACAGTGTACAAAAAGACAGTAGGCAAGCAATCCCGATGCCCACTCAGTCTATTTCACCAGGCTCGGCTTCATCGAGGCCGTAGTTCCTTCCTGGGAAGCCCAGCCTCCATAACCCTAACCCTAATTTGGGTGTTAATGCTAATGTTCTTCTGCAATGGAAACATCCCCCCATGGATAAGGTGTACTAAAACGGAGTAGGGAAGCCATCCTGGTGGCCCACTCAAGTCTGTTTCACCAAGCTAGGCTTCTCAGAGGGTCTGGTTCCCTCCAGGGAAGCCTAGACTCCCCAACCTTACCCCTAACTAGAGTCTTGGCCCTAATTTTCTTGTCAACTGAAACATTCCCCCGTCCAAACGGTGTACAAAAAGAAAGTAGGCAAGCTATCCCGATGGCCCACTCAGTCTGTTTCACCAAGCTAGGCTGCACCGAAGCCCAGGATCACGCTTGGGATCCGCAGTCTCCCCAACCCTAACCGTAAATTGAGTTTTAACACAAACTTTCTTGTGCAACTAAAACGATACCCCGTCCTTACAGTGCACAGAAAGCCAGTAGGCAAGCTATCCCGATGGCCCACTCAGTCTGTTTCACCAAGCTAGGCTACACCGACGCCCAGGATCCCACCTGGGAAGCCCAGTCTCCCCAACCCTAACCCTAACTTGAGTCTTAACCCTAATTTTCTTGTGCAAGTGAAACATCCCTCCGTCCATACGGTTTAGAAAAAGTCAGTAGGCAAGCCATACCGATTGCCAACTCAATCTGTTCCACCAAGCTAGCCTTCACAAAGGCCCTGGTTGCTGCCTGGGAAGCACAGTCTCCCCAACCCAGCCCTAACTTGGGTATTAATCCTAATTTTCCTGTGCAACTGAAACATCCCCTCGTCCATGCACCGTACAAAAAGACAGTAGGCAAGCCATCCCGATTGCCAACTCAATGTGTTCCACCAAGCTAGCCTTCACAGAGGCCCTGGTTGCTACCTGGGAAGCACAGTCTCCCCAACCCAGCCCTAACTTGAGTCTTCTTAACCCTAATTTTCTTGTGCAAGTGAAACATCCCCCCGTCCATACGGTTTAGAAAAAGTCAGTAGGCAAGCGAACCCGATTGCCAACTCAATCTGTTCCAACAAGCTAGCCTTCACAGAGGCCCTGGTTCCTGCCTGGGAAGCACAGTCTCCACAACCCAGCCCTCACTTGGGTATTAATCCTAATTTTCCAGTGCAACTGAAACATCCCCTCCTCTATACAGCGTACAAAAAGACAGTAGGCAAGCAATCCTGATGGCCCACTCAGTCTGTTTCACCAGGTTCGGCTTCATCGAGGCCGTAGTTCCTGCCTGGGAAGCCCAGCCTCCATAACCCTAACCCTAACTTGGGTGTTAATGCTAATGTTCTTCTGCAATGGAAACATACCCCCATGGATACGGTGTATTAAAACGGAGTAGGGAAGCCATCCTGGTGGCCCACTCAAGTCTGTTTCACCAAGCTAGGCTTCACAGAGGGTCTGGTTCCCTCCAGGAAAGCCTAGCCTCCCCAAACTTACCCCTAACTAGAGTCTTGGCCCTAATTTTCTTGTCAACTGAAACATTCCCCCGTCCAAACGGTGTACAAAAAGAAAGTAGGCAAGCTATCCCGATGGCCCACTCAGTCTGTTTCACCAAGCTAGGCTGCACCGAAGCCCAGGATCACGCTTGGGATCCGCAGTCTCCCCAACCCTAACCCTAACTTGAGTTTTTACACAAATTTTCTTGTGCAACTGAAACGATACCGCGTCCTCACAGTGCACAGAAAGCCAGTAGGAAAGCTATCCCGATGGCCCACTCAGTCTGTTTCACCAAGCTAGGCTACACCGAAGCCCAGGATCCCGCCTGGGAAGCCCAGCCTCCATAACCCTAACCCTAATTTGGGTCTTAATGCTAATGTACTTCTGCAACGGGAACATCCCCCCATGGACACGATCTAATAAAACGGAGTAGGGAAGCCATCCTGGTGGCCAACACAAGTCTGTTTCACCAAGCTAGGCTTCACAGAGGGTCTGGTTCCCTCCAGGGAAGCCTAGCCTCCCCAACCTTAACCCTAACTAGAGTCTTGTCCCTAATTTTCTTGTGCAACTGAAACATTCCCCCGTCCAAACGGTGTACAAAAAGAAAGTAGGCAAGCTATCCCGATGGCCCACTCAGTCTTTTTCACCAAGCTAGGCTGCACCGAAGCCCAGGATCACGCTTGGGATCCGCAGTCTCCCCAACCCTAACCCTAACTTGAGTTTTAACACAAATTTTCTTGTGCAACTGAAACAATACCCCGTCCTTACAGTGCACAGAAAGCCAGTAGGAAAGCTATCCCGATGGCCCACTCAGTCTGTTTCACCAAGCTAGGCTACACCGAAGCCCAGGATCCCGCCTGGGAAGCCCAGTCTCCCCAACCCTAACCTTAACTTGAGTCTTAACCCTAATTTTCTTGTGTAAGTGAAACACCCTCCCGTCCTTACGGTTTAGAAAAAGGCAGTAGGCAAGCCATCCCGATTGCCAACTCAATCTGTTCCACCAAGCTAGCCTTCACAGAGGCCCTGCTTCCTGCCTGGGAAGCCCGGTCTCACCAACCCTAACCCTAACTTGAGTCTTTTTAACCCTAATTTTCTTGTGCTAGTGAAACCTCCCCCCGTCCATACGGTTTAGAAAAAGTCAGTAGGCAAGCGAACCCGATTGCCAACTCAATCTGTTCCACCAAACTAGCCTTCACAGAGGCCCTGGTTCCTGCCTGGGAAGCACAGTCTCCCCAACCCAGCCCTCACTTGGGTATTAATCCTAATTTTCCTGTGCAACTGAAACATCCCCTTGTCCATACAGCGTACAAAAAGACAGTAGGCAAGCAATCCTGATGGCCCACTCAGTCTGTTTCACCAGGCTCGGCTTCATCGAGGCCGTAGTTCCTGCCTGGGCAGCCCTGCCTCCATAACCCTAACCCTAATTTGGGTTTTAATGCTAATGTTCTTCTGCATTGGAAACATCCCCCCATGGATTCGGTGTATTAAAACGGAGTAGGGAAGCCATCCTGGTGGCCCACTCAAGTCTGTTTCACCAAGCTAGGCTTCACAGAGGGTCTGGTTCCCTCCAGGAAGGCCTAGCCTCCCCAACCTTACCCCTAACTAGAGTCTTGGCCCTAATTTTCTTATGCAACTGAAACATTCCCCCGTCCAAACGGTGTACAAAAGGAAAGTAGGCAAGCTATCCCGATGGCCCACTCAGTCTTTTTCACCAAGCTGGGCTTCACCGAAGCCCAGGATCACGTTTGGGATCCGCAGTCTCCCCAACCCTAACCCTAACTTGAGTTTTTACACAAATTTTCTTGTGCAACTGAAACGATACCGCGTCCTCACAGTGCACAGAAAGCCAGTAGGAAAGCTATCCCGATGGCCCACTCAGTCTGTTTCACCAAGCTAGGCTACACCGAAGCCCAGGATCCCGCCTGGGAAGCCCAGCCTCCATAACCCTAACCCTAATTTGGGTCTTAATGCTAATGTACTTCTGCAACGGGAACATCCCCCCATGGACACGATGTACTAAAACGGAGTAGGGAAGCCATCCTGGTGGCCCACTCAAGTCTGTTTCACCAAGCTAGGCTTCACAAAGGGTCTGGTTCCCTCCAGGGAAGCCTAGCCTCCCCAACCTTAACCCTAACTAGAGTCTTGGCCCTAATTTTCTTGTGCAACTGAAAAATTCCCCCGTCCAAACGGTGTACAAAAGGAAAGTAGGCAAGCTATCCCGATGGCCCACTCAGTCTTTTTCACCAAGCTGGGCTGCACCGAAGCCCAGGATTACGCTTGGGATCCGCAGTCTCCCCAACCCTAACCCTAACTTGAGTTTTTACACAAATTTTCTTGTGCAACTGAAATGATATCCTTTCCTTACAGTGCACAGAAAGCCAGAAGGAAAGCTATCCCGATGGCCCACTCAGTCTGTTTCACCAAGCTAGGCTACACCGAAGGCCAGGATCCCGCCTGGGAAGCCCAGTCTCCCCAACCCTAACCCTAACTTGAGTCTTAACCCTAATTTTCTTGTGTAAGTGAAACATCCTCCCGTCCTTACGGTTTAGAAAAAGGCAGTAGGCAAGCCATCCTGATTGCCAACTCAGTCTGTTCCACCAAGCTAGCCTTCACAGAGGACCTGGTTCCTGCCTGGGAAGCCCGGTCTCACCAACCCTAACCCTAACTTGAGTCTTCTTAACCCTAATTTTCTTGTGCAAGTGAAACATCCCCCCGTCCATACGGTTTAGAAAAATTCAGTAGGCAAGCGAACCCGATTGCCAACTCAATCTGTTCCACCAAGCTAGCCTTCACAGAGGCCCTGGTTCCTGCCTGGGAAGCACAGTCTCCCCAACCCAGCCCTCACTTGGGTATTAATCCTAATTTTCCTGTGCAACTGAAACATCCCCTCGTCCATACAGTGTACAAAAAGACAGTAGGCAAGCAATCCCGATGCCCACTCAGTCTATTTCACCAGGCTCGGCTTCATCGAGGCCGTAGTTCCTTCCTGGGAAGCCCAGCCTCCATAACCCTAACCCTAATTTGGGTGTTAATGCTAATGTTCTTCTGCAATGGAAACATCCCCCCATGGATAAGGTGTACTAAAACGGAGTAGGGAAGCCATCCTGGTGGCCCACTCAAGTCTGTTTCACCAAGCTAGGCTTCTCAGAGGGTCTGGTTCCCTCCAGGGAAGCCTAGACTCCCCAACCTTACCCCTAACTAGAGTCTTGGCCCTAATTTTCTTGTCAACTGAAACATTCCCCCGTCCAAACGGTGTACAAAAAGAAAGTAGGCAAGCTATCCCGATGGCCCACTCAGTCTGTTTCACCAAGCTAGGCTGCACCGAAGCCCAGGATCACGCTTGGGATCCGCAGTCTCCCCAACCCTAACCGTAAATTGAGTTTTAACACAAACTTTCTTGTGCAACTAAAACGATACCCCGTCCTTACAGTGCACAGAAAGCCAGTAGGCAAGCTATCCCGATGGCCCACTCAGTCTGTTTCACCAAGCTAGGCTACACCGACGCCCAGGATCCCACCTGGGAAGCCCAGTCTCCCCAACCCTAACCCTAACTTGAGTCTTAACCCTAATTTTCTTGTGCAAGTGAAACATCCCTCCGTCCATACGGTTTAGAAAAAGTCAGTAGGCAAGCCATACCGATTGCCAACTCAATCTGTTCCACCAAGCTAGCCTTCACAAAGGCCCTGGTTGCTGCCTGGGAAGCACAGTCTCCCCAACCCAGCCCTAACTTGGGTATTAATCCTAATTTTCCTGTGCAACTGAAACATCCCCTCGTCCATGCACCGTACAAAAAGACAGTAGGCAAGCCATCCCGATTGCCAACTCAATGTGTTCCACCAAGCTAGCCTTCACAGAGGCCCTGGTTGCTACCTGGGAAGCACAGTCTCCCCAACCCAGCCCTAACTTGAGTCTTCTTAACCCTAATTTTCTTGTGCAAGTGAAACATCCCCCCGTCCATACGGTTTAGAAAAAGTCAGTAGGCAAGCGAACCCGATTGCCAACTCAATCTGTTCCAACAAGCTAGCCTTCACAGAGGCCCTGGTTCCTGCCTGGGAAGCACAGTCTCCACAACCCAGCCCTCACTTGGGTATTAATCCTAATTTTCCAGTGCAACTGAAACATCCCCTCCTCTATACAGCGTACAAAAAGACAGTAGGCAAGCAATCCTGATGGCCCACTCAGTCTGTTTCACCAGGTTCGGCTTCATCGAGGCCGTAGTTCCTGCCTGGGAAGCCCAGCCTCCATAACCCTAACCCTAACTTGGGTGTTAATGTTAATGTTCTTCTGCAATGGAAACATCCCCCCATGGATACGGTGTACTAAAACGGAGTAGGGAAGCCATCCTGGTGGCCCACTCAAGTCTGTTTCACCAAGCTAGGCTTCACAGAAGGTCTGGTTCCCTCCAGGGAAGCCTAGACTCCCCAACCTTACCCCTAACTAGAGTCTTGGCCCTCATTTTCTTGTAAACTGAAACATTCCCCCGTCCAAACGGTGTACAAAAAGAAAGTAGGCAAGCTATCCCGATGGCCCACTCAGTCTGTTTCACCAAGCTAGGCTACACCGAAGCCCAGGATCCCGCCTGGGAAGCCCAGTCTCCCCAACCCTAACCCTAACTTGAGTCTTAACCCTAATTTTCTTGTGTAAGTGAAACATCCTCCCGTCCTTATGGTTTAGAAATAGGCATTAGGCAAGCCATCCCGATTGCCAACTCAATCTTTTCCACCAAGCTAGCCTTCACAGAGGGCCTGGTTCCTGCCTGGGAAGCCCGGTCTCACCAACCCTAACCCTAACTTGAGTCTTCTTAACCCTAATTTTCTTGTGCAAGTGAAACATCCCCCCGTCCATACGGTTTAGAAAAAGTCAGTAGGCAAGCGAACCCGATTGCCAACTCAATCTGTTCCACCAAACTAGCCTTCACAGAGGCCCTGGTTCCTGCCTGGGAAGCACAGTCTCCCCAACCCAGCCCTCACTTGGGTATTAATCCTAATTTTCCTGTGCAACTGAAACATCCCCTCGTCCATACAGCGTACAAAAAGACAGTAGGCAAGCAATCCTGATGGCCCACTCAGTCTGTTTCACCAGGCTCGGCTTCATCGAGGCCGTAGTTCCTGCCTGGGCAGCCCTGCCTCCATAACCCTAACCCTAATTTGGGTTTTAATGCTAATGTTCTTCTGCAATGGAAACATCCCCCCATGGATACGGTGTATTAAAACGGAGTAGGGAAGCCATCCTGGTGGCCCACTCAAGTCTGTTTCACCAAGCTAGGCTTCACAGAGGGTCTGGTTCCCTCCAGGAAGGCCTGGCCTCCCCAACCTTACCCCTAACTAGAGTCTTGGCCCTAATTTTCTTGTGCAACTGAAACATTCCCCCGTCCAAACGGTGTACAAAAGGAAAGTAGGCAAGCTATCCCGATGGCCCACTCAGTCTTTTTCACCAAGCTGGGCTGCACCGAAGCCCAGGATCACGTTTGGGATCCGCAGTCTCCCCAACCCTAACCCTAACTTGAGTTTTTACACAAATTTTCTTGTGCAACTGAAACGATACCGCGTCCTCACAGTGCACAGAAAGCCAGTAGGAAAGCTATCCCGATGGCCCACTCAGTCTGTTTCACCAAGCTAGGCTACACCGAAGCCCAGGATCCCGCCTGGGAAGCCCAGCCTCCATAACCCTAACCCTAATTTGGGTCTTAATGCTAAGGTACTTCTGCAACGGGAACATCCCCCCATGGACACGATGTACTAAAACGGAGTAGGGAAGCCATCCTGGTGGCCCACTCAAGTCTGTTTCACCAAGCTAGGCTTCACAGAGGGTCTGGTTCCCTCCAGGGAAGCCTAGCCTCCCCAACCTTAACCCTAACTAGACTCTTGGCCCTAATTTTCTTGTGCATCTGAAAAATTCCCCCGTCCAAACGGTGTACAAAAGGAAAGTAGGCAAGCTATCCCGATGGCCCACTCAGTCTTTTTCACCAAGCTGGGCTGCACCGAAGCCCAGGATTACGCTTGGGATCCGCAGTCTCCCCAACCCTAACCCTAACTTGAGTTTTTACACAAATTTTCTTGTGCAACTGAAATGATACCCTTTCCTTACAGTGCACAGAAAGCCAGAAGGAAAGCTATCCCGATGGCCCACTCAGTCTGTTTCACCAAGCTAGGCTACACCGAAGCCCAGGATCCCGCCTGGGAAGCCCAGCCTCCCCAACCCAGCCCTCATTTGGGTATTAATCCTAATTTTCCTGTGCAACTGAAACATCCCCTCGTCCATACAGCGTAAAAAAAGACAGTAGGGAAGCAATCCTGATGGCCCACTCAGTCTGTTTCACCAGGCTCGGCTTCATCGAGGCCGTAGTTCCTGCCTGGGTAGCCCAGTCTCCCCAACCCTAACCCTAACTTGAGTCTTAACCCTAATTTTCTTGTGTAAGTGAAACATCCTCCCGTCCTTACGGTTTAGAAATAGGCATTAGGCAAGCCATCCCGATTGCCAACTCAATCTGTTCCACCAAGCTAGCCTTCACAGAGGGCCTGGTTCCTGCCTGGGAAGCCCGGTCTCACCAACCCTAACCCTAACTTGAGTCTTCTTAACCCTAATTTTCTAGTGCAAGTGAAACATCCCCCCGTCCATACGGTTTAGAAAAAGTCAGTAGGCAAGCGAACCCGATTGCCAACTCAATCTGTTCCACCAAGCTAGCCTTCACAGAGGCCCTGGTTCCTGCCTGGGAAGCACAGTCTCCCCAACCCAGCCCTCACTTGGGTATTAATCCTAATTTTCCTGTTTAAGGAAACATCCCCTCGTCCATACGGCATACAAAAAGACAGTAGGCAAGCAATCCTGATGGCCCACTCAGTCTGTTTCACCAGGCTCGGATTCATCGAGGCCGTAGTTCCTGCCTGGGAAGCCCAGCCTCCATAACCCTAACCCTAATTTGGGTCTTAATGCTAATGTACTTCTGCAACGGAAACATCCCCCATGGACACGATGTACTAAAACGGAGTAGGGAAGCCATCCTGGTGGCCAACTCAAGTCTGTTTCACCAAGCTAGGCTTCACAGAGGGTCTGGTTCCCTGCAGGGAAGCCTAGCCTCCCCAACCTTACCCCTAACTAGAGTCTTGGCCCTAATTTTCTTGTGCAACTGAAACATTCCCCCGTCCAAACGGTGTACAAAAAGAAAGTAGGCAAGCTATCCCGATGGCCCACTCAGTATTTTTCACCAAGCTGGGCTGCACCGAAGCCCAGGATCCCGCCTGGGAAGCCCAGTCTCCCCAACCCTAACCCTAACTTGAGTCTTAACCCTAATTTTCTTGTGCAAGTGAAACATCCCCCCGTCCATACGGTTTAGAAAAAGTCAGTAGGCAAGCCATCCCGATTGCCAACTCAATCTGTTCCACCAAGCTAGCCTTCACAGAGGCCCTGCTTCCTGCCTGGGAAGCCCGGTCTCACCAACCCTAACCCTAACTTGAGTCTTTTTAACCCTAATTTTCTTGTGCAAGTGAAACCTCCCCCCGTCCATACAGTTTAGAAAAAGTCAGTAGGCAAGCCATCCCGATTGCCAACTCAATCTGTTCCAACAAGCTAGCCTTCACAGAGGCCCTGGTTCCTGCCTGGGAAGCACAGTCTCCACAACCCAGCCCTCACTTGGGTATTAATCCTAATTTTCCTGTGCAACTGAAACATCCCCTCGTCCATACAGCGTACAAAAAGACAGTAGGCAAGCAATCCTGATAGCCCACTCAGTCTGTTTCACCAGGCTCGGCTTCATCGAGGCCGTAGTTCCTGCCTGGGAAGCCCAGCCTCCATAACCCTAACCCTAATTTGGGTGTTAATGCTAATGTTCTTCTGCAATGGAAACATCCCCCCATGGATAAGGTGTACTAAAACTGAGTAGGGATGCCATCCTGGTGGCCCACTCAAGTCTGTTTCACCAAGCTAGGCTTCACAGAGGGTCTGGTTCCCTCAAGGGAAGCCTAGCCTCCCCAACCTTTCCCCTAACTAGAGTCTTGGCCCTTAATTTTCTTGTGCAACTGAAACATTCCCCCGTCCAAACGGTGTACAAAAAGAAAGTAGGCAAGCTATCCCAATGGCCCACTCAGTCTGTTTCACCAAGCTAGGCTGCACCGAAGCCCAGGATCACGCTTGGGATCCGCAGTCTCCCCAACCCTAACCCTAACTTGAGTTTTAACACAAATTTTCTTGTGCAACTGAAACTATACCCCGTCCTTACAGTGCACAGAAAGCCAGTAGGCAAGCTATCCCGATGGCCCACTCAGTCTGTTTCACCAAGCTAGGCTACACCGACGCCCAGGATCCCGCCTGGGAAGCCCAGTCTCCCCAACCCTAACCCTAACTTGAGTCTTAACCCTAATTTTCTTGTGCAAGTGAAACATCCTCCCGTCCTTACGGTTTAGAAAAAGTCAGTAGGCAAGCCATCACGATTGCCAACTCAATCTGTTCCACCAAGCTAGCCTTCACAGAGGCCCTGGTTGCTGCCTGGGAAGCCCGGACTCACCAACCCTAACCCTAACTTGAGTCTTCTTAACCCTAATTTTCTTGTGCAAGTGAAACATTCCCCCTTCCATACGGTTTAGAAAAAGTCAGTAGGCAAGCCATCCCGATTGCCAACTCAATCTGTTCCACCAAACTAGCCTTCACAGAGGCCCTGGTTGCTGCCTGGGAAGCACAGTCTCCCCAACCCAGCCCTAACTTGGGTATTAATCCTAATTTTCCTGTGCAACTGAAACATCCCCTCGTCCATACAGCGTACAAAAAGACAGTAGGCAAGCTATCCCGATGGCCCACTCAGTCTCTTTCACCAAGCTAGGCTACACCGACGCCCAGGATCCCGCCTGGGAAGCCCAGTCTCCCCAACCCTGACCCTAACTTGAGTCTTAACCCTAATTTTCTCGTACAAGTGAAACATCCTCCCGTCCTTACGGTTTAGAAAAAGTCAGTAGGCAAGCCATCCCGATTGCCAACTCAATCTGTTTCACCAAGCTAGCCTTCACAGAGGCCCTGGTTCCTGACTGGGAAGCCCGGTCTCACCAACCCTATCCCTAACTTGAGGCTTCTTAACCCTAATTTTCTTGTGCAAGTGAAACATCCCCCCGTCCATACGGTTTAGAAAAAGTCAGTAGGCAAGCGAACCCGATTGCCAACTCAATCTGTTCCAACAAGCTAGCCTTCACAGACGCCCTGGTTGCTGCCTGGGAAGCACAGTCTCCCCAACCCAGCCCTCACTTGGGTATTAATCCTAATTTTCCTGTGCAACTGAAACATCCCCTCGTCCATACAGCATACAAAAAGACAGTAGGCAAGCAATCCTGATGGCCCACTCAGTCTGTTTCACCATCTAGGCTACACCGACGCCCAGGATCCCGCCTGGGAAGCCCAGTCTCCCCAACCCTAACCCTAACTTGCATCTTAACTCTAATTTTCTTGTGCAAGTGAAACATCCCTCCGTCCATACTGTTTAGAAAAAGTCAGTAGGCAAGCCATCCCGATTGCCAACTCAATCTGTTCCACCAAGCTAGCCTTCACAGAGGCCCTGGTTGCTGCCTGGGAAGCACAGTCTCCCCATCCCAGCCCTAACTAGGGTATTAATCCTAATTTTCCTGTGCAACTGAAACATCCCCTCATCCATACAGCGTACAAAAAGACAGTAGGCAAGCAATCCTGATGGCCCACTCAGTCTGTTTCACCAGGCTCGGCTTCATCGAGGCCGTAGTTCCTGCCTGGGAAGCCCAGCCTCCATAACCCTAACCCTAATTTTGGTGTTAATGCTAATGTTCTTCTGCAATGAAAACATCCCCCCATGGATACGGTGTACTAAAACGGAGTAGGGAAGCCATCCTCGTGGCCCAATCAAGTCTGTTTCACCAAGCTAGGCTTCACAGAGGGTCTGGTTCCCTCCAGGGAAGCCTAGCCTCCCCAACCTTACCCCTAACTAGAGTCTTGGCCCTAATTTTCTTGTGCAACTGAAACATTCCCCCGTCCAAACGGTGTACAAAAAGAAAGTAGGCAAGCTATCCCGATGCCCCACTCAGTCTGTTTCACCAAGCTAGGCTGCACCAAAGCCCAGGATCACGCTTGGGATCCGCAGTCTACCCAACCCTAACCCTAACTTGAGTTTTAACACAAATTTTCTTGTGCAACTGAAACGATACCCCGTCCTTACAGTGCACAGAAAGCCAGTAGGAAAGCTATCCCGATGGCCCACTCAGTCTGTTTCACCAAGCTAGGCTACAGCGAAGCCCAGATCCCGCCTGGGAAGCCCAGTCTCCCCAACCCTGACCCTAACTTGAGTCTTAACCCTAATTTTCTTGTCTAAGTGAAACATCCTCCCGTCCTTACGGTTTAGAAAAAGTCAGTAGGCAAGCCATCCCGATTGCCAACTCAATCTGTTCCACCAAGCTAGCCTTCGCAGAGGCCCTGGTGCCTGACTGGGAAGCCCGGTCTCACCAACCCTAACCCTAACTTGAGTCTTCTTAACCCTAATTTTCTTGTGCAAGTGAAACATCCCCCCGTCCATACGGTTTAGAAAAAGTCAGTAGGCAAGCGAACCCGATTGCCAACTCAATCTGTTCCACCAAGCTAGCCTTCACAGACGCCCTGGTTGCTTCCTGGGAAGCACAGTCTCCCCAACCCAGCCCTCACTTGGGTATTAATCCTAATTTTCCTGTGCAACTGAAACATCCCTTCGTCCATACAGCATACAAAAAGACAGTAGGCAAGCAATCCTGATGGCCCACTCAGTCTGTTTCACCAGGCTCGGCTTCATCGAGGCCGTAGTTCCTGCCTGGGAAGCCTAGCCTCCATAACCATAACCCTAATTTGGGTGTTAATGCTAATGTTCTTCTGCAATGGAAACATCCCCCCATGGACACGATGTACTAAAACGGAGTAGGGAAGCCATCCTGGTGGCCCACTCCAGTCTGTTTCACCAAGCTAGGCTTCACAGAGGGTCTGGTTCCCTCCAGGGAAGCCTAGCCTCCCCAACCTTAACCCTAACTAGAGTCTTGGCCCTAATTTTCTTGTGCAACTGAAACATTCCCCCGTCCAAACGGTGTACAAAAAGAAAGTAGGCAAGCTATCCCGATGGCCCACTCAGTCTTTATCACCAAGCTAGGCTGCACCGACGCCCAGGAACATGCTTGGGATCCACAGTCTCCCCAACCCTAACCCTAACTTGAGTTTTAACACAAATTTTCTTGTGCAACTGAAACGATACCCCGTCCTTACAGTGCACAGAAAGCCAGTAGGAAAGCTATCCCGATGGCCCACTCAGTCTGTTTCACCAAGCTAGGTTTCACAGAGGGTCTGGTTCCCTCCAGGGAAGCCTAGCCTCCCCAACCTTAACCCTAACTAGAGTCTTGGCCCTAATTTTCTTGTGCAACTGAAACATTCCCCCGTCCAAACGGTGAACAAAAAGAAAGTAGGCAAGCTATCCCGATGCCCCACTCAGTCTGTTTCACCAAGCTAGGCTGCACCGAAGCCCAGGATCACGCTTGGGATCCGCAGTCTCCCCAACCCTAACCCTAACTTGAGTTTTAACACAAATTTTCTTGTGCAAGTGAAACATCCCCCCGTCCATACTGTTTAGAAAAAGTCAGTAGGCAAGCCATCCCGATTGCCAACTCAATGTGTTCCACCAAGCTAGCCTTCACAGAGGCCCTGGTTGCTACCTGGGAAGCACAGTCTCCCCAACCCAGCCCTAACTTGAGTCTTCTTAACCCTAATTTCCTTGTGCAAGTGAAACATCCCCCCGTCCATACGGTTTAGAAAAAGTGAGTAGGCAAGCCATCCCGATTGCCAACTCAATCTGTTCCAACAAGCTAGCCTTCACAGAGGCCCTGGTTCCTGCCTGGGAAGCACAGTCTCCACAACCCAGCCCTCACTTGGGTATTAATCCTAATTTTCCTGTGCAACTGAAACATCCCCTCGTCCATACAGCGTACAAAAAGACAGTAGGCAAGCAATCCTGATAGCCCACTCAGTCTGTTTCACCAGGCTCGGCTTCATCGAGGCCGTAGTTCCTTCCTGGGAAGCCCAGCCTCCATAACCCTAACCCTAATTTGGGTGTTAATGCTAATGTTCTTCTGCAATGGAAACATCCCCCCATGGATAAGGTGTACTAAAATTGAGTAGGGATGCCATCCTGGTGGCCCACTCCAGTCTGTTTCACCAAGCTAGGCTTCACAGAGGGTCTGGTTCCCTCCAGGGAAGCCTAGCCTCCCCAACCTTACCCCTAACTAGAGTCTTGGCCCTAATTTTCTTGTGCAACTGAAACATTCCCCCGTCCAAACGGTGAACAAAAAGAAAGTAGGCAAGCTATCCCGATGCCCCACTCAGTCTGTTTCACCAAGCTAGGCTGCACCGAAGCCCAGGATCACGCTTGGGATCCGCAGTCTCCCCAACCCTAACCCTAACTTGAGTTTTAACACAAATTTTCTTGTGCAAGTGAAACATCCCCCCGTCCATACCGTTTAGAAAAAGTCAGTAGGCAAGCCATCCCGATTGCCAACTCAATGTGTTCCACCAAGCTAGCCTTCACAGAGGCCCTGGTTGCTACCTGGGAAGCACAGTCTCCCCAACCCAGCCCTAACTTGAGATTTCTTAACCCTAATTTCCTTGTGCAAGTGAAACATCCCCCCCTCCATACGGTTTAGAAAAAGTGAGTACGCAAGCCATCCCGATTGCCAACTCAATCTGTTCCACCAAGCTAGCCTTCACAGAGGCCCTGGTTGCTGCCTGGGAAGCACAGTCTCCCCAACCCAGCCCTCACTTGGGTATTAATCCTAATTTTCCTGTGCAACTGAAACATCCCCTCGTCCATACAGCGTACAAAAAGACAGTAGGCAAGCAATCCTGATGGCCCACTCAGTCTGTTTCACCAGGCTCGGCTTCATCGAGTCCGTAGTTCCTGCCTGGGAAGCCCAGCCTCCATAACCCTAACGCTAATTTGGGTGTTAATGCTAATGTTCTTCTGCAATGGAAACATCCCCCCATGGATAAGGTGTACTAAAACTGAGTAGGGACGCCATCCTGGTGGCCCACTCAAGTCTGTTTCACCAAGCTAGGCTTCACAGAGGGTCTGGTTCCCTCAAGGGAAGCCTAGCCTCCCCAACCTTTCCCATAACTAGAGTCTTGGCCCTTAATTTTCTTGTGCAACTGAAACATTTCCCCGTCCAAACGGTGTACAAAAAGAAAGTAGGCTAGCTATCCCGATGGCCCACTCAGTCTGTTTCACCAAGCTAGGCTGCACCGAAGCCCAGGATCACGCTTGGGATCCGCAGTCTCCCCAACCCTAACCCTAACTTGAGTTTTAACACAAATTTTCTTGTGCAACTGAAACGATACCCCGTCCTTACAGTGCACAGAAAGCCAGTAGGAAAGCTATCCCGATGGCCCACTCAGTCTGTTTCACCAAGCTAGGCTACACCGACGCCCAGGATCCCGCCTGGGAAGCCCAGTCTCCCCAACCCTAACCCTAACTTGAGTCTTAACCCTAATTTTCTTGTGCAAGTGAAACATCCCTCCGTCCATACGGTTTAGAAAAAGTCAGTAGGCAAGCCATCCCGATTGCCAACTCAATCTGTTCCACCAAGCTAGCCTTCACAGAGGCCCTGGTTGCTTCCTGGGAAGCACAGTCTCCCCACCCCAGCCCTAGCTTGGGTATTAATCCTAATTTTCCTGTGCAACTGAAACATCCCCTCGTCCATACAGCGTACAAAAAGACAGTAGGCAAGCAATCCTGATGGCCCACTCAGTCTGTTTCACCAGGCTCGGCTTCATCGAGGCCGTAGTTCCTGCCTGGGAAGCCCAGCCTCCATAACCCTAACCCTAATTTGGGTCTTAATGCTAATGTTCTTCTGCAATGGAAACATCCCCCCATGGATACGGTGTACTAAAACGGAGTAGGGAAGCCATCCTGGTGGCCCACTCCAGTCTGTTTCACCAAGCTAGGCTTCACAGAGGGTCTGGTTCCCTCCAGGGAAGCCTAGCCTCCCCAACCTTACCCCTAACTAGAGTCTTGGCCCTAATTTTCTTGTGCAACTGAAACATACCCCGAACAAACGGTGTACAAAAAGAAAGTAGGCAAGATATCCCGATGGCCCACTCAGTCTGTTTCACCAAGCTAGGCTACACCGAAGCCCAGGATCCCGCCTGGGAAGCCCAGTCTCCCCAACCCTAACCCTAACTTGAGTCTTAACCCTAATTTTCTTGTGCAAGTGAAACATCCCCCCGTCCATATGGTTTAGAAAAAGTCAGTAGGCAAGCGAACCCGATTGCCAACTCAATCTGTTCCAACAAGCTAGCCTTCACAGAGGCCCTGGTTCCTGCCTGGGAAGCACAGTCTCCACAACCCAGCCCTCACTTGGGTATTAATCCTAATTTTCCTGTGCAACTGAAACATCCCCTCGTCCATACAGCGTACAAAAAGACAGTAGGCAAGCAATCCTGATGGCCCACTCAGTCTGTTTCACCAGGCTCGGCTTCATCGAGTCTGTAGTTCCTGCCTGGGAAGCCCAGCCTCCATAACCCTAACGCTAATTTGGGTGTTAATGCTAATGTTCTTCTGCAATGGAAACATCCCCCCATGGATACGGTGTACTAAAACGGAGTAGGGAAGCCATCCTGGTGGCCCACTCAAGTCTGTTTCACCAAGCTAGGCTTCACAGAAGGTCTGGTTCCCTCCAGGGAAGCCTAGACTCCCCAACCTTACCCCTAACTAGATTCTTGGCCCTAATTTTCTTGTCAACTGAAACATTCCCCCGTCCAAACGGTGTACAAAAAGAAAGTAGGCAAGCTATCCCGATGGCCCACTCAGTCTGTTTCACCAAGCTAGGCTGCACCGAAGCCCAGGATCACGCTTGGGATCCGCAGTCTCCCCAACCCTAACCCTAACTTGAGTTTTAACACAAATTTTCTTGTGCAACTGAAACGATACCCCGTCCTTACAGTGCACAGAAAGCCAGTAGGCAAGCTATCCCGATGGCCCACTCAGTCTGTTTCACCAAGCTAGGCTACACCGACGCCCAGGATCCCACCTGGGAAGCCCAGTCTCCCCAACCCTAACCCTAACTTGAGTCTTAACCCTAATTTTCTTGTGCAAGTGAAACATCCCCCCGTCCATACGGTTTAGAAAAAGTCAGTAGGCAAGCGAACCCGATTGCCAACTCAATCTGTTCCAACAAGCTAGCCTTCACAGAGGCCCTGGTTCCTGCCAGGGAAGCACAGTCTCCCCAACCCAGCCCTAACTTGAGTCTTCTTAACCCTAATTTTCTTGTGCAAGTGAAACATCCCCCCGTCCGTACGGTTTAGAAAAAGTCAGTAGGGAAGCGAACCCGATTGCCAACTCAATCTGTTCCAACAAGCTAGCCTTCACAGAGGCCCTGGTTCCTGCCTGGGAAGCACAGTCTCCACAACCCAGCCCTCACTTGGGTATTAATCCTAATTTTCCAGTGCAACTGAAACATCCCCTCGTCCATACAGCGTACAAAAAGACAGTAGGCAAGCAATCCTGATGGCCCACTCAGTCTGTTTCACCAGGCTCGGCTTCATCGAGGCCATAGTTCCTGCCTGGGAAGCCCAGCCTCCATAACCCTAACCCTAATTTGGGTCTTAATGCTAATGTTCTTCTGCAATGGAAACATCCCCCCATGGATACGGTGTACTAAAACGGAGTAGGGAAGCCATCCTGGTGGCCCATTCCAGTCTGTTTCACCAAGCTAGGCTTCACAGAGGGTCTGGTTCCCTCCAGGGAAGCCTAGCCTCCCCAACCTTACCCCTAACTAGAGTCTTGGCCCTAATTTTCTTGTGCAACTGAAACATTCCCCTGTCCAAACGGTGTACAAAAAGAAAGTAGGCAAGCTATCCCGATGGCCCACTCAGTCTTTTTCACCAAGCTAGGCTGCACCGAAGCCCAGGATCACGCTTCGGATCCGCAGTCTCCCCAACCCTAACCCTAACTTGAATTTTTACACAAATTTTCTTGTGCAACTGAAACGATACCCCGTCCTTACAGTGCACAGAAAGACAGTAGGAAAGCTATCCCGATGGCCCACTCAGTCTGTTTCACCAAGCTAGGCTACACCGAAGCCCAGGATCCCGCCTGGGAAGCCCAGTCTCCCCAACCCTAACCCTAACTTGAGTCTTAACCCTAATTTTCTTGTGCAAGTGAAACATCCCTCCGTCCATACGGTTTAGAAAAAGTCAGTAGGCAAGCCATCCCGATTGCCAACTCAATCTGTTCCAACAAGCTAGCCTTCACAGAGGCCCTGGTTGCTGCCTGGGAAGCACAGTCTCCCCAACCCAGCCCTCACTTGGGTATTAATCCTAATTTTCCTGTGCAACTGAAACATCCCCTCGTCCATACAGCGTACAAAAAGACAGTAGGCAAGCAATCCTGATGGCCCACTCAGTCTGTTTCACCAGGCTCGGCTTCATCGAGTCCGTAGTTCCTGCCTGGGAAGCCCAGCCTCCATAACCCTAACCCTAATTTGGGTCTTAATGCTAATATTCTTCTGCAATGGAAATATCCCCCCATGGATACGGTGTACTAAAACGGAGTAGGGAAGCCATCCTGTTGGGCCACTCAAGTCTATTTCACCAAGCTAGGCTTCACAGAGGGTCTGGTTCCCTCCAGGGAAGCCTAGCCTCCCCAACCTTACCCCTAACTAGAGTCTTGGCCCTAATTTTCTTGTGCAACTGAAACATTCCCCCGTCCAAACGGTGTACAAAAAGAAAGTAGGCAAGCTATCCCGATGGCCCACTCAGTCTGTTTCACCAAGCTAGGCTGCACCGAAGCCCAGGATCACGCTTGGGATCCGCAGTCTCCCCAACCCTAACCCTAACTTGAGTTTTAACACAAATTTTCTTGTGCAACTGAAACGATACCCCGTCCTTACAGTGCACAGAAAGCCAGTAGGCAAGCTATCCCGATGGCCCACTCAGTCTGTTTCACCAAGCTAGGCTACACCGACGCCCAGGATCCCACCTGGGAAGCCCAGTCTCCCCAACCCTAACCCTAACTTTAGTCTTAACCCTAATTTTCTTGTGCAAATGAAACATCCCCCCGTCCATACGGTTTAGAAAAAGTCAGTAGGCAAGCCATCCCGATTGCCAACTCAATGTGTTCCACCAAGCTAGCCTTCACAGAGGCCCTGGTTGCTACCTGGGAAGCACAGTCTCCCCAACCCAGCCCTAACTTGAGTCTTCTTAACCCTAATTTTCTTGTGCAAGTGAAACATCCCCCCGTCCATACGGTTTAGAAAAAGTCAGTAGGCAAGCGAACCCGATTGCCAACTCAATCTGTTCCAACAAGCTAGCCTTCACAGAGGCCCTGGTTCCTGCCTGGGAAGCACAGTCTCCACAACCCAGCCCTCACTTGGGTATTAATCCTAATTTTCCTGTGCAACTGAAACATCCCCTCGTCCATACAGCGTACAAAAAGACAGTAGGCAAGCAATCCTGATGGCCCACTCAGTCTGTTTCACCAGGCTTGGCTTCATCGAGGCCGTAGTTCCTGCCTGGGAAGCCCTGCCTCCATAACCCTAACCCTAATTTGGGTGTTAATGCTAATGTTCTTCTGCAATGGAAACATCCCCCCATGGATACGGTGTACTAAAACGAAGTAGGGAAGCCATCCTGGTGGCCCACTCCAGTCTGTTTCACCAAGCTAGGCTTCACAGAGGATCTTGTTCCCTCCAGGGAAGCCTAGCCTCCCCAACCTTACCCCTAACTAGAGTCTTGGCCCTAATTTTCTTGTGCTACTGAAACATTCCCCTGTCCAAACGGTGTACAAAAAGAAAGTAGGCAAGCTATCCCTATGGCCCACTCAGTCTTTTTCACCAAGCTAGGCTGCACCGAAGCCCAGGATCATGCTTCGGATCCGCAGTCTCCCCAACCCTAACCCTAACTTGAGTTTTTACACAAATTTTCTTGTGCAACTGAAACGATACCCCGTCCTTACAGTGCACAGAAAGCCAGTAGGAAAGCTATCCCGATGGCCCACTCAGTCTGTTTCACCAAGCTAGGCTACACCGAAGCCCAGGATCCCGCCTGGGAAGCCCAGTCTCCCCAACCCTAACCCTAACTTGAGTCTTAACCCTAATTTTCTTGTGCAAGTGAAACATCCCTCCGTCCATACGGTTTAGAAAAAGTCAGTAGGCAAGCCATCCCGATTGCCAACTCAATCTGTTCCACCAAGCTAGCCTTCACAGAGGCCCTGGTTGCTGCCTGGGAAGCACAGTCTCCCCAACCCAGCCCTCACTTGGGTATTAATCCTAATTTTCCTGTGCAACTGAAACATCCCCTTGTCCATACAGCGTACAAAAAGACAGTAGGCAAGCAATCCTGATGGCCCACTCAGTCTGTTTCACCAGGCTCGGCTTCATCGAGTCCGTAGTTCCTGCCTGGGAAGCCCAGCCTCCATAACCCTAACGCTAATTTGGGTGTTAATGCTAATGTTCTTCTGCAATGGAAACATCCCCCCATGGATAAGGTGTACTAAAACGGAGTAGGGAAGCCATCCTGGTGGCCCACTCAAGTCTGTTTCACCAAGCTAGGCTTCACAGAAGGTCTGGTTCCCTCCAGTGAAGCCTAGACTCCCCAACCTTACCCCTAACTAGAGTCTTGGCCCTAATTTTCTTGTCAACTGAAACATTCCCCCGTCCAAACGGTGTACAAAAAGAAAGTAGGCAAGCTATCCCGATGGCCCACTCAGTCTGTTTCACCAAGCTAGGCTGCACCGAAGCCCAGGATCACGCTTGGGATCCGCAGTCTCCCCAACCCTAACCGTAACTTGAGTTTTAACACAAATTTTCTTGTGCAACTGAAACGATACCCCGTCCTTACAGTGCACAGAAAGCCAGTAGGCAAGCTATCCCGATGGCCCACTCAGTCTGTTTCACCAAGCTAGGCTACACCGACGCCCAGGATCCCACCTGGGAAGCCCAGTCTCCCCAACCCTAACCCTAACTTGAGTCTTAACCCTAATTTTCTTGTGCAAGTGAAACATCCCTCCGTCCATACGGTTTAGAAAAAGTCAGTAGGCAAGCCATCCCGATTGCCAACTCAATCTGTTCCACCAAGCTAGCCTTCACAGAGGCCCTGGTTGCTGCCTGGGAAGCACAGTCTCCCCAACCCAGCCCTCACTTGGGTATTAATCCTAATTTTCCTGTGCAACTGAAACATCCCCTCGTCCATACAGCGTACAAAAAGCCAGTAGGCAAGCTATCCCGATGGCCCACTCAGTCTGTTTCACCAAGCTAGGCTACACCGACTCCCAGGATCCCACCTGGGAAGCCAAGTCTCCCCAACCCTAACCCTAACTTGAGTCTTAACCCTAATTTTCTTGTGCAAATGAAACATCCCCCCGTCCATACGGTTTAGAAAAAGTCAGTAGGCAAGCCATCCCGATTGCCAACTCAATGTGTTCCACCAAGCTAGCCTTCACAGAGGCCCTGGTTGCTACCTGGGAAGCACAGTCTCCCCAACCCAGCCCTAACTTGAGTCTTCTTAACCCTAATTTTCTTGTGCAAGTGAAACATCCCCCCGTCCATACGGTTTAGAAAAAGTCAGTAGGCAAGCGAACCGGATTGCCAACTCAATCTGTTCCAACAAGCTAGCCTTCACAGAGGCCCTGGTTCCTGCCTGGGAAGCACAGTCTCCACAACCCAGCCCTCACTTGGGTATTAATCCTAATTTTCCTGTGCAACTGAAACATCCCCTCGTCCATACAGCGTACAAAAAGACAGTAGGCAAGCAATCCTGATGGCCCACTCAGTCTGTTTCACCAGGCTCGGCTTCATCGAGTCCGTAGTTCCTGCCTGGGAAGCCCAGCCTCCATAACCCTAACGCTAATTTGGGTGTTAATGCTAATGTTCTTCTGCAATGGAAACATCCCCCCATGGATAAGGTGTACTAAAACGGAGTAGGGAAGCCATCCTGGTGGCCCACTCAAGTCTGTTTCACCAAGCTAGGCTTCACAGAAGGTCTGGTTCCCTCCAGGGAAGCCTAGACTCCCCAACCTTACCCCTAACTAGAGTCTTGGCCCTAATTTTCTTGTCAACTGAAACATTCCCCCGTCCAAACGGTGTACAAAAAGAAAGTAGGCAAGCTATCCCGATGGCCCACTCAGTCTGTTTCACCAAGCTAGGCTGCACCGAAGCCCAGGATCACGCTTGGGATCCGCAGTCTCCCCAACCCTAACCGTAACTTGAGTTTTAACACAAATTTTCTTGTGCAACTGAAACGATACCCCGTCCTTACAGTGCACAGAAAGCCAGTAGGCAAGCTATCCCGATGGCCCACTCAGTCTGTTTCACCAAGCTAGGCTACACCGACGCCCAGGATCCCACCTGGGAAGCCCAGTCTCCCCAACCCTAACCCTAACTTGAGTCTTAACCCTAATCTTCTTGTGCAAGTGAAACATCCCCCCGTCCATACGGTTTAGAAAAAGTCAGTAGGCAAGCGAACCCGATTGCCAACTCAATCTGTTCCACCAAGCTAGCCTTCACAGAGGACCTGGTTGCTGCCTGGGAAGCACAGTCTCCCCAACCCAGCCCTACCTTGGGTATTAATCCTAATTTTCCTGTGCAACTGAAACATCCCCTCGTCCATGCACCGTACAAAAAGACAGTAGGCAAGCCATCCCGATTGCCAACTCAATGTGTTCCACCAAGCTAGCCTTCACAGAGGCCCTGGTTGCTACCTGGGAAGCACAGTCTCCCCAACCCAGCCCTAACTTGAGTCTTCTTAACCCTAATTTTCTTGTGCAAGTGAAACATCCCTCCGTCCATACGGTTTAGAAAAAGTCAGTAGGCAAGCCATCCCGATTGCCAACTCAATCTGTTCCACCAAGCTATCCTTCACAGAGGCCCTGCTTCCTGCCTGGGAAGCCCGGTCTCACCAACCCTAACCCTAACTTGAGTCTTCTTAACCCTAATTTTCTTGTGCAAGTGAAACATCCCCCTGTCCATACGGTTTAGAAAAAGTCAGTAGGAAAGCCATCCCGATTGCCAACTCAATCTGTTCCACCAAGCTAGCCTTCACAGAGGACCTGGTTGCTGCCTGGGAAGCACAGTCTCCCCAACCCAGCCCTACCTTGGGTATTAATCCTAATTTTCCTGTGCAACTGAAACATCCCCTCGTCCATACAGCGTACAAAAAGACAGTAGGCAAGCAATCCTGATGGCCCACTCAGTCTGTTTCACCAGGCTCGGCTTCATCGAGGCCGTAGTTCCTGCCTGGGAAGCCCAGCCTCCATAACCCTAACCCTAATTTGGGTTTTAATGCTAATGTTCTTCTGCAATGGAAACATACCCCCATGGATACGGTGTATTAAAATGGAGTAGGGAAGCCATCCTGGTGGCCCACTCAAGTCTGTTTCACCAAGCTAGGCTTCACAGAGGGTCTGGTTCCCTCCAGGAAAGCCTAGCCTCCCCAAACTTACCCCTAACTAGAGTCTTGGCCCTAATTTTCTTGTGCAACTGAAACATTCCCCCGTCCAAACGGTGTACAAAAAGAAAGTAGGCAAGCTATCCCGATGGCCCACTCAGTCTGTTTCACCAAGCTAGGCTGCACCGAAGCCCAGGATCACGCTTGGGATCCGCAGTCTCCCCAACCCTAACCCTAACTTGAGTTTTTACACAAATTTTCTTGTGCAACTGAAACGATACCGCGTCCTCACAGTGCACAGAAAGCCAGTAGGAAAGCTATCCCGATGGCCCACTCAGTCTGTTTCACCAAGCTAGGCTACACCGAAGCCCAGGATCCCGCCTGGGAAGCCCAGCCTCCATAACCCTAACCCTAATTTGGGTCTTAATGCTAATGTACTTCTGCAACGGGAACATCCCCCCATGGACACGATCTAATAAAACGGAGTAGGGAAGCCATCCTGGTGGCCAACACAAGTCTGTTTCACCAAGCTAGGCTTCACAGAGGGTCTGGTTCCCTCCAGGGAAGCCTAGCCTCCCCAACCTTAACCCTAACTAGAGTCTTGTCCCTAATTTTCTTGTGCAACTGAAACATTCCCCCGTCCAAACGGTGTACAAAAAGAAAGTAGGCAAGCTATCCCGATGGCCCACTCAGTCTTTTTCACCAAGCTAGGCTGCACCGAAGCCCAGGATCACGCTTGGGATCCGCAGTCTCCCCAACCCTAACCCTAACTTGAGTTTTAACACAAATTTTCTTGTGCAACTGAAACAATACCCCGTCCTTACAGTGCACAGAAAGCCAGTAGGAAAGCTATCCCGATGGCCCACTCAGTCTGTTTCACCAAGCTAGGCTACACCGAAGCCCAGGATCCCGCCTGGGAAGCCCAGTCTCCCCAACCCTAACCCTAACTTGAGTCTTAACCCTAATTTTCTTGTGTAAGTGAAACACCCTCCCGTCCTTACGGTTTAGAAAAAGGCAGTAGGCAAGCCATCCCGATTGCCAACTCAATCTGTTCCACCAAGCTAGCCTTCACAGAGGCCCTGCTTCCTGCCTGGGAAGCCCGGTCTCACCAACCCTAACCCTAACTTGAGTCTTTTTAACCCTAATTTTCTTGTGCTAGTGAAACCTCCCCCCGTCCATACGGTTTAGAAAAAGTCAGTAGGCAAGCGAACCCGATTGCCAACTCAATCTGTTCCACCAAACTAGCCTTCACAGAGGCCCTGGTTCCTGCCTGGGAAGCACAGTCTCCCCAACCCAGCCCTCACTTGGGTATTAATCCTAATTTTCCTGTGCAACTGAAACATCCCCTCGTCCATACAGCGTACAAAAAGACAGTAGGCAAGCAATCCTGATGGCCCACTCAGTCTGTTTCACCAGGCTCGGCTTCATCGAGGCCGTAGTTCCTGCCTGGGCAGCCCTGCCTCCATAACCCTAACCCTAATTTGGGTTTTAATGCTAATGTTCTTCTGCATTGGAAACATCCCCCCATGGATTCGGTGTATTAAAACGGAGTAGGGAAGCCATCCTGGTGGCCCACTCAAGTCTGTTTCACCAAGCTAGGCTTCACAGAGGGTCTGGTTCCCTCCAGGAAGGCCTAGCCTCCCCAACCTTACCCCTAACTAGAGTCTTGGCCCTAATTTTCTTATGCAACTGAAACATTCCCCCGTCCAAACGGTGTACAAAAGGAAAGTAGGCAAGCTATCCCGATGGCCCACTCAGTCTTTTTCACCAAGCTGGGCTTCACCGAAGCCCAGGATCACGTTTGGGATCCGCAGTCTCCCCAACCCTAACCCTAACTTGAGTTTTTACACAAATTTTCTTGTGCAACTGAAACGATACCGCGTCCTCACAGTGCACAGAAAGCCAGTAGGAAAGCTATCCCGATGGCCCACTCAGTCTGTTTCACCAAGCTAGGCTACACCGAAGCCCAGGATCCCGCCTGGGAAGCCCAGCCTCCATAACCCTAACCCTAATTTGGGTCTTAATGCTAATGTACTTCTGCAACGGGAACATCCCCCCATGGACACGATGTACTAAAACGGAGTAGGGAAGCCATCCTGGTGGCCCACTCAAGTCTGTTTCACCAAGCTAGGCTTCACAAAGGGTCTGGTTCCCTCCAGGGAAGCCTAGCCTCCCCAACCTTAACCCTAACTAGAGTCTTGGCCCTAATTTTCTTGTGCAACTGAAAAATTCCCCCGTCCAAACGGTGTACAAAAGGAAAGTAGGCAAGCTATCCCGATGGCCCACTCAGTCTTTTTCACCAAGCTGGGCTGCACCGAAGCCCAGGATTACGCTTGGGATCCGCAGTCTCCCCAACCCTAACCCTAACTTGAGTTTTTACACAAATTTTCTTGTGCAACTGAAATGATATCCTTTCCTTACAGTGCACAGAAAGCCAGAAGGAAAGCTATCCCGATGGCCCACTCAGTCTGTTTCACCAAGCTAGGCTACACCGAAGGCCAGGATCCCGCCTGGGAAGCCCAGTCTCCCCAACCCTAACCCTAACTTGAGTCTTAACCCTAATTTTCTTGTGTAAGTGAAACATCCTCCCGTCCTTACGGTTTAGAAAAAGGCAGTAGGCAAGCCATCCTGATTGCCAACTCAGTCTGTTCCACCAAGCTAGCCTTCACAGAGGACCTGGTTCCTGCCTGGGAAGCCCGGTCTCACCAACCCTAACCCTAACTTGAGTCTTCTTAACCCTAATTTTCTTGTGCAAGTGAAACATCCCCCCGTCCATACGGTTTAGAAAAATTCAGTAGGCAAGCGAACCCGATTGCCAACTCAATCTGTTCCACCAAGCTAGCCTTCACAGAGGCCCTGGTTCCTGCCTGGGAAGCACAGTCTCCCCAACCCAGCCCTCACTTGGGTATTAATCCTAATTTTCCTGTGCAACTGAAACATCCCCTCGTCCATACAGTGTACAAAAAGACAGTAGGCAAGCAATCCCGATGCCCACTCAGTCTATTTCACCAGGCTCGGCTTCATCGAGGCCGTAGTTCCTTCCTGGGAAGCCCAGCCTCCATAACCCTAACCCTAATTTGGGTGTTAATGCTAATGTTCTTCTGCAATGGAAACATCCCCCCATGGATAAGGTGTACTAAAACGGAGTAGGGAAGCCATCCTGGTGGCCCACTCAAGTCTGTTTCACCAAGCTAGGCTTCACAGAGGGTCTGGTTCCCTCCAGGGAAGCCTAGACTCCCCAACCTTACCCCTAACTAGAGTCTTGGCCCTAATTTTCTTGTCAACTGAAACATTCCCCCGTCCAAACGGTGTACAAAAAGAAAGTAGGCAAGCTATCCCGATGGCCCACTCAGTCTGTTTCACCAAGCTAGGCTGCACCGAAGCCCAGGATCACGCTTGGGATCCGCAGTCTCCCCAACCCTAACCGTAAATTGAGTTTTAACACAAACTTTCTTGTGCAACTAAAACGATACCCCGTCCTTACAGTGCACAGAAAGCCAGTAGGCAAGCTATCCCGATGGCCCACTCAGTCTGTTTCACCAAGCTAGGCTACACCGACGCCCAGGATCCCACCTGGGAAGCCCAGTCTCCCCAACCCTAACCCTAACTTGAGTCTTAACCCTAATTTTCTTGTGCAAGTGAAACATCCCTCCGTCCATACGGTTTAGAAAAAGTCAGTAGGCAAGCCATACCGATTGCCAACTCAATCTGTTCCACCAAGCTAGCCTTCACAAAGGCCCTGGTTGCTGCCTGGGAAGCACAGTCTCCCCAACCCAGCCCTAACTTGGGTATTAATCCTAATTTTCCTGTGCAACTGAAACATCCCCTCGTCCATGCACCGTACAAAAAGACAGTAGGCAAGCCATCCCGATTGCCAACTCAATGTGTTCCACCAAGCTAGCCTTCACAGAGGCCCTGGTTGCTACCTGGGAAGCACAGTCTCCCCAACCCAGCCCTAACTTGAGTCTTCTTAACCCTAATTTTCTTGTGCAAGTGAAACATCCCCCCGTCCATACGGTTTAGAAAAAGTCAGTAGGCAAGCGAACCCGATTGCCAACTCAATCTGTTCCAACAAGCTAGCCTTCACAGAGGCCCTGGTTCCTGCCTGGGAAGCACAGTCTCCACAACCCAGCCCTCACTTGGGTATTAATCCTAATTTTCCAGTGCAACTGAAACATCCCCTCCTCTATACAGCGTACAAAAAGACAGTAGGCAAGCAATCCTGATGGCCCACTCAGTCTGTTTCACCAGGTTCGGCTTCATCGAGGCCGTAGTTCCTGCCTGGGAAGCCCAGCCTCCATAACCCTAACCCTAACTTGGGTGTTAATGTTAATGTTCTTCTGCAATGGAAACATCCCCCCATGGATACGGTGTACTAAAACGGAGTAGGGAAGCCATCCTGGTGGCCCACTCAAGTCTGTTTCACCAAGCTAGGCTTCACAGAAGGTCTGGTTCCGTCCAGGGAAGCCTAGACTCCCCAACCTTACCCCTAACTAGAGTCTTGGCCCTCATTTTCTTGTCAACTGAAACATTCCCCCGTCCAAACGGTGTACAAAAAGAAAGTAGGCAAGCTATCCCGATGGCCCACTCAGTCTGTTTCACCAAGCTAGGCTACACCGAAGCCCAGGATCCCGCCTGGGAAGCCCAGTCTCCCCAACCCTAACCCTAACTTGAGTCTTAACCCTAATTTTCTTGTGTAAGTGAAACATCCTCCCGTCCTTATGGTTTAGAAATAGGCATTAGGCAAGCCATCCCGATTGCCAACTCAATCTTTTCCACCAAGCTAGCCTTCACAGAGGGCCTGGTTCCTGCCTGGGAAGCCCGGTCTCACCAACCCTAACCCTAACTTGAGTCTTCTTAACCCTAATTTTCTTGTGCAAGTGAAACATCCCCCCGTCCATACGGTTTAGAAAAAGTCAGTAGGCAAGCGAACCCGATTGCCAACTCAATCTGTTCCACCAAACTAGCCTTCACAGAGGCCCTGGTTCCTGCCTGGGAAGCACAGTCTCCCCAACCCAGCCCTCACTTGGGTATTAATCCTAATTTTCCTGTGCAACTGAAACATCCCCTCGTCCATACAGCGTACAAAAAGACAGTAGGCAAGCAATCCTGATGGCCCACTCAGTCTGTTTCACCAGGCTCGGCTTCATCGAGGCCGTAGTTCCTGCCTGGGCAGCCCTGCCTCCATAACCCTAACCCTAATTTGGGTTTTAATGCTAATGTTCTTCTGCAATGGAAACATCCCCCCATGGATACGGTGTATTAAAACGGAGTAGGGAAGCCATCCTGGTGGCCCACTCAAGTCTGTTTCACCAAGCTAGGCTTCACAGAGGGTCTGGTTCCCTCCAGGAAGGCCTGGCCTCCCCAACCTTACCCCTAACTAGAGTCTTGGCCCTAATTTTCTTGTGCAACTGAAACATTCCCCCGTCCAAACGGTGTACAAAAGGAAAGTAGGCAAGCTATCCCGATGGCCCACTCAGTCTTTTTCACCAAGCTGGGCTGCACCGAAGCCCAGGATCACGTTTGGGATCCGCAGTCTCCCCAACCCTAACCCTAACTTGAGTTTTTACACAAATTTTCTTGTGCAACTGAAACGATACCGCGTCCTCACAGTGCACAGAAAGCCAGTAGGAAAGCTATCCCGATGGCCCACTCAGTCTGTTTCACCAAGCTAGGCTACACCGAAGCCCAGGATCCCGCCTGGGAAGCCCAGCCTCCATAACCCTAACCCTAATTTGGGTCTTAATGCTAAGGTACTTCTGCAACGGGAACATCCCCCCATGGACACGATGTACTAAAACGGAGTAGGGAAGCCATCCTGGTGGCCCACTCAAGTCTGTTTCACCAAGCTAGGCTTCACAGAGGGTCTGGTTCCCTCCAGGGAAGCCTAGCCTCCCCAACCTTAACCCTAACTAGACTCTTGGCCCTAATTTTCTTGTGCATCTGAAAAATTCCCCCGTCCAAACGGTGTACAAAAGGAAAGTAGGCAAGCTATCCCGATGGCCCACTCAGTCTTTTTCACCAAGCTGGGCTGCACCGAAGCCCAGGATTACGCTTGGGATCCGCAGTCTCCCCAACCCTAACCCTAACTTGAGTTTTTACACAAATTTTCTTGTGCAACTGAAATGATACCCTTTCCTTACAGTGCACAGAAAGCCAGAAGGAAAGCTATCCCGATGGCCCACTCAGTCTGTTTCACCAAGCTAGGCTACACCGAAGCCCAGGATCCCGCCTGGGAAGCCCAGCCTCCCCAACCCAGCCCTCATTTGGGTATTAATCCTAATTTTCCTGTGCAACTGAAACATCCCCTCGTCCATACAGCGTAAAAAAAGACAGTAGGGAAGCAATCCTGATGGCCCACTCAGTCTGTTTCACCAGGCTCGGCTTCATCGAGGCCGTAGTTCCTGCCTGGGTAGCCCAGTCTCCCCAACCCTAACCCTAACTTGAGTCTTAACCCTAATTTTCTTGTGTAAGTGAAACATCCTCCCGTCCTTACGGTTTAGAAATAGGCATTAGGCAAGCCATCCCGATTGCCAACTCAATCTGTTCCACCAAGCTAGCCTTCACAGAGGACCTGGTTGCTGCCTGGGAAGCACAGTCTCCCCAACCCAGCCCTACCTTGGGTATTAATCCTAATTTTCCTGTGCAACTGAAACATCCCCTCGTCCATACAGCGTACAAAAAGACAGTAGGCAAGCAATCCTGATGGCCCACTCAGTCTGTTTCACCAGGCTCGGCTTCATCGAGGCCGTAGTTCCTGCCTGGGAAGCCCAGCCTCCATAACCCTAACCCTAATTTGGGTTTTAATGCTAATGTTCTTCTGCAATGGAAACATACCCCCATGGATACGGTGTATTAAAACGGAGTAGGGAAGCCATCCTGGTGGCCCACTCAAGTCTGTTTCACCAAGCTAGGCTTCACAGAGGGTCTGGTTCCCTCCAGGAAAGCCTAGCCTCCCCAAACTTACCCCTAACTAGAGTCTTGGCCCTAATTTTCTTGTGCAACTGAAACATTCCCCCGTCCAAACGGTGTACAAAAAGAAAGTAGGCAAGCTATCCCGATGGCCCACTCAGTCTGTTTCACCAAGCTAGGCTGCACCGAAGCCCAGGATCACGCTTGGGATCCGCAGTCTCCCCAACCCTAACCCTAACTTGAGTTTTTACACAAATTTTCTTGTGCAACTGAAACGATACCGCGTCCTCACAGTGCACAGAAAGCCAGTAGGAAAGCTATCCCGATGGCCCACTCAGTCTGTTTCACCAAGCTAGGCTACACCGAAGCCCAGGATCCCGCCTGGGAAGCCCAGCCTCCATAACCCTAACCCTAATTTGGGTCTTAATGCTAATGTACTTCTGCAACGGGAACATCCCCCCATGGACACGATCTAATAAAACGGAGTAGGGAAGCCATCCTGGTGGCCAACACAAGTCTGTTTCACCAAGCTAGGCTTCACAGAGGGTCTGGTTCCCTCCAGGGAAGCCTAGCCTCCCCAACCTTAACCCTAACTAGAGTCTTGTCCCTAATTTTCTTGTGCAACTGAAACATTCCCCCGTCCAAACGGTGTACAAAAAGAAAGTAGGCAAGCTATCCCGATGGCCCACTCAGTCTTTTTCACCAAGCTAGGCTGCACCGAAGCCCAGGATCACGCTTGGGATCCGCAGTCTCCCCAACCCTAACCCTAACTTGAGTTTTAACACAAATTTTCTTGTGCAACTGAAACAATACCCCGTCCTTACAGTGCACAGAAAGCCAGTAGGAAAGCTATCCCGATGGCCCACTCAGTCTGTTTCACCAAGCTAGGCTACACCGAAGCCCAGGATCCCGCCTGGGAAGCCCAGTCTCCCCAACCCTAACCTTAACTTGAGTCTTAACCCTAATTTTCTTGTGTAAGTGAAACACCCTCCCGTCCTTACGGTTTAGAAAAAGGCAGTAGGCAAGCCATCCCGATTGCCAACTCAATCTGTTCCACCAAGCTAGCCTTCACAGAGGCCCTGCTTCCTGCCTGGGAAGCCCGGTCTCACCAACCCTAACCCTAACTTGAGTCTTTTTAACCCTAATTTTCTTGTGCTAGTGAAACCTCCCCCCGTCCATACGGTTTAGAAAAAGTCAGTAGGCAAGCGAACCCGATTGCCAACTCAATCTGTTCCACCAAACTAGCCTTCACAGAGGCCCTGGTTCCTGCCTGGGAAGCACAGTCTCCCCAACCCAGCCCTCACTTGGGTATTAATCCTAATTTTCCTGTGCAACTGAAACATCCCCTTGTCCATACAGCGTACAAAAAGACAGTAGGCAAGCAATCCTGATGGCCCACTCAGTCTGTTTCACCAGGCTCGGCTTCATCGAGGCCGTAGTTCCTGCCTGGGCAGCCCTGCCTCCATAACCCTAACCCTAATTTGGGTTTTAATGCTAATGTTCTTCTGCATTGGAAACATCCCCCCATGGATTCGGTGTATTAAAACAGAGTAGGGAAGCCATCCTGGTGGCCCACTCAAGTCTGTTTCACCAAGCTAGGCTTCACAGAGGGTCTGGTTCCCTCCAGGAAGGCCTAGCCTCCCCAACCTTACCCCTAACTAGAGTCTTGGCCCTAATTTTCTTATGCAACTGAAACATTCCCCCGTCCAAACGGTGTACAAAAAGAAAGTAGGCAAGCTATCCCGATGGCCCACTCAGTCTGTTTCACCAAGCTAGGCTGCACCGAAGCCCAGGATCACGCTTGGGATCCGCAGTCTCCCCAACCCTAACCCTAACTTGAGTTTTTACACAAATTTTCTTGTGCAACTGAAACGATACCGCGTCCTCACAGTGCACAGAAAGCCAGTAGGAAAGCTATCCCGATGGCCCACTCAGTCTGTTTCACCAAGCTAGGCTACACCGAAGCCCAGGATCCCGCCTGGGAAGCCCAGCCTCCATAACCCTAACCCTAATTTGGGTCTTAATGCTAATGTACTTCTGCAACGGGAACATCCCCCCATGGACACGATCTAATAAAACGGAGTAGGGAAGCCATCCTGGTGGCCAACACAAGTCTGTTTCACCAAGCTAGGCTTCACAGAGGGTCTGGTTCCCTCCAGGGAAGCCTAGCCTCCCCAACCTTAACCCTAACTAGAGTCTTGTCCCTAATTTTCTTGTGCAACTGAAACATTCCCCCGTCCAAACGGTGTACAAAAAGAAAGTAGGCAAGCTATCCCGATGGCCCACTCAGTCTTTTTCACCAAGCTAGGCTGCACCGAAGCCCAGGATCACGCTTGGGATCCGCAGTCTCCCCAACCCTAACCCTAACTTGAGTTTTAACACAAATTTTCTTGTGCAACTGAAACAATACCCCGTCCTTACAGTGCACAGAAAGCCAGTAGGAAAGCTATCCCGATGGCCCACTCAGTCTGTTTCACCAAGCTAGGCTACACCGAAGCCCAGGATCCCGCCTGGGAAGCCCAGTCTCCCCAACCCTAACCTTAACTTGAGTCTTAACCCTAATTTTCTTGTGTAAGTGAAACACCCTCCCGTCCTTACGGTTTAGAAAAAGGCAGTAGGCAAGCCATCCCGATTGCCAACTCAATCTGTTCCACCAAGCTAGCCTTCACAGAGGCCCTGCTTCCTGCCTGGGAAGCCCGGTCTCACCAACCCTAACCCTAACTTGAGTCTTTTTAACCCTAATTTTCTTGTGCTAGTGAAACCTCCCCCCGTCCATACGGTTTAGAAAAAGTCAGTAGGCAAGCGAACCCGATTGCCAACTCAATCTGTTCCACCAAACTAGCCTTCACAGAGGCCCTGGTTCCTGCCTGGGAAGCACAGTCTCCCCAACCCAGCCCTCACTTGGGTATTAATCCTAATTTTCCTGTGCAACTGAAACATCCCCTTGTCCATACAGCGTACAAAAAGACAGTAGGCAAGCAATCCTGATGGCCCACTCAGTCTGTTTCACCAGGCTCGGCTTCATCGAGGCCGTAGTTCCTGCCTGGGCAGCCCTGCCTCCATAACCCTAACCCTAATTTGGGTTTTAATGCTAATGTTCTTCTGCATTGGAAACATCCCCCCATGGATTCGGTGTATTAAAACGGAGTAGGGAAGCCATCCTGGTGGCCCACTCAAGTCTGTTTCACCAAGCTAGGCTTCACAGAGGGTCTGGTTCCCTCCAGGAAGGCCTAGCCTCCCCAACCTTACCCCTAACTAGAGTCTTGGCCCTAATTTTCTTATGCAACTGAAACATTCCCCCGTCCAAACAGTGTACAAAAGGAAAGTAGGCAAGCTATCCCGATGGCCCACTCAGTCTTTTTCACCAAGCTGGGCTTCACCGAAGCCCAGGATCACGTTTGGGATCCGCAGTCTCCCCAACCCTAACCCTAACTTGAGTTTTTACACAAATTTTCTTGTGCAACTGAAACGATACCGCGTCCTCACAGTGCACAGAAAGCCAGTAGGAAAGCTATCCCGATGGCCCACTCAGTCTGTTTCACCAAGCTAGGCTACACCGAAGCCCAGGATCCCGCCTGGGAAGCCCAGCCTCCATAACCCTAACCCTAATTTGGGTCTTAATGCTAATGTACTTCTGCAACGGGAACATCCCCCCATGGACACGATGTACTAAAACGGAGTAGGGAAGCCATCCTGGTGGCCCACTCAAGTCTGTTTCACCAAGCTAGGCTTCACAAAGGGTCTGGTTCCCTCCAGGGAAGCCTAGCCTCCCCAACCTTAACCCTAACTAGAGTCTTGGCCCTAATTTTCTTGTGCAACTGAAAAATTCCCCCGTCCAAACGGTGTACAAAAGGAAAGTAGGCAAGCTATCCCGATGGCCCACTCAGTCTTTTTCACCAAGCTGGGCTGCACCGAAGCCCAGGATTACGCTTGGGATCCGCAGTCTCCCCAACCCTAACCCTAACTTGAGTTTTTACACAAATTTTCTTGTGCAACTGAAATGATATCCTTTCCTTACAGTGCACAGAAAGCCAGAAGGAAAGCTATCCCGATGGCCCACTCAGTCTGTTTCACCAAGCTAGGCTACACCGAAGGCCAGGATCCCGCCTGGGAAGCCCAGTCTCCCCAACCCTAACCCTAACTTGAGTCTTAACCCTAATTTTCTTGTGTAAGTGAAACATCCTCCCGTCCTTACGGTTTAGAAAAAGGCAGTAGGCAAGCCATCCTGATTGCCAACTCAGTCTGTTCCACCAAGCTAGCCTTCACAGAGGACCTGGTTCCTGCCTGGGAAGCCCGGTCTCACCAACCCTAACCCTAACTTGAGTCTTCTTAACCCTAATTTTCTTGTGCAAGTGAAACATCCCCCCGTCCATACGGTTTAGAAAAATTCAGTAGGCAAGCGAACCCGATTGCCAACTCAATCTGTTCCACCAAGCTAGCCTTCACAGAGGCCCTGGTTCCTGCCTGGGAAGCACAGTCTCCCCAACCCAGCCCTCACTTGGGTATTAATCCTAATTTTCCTGTGCAACTGAAACATCCCCTCGTCCATACAGTGTACAAAAAGACAGTAGGCAAGCAATCCCGATGCCCACTCAGTCTATTTCACCAGGCTCGGCTTCATCGAGGCCGTAGTTCCTTCCTGGGAAGCCCAGCCTCCATAACCCTAACCCTAATTTGGGTGTTAATGCTAATGTTCTTCTGCAATGGAAACATCCCCCCATGGATAAGGTGTACTAAAACGGAGTAGGGAAGCCATCCTGGTGGCCCACTCAAGTCTGTTTCACCAAGCTAGGCTTCACAGAGGGTCTGGTTCCCTCCAGGGAAGCCTAGACTCCCCAACCTTACCCCTAACTAGAGTCTTGGCCCTAATTTTCTTGTCAACTGAAACATTCCCCCGTCCAAACGGTGTACAAAAAGAAAGTAGGCAAGCTATCCCGATGGCCCACTCAGTCTGTTTCACCAAGCTAGGCTGCACCGAAGCCCAGGATCACGCTTGGGATCCGCAGTCTCCCCAACCCTAACCGTAAATTGAGTTTTAACACAAACTTTCTTGTGCAACTAAAACGATACCCCGTCCTTACAGTGCACAGAAAGCCAGTAGGCAAGCTATCCCGATGGCCCACTCAGTCTGTTTCACCAAGCTAGGCTACACCGACGCCCAGGATCCCACCTGGGAAGCCCAGTCTCCCCAACCCTAACCCTAACTTGAGTCTTAACCCTAATTTTCTTGTGCAAGTGAAACATCCCTCCGTCCATACGGTTTAGAAAGAGTCAGTAGGCAAGCCATACCGATTGCCAACTCAATCTGTTCCACCAAGCTAGCCTTCACAAAGGCCCTGGTTGCTGCCTGGGAAGCACAGTCTCCCCAACCCAGCCCTAACTTGGGTATTAATCCTAATTTTCCTGTGCAACTGAAACATCCCCTCGTCCATGCACCGTACAAAAAGACAGTAGGCAAGCCATCCCGATTGCCAACTCAATGTGTTCCACCAAGCTAGCCTTCACAGAGGCCCTGGTTGCTACCTGGGAAGCACAGTCTCCCCAACCCAGCCCTAACTTGAGTCTTCTTAACCCTAATTTTCTTGTGCAAGTGAAACATCCCCCCGTCCATACGGTTTAGAAAAAGTCAGTAGGCAAGCGAACCCGATTGCCAACTCAATCTGTTCCAACAAGCTAGCCTTCACAGAGGCCCTGGTTCCTGCCTGGGAAGCACAGTCTCCACAACCCAGCCCTCACTTGGGTATTAATCCTAATTTTCCAGTGCAACTGAAACATCCCCTCCTCTATACAGCGTACAAAAAGACAGTAGGCAAGCAATCCTGATGGCCCACTCAGTCTGTTTCACCAGGTTCGGCTTCATCGAGGCCGTAGTTCCTGCCTGGGAAGCCCAGCCTCCATAACCCTAACCCTAACTTGGGTGTTAATGTTAATGTTCTTCTGCAATGGAAACATCCCCCCATGGATACGGTGTACTAAAACGGAGTAGGGAAGCCATCCTGGTGGCCCACTCAAGTCTGTTTCACCAAGCTAGGCTTCACAGAAGGTCTGGTTCCCTCCAGGGAAGCCTAGACTCCCCAACCTTACCCCTAACTAGAGTCTTGGCCCTCATTTTCTTGTCAACTGAAACATTCCCCCGTCCAAACGGTGTACAAAAAGAAAGTAGGCAAGCTATCCCGATGGCCCACTCAGTCTGTTTCACCAAGCTAGGCTACACGGAAGCCCAGGATCCCGCCTGGGAAGCCCAGTCTCCCCAACCCTAACCCTAACTTGAGTCTTAACCCTAATTTTCTTGTGTAAGTGAAACATCCTCCCGTCCTTATGGTTTAGAAATAGGCATTAGGCAAGCCATCCCGATTGCCAACTCAATCTTTTCCACCAAGCTAGCCTTCACAGAGGGCCTGGTTCCTGCCTGGGAAGCCCGGTCTCACCAACCCTAACCCTAACTTGAGTCTTCTTAACCCTAATTTTCTTGTGCAAGTGAAACATCCCCCCGTCCATACGGTTTAGAAAAAGTCAGTAGGCAAGCGAACCCGATTGCCAACTCAATCTGTTCCACCAAACTAGCCTTCACAGAGGTCCTGGTTCCTGCCTGGGAAGCACAGTCTCCCCAACCCAGCCCTCACTTGGGTATTAATCCTAATTTTCCTGTGCAACTGAAACATCCCCTCGTCCATACAGCGTACAAAAAGACAGTAGGCAAGCAATCCTGATGGCCCACTCAGTCTGTTTCACCAGGCTCGGCTTCATCGAGGCCGTAGTTCCTGCCTGGGCAGCCCTGCCTCCATAACCCTAACCCTAATTTGGGTTTTAATGCTAATGTTCTTCTGCAATGGAAACATCCCCCCATGGATACGGTGTATTAAAACGGAGTAGGGAAGCCATCCTGGTGGCCCACTCAAGTCTGTTTCACCAAGCTAGGCTTCACAGAGGGTCTGGTTCCCTCCAGGAAGGCCTGGCCTCCCCAACCTTACCCCTAACTAGAGTCTTGGCCCTAATTTTCTTGTGCAACTGAAACATTCCCCCGTCCAAACGGTGTACAAAAGGAAAGTAGGCAAGCTATCCCGATGGCCCACTCAGTCTTTTTCACCAAGCTGGGCTGCACCGAAGCCCAGGATCACGTTTGGGATCCGCAGTCTCCCCAACCCTAACCCTAACTTGAGTTTTTACACAAATTTTCTTGTGCAACTGAAACGATACCGCGTCCTCACAGTGCACAGAAAGCCAGTAGGAAAGCTATCCCGATGGCCCACTCAGTCTGTTTCACCAAGCTAGGCTACACCGAAGCCCAGGATCCCGCCTGGGAAGCCCAGCCTCCATAACCCTAACCCTAATTTGGGTCTTAATGCTAAGGTACTTCTGCAACGGGAACATCCCCCCATGGACACGATGTACTAAAACGGAGTAGGGAAGCCATCCTGGTGGCCCACTCAAGTCTGTTTCACCAAGCTAGGCTTCACAGAGGGTCTGGTTCCCTCCAGGGAAGCCTAGCCTCCCCAACCTTAACCCTAACTAGACTCTTGGCCCTAATTTTCTTGTGCATCTGAAAAATTCCCCCGTCCAAACGGTGTACAAAAGGAAAGTAGGCAAGCTATCCCGATGGCCCACTCAGTCTTTTTCACCAAGCTGGGCTGCACCGAAGCCCAGGATTACGCTTGGGATCCGCAGTCTCCCCAACCCTAACCCTAACTTGAGTTTTTACACAAATTTTCTTGTGCAACTGAAATGATACCCTTTCCTTACAGTGCACAGAAAGCCAGAAGGAAAGCTATCCCGATGGCCCACTCAGTCTGTTTCACCAAGCTAGGCTACACCGAAGCCCAGGATCCCGCCTGGGAAGCCCAGCCTCCCCAACCCAGCCCTCATTTGGGTATTAATCCTAATTTTCCTGTGCAACTGAAACATCCCCTCGTCCATACAGCGTAAAAAAAGACAGTAGGGAAGCAATCCTGATGGCCCACTCAGTCTGTTTCACCAGGCTCGGCTTCATCGAGGCCGTAGTTCCTGCCTGGGTAGCCCAGTCTCCCCAACCCTAACCCTAACTTGAGTCTTAACCCTAATTTTCTTGTGTAAGTGAAACATCCTCCCGTCCTTACGGTTTAGAAATAGGCATTAGGCAAGCCATCCCGATTGCCAACTCAATCTGTTCCACCAAGCTAGCCTTCACAGAGGGCCTGGTTCCTGCCTGGGAAGCCCGGTCTCACCAACCCTAACCCTAACTTGAGTCTTCTTAACCCTAATTTTCTAGTGCAAGTGAAACATCCCCCCGTCCATACGGTTTAGAAAAAGTCAGTAGGCAAGCGAACCCGATTGCCAACTCAATCTGTTCCACCAAACTAGCCTTCACAGAGGCCCTGGTTCCTGCCTGGGAAGCACAGTCTCCCCAACCCAGCCCTCACTTGGGTATTAATCCTAATTTTCCTGTGCAACTGAAACATCCCCTCGTCCATACAGCGTACAAAAAGACAGTAGGCAAGCAATCCTGATGGCCCACTCAGTCTGTTTCACCAGGCTCGGCTTCATCGAGGCCGTAGTTCCTGCCTGGGCAGCCCTGCCTCCATAACCCTAACCCTAATTTGGGTTTTAATGCTAATGTTCTTCTGCAATGGAAACATCCCCCCATGGATACGGTGTATTAAAACGGAGTAGGGAAGCCATCCTGGTGGCCCACTCAAGTCTGTTTCACCAAGCTAGGCTTCACAGAGGGTCTGGTTCCCTCCAGGAAGGCCTGGCCTCCTCAACCTTACCCCTAACTAGAGTCTTGGCCCTAATTTTCTTGTGCAACTGAAACATTCCCCCGTCCAAACGGTGTACAAAAGGAAAGTAGGCAAGCTATCCCGATGGCCCACTCAGTCTTTTTCACCAAGCTGGGCTGCACCGAAGCCCAGGATCACGTTTGGGATCCGCAGTCTCCCCAACCCTAACCCAAACTTGAGTTTTTACACAAATTTTCTTGTGCAACTGAAACGATACCGCGTCCTCACAGTGCACAGAAAGCCAGTAGGAAAGCTATCCCGATGGCCCACTCAGTCTGTTTCACCAAGCTAGGCTACACCGAAGCCCAGGATCCCGCCTGGGAAGCCCAGCCTCCATAACCCTAACCCTAATTTGGGTCTTAATGCTAAGGTACTTCTGCAACGGGAACATCCCCCCATGGACACGATGTACTAAAACGGAGTAGGGAAGCCATCCTGGTGGCCCACTCAAGTCTGTTTCACCAAGCTAGGCTTCACAGAGGGTCTGGTTCTCTCCAGGGAAGCCTAGCCTCCCCAACCTTAACCCTAACTAGAGTCTTGGCCCTAATGTTCTTGTGCAACTGAAAAATTCCCCCGTCCAAACGGTGTACAAAAGGAAAGTAGGCAAGCTATCCCGATGGCCCACTCAGTCTTTTTCACCAAGCTGGGCTGCACCGAAGCCCAGGATTACGCTTGGGATCCGCAGTCTCCCCAACCCTAACCCTAACTTGAGTTTTTACACAAATTTTCTTGTGCAACTGAAATGATACCCTTTCCTTACAGTGCACAGAAAGCCAGAAGGAAAGCTATCCCGATGGCCCACTCAGTCTGTTTCACCAAGCTAGGCTACACCAAAGGCCAGGATCCCGCCTGGGAAGCCCAGTCTCCCCAACCCTAACCCTAACTTGAGTCTTAACCCTAATTTTCTTGTGTAAGTGAAACATCCTCCCGTCCTTACGGTTTAGAAAAAGGCAGTAGGCAAGCCATCCTGATTGCCAACTCAATCTGTTCCACCAAGCTAGCCTTCACAGAGGCCCTGGTTCCTGCCTGGGAAGCACAGTCTCCCCAACCCAGCCCTCACTTGGGTATTAATCCTAATTTTCCTGTTTAAGGAAACATCCCCTCGTCCATACGGCATACAAAAAGACAGTAGGCAAGCAATCCTGATGGCCCACTCAGTCTGTTTCACCAGGCTCGGATTCATCGAGGCCGTAGTTCCTGCCTGGGAAGCCCAGCCTCCATAACCCTAACCCTAATTTGGGTCTTAATGCTAATGTACTTCTGCAACGGAAACATCCCCCATGGACACGATGTACTAAAACGGAGTAGGGAAGCCATCCTGGTGGCCAACTCAAGTCTGTTTCACCAAGCTAGGCTTCACAGAGGGTCTGGTTCCCTGCAGGGAAGCCTAGCCTCCCCAACCTTACCCCTAACTAGAGTCTTGGCCCTAATTTTCTTGTGCAACTGAAACATTCCCCCGTCCAAACGGTGTACAAAAAGAAAGTAGGCAAGCTATCCCGATGGCCCACTCAGTATTTTTCACCAAGCTGGGCTGCACCGAAGCCCAGGATCCCGCCTGGGAAGCCCAGTCTCCCCAACCCTAACCCTAACTTGAGTCTTAACCCTAATTTTCTTGTGCAAGTGAAACATCCCCCCGTCCATACGGTTTAGAAAAAGTCAGTAGGCAAGCCATCCCGATTGCCAACTCAATCTGTTCCACCAAGCTAGCCTTCACAGAGGCCCTGCTTCCTGCCTGGGAAGCCCGGTCTCACCAACCCTAACCCTAACTTGAGTCTTTTTAACCCTAATTTTCTTGTGCAAGTGAAACCTCCCCCCGTCCATACAGTTTAGAAAAAGTCAGTAGGCAAGCCATCCCGATTGCCAACTCAATCTGTTCCAACAAGCTAGCCTTCACAGAGGCCCTGGTTCCTGCCTGGGAAGCACAGTCTCCACAACCCAGCCCTCACTTGGGTATTAATCCTAATTTTCCTGTGCAACTGAAACATCCCCTCGTCCATACAGCGTACAAAAAGACAGTAGGCAAGCAATCCTGATAGCCCACTCAGTCTGTTTCACCAGGCTCGGCTTCATCGAGGCCGTAGTTCCTGCCTGGGAAGCCCAGCCTCCATAACCCTAACCCTAATTTGGGTGTTAATGCTAATGTTCTTCTGCAATGGAAACATCCCCCCATGGATAAGGTGTACTAAAACTGAGTAGGGATGCCATCCTGGTGGCCCACTCAAGTCTGTTTCACCAAGCTAGGCTTCACAGAGGGTCTGGTTCCCTCAAGGGAAGCCTAGCCTCCCCAACCTTTCCCCTAACTAGAGTCTTGGCCCTTAATTTTCTTGTGCAACTGAAACATTCCCCCGTCCAAACGGTGTACAAAAAGAAAGTAGGCAAGCTATCCCAATGGCCCACTCAGTCTGTTTCACCAAGCTAGGCTGCACCGAAGCCCAGGATCACGCTTGGGATCCGCAGTCTCCCCAACCCTAACCCTAACTTGAGTTTTAACACAAATTTTCTTGTGCAACTGAAACTATACCCCGTCCTTACAGTGCACAGAAAGCCAGTAGGCAAGCTATCCCGATGGCCCACTCAGTCTGTTTCACCAAGCTAGGCTACACCGACGCCCAGGATCCCGCCTGGGAAGCCCAGTCTCCCCAACCCTAACCCTAACTTGAGTCTTAACCCTAATTTTCTTGTGCAAGTGAAACATCCTCCCGTCCTTACGGTTTAGAAAAAGTCAGTAGGCAAGCCATCACGATTGCCAACTCAATCTGTTCCACCAAGCTAGCCTTCACAGAGGCCCTGGTTGCTGCCTGGGAAGCCCGGACTCACCAACCCTAACCCTAACTTGAGTCTTCTTAACCCTAATTTTCTTGTGCAAGTGAAACATTCCCCCTTCCATACGGTTTAGAAAAAGTCAGTAGGCAAGCCATCCCGATTGCCAACTCAATCTGTTCCACCAAACTAGCCTTCACAGAGGCCCTGGTTGCTGCCTGGGAAGCACAGTCTCCCCAACCCAGCCCTAACTTGGGTATTAATCCTAATTTTCCTGTGCAACTGAAACATCCCCTCGTCCATACAGCGTACAAAAAGACAGTAGGCAAGCTATCCCGATGGCCCACTCAGTCTCTTTCACCAAGCTAGGCTACACCGACGCCCAGGATCCCGCCTGGGAAGCCCAGTCTCCCCAACCCTGACCCTAACTTGAGTCTTAACCCTAATTTTCTCGTACAAGTGAAACATCCTCCCGTCCTTACGGTTTAGAAAAAGTCAGTAGGCAAGCCATCCCGATTGCCAACTCAATCTGTTTCACCAAGCTAGCCTTCACAGAGGCCCTGGTTCCTGACTGGGAAGCCCGGTCTCACCAACCCTATCCCTAACTTGAGGCTTCTTAACCCTAATTTTCTTGTGCAAGTGAAACATCCCCCCGTCCATACGGTTTAGAAAAAGTCAGTAGGCAAGCGAACCCGATTGCCAACTCAATCTGTTCCAACAAGCTAGCCTTCACAGACGCCCTGGTTGCTGCCTGGGAAGCACAGTCTCCCCAACCCAGCCCTCACTTGGGTATTAATCCTAATTTTCCTGTGCAACTGAAACATCCCCTCGTCCATACAGCATACAAAAAGACAGTAGGCAAGCAATCCTGATGGCCCACTCAGTCTGTTTCACCAAGCTAGGCTACACCGACGCCCAGGATCCCGCCTGGGAAGCCCAGTCTCCCCAACCCTAACCCTAACTTGCATCTTAACTCTAATTTTCTTGTGCAAGTGAAACATCCCTCCGTCCATACTGTTTAGAAAAAGTCAGTAGGCAAGCCATCCCGATTGCCAACTCAATCTGTTCCACCAAGCTAGCCTTCACAGAGGCCCTGGTTGCTGCCTGGGAAGCACAGTCTCCCCATCCCAGCCCTAACTAGGGTATTAATCCTAATTTTCCTGTGCAACTGAAACATCCCCTCATCCATACAGCGTACAAAAAGACAGTAGGCAAGCAATCCTGATGGCCCACTCAGTCTGTTTCACCAGGCTCGGCTTCATCGAGGCCGTAGTTCCTGCCTGGGAAGCCCAGCCTCCATAACCCTAACCCTAATTTTGGTGTTAATGCTAATGTTCTTCTGCAATGAAAACATCCCCCCATGGATACGGTGTACTAAAACGGAGTAGGGAAGCCATCCTCGTGGCCCAATCAAGTCTGTTTCACCAAGCTAGGCTTCACAGAGGGTCTGGTTCCCTCCAGGGAAGCCTAGCCTCCCCAACCTTACCCCTAACTAGAGTCTTGGCCCTAATTTTCTTGTGCAACTGAAACATTCCCCCGTCCAAACGGTGTACAAAAAGAAAGTAGGCAAGCTATCCCGATGCCCCACTCAGTCTGTTTCACCAAGCTAGGCTGCACCAAAGCCCAGGATCACGCTTGGGATCCGCAGTCTACCCAACCCTAACCCTAACTTGAGTTTTAACACAAATTTTCTTGTGCAACTGAAACGATACCCCGTCCTTACAGTGCACAGAAAGCCAGTAGGAAAGCTATCCCGATGGCCCACTCAGTCTGTTTCACCAAGCTAGGCTACAGCGAAGCCCAGATCCCGCCTGGGAAGCCCAGTCTCCCCAACCCTGACCCTAACTTGAGTCTTAACCCTAATTTTCTTGTCTAAGTGAAACATCCTCCCGTCCTTACGGTTTAGAAAAAGTCAGTAGGCAAGCCATCCCGATTGCCAACTCAATCTGTTCCACCAAGCTAGCCTTCGCAGAGGCCCTGGTGCCTGACTGGGAAGCCCGGTCTCACCAACCCTAACCCTAACTTGAGTCTTCTTAACCCTAATTTTCTTGTGCAAGTGAAACATCCCCCCGTCCATACGGTTTAGAAAAAGTCAGTAGGCAAGCGAACCCGATTGCCAACTCAATCTGTTCCACCAAGCTAGCCTTCACAGACGCCCTGGTTGCTTCCTGGGAAGCACAGTCTCCCCAACCCAGCCCTCACTTGGGTATTAATCCTAATTTTCCTGTGCAACTGAAACATCCCTTCGTCCATACAGCATACAAAAAGACAGTAGGCAAGCAATCCTGATGGCCCACTCAGTCTGTTTCACCAGGCTCGGCTTCATCGAGGCCGTAGTTCCTGCCTGGGAAGCCTAGCCTCCATAACCATAACCCTAATTTGGGTGTTAATGCTAATGTTCTTCTGCAATGGAAACATCCCCCCATGGACACGATGTACTAAAACGGAGTAGGGAAGCCATCCTGGTGGCCCACTCCAGTCTGTTTCACCAAGCTAGGCTTCACAGAGGGTCTGGTTCCCTCCAGGGAAGCCTAGCCTCCCCAACCTTAACCCTAACTAGAGTCTTGGCCCTAATTTTCTTGTGCAACTGAAACATTCCCCCGTCCAAACGGTGTACAAAAAGAAAGTAGGCAAGCTATCCCGATGGCCCACTCAGTCTTTATCACCAAGCTAGGCTGCACCGACGCCCAGGAACATGCTTGGGATCCACAGTCTCCCCAACCCTAACCCTAACTTGAGTTTTAACACAAATTTTCTTGTGCAACTGAAACGATACCCCGTCCTTACAGTGCACAGAAAGCCAGTAGGAAAGCTATCCCGATGGCCCACTCAGTCTGTTTCACCAAGCTAGGTTTCACAGAGGGTCTGGTTCCCTCCAGGGAAGCCTAGCCTCCCCAACCTTAACCCTAACTAGAGTCTTGGCCCTAATTTTCTTGTGCAACTGAAACATTCCCCCGTCCAAACGGTGAACAAAAAGAAAGTAGGCAAGCTATCCCGATGCCCCACTCAGTCTGTTTCACCAAGCTAGGCTGCACCGAAGCCCAGGATCACGCTTGGGATCCGCAGTCTCCCCAACCCTAACCCTAACTTGAGTTTTAACACAAATTTTCTTGTGCAAGTGAAACATCCCCCCGTCCATACTGTTTAGAAAAAGTCAGTAGGCAAGCCATCCCGATTGCCAACTCAATGTGTTCCACCAAGCTAGCCTTCACAGAGGCCCTGGTTGCTACCTGGGAAGCACAGTCTCCCCAACCCAGCCCTAACTTGAGTCTTCTTAACCCTAATTTCCTTGTGCAAGTGAAACATCCCCCCGTCCATACGGTTTAGAAAAAGTGAGTAGGCAAGCCATCCCGATTGCCAACTCAATCTGTTCCAACAAGCTAGCCTTCACAGAGGCCCTGGTTCCTGCCTGGGAAGCACAGTCTCCACAACCCAGCCCTCACTTGGGTATTAATCCTAATTTTCCTGTGCAACTGAAACATCCCCTCGTCCATACAGCGTACAAAAAGACAGTAGGCAAGCAATCCTGATAGCCCACTCAGTCTGTTTCACCAGGCTCGGCTTCATCGAGGCCGTAGTTCCTGCCTGGGAAGCCCAGCCTCCATAACCCTAACCCTAATTTGGGTGTTAATGCTAATGTTCTTCTGCAATGGAAACATCCCCCCATGGATAAGGTGTACTAAAATTGAGTAGGGATGCCATCCTGGTGGCCCACTCCAGTCTGTTTCACCAAGCTAGGCTTCACAGAGGGTCTGGTTCCCTCCAGGGAAGCCTAGCCTCCCCAACCTTACCCCTAACTAGAGTCTTGGCCCTAATTTTCTTGTGCAACTGAAACATTCCCCCGTCCAAACGGTGTACAAAAAGAAAGTAGGCAAGCTATCCCGATGCCCCACTCAGTCTGTTTCACCAAGCTAGGCTGCACCGAAGCCCAGGATCACGCTTGGGATCCGCAGTCTCCCCAACCCTAACCCTAACTTGAGTTTTAACACAAATTTTCTTGTGCAAGTGAAACATCCCCCCGTCCATACCGTTTAGAAAAAGTCAGTAGGCAAGCCATCCCGATTGCCAACTCAATGTGTTCCACCAAGCTAGCCTTCACAGAGGCCCTGGTTGCTACCTGGGAAGCACAGTCTCCCCAACCCAGCCCTAACTTGAGATTTCTTAACCCTAATTTCCTTGTGCAAGTGAAACATCCCCCCCTCCATACGGTTTAGAAAAAGTGAGTACGCAAGCCATCCCGATTGCCAACTCAATCTGTTCCACCAAGCTAGCCTTCACAGAGGCCCTGGTTGCTGCCTGGGAAGCACAGTCTCCCCAACCCAGCCCTCACTTGGGTATTAATCCTAATTTTCCTGTGCAACTGAAACATCCCCTCGTCCATACAGCGTACAAAAAGACAGTAGGCAAGCAATCCTGATGGCCCACTCAGTCTGTTTCACCAGGCTCGGCTTCATCGAGTCCGTAGTTCCTGCCTGGGAAGCCCAGCCTCCATAACCCTAACGCTAATTTGGGTGTTAATGCTAATGTTCTTCTGCAATGGAAACATCCCCCCATGGATAAGGTGTACTAAAACTGAGTAGGGACGCCATCCTGGTGGCCCACTCAAGTCTGTTTCACCAAGCTAGGCTTCACAGAGGGTCTGGTTCCCTCAAGGGAAGCCTAGCCTCCCCAACCTTTCCCATAACTAGAGTCTTGGCCCTTAATTTTCTTGTGCAACTGAAACATTTCCCCGTCCAAACGGTGTACAAAAAGAAAGTAGGCTAGCTATCCCGATGGCCCACTCAGTCTGTTTCACCAAGCTAGGCTGCACCGAAGCCCAGGATCACGCTTGGGATCCGCAGTCTCCCCAACCCTAACCCTAACTTGAGTTTTAACACAAATTTTCTTGTGCAACTGAAACGATACCCCGTCCTTACAGTGCACAGAAAGCCAGTAGGAAAGCTATCCCGATGGCCCACTCAGTCTGTTTCACCAAGCTAGGCTACACCGACGCCCAGGATCCCGCCTGGGAAGCCCAGTCTCCCCAACCCTAACCCTAACTTGAGTCTTAACCCTAATTTTCTTGTGCAAGTGAAACATCCCTCCGTCCATACGGTTTAGAAAAAGTCAGTAGGCAAGCCATCCCGATTGCCAACTCAATCTGTTCCACCAAGCTAGCCTTCACAGAGGCCCTGGTTGCTTCCTGGGAAGCACAGTCTCCCCACCCCAGCCCTAGCTTGGGTATTAATCCTAATTTTCCTGTGCAACTGAAACATCCCCTCGTCCATACAGCGTACAAAAAGACAGTAGGCAAGCAATCCTGATGGCCCACTCAGTCTGTTTCACCAGGCTCGGCTTCATCGAGGCCGTAGTTCCTGCCTGGGAAGCCCAGCCTCCATAACCCTAACCCTAATTTGGGTCTTAATGCTAATGTTCTTCTGCAATGGAAACATCCCCCCATGGATACGGTGTACTAAAACGGAGTAGGGAAGCCATCCTGGTGGCCCACTCCAGTCTGTTTCACCAAGCTAGGCTTCACAGAGGGTCTGGTTCCCTCCAGGGAAGCCTAGCCTCCCCAACCTTACCCCTAACTAGAGTCTTGGCCCTAATTTTCTTGTGCAACTGAAACATACCCCGAACAAACGGTGTACAAAAAGAAAGTAGGCAAGATATCCCGATGGCCCACTCAGTCTGTTTCACCAAGCTAGGCTACACCGAAGCCCAGGATCCCGCCTGGGAAGCCCAGTCTCCCCAACCCTAACCCTAACTTGAGTCTTAACCCTAATTTTCTTGTGCAAGTGAAACATCCCCCCGTCCATATGGTTTAGAAAAAGTCAGTAGGCAAGCGAACCCGATTGCCAACTCAATCTGTTCCAACAAGCTAGCCTTCACAGAGGCCCTGGTTCCTGCCTGGGAAGCACAGTCTCCACAACCCAGCCCTCACTTGGGTATTAATCCTAATTTTCCTGTGCAACTGAAACATCCCCTCGTCCATACAGCGTACAAAAAGACAGTAGGCAAGCAATCCTGATGGCCCACTCAGTCTGTTTCACCAGGCTCGGCTTCATCGAGTCCGTAGTTCCTGCCTGGGAAGCCCAGCCTCCATAACCCTAACGCTAATTTGGGTGTTAATGCTAATGTTCTTCTGCAATGGAAACATCCCCCCATGGATACGGTGTACTAAAACGGAGTAGGGAAGCCATCCTGGTGGCCCACTCAAGTCTGTTTCACCAAGCTAGGCTTCACAGAAGGTCTGGTTCCCTCCAGGGAAGCCTAGACTCCCCAACCTTACCCCTAACTAGATTCTTGGCCCTAATTTTCTTGTCAACTGAAACATTGCCCCGTCCAAACGGTGTACAAAAAGAAAGTAGGCAAGCTATCCCGATGGCCCACTCAGTCTGTTTCACCAAGCTAGGCTGCACCGAAGCCCAGGATCACGCTTGGGATCCGCAGTCTCCCCAACCCTAACCCTAACTTGAGTTTTAACACAAATTTTCTTGTGCAACTGAAACGATACCCCGTCCTTACAGTGCACAGAAAGCCAGTAGGCAAGCTATCCCGATGGCCCACTCAGTCTGTTTCACCAAGCTAGGCTACACCGACGCCCAGGATCCCACCTGGGAAGCCCAGTCTCCCCAACCCTAACCCTAACTTGAGTCTTAACCCTAATTTTCTTGTGCAAGTGAAACATCCCCCCGTCCATACGGTTTAGAAAAAGTCAGTAGGCAAGCGAACCCGATTGCCAACTCAATCTGTTCCAACAAGCTAGCCTTCACAGAGGCCCTGGTTCCTGCCAGGGAAGCACAGTCTCCCCAACCCAGCCCTAACTTGAGTCTTCTTAACCCTAATTTTCTTGTGCAAGTGAAACATCCCCCCGTCCGTACGGTTTAGAAAAAGTCAGTAGGGAAGCGAACCCGATTGCCAACTCAATCTGTTCCAACAAGCTAGCCTTCACAGAGGCCCTGGTTCCTGCCTGGGAAGCACAGTCTCCACAACCCAGCCCTCACTTGGGTATTAATCCTAATTTTCCAGTGCAACTGAAACATCCCCTCGTCCATACAGCGTACAAAAAGACAGTAGGCAAGCAATCCTGATGGCCCACTCAGTCTGTTTCACCAGGCTCGGCTTCATCGAGGCCATAGTTCCTGCCTGGGAAGCCCAGCCTCCATAACCCTAACCCTAATTTGGGTCTTAATGCTAATGTTCTTCTGCAATGGAAACATCCCCCCATGGATACGGTGTACTAAAACGGAGTAGGGAAGCCATCCTGGTGGCCCATTCCAGTCTGTTTCACCAAGCTAGGCTTCACAGAGGGTCTGGTTCCCTCCAGGGAAGCCTAGCCTCCCCAACCTTACCCCTAACTAGAGTCTTGGCCCTAATTTTCTTGTGCAACTGAAACATTCCCCTGTCCAAACGGTGTACAAAAAGAAAGTAGGCAAGCTATCCCGATGGCCCACTCAGTCTTTTTCACCAAGCTAGGCTGCACCGAAGCCCAGGATCACGCTTCGGATCCGCAGTCTCCCCAACCCTAACCCTAACTTGAATTTTTACACAAATTTTCTTGTGCAACTGAAACGATACCCCGTCCTTACAGTGCACAGAAAGACAGTAGGAAAGCTATCCCGATGGCCCACTCAGTCTGTTTCACCAAGCTAGGCTACACCGAAGGCCAGGATCCCGCCTGGGAAGCCCAGTCTCCCCAACCCTAACCCTAACTTGAGTCTTAACCCTAATTTTCTTGTGCAAGTGAAACATCCCTCCGTCCATACGGTTTAGAAAAAGTCAGTAGGCAAGCCATCCCGATTGCCAACTCAATCTGTTCCAACAAGCTAGCCTTCACAGAGGCCCTGGTTGCTGCCTGGGAAGCACAGTCTCCCCAACCCAGCCCTCACTTGGGTATTAATCCTAATTTTCCTGTGCAACTGAAACATCCCCTCGTCCATACAGCGTACAAAAAGACAGTAGGCAAGCAATCCTGATGGCCCACTCAGTCTGTTTCACCAGGCTCGGCTTCATCGAGTCCGTAGTTCCTGCCTGGGAAGCCCAGCCTCCATAACCCTAACCCTAATTTGGGTCTTAATGCTAATATTCTTCTGCAATGGAAATATCCCCCCATGGATACGGTGTACTAAAACGGAGTAGGGAAGCCATCCTGTTGGGCCACTCAAGTCTATTTCACCAAGCTAGGCTTCACAGAGGGTCTGGTTCCCTCCAGGGAAGCCTAGCCTCCCCAACCTTACCCCTAACTAGAGTCTTGGCCCTAATTTTCTTGTGCAACTGAAACATTCCCCCGTCCAAACGGTGTACAAAAAGAAAGTAGGCAAGCTATCCCGATGGCCCACTCAGTCTGTTTCACCAAGCTAGGCTGCACCGAAGCCCAGGATCACGCTTGGGATCCGCAGTCTCCCCAACCCTAACCCTAACTTGAGTTTTAACACAAATTTTCTTGTGCAACTGAAACGATACCCCGTCCTTACAGTGCACAGAAAGCCAGTAGGCAAGCTATCCCGATGGCCCACTCAGTCTGTTTCACCAAGCTAGGCTACACCGACGCCCAGGATCCCACCTGGGAAGCCCAGTCTCCCCAACCCTAACCCTAACTTTAGTCTTAACCCTAATTTTCTTGTGCAAATGAAACATCCCCCCGTCCATACGGTTTAGAAAAAGTCAGTAGGCAAGCCATCCCGATTGCCAACTCAATGTGTTCCACCAAGCTAGCCTTCACAGAGGCCCTGGTTGCTACCTGGGAAGCACAGTCTCCCCAACCCAGCCCTAACTTGAGTCTTCTTAACCCTAATTTTCTTGTGCAAGTGAAACATCCCCCCGTCCATACGGTTTAGAAAAAGTCAGTAGGCAAGCGAACCCGATTGCCAACTCAATCTGTTCCAACAAGCTAGCCTTCACAGAGGCCCTGGTTCCTGCCTGGGAAGCACAGTCTCCACAACCCAGCCCTCACTTGGGTATTAATCCTAATTTTCCTGTGCAACTGAAACATCCCCTCGTCCATACAGCGTACAAAAAGACAGTAGGCAAGCAATCCTGATGGCCCACTCAGTCTGTTTCACCAGGCTCGGCTTCATCGAGTCCGTAGTTCCTGCCTGGGAAGCCCAGCCTCCATAACCCTAAAGCTAATTTGGGTATTAATGCTAATGTTCTTCTGCAATGGAAACATCCCCCCATGGATACGGTGTACTAAAACGGAGTAGGGAAGCCATCCTGGTGGCCCACTCAAGTCTGTTTCACCAAGCTAGGCTTCACAGAAGGTCTGGTTCCCTCCAGGGAAGCCTAGACTCCCCAACCTTACCCCTAACTAGAGTCTTGGCCCTAATTTTCTTGTCAACTGAAACATTCCCCCGTCCAAACGGTGTACAAAAAGAAAGTAGGCAAGCTATCCCGATGGCCCACTCAGTCTGTTTCACCAAGCTAGGCTGCACCGAAGCCCAGGATCACGCTTGGGATCCGCAGTCTCCCCAACCCTAACCGTAACTTGAGTTTTAACACAAATTTTCTTGTGCAACTGAAACGATACCCCGTCCTTACAGTGCACAGAAAGCCAGTAGGCAAGCTATCCCGATGGCCCACTCAGTCTGTTTCACCAAGCTAGGCTACACCGACGCCCAGGATCCCACCTGGGAAGCCCAGTCTCCCCAACCCTAACCCTAACTTGAGTCTTAACCCTAATTTTCTTGTGCAAGTGAAACATCCCCCCGTCCATACGGTTTAGAAAAAGTCAGTAGGCAAGCGAACCCGATTGCCAACTCAATCTGTTCCAACAAGCTAGCCTTCACAGAGGCCCTGGTTCCTGCCTGGGAAGCACAGTCTCCACAACCCAGCCCTCACTTCGGTATTAATCCTAATTTTCCTGTGCAACTGAAACATCCCCTCGTCCATACAGCGTACAAAAAGACAGTAGGCAAGCAATCCGGATGGCCCACTCAGTCTGTTTCACCAGGCTCGGCTTCATCGAGGCCGTAGTTCCTGCCTGGGAAGCCCAGCCTCCATAAACCTAACCCTAATTTTGGTGTTAATGCTAATGTTCTTCTGCAATGGAAAAATCCCCCCATGGATACGGTGTACTAAAACGGAGTAGGGAAGCCATCCTGGTGGCCCACTCAAGTCTGTTTCACCAAGCTAGGCTTCACAGAAGGTCTCGTTCCCTCCAGGGAAGCCTAGACTCCCCAACCTTACCCCTAACTAGAGTCTTGGCCCTAATTTTCTTGTCAACTGAAACATTCCCCCGTCCAAACGGTGTACAAAAAGAAAGTAGGCAAGCTATCCCGATGGCCCACTCAGTCTGTTTCACCAAGCTAGGCTGCACCGAAGCCCAGGATCACGCTTGGGATCCGCAGTCTCCCCAACCCTAACCCTTACTTGAGTTTTAACACAAATTTTCTTGTGCAACTGAAACGATACCCCGTCCTTACAGTGCACAGAAAGCCAGTAGGCAAGCTATCCCGATGGCCCACTCAGTCTGTTTCACCAAGCTAGGCTACACCGACTCCCAGGATCCCACCTGGGTAGCCCAGTCTCCCCAACCCTAACCCTAACTTGAGTCTTAACCCTAATTTTCTTGTGCAAATGAAACATCCCCCCGTCCATACGGTTTAGAAAAAGTCAGTAGGCAAGCCATCCCGATTGCCAACTCAATGTGTTCCACCAAGCTAGCCTTCACAGAGGCCCTGGTTGCTACCTGGGAAGCACAGTCTCCCCAACCCAGCCCTAACTTGAGTCTTCTTAACCCTAATTTTCTTGTGCAAGTGAAACATCCCCCTGTCCATACGGTTTAGAAAAAGTCAGTAGGCAAGCGAACCCGATTGCCAACTCAATCTGTTCCAACAAGCTAGCCTTCACAGAGGCCCTGGTTCCTGCCTGGGAAGCACAGTCTTCACAACCCAGCCCTCACTTGGGTATTAATCCTAATTTTCCTGTGCAACTGAAACATCCCCTCGTCCATACAGCGTACAAAAAGACAGTAGGCAAGCAATCCTGATGGCCCACTCAGTCTGTTTCACCAGGCTCGGCTTCATCGAGTCCGTAGTTCCTGCCTGGGAAGCCCAGCCTCCATAACCCTAACCCTAATTTGGGTGTTAATGCTAATGTTCTTCTGCAATGGAAACATCCCCCCATGGATAAGGTGTACTAAAACGGAGTAGGGAAGCCATCCTGGTGGCCCACTCAAGTCTGTTTCACCAAGCTAGGCTTCACAGAAGGTCTGGTTCCCTCCAGGGAAGCCTAGACTCCCCAACCTTACCCCTAACTAGAGTCTTGGCCCTCATTTTCTTGTCAACTGAAACATTCCCCCGTCCAAACGGTGTACAAAAAGAAAGTAGGCAAGCTATCCCGATGGCCCACTCAGTCTGTTTCACCAAGCTAGGCTGCACCGAAGCCCAGGATCACGCTTGGGATCCGCAGTCTCCCCAACCCTAACCGTAACTTGAGTTTTAACACAAATTTTCTTGTGCAACTGAAATGATACCCCGTGCTTACAGTGCACAGAAAGCCAGTAGGCAAGCTATCCCGATGGCCCACTCAGTCTGTTTCACCAAGCTAGGCTACACCGATGCCCAGGATCCCACCTGGGAAGCCCAGTCTCCCCAACCCTAACCCTAACTTGAGTCTTAACCCTAATCTTCTTGTGCAAGTGAAACATCCCCCCGTCCATACGGTTTAGAAAAAGTCAGTAGGCAAGCGAACCCGATTGCCAACTCAATCTGTTCCAACAAGCTAGCCTTCACAGAGGCCCTGGTTCCTGCCTGGGAAGCACAGTCTCCACAACCCAGCCCTCACTTGGGTATTAATCCTAATTTTCCTGTGCAACTGAAACATCCCCTCGTCCATACAGTGTACAAAAAGACAGTAGGCAAGCAATCCCGATGCCCACTCAGTCTGTTTCACCAGGCTCGGCTTCATCGAGGCCGTAGCTCCTTCCTGGGAAGCCCAGCCTCCATAACCCTAACCCTAATTTGGGTGTTAATGCTAATGTTCTTCTGCAATGGAAACATCCCCCCATGGATAAGGTGTACTAAAACGGAGTAGGGAAGCCATCCTGGTGGCCCACTCAAGTCTGTTTCACCAAGCTAGGCTTCACAGAAGGTCTGGTTCCCTCCAGGGAAGCCTAGACTCCCCAACCTTACCCCTAACTAGAGTCTTGGCCCTCATTTTCTTGTCAACTGAAACATTCCCCCGTCCAAACGGTGTACAAAAAGAAAGTAGGCAAGCTATCCCGATGGCCCACTCAGTCTGTTTCACCAAGCTAGGCTGCACCGAAGCCCAGGATCACGCTTGGGATCCGCAGTCTCCCCAACCCTAACCGTAAATTGAGTTTTAACACAAACTTTCTTGTGCAACTAAAACGATACCCCGTCCTTACAGTGCACAGAAAGCCAGTAGGCAAGCTATACCGATGGCCCACTCAGTCTGTTTCACCAAGCTAGGCTACACCGACGCCCAGGATCCCACCTGGGAAGCCCAGTCTCCCCAACCCTAACCCTAACTTGAGTCTTAACCCTAATTTTCTTGTGCAAGTGAAACATCCCTCCGTCCATACGGTTTAGAAAAAGTCAGTAGGCAAGCCATACCGATTGCCATCTCAATCTGTTCCACCAAGCTAGCCTTCACAAAGGCCCTGGTTGCTGCCTGGGAAGCACAGTCTCCCCAACCCAGCCCTAACTTGGGTATTAATCCTAATTTTCCTGTGCAACTGAAACATCCCCTCGTCCATGCACCGTACAAAAAGACAGTAGGCAAGCCATCCCGATTGCCAACTCAATCTGTTCCACCAAGCTAGCCTTCACAGAGGCCCTGGTTGCTACCTGGGAAGCACAGTCTCCCCAACCCTAACCCTAACTTGAGTCTTAACCCTAATTTTCTTGTGCAAATGAAACATCCCCCCGTCCATACGGTTTAGAAAAAGTCAGTAGGCAAGCCATCCCGATTGCCAACTCAATGTGTTCCACCAAGCTAGCCTTCACAGAGGCCCTGGTTGCTACCTGGGAAGCACAGTCTCCCCAACCCAGCCCTAACTTGAGTCTTCTTAACCCTAATTTTCTTGTGCAAGTGAAACATCCCCCTGTCCATACGGTTTAGAAAAAGTCAGTAGGCAAGCGAACCCGATTGCCAACTCAATCTGTTCCAACAAGCTAGCCTTCACAGAGGCCCTGGTTCCTGCCTGGGAAGCACAGTCTTCACAACCCAGCCCTCACTTGGGTATTAATCCTAATTTTCCTGTGCAACTGAAACATCCCCTCGTCCATACAGCGTACAAAAAGACAGTAGGCAAGCAATCCTGATGGCCCACTCAGTCTGTTTCACCAGGCTCGGCTTCATCGAGTCCGTAGTTCCTGCCTGGGAAGCCCAGCCTCCATAACCCTAACGCTAATTTGGGTGTTAATGCTAATGTTCTTCTGCAATGGAAACATCCCCCCATGGATAAGGTGTACTAAAACGGAGTAGGGAAGCCATCCTGGTGGCCCACTCAAGTCTGTTTCACCAAGCTAGGCTTCACAGAAGGTCTGGTTCCCTCCAGGGAAGCCTAGACTCCCCAACCTTACCCCTAACTAGAGTCTTGGCCCTCATTTTCTTGTCAACTGAAACATTCCCCCGTCCAAACGGTGTACAAAAAGAAAGTAGGCAAGCTATCCCGATGGCCCACTCAGTCTGTTTCACCAAGCTAGGCTGCACCGAAGCCCAGGATCACGCTTGGGATCCGCAGTCTCCCCAACCCTAACCGTAACTTGAGTTTTAACACAAATTTTCTTGTGCAACTGAAATGATACCCCGTGCTTACAGTGCACAGAAAGCCAGTAGGCAAGCTATCCCGATGGCCCACTCAGTCTGTTTCACCAAGCTAGGCTACACCGAAGCCCAGGATCCCGCCTGGGAAGCCCAGCCTCCATAACCCTAACCCTAATTTGGGTCTTAATGCTAAGGTACTTCTGCAACGGGAACATCCCCCCATGGACACGATGTACTAAAACGGAGTAGGGAAGCCATCCTGGTGGCCCACTCAAGTCTGTTTCACCCAGCTAGGCTTCACAGAGGGTCTGGTTCCCTCCAGGGAAGCCTAGCCTCCCCAACCTTAACCCTAACTAGAGTCTTGGCCCTAATTTTCTTGTGCAACTGAAAAATTCCCCCGTCCAAATGGTGTACAAAAGGAAAGTAGGCAAGCTATCCCGATGGCCCACTCAGTCTTTTTCACCAAGCTGGGCTGCACCGAAGCCCAGGATTACGCTTGGGATCCGCAGTCTCCCCAACCCTAACCCTAACTTGAGTTTTTACACAAATTTTCTTGTGCAACTGAAATGATACCCTTTCCTTACAGTGCACAGAAAGCCAGAAGGAAAGCTATCCCGATGGCCCACTCAGTCTGTTTCACCAAGCTAGGCTACACCGAAGGCCAGGATCCCGCCTGGGAAGCCCAGTCTCCCCAACCCTAACCCTAACTTGAGTCTTAACCCTAATTTTCTTGTGTAAGTGAAACATCCTCCCGTCCTTACGGTTTAGAAAAAGGCAGTAGGCAAGCCATCCTGATTGCCAACTCAATCTGTTCCACCAAGCTAGCCTTCACAGAGGCCCTGGTTCCTGCCTGGGAAGCCCGGTCTCACCAACCCTAACCCTAACTTGAGTCTTCTTAACCCTAATTTTCTTGTGCAAGTGAAACATCCCCCCGTCCATACGGTTTAGAAAAATTCAGTAGGCAAGCGAACCCGATTGCCAACTCAATCTGTTCCACCAAGCTAGCCTTCACAGAGGCCCTGGTTCCTGCCTGGGAAGCACAGTCTCCCCAACCCAGCCCTCACTTGGGTATTAATCCTAATTTTCCTGTGCAACTGAAACATCCCCTCGTCCATACAGCGTACAAAAAGACAGTAGGCATGCAATCCTGATGGCCCACTCAATCTGTTTCACCAGGCTCGGCTTCATCGAGGCCGTAGTTCCTGCCTGGGAAGCCCTGCCTCCATAACCCTAACCCTAATTTGGGTTTTAATGCTAATGTTCTTCTGCAATGGAAACATCCCCCCATGGATACGGTGTATTAAAACGGAGTAGGGAAGCCATCCTGGTGGCCCACTCAAGTCTGTTTCACCAAGCTAGGCTTCACAGAGTGTCTGGTTCCCTCCAGGAAAGCCTAGCCTCCCCAACCTTACCCCTAACTAGAGTCTTGGCCCTAATTTTCTTGTGCAACTGAAACATTCCCCCGTCCAAACGGTGTACAAAAAGAAAGTAGGCAAGCTATCCCGATGGCCCACTCAGTCTGTTTCACCAAGCTAGGCTGCACCGAAGCCCAGGATCACGCTTGGGATCCGCAGTCTCCCCAACCCTAACCCTAACTTGAGTTTTTACACAAATTTTCTTGTGCAACTGAAACGATACCGCGTCTTCACAGTGCACAGAAAGCCAGTAGGAAAGCTATCCCGATGGCCCACTCAGTCTGTTTCACCAAGCTAGGCTACACCGAAGCCCAGGATCCCGCCTGGGAAGCCCAGCCTCCCCAACCCAGCCCTCACTTGGGTATTAATCCTAATTTTCCTGTGCAACTGAAACATCCCCTCATCCATACAGCGTACAAAAAGACAGTAGGCAAGCAATCCTGATGGCCCACTCAGTCTGTTTCACCAGGCTCGGCTTCATCGAGGCCGTAGTTCCTGCCTGGGAAGCCCAGTCTCCCCAACCCTAACCCTAACTTGAGTCTTAACCCTAATTTTCTTGTGTAAGTGAAACATCCTCCCGTACTTACGGTTTAGAAATAGGCATTAGGCAAGCCATCCCGATTGCCAACTCAATCTGTTCCACCAAGCTAGCCTTCACAGAGGGCCTGGTTCCTGCCTGGGAAGCCCGGTCTCACCAACCCTAACCCTAACTTGAGTCTTCTTAACCCTAATTTTCTTGTGCAAGTGAAACATCCCCCCATCCATACGGTTTAGAAAAAGTCAGTAGGCAAGCGAACCCGATTGCCAACTCAATCTGTTCCACCAAACTAGCCTTCACAGAGGCCCTGGTTCCTGCCTGGGAAGCACAGTCTCCCCAACCCAGCCCTCACTTGGGTATTAATCCTAATTTTCCTGTGCAACTGAAACATCCCCTCGTCCATACAGCGTACAAAAAGACAGTAGGCAAGCAATCCTGATGGCCCACTCAGTCTGTTTCACCAGGCTCGGCTTCATCGAGGCCGTAGTTCCTGCCTGGGCAGCCCTGCCTCCATAACCCTAACCCTAATTTGGGTTTTAATGCTAATGTTCTTCTGCAATGGAAACATCCCCCCATGGATACGATGTATTAAAACGGAGTAGGGAAGCCATCCTGGTGGCCCACTCAAGTCTGTTTCACCAAGCTAGGCTTCACAGAGGGTCTGTTTCCCTCCAGGAAGGCCTGGCCTCCCCAACCTTACCCCTAACTAGAGTCTTGGCCCTAATTTTCTTGTGCAACTGAAACATTCCCCCGTCCAAACGGTGTACAAAAGGAAAGTAGGCAAGCTATCCCGATGGCCCACTCAGTCTTTTTCACCAAGCTGGGCTGCACCGAAGCCCAGGATCACGTTTGGGATCCGCAGTCTCCCCAACCCTAACCCTAACTTGAGTTTTTACACAAATTTTCTTGTGCAACTGAAACGATACCGCGTCCTCACAGTGCACAGAAAGCCAGTAGGAAAGCTATCCCGATGGCCCACTCAGTCTGTTTCACCAAGCTAGGCTACACCGAAGCCCAGGATCCCGCCTGGGAAGCCCAGCCTCCATAACCCTAACCCTAATTTGGGTCTTAATGCTAAGGTACTTCTGCAACGGGAACATCCCCCCATGGACACGATGTACTAAAACGGAGTAGGGAAGCCATCCTGGTGGCCCACTCAAGTCTGTTTCACCAAGCTAGGCTTCACAGAGGGTCTGGTTCCCTCCAGGGAAGCCTAGCCTCCCCAACCTTAACCCTAACTAGAGTCTTGGCCCTAATTTTCTTGTGCAACTGAAAAATTCCCCCGTCCAAACGGTGTACAAAAGGAAAGTAGGCAAGCTATCCCGATGGCCCACTCAGTCTTTTTCACCAAGCTGGGCTGCACCGAAGCCCAGGATTAGGCTTGGGATCCGCAGTCTCCCCAACCCTAACCCTAACTTGAGTTTTTACACAAATTTTCTTGTGCAACTGAAATGATACCCTTTCCTTACAGTGCACAGAAAGCCAGAAGGAAAGCTATCCCGATGGCCCACTCAGTCTGTTTCACCAAGCTAGGCTACACCGAAGGCCAGGATCCCGCCTGGGAAGCCCAGTCTCCCCAACCCTAACCCTAACTTGAGTCTTAACCCTAATTTTCTTGTGTAAGTGAAACATCCTCCCGTCCTTACGGTTTAGAAAAAGGCAGTAGGCAAGCCATCCTGATTGCCAACTCAATCTGTTCCACCAAGCTAGCCTTCACAGAGGCCCTGGTTCCTGCCTGGGAAGCCCGGTCTCACCAACCCTAACCCTAACTTGAGTCTTCTTAACCCTAATTTTCTTGTGCAAGTGAAACATCCCCCCGTCCATACGGTTTAGAAAAATTCAGTAGGCAAGCGAACCCGATTGCCAACTCAATCTGTTCCACCAAGCTAGCCTTCACAGAGGCCCTGGTTCCTGCCTGGGAAGCACAGTCTCCCCAACCCAGCCCTCACTTGGGTATTAATCCTAATTTTCCTGTGCAACTGAAACATCCCCTCGTCCATACAGCGTACAAAAAGACAGTAGGCATGCAATCCTGATGGCCCACTCAATCTGTTTCACCAGGCTCGGCTTCATCGAGGCCGTAGTTCCTGCCTGGGAAGCCCTGCCTCCATAACCCTAACCCTAATTTGGGTTTTAATGCTAATGTTCTTCTGCAATGGAAACATCCCCCCATGGATACGGTGTATGAAAACGGAGTAGGGAAGCCATCCTGGTGGCCCACTCAAGTCTGTTTCACCAAGCTAGGCTTCACAGAGTGTCTGGTTCCCTCCAGGAAAGCCTAGCCTCCCCAACCTTACCCCTAACTAGAGTCTTGGCCCTAATTTTCTTGTGCAACTGAAACATTCCCCCGTCCAAACGGTGTACAAAAAGAAAGTAGGCAAGCTATCCCGATGGCCCACTCAGTCTGTTTCACCAAGCTAGGCTGCACCGAAGCCCAGGATCACGCTTGGGATCCGCAGTCTCCCCAACCCTAACCCTAACTTGAGTTTTTACACAAATTTTCTTGTGCAACTGAAACGATACCGCGTCTTCACAGTGCACAGAAAGCCAGTAGGAAAGCTATCCCGATGGCCCACTCAGTCTGTTTCACCAAGCTAGGCTACACCGAAGCCCAGGATCCCGCCTGGGAAGCCCAGCCTCCCCAACCCAGCCCTCATTTGGGTATTAATCCTAATTTTCCTGTGCAACTGAAACATCCCCTCGTCCATACAGCGTAAAAAAAGACAGTAGGCAAGCAATCCTGATGGCCCACTCAGTCTGTTTCACCAGGCTCGGCTTCATCGAGGCCGTAGTTCCTGCCTGGGAAGCCCAGCCTCCATAACCCTAACCCTAATTTGGGTCTTAATGCTAATGTACTTCTGCAACGGAAACATCCCCCATGGACACGATGTACTAAAACGGAGTAGGGAAGCCATCCTGGTGGCCAACTCAAGTCTGTTTCACCAAGCTAGGCTTCACAGAGGGTCTGGTTCCCTCCAGGGAAGCCTAGCCTCCCCAACCTTACCCCTAACTAGAGTCTTGGCCCTAATTTTCTTGTGCAACTGAAACATTCCCCCGTCCAAACGGTGTACAAAAAGAAAGTAGGCAAGCTATCCCGATGGCCCACTCAGTATTTTTCACCAAGCTGGGCTGCACCGAAGCCCAGGATCCCGCCTGGGAAGCCCAGTCTTCCCAACCCTAACCCTAACTTGAGTCTTAACCCTAATTTTCTTGTGCAAGTGAAACATACCCCCGTCCATACGGTTTAGAAAAAGTCAGTAGGCAAGCCATCCCGATTGCCAACTCAATCTGTTCCACCAAGCTAGCCTTCACAGAGGCCCTGCTTCCTGCCTGGGAAGCCCGGTCTCACCAACCCTAACCCTAACTTGAGTCTTTTTAACCCTAATTTTCTTGTGCAAGTGAAACCTCCCCCCGTCCATACGGTTTAGAAAAAGTCAGTAGGCAAGCCATCCCGATTGCCAACTCAATCTGTTCCAACAAGCTAGCCTTCACAGAGGCCCTGGTTCCTGCCTGGGAAGCACAGTCTCCACAACCCAGCCCTCACTTGGGTATTAATCCTAATTTTCCTGTGCAACTGAAACATCCCCTCGTCCATACAGCGTACAAAAAGACAGTAGGCAAGCAATCCTGATAGCCCACTCAGTCTGTTTCACCAGGCTCGGCTTCATCGAGGCCGTAGTTCCTGCCTGGGAAGCCCAGCCTCCATAACCCTAACCCTAATTTGGGTGTTAATGCTAATGTTCTTCTGCAATGGAAACATCCCCCCATGGATAAGGAGTACTAAAACTGAGTAGGGATGCCATCCTGGTGGCCCACTCAAGTCTGTTTCACCAAGCTAGGCTTCACAGAGGGTCTGGTTCCCTCCAGGGAAGCCTAGCCTCCCCAACCTTTCCCCTAACTAGAGTCTTGGCCCTTAATTTTCTTGTGCAACTGAAACATTCCCCCGTCCAAACGGTGTACAAAAAGAAAGTAGGCAAGCTATCCCGATGGCCCACTCAGTCTGTTTCACCAAGCTAGGCTGCACCGAAGCCCAGGATCACGCTTGGGATCCGCAGTCTCCCCAACCCTAACCCTAACTTGAGTTTTAACACAAATTTTCTTGTGCAACTGAAACTATACCCCGTCCTTACAGTGCACAGAAAGACAGTAGGAAAGCTATCCCGATGGCCCACTCAGTCTGTTTCACCAAGCTAGGCTACACCGACGCCCAGGATCCCGCCTGGGAAGCCCAGTCTCCCCAACCCTAACCCTAACTTGAGTCTTAACCCTAATTTTCTTGTGCAAGTGAAACATCCTCCCGTCCTTACGGTTTAGAAAAAGTCAGTAGGCAAGCCATCACGATTGCCAACTCAATCTGTTCCACCAAGCTAGCCTTCACAGAGGCCCTGGTTGCTGCCTGGGAAGCCCGGACTCACCAACCCTAACCCTAACTTGAGTCTTCTTAACCCTAATTTTCTTGTGCAAGTGAAACATTCCCCCTTCCATACGGTTTAGAAAAAGTCAGTAGGCAAGCCATCCCGATTGCCAACTCAATCTGTTCCACCAAACTAGCCTTCACAGAGGCCCTGGTTGCTGCCTGGGAAGCACAGTCTCCCCAACCCAGCCCTAACTTGGGTATTAATCCTAATTTTCCTGTGCAACTGAAACATCCCCTCGTCCATACAGCGTACAAAAAGACAGTAGGCAAGCTATCCCGATGGCCCACTCAGTCTCTTTCACCAAGCTAGGCTGCACCGACGCCCAGGATCCCGCCTGGGAAGCCCAGTCTCCCCAACCCTGACCCTAACTTGAGTCTTAACCCTAATTTTCTCGTACAAGTGAAACATCCTCCCGTCCTTACGGTTTAGAAAAAGTCAGTAGGCAAGCCCTCCCGATTGCCAACTCAATCTGTTTCACCAAGCTAGCCTTCACAGAGGCCCTGGTTCCTGACTGGGAAGCCCGGTCTCACCAACCCTATCCCTAACTTGAGGCTTCTTAACCCTAATTTTCTTGTGCAAGTGAAACATCCCCCCGTCCATACGGTTTAGAAAAAGTCAGTAGGCAAGCGAACCCGATTGCCAACTCAATCTGTTCCAACAAGCTAGCCTTCACAGACGCCCTGGTTGCTGCCTGGGAAGCACAGTCTCCCCAACCCAGCCCTCACTTGGGTATTAATCCTAATTTTCCTGTGCAACTGAAACATCCCCTCGTCCATACAGCATACAAAAAGACAGTAGGCAAGCAATCCTGATGGCCCACTCAGTCTGTTTCACCAAGCTAGGCTACACCGACGCCCAGGATCCCGCCTGGGAAGCCCAGTCTCCCCAACCCTAACCCTAACTTGCATCTTAACTCTAATTTTCTTGTGCAAGTGAAACATCCCTCCGTCCATACTGTTTAGAAAAAGTCAGTAGGCAAGCCATACCGATTGCCAACTCAATCTGTTCCACCAAGCTAGCCTTCACAGAGGCCCTGGTTGCTGCCTGGGAAGCACAGTCTCCCCATCCCAGCCGTAACTAGGGTATTAATCCTAATTTTCCTGTGCAACTGAAACATCCCCTCGTCCATACAGCGTACAAAAAGACAGTAGGCAAGCAATCCTGATGGCCCACTCAGTCTGTTTCACCAGGCTCGGCTTCATCGAGGCCGTAGTTCCTGCCTGGGAAGCCCAGCCTCCATAACCCTAACCCTAATTTTGGTGTTAATGCTAATGTTCTTCTGCAATGAAAACATCCCCCCATGGATACGGTGTACTAAAACGGAGTAGGGAAGCCATCCTCGTGGCCCAATCAAGTCTGTTTCACCAAGCTAGGCTTCACAGAGGGTCTGGTTCCCTCCAGGGAAGCCTAGCCTCCCCAACCTTAGCCCTAACTAGAGTCTTGGCCCTAATTTTCTTGTGCAACTGAAACATTCCCCCGTCCAAACGGTGTACAAAAAGAAAGTAGGCAAGCTATCCCGATGCCCCACTCAGTCTGTTTCACCAAGCTAGGCTGCACCAAAGCCCAGGATCACGCTTGGGATCCACAGTCTACCCAACCCTAACCCTAACTTGAGTTTTAACACAAATTTTCTTGTGCAACTGAAACGATACCCCGTCCTTACAGTGCACAGAAAGCCAGTAGGAAAGCTATCCCGATGGCCCACTCAGTCTGTTTCACCAAGCTAGGCTACAGCGAAGCCCAGATCCCGCCTGGGAAGCCCAGTCTCCCCAACCCTGACCCTAACTTGAGTCTTAACCCTAATTTTCTTGTCTAAGTGAAACATCCTCCCGTCCTTACGGTTTAGAAAAAGTCAGTAGGCAAGCCATCCCGATTGCCAACTCAATCTGTTCCACCAAGCTAGCCTTCACAGAGGCCCTGGTTGCTGCCTGGGAAGCCCGGTCTCACCAACCCTAACCCTAACTTGAGTCTTCTTAACCCTAATTTTCTTGTGCAAGTGAAACATCCCCCCTTCCATACGGTTTAGAAAAAGTCAGTAGGCAAGCCATCCCGATTGCCAACTCAATCTGTTCCACCAAGCTAGCCTTCACAGAGGCCCTGGTTGCTGCCTGGGAAGCACAGTCTCCCCAACCCAGCCCTAACTTGGGTATTAATCCTAATTTTCCTGTGCAACTGAAACATCCCCTCGTCCATACAGCGTACAAAAAGACAGTAGGCAAGCTATTCCGATGGCCCACTCAGTCTCTTTCACCAAGCTAGGCTACACCGAAGCCCAGGATCCCGCCTGGGAAGCCCAGTCTCCCCAACCCTGACCCTAACTTGAGTCTTAACCCTAATTTTCTCGTGCAAGTGTAACATCCTCCCGTCCTTACGGTTTAGAAAAAGTCAGTAGGCAAGCCATCCCGATTGCCAACTCAATCTGTTCCACCAAGCTAGCCTTCACAGAGGCCCTGGTGCCTGACTGGGAAGCCCGGTCTCACCAACCCTAACCCTAACTTGAGTCTTCTTAACCCTCATTTTCTTGTGCAAGTGAAACATCCCCCCGTCCATACGGTTTAGAAAAAGTCAGTAGGCAAGCAAACCCGATTGCCAACTCAATCTGTTCCACCAAGCTAGCCTTCACAGACGCCCTGGTTGCTGCCTGGGAAGCACAGTCTCCCCAACCCAGCCCTCACTTGGGTATTAATCCTAATTTTCCTGTGCAACTGAAACATCCCTTCGTCCATACAGCATACAAAAAGACAGTAGGCAAGCAATCCTGATGGCCCACTCAGTCTGTTTCACCAGGCTCGGCTTCATCGAGGCCGTAGTTCCTGCCTGGGAAGCCTAGCCTCCATAACCATAACCCTAATTTGGGTGTTAATGCTAATGTTCTTCTGCAATGGAAACATCCCCCCATGGACACGATGTACTAAAACGGAGTAGGGAAGCCATCCTGGTTGCCCACTCCAGTCTGTTTCACCAAGCTAGGCTTCACAGAGGGTCTGGTTCCCTCCAGGGAAGCCTAGCCTCCCCAACCTTAACCCTAACTAGAGTCTTGGCCCTAATTTTCTTGTGCAACTGAAACATTCCCCCGTCCAAACGGTGTACAAAAAGAAAGTAGGCAAGCTATCCCGATGGCCCACTCAGTCTTTATCACCAAGCTAGGCTTCACCGACGCCCAGGAACATGCTTGGGATCCACAGTCTCCCCAACCCTAACCCTAACTTGAGTTTTAACACAAATTTTCTTGTGCAACTGAAACGATACCCCGTCCTTACAGTGCACAGAAAGCCAGTAGGAAAGCTATCCCGATGGCCCACTCAGTCTGTTTCACCAAGCTAGGCTACACCGAAGCCCAGGATCCCGCCTGGGAAGCCCAGTCTCCCCAACCCTAACCCTAACTTGCGTCTTAACCCTAATTTTCTTGTCCAAGTGAAACATCCCTCCGTCCATACGGTTTAGAAAAAGTTAGTAGGCAAGCCATCCCGATTGCCAACTCAATCTGTTCCACCAAGCTAGCCTTCACAGAGGCCCTGGTTGCTGCCTGGGAAGCACAGTCTCCCCAACCCAGCACTAACTAGGGTATTAATCCTAATTTTCCTGTGCAACTGAAACATCCCCTCGTCCATACAGCGTACAAAAAGACAGTAGGCAAGCAATCCTGATGGCCCACTCAGTCTGTTTCACCAGGCTCGGCTTCATCGAGGCCGTAGTTCTTGCCTGGGAAGCCCAGGCTCCATAACCCTAACCCTAATTTGGGTCTTAGTGCTAATGTTCTTCTGCAATGGAAACATCCCCCCATGGATACGGTGTACTAAAACGGAGTAGGGAAGCCATCCTGGTGGCCCACTCAAGTCTGTTTCACCATGCTAGGCTTCACAGAGTGTCTGGTTCCCTCCAGGGAAGCCTAGCCTCCCCAACCTTACCCCTAACTAGAGTCTTGGCCCTAATTTTCTTGTGCAACTGAAACATTCCCCCGTCCAAACGGTGAACAAAAAGAAAGTAGGCAAGCTATCCCGATGCCCCACTCAGTCTGTTTCACCAAGCTAGGCTGCACCGAAGCCCAGGATCACGCTTGGGATCCGCAGTCTCCCCAACCCTAACCCTAACTTGAGTTTTAACACAAATTTTCTTGTGCAAGTGAAACATCCCCCCGTCCATACTGTTTAGAAAAAGTCAGTAGGCAAGCCATCCCGATTGCCAACTCAATGTGTTCCACCAAGCTAGCCTTCACAGAGGCCCTGGTTGCTACCTGGGAAGCACAGTCTCCCCAACCCAGCCCTAACTTGAGTCTTCTTAACCCTAATTTCCTTGTGCAAGTGAAACATCCCCCCGTCCATACGGTTTAGAAAAAGTGAGTAGGCAAGCCATCCCGATTGCCAACTCAATCTGTTCCAACAAGCTAGCCTTCACAGAGGCCCTGGTTCCTGCCTGGGAAGCACAGTCTCCACAACCCAGCCCTCACTTGGGTATTAATCCTAATTTTCCTGTGCAACTGAAACATCCTCTCGTCCATACAGCGTACAAAAAGACAGTAGGCAAGCAATCCTGATAGCCCACTCAGTCTGTTTCACCAGGCTCGGCTTCATCGAGGCCGTAGTTCCTGCCTGGGAAGCCCAGCCTCCATAACCCTAACCCTAATTTGGGTGTTAATGCTAATGTTCTTCTGCAATGGAAACATCCCCCCATGGATAAGGTGTACTAAAACTGAGTAGGGACGCCATCCTGGTGGCCCACTCAAGTCTGTTTCACCAAGCTAGGCTTCACAGAGGGTCTGGTTCCCTCAAGGGAAGCCTAGCCTCCCCAACCTTTCCCATAACTAGAGTCTTGGCCCTTAATTTTCTTGTGCAACTGAAACATTCCCCCGTCCAAACAGTGTACAAAAAGAAAGTAGGCTAGCTATCCCGATGGCCCACTCAGTCTGTTTCACCAAGCTAGGCTGCACCGAAGCCCAGGATCACGCTTGGGATCCGCAGTCTCCCCAACCCTAACCCTAACTTGAGTTTTAACACAAATTTTCTTGTGCAACTGAAACGATACCCCGTCCTTACAGTGCACAGAAAGCCAGTAGGAAAGCTATCCCGATGGCCCACTCAGTCTGTTTCACCAAGCTAGGCTACACCGACGCCCAGGATCCCGCCTGGGAAGCCCAGTCTCCCCAACCCTAACCCTAACTTGAGTCTTAACCCTAATTTTCTTGTGCAAGTGAAACATCCCTCCGTCCATACGGTTTAGAAAAAGTCAGTAGGCAAGCCATCCCGATTGCCAACTCAATCTGTTCCACCAAGCTAGCCTTCACAGAGGCCCTGGTTGCTTCCTGGGAAGCACAGTCTCCCCACCCCAGCCCTAGCTTGGGTATTAATCCTAATTTTCCTGTGCAACTGAAACATCCCCTCGTCCATACAGCGTACAAAAAGACAGTAGGCAAGCAATCCTGATGGCCCACTCAGTCTGTTTCACCAGGCTCGGCTTCATCGAGGCCGTAGTTCCTGCCTGGGAAGCCCAGCCTCCATAACCCTAACCCTAATTTGGGTCTTAATGCTAATGTTCTTCTGCAATGGAAACATCCCCCCATGGATACGGTGTACTAAAACGGAGGAGGGAAGCCATCCTGGTGGCCCACTCCAGTCTGTTTCACCAAGCTAGGCTTCACAGAGGGTCTGGTTCCCTCCAGGGAAGCCTAGCCTCCCCAACCTTACCCCTAACTAGAGTCTTGGCCCTAATTTTCTTGTGCAACTGAAACATACCCCGAACAAACGGTGTACAAAAAGAAAGTAGGCAAGCTATCCCGATGGCCCACTCAGTCTGTTTCACCAAGCTAGGCTACACCGAAGCCCAGGATCCCGCCTGGGAAGCCCAGTCTCCCCAACCCTAACCCTAACTTGAGTCTTAACCCTAATTTTCTTGTGCAAGTGAAACATCCCTCCGTCCATCCGGTTTAGAAAAAGTAAGTAGGCAAGCCATCCCGATTGCCAACTCAATCTGTTCCAACAAGCTAGCCTTCACAGAGGCCCTGGTTGCTGCCTGGGAAGCACAGTCTCCCCAACCCAGCCCTCACTTGGGTATTAATCCTAATTTTCCTGTGCAACTGAAACATCCCCTCGTCCATACAGCGTACAAAAAGACAGTAGGCAAGCAATCCTGATGGCCCACTCAGTCTGTTTCACCAGGCTCGGCTTCATCGAGTCCGTAGTTCCTGCCTGGGAAGCCCAGCCTCCATAACCCTAACCCTAATTTGGGTCTTAATGCTAATATTCTTCTGCAATGGAAACATCCCCCCATGGATACGGTGTACTAAAACGGAGTAGGGAAGCCATCCTGGTGGCCCACTCAAGTCTGTTTCACCAAGCTAGGCTTCACAGAGGGTCTGGTTCCCTCCAGGAAGGCCTGGCCTCCCCAACCTTACCCCTAACTAGAGTCTTGGCCCTAATTTTCTTGTGCAACTGAAACATTCCCCCGTCCAAACGGTGTACAAAAGGAAAGTAGGCAAGCTATCCCGATGGCCCACTCAGTCTTTTTCACCAAGCTGGGCTGCACCGAAGCCCAGGATCACGTTTGGGATCCGCAGTCTCCCCAACCCTAACCCTAACTTGAGTTTTTACACAAATTTTCTTGTGCAACTGAAACGATACCGCGTCCTCACAGTGCACAGAAAGCCAGTAGGAAAGCTATCCCGATGGCCCACTCAGTCTGTTTCACCAAGCTAGGCTACACCGAAGCCCAGGATCCCGCCTGGGAAGCCCAGCCTCCATAACCCTAACCCTAATTTGGGTCTTAATGCTAAGGTACTTCTGCAACCGGAACATCCCCCCATGGACACGATGTACTAAAACGGAGTAGGGAAGCCATCCTGGTGGCCCACTCAAGTCTGTTTCACCCAGCTAGGCTTCACAGAGGGTCTGGTTCCCTCCAGGGAAGCCTAGCCTCCCCAACCTTAACCCTAACTAGAGTCTTGGCCCTAATTTTCTTGTGCAACTGAAAAATTCCCCCGTCCAAACGGTGTACAAAAGGAAAGTAGGCAAGCTATCCCGATGGCCCACTCAGTCTTTTTCACCAAGCTGGGCTGCACCGAAGCCCAGGATTACGCTTGGGATCCGCAGTCTCCCCAACCCTAACCCTAACTTGAGTTTTTACACAAATTTTCTTGTGCAACTGAAATGATACCCTTTCCTTACAGTGCACAGAAAGCCAGAAGGAAAGCTATCCCGATGGCCCACTCAGTCTGTTTCACCAAGCTAGGCTACACCGAAGGCCAGGATCCCGCCTGGGAAGCCCAGTCTCCCCAACCCTAACCCTAACTTGAGTCTTAACCCTAATTTTCTTGTGTAAGTGAAACATCCTCCCGTCCTTACGGTTTAGAAAAAGGCAGTAGGCAAGCCATCCTGATTGCCAACTCAATCTGTTCCACCAAGCTAGCCTTCACAGAGGCCCTGGTTCCTGCCTGGGAAGCCCGGTCTCACCAACCCTAACCCTAACTTGAGTCTTCTTAACCCTAATTTTCTTGTGCAAGTGAAACATCCCCCCGTCCATACGGTTTAGAAAAATTCAGTAGGCAAGCGAACCCGATTGCCAACTCAATCTGTTCCACCAAGCTAGCCTTCACAGAGGCCCTGGTTCCTGCCTGGGAAGCACAGTCTCCCCAACCCAGCCCTCACTTGGGTATTAATCCTAATTTTCCTGTGCAACTGAAACATCCCCTCGTCCATACAGCGTACAAAAAGACAGTAGGCATGCAATCCTGATGGCCCACTCAATCTGTTTCACCAGGCTCGGCTTCATCGAGGCCGTAGTTCCTGCCTGGGAAGCCCTGCCTCCATAACCCTAACCCTAATTTGGGTTTTAATGCTAATGTTCTTCTGCAATGGAAACATCCCCCCATGGATACGGTGTATTAAAACGGAGTAGGGAAGCCATCCTGGTGGCCCACTCAAGTCTGTTTCACCAAGCTAGGCTTCACAGAGTGTCTGGTTCCCTCCAGGAAAGCCTAGCCTCCCCAACCTTACCCCTAACTAGAGTCTTGGCCCTAATTTTCTTGTGCAACTGAAACATTCCCCCGTCCAAACGGTGTACAAAAAGAAAGTAGGCAAGCTATCCCGATGGCCCACTCAGTCTGTTTCACCAAGCTAGGCTGCACCGAAGCCCAGGATCACGCTTGGGATCCGCAGTCTCCCCAACCCTAACCCTAACTTGAGTTTTTACACAAATTTTCTTGTGCAACTGAAACGATACCGCGTCTTCACAGTGCACAGAAAGCCAGTAGGAAAGCTATCCCGATGGCCCACTCAGTCTGTTTCACCAAGCTAGGCTACACCGAAGCCCAGGATCCCGCCTGGGAAGCCCAGCCTCCCCAACCCAGCCCTCACTTGGGTATTAATCCTAATTTTCCTGTGCAACTGAAACATCCCCTCATCCATACAGCGTACAAAAAGACAGTAGGCAAGCAATCCTGATGGCCCACTCAGTCTGTTTCACCAGGCTCGGCTTCATCGAGGCCGTAGTTCCTGCCTGGGAAGCCCAGTCTCCCCAACCCTAACCCTAACTTGAGTCTTAACCCTAATTTTCTTGTATAAGTGAAACATCCTCCCGTACTTACGGTTTAGAAATAGGCATTAGGCAAGCCATCCCGATTGCCAACTCAATCTGTTCCACCAAGCTAGCCTTCACAGAGGGCCTGGTTCCTGCCTGGGAAGCCCGGTCTCACCAACCCTAACCCTAACTTGAGTCTTCTTAACCCTAATTTTCTTGTGCAAGTGAAACATCCCCCCATCCATACGGTTTAGAAAAAGTCAGTAGGCAAGCGAACCCGATTGCCAACTCAATCTGTTCCACCAAACTAGCCTTCACAGAGGCCCTGGTTCCTGCCTGGGAAGCACAGTCTCCCCAACCCAGCCCTCACTTGGGTATTAATCCTAATTTTCCTGTGCAACTGAAACATCCCCTCGTCCATACAGCGTACAAAAAGACAGTAGGCAAGCAATCCTGATGGCCCACTCAGTCTGTTTCACCAGGCTCGGCTTCATCGAGGCCGTAGTTCCTGCCTGGGCAGCCCTGCCTCCATAACCCTAACCCTAATTTGGGTTTTAATGCTAATGTTCTTCTGCAATGGAAACATCCCCCCATGGATACGATGTATTAAAACGGAGTAGGGAAGCCATCCTGGTGGCCCACTCAAGTCTGTTTCACCAAGCTAGGCTTCACAGAGGGTCTGGTTCCCTCCAGGAAGGCCTGGCCTCCCCAACCTTACCCCTAACTAGAGTCTTGGCCCTAATTTTCTTGTGCAACTGAAACATTCCCCCGTCCAAACGGTGTACAAAAGGAAAGTAGGCAAGCTATCCCGATGGCCCACTCAGTCTTTTTCACCAAGCTGGGCTGCACCGAAGCCCAGGATCACGTTTGGGATCCGCAGTCTCCCCAACCCTAACCCTAACTTGAGTTTTTACACAAATTTTCTTGTGCAACTGAAACGATACCGCGTCCTCACAGTGCACAGAAAGCCAGTAGGAAAGCTATACCGATGGCCCACTCAGTCTGTTTCACCAAGCTAGGCTACACCGAAGCCCAGGATCCCGCCTGGGAAGCCCAGCCTCCATAACCCTAACCCTAATTTGGGTCTTAATGCTAAGGTACTTCTGCAACGGGAACATCCCCCCATGGACACGATGTACTAAAACGGAGTAGGGAAGCCATCCTGGTGGCCCACTCAAGTCTGTTTCACCAAGCTAGGCTTCACAGAGGGTCTGGTTCCCTCCAGGGAAGCCTAGCCTCCCCAACCTTATCCCTAACTAGAGTCTTGGCCCTAATTTTCTTGTGCAACTGAAAAATTCCCCCGTCCAAACGGTGTACAAAAGGAAAGTAGGCAAGCTATCCCGATGGCCCACTCAGTCTTTTTCACCAAGCTGGGCTGCACCGAAGCCCAGGATTAGGCTTGGGATCCGCAGTCTCCCCAACCCTAACCCTAACTTGAGTTTTTACACAAATTTTCTTGTGCAACTGAAATGATACCCTTTCCTTACAGTGCACAGAAAGCCAGAAGGAAAGCTATCCCGATGGCCCACTCAGTCTGTTTCACCAAGCTAGGCTACACCGAAGGCCAGGATCCCGCCTGGGAAGCCCAGTCTCCCCAACCCTAACCCTAACTTGAGTCTTAACCCTAATTTTCTTGTGTAAGTGAAACATCCTCCCGTCCTTACGGTTTAGAAAAAGGCAGTAGGCAAGCCATCCTGATTGCCAACTCAATCTGTTCCACCAAGCTAGCCTTCACAGAGGCCCTGGTTCCTGCCTGGGAAGCCCGGTCTCACCAACCCTAACCCTAACTTGAGTCTTCTTAACCCTAATTTTCTTGTGCAAGTGAAACATCCCCCCGTCCATACGGTTTAGAAAAATTCAGTAGGCAAGCGAACCCGATTGCCAACTCAATCTGTTCCACCAAGCTAGCCTTCACAGAGGCCCTGGTTCCTGCCTGGGAAGCACAGTCTCCCCAACCCAGCCCTCACTTGGGTATTAATCCTAATTTTCCTGTGCAACTGAAACATCCCCTCGTCCATACAGCGTACAAAAAGACAGTAGGCATGCAATCCTGATGGCCCACTCAATCTGTTTCACCAGGCTCGGCTTCATCGAGGCCGTAGTTCCTGCCTGGGAAGCCCTGCCTCCATAACCCTAACCCTAATTTGGGTTTTAATGCTAATGTTCTTCTGCAATGGAAACATCCCACCATGGATACGGTGTATTAAAACGGAGTAGGGAAGCCATCCTGGTGGCCCACTCAAGTCTGTTTCACCAAGCTAGGCTTCACAGAGTGTCTGGTTCCCTCCAGGAAAGCCTAGCCTCCCCAACCTTACCCCTAACTAGAGTCTTGGCCCTAATTTTCTTGTGCAACTGAAACATTCCCCCGTCCAAACGGTGTACAAAAAGAAAGTAGGCAAGCTATCCCGATGGCCCACTCAGTCTGTTTCACCAAGCTAGGCTGCACCGAAGCCCAGGATCACGCTTGGGATCCGCAGTCTCCCCAACCCTAACCCTAACTTGAGTTTTTACACAAATTTTCTTGTGCAACTGAAACGATACCGCGTCTTCACAGTGCACAGAAAGCCAGTAGGAAAGCTATCCCGATGGCCCACTCAGTCTGTTTCACCAAGCTAGGCTACACCGAAGCCCAGGATCCCGCCTGGGAAGCCCAGCCTCCCCAACCCAGCCCTCATTTGGGTATTAATCCTAATTTTCCTGTGCAACTGAAACATCCCCTCGTCCATACAGCGTAAAAAAAGACAGTAGGGAAGCAATCCTGATGGCCCACTCAGTCTGTTTCACCAGGCTCGGCTTCATCGAGGCCGTAGTTCCTGCCTGGGAAGCCCAGCCTCCATAACCCTAACCCTAATTTGGGTCTTAATGCTAATGTACTTCTGCAACGGAAACATCCCCCATGGACACGATGTACTAAAACGGAGTAGGGAAGCCATCCTGGTGGCCAACTCAAGTCTGTTTCACCAAGCTAGGCTTCACAGAGGGTCTGGTTCCCTGCAGGGAAGCCTAGCCTCCCCAACCTTACCCCTAACTAGAGTCTTGGCCCTAATTTTCTTGTGCAACTGAAACATTCCCCCGTCCAAACGGTGTACAAAAAGAAAGTAGGCAAGCTATCCCGATGGCCCACTCAGTATTTTTCACCAAGCTGGGCTGCACCGAAGCCCAGGATCCCGCCTGGGAAGCCCAGTCTCCCCAACCCTAACCCTAACTTGAGTCTTAACCCTAATTTTCTTGTGCAAGTGAAACATCCCCCCGTCCATACGGTTTAGAAAAAGTCAGTAGGCAAGCCATCCCGATTGCCAACTCAATCTGTTCCACCAAGCTAGCCTTCACAGAGGCCCTGCTTCCTGCCTGGGAAGCCCGGTCTCACCAACCCTAACCCTAACTTGAGTCTTTTTAACCCTAATTTTCTTGTGCAAGTGAAACCTCCCCCCGTCCATACGGTTTAGAAAAAGTCAGTAGGCAAGCCATCCCGATTGCCAACTCAATCTGTTCCAACAAGCTAGCCTTCACAGAGGCCCTGGTTCCTGCCTGGGAAGCACAGTCTCCACAACCCAGCCCTCACTTGGGTATTAATCCTAATTTTCCTGTGCAACTGAAACATCCCCTCGTCCATACAGCGTACAAAAAGACAGTAGGCAAGCAATCCTGATAGCCCACTCAGTCTGTTTCACCAGGCTCGGCTTCATCGAGTCCGGAGTTCCTGCCTGGGAAGCCCAGCCTCCATAACCCTAACCCTAATTTGGGTGTTAATGCTAATGTTCTTCTGCAATGGAAACATCCCCCCATGGATAAGGTGTACTAAAACTGAGTAGGGATGCCATCCTGGTGGCCCACTCAAGTCTGTTTCACCAAGCTAGGCTTCACAGAGGGTCTGGTTCCCTCCAGGGAAGCCTAGCCTCCCCAACCTTTCCCCTAACTAGAGTCTTGGCCCTTAATTTTCTTGTGCAACTGAAACATTCCCCCGTCCAAACGGTGTACAAAAAGAAAGTAGGCAAGCTATCCCGATGGCCCACTCAGTCTGTTTCACCAAGCTAGGCTGCACCGAAGCCCAGGATCACGCTTGGGATCCGCAGTCTCCCCAACCCTAACCCTAACTTGAGTTTTAACACAAATTTTCTTGTGCAACTGAAACTATACCCCGTCCTTACAGTGCACAGAAAGCCAGTAGGCAAGCTATCCCGATGGCCCACTCAGTCTGTTTCACCAAGCTAGGCTACACCGACGCCCAGGATCCCGCCTGGGAAGCCCAGTCTCCCCAACCCTAACCCTAACTTGAGTCTTAACCCTAATTTTCTTGTGCAAGTGAAACATCCTCCCGTCCTTACGGTTTAGAAAAAGTCAGTAGGCAAGCCATCACGATTGCCAACTCAATCTGTTCCACCAAGCTAGCCTTCACAGAGGCCCTGGTTGCTGCCTGGGAAGCCCGGACTCACCAACCCTAACCCTAACTTGAGTCTTCTTAACCCTAATTTTCTTGTGCAAGTGAAACATTCCCCCTTCCATACGGTTTAGAAAAAGTCAGTAGGCAAGCCATCCCGATTGCCAACTCAATCTGTTCCACCAAACTAGCCTTCACAGAGGCCCTGGTTGCTGCCTGGGAAGCACAGTCTCCCCAACCCAGCCCTAACTTGGGTATTAATCCTAATTTTCCTGTGCAACTGAAACATCCCCTCGTCCATACAGCGTACAAAAAGACAGTAGGCAAGCTATCCCGATGGCCCACTCAGTCTCTTTCACCAAGCTAGGCTACACCGACGCCCAGGATCCCGCCTGGGAAGCCCAGTCTCCCCAACCCTGACCCTAACTTGAGTCTTAACCCTAATTTTCTCGTACAAGTGAAACATCCTCCCGTCCTTACGGTTTAGAAAAAGTCAGTAGGCAAGCCCTCCCGATTGCCAACTCAATATGTTTCACCAAGCTAGCCTTCACAGAGGCCCTGGTTCCTGACTGGGAAGCCCGGTCTCACCAACCCTATCCCTAACTTGAGGCTTCTTAACCCTAATTTTCTTGTGCAAGTGAAACATCCCCCCGTCCATACGGTTTAGAAAAAGTCAGTAGGCAAGCGAACCCGATTGCCAACTCAATCTGTTCCAACAAGCTAGCCTTCACAGACGCCCTGGTTGCTGCCTGGGAAGCACAGTCTCCCCAACCCAGCCCTCACTTGGGTATTAATCCTAATTTTCCTGTGCAACTGAAACATCCCCTCGTCCATACAGCATACAAAAAGACAGTAGGCAAGCAATCCTGATGGCCCACTCAGTCTGTTTCACCAAGCTAGGCTACACCGACGCCCAGGATCCCGCCTGGGAAGCCCAGTCTCCCCAACCCTAACCCTAACTTGCATCTTAACTCTAATTTTCTTGTGCAAGTGAAACATCCCTCCGTCCATACTGTTTAGAAAAAGTCAGTAGGCAAGCCATCCCGATTGCCAACTCAATCTGTTCCACCAAGCTAGCCTTCACAGAGGCCCTGGTTGCTGCCTGGGAAGCACAGTCTCCCCATCCCAGCCGTAACTAGGGTATTAATCCTAATTTTCCTGTGCAACTGAAACATCCCCTCGTCCATACAGCGTACAAAAAGACAGTAGGCAAGCAATCCTGATGGCCCACTCAGTCTGTTTCACCAGGCTCGGCTTCATCGAGGCCGTAGTTCCTGCCTGGGAAGCCCAGCCTCCATAACCCTAACCCTAATTTTGGTGTTAATGCTAATGTTCTTCTGCAATGAAAACATCCCCCCATGGATACGGTGTAATAAAACGGAGTAGGGAAGCCATCCTCGTGGCCCAATCAAGTCTGTTTCACCAAGCTAGGCTTCACAGAGGGTCTGGTTCCCTCCAGGGAAGCCTAGCCTCCCCAACCTTACCCCTAACTAGAGTCTTGGCCCTAATTTTCTTGTGCAACTGAAACATTCCCCCGTCCAAACGGTGTACAAAAAGAAAGTAGGCAAGCTATCCCGATGGCCCACTCAGTCTGTTTCACCAAGCTAGGCTACACCGAAGCCCAGGATCCCGCCTGGGAAGCCCAGTCTCCCCAACCCTAACCCTAACTTGAGTCTTAACCCTAATTTTCTTGTGCAAGTGAAACATCCCTCCGTCCATCCGGTTTAGAAAAAGTAAGTAGGCAAGCCATCCCGATTGCCAACTCAATCTGTTCCAACAAGCTAGCCTTCACAGAGGCCCTGGTTGCTGCCTGGGAAGCACAGTCTCCCCAACCCAGCCCTCACTTGGGTATTAATCCTAATTTTCCTGTGCAACTGAAACATCCCCTCGTCCATACAGCGTACAAAAAGACAGTAGGCAAGCAATCCTGATGGCCCACTCAGTCTGTTTCACCAGGCTCGGCTTCATCGAGTCCGTAGTTCCTGCCTGGGAAGCCCAGCCTCCATAACCCTAACCCTAATTTGGGTCTTAATGCTAATATTCTTCTGCAATGGAAACATCCCCCCATGGATACGGTGTACTAAAACGGAGTAGGGAAGCCATCCTGGTGGCCCACTCAAGTCTGTTTCACCAAGCTAGGCTTCACAGAGGGTCTGGTTCCCTCCAGGAAGGCCTGGCCTCCCCAACCTTACCCCTAACTAGAGTCTTGGCCCTAATTTTCTTGTGCAACTGAAACATTCCCCCGTCCAAACGGTGTACAAAAGGAAAGTAGGCAAGCTATCCCGATGGCCCACTCAGTCTTTTTCACCAAGCTGGGCTGCACCGAAGCCCAGGATCACGTTTGGGATCCGCAGTCTCCCCAACCCTAACCCTAACTTGAGTTTTTACACAAATTTTCTTGTGCAACTGAAACGATACCGCGTCCTCACAGTGCACAGAAAGCCAGTAGGAAAGCTATCCCGATGGCCCACTCAGTCTGTTTCACCAAGCTAGGCTACACCGAAGCCCAGGATCCCGCCTGGGAAGCCCAGCCTCCATAACCCTAACCCTAATTTGGGTCTTAATGCTAAGGTACTTCTGCAACCGGAACATCCCCCCATGGACACGATGTACTAAAACGGAGTAGGGAAGCCATCCTGGTGGCCCACTCAAGTCTGTTTCACCCAGCTAGGCTTCACAGAGGGTCTGGTTCCCTCCAGGGAAGCCTAGCCTCCCCAACCTTAACCCTAACTAGAGTCTTGGCCCTAATTTTCTTGTGCAACTGAAAAATTCCCCCGTCCAAACGGTGTACAAAAGGAAAGTAGGCAAGCTATCCCGATGGCCCACTCAGTCTTTTTCACCAAGCTGGGCTGCACCGAAGCCCAGGATTACGCTTGGGATCCGCAGTCTCCCCAACCCTAACCCTAACTTGAGTTTTTACACAAATTTTCTTGTGCAACTGAAATGATACCCTTTCCTTACAGTGCACAGAAAGCCAGAAGGAAAGCTATCCCGATGGCCCACTCAGTCTGTTTCACCAAGCTAGGCTACACCGAAGGCCAGGATCCCGCCTGGGAAGCCCAGTCTCCCCAACCCTAACCCTAACTTGAGTCTTAACCCTAATTTTCTTGTGTAAGTGAAACATCCTCCCGTCCTTACGGTTTAGAAAAAGGCAGTAGGCAAGCCATCCTGATTGCCAACTCAATCTGTTCCACCAAGCTAGCCTTCACAGAGGCCCTGGTTCCTGCCTGGGAAGCCCGGTCTCACCAACCCTAACCCTAACTTGAGTCTTCTTAACCCTAATTTTCTTGTGCAAGTGAAACATCCCCCCGTCCATACGGTTTAGAAAAATTCAGTAGGCAAGCGAACCCGATTGCCAACTCAATCTGTTCCACCAAGCTAGCCTTCACAGAGGCCCTGGTTCCTGCCTGGGAAGCACAGTCTCCCCAACCCAGCCCTCACTTGGGTATTAATCCTAATTTTCCTGTGCAACTGAAACATCCCCTCGTCCATACAGCGTACAAAAAGACAGTAGGCATGCAATCCTGATGGCCCACTCAATCTGTTTCACCAGGCTCGGCTTCATCGAGGCCGTAGTTCCTGCCTGGGAAGCCCTGCCTCCATAACCCTAACCCTAATTTGGGTTTTAATGCTAATGTTCTTCTGCAATGGAAACATCCCCCCATGGATACGGTGTATTAAAACGGAGTAGGGAAGCCATCCTGGTGGCCCACTCAAGTCTGTTTCACCAAGCTAGGCTTCACAGAGTGTCTGGTTCCCTCCAGGAAAGCCTAGCCTCCCCAACCTTACCCCTAACTAGAGTCTTGGCCCTAATTTTCTTGTGCAACTGAAACATTCCCCCGTCCAAACGGTGTACAAAAAGAAAGTAGGCAAGCTATCCCGATGGCCCACTCAGTCTGTTTCACCAAGCTAGGCTGCACCGAAGCCCAGGATCACGCTTGGGATCCGCAGTCTCCCCAACCCTAACCCTAACTTGAGTTTTTACACAAATTTTCTTGTGCAACTGAAACGATACCGCGTCTTCACAGTGCACAGAAAGCCAGTAGGAAAGCTATCCCGATGGCCCACTCAGTCTGTTTCACCAAGCTAGGCTACACCGAAGCCCAGGATCCCGCCTGGGAAGCCCAGCCTCCCCAACCCAGCCCTCACTTGGGTATTAATCCTAATTTTCCTGTGCAACTGAAACATCCCCTCATCCATACAGCGTACAAAAAGACAGTAGGCAAGCAATCCTGATGGCCCACTCAGTCTGTTTCACCAGGCTCGGCTTCATCGAGGCCGTAGTTCCTGCCTGGGAAGCCCAGTCTCCCCAACCCTAACCCTAACTTGAGTCTTAACCCTAATTTTCTTGTGTAAGTGAAACATCCTCCCGTACTTACGGTTTAGAAATAGGCATTAGGCAAGCCATCCCGATTGCCAACTCAATCTGTTCCACCAAGCTAGCCTTCACAGAGGGCCTGGTTCCTGCCTGGGAAGCCCGGTCTCACCAACCCTAACCCTAACTTGAGTCTTCTTAACCCTAATTTTCTTGTGCAAGTGAAACATCCCCCCATCCATACGGTTTAGAAAAAGTCAGTAGGCAAGCGAACCCGATTGCCAACTCAATCTGTTCCACCAAACTAGCCTTCACAGAGGCCCTGGTTCCTGCCTGGGAAGCACAGTCTCCCCAACCCAGCCCTCACTTGGGTATTAATCCTAATTTTCCTGTGCAACTGAAACATCCCCTCGTCCATACAGCGTACAAAAAGACAGTAGGCAAGCAATCCTGATGGCCCACTCAGTCTGTTTCACCAGGCTCGGCTTCATCGAGGCCGTAGTTCCTGCCTGGGCAGCCCTGCCTCCATAACCCTAACCCTAATTTGGGTTTTAATGCTAATGTTCTTCTGCAATGGAAACATCCCCCCATGGATACGATGTATTAAAACGGAGTAGGGAAGCCATCCTGGTGGCCCACTCAAGTCTGTTTCACCAAGCTAGGCTTCACAGAGGGTCTGGTTCCCTCCAGGAAGGCCTGGCCTCCCCAACCTTACCCCTAACTAGAGTCTTGGCCCTAATTTTCTTGTGCAACTGAAACATTCCCCCGTCCAAACGGTGTACAAAAGGAAAGTAGGCAAGCTATCCCGATGGCCCACTCAGTCTTTTTCACCAAGCTGGGCTGCACCGAAGCCCAGGATCACGTTTGGGATCCGCAGTCTCCCCAACCCTAACCCTAACTTGAGTTTTTACACAAATTTTCTTGTGCAACTGAAACGATACCGCGTCCTCACAGTGCACAGAAAGCCAGTAGGAAAGCTATACCGATGGCCCACTCAGTCTGTTTCACCAAGCTAGGCTACACCGAAGCCCAGGATCCCGCCTGGGAAGCCCAGCCTCCATAACCCTAACCCTAATTTGGGTCTTAATGCTAAGGTACTTCTGCAACGGGAACATCCCCCCATGGACACGATGTACTAAAACGGAGTAGGGAAGCCATCCTGGTGGCCCACTCAAGTCTGTTTCACCAAGCTAGGCTTCACAGAGGGTCTGGTTCCCTCCAGGGAAGCCTAGCCTCCCCAACCTTATCCCTAACTAGAGTCTTGGCCCTAATTTTCTTGTGCAACTGAAAAATTCCCCCGTCCAAACGGTGTACAAAAGGAAAGTAGGCAAGCTATCCCGATGGCCCACTCAGTCTTTTTCACCAAGCTGGGCTGCACCGAAGCCCAGGATTAGGCTTGGGATCCGCAGTCTCCCCAACCCTAACCCTAACTTGAGTTTTTACACAAATTTTCTTGTGCAACTGAAATGATACCCTTTCCTTACAGTGCACAGAAAGCCAGAAGGAAAGCTATCCCGATGGCCCACTCAGTCTGTTTCACCAAGCTAGGCTACACCGAAGGCCAGGATCCCGCCTGGGAAGCCCAGTCTCCCCAACCCTAACCCTAACTTGAGTCTTAACCCTAATTTTCTTGTGTAAGTGAAACATCCTCCCGTCCTTACGGTTTAGAAAAAGGCAGTAGGCAAGCCATCCTGATTGCCAACTCAATCTGTTCCACCAAGCTAGCCTTCACAGAGGCCCTGGTTCCTGCCTGGGAAGCCCGGTCTCACCAACCCTAACCCTAACTTGAGTCTTCTTAACCCTAATTTTCTTGTGCAAGTGAAACATCCCCCCGTCCATACGGTTTAGAAAAATTCAGTAGGCAAGCGAACCCGATTGCCAACTCAATCTGTTCCACCAAGCTAGCCTTCACAGAGGCCCTGGTTCCTGCCTGGGAAGCACAGTCTCCCCAACCCAGCCCTCACTTGGGTATTAATCCTAATTTTCCTGTGCAACTGAAACATCCCCTCGTCCATACAGCGTACAAAAAGACAGTAGGCATGCAATCCTGATGGCCCACTCAATCTGTTTCACCAGGCTCGGCTTCATCGAGGCCGTAGTTCCTGCCTGGGAAGCCCTGCCTCCATAACCCTAACCCTAATTTGGGTTTTAATGCTAATGTTCTTCTGCAATGGAAACATCCCACCATGGATACGGTGTATTAAAACGGAGTAGGGAAGCCATCCTGGTGGCCCACTCAAGTCTGTTTCACCAAGCTAGGCTTCACAGAGTGTCTGGTTCCCTCCAGGAAAGCCTAGCCTCCCCAACCTTACCCCTAACTAGAGTCTTGGCCCTAATTTTCTTGTGCAACTGAAACATTCCCCCGTCCAAACGGTGTACAAAAAGAAAGTAGGCAAGCTATCCCGATGGCCCACTCAGTCTGTTTCACCAAGCTAGGCTGCACCGAAGCCCAGGATCACGCTTGGGATCCGCAGTCTCCCCAACCCTAACCCTAACTTGAGTTTTTACACAAATTTTCTTGTGCAACTGAAACGATACCGCGTCTTCACAGTGCACAGAAAGCCAGTAGGAAAGCTATCCCGATGGCCCACTCAGTCTGTTTCACCAAGCTAGGCTACACCGAAGCCCAGGATCCCGCCTGGGAAGCCCAGCCTCCCCAACCCAGCCCTCATTTGGGTATTAATCCTAATTTTCCTGTGCAACTGAAACATCCCCTCGTCCATACAGCGTAAAAAAAGACAGTAGGGAAGCAATCCTGATGGCCCACTCAGTCTGTTTCACCAGGCTCGGCTTCATCGAGGCCGTAGTTCCTGCCTGGGAAGCCCAGCCTCCATAACCCTAACCCTAATTTGGGTCTTAATGCTAATGTACTTCTGCAACGGAAACATCCCCCATGGACACGATGTACTAAAACGGAGTAGGGAAGCCATCCTGGTGGCCAACTCAAGTCTGTTTCACCAAGCTAGGCTTCACAGAGGGTCTGGTTCCCTGCAGGGAAGCCTAGCCTCCCCAACCTTACCCCTAACTAGAGTCTTGGCCCTAATTTTCTTGTGCAACTGAAACATTCCCCCGTCCAAACGGTGTACAAAAAGAAAGTAGGCAAGCTATCCCGATGGCCCACTCAGTATTTTTCACCAAGCTGGGCTGCACCGAAGCCCAGGATCCCGCCTGGGAAGCCCAGTCTCCCCAACCCTAACCCTAACTTGAGTCTTAACCCTAATTTTCTTGTGCAAGTGAAACATCCCCCCGTCCATACGGTTTAGAAAAAGTCAGTAGGCAAGCCATCCCGATTGCCAACTCAATCTGTTCCACCAAGCTAGCCTTCACAGAGGCCCTGCTTCCTGCCTGGGAAGCCCGGTCTCACCAACCCTAACCCTAACTTGAGTCTTTTTAACCCTAATTTTCTTGTGCAAGTGAAACCTCCCCCCGTCCATACGGTTTAGAAAAAGTCAGTAGGCAAGCCATCCCGATTGCCAACTCAATCTGTTCCAACAAGCTAGCCTTCACAGAGGCCCTGGTTCCTGCCTGGGAAGCACAGTCTCCACAACCCAGCCCTCACTTGGGTATTAATCCTAATTTTCCTGTGCAACTGAAACATCCCCTCGTCCATACAGCGTACAAAAAGACAGTAGGCAAGCAATCCTGATAGCCCACTCAGTCTGTTTCACCAGGCTCGGCTTCATCGAGTCCGGAGTTCCTGCCTGGGAAGCCCAGCCTCCATAACCCTAACCCTAATTTGGGTGTTAATGCTAATGTTCTTCTGCAATGGAAACATCCCCCCATGGATAAGGTGTACTAAAACTGAGTAGGGATGCCATCCTGGTGGCCCACTCAAGTCTGTTTCACCAAGCTAGGCTTCACAGAGGGTCTGGTTCCCTCCAGGGAAGCCTAGCCTCCCCAACCTTTCCCCTAACTAGAGTCTTGGCCCTTAATTTTCTTGTGCAACTGAAACATTCCCCCGTCCAAACGGTGTACAAAAAGAAAGTAGGCAAGCTATCCCGATGGCCCACTCAGTCTGTTTCACCAAGCTAGGCTGCACCGAAGCCCAGGATCACGCTTGGGATCCGCAGTCTCCCCAACCCTAACCCTAACTTGAGTTTTAACACAAATTTTCTTGTGCAACTGAAACTATACCCCGTCCTTACAGTGCACAGAAAGCCAGTAGGCAAGCTATCCCGATGGCCCACTCAGTCTGTTTCACCAAGCTAGGCTACACCGACGCCCAGGATCCCGCCTGGGAAGCCCAGTCTCCCCAACCCTAACCCTAACTTGAGTCTTAACCCTAATTTTCTTGTGCAAGTGAAACATCCTCCCGTCCTTACGGTTTAGAAAAAGTCAGTAGGCAAGCCATCACGATTGCCAACTCAATCTGTTCCACCAAGCTAGCCTTCACAGAGGCCCTGGTTGCTGCCTGGGAAGCCCGGACTCACCAACCCTAACCCTAACTTGAGTCTTCTTAACCCTAATTTTCTTGTGCAAGTGAAACATTCCCCCTTCCATACGGTTTAGAAAAAGTCAGTAGGCAAGCCATCCCGATTGCCAACTCAATCTGTTCCACCAAACTAGCCTTCACAGAGGCCCTGGTTGCTGCCTGGGAAGCACAGTCTCCCCAACCCAGCCCTAACTTGGGTATTAATCCTAATTTTCCTGTGCAACTGAAACATCCCCTCGTCCATACAGCGTACAAAAAGACAGTAGGCAAGCTATCCCGATGGCCCACTCAGTCTCTTTCACCAAGCTAGGCTACACCGACGCCCAGGATCCCGCCTGGGAAGCCCAGTCTCCCCAACCCTGACCCTAACTTGAGTCTTAACCCTAATTTTCTCGTACAAGTGAAACATCCTCCCGTCCTTACGGTTTAGAAAAAGTCAGTAGGCAAGCCCTCCCGATTGCCAACTCAATATGTTTCACCAAGCTAGCCTTCACAGAGGCCCTGGTTCCTGACTGGGAAGCCCGGTCTCACCAACCCTATCCCTAACTTGAGGCTTCTTAACCCTAATTTTCTTGTGCAAGTGAAACATCCCCCCGTCCATACGGTTTAGAAAAAGTCAGTAGGCAAGCGAACCCGATTGCCAACTCAATCTGTTCCAACAAGCTAGCCTTCACAGACGCCCTGGTTGCTGCCTGGGAAGCACAGTCTCCCCAACCCAGCCCTCACTTGGGTATTAATCCTAATTTTCCTGTGCAACTGAAACATCCCCTCGTCCATACAGCATACAAAAAGACAGTAGGCAAGCAATCCTGATGGCCCACTCAGTCTGTTTCACCAAGCTAGGCTACACCGACGCCCAGGATCCCGCCTGGGAAGCCCAGTCTCCCCAACCCTAACCCTAACTTGCATGTTAACTCTAATTTTCTTGTGCAAGTGAAACATCCCTCCGTCCATACTGTTTAGAAAAAGTCAGTAGGCAAGCCATCCCGATTGCCAACTCAATCTGTTCCACCAAGCTAGCCTTCACAGAGGCCCTGGTTGCTGCCTGGGAAGCACAGTCTCCCCATCCCAGCCGTAACTAGGGTATTAATCCTAATTTTCCTGTGCAACTGAAACATCCCCTCGTCCATACAGCGTACAAAAAGACAGTAGGCAAGCAATCCTGATGGCCCACTCAGTCTGTTTCACCAGGCTCGGCTTCATCGAGGCCGTAGTTCCTGCCTGGGAAGCCCAGCCTCCATAACCCTAACCCTAATTTTGGTGTTAATGCTAATGTTCTTCTGCAATGAAAACATCCCCCCATGGATACGGTGTAATAAAACGGAGTAGGGAAGCCATCCTCGTGGCCCAATCAAGTCTGTTTCACCAAGCTAGGCTTCACAGAGGGTCTGGTTCCCTCCAGGGAAGCCTAGCCTCCCCAACCTTACCCCTAACTAGAGTCTTGGCCCTAATTTTCTTGTGCAACTGAAACATTCCCCCGTCCAAACGGTGTACAAAAAGAAAGTAGGCAAGCTATCCCGATGCCCCACTCAGTCTGTTTCACCAAGCTAGGCTGCACCAAAGCCCAGGATCACGCTTGGGATCCACAGTCTACCCAACCCTAACCCTAACTTGAGTTTTAACACAAATTTTCTTGTGCAACTGAAACGATACCCCGTCCTTACAGTGCACAGAAAGCCAGTAGGAAAGCTATCCCGATGGCCCACTCAGTCTGTTTCACCAAGCTAGGCTACAGCGAAGCCCAGATCCCGCCTGGGAAGCCCAGTCTCCCCAACCCTGACCCTAACTTGAGTCTTAACCCTAATTTTCTTGTCTAAGTGAAACATCCTCCCGTCCTTACGGTTTAGAAAAAGTCAGTAGGCAAGCCATCCCGATTGCCAACTCAATCTGTTCCACCAAGCTAGCCTTCACAGAGGCCCTGGTTGCTACCTGGGAAGCACAGTCTCCCCAACCCAGCCCTAACTTGAGTCTTCTTAACCCTAATTTTCTTGTGCAAGTGAAACATCCCCCCTTCCATACGGTTTAGAAAAAGTCAGTAGGCAAGCCATCCCGATTGCCAACTCAATCTGTTCCACCAAGCTAGCCTTCACAGAGGCCCTGGTTGCTGCCTGGGAAGCACAGTCTCCCCAACCCAGCCCTAACTTGGGTATTAATCCTAATTTTCCTGTGCAACTGAAACATCCCCTCGTCCATACAGCGTACAAAAAGACAGTAGGCAAGCTATTCCGATGGCCCACTCAGTCTCTTTCACCAAGCTAGGCTACACCGAAGCCCAGGATCCCGCCTGGGAAGCCCAGTCTCCCCAACCCTGACCCTAACTTGAGTCTTAACCCTAATTTTCTCGTGCAAGTGTAACATCCTCCCGTCCTTACGGTTTAGAAAAAGTCAGTAGGCAAGCCATCCCGATTGCCAACTCAATCTGTTCCACCAAGCTAGCCTTCACAGAGGCCCTGGTGCCTGACTGGGAAGCCCGGTCTCACCAACCCTAACCCTAACTTGAGTCTTCTTAACCCTCATTTTCTTGTGCAAGTGAAACATCCCCCCGTCCATACGGTTTAGAAAAAGTCAGTAGGCAAGCGAACCCGATTGCCAACTCAATCTGTTCCACCAAGCTAGCCTTCACAGACGCCCTGGTTGCTGCCTGGGAAGCACAGTCTCCCCAACCCAGCCCTCACTTGGGTATTAATCCTAATTTTCCTGTGCAACTGAAACATCCCTTCGTCCATACAGCATACAAAAAGACAGTAGGCAAGCAATCCTGATGGCCCACTCAGTCTGTTTCACCAGGCTCGGCTTCATCGAGGCCGTAGTTCCTGCCTGGGAAGCCTAGCCTCCATAACCATAACCCTAATTTGGGTGTTAATGCTAATGTTCTTCTGCAATGGAAACATCCCCCCATGGACACGATGTACTAAAACGGAGTAGGGAAGCCATCCTGGTGGCCCACTCCAGTCTGTTTCACCAAGCTAGGCTTCACAGAGGGTCTGGTTCCCTCCAGGGAAGCCTAGCCTCCCCAACCTTAACCCTAACTAGAGTCTTGGCCCTAATTTTCTTGTGCAACTGAAACATTCCCCCGTCCAAACGGTGTACAAAAAGAAAGTAGGCAAGCTATCCCGATGGCCCACTCAGTCTTTATCACCAAGCTAGGCTGCACCGACGCCCAGGAACATGCTTGGGATCCACAGTCTCCCCAACCCTAACCCTAACTTGAGTTTTAACACAAATTTTCTTGTGCAACTGAAACGATACCCCGTCCTTACAGTGCACAGAAAGCCAGTAGGAAAGCTATCCCGATGGCCCACTCAGTCTGTTTCACCAAGCTAGGCTACACCGAAGCCCAGGATCCCGCCTGGGAAGCCCAGTCTCCCCAACCCTAACCCTAACTTGCGTCTTAACCCTAATTTTCTTGTCCAAGTGAAACATCCCTCCGTCCATACGGTTTAGAAAAAGTTAGTAGGCAAGCCATCCCGATTGCCAACTCAATCTGTTCCACCAAGCTAGCCTTCACAGAGGCCCTGGTTGCTGCCTGGGAAGCACAGTCTCCCCAACCCAGCACTAACTAGGGTATTAATCCTAATTTTCCTGTGCAACTGAAACATCCCATCGTCCATACAGCGTACAAAAAGACAGTAGGCAAGCAATCCTGATGGCCCACTCAGTCTGTTTCACCAGGCTCGGCTTCATCGAGGCCGTAGTTCTTGCCTGGGAAGCCCAGCCTCCATAACCCTAACCCTAATTTGGGTCTTAGTGCTAATGTTCTTCTGCAATGGAAACATCCCCCCATGGATACGGTGTACTAAAACGGAGTAGGGAAGCCATCCTGGTGGCCCACTCAAGTCTGTTTCACCATGCTAGGCTTCACAGAGTGTCTGGTTCCCTCCAGGGAAGCCTAGCCTCCCCAACCTTACCCCTAACTAGAGTCTTGGCCCTAATTTTCTTGTGCAACTGAAACATTCCCCCGTCCAAACGGTGAACAAAAAGAAAGTAGGCAAGCTATCCCGATGCCCCACTCAGTCTGTTTCACCAAGCTAGGCTGCACCGAAGCCCAGGATCACGCTTGGGATCCGCAGTCTCCCCAACCCTAACCCTAACTTGAGTTTTAACACAAATTTTCTTGTGCAAGTGAAACATCCCCCCGTCCATACTGTTTAGAAAAAGTCAGTAGGCAAGCCATCCCGATTGCCAACTCAATGTGTTCCACCAAGCTAGCCTTCACAGAGGCCCTGGTTGCTACCTGGGAAGCACAGTCTCCCCAACCCAGCCCTAACTTGAGTCTTCTTAACCCTAATTTCCTTGTGCAAGTGAAACATCCCCCCGTCCATACGGTTTAGAAAAAGTGAGTAGGCAAGCCATCCCGATTGCCAACTCAATCTGTTCCAACAAGCTAGCCTTCACAGAGGCCCTGGTTCCTGCCTGGGAAGCACAGTCTCCACAACCCAGCCCTCACTTGGGTATTAATCCTAATTTTCCTGTGCAACTGAAACATCCCCTCGTCCATACAGCGTACAAAAAGACAGTAGGCAAGCAATCCTGATAGCCCACTCAGTCTGTTTCACCAGGCTCGGCTTCATCGAGGCCGTAGTTCCTGCCTGGGAAGCCCAGCCTCCATAACCCTAACCCTAATTTGGGTGTTAATGCTAATGTTCTTCTGCAATGGAAACATCCCCCCATGGATAAGGTGTACTAAAATTGAGTAGGGATGCCATCCTGGTGGCCCACTCCAGTCTGTTTCACCAAGCTAGGCTTCACAGAGGGTCTGGTTCCCTCCAGGGAAGCCTAGCCTCCCCAACCTTACCCCTAACTAGAGTCTTGGCCCTAATTTTCTTGTGCAACTGAAACATTCCCCCGTCCAAACGGTGAACAAAAAGAAAGTAGGCAAGCTATCCCGATGCCCCACTCAGTCTGTTTCACCAAGCTAGGCTGCACCGAAGCCCAGGATCACGCTTGGGATCCGCAGTCTCCCCAACCCTAACCCTAACTTGAGTTTTAACACAAATTTTCTTGTGCAAGTGAAACATCCCCCCGTCCATACCGTTTAGAAAAAGTCAGTAGGCAAGCCATCCCGATTGCCAACTCAATGTGTTCCACCAAGCTAGCCTTCACAGAGGCCCTGGTTGCTACCTGGGAAGCACAGTCTCCCCAACCCAGCCCTAACTTGAGTTTTCTTAACCCTAATTTCCTTGTGCAAGTGAAACATCCCCCCCTCCATACGGTTTAGAAAAAGTGAGTACGCAAGCCATCCCGATTGCCAACTCAATCTGTTCCACCAAGCTAGCCTTCACAGAGGCCCTGGTTGCTGCCTGGGAAGCACAGTCTCCCCAACCCAGCCCTCACTTGGGTATTAATCCTAATTTTCCTGTGCAACTGAAACATCCCCTCGTCCATACAGCGTACAAAAAGACAGTAGGCAAGCAATCCTGATGGCCCACTCAGTCTGTTTCACCAGGCTCGGCTTCATCGAGTCCGTAGTTCCTGCCTGGGAAGCCCAGCCTCCATAACCCTAACGCTAATTTGGGTGTTAATGCTAATGTTCTTCTGCAATGGAAACATCCCCCCATGGATAAGGTGTACTAAAACTGAGTAGGGACGCCATCCTGGTGGCCCACTCAAGTCTGTTTCACCAAGCTAGGCTTCACAGAGGGTCTGGTTCCCTCAAGGGAAGCCTAGCCTCCCCAACCTTTCCCATAACTAGAGTCTTGGCCCTTAATTTTCTTGTGCAACTGAAACATTCCCCCGTCCAAACGGTGTACAAAAAGAAAGTAGGCTAGCTATCCCGATGGCCCACTCAGTCTGTTTCACCAAGCTAGGCTGCACCGAAGCCCAGGATCACGCTTGGGATCCGCAGTCTCCCCAACCCTAACCCTAACTTGAGTTTTAACACAAATTTTCTTGTGCAACTGAAACGATACCCCGTCCTTACAGTGCAGAGAAAGCCAGTAGGAAAGCTATCCCGATGGCCCACTCAGTCTGTTTCACCAAGCTAGGCTACACCGACGCCCAGGATCCCGCCTGGGAAGCCCAGTCTCCCCAACCCTAACCCTAACTTGAGTCTTAACCCTAATTTTCTTGTGCAAGTGAAACATCCCTCCGTCCATACGGTTTAGAAAAAGTCAGTAGGCAAGCCATCCCGATTGCCAACTCAATCTGTTCCACCAAGCTAGCCTTCACAGAGGCCCTGGTTGCTTCCTGGGAAGCACAGTCTCCCCACCCCAGCCCTAGCTTGGGTATTAATCCTAATTTTCCTGTGCAACTGAAACATCCCCTCGTCCATACAGCGTACAAAAAGACAGTAGGCAAGCAATCCTGATGGCCCACTCAGTCTGTTTCACCAGGCTCGGCTTCATCGAGGCCGTAGTTCCTGCCTGGGAAGCCCAGCCTCCATAACCCTAACCCTAATTTGGGTCTTAATGCTAATGTTCTTCTGCAATGGAAACATCCCCCCATGGATACGGTGTACTAAAACGGAGTAGGGAAGCCATCCTGGTGGCCCACTCCAGTCTGTTTCACCAAGCTAGGCTTCACAGAGGGTCTGGTTCCCTCCAGGGAAGCCTAGCCTCCCCAACCTTACCCCTAACTAGAGTCTTGGCCCTAATTTTCTTGTGCAACTGAAACATACCCCGAACAAACGGTGTACAAAAAGAAAGTAGGCAAGCTATCCCGATGGCCCACTCAGTCTGTTTCACCAAGCTAGGCTACACCGAAGCCCAGGATCCCGCCTGGGAAGCCCAGTCTCCCCAACCCTAACCCTAACTTGAGTCTTAACCCTAATTTTCTTGTGCAAGTGAAACATCCCTCCGTCCATCCGGTTTAGAAAAAGTAAGTAGGCAAGCCATCCCGATTGCCAACTCAATCTGTTCCAACAAGCTAGCCTTCACAGAGGCCCTGGTTGCTGCCTGGGAAGCACAGTCTCCCCAACCCAGCCCTCACTTGGGTATTAATCCTAATTTTCCTGTGCAACTGAAACATCCCCTCGTCCATACAGCGTACAAAAAGACAGTAGGCAAGCAATCCTGATGGCCCACTCAGTCTGTTTCACCAGGCTCGGCTTCATCGAGTCCGTAGTTCCTGCCTGGGAAGCCCAGCCTCCATAACCCTAACCCTAATTTGGGTCTTAATGCTAATATTCTTCTGCAATGGAAACATCCCCCCATGGATACGGTGTACTAAAACGGAGTAGGGAAGCCATCCTGTTGGGCCACTCAAGTCTATTTCACCAAGCTGGCTTCACAGAGGGTCTGGTTCCCTCCAGGGAAGCCTAGCCTCCCCAACCTTACCCCTAACTAGAGTCTTGGCCCTAATTTTCTTGTGCAACTGAAACATTCCCCCGTCCAAACGGTGTACAAAAAGAAAGTAGGCAAGCTATCCCGATGGCCCACTCAGTCTGTTTCACCAAGCTAGGCTGCACCGAAGCCCAGGATCACGCTTGGGATCCGCAGTCTCCCCAACCCTAACCCTAACTTGAGTTTTAACACAAATTTTCTTGTGCAACTGAAACGATACCCCGTCCTTACAGTGCACAGAAAGCCAGTAGGAAAGCTATCCCGATGGCCCACTCAGTCTGTTTCACCAAGCTAGGCTGCACCGAAGCCCAGGATCCCGCCTGGGAAGCCTAGTCTCCCCAACCCTAACCCTAACTTGAGTCTTAACCCTAATTTTCTTGTGCAAGTGAAACATCCCCCCGTCCATACGGTTTAGAAAAAGTCAGTAGGCAAGCCATCCCGACTGCCAACTCAATCTGTTCCACCAAGCTAGCCTTCACAGAGGCCCTGGTTGCTGCCTGGGAAGCACAGTCTCCCCAACCCAGCCCTAAAAGGGTATTAATCCTAATTTTCCTGTGCAACTGAAACATCCCCTCGTCCATACAGCGTACAAAAAGACAGTAGGCAAGCAATCCTGATGGCCCACTCAGTCTGTTTCACCAGGCTCGGCTTCATGGAGGCCGTAGTTCCTGCCTGGGAAGCCCAGCCTCCATAACCCTAACCCTAATTTGGGTCTTAATGCTAATGTTCTTCTGCAATGGAAACATCCCCCCATGGATACGGTGTACTAAAACGGAGTAGGGAAGCCATCCTGGTGGCCCATTCCAGTCTGTTTCACCAAGCTAGGCTTCACAGAGGGTCTGGTTCCCTCCAGGGAAGCCTAGCCTCCCCAACCTTACCCCTAACTAGAGTCTTGGCCCTAATTTTCTTGTGCAACTGAAACATTCCCCTGTCCAAACGGTGTACAAAAAGAAAGTAGGCAAGCTATCCCGATGGCCCACTCAGTCTTTTTCACCAAGCTAGGCTGCACCGAAGCCCAGGATCACGCTTCGGATCCGCAGTCTCCCCAACCCTAACCCTAACTTGAATTTTTACACAAATTTTCTTGTGCAACTGAAACGATACCCCGTCCTTACAGTGCACAGAAAGACAGTAGGAAAGCTATCCCGATGGCCCACTCAGTCTGTTTCACCAAGCTAGGCTACACCGAAGCCCAGGATCCCGCCTGGGAAGCCCAGTCTCCCCAACCCTAACCCTAACTTGAGTCTTAACCCTAATTTTCTTGTGCAAGTGAAACATCCCTCCGTCCATACGGTTTAGAAAAAGTCAGTAGGCAAGCCATCCCGATTGCCAACTCAATCTGTTCCAACAAGCTAGCCTTCACAGAGGCCCTGGATGCTGCCTGGGAAGCACAGTCTCCCCAACCCAGCCCTCACTTGGGTATTAATCCTAATTTTCCTGTGCAACTGAAACATCCCCTCGTCCATACAGCGTACAAAAAGACAGTAGGCAAGCAATCCTGATGGCCCACTCAGTCTGTTTCACCAGGCTCGGCTTCATCGAGGCCGTAGTTCCTGCCTGGGAAGCCCAGCCTCCATAACCCTAACCCTAATTTGGGTCTTAATGCTAATATTCTTCTGCAATGGAAACATCCCCCCATGGATACGGTGTACTAAAACGGAGTAGGGAAGCCATCCTGTTGGGCCACTCAAGTCTATTTCACCAAGCTAGGCTTCACAGAGGGTCTGGTTCCCTCCAGGGAAGCCTAGCCTCCCCAACCTTACCCCTAACTAGAGTCTTGGCCCTAATTTTCTTGTGCAACTGAAACATTCCCCCGTCCAAACGGTGTACAAAAAGAAAGTAGGCAAGCTATCCTGATGGCCCACTCAGTCTGTTTCACCAAGCTAGGCTGCACCGAAGCCCAGGATCACGCTTGGGATCCGCAGTCTCCCCAACCCTAACCCTAACTTGAGTTTTAACACAAATTTTCTTGTGCAACTGAAACGATACCCCGTCCTTACAGTGCACAGAAAGCCAGTAGGCAAGCTATCCCGATGGCCCACTCAGTCTGTTTCACCAAGCTAGGCTACACCGACGCCCAGGATCCCACCTGGGAAGCCCAGTCTCCCCAACCCTAACCCTAACTTGAGTCTTAACCCTAATTTTCTTGTGCAAATGAAACATCCCCCCGTCCATACGGTTTAGAAAAAGTCAGTAGGCAAGCCATCCCGATTGCCAACTCAATGTGTTCCACCAAGCTAGCCTTCACAGAGGCCCTGGTTGCTACCTGGGAAGCACAGTCTCCCCAACCCAGCCCTAACTTGAGTCTTCTTAACCCTAATTTTCTTGTGCAAGTGAAACATCCCCCCGTCCATATGGTTTAGAAAAAGTCAGTAGGCAAGCGAACCCGATTGCCAACTCAATCTGTTCCAACAAGCTAGCCTTCACAGAGGCCCTGGTTCCTGCCTGGGAAGCACAGTCTCCACAACCCAGCCCTCACTTGGGTATTAATCCTAATTTTCCTGTGCAACTGAAACATCCCCTCGTCCATACAGCGTACAAAAAGACAGTAGGCAAGCAATCCTGATGGCCCACTCAGTCTGTTTCACCAGGCTCGGCTTCATCGAGTCCGTAGTTCCTGCCTGGGAAGCCCAGCCTCCATAACCCTAACGCTAATTTGGGTGTTAATGCTAATGTTCTTCTGCAATGGAAACATCCCCCCATGGATACGGTGTACTAAAACGGAGTAGGGAAGCCATCCTGGTGGCCCACTCAAGTCTGTTTCACCAAGCTAGGCTTCACAGAAGGTCTGGTTCCCTCCAGGGAAGCCTAGACTCCCCAACCTTACCCCTAACTAGATTCTTGGCCCTAATTTTCTTGTCAACTGAAACATTCCCCCGTCCAAACGGTGTACAAAAAGAAAGTAGGCAAGCTATCCCGATGGCCCACTCAGTCTGTTTCACCAAGCTAGGATGCACCGAAGCCCAGGATCACGCTTGGGATCCGCAGTCTCCCCAACCCTAACCCTAACTTGAGTTTTAACACAAATTTTCTTGTGCAACTGAAACGATACCCCGTCCTTACAGTGCACAGAAAGCCAGTAGGCAAGCTATCCCGATGGCCCACTCAGTCTGTTTCACCAAGCTAGGCTACACCGACGCCCAGGATCCCACCTGGGAAGCCCAGTCTCCCCAACCCTAACCCTAACTTGAGTCTTAACCCTAATTTTCTTGTGCAAGTGAAACATCCCCCCGTCCATACGGTTTAGAAAAAGTCAGTAGGCAAGCGAACCCGATTGCCAACTCAATCTGTTCCAACAAGCTAGCCTTCACAGAGGCCCTGGTTCCTGCCAGGGAAGCACAGTCTCCCCAACCCAGCCCTAACTTGAGTCTTCTTAACCCTAATTTTCTTGTGCAAGTGAAACATCCCCCCGTCCGTACGGTTTAGAAAAAGTCAGTAGGCAAGCGAACCCGATTGCCAACTCAATCTGTTCCAACAAGCTAGCCTTCACAGAGGCCCTGGTTCCTGCCTGGGAAGCACAGTCTCCACAACCCAGCCCTCACTTGGGTATTAATCCTAATTTTCCAATGCAACTGAAACATCCCCTCGTCCATACAGCGTACAAAAAGACAGTAGGCAAGCAATCCTGATGGCCCACTCAGTCTGTTTCACCAGGTTCGGCTTCATCGAGGCCGTAGTTCCTGCCTGGGAAGCCCAGGCTCCATAACCCTAACCCTAACTTGGGTGTTAATGCTAATGTTCTTCTGCAATGGAAACATCCCCCCATGGATACGGTGTACTAAAACGGAGTAGGGAAGCCATCCTGGTGGCCCACTCAAGTCCGTTTCACCAAGCTATGCTTCACAGAAGGTCTGGTTCCGTCCAGGGAAGCCTAGACTCCCCAACCTTACCCCTAACTAGAGTCTTGGCCCTAATTTTCTTGTCAACTGAAACATTCCCCCATCCAAACGGTGTACAAAAAGAAAGTAGGCAAGCTATCCCGATGGCCCACTCAGTCTGTTTCACCAAGCTAGGCTGCACCGAAGCCCAGGATCACGCTTGGGATCCGCAGTCTCCCCAACCCTAACCCTTACTTGAGTTTTAACACAAATTTTCTTGTGCAACTGAAATGATACCCCGTCCTTACAGTGCACAGAAAGCCAGTAGGAAAGCTATCCCGATGGCCCACTCAGTCTTTTTCACCAAGCTAGGCTACACCGACGCCCATGATCCCGCCTGGGAAGCCCAGTCTCCCCAACCCTAACCCTAACTTGAGTCTTAACCCTAATTTTCTTGTGCAAGTGAAACATCACTCCGTCCATACGGTTTAGAAAAAGTCAGTAGGCAAGCCATCCCGACTGCCAACTCAATCTGTTCCACCAAGCTAGCCTTCACAGAGGCCCTGGTTGCTGCCTGGGAAGCACAGTCTCCCCAACCCAGCCCTAACTTGGGTATTAATCCTAATTTTCCTGTGCAACTGAAACATCCCCTCGTCCATACAGCGTACAAAAACACAGTAGGCAAGCAATCCTGATGGCCCACTCAGTCTGTTTCACCAGGCTCGGCTTCATCGAGTCCGTAGTTCCTGCCTGGGAAGCCCAGCCTCCATAACCCTAACCCTAATTTGGGTCTTAATGCTAATATTCTTCTGCAATGGAAATATCCCCCCATGGATACGGTGTACTAAAACGGAGTAGGGAAGCCATCCTGTTGGGCCACTCAAGTCTATTTCACCAAGCTAGGCTTCACAGAGGGTCTGGTTCCCTCCAGGGAAGCCTAGCCTCCCCAACCTTACCCCTAACTAGAGTCTTGGCCCTAATTTTCTTGTGCAACTGAAACATTCCCCCGTCCAAACGGTGTACAAAAAGAAAGTAGGCAAGCTATCCCGATGGCCCACTCAGTCTGTTTCACCAAGCTAGGCTGCACCGAAGCCCAGGATCACGCTTGGGATCCGCAGTCTCCCCAACCCTAACCCTAACTTGAGTTTTAACACAAATTTTCTTGTGCAACTGAAACGATACCCCGTCCTTACAGTGCACAGAAAGCCAGTAGGCAAGCTATCCCGATGGCCCACTCAGTCTGTTTCACCAAGCTAGGCTACACCGACGCCCAGGATCCCACCTGGGAAGCCCAGTCTCCCCAACCCTAACCCTAACTTGAGTCTTAACCCTAATTTTCTTGTGCAAATGAAACATCCCCCCGTCCATACGGTTTAGAAAAAGTCAGTAGGCAAGCCATCCCGATTGCCAACTCAATGTGTTCCACCAAGCTAGCCTTCACAGAGGCCCTGGTTGCTACCTGGGAAGCACAGTCTCCCCAACCCAGCCCTAACTTGAGTCTTCTTAACCCTAATTTTCTTGTGCAAGTGAAACATCCCCCCGTCCATACGGTTTAGAAAAAGTCAGTAGGCAAGCGAACCCGATTGCCAACTCAATCTGTTCCAACAAGCTAGCCTTCACAGAGGCCCTGGTTCCTGCCTGGGAAGCACAGTCTCCACAACCCAGCCCTCACTTGGGTATTAATCCTAATTTTCCTGTGCAACTGAAACATCCCCTCGTCCATACAGCGTACAAAAAGACAGTAGGCAAGCAATCCTGATGGCCCACTCAGTCTGTTTCACCAGGCTCGGCTTCATCGAGTCCGTAGTTCCTGCCTGGGAAGCCCAGCCTCCATAACCCTAAAGCTAATTTGGGTGTTAATGCTAATGTTCTTCTGTAATGGAAACATCCCCCCATGGATACGGTGTACTAAAACGGAGTAGGGAAGCCATCCTGGTGGCCCACTCAAGTCTGTTTCACCAAGCTAGGCTTCACAGAAGGTCTGGTTCCCTCCAGGGAAGCCTAGACTCCCCAACCTTACCCCTAACTAGAGTCTTGGCCCTAATTTTCTTGTCAACTGAAACATTCCCCCGTCCAAACGGTGTACAAAAAGAAAGTAGGCAAGCTATCCCGATGGCCCACTCAGTCTGTTTCACCAAGCTAGGCTGCACCGAAGCCCAGGATCACGCTTGGGATCCGCAGTCTCCCCAACCCTAACCGTAACTTGAGTTTTAACACAAATTTTCTTGTGCAACTGAAACGATACCCCGTCCTTACAGTGCACAGAAAGCCAGTAGGCAAGCTATCCCGATGGCCCACTCAGTCTGTTTCACCAAGCTAGGCTACACCGACGCCCAGGATCCCACCTGGGAAGCCCAGTCTCCCCAACCCTAACCCTAACTTGAGTCTTAACCCTAATTTTCTTGTGCAAGTGAAACATCCCCCCGTCCATACGGTTTAGAAAAAGTCAGTAGGCAAGCGAACCCGATTGCCAACTCAATCTGTTCCAACAAGCTAGCCTTCACAGAGGCCCTGGTTCCTGCCTGGGAAGCACAGTCTCCACAACCCAGCCCTCACTTGGGTATTAATCCTAATTTTCCTGTGCAACTGAAACATCCCCTCGTCCATACAGCGTACAAAAAGACAGTAGGCAAGCAATCCGGATGGCCCACTCAGTCTGTTTCACCAGGCTCGGCTTCATCGAGGCCGTAGTTCCTGCCTGGGAAGCCCAGCCTCCATAAACCTAACCCTAATTTGGGTGTTAATGCTAATGTTCTTCTGCAATGGAAAAATCCCCCCATGGATACGGTGTACTAAAACGGAGTAGGGAAGCCATCCTGGTCCCCACTCAAGTCTGTTTCACCAAGCTAGGCTTCACAGAAGGTCTCGTTCCCTCCAGGGAAGCCTAGACTCCCCAACCTTACCCCTAACTAGAGTCTTGGCCCTAATTTTCTTGTCAACTGAAACATTCCCCCGTCCAAACGGTGTACAAAAAGAAAGTAGGCAAGCTATCCCGATGGCCCACTCAGTCTGTTTCACCAAGCTAGGCTGCACCGAAGCCCAGGATCACGCTTGGGATCCGCAGTCTCCCCAACCCTAACCCTTACTTGAGTTTTAACACAAATTTTCTTGTGCAACTGAAACGATACCCCGTCCTTAAAGTGCACAGAAAGCCAGTAGGCAAGCTATCCCGATGGCCCACTCAGTCTGTTTCACCAAGCTAGGCTACACCGACTCCCAGGATCCCACCTGGGAAGCCCAGTCTCCCCAACCCTAACCCTAACTTGAGTCTTAACCCTAATTTTCTTGTGCAAATGAAACATCCCCCCGTCCATACGGTTTAGAAAAAGTCAGTAGGCAAGCCATCCCGATTGCCAACTCAATGTGTTCCACCAAGCTAGCCTTCACAGAGGCCCTGGTTGCTACCTGGGAAGCACAGTCTCCCCAACCCAGCCCTAACTTGAGTCTTCTTAACCCTAATTTTCTTGTGCAAGTGAAACATCCCCCCGTCCGTACGGTTTAGAAAAAGTCAGTAGGCAAGCGAACCCGATTGCCAACTCAATCTGTTCCAACAAGCTAGCCTTCACAGAGGCCCTGGTTCCTGCCTGGGAAGCACAGTCTCCACAACCCAGCCCTCACTTGGGTATTAATCCTAATTTTCCAGTGCAACTGAAACATCCCCTCGTCCATACAGCGTACAAAAAGACAGTAGGCAAGCAATCCTGATGGCCCACTCAGTCTGTTTCACCAGGTTCGGCTTCATCGAGGCCGTAGTTCCTGCCTGGGAAGCCCAGGCTCCATAACCCTAACCCTAACTTGGGTGTTAATGCTAATGTTCTTCTGCAATGGAAACATCCCCCCATGGATACGGTGTACTAAAACGGAGTAGGGAAGCCATCCTGGTGGCCCACTCAAGTCTGTTTCACCAAGCTATGCTTCACAGAAGGTCTGGTTCCGTCCAGGGAAGCCTAGACTCCCCAACCTTACCCCTAACTAGAGTCTTGGCCCTAATTTTCTTGTCAACTGAAACATTCCCCCATCCAAACGGTGTACAAAAAGAAAGTAGGCAAGCTATCCCGATGGCCCACTCAGTCTGTTTCACCAAGCTAGGCTGCACCGAAGCCCAGGATCACGCTTGGGATCCGCAGTCTCCCCAACCCTAACCCTTACTTGAGTTTTAACACAAATTTTCTTGTGCAACTGAAATGATACCCCGTCCTTACAGTGCACAGAAAGCCAGTAGGAAAGCTATCCCGATGGCCCACTCAGTCTTTTTCACCAAGCTAGGCTACACCGACGCCCATGATCCCGCCTGGGAAGCCCAGTCTCCCCAACCCTAACCCTAACTTGAGTCTTAACCCTAATTTTCTTGTGCAAGTGAAACATCACTCCGTCCATACGGTTTAGAAAAAGTCAGTAGGCAAGCCATCCCGACTGCCAACTCAATCTGTTCCACCAAGCTAGCCTTCACAGAGGCCCTGGTTGCTGCCTGGGAAGCACAGTCTCCCCAACCCAGCCCTAACTTGGGTATTAATCCTAATTTTCCTGTGCAACTGAAACATCCCCTCGTCCATACAGCGTACAAAAAGACAGTAGGCAAGCAATCCTGATGGCCCACTCAGTCTGTTTCACCAGGCTCAGCTTCATCGAGTCCGTAGTTCCTGCCTGGGAAGCCCAGCCTCCATAACCCTAACCCTAATTTGGGTCTTAATGCTAATATTCTTCTGCAATGGAAATATCCCCCCATGGATACGGTGTACTAAAACGGAGTAGGGAAGCCATCCTGTTGGGCCACTCAAGTCTATTTCACCAAGCTAGGCTTCACAGAGGGTCTGGTTCCCTCCAGGGAAGCCTAGCCTCCCCAACCTTACCCCTAACTAGAGTCTTGGCCCTAATTTTCTTGTGCAACTGAAACATTCCCCCGTCCAAACGGTGTACAAAAAGAAAGTAGGCAAGCTATCCCGATGGCCCACTCAGTCTGTTTCACCAAGCTAGGCTGCACCGAAGCCCAGGATCACGCTTGGGATCCGCAGTCTCCCCAACCCTAACCCTAACTTGAGTTTTAACACAAATTTTCTTGTGCAACTGAAACGATACCCCGTCCTTACAGTGCACAGAAAGCCAGTAGGCAAGCTATCCCGATGGCCCACTCAGTCTGTTTCACCAAGCTAGGCTACACCGACGCCCAGGATCCCACCTGGGAAGCCCAGTCTCCCCAACCCTAACCCTAACTTTAGTCTTAACCCTAATTTTCTTGTGCAAATGAAACATCCCCCCGTCCATACGGTTTAGAAAATGTCAGTAGGCAAGCCATCCCGATTGCCAACTCAATGTGTTCCACCAAGCTAGCCTTCACAGAGGCCCTGGTTGCTACCTGGGAAGCACAGTCTCCCCAACCCAGCCCTAACTTGAGTCTTCTTAACCCTAATTTTCTTGTGCAAGTGAAACATCCCCCCGTCCATACGGTTTAGAAAAAGTCAGTAGGCAAGCGAACCCGATTGCCAACTCAATCTGTTCCAACAAGCTAGCCTTCACAGAGGCCCTGGTTCCTGCCTGGGAAGCACAGTCTCCACAACCCAGCCCTCACTTGGGTATTAATCCTAATTTTCCTGTGCAACTGAAACATCCCCTCGTCCATACAGCGTACAAAAAGACAGTAGGCAAGCAATCCTGAGGGCCCACTCAGTCTGTTTCACCAGGCTCGGCTTCATCGAGTCCGTAGTTCCTGCCTGGGAAGCCCAGCCTCCATAACCCTAAAGCTAATTTGGGTGTTAATGCTAATGTTCTTCTGCAATGGAAACATCCCCCCATGGATACGGTGTACTAAAACGGAGTAGGGAAGCCATCCTGGTGGCCCACTCAAGTCTGTTTCACCAAGCTAGGCTTCACAGAAGGTCTGGTTCCCTCCAGGGAAGCCTAGACTCCCCAACCTTACCCCTAACTAGAGTCTTGGCCCTAATTTTCTTGTCAACTGAAACATTCCCCCGTCCAAACGGTGTACAAAAAGAAAGTAGGCAAGCTATCCCGATGGCCCACTCAGTCTGTTTCACCAAGCTAGGCTGCACCGAAGCCCAGGATCACGCTTGGGATCCGCAGTCTCCCCAACCCTAACCGTAACTTGAGTTTTAACACAAATTTTCTTGTGCAACTGAAACGATACCCCGTCCTTACAGTGCACAGAAAGCCAGTAGGCAAGCTATCCCGATGGCCCACTCAGTCTGTTTCACCAAGCTAGGCTACACCGACGCCCAGGATCCCACCTGGGAAGCCCAGTCTCCCCAACCCTAACCCTAACTTGAGTCTTAACCCTAATTTTCTTGTGCAAGTGAAACATCCCCCCGTCCATACGGTTTAGAAAAAGTCAGTAGGCAAGCGAACCCGATTGCCAACTCAATCTGTTCCAACAAGCTAGCCTTCACAGAGGCCCTGGTTCCTGCCTGGGAAGCACAGTCTCCACAACCCAGCCCTCACTTGGGTATTAATCCTAATTTTCCTGTGCAACTGAAACATCCCCTCGTCCATACAGCGTACAAAAAGACAGTAGGCAAGCAATCCGGATGGCCCACTCAGTCTGTTTCACCAGGCTCGGCTTCATCGAGGCCGTAGTTCCTGCCTGGGAAGCCCAGCCTCCATAAACCTAACCCTAATTTGGGTGTTAATGCTAATGTTCTTCTGCAATGGAAAAATCCCCCCATGGATACGGTGTACTAAAACGGAGTAGGGAAGCCATCCTGGTGGCCCACTCAAGTCTGTTTCACCAAGCTAGGCTTCACAGAAGGTCTCGTTCCCTCCAGGGAAGCCTAGACTCCCCAACCTTACCCCTAACTAGAGTCTTGGCCCTAATTTTCTTGTCAACTGAAACATTCCCCCGTCCAAACGGTGTACAAAAAGAAAGTAGGCAAGCTATCCCGATGGCCCACTCAGTCTGTTTCACCAAGCTAGGCTGCACCGAAGCCCAGGATCACGCTTGGGATCCGCAGTCTCCCCAACCCTAACCCTTACTTGAGTTTTAACACAAATTTTCTTGTGCAACTGAAACGATACCCCGTCCTTACAGTGCACAGAAAGCCAGTAGGCAAGCTATCCCGATGGCCCACTCAGTCTGTTTCACCAAGCTAGGCTACACCGACTCCCAGGATCCCACCTGGGAAGCCCAGTCTCCCCAACCCTAACCCTAACTTGAGTCTTAACCCTAATTTTCTTGTGCAAATGAAACATCCCCCCGTCCATACGGTTTAGAAAAAGTCAGTAGGCAAGCCATCCCGATTGCCAACTCAATGTGTTCCACCAAGCTAGCCTTCACAGAGGCCCTGGTTGCTACCTGGGAAGCACAGTCTCCCCAACCCAGCCCTAACTTGAGTCTTCTTAACCCTAATTTTCTTGTGCAAGTGAAACATCCCCCCGTCCATACGGTTTAGAAAAAGTCAGTAGGCAAGCGAACCGGATTGCCAACTCAATCTGTTCCAACAAGCTAGCCTTCACAGAGGCCCTGGTTCCTGCCTGGGAAGCACAGTCTCCACAACCCAGCCCTCACTTGGGTATTAATCCTAATTTTCCTGTGCAACTGAAACATCCCCTCGTCCATACAGCGTACAAAAAGACAGTAGGCAAGCAATCCTGATGGCCCACTCAGTCTGTTTCACCAGGCTCGGCTTCATCGAGTCCGTAGTTCCTGCCTGGGAAGCCCAGCCTCCATAACCCTAACGCTAATTTGGGTGTTAATGCTAATGTTCTTCTGCAATGGAAACATCCCCCCATGGATACGGTGTACTAAAACGGAGTAGGGAAGCCATCCTGGTGGCCCACTCAAGTCTGTTTCACCAAGCTAGGCTTCACAGAAGGTCTGGTTCCCTCCAGGGAAGCCTAGACTCCCCAACCTTACCCCTAACTAGAGTCTTGGCCCTAATTTTCTTGTCAACTGAAACATTCCCCCGTCCAAACGGTGTACAAAAAGAAAGTAGGCAAGCTATCCCGATGGCCCACTCAGTCTGTTTCACCAAGCTAGGCTGCACCGAAGCCCAGGATCACGCTTGGGATCCGCAGTCTCCCCAACCCTAACCGTAACTTGAGTTTTAACACAAATTTTCTTGTGCAACTGAAATGATACCCCGTCCTTACAGTGCACAGAAAGCCAGTAGGCAAGCTATCCCGATGGCCCACTCAGTCTGTTTCACCAAGCTAGGCTACACCGACGCCCAGGATCCCACCTGGGAAGCCCAGTCTCCCCAACCCTAACCCTAACTTGAGTCTTAACCCTAATCTTCTTGTGCAAGTGAAACATCCCCCCGTCCATACGGTTTAGAAAAAGTCAGTAGGCAAGCGAACCCGATTGCCAACTCAATCTGTTCCAACAAGCTAGCCTTCACAGAGGCCCTGGTTCCTGCCTGGGAAGCACAGTCTCCACAACCCAGCCCTCACTTGGGTATTAATCCTAATTTTCCTGTGCAACTGAAACATCCCCTCGTCCATACAGTGTACAAAAAGACAGTAGGCAAGCAATCCCGATGCCCACTCAGTCTGTTTCACCAGGCTCGGCTTCATCGAGGCCATAGTTCCTTCCTGGGAAGCCCAGCCTCCATAACCCTAACCCTAATTTGGGTGTTAATGCTAATGTTCTTCTGCAATGGAAACATCCCCCCATGGATAAGGTGTACTAAAACGGAGTAGGGAAGCCATCCTGGTGGCCCACTCAAGTCTGTTTCACCAAGCTAGGCTTCACAGAAGGTCTGGTTCCCTCCAGGGAAGCCTAGACTCCCCAACCTTACCCCTAACTAGAGTCTTGGCCCTCATTTTCTTGTCAACTGAAACATTCCCCCGTCCAAACGATGTACAAAAAGAAAGTAGGCAAGCTATCCCGATGGCCCACTCAGTCTGTTTCACCAAGCTAGGCTGCACCGAAGCCCAGGATCACGCTTGGGATCCGCAGTCTCCCCAACCCTAACCGTAAATTGAGTTTTAACACAAACTTTCTTGTGCAACTAAAACGATACCCCGTCCTTACAGTGCACAGAAAGCCAGTAGGCAAGCTATACCGATGGCCCACTCAGTCTGTTTCACCAAGCTAGGCTACACCGACGCCCAGGATCCCACCTGGGAAGCCCAGTCTCCCCAACCCTAACCCTAACTTGAGTCTTAACCCTAATTTTCTTGTGCAAGTGAAACATCCCTCCGTCCATACGGTTTAGAAAAAGTCAGTAGGCAAGCCATACCGATTGCCATCTCAATCTGTTCCACCAAGCTAGCCTTCACAAAGGCCCTGGTTGCTGCCTGGGAAGCACAGTCTCCCCAACCCAGCCCTAACTTGGGTATTAATCCTAATTTTCCTGTGCAACTGAAACATCCCCTCGTCCATGCACCGTACAAAAAGACAGTAGGCAAGCCATCCCGATTGCCAACTCAATGTGTTCCACCAAGCTAGCCTTCACAGAGGCCCTGGTTGCTACCTGGGAAGCACAGTCTCCCCAACCCAGCCCTAACTTGAGTCTTCTTATCCCTAATTTTCTTGTGCAAGTGAAACATCCCCCCGTCCATACGGTTTAGAAAAAGTCAGTAGGCAAGCGAACCCGATTGCCAACTCAATCTGTTCCAACAAGCTAGCCTTCACAGAGGCCCTGGTTGCTGCCTGGGAAGCACAGTCTCCCCAACCCAGCCCTAATTTGGGTATTAATCCTAATTTTCCTGTGCAACTGAAACATCCCCTCGTCCATACAGCGTACAAAAAGACAGTAGGCAAGCAATCCTGATGGCCCACTCAGTCTGTTTCACCAGGCTCGGCTTCATCGAGTCCGTAGTTCCTGCCTGGGAAGCCCTGCCTCCATAACCCTAACCCTAATTTGGGTGTTAATGCTAATGTTCTTCTGCAATGGAAACATCCCCCCATGGATACGGTGTACTAAAATGAAGTAGGGAAGCCATCCTGGTGGCCCACTCCAGTCTGTTTCACCAAGCTAGGCTTCACAGAGGATCTTGTTCCCTCCAGGGAAGCCTAGCCTCCCCAACCTTACCCCTAACTAGAGTCTTGGCCCTAATTTTCTTGTGCAACTGAAACATTCCCCCGTCCAAACGGTGTACAAAAAGAAAGTAGGCAAGCTATCCCGATGGCCCACTCAGTCTGTTTCACCAAGCTAGGCTGCACCGAAGCCCAGGATCACGCTTGGGATCCGCAGTCTCCCCAACCCTAACCCTAACTTGAGTTTTAACACAAATTTTCTTGTGCAACTGAAACGATACCCCGTCCTTACAGTGCACAGAAAGCCAGTAGGCAAGCTATCCCGATGGCCCACTCAGTCTGTTTCACCAAGCTAGGCTACACCGACGCCCAGGATCCCACCTGGGAAGCCCAGTCTCCCCAACCCTAACCCTAACTTGAGTCTTAACCCTAATTTTCTTGTGCAAATGAAACATCCCCCCGTCCATACGGTTTAGAAAAAGTCAGTAGGCAAGCCATCCCGATTGCCAACTCAATGTGTTCCACCAAGCTAGCCTTCACAGAGGCCCTGGTTGCTACCTGGGAAGCACAGTCTCCCCAACCCAGCCCTAACTTGAGTCTTCTTAACCCTAATTTTCTTGTGCAAGTGAAACATCCCCCCGTCCATACGGTTTAGAAAAAGTCAGTAGGCAAGCGAACCCGATTGCCAACTCAATCTGTTCCAACAAGCTAGCCTTCACAGAGGCCCTGGTTCCTGCCTGGGAAGCACAGTCTCCACAACCCAGCCCTCACTTGGGTATTAATCCTAATTTTCCTGTGCAACTGAAACATCCCCTCGTCCATACAGCGTACAAAAAGACAGTAGGCAAGCAATCCTGATGGCCCACTCAGTCTGTTTCACCAGGCTCGGCTTCATCGAGTCCGTAGTTCCTGCCTGGGAAGCCCAGCCTCCATAACCCTAAAGCTAATTTGGGTGTTAATGCTAATGTTCTTCTGCAATGGAAACATCCCCCCATGGATACGGTGTACTAAAACGGAGTAGGGAAGCCATCCTGGTGGCCCACTCAAGTCTGTTTCACCAAGCTAGGCTTCACAGAAGGTCTGGTTCCCTCCAGGGAAGCCTAGACTCCCCAACCTTACCCCTAACTAGAGTCTTGGCCCTAATTTTCTTGTCAACTGAAACATTCCCCCGTCCAAACGGTGTACAAAAAGAAAGTAGGCAAGCTATCCCGATGGCCCACTCAGTCTGTTTCACCAAGCTAGGCTGCACCGAAGCCCAGGATCACGCTTGGGATCCGCAGTCTCCCCAACCCTAACCGTAACTTGAGTTTTAACACAAATTTTCTTGTGCAACTGAAACGATACCCCGTCCTTACAGTGCACAGAAAGCCAGTAGGCAAGCTATCCCGATGGCCCACTCAGTCTGTTTCACCAAGCTAGGCTACACCGACGCCCAGGATCCCACCTGGGAAGCCCAGTCTCCCCAACCCTAACCCTAACTTGAGTCTTAACCCTAATTTTCTTGTGCAAGTGAAACATCCCCCCGTCCATACGGTTTAGAAAAAGTCAGTAGGCAAGCGAACCCGATTGCCAACTCAATCTGTTCCAACAAGCTAGCCTTCACAGAGGCCCTGGTTCCTGCCTGGGAAGCACAGTCTCCACAACCCAGCCCTCACTTGGGTATTAATCCTAATTTTCCTGTGCAACTGAAACATCCCCTCGTCCATACAGCGTACAAAAAGACAGTAGGCAAGCAATCCGGATGGCCCACTCAGTCTGTTTCACCAGGCTCGGCTTCATCGAGGCCGTAGTTCCTGCCTGGGAAGCCCAGCCTCCATAAACCTAACCCTAATTTGGGTGTTAATGCTAATGTTCTTCTGCAATGGAAAAATCCCCCCATGGATACGGTGTACTAAAACGGAGTAGGGAAGCCATCCTGGTGGCCCACTCAAGTCTGTTTCACCAAGCTAGGCTTCACAGAAGGTCTCGTTCCCTCCAGGGAAGCCTAGACTCCCCAACCTTACCCCTAACTAGAGTCTTGGCCCTAATTTTCTTGTCAACTGAAACATTCCCCCGTCCAAACGGTGTACAAAAAGAAAGTAGGCAAGCTATCCCGATGGCCCACTCAGTCTGTTTCACCAAGCTAGGCTGCACCGAAGCCCAGGATCACGCTTGGGATCCGCAGTCTCCCCAACCCTAACCCTTACTTGAGTTTTAACACAAATTTTCTTGTGCAACTGAAACGATACCCCGTCCTTACAGTGCACAGAAAGCCAGTAGGCAAGATATCCCGATGGCCCACTCAGTCTGTTTCACCAAGCTAGGCTACACCGACTCCCAGGATCCCACCTGGGAAGCCCAGTCTCCCCAACCCTAACCCTAACTTGAGTCTTAACCCTAATTTTCTTGTGCAAATGAAACATCCCCCCGTCCATACGGTTTAGAAAAAGTCAGTAGGCAAGCCATCCCGATTGCCAACTCAATGTGTTCCACCAAGCTAGCCTTCACAGAGGCCCTGGTTGCTACCTGGGAAGCACAGTCTCCCCAACCCAGCCCTAACTTGAGTCTTCTTAACCCTAATTTTCTTGTGCAAGTGAAACATCCCCCCGTCCATACGGTTTAGAAAAAGTCAGTAGGCAAGCGAACCGGATTGCCAACTCAATCTGTTCCAACAAGCTAGCCTTCACAGAGGCCCTGGTTCCTGCCTGGGAAGCACAGTCTCCACAACCCAGCCCTCACTTGGGTATTAATCCTAATTTTCCTGTGCAACTGAAACATCCCCTCGTCCATACAGCGTACAAAAAGACAGTAGGCAAGCAATCCTGATGGCCCACTCAGTCTGTTTCACCAGGCTCGGCTTCATCGAGTCCGTAGTTCCTGCCTGGGAAGCCCAGCCTCCATAACCCTAACGCTAATTTGGGTGTTAATGCTAATGTTCTTCTGCAATGGAAACATCCCCCCATGGATAAGGTGTACTAAAACGGAGTAGGGAAGCCATCCTGGTGGCCCACTCAAGTCTGTTTCACCAAGCTAGGCTTCACAGAAGGTCTGGTTCCCTCCAGGGAAGCCTAGACTCCCCAACCTTACCCCTAACTAGAGTCTTGGCCCTAATTTTCTTGTCAACTGAAACATTCCCCCGTCCAAACGGTGTACAAAAAGAAAGTAGGCAAGCTATCCCGATGGCCCACTCAGTCTGTTTCACCAAGCTAGGCTGCACCGAAGCCCAGGATCACGCTTGGGATCCGCAGTCTCCCCAACCCTAACCGTAACTTGAGTTTTAACACAAATTTTCTTGTGCAACTGAAATGATACCCCATCCTTACAGTGCACAGAAAGCCAGTAGGCAAGCTATCCCGATGGCCCACTCAGTCTGTTTCACCAAGCTAGGCTACACCGACGCCCAGGATCCCACCTGGGAAGCCCAGTCTCCCCAACCCTAACCCTAACTTGAGTCTTAACCCTAATCTTCTTGTGCAAGTGAAACATCCCCCCGTCCATACGGTTTAGAAAAAGTCAGTAGGCAAGCGAACCCGATTGCCAACTCAATCTGTTCCAACAAGCTAGCCTTCACAGAGGCCCTGGTTCCTGCCTGGGAAGCACAGTCTCCACAACCCAGCCCTCACTTGGGTATTAATCCTAATTTTCCTGTGCAACTGAAACATCCCCTCGTCCATACAGTGTACAAAAAGACAGTAGGCAAGCAATCCCGATGCCCACTCAGTCTGTTTCACCAGGCTCGGCTTCATCGAGGCCGTAGTTCCTTCCTGGGAAGCCCAGCCTCCATAACCCTAACCCTAATTTGGGTGTTAATGCTAATGTTCTTCTGCAATGGAAACATCCCCCCATGGATAAGGTGTACTAAAACGGAGTAGGGAAGCCATCCTGGTGGCCCACTCAAGTCTGTTTCACCAAGCTAGGCTTCACAGAAGGTCTGGTTCCCTCCAGGGAAGCCTAGACTCCCCAACCTTACCCCTAACTAGAGTCTTGGCCCTAATTTTCTTGTCAACTGAAACATTCCCCCGTCGAAACAATGTACAAAAAGAAAGTAGGCAAGCTATCCCGATGGCCCACTCAGTCTGTTTCACCAAGCTAGGCTGCACCGAAGCCCAGGATCACGCTTGGGATCCGCAGTCTCCCCAACCCTAACCGTAAATTGAGTTTTAACACAAACTTTCTTGTGCAACTAAAACGATACCCCGTCCTTACAGTGCACAGAAAGCCAGTAGGCAAGCTATACCGATGGCCCACTCAGTCTGTTTCACCAAGCTAGGCTACACCGACGCCCAGGATCCCACCTGGGAAGCCCAGTCTCCCCAACCCTAACCCTAACTTGAGTCTTAACCCTAATTTTCTTGTGCAAGTGAAACATCCCTCCGTCCATACGGTTTAGAAAAAGTCAGTAGGCAAGCCATACCGATTGCCATCTCAATCTGTTCCACCAAGCTAGCCTTCACAAAGGCCCTGGTTGCTGCCTGGGAAGCACAGTCTCCCCAACCCAGCCCTAACTTGGGTATTAATCCTAATTTTCCTGTGCAACTGAAACATCCCCTCGTCCATGCACCGTACAAAAAGACAGTAGGCAAGCCATCCCGATTGCCAACTCAATGTGTTCCACCAAGCTAGCCTTCACAGAGGCCCTGGTTGCTACCTGGGAAGCACAGTCTCCCCAACCCAGCCCTAACTTGAGTCTTCTTAACCCTAATTTTCTTGTGCAAGTGAAACATCCCCCCGTCCATACGGTTTAGAAAAAGTCAGTAGGCAAGCGAACCCGATTGCCAACTCAATCTGTTCCAACAAGCTAGCCTTCACAGAGGCCCTGGTTGCTGCCTGGGAAGCACAGTCTCCCCAACCCAGCCCTAATTTGGGTATTAATCCTAATTTTCCTGTGCAAATGAAACATCCCCTCGTCCATACAGCGTACAAAAAGACAGTAGGCAAGCAATCCTGATGGCCCACTCAGTCTGTTTCACCAGGCTCGGCTTCATCGAGGCCGTAGTTCCTGCCTGGGAAGCCCTGCCTCCATAACCCTAACCCTAATTTGGGTGTTAATGCTAATGTTCTTCTGCAATGGAAACATCCCCCCATGGATACGGTGTACTAAAACGAAGTAGGGAAGCCATCCTGGTGGCCCACTCCAGTCTGTTTCACCAAGCTAGGCTTCACAGAGGATCTTGTTCCCTCCAGGGAAGCCTAGCCTCCCCAACCTTACCCCTAACTAGAGTCTTGGCCCTAATTTTCTTGTGCAACTGAAACATTCCCCTGTCCAAACGGTGTACAAAAAGAAAGTAGGCAAGCTATCCCGATGGCCCACTCATTCTTTTTCAACAAGCTAGGCTGCACCGAAGCCCAGGATCACGCTTCGGATCCGCAGTCTCCCCAACCCTAACCCTAACTTGAGATTTTACACAAATTTTCTTGTGCAACTGAAACGATACCCCGTCCTTACAGTGCACAGAAAGCCAGTAGGAAAGCTATCCCGATGGCCCACTCAGTCTGTTTCACCAAGCTAGGCTACACCGAAGCCCAGGATCCCGCCTGGGAAGCCCAGTCTCCCCAACCCTAACCCTAACTTGAGTCTTAACCCTAATTTTCTTGTGCAAGTGAAACATCCCTCCGTCCATACGGTTTAGAAAAAGTCAGTAGGCAAGCCATCCCGATTGCCAACTCAATCTGTTCCACCAAGCTAGCCTTCACAGAGGCCCTGGTTGCTGCCTGGGAAGCACAGTCTCCCCAACCCAGCCCTCACTTGGGTATTAATCCTAATTTTCCTGTGCAACTGAAACATCCCCTTGTCCATACAGCGTACAAAAAGACAGTAGGCAAGCAATCCTGATGGCCCACTCAGTCTGTTGCACCAGGCTCGGCTTCATCGAGTCCGTAGTTCCTGCCTGGGAAGCCCAGCCTCCATAACCCTAACGCTAATTTGGGTGTTAATGCTAATGTTCTTCTGCAATGGAAACATCCCCCCATGGATAAGGTGTACTAAAACGGAGTAGGGAAGCCATCCTGGTGGCCCACTCAAGTCTGTTTCACCAAGCTAGGCTTCACAGAAGGTCTGGTTCCCTCCAGTGAAGCCTAGACTCCCCAACCTTACCCCTAACTAGAGTCTTGGCCCTAATTTTCTTGTCAACTGAAACATTCCCCCGTCCAAACGGTGTACAAAAAGAAAGAAGGCAAGCTATCCCGATGGCCCACTCAGTCTGTTTCACCAAGCTAGGCTGCACCGAAGCCCAGGATCACGCTTGGGATCCGCAGTCTCCCCAACCCTAACCGTAACTTGAGTTTTAACACAAATTTTCTTGTGCAACTGAAACGATACCCCGTCCTTACAGTGCACAGAAAGCCAGTAGGCAAGCTATCCCGATGGCCCACTCAGTCTGTTTCACCAAGCTAGGCTACACCGACGCCCAGGATCCCACCTGGGAAGCCCAGTGTCCACAACCCAGCCCTAACTTGAGTCTTCTTAACCCTAATTTTCTTGTGCAAGTGAAACATCCCCCCGTCCATACGGTTTAGAAAAAGTCAGTAGGCAAGCGAACCCGATTGCCAACTCAATCTGTTCCAACAAGCTAGCCTTCACAGAGGCCCTGGTTCCTTGCTGGGAAGCACAGTCTCCACAACCCAGCCCTCACTTGGGTATTAATCCTAATTTTCCAGTGCAACTGAAACATCCCCTCGTCCATACAGCGTACAAAAAGACAGTAGGCAAGCAATCGTGATGGCCCACTCAGTCTGTTTCACCAGGTTCGGCTTCATCGAGGCCGTAGTTCCTGCCTGGGAAGCCCAGCCTCCATAACCCTAACCCTAACTTGGGTGTTAATGCTAATGTTCTTCTGCAATGGAAACATCCCCCCATGGATACGGTGTACTAAAACGGAGTAGGGAAGCCATCCTGGTGGCCCACTCAAGTCTGTTTCACCAAGCTATGCTTCACAGAAGGTCTGGTTCCCTCCAGGGAAGCCTAGACTCCCCAACCTTACCCCTAACTAGAGTCTTGGCCCTAATTTTCTTGTCAACTGAAACATTCCCCCATCCAAACGGTGTACAAAAAGAAAGTAGGCAAGCTATCCCGATGGCCCACTCAGTCTGTTTCACCAAGCTAGGCTGCACCGAAGCCCAGGATCACGCTTGGGATCCGCAGTCTCCCCAACCCTAACCGTAACTTGAGTTTTAACACAAATTTTCTTGTGCAACTGAAACGATACCCCGTCCTTACAGTGCACAGAAAGCCAGTAGGCAAGCTATCCCGATGGCCCACTCAGTCTGTTTCACCAAGCTAGGCTACACCGACGCCCAGGATCCCACCTGGGAAGCCCAGTGTCCACAACCCAGCCCTAACTTGAGTCTTCTTAACCCTAATTTTCTTGTGCAAGTGAAACATCCCCCCGTCCATACGGTTTAGAAAAAGTCAGTAGGCAAGCGAACCCGATTGCCAACTCAATCTGTTCCAACAAGCTAGCCTTCACAGAGGCCCTGGTTCCTGGCTGGGAAGCACAGTCTCCACAACCCAGCCCTCACTTGGGTATTAATCCTAATTTTCCAGTGCAACTGAAACATCCCCTCGTCCATACAGCGTACAAAAAGACAGTAGGCAAGCAATCGTGATGGCCCACTCAGTCTGTTTCACCAGGTTCGGCTTCATCGAGGCCGTAGTTCCTGCCTGGGAAGCCCAGCCTCCATAACCCTAACCCTAACTTGGGTGTTAATGCTAATGTTCTTCTGCAATGGAAACATCCCCCCATGGATACGGTGTACTAAAACGGAGTAGGGAAGCCATCCTGGTGGCCCACTCAAGTCTGTTTCACCAAGCTATGCTTCACAGAAGGTCTGGTTCCCTCCAGGGAAGCCTAGACTCCCCAACCTTACCCCTAACTAGAGTCTTGGCCCTAATTTTCTTGTCAACTGAAACATTCCCCCGTCCAAACGGTGTACAAAAAGAAAGTAGGCAAGCTATCCCGATGGCCCACTCAGTCTGTTTCACCAAGCTAGGCTGCACCGAAGCCCAGGATCACGCTTGGGATCCGCAGTCTCCCCAACCCTAACCCTTACTTGAGTTTTAACACAAATTTTCTTGTGCAACTGAAACGATACCCCGTCCTTACAGTGCACAGAAAGCCAGTAGGCAAGCTATCCCGATGGCCCACTCAGTCTGTTTCACCAAGCTAGGCTACACCGACTCCTAGGATCCTGCCTGGGAAGCCCAGTCTCCCCAACCCTAACCCTAACTTGAGTCTTAACCCTAATTTTCTTGTGCAAATGAAACATCCCCCCGTCCATACGGTTTAGAAAAAGTCAGTAGGCAAGCCATCCCGATTGCCAACTCAATGTGTTCCACCAAGCTAGCCTTCACAGAGGCCCTGGTTGCTACCTGGGAAGCACAGTCTCCCCAACCCAGCCCTAACTTGAGTCTTCTTAACCCTAATTTTCTTGTGCAAGTGAAACATCCCCCTGTCCATACGGTTTAGAAAAAGTCAGTAGGCAAGCGAACCCGATTGCCAACTCAATCTGTTCCAACAAGCTAGCCTTCACAGAGGCCCTGGTTCCTGCCTGGGAAGCACAGTCTCCACAACCCAGCCCTCACTTGGGTATTAATCCTAATTTTCCTGTGCAACTGAAACATCCCCTCGTCCATACAGCGTACAAAAAGACAGTAGGCAAGCAATCCGGATGGCCCACTCAGTCTGTTTCACCAGGCTCGGCTTCATCGAGTCCGTAGTTCCTGCCTGGGAAGCCCAGCCTCCATAACCCTAACGCTAATTTGGGTGTTAATGCTAATGTTCTTCTTCAGTGGAAACATCCCCCCATGGATAAGGTGTACTAAAACGGAGTAGGGAAGCCATCCTGGTGGCCCACTCAAGTCTGTTTCACCAAGCTAGGCTTCACAGAAGGTCTGGTTCCCTCCAGGGAAGCCTAGACTCCCCAACCTTACCCCTAACTAGAGTCTTGGCCCTAATTTTCTTGTCAACTGAAACATTCCCCCGTCCAAACGGTGTACAAAAAGAAAGTAGGCAAGCTATCCCGATGGCCCACTCAGTCTGTTTCACCAAGCTAGGCTGCACCGAAGCCCAGGATCACGCTTGGGATCCGCAGTCTCCCCAACCCTAACCGTAACTTGAGTTTTAACACAAATTTTCTTGTGCAACTGAAATGATACCCCGTCCTTACAGTGCACAGAAAGCCAGTAGGCAAGCTATCCCGATGGCCCACTCAGTCTGTTTCACCAAGCTAGGCTACACCGACGCCCAGGATCCCACCTGGGAAGCCCAGTCTCCCCAACCCTAACCCTAACTTGAGTCTTAACCCTAATCTTCTTGTGCAAGTGAAACATCCCCCCGTCCATACGGTTTAGAAAAAGTCAGTAGGCAAGCGAACCCGATTGCCAACTCAATCTGTTCCAACAAGCTAGCCTTCACAGAGGCCCTGGTTCCTGCCTGGGAAGCACAGTCTCCACAACCCAGCCCTCACTTGGGTATTAATCCTAATTTTCCTGTGCAACTGAAACATCCCCTCGTCCATACAGTGTACAAAAAGACAGTAGGCAAGCAATCCCGATGCCCACTCAGTCTGTTTCACCAGGCTCGGCTTCATCGAGGCCGTAGTTCCTTCCTGGGAAGCCCAGCCTCCATAACCCTAACCCTAATTTGGGTGTTAATGCTAATGTTCTTCTGCAATGGAAACATCCCCCCATGGATAAGGTGTACTAAAACGGAGTAGGGAAGCCATCCTGGTGGCCCACTCAAGTCTGTTTCACCAAGCTAGGCTTCACAGAAGGTCTGGTTCCCTCCAGGGAAGCCTAGACTCCCCAACCTTACCCCTAACTAGAGTCTTGGCCCTCATTTTCTTGTCAACTGAAACATTCCCCCGTCCAAACGATGTACAAAGAAAGTAGGCAAGCTATCCCGATGGCCCACTCAGTCTGTTTCACCAAGCTAGGCTGCACCGAAGCCCAGGATCACGCTTGGGATCCGCAGTCTCCCCAACCCTAACCGTAAATTGAGTTTTAACACAAACTTTCTTGTGCAACTAAAACGATACCCCGTCCTTACAGTGCACAGAAAGCCAGTAGGCAAGCTATACCGATGGCCCACTCAGTCTGTTTCACCAAGCTAGGCTACACCGACGCCCAGGATCCCACCTGGGAAGCCCAGTCTCCCCAACCCTAACCCTAACTTGAGTCTTAACCCTAATTTTCTTGTGCAAGTGAAACATCCCTCCGTCCATACGGTTTAGAAAAAGTCAGTAGGCAAGCCATACCGATTGCCATCTCAATCTGTTCCACCAAGCTAGCCTTCACAAAGGCCCTGGTTGCTGCCTGGGAAGCACAGTCTCCCCAACCCAGCCGTAACTTGGGTATTAATCCTAATTTTCCTGTGCAACTGAAACATCCCCTCGTCCATGCACCGTACAAAAAGACAGTAGGCAAGCCATCCCGATTGCCAACTCAATGTGTTCCACCAAGCTAGCCTTCACAGAGGCCCTGGTTGCTACCTGGGAAGCACAGTCTCCCCAACCCAGCCCTAACTTGAGTCTTCTTAACCCTAATTTTCTTGTGCAAGTGAAACATCCCCCCGTCCATACGGTTTAGAAAAAGTCAGTAGGGAAGCGAACCCGATTGCCAACTCAATCTGTTCCAACAAGCTAGCCTTCACAGAGGCCCTGGTTGCTGCCTGGGAAGCACAGTCTCCCCAACCCAGCCCTAATTTGGGTATTAATCCTAATTTTCCTGTGCAACTGAAACATCCCCTCGTCCATACAGCGTACAAAAAGACAGTAGGCAAGCAATCCTGATGGCCCACTCAGTCTGTTTCACCAGGCTCGGCTTCATCGAGGCCGTAGTTCCTGCCTGGGAAGCCCTGCCTCCATAACCCTAACCCTAATTTGGGTGTTAATGCTAATGTTCTTCTGCAATGGAAACATCCCCCCATGGATACGGTGTACTAAAACGAAGTAGGGAAGCCATCCTGGTGGCCCACTCCAGTCTGTTTCACCAAGCTAGGCTTCACAGAGGATCTTGTTCCCTCCAGGGAAGCCTAGCCTCCCCAACCTTACCCCTAACTAGAGTCTTGGCCCTAATTTTCTTTCGCAACTGAAACATTCCCCTCTCCAAACGGTGTACAAAAAGAAAGTAGGCAAGCTATCCCGATGGCCCACTCAGTCTTTTTCAACAAGCTAGGCTGCACCGAAGCCCAGGATCACGCTTCGGATCCGCAGTCTCCCCAACCCTAACCCTAACTTGAGATTTTACACAAATTTTCTTGTGCAACTGAAACGATACCCCGTCCTTACAGTGCACAGAAAGCCAGTAGGAAAGCTATCCCGATGGCCCACTCAGTCTGTTTCACCAAGCTAGGCTACACCGAAGCCCAGGATCCCGCCTGGGAAGCCCAGTCTCCCCAACCCTAACCCTAACTTGAGTCTTAACCCTAATTTTCTTGTGCAAGTGAAACATCCCTCCGTCCATACGGTTTAGAAAAAGTCAGTAGGCAAGCCATCCCGATTGCCAACTCAATGTGTTCCACCAAGCTAGCCTTCACAGAGGCCCTGGTTGCTGCCTGGGAAGCACAGTCTCCCCAACCCAGCCCTCACTTGGGTATTAATCCTAATTTTCCTGTGCAACTGAAACATCCCCTTGTCCATACAGCGTACAAAAAGACAGTAGGCAAGCAATCCTGATGGCCCACTCAGTCTGTTTCACCAGGCTCGGCTTCATCGAGTCCGTAGTTCCTGCCTGGGAAGCCCAGCCTCCATAACCCTAATGCTAATTTGGGTGTTAATGCTAATGTTCTTCTGCAATGGAAACATCCCCCCATGGATAAGGTGTACTAAAACGGAGTAGGGAAGCCATCCTGGTGGCCCACTCAAGTCTGTTTCACCAAGCTAGGCTTCACAGAAGGTCTGGTTCCCTCCAGTGAAGCCTAGACTCCCCAACCTTACCCCTAACTAGAGTCTTGGCCCTAATTTTCTTGTCAACTGAAACATTCCCCCGTCCAAACGGTGTACAAAAAGAAAGTAGGCAAGCTATCCCGATGGCCCACTCAGTCTGTTTCACCAAGCTAGGCTGCACCGAAGCCCAGGATCACGCTTGGGATCCGCAGTCTCCCCAACCCTAACCGTAACTTGAGTTTTAACACAAATTTTCTTGTGCAACTGAAACGATACCCCGTCCTTACAGTGCACAGAAAGCCAGTAGGCAAGCTATCCCGATGGCCCACTCAGTCTGTTTCACCAAGCTAGGCTACACCGACGCCCAGGATCCCACCTGGGAAGCCCAGTGTCCACAACCCAGCCCTAACTTGAGTCTTCTTAACCCTAATTTTCTTGTGCAAGTGAAACATCCCCCCGTCCATACGGTTTAGAAAAAGTCAGTAGGCAAGCGAACCCGATTGCCAACTCAATCTGTTCCAACAAGCTAGCCTTCACAGAGGCCCTGGTTCCTGGCTGGGAAGCACAGTCTCCACAACCCAGCCCTCACTTGGGTATTAATCCTAATTTTCCAGTGCAACTGAAACATCCCCTCGTCCATACAGCGTACAAAAAGACAGTAGGCAAGCAATCGTGATGGCCCACTCAGTCTGTTTCACCAGGTTCGGCTTCATCGAGGCCGTAGTTCCTGCCTGGGAAGCCCAGCCTCCATAACCCTAACCCTAACTTGGGTGTTAATGCTAATGTTCTTCTGCAATGGAAACATCCCCCCATGGATACGGTGTACTAAAACGGAGTAGGGAAGCCATCCTGGTGGCCCACTCAAGTCTGTTTCACCAAGCTATGCTTCACAGAAGGTCTGGTTCCCTCCAGGGAAGCCTAGACTCCCCAACCTTACCCCTAACTAGAGTCTTGGCCCTAATTTTCTTGTCAACTGAAACATTCCCCCGTCCAAACGGTGTACAAAAAGAAAGTAGGCAAGCTATCCCGATGGCCCACTCAGTCTGTTTCACCAAGCTAGGCTGCACCGAAGCCCAGGATCACGCTTGGGATCCGCAGTCTCCCCAACCCTAACCCTTACTTGAGTTTTAACACAAATTTTCTTGTGCAACTGAAACGATACCCCGTCCTTACAGTGCACAGAAAGCCAGTAGGCAAGCTATCCCGATGGCCCACTCAGTCTGTTTCACCAAGCTAGGCTACACCGACTCCTAGGATCCTGCCTGGGAAGCCCAGTCTCCCCAACCCTAACCCTAACTTGAGTCTTAACCCTAATTTTCTTGTGCAAATGAAACATCCCCCCGTCCATACGGTTTAGAAAAAGTCAGTAGGCAAGCCATCCCGATTGCCAACTCAATGTGTTCCACCAAGCTAGCCTTCACAGAGGCCCTGGTTGCTACCTGGGAAGCACAGTCTCCCCAACCCAGCCCTAACTTGAGTCTTCTTAACCCTAATTTTCTTGTGCAAGTGAAACATCCCCCTGTCCATACGGTTTAGAAAAAGTCAGTAGGCAAGCGAACCCGATTGCCAACTCAATCTGTTCCAACAAGCTAGCCTTCACAGAGGCCCTGGTTCCTGCCTGGGAAGCACAGTCTCCACAACCCAGCCCTCACTTGGGTATTAATCCTAATTTTCCTGTGCAACTGAAACATCCCCTCGTCCATACAGCGTACAAAAAGACAGTAGGCAAGCAATCCGGATGGCCCACTCAGTCTGTTTCACCAGGCTCGGCTTCATCGAGTCCGTAGTTCCTGCCTGGGAAGCCCAGCCTCCATAACCCTAACGCTAATTTGGGTGTTAATGCTAATGTTCTTCTTCAGTGGAAACATCCCCCCATGGATAAGGTGTACTAAAACGGAGTAGGGAAGACATCCTGGTGGCCCACTCAAGTCTGTTTCACCAAGCTAGGCTTCACAGAAGGTCTGGTTCCCTCCAGGGAAGCCTAGAATCCCCAACCTTACCCCTAACTAGAGTCTTGGCCCTAATTTTCTTGTCAACTGAAACATTCCCCCGTCCAAACGGTGTACAAAAAGAAAGTAGGCAAGCTATCCCGATGGCCCACTCAGTCTGTTTCACCAAGCTAGGCTGCACCGAAGCCCAGGATCACGCTTGGGATCCGCAGTCTCCCCAACCCTAACCGTAACTTGAGTTTTAACACAAATTTTCTTGTGCAACTGAAATGATACCCCGTCCTTACAGTGCACAGAAAGCCAGTAGGCAAGCTATCCCGATGGCCCACTCAGTCTGTTTCACCAAGCTAGGCTACACCGACGCCCAGGATCCCACCTGGGAAGCCCAGTCTCCCCAACCCTAACCCTAACTTGAGTCTTAACCCTAATCTTCTTGTGCAAGTGAAACATCCCCCCGTCCATACGGTTTAGAAAAAGTCAGTAGGCAAGCGAACCCGATTGCCAACTCAATCTGTTCCAACAAGCTAGCCTTCACAGAGGCCCTGGTTCCTGCCTGGGAAGCACAGTCTCCACAACCCAGCCCTCACTTGGGTATTAATCCTAATTTTCCTGTGCAACTGAAACATCCCCTCGTCCATACAGTGTACAAAAAGACAGTAGGCAAGCAATCCCGATGCCCACTCAGTCTGTTTCACCAGGCTCGGCTTCATCGAGGCCGTAGTTCCTTCCTGGGAAGCCCAGCCTCCATAACCCTAACCCTAATTTGGGTGTTAATGCTAATGTTCTTCTGCAATGGAAACATCCCCCCATGGATAAGGTGTACTAAAACGGAGTAGGGAAGCCATCCTGGTGGCCCACTCAAGTCTGTTTCACCAAGCTAGGCTTCACAGAAGGTCTGGTTCCCTCCAGGGAAGCCTAGACTCCCCAACCTTACCCCTAACTAGAGTCTTGGCCCTCATTTTCTTGTCAACTGAAACATTCCCCCGTCCAAACGATGTACAAAAAGAAAGTAGGCAAGCTATCCCGATGGCCCACTCAGTCTGTTTCACCAAGCTAGGCTGCACCGAAGCCCAGGATCACGCTTGGGATCCGCAGTCTCCCCAACCCTAACCGTAAATTGAGTTTTAACACAAACTTTCTTGTGCAACTAAAACGATACCCCGTCCTTACAGTGCACAGAAAGCCAGTAGGCAAGCTATACCGATGGCCCACTCAGTCTGTTTCACCAAGCTAGGCTACACCGACGCCCAGGATCCCACCTGGGAAGCCCAGTCTCCCCAACCCTAACCCTAACTTGAGTCTTAACCCTAATTTTCTTGTGCAAGTGAAACATCCCTCCGTCCATACGGTTTAGAAAAAGTCAGTAGGCAAGCCATACCGATTGCCATCTCAATCTGTTCCACCAAGCTAGCCTTCACAAAGGCCCTGGTTGCTGCCTGGGAAGCACAGTCTCCCCAACCCAGCCCTAACTTGGGTATTAATCCTAATTTTCCTGTGCAACTGAAACATCCCCTCGTCCATGCACCGTACAAAAAGACAGTAGGCAAGCCATCCCGATTGCCAACTCAATGTGTTCCACCAAGCTAGCCTTCACAGAGGCCCTGGTTGCTACCTGGGAAGCACAGTCTCCCCAACCCAGCCCTAACTTGAGTCTTCTTAACCCTAATTTTCTTGTGCAAGTGAAACATCCCCCCGTCCATACGGTTTAGAAAAAGTCAGTAGGCAAGCGAACCCGATTGCCAACTCAATCTGTTCCAACAAGCTAGCCTTCACAGAGGCCCTGGTTGCTGCCTGGGAAGCACAGTCTCCCCAACCCAGCCCTAATTTGGGTATTAATCCTAATTTTCCTGTGCAAATGAAACATCCCCTCGTCCATACAGCGTACAAAAAGACAGTAGGCAAGCAATCCTGATGGCCCACTCAGTCTGTTTCACCAGGCTCGGCTTCATCGAGGCCGTAGTTCCTGCCTGGGAAGCCCTGCCTCCATAACCCTAACCCTAATTTGGGTGTTAATGCTAATGTTCTTCTGCAATGGAAACATCCCCCCATGGATACGGTGTACTAAAACGAAGTAGGGAAGCCATCCTGGTGGCCCACTCCAGTCTGTTTCACCAAGCTAGGCTTCACAGAGGATCTTGTTCCCTCCAGGGAAGCCTAGCCTCCCCAACCTTACCCCTAACTAGAGTCTTGGCCCTAATTTTCTTTCGCAACTGAAACATTCCCCTGTCCAAACGGTGTACAAAAAGAAAGTAGGCAAGCTATCCCGATGGCCCACTCAGTCTTTTTCAACAAGCTAGGCTGCACCGAAGCCCAGGATCACGCTTCGGATCCGCAGTCTCCCCAACCCTAACCCTAACTTGAGATTTTACACAAATTTTCTTGTGCAACTGAAACGATACCCCGTCCTTACAGTGCACAGAAAGCCAGTAGGAAAGCTATCCCGATGGCCCACTCAGTCTGTTTCACCAAGCTAGGCTACACCGAAGCCCAGGATCCCGCCTGGGAAGCCCAGTCTCCCCAACCCTAACCCTAACTTGAGTCTTAACCCTAATTTTCTTGTGCAAGTGAAACATCCCTCCGTCCATACGGTTTAGAAAAAGTCAGTAGGCAAGCCATCCCGATTGCCAACTCAATGTGTTCCACCAAGCTAGCCTTCACAGAGGCCCTGGTTGCTGCCTGGGAAGCACAGTCTCCCCAACCCAGCCCTCACTTGGGTATTAATCCTAATTTTCCTGTGCAACTGAAACATCCCCTTGTCCATACAGCGTACAAAAAGACAGTAGGCAAGCAATCCTGATGGCCCACTCAGTCTGTTTCACCAGGCTCGGCTTCATCGAGTCCGTAGTTCCTGCCTGGGAAGCCCAGCCTCCATAACCCTAATGCTAATTTGGGTGTTAATGCTAATGTTCTTCTGCAATGGAAACATCCCCCCATGGATAAGGTGTACTAAAACGGAGTAGGGAAGCCATCCTGGTGGCCCACTCAAGTCTGTTTCACCAAGCTAGGCTTCACAGAAGGTCTGGTTCCCTCCAGTGAAGCCTAGACTCCCCAACCTTACCCCTAACTAGAGTCTTGGCCCTAATTTTCTTGTCAACTGAAACATTCCCCCGTCCAAACGGTGTACAAAAAGAAAGTAGGCAAGCTATCCCGATGGCCCACTCAGTCTGTTTCACCAAGCTAGGCTGCACCGAAGCCCAGGATCACGCTTGGGATCCGCAGTCTCCCCAACCCTAACCGTAACTTGAGTTTTAACACAAATTTTCTTGTGCAACTGAAACGATACCCCGTCCTTACAGTGCACAGAAAGCCAGTAGGCAAGCTATCCCGATGGCCCACTCAGTCTGTTTCACCAAGCTAGGCTACACCGACGCCCAGGATCCCACCTGGGAAGCCCAGTGTCCACAACCCAGCCCTAACTTGAGTCTTCTTAACCCTAATTTTCTTGTGCAAGTGAAACATCCCCCCGTCCATACGGTTTAGAAAAAGTCAGTAGGCAAGCGAACCCGATTGCCAACTCAATCTGTTCCAACAAGCTAGCCTTCACAGAGGCCCTGGTTCCTGGCTGGGAAGCACAGTCTCCACAACCCAGCCCTCACTTGGGTATTAATCCTAATTTTCCAGTGCAACTGAAACATCCCCTCGTCCATACAGCGTACAAAAAGACAGTAGGCAAGCAATCGTGATGGCCCACTCAGTCTGTTTCACCAGGTTCGGCTTCATCGAGGCCGTAGTTCCTGCCTGGGAAGCCCAGCCTCCATAACCCTAACCCTAACTTGGGTGTTAATGCTAATGTTCTTCTGCAATGGAAACATCCCCCCATGGATACGGTGTACTAAAACGGAGTAGGGAAGCCATCCTGGTGGCCCACTCAAGTCTGTTTCACCAAGCTATGCTTCACAGAAGGTCTGGTTCCCTCCAGGGAAGCCTAGACTCCCCAACCTTACCCCTAACTAGAGTCTTGGCCCTAATTTTCTTGTCAACTGAAACATTCCCCCATCCAAACGGTGTACAAAAAGAAAGTAGGCAAGCTATCCCGATGGCCCACTCAGTCTGTTTCACCAAGCTAGGCTGCACCGAAGCCCAGGATCACGCTTCGGATCCGCAGTCTCCCCAACCCTAACCCTAACTTGAATTTTTACACAAATTTTCTTGTGCAACTGAAACGATACCCCGTCCTTACAGTGCACAGAAAGACAGTAGGAAAGCTATCCCGATGGCCCACTCAGTCTGTTTCACCAAGCTAGGCTACACCGAAGCCCAGGATCCCGCCTGGGAAGCCCAGTCTCCCCAACCCTAACCCTAACTTGAGTCTTAACCCTAATTTTCTTGTGCAAGTGAAACATCCCTCCGTCCATACGGTTTAGAAAAAGTCAGTAGGCAAGCCATCCCGATTGCCAACTCAATCTGTTCCAACAAGCTAGCCTTCACAGAGGCCCTGGTTGCTGCCTGGGAAGCACAGTCTCCCCAACCCAGCCCTCACTTGGGTATTAATCCTAATTTTCCTGTGCAACTGAAACATCCCCTCGTCCATACAGCGTACAAAAAGACAGTAGGCAAGCAATCCTGATGGCCCACTCAGTCTGTTTCACCAGGCTCGGCTTCATCGAGTCCGTAGTTCCTGCCTGGGAAGCCCAGCCTCCATAACCCTAACCCTAATTTGGGTCTTAATGCTAATATTCTTCTGCAATGGAAACATCCCCCCATGGATACGGTGTACTAAAACGGAGTAGGGAAGCCATCCTGTTGGGCCACTCAAGTCTATTTCACCAAGCTAGGCTTCACAGAGGGTCTGGTTCCCTCCAGGGAAGCCTAGCCTCCCCAACCTTACCCCTAACTAGAGTCTTGGCCCTAATTTTCTTGTGCAACTGAAACATTCCCCCGTCCAAACGGTGTACAAAAAGAAAGTAGGCAAGCTATCCCGATGGCCCACTCAGTCTGTTTCACCAAGCTAGGCTGCACCGAAGCCCAGGATCACGCTTGGGATCCGCAGTCTCCCCAACCCTAACCCTAACTTGAGTTTTAACACAAATTTTCTTGTGCAACTGAAACGATACCCCGTCCTTACAGTGCACAGAAAGCCAGTAGGCAAGCTATCCCGATGGCCCACTCAGTCTGTTTCACCAAGCTAGGCTACACCGACGCCCAGGATCCCACCTGGGAAGCCCAGTCTCCCCAACCCTAACCCTAACTTGAGTCTTAACCCTAATTTTCTTGTGCAAATGAAACATCCCCCCGTCCATACGGTTTAGAAAAAGTCAGTAGGCAAGCCATCCCGATTGCCAACTCAATGTGTTCCACCAAGCTAGCCTTCACAGAGGCCCTGGTTGCTACCTGGGAAGCACAGTCTCCCCAACCCAGCCCTAACTTGAGTCTTCTTAACCCTAATTTTCTTGTGCAAGTGAAACATCCCCCCGTCCATACGGTTTAGAAAAAGTCAGTAGGCAAGCGAACCCGATTGCCAACTCAATCTGTTCCAACAAGCTAGCCTTCACAGAGGCCCTGGTTCCTGCCTGGGAAGCACAGTCTCCACAACCCAGCCCTCACTTGGGTATTAATCCTAATTTTCCTGTGCAACTGAAACATCCCCTCGTCCATACAGCGTACAAAAAGACAGTAGGCAAGCAATCCTGATGGCCCACTCAGTCTGTTTCACCAGGCTCGGCTTCATCGAGTCCGTAGTTCCTGCCTGGGAAGCCCAGCCTCCATAACCCTAACGCTAATTTGGGTGTTAATGCTAATGTTCTTCTGCAATGGAAACATCCCCCCATGGATACGGTGTACTAAAACGGAGTAGGGAAGCCATCCTGGTGGCCCACTCAAGTCTGTTTCACCAAGCTAGGCTTCACAGAAGGTCTGGTTCCCTCCAGGGAAGCCTAGACTCCCCAACCTTACCCCTAACTAGAGTCTTGGCCCTAATTTTCTTGTCAACTGAAACATTCCCCCGTCCAAACGGTGTACAAAAAGAAAGTAGGCAAGCTATCCCGATGGCCCACTCAGTCTGTTTCACCAAGCTAGGCTGCACCGAAGCCCAGGATCACGCTTGCGATCCGCAGTCTCCCCAACCCTAACCGTAACTTGAGTTTTAACACAAATTTTCTTGTGCAACTGAAACGATACCCCGTCCTTACAGTGCACAGAAAGCCAGTAGGCAAGCTATCCCGATGGCCCACTCAGTCTGTTTCACCAAGCTAGGCTACACCGACGCCCAGGATCCCACCTGGGAAGCCCAGTCTCCCCAACCCTAACCCTAACTTGAGTCTTAACCCTAATCTTCTTGTGCAAGTGAAACATCCCCCCGTCCATACGGTTTAGAAAAAGTCAGTAGGCAAGCGAACCCGATTGCCAACTCAATCTGTTCCAACAAGCTAGCCTTCACAGGGGCCCTGGTTCCTGCCTGGGAAGCACAGTCTCCACAACCCAGCCCTCACTTGGGTATTAATCCTAAATTTCCTGTGCAACTGAAACATCCCCTCGTCCATACAGTGTACAAAAAGACAGTAGGCAAGCAATCCCGATGCCCACTCAGTCTATTTCACCAGGCTCGGCTTCATCGAGGCCGTAGTTCCTTCCTGGGAAGCCCAGCCTCCATAACCCTAACCCTAATTTGGGTGTTAATGCTAATGTTCTTCTGCAATGGAAACATCCCCCCATGGATAAGGTGTACTAAAACGGAGTAGGGAAGCCATCCTGGTGGCCCACTCAAGTCTGTTTCACCAAGCTAGGCTTCACAGAAGGTCTGGTTCCCTCCAGGGAAGCCTAGACTCCCCAACCTTACCCCTAACTAGAGTCTTGGCCCTAATTTTCTTGTCAACTGAAACATTCCCCCGTCCAAACGGTGTACAAAAAGAAAGTAGGCAAGCTATCCCGATGGCCCACTCAGTCTGTTTCACCAAGCTAGGCTACACCGACTCCCAGGATCCCACCTGGGAAGCCCAGTCTCCCCAACCCTAACCCTAACTTGAGTCTTAACCCTAATTTTCTAGTGCAAATGAAACATCCCCCCGTCCATACGGTTTAGAAAAAGTCAGTAGGCAAGCCATCCCGATTGCCAACTCAATGTGTTCCACCAAGCTAGCCTTCACAGAGGCCCTGGTTGCTACCTGGGAAGCACAGTCTCCCCAACCCAGCCCTAACTTGAGTCTTCTTAACCCTAATTTTCTTGTGCAAGTGAAACATCCCCCTGTCCATACGGTTTAGAAAAAGTCAGTAGGCAAGCGAACCCGATTGCCAACTCAATCTGTTCCAACAAGCTAGCCTTCACAGAGGCCCTGGTTCCTGCCTGGGAAGCACAGTCTCCACAACCCAGCCCTCACTTGGGTATTAATCCTAATTTTCCTGTGCAACTGAAACATCCCCTCGTCCATACAGCGTACAAAAAGACAGTAGGCAAGCAATCCTGATGGCCCACTCAGTCTGTTTCACCAGGCTCGGCTTCATCGAGTCCGTAGTTCCTGCCTGGGAAGCCCAGCCTCCATAACCCTAACGCTAATTTGGGTGTTAATGCTAATGTTCTTCTGCAATGGAAACATCCCCCCATGGATAAGGTGTACTAAAACGGAGTAGGGAAGCCATCCTGGTGGCCCACTCAAGTCTGTTTCACCAAGCTATGCTTCACAGAAGGTCTGGTTCCCTCCAGGGAAGCCTAGACTCCCCAACCTTACCCCTAACTAGAGTCTTGGCCCTAATTTTCTTGTCAACTGAAACATTCCCCCGTCCAAACGGTGTACAAAAAGAAAGTAGGCAAGCTATCCCGATGGCCCACTCAGTCTGTTTCACCAAGCTAGGCTGCACCGAAGCCCAGGATCACGCTTGGGATCCGCAGTCTCCCCAACCCTAACCGTAAATTGAGTTTTAACACAAACTTTCTTGTGCAACTAAAACGATACCCCGTCCTTACAGTGCACAGAAAGCCAGTAGGCAAGCTATCCCGATGGCCCACTCAGTCTGTTTCACCAAGCTAGGCTACACCGACGCCCAGGATCCCACCTGGGAAGCCCAGTCTCCCCAACCCTAACCCTAACTTGAGTCTTAACCCTAATTTTCTTGTGCAAGTGAAACATCCCTCCGTCCATACGGTTTAGAAAAAGTCAGTAGGCAAGCCATACCGATTGCCAACTCAATCTGTTCCACCAAGCTAGCCTTCACAAAGGCCCTGGTTGCTGCCTGGGAAGCACAGTCTCCCCAACCCAGCCCTAACTTGGGTATTAATCCTAATTTTCCTGTGCAACTGAAACATCCCCTCGTCCATGCACCGTACAAAAAGACAGTAGGCAAGCCATCCCGATTGCCAACTCAATGTGTTCCACCAAGCTAGCCTTCACAGAGGCCCTGGTTGCTACCTGGGAAGCACAGTCTCCCCAACCCAGCCCTAACTTGAGTCTTCTTAACCCTAATTTTCTTGTGCAAGTGAAACATCCCCCCGTCCATACGGTTTAGAAAAAGTCAGTAGGCAAGCGAACCCGATTGCCAACTCAATCTGTTCCAACAAGCTAGCCTTCACAGAGGCCCTGGTTCCTGCCTGGGAAGCACAGTCTCCACAACCCAGCCCTCACTTGGGTATTAATCCTAATTTTCCAGTGCAACTGAAACATCCCCTCCTCTATACAGCGTACAAAAAGACAGTAGGCAAGCAATCCTGATGGCCCACTCAGTCTGTTTCACCAGGTTCGGCTTCATCGAGGCCGTAGTTCCTGCCTGGGAAGCCCAGCCTCCATAACCCTAACCCTAACTTGGGTGTTAATGTTAATGTTCTTCTGCAATGGAAACATCCCCCCATGGATACGGTGTACTAAAACGGAGTAGGGAAGCCATCCTGGTGGCCCACTCAAGTCTGTTTCACCAAGCTAGGCTTCACAGAAGGTCTGGTTCCCTCCAGGGAAGCCTAGACTCCCCAACCTTACCCCTAACTAGAGTCTTGGCCCTCATTTTCTTGTCAACTGAAACATTCCCCCGTCCAAACGGTGTACAAAAAGAAAGTAGGCAAGCTATCCCGATGGCCCACTCAGTCTGTTTCACCAAGCTAGGCTGCACCGAAGCCCAGGATCACGCTTGGGATCCGCAGTCTCCCCAACCCTAACCCTTACTTGAGTTTTAACACAAATTTTCTTGTGCAACTGAAACGATACCCCGTCCTTACAGAGCACAGAAAGCCAGTAGGCAAGCTATCCCGATGGCCCACTCAGTCTGTTTCACCAAGCTAGGCTACACCGACTCCCAGGATCCCACCTGGGAAGCCCAGTCTCCCCAACCCTAACCCTAACTTGAGTCTTAACCCTAATCTTCTTGTGCAAGTGAAACATCCCCCCGTCCATACGGTTTAGAAAAAGTCAGTAGGCAAGCGAACCCGATTGCCAACTCAATCTGTTCCAACAAGCTAGCCTTCACAGAGGCCCTGGTTCCTGCCTGGGAAGCACAGTCTCCACAACCCAGCCCTCACTTGGGTATTAATCCTAATTTTCCTGTGCAACTGAAACATCCCCTCGTCCATACAGTGTACAAAAAGACAGTAGGCAGGCAATCCCGATGCCCACTCAGTCTGTTTCACAAGGCTCGGCTTCATCGAGGCCGTAGTTCCTTCCTGGGAAGCCCAGCCTCCATAACCCTAACCCTAATTTGGGTGTTAATGCTAATGTTCTTCTGCAATGGAAACATCCCCCCATGGATAAGGTGTACTAAAACGGAGTAGGGAAGCCATCCTGGTGGCCCACTCAAGTCTGTTTCACCAAGCTAGGCTTCACAGAAGGTCTGGTTCCCTCCAGGGAAGCCTAGACTCCCCAACCTTACCCCTAACTAGAGTCTTGGCCCTAATTTTCTTGTCAACTGAAACATTCCCCCGTCCAAACGGTGTACAAAAAGAAAGTAGGCAAGCTATCCCGATGGCCCACTCAGTCTGTTTCACCAAGCTAGGCTGCACCGAAGCCCAGGATCACGCTTGGGATCCGCAGTCTCCCCAACCCTAACCGTAAATTGAGTTTTAACACAAACTTTCTTGTGCAACTAAAACGATACCCCGTCCTTACAGTGCACAGAAAGCCAGTAGGCAAGCTATACCGATGGCCCACTCAGTCTGTTTCACCAAGCTAGGCTACACCGACGCCCAGGATCCCACCTGGGAAGCCCAGTCTCCCCAACCCTAACCCTAACTTGAGTCTTAACCCTAATTTTCTTGTGCAAGTGAAACATCCCTCCGTCCATACGGTTTAGAAAAAGTCAGTAGGCAAGCCATACCGATTGCCATCTCAATCTGTTCCACCAAGCTAGCCTTCACAAAGGCCCTGGTTGCTGCCTGGGAAGCACAGTCTCCCCAACCCAGCCCTAACTTGGGTATTAATCCTAATTTTCCTGTGCAACTGAAACATCCCCTCGTCCATGCACCGTACAAAAAGACAGTAGGCAAGCCATCCCGATTGCCAACTCAATGTGTTCCACCAAGCTAGCCTTCACAGAGGCCCTGGTTGCTACCTGGGAAGCACAGTCTCCCCAACCCAGCCCTAACTTGAGTCTTCTTAACCCTAATTTTCTTGTGCAAGTGAAACATCCCCCCGTCCATACGGTTTAGAAAAAGTCAGTAGGCAAGCGAACCCGATTGCCAACTCAATCTGTTCCAACAAGCTAGCCTTCACAGAGGCCCTGGTTGCTGCCTGGGAAGCACAGTCTCCCCAACCCAGCCCTAATTTGGGTATTAATCCTAATTTTCCTGTGCAACTGAAACATCCCCTCGTCCATACAGCGTACAAAAAGACAGTAGGCAAGCAATCCTGATGGCCCACTCAGTCTGTTTCACCAGGCTCGGCTTCATCGAGGCCGTAGTTCCTGCCTGGGAAGCCCTGCCTCCATAACCCTAACCCTAATTTGGGTCTTAATGCTAATGTTCTTCTGCAATGGAAACATCCCCCCATGGATACGGTGTACTAAAACGAAGTAGGGAAGCCATCCTGGTGGCCCACTCCAGTCTGTTTCACCAAGCTAGGCTTCACAGAGGATCTTGTTCCCTCCAGGGAAGCCTAGCCTCCCCAACCTTACCCCTAACTAGAGTCTTGGCCCTAATTTTCTTGTGCAACTGAAACATTCCCCTGTCCAAACGGTGTACAAAAAGAAAGTAGGCAAGCTATCCCGATGGCCCACTCAGTCTTTTTCAACAAGCTAGGCTGCACCGAAGCCCAGGATCACGCTTCGGATCCGCAGTCTCCCCAACCCTAACCCTAACTTGAGTTTTTACACAAATTTTCTTGTGCAACTGAAACGATACCCCGTCCTTACAGTGCACAGAAAGCCAGTAGGAAAGCTATCCCGATGGCCCACTCAGTCTGTTTCACCAAGCTAGGCTACACCGAAGCCCAGGATCCCGCCTGGGAAGCCCAGTCTCCCCAACCCTAACCCTAACTTGAGTCTTAACCCTAATTTTCTTGTGCAAGTGAAACATCCCTCCGTCCATAAGGTTTAGAAAAAGTCAGTAGGCAAGCCATCCCGATTGCCAACTCAATCTGTTCCACCAAGCTAGCCTTCACAGAGGCCCTGGTTGCTGCCTGGGAAGCACAGTCTCCCCAACCCAGCCCTCACTTGGGTATTAATCCTAATTTTCCTGTGCAACTGAAACATCCCCTTGTCCATACAGCGTACAAAAAGACAGTAGGCAAGCAATCCTGATGGCCCACTCAGTCTGTTTCACCAGGCTCGGCTTCATCGAGTCCGTAGTTCCTGCCTGGGAAGCCCTGCCTCCATAACCCTAACGCTAATTTGGGTGTTAATGCTAATGTTCTTCTGCAATGGAAACATCCCCCCATGGATAAGGTGTACTAAAACGGAGTAGGGAAGCCATCCTGGTGGCCCACTCAAGTCTGTTTCACCAAGCTAGGCTTCACAGAAGGTCTGGTTCCCTCCAGTGAAGCCTAGACTCCCCAACCTTACCCCTAACTAGAGTCTTGGCCCTAATTTTCTTGTCAACTGAAACATTCCCCCGTCCAAACGGTGTACAAAAAGAAAGTAGGCAAGCTATCCCGATGGCCCACTCAGTCTGTTTCACCAAGCTAGGCTGCACCGAAGCGCAGGATCACGCTTGGGATCCGCAGTCTCCCCAACCCTAACCGTAACTTGAGTTTTAACACAAATTTTCTTGTGCAACTGAAACGATACCCCGTCCTTACAGTGCACAGAAAGCCAGTAGGCAAGCTATCCCGATGGCCCACTCAGTCTGTTTCACCAAGCTAGGCTACACCGACGCCCAGGATCCCACCTGGGAAGCCCAGTGTCCACAACCCAGCCCTAACTTGAGTCTTCTTAACCCTAATTTTCTTGTGCAAGTGAAACATCCCCCCGTCCATACGGTTTAGAAAAAGTCAGTAGGCAAGCGAACCCGATTGCCAACTCAATCTGTTCAAACAAGCTAGCCTTCACAGAGGCCCTGGTTCCTGCCTGGGAAGCACAGTCTCCACAACCCAGCCCTCACTTGGGTATTAATCCTAATTTTCCAGTGCAACTGAAACATCCCCTCGTCCATACAGCGTACAAAAAGACAGTAGGCAAGCAATCCTGATGGCCCACTCAGTCTGTTTCACCAGGTTCGGCTTCATCGAGGCCGTAGTTCCTGCCTGGGAAGCCCAGCCTCCATAACCCTAACCCTAACTTGGGTGTTAATGCTAATGTTCTTCTGCAATGGAAACATCCCCCCATGGATACGGTGTACTAAAACGGAGTAGGGAAGCCATCCTGGTGGCCCACTCAAGTCTGTTTCACCAAGCTATGCTTCACAGAAGGTCTGGTTCCCTCCAGGGAAGCCTAGACTCCCCAACCTTACCCCTAACTAGAGTCTTGGCCCTAATTTTCTTGTCAACTGAAACATTCCCCCATCCAAACGGTGTACAAAAAGAAAGTAGGCAAGCTATCCCGATGGCCCACTCAGTCTGTTTCACCAAGCTAGGCTGCACCGAAGCCCAGGATCACGCTTGGGATCCGCAGTCTCCCCAACCCTAACCCTTACTTGAGTTTTAACACAAATTTTCTTGTGCAACTGAAATGATACCCCGTCCTTACAGTGCACAGAAAGCCAGTAGGAAAGCTATCCCGATGGCCCACTCAGTCTTTTTCACCAAGCTAGGCTACACCGACGCCCATGATCCCGCCTGGGAAGCCCAGTCTCCCCAACCCTAACCCTAACTTGAGTCTTAACCCTAATTTTCTTGTGCAAGTGAAACATCACTCCGTCCATACGGTTTAGAAAAAGTCAGTAGGCAAGCCATCCCGACTGCCAACTCAATCTGTTCCACCAAGCTAGCCTTCACAGAGGCCCTGGTTGCTGCCTGGGAAGCACAGTCTCCCCAACCCAGCCCTAACTTGGGTATTAATCCTAATTTTCCTGTGCAACTGAAACATCCCCTCGTCCATACAGCGTACAAAAAGACAGTAGGCAAGCAATCCTGATGGCCCACTCAGTCTGTTTCACCAGGCTCGGCTTCATCGAGGCCATAGTTCCTGCCTGGGAAGCCCAGCCTCCATAACCCTAACCCTAATTTGGGTCTTAATGCTAATGTTCTTCTGCAATGGAAACATCCCCCCATGGATACGGTGTACTAAAACGGAGTAGGGAAGCCATCCTGGTGGCCCATTCCAGTCTGTTTCACCAATCTAGGCTTCACAGAGGGTCTGGTTCCCTCCAGGGAAGCCTAGCCTCCCCAACCTTACCCCTAACTAGAGTCTTGGCCCTAATTTTCTTGTGCAACTGAAACATTCCCCTGTCCAAACGGTGTACAAAAAGAAAGTAGGCAAGCTATCCCGATGGCCCACTCAGTCTTTTTCACCAAGCTAGGCTGCACCGAAGCCCAGGATCACGCTTCGGATCCGCAGTCTCCCCAACCCTAACCCTAACTTGAATTTTTACACAAATTTTCTTGTGCAACTGAAACGATACCCCGTCCTTACAGTGCACAGAAAGACAGTAGGAAAGCTATCCCGATGGCCCACTCAGTCTGTTTCACCAAGCTAGGCTACACCGAAGCCCAGGATCCCGCCTGGGAAGCCCAGTCTCCCCAACCCTAACCCTAACTTGAGTCTTAACCCTAATTTTCTTGTGCAAGTGAAACATCCCTCCGTCCATACGGTTTAGAAAAAGTCAGTAGGCAAGCCATCCCGATTGCCAACTCAATCTGTTCCAACAAGCTAGCCTTCACAGAGGCCCTGGTTGCTGCCTGGGAAGCACAGTCTCCCCAACCCAGCCCTCACTTGGGTATTAATCCTAATTTTCCTGTGCAACTGAAACATCCCCTCGTCCATACAGCGTACAAAAAGACAGTAGGCAAGCAATCCTGATGGCCCACTCAGTCTGTTTCACCAGGCTCGGCTTCATCGAGTCCGTAGTTCCTGCCTGGGAAGCCCAGCCTCCATAACCCTAACCCTAATTTGGGTCTTAATGCTAATATTCTTCTGCAATGGAAACATCCCCCCATGGATACGGTGTACTAAGACGGAGTAGGGAAGCCATCCTGTTGGGCCACTCAAGTCTATTTCACCAAGCTAGGCTTCACAGAGGGTCTGGTTCCCTCCAGGGAAGCCTAGCCTCCCCAACCTTACCCCTAACTAGAGTCTTGGCCCTAATTTTCTTGTGCAACTGAAACATTCCCCCGTCCAAACGGTGTACAAAAAGAAAGTAGGCAAGCTATCCCGATGGCCCACTCAGTCTGTTTCACCAAGCTAGGCTGCACCGAAGCCCAGGATCACGCTTGGGATCTGCAGTCTCCCCAACCCTAACCCTAACTTGAGTTTTAACACAAATTTTCTTGTGCAACTGAAACGATACCCCGTCCTTACAGTGCACAGAAAGCCAGTAGGCAAGCTATCCCGATGGCCCACTCAGTCTGTTTCACCAAGCTAGGCTACACCGACGCCCAGGATCCCACCTGGGAAGCCCAGTCTCCCCAACCCTAACCCTAACTTGAGTCTTAACCCTAATTTTCTTGTGCAAATGAAACATCCCCCCGTCCATACGGTTTAGAAAAAGTCAGTAGGCAAGCCATCCCGATTGCCAACTCAATGTGTTCCACCAAGCTAGCCTTCACAGAGGCCCTGGTTGCTACCTGGGAAGCACAGTCTCCCCAACCCAGCCCTAACTTGAGTCTTCTTAACCCTAATTTTCTTGTGCAAGTGAAACATCCCCCCGTCCATACGGTTTAGAAAAAGTCAGTAGGCAAGCGAACCCGATTGCCAACTCAATCTGTTCCAACAAGCTAGCCTTCACAGAGGCCCTGGTTGCTGCCTGGGAAGCACAGTCTCCCCAACCCAGCCCTAATTTGGGTATTAATCCTAATTTTCCTGTGCAACTGAAACATCCCCTTGTCCATACAGCGTACAAAAAGACAGTAGGCAAGCAATCCTGATGGCCCACTCAGTCTGTTTCACCAGGCTCGGCTTCATCGAGGCCGTAGTTCCTGCCTGGGAAGCCCAGCCTCCATAACCCTAACGCTAATTTGGGTGTTAATGCTAATGTTCTTCTGCAATGGAAACATCCCCCCATGGATAAGGTGTACTAAAACGGAGTAGGGAAGCCATCCTGGTGGCCCACTCAAGTCTGTTTCACCAAGCTAGGCTTCACAGAAGGTCTGGTTCCCTCCAGTGAAGCCTAGACTCCCCAACCTTACCCCTAACTAGAGTCTTGGCCCTAATTTTCTTGTCAACTGAAACATTCCCCCGTCCAAATGGTGTACAAAAAGAAAGTAGGCAAGCTATCCCGATGGCCCACTCAGTCTGTTTCACCAAGCTAGGCTGCACCGAAGCCCAGGATCACGCTTGGGATCCGCAGTCTCCCCAACCCTAACCGTAACTTGAGTTTTAACACAAATTTTCTTGTGCAACTGAAACGATACCCCGTCCTTACAGTGCACAGAAAGCCAGTAGGCAAGCTATCCCGATGGCCCACTCAGTCTGTTTCACCAAGCTAGGCTACACCGACGCCCAGGATCCCACCTGGGAAGCCCAGTGTCCACAACCCAGCCCTAACTTGAGTCTTCTTAACCCTAATTTTCTTGTGCAAGTGAAACATCCCCCCGTCCATACGGTTTAGAAAAAGTCAGTAGGCAAGCGAACCCGATTGCCAACTCAATCTGTTCCAACAAGCTAGCCTTCACAGAGGCCCTGGTTCCTGCCTGGGAAGCACAGTCTCCACAACCCAGCCCTCACTTGGGTATTAATCCTAATTTTCCAGTGCAACTGAAACATCCCCTCGTCCATACAGCGTACAAAAAGACAGTAGGCAAGCAATCCTGATGGCCCACTCAGTCTGTTTCACCAGGTTCGGCTTCATCGAGGCCGTAGTTCCTGCCTGGGAAGCCCAGCCTCCATAACCCTAACCCTAACTTGGGTGTTAATGCTAATGTTCTTCTGCAATGGAAACATCCCCCCATGGATACGGTGTACTAAAACGGAGTAGGGAAGCCATCCTGGTGGCCCACTCAAGTCTGTTTCACCAAGCTATGCTTCACAGAAGGTCTGGTTCCCTCCAGGGAAGCCTAGACTCCCCAACCTTACCCCTAACTAGAGTCTTGGCCCTAATTTTCTTGTCAACTGAAACATTCCCCCATCCAAACGGTGTACAAAAAGAAAGTAGGCAAGCTATCCCGATGGCCCACTCAGTCTGTTTCACCAAGCTAGGCTGCACCGAAGCCCAGGATCACGCTTGGGATCCGCAGTCTCCCCAACCCTAACCCTTACTTGAGTTTTAACACAAATTTTCTTGTGCAACTGAAATGATACCCCGTCCTTACAGTGCACAGAAAGCCAGTAGGAAAGCTATCCCGATGGCCCACTCAGTCTTTTTCACCAAGCTAGGCTACACCGACGCCCATGATCCCGCCTGGGAAGCCCAGTCTCCCCAACCCTAACCCTAACTTGAGTCTTAACCCTAATTTTCTTGTGCAAGTGAAACATCACTCCGTCCATACGGTTTAGAAAAAGTCAGTAGGCAAGCGAACCCGATTGCCAACTCAATCTGTTCCACCAAGCTAGCCTTCACAGAGGCCCTGGTTGCTGCCTGGGAAGCACAGTCTCCCCAACCCAGCCCTAACTTGGGTATTAATCCTAATTTTCCTGTGCAACTGAAACATCCCCTCGTCCATACAGCGTACAAAAAGACAGTAGGCAAGCAATCCTGATGGCCCACTCAGTCTGTTTCACCAGGCTCGGCTTCATCGAGGCCATAGTTCCTGCCTGGGAAGCCCAGCCTCCATAACCCTAACCCTAATTTGGGTCTTAATGCTAATGTTCTTCTGCAATGGAAACATCCCCCCATGGATACGGTGTACTAAAACGGAGTAGGGAAGCCATCCTGGTGGCCCATTCCAGTCTGTTTCACCAAGCTAGGCTTCACAGAGGGTCTGGTTCCCTCCAGGGAAGCCTAGCCTCCCCAACCTTACCCCTAACTAGAGTCTTGGCCCTAATTTTCTTGTGCAACTGAAACATTCCCCTGTCCAAACGGTGTACAAAAAGAAAGTAGGCAAGCTATCCCGATGGCCCACTCAGTCTTTTTCACCAAGCTAGGCTGCACCGAAGCCCAGGATCACGCTTCGGATCCGCAGTCTCCCCAACCCTAACCCTAACTTGAATTTTTACACAAATTTTCTTGTGCAACTGAAACGATACCCCGTCCTTACAGTGCACAGAAAGACAGTAGGAAAGCTATCCCGATGGCCCACTCAGTCTGTTTCACCAAGCTAGGCTACACCGAAGCCCAGGATCCCGCCTGGGAAGCCCAGTCTCCCCAACCCTAACCCTAACTTGAGTCTTAACCCTAATTTTCTTGTGCAAGTGAAACATCCCTCCGTCCATACGGTTTAGAAAAAGTCAGTAGGCAAGCCATCCCGATTGCCAACTCAATCTGTTCCAACAAGCTAGCCTTCACAGAGGCCCTGGTTGCTGCCTGGGAAGCACAGTCTCCCCAACCCAGCCCTCACTTGGGTATTAATCCTAATTTTCCTGTGCAACTGAAACATCCCCTCGTCCATACAGCGTACAAAAAGACAGTAGGCAAGCAATCCTGATGGCCCACTCAGTCTGTTTCACCAGGCTCGGCTTCATCGAGTCCGTAGTTCCTGCCTGGGAAGCCCAGCCTCCATAACCCTAACCCTAATTTGGGTCTTAATGCTAATATTCTTCTGCAATGGAAACATCCCCCCATGGATACGGTGTACTAAAACGGAGTAGGGAAGCCATCCTGTTGGGCCACTCAAGTCTATTTCACCAAGCTAGGCTTCACAGAGGGTCTGGTTCCCTCCAGGGAAGCCTAGCCTCCCCAACCTTACCCCTAACTAGAGTCTTGGCCCTAATTTTCTTGTGCAACTGAAACATTCCCCCGTCCAAACGGTGTACAAAAAGAAAGTAGGCAAGCTATCCCGATGGCCCACTCAGTCTGTTTCACCAAGCTAGGCTGCACCGAAGCCCAGGATCACGCTTGGGATCTGCAGTCTCCCCAACCCTAACCCTAACTTGAGTTTTAACACAAATTTTCTTGTGCAACTGAAACGATACCCCGTCCTTACAGTGCACAGAAAGCCAGTAGGCAAGCTATCCCGATGGCCCACTCAGTCTGTTTCACCAAGCTAGGCTACACCGACGCCCAGGATCCCACCTGGGAAGCCCAGTCTCCCCAACCCTAACCCTAACTTGAGTCTTAACCCTAATTTTCTTGTGCAAATGAAACATCCCCCCGTCCATACGGTTTAGAAAAAGTCAGTAGGCAAGCCATCCCGATTGCCAACTCAATGTGTTCCACCAAGCTAGCCTTCACAGAGGCCCTGGTTGCTACCTGGGAAGCACAGTCTCCCCAACCCAGCCCTAACTTGAGTCTTCTTAACCCTAATTTTCTTGTGCAAGTGAAACATCCCCCCGTCCATACGGTTTAGAAAAAGTCAGTAGGCAAGCGAACCCGATTGCCAACTCAATCTGTTCCAACAAGCTAGCCTTCACAGAGGCCCTGGTTCCTGCCTGGGAAGCACAGTCTCCACAACCCAGCCCTCACTTGGGTATTAATCCTAATTTTCCTGTGCAACTGAAACATCCCCTCGTCCATACAGCGTACAAAAAGACAGTAGGCAAGCAATCCTGATGGCCCACTCAGTCTGTTTCACCAGGCTCGGCTTCATCGAGTCCGTAGTTCCTGCCTGGGAAGCCCAGCCTCCATAACCCTAACGCTAATTTGGGTGTTAATGCTAATGTTCTTCTGCAATGGAAACATCCCCCCATGGATACGGTGTACTAAAACGGAGTAGGGAAGCCATCCTGGTGGCCCACTCAAGTCTGTTTCACCAAGCTAGGCTTCACAGAAGGTCTGGTTCCCTCCAGGGAAGCCTAGACTCCCCAACCTTACCCCTAACTAGAGTCTTGGCCCTAATTTTCTTGTCAATTGAAACATTCCCCCGTCCAAACGGTGTACAAAAAGAAAGTAGGCAAGCTATCCCGATGGCCCACTCAGTCTGTTTCACCAAGCTAGGCTGCACCGAAGCCCAGGATCACGCTTGCGATCCGCAGTCTCCCCAACCCTAACCGTAACTTGAGTTTTAACACAAATTTTCTTGTGCAACTGAAACGATACCCCGTCCTTACAGTGCACAGAAAGCCAGTAGGCAAGCTATCCCGATGGCCCACTCAGTCTGTTTCACCAAGCTAGGCTACACCGACGCCCAGGATCCCACCTGGGAAGCCCAGTCTCCCCAACCCTAACCCTAACTTGAGTCTTAACCCTAATCTTCTTGTGCAAGTGAAACATCCCCCCGTCCATACGGTTTAGAAAAAGTCAGTAGGCAAGCGAACCCGATTGCCAACTCAATCTGTTCCAACAAGCTAGCCTTCACAGAGGCCCTGGTTCCTGCCTGGGAAGCACAGTCTCCACAACCCAGCCCTCACTTGGGTATTAATCCTAATTTTCCTGTGCAACTGAAACATCCCCTCGTCCATACAGTGTACAAAAAGACAGTAGGCAAGCAATCCCGATGCCCACTCAGTCTATTTCACCAGGCTCGGCTTCATCGAGGCCGTAGTTCCTTCCTGGGAAGCCCAGCCTCCATAACCCTAACCCTAATTTGGGTGTTAATGCTAATGTTCTTCTGCAATGGAAACATCCCCCCATGGATAAGGTGTACTAAAACGGAGTAGGGAAGCCATCCTGGTGGCCCACTCAAGTCTGTTTCACCAAGCTAGGCTTCACAGAAGGTCTGGTTCCCTCCAGGGAAGCCTAGACTCCCCAACCTTACCCCTAACTAGAGTCTTGGCCCTAATTTTCTTGTCAACTGAAACATTCCCCCGTCCAAACGGTGTACAAAAAGAAAGTAGGCAAGCTATCCCGATGGCCCACTCAGTCTGTTTCACCAAGCTAGGCTGCACCGAAGCCCAGGATTACGCTTGGGATCCGCAGTCTCCCCAACCCTAACCGTAAATTGAGTTTTAACACAAACTTTCTTGTGCAACTAAAACGATACCCCGTCCTTACAGTGCACAGAAAGCCAGTAGGCAAGCTATCCCGATGGCCCACTCAGTCTGTTTCACCAAGCTAGGCTACACCGACGCCCAGGATCCCACCTGGGAAGCCCAGTCTCCCCAACCCTAACCCTAACTTGAGTCTTAACCCTAATTTTCTTGTGCAAGTGAAACATCCCTCCGTCCATACGGTTTAGAAAAAGTCAGTAGGCAAGCCATACCGATTGCCAACTCAATCTGTTCCACCAAGCTAGCCTTCACAAAGGCCCTGGTTGCTGCCTGGGAAGCACAGTCTCCCCAACCCAGCCCTAACTTGGGTATTAATCCTAATTTTCCTGTGCAACTGAAACATCCCCTCGTCCATGCACCGTACAAAAAGACAGTAGGCAAGCCATCCCGATTGCCAACTCAATGTGTTCCACCAAGCTAGCCTTCACAGAGGCCCTGGTTGCTACCTGGGAAGCACAGTCTCCCCAACCCAGCCCTAACTTGAGTCTTCTTAACCCTAATTTTCTTGTGCAAGTGAAACATCCCCCCGTCCATACGGTTTAGAAAAAGTCAGTAGGCAAGCGAACCCGATTGCCAACTCAATCTGTTCCAACAAGCTAGCCTTCACAGAGGCCCTGGTTCCTGCCTGGGAAGCACAGTCTCCACAACCCAGCCCTCACTTGGGTATTAATCCTAATTTTCCAGTGCAACTGAAACATCCCCTCCTCTATACAGCGTACAAAAAGACAGTAGGCAAGCAATCCTGATGGCCCACTCAGTCTGTTTCACCAGGTTCGGCTTCATCGAGGCCGTAGTTCCTGCCTGGGAAGCCCAGCCTCCATAACCCTAACCCTAACTTGGGTGTTAATGTTAATGTTCTTCTGCAATGGAAACATCCCCCCATGGATACGGTGTACTAAAACGGAGTAGGGAAGCCATCCTGGTGGCCCACTCAAGTCTGTTTCACCAAGCTAGGCTTCACAGAAGGTCTGGTTCCCTCCAGGGAAGCCTAGACTCCCCAACCTTACCCCTAACTAGAGTCTTGGCCCTCATTTTCTTGTCAACTGAAACATTCCCCCGTCCAAACGGTGTACAAAAAGAAAGTAGGCAAGCTATCCCGATGGCCCACTCAGTCTGTTTCACCAAGCTAGGCTGCACCGAAGACCAGGATCACGCTTGGGATCCGCAGTCTCCCCAACCCTAACCCTTACTTGAGTTTTAACACAAATTTTCTTGTGCAACTGAAATGATACCCCGTCCTTACAGTGCACAGAAAGCCAGTAGGAAAGCTATCCCGATGGCCCACTCAGTCTGTTTCACCAAGCTAGGCTACACCGACGCCCATAATCCCGCCTGGGAAGCCCAGTCTCCCCAACCCTAACCCTAACTTGAGTCTTAACCCTAATTTTCTTGTGCAAGTGAAACATCCCCCCGTCCATACGGTTTAGAAAAAGTCAGTAGGCAAGCCATCCCGATTGCCAACTCAATGTGTTACACCAAGCTAGCCTTCACAGAGGCCCTGGTTGCTGCCTGGGAAGCACAGTCTCCCTAACCCAGCCCTAACTTGGGTATTAATCCTAATTTTCCTGTGCAACTGAAACATCCCCTCGTCCATACAGCGTACAAAAAGACAGTAGGCAAGCAATCCTGATGGCCCACTCAGTCTGTTTCACCAGGCTCGGCTTCATCGAGGCCGTAGTTCCTGCCTGGGAAGCCCTGCCTCCATAACCCTAACCCTAATTTGGGTGTTAATGCTAATGTTCTTCTGCAATGGAAACATCCCCCCATGGATACGGTGTACTAAAACGAAGTAGGGAAGCCATCCTGGTGGCCCACTCCAGTCTGTTTCACCAAGCTAGGCTTCACAGAGGATCTTGTTCCCTCCAGGGAAGCCTAGCCTCCCCAACCTTACCCCTAACTAGAGTCTTGGCCCTAATTTTCTTGTGCAACTGAAACATTCCCCTGTCCAAACGGTGTACAAAAAGAAAGTAGGCAAGCTATCCCTATGGCCCACTCAGTCTTTTTCACCAAGCTAGGCTGCACCGAAGCCCAGGATCATGCTTCGGATCCGCAGTCTCCCCAACCCTAAACCTAACTTGAGTTTTTACACAAATTTTCTTGTGCAACTGAAACGATACCCCGTCCTTACAGTGCACAGAAAGCCAGTAGGAAAGCTATCCCGATGGCCCACTCAGTCTGTTTCACCAAGCTAGGCTACACCGAAGCCCAGGATCCCGCCTGGGAAGCCCAGTCTCCCCAACCCTAACCCTAACTTGAGTCTTAACCCTAATTTTCTTGTGCAAGTGAAACATCCCTCCGTCCATACGGTTTAGAAAAAGTCAGTAGGCAAGCCATCCCGATTGCCAACTCAATCTGTTCCACCAAGCTAGCCTTCACAGAGGCCCTGGTTGCTGCCTGGGAAGCACAGTCTCCCCAACCCAGCCCTCACTTGGGTATTAATCCTAATTTTCCTGTGCAACTGAAACATCCCCTTGTCCATACAGCGTACAAAAAGACAGTAGGCAAGCAATCCTGATGGCCCACTCAGTCTGTTTCACCAGGCTCGGCTTCATCGAGTCCGTAGTTCCTGCCTGGGAAGCCCAGCCTCCATAACCCTAACGCTAATTTGGGTGTTAATGCTAATGTTCTTCTGCAATGGAAACATCCCCCCATGGATAAGGTGTACTAAAACGGAGTAGGGAAGCCATCCTGGTGGCCCACTCAAGTCTGTTTCACCAAGCTAGGCTTCACAGAAGGTCTGGTTCCCTCCAGTGAAGCCTAGACTCCCCAACCTTACCCCTAACTAGAGTCTTGGCCCTAATTTTCTTGTCAACTGAAACATTCCCCCGTCCAAACGGTGTACAAAAAGAAAGTAGGCAAGCTATCCCGATGGCCCACTCAGTCTGTTTCACCAAGCTAGGCTGCACCGAAGCCCAGGATCACGCTTGGGATCCGCAGTCTCCCCAACCCTAACCATAACTTGAGTTTTAACACAAATTTTCTTGTGCAACTGAAACGATACCCCGTCCTTACAGTGCACAGAAAGCCAGTAGGCAAGCTATCCCGATGGCCCACTCAGTCTGTTTCACCAAGCTAGGCTACACCGACGCCCAGGATCCCACCTGGGAAGCCCAGTCTCCCCAACCCTAACCCTAACTTGAGTCTTAACCCTAATTTTCTTGTGCAAGTGAAACATCCCTCCGTCCATACGGTTTAGAAAAAGTCAGTAGGCAAGCCATCCCGATTGCCAACTCAATCTGTTCCACCAAGCTAGCCTTCACAGAGGCCCTGGTTGCTGCCTGGGAAGCACAGTCTCCCCAACCCAGCCCTCACTTGGGTATTAATCCTAATTTTCCTGTGCAACTGAAACATCCCCTCGTCCATACAGCGTACAAAAAGACAGTAGGCAAGCAATCCGGATGGCCCACTCAGTCTGTTTCACCAGGCTCGGCTTCATCGAGGCCGTAGTTCCTGCCTGGGAAGCCCAGCCTCCATAAACCTAACCCTAATTTGGGTGTTAATGCTAATGTTCTTCTGCAATGGAAAAATCCCCCCATGGATACGGTGTACTAAAACGGAGTAGGGAAGCCATCCTGGTGGCCCACTCAAGTCTGTTTCACCAAGCTAGGCTTCACAGAAGGTCTGGTTCCCTCCAGGGAAGCCTAGACTCCCCAACCTTACCCCTAACTAGAGTCTTGGCCCTAATTTTCTTGTCAACTGAAACATTCCCCCGTCCAAACGGTGTACAAAAAGAAAGTAGGCAAGCTATCCCGATGGCCCACTCAGTCTGTTTCACCAAGCTAGGCTGCACCGAAGCCCAGGATCACGCTTGGGATCCGCAGTCTCCCCAACCCTAACCCTTACTTGAGTTTGAACACAAATTTTCTTGTGCAACTGAAACGATACCCCGTCCTTACAGTGCACAGAAAGCCAGTAGGCAAGCTATCCCGATGGCCCACTCAGTCTGTTTCACCAAGCTAGGCTACACCGACTCCCAGGATCCCACCTGGGAAGCCCAGTCTCCCCAACCCTAACCCTAACTTGAGTCTTAACCCTAATTTTCTTGTGCAAATGAAACATCCCCCCGTCCATACGGTTTAGAAAAAGTCAGTAGGCAAGCCATCCCGATTGCCAACTCAATGTGTTCCACCAAGCTAGCCTTCACAGAGGCCCTGGTTGCTACCTGGGAAGCACAGTCTCCCCAACCCAGCCCTAACTTGAGTCTTCTTAACCCTAATTTTCTTGGGCAAGTGAAACATCCCCCCGTCCATACGGTTTAGAAAAAGTCAGTAGGCAAGCGAACCCGATTGCCAACTCAATCTGTTCCAACAAGCTAGCCTTCACAGAGGCCCTGGTTCCTGCCTGGGAAGCACAGTCTCCACAACCCAGCCCTCACTTGGGTATTAATCCTAATTTTCCTGTGCAACTGAAACATCCCCTCGTCCATACAGCGTACAAAAAGACAGTAGGCAAGCAATCCTGATGGCCCACTCAGTCTGTTTCACCAGGCTCGGCTTCATCGAGTCCGTAGTTCCTGCCTGGGAAGCCCAGCCTCCATAACCCTAACGCTAATTTGGGTGTTAATGCTAATGTTCTTCTGCAATGGAAACATCCCCCCATGGATAAGGTGTACTAAAACGGAGTAGGGAAGCCATCCTGGTGGCCCACTCAAGTCTGTTTCACCAAGCTAGGCTTCACAGAAGGTCTGGTTCCCTCCAGGGAAGCCTAGACTCCCCAACCTTACCCCTAACTAGAGTCTTGGCCCTAATTTTCTTGTCAACTGAAACATTCCCCCGTCCAAACGGTGTACAAAAAGAAAGTAGGCAAGCTATCCCGATGGCCCACTCAGTCTGTTTCACCAAGCTAGGCTGCACCGAAGCCCAGGATCACGCTTGGGATCCGCAGTCTCCCCAACCCTAACCGTAACTTGAGTTTTAACACAAATTTTCTTGTGCAACTGAAACGATACCCCGTCCTTACAGTGCACAGAAAGCCAGTAGGCAAGCTATCCCGATGGCCCACTCAGTCTGTTTCACCAAGCTAGGCTACACCGACGCCCAGGATCCCACCTGGGAAGCCCAGTCTCCCCAACCCTAACCCTAACTTGAGTCTTAACCCTAATCTTCTTGTGCAAGTGAAACATCCCCCCGTCCATACGGTTTAGAAAAAGTCAGTAGGCAAGCGAACCCGATTGCCAACTCAATCTGTTCCAACAAGCTAGCCTTCACAGAGGCCCTGGTTCCTGCCTGGGAAGCACAGTCTCCACAACCCAGCCCTCACTTGGGTATTAATCCTAATTTTCCTGTGCAACTGAAACATCCCCTCGTCCATACAGCGTACAAAAAGACAGTAGGCAAGCAATCCTGATGCCCACTCAGTCTGTTTCACCAGGCTCGGCTTCATCGAGGCCGTAGTTCCTTCCTGGGAAGCCCAGCCTCCATAACCCTAACCCTAATTTGGGTGTTAATGCTAATGTTCTTCTGCAATGGAAACATCCCCCCATGGACAAGGTGTACTAAAACGGAGTAGGGAAGCCATCCTGGTGGCCCACTCAAGTCTGTTTCACCAAGCTAGGCTTCACAGAAGGTCTGGTTCCCTCCAGGGAAGCCTAGACTCCCCAACCTTACCCCTAACTAGAGTCTTGGCCCTAATTTTCTTGTCAACTGAAACATTCCCCCGTCCAAACGGTGTACAAAAAGAAAGTAGGCAAGCTATCCCGATGGCCCACTCAGTCTGTTTCACCAAGCTAGGCTGCACCGAAGACCAGGATCACGCTTGGGATCCGCAGTCTCCCCAACCCTAACCGTAAATTGAGTTTTAACACAAACTTTCTTGTGCAACTGAAACGATACCCCGTCCTTACAGTGCACAGAAAGCCAGTAGGCAAGCTATCCCGATGGCCCACTCAGTCTGTTTCACCAAGCTAGGCTACACCGACGCCCAGGATCCCACCTGGGAAGCCCAGTCTCCCCAACCCTAACCCTAACTTGAGTCTTAACCCTAATTTTCTTGTGCAAGTGAAACATCCCTCCGTCCATACGGTTTAGAAAAAGTCAGTAGGCAAGCGAACCCGATTGCCAACTCAATCTGTTCCACTAAGCTAGCCTTCACAAAGGCCCTGGTTGCTGCCTGGGAAGCACAGTCTCCCCAACCCAGCCCTAACTTGGGTATTAATCCTAATTTTCCTGTGCAACTGAAACATCCCCTCGTCCATGCACCGTACAAAAAGACAGTAGGCAAGCCATCCCGATTGCCAACTCAATGTGTTCCACCAAGCTAGCCTTCACAGAGGCCCTGGTTGCTACCTGGGAAGCACAGTCTCCCCAACCCAGCCCTAACTTGAGTCTTCTTAACCCTAATTTTCTTGTGCAAGTGAAACATCCCTCCGTCCATACGGTTTAGAAAAAGTCAGTAGGCAAGCCATCCCGATTGCCAACTCAATCTGTTCCACCAAGCTATCCTTCACAGAGGCCCTGCTTCCTGCCTGGGAAGCCCGGTCTCACCAACCCTAACCCTAACTTGAGTCTTCTTAACCCTAATTTTCTTGTGCAAGTGAAACATCCCCCTGTCCATACGGTTTAGAAAAAGTCAGTAGGAAAGCCATCCCGATTGCCAACTCAATCTGTTCCACCAAGCTAGCCTTCACAGAGGACCTGGTTGCTGCCTGGGAAGCACAGTCTCCCCAACCCAGCCCTACCTTGGGTATTAATCCTAATTTTCCTGTGCAACTGAAACATCCCCTCATCCATACAGCGTACAAAAAGACAGTAGGCAAGCAATCCTGATGGCCCACTCAGTCTGTTTCACCAGGCTCGGCTTCATCGAGGCCGTAGTTCCTGCCTGGGAAGCCCAGCCTCCATAAACCTAACCCTAATTTGGGTGTTAATGCTAATGTTCTTCTGCAATGGAAAAATCCCCCCATGGATACGGTGTACTAAAACGGAGTAGGGAAGCCATCCTGGTGGCCCACTCAAGTCTGTTTCACCAAGCTAGGCTTCACAGAAGGTCTGGTTCCCTCCAGGGAAGCCTAGACTCCCCAACCTTACCCCTAACTAGAGTCTTGGCCCTAATTTTCTTGTCAACTGAAACATTCCCCCGTCCAAACGGTGTACAAAAAGAAAGTAGGCAAGCTATCCCGATGGCCCACTCAGTCTGTTTCACCAAGCTAGGCTGCACCGAAGCCCAGGATCACGCTTGGGATCCGCAGTCTCCCCAACCCTAACCCTTACTTGAGTTTTAACACAAATTTTCTTGTGCAACTGAAACGATACCCCGTCCTTACAGTGCACAGAAAGCCAGTAGGCAAGCTATCCCGATGGCCCACTCAGTCTGTTTCACCAAGCTAGGCTACACCGACTCCCAGGATCCCACCTGGGAAGCCCAGTCTCCCCAACCCTAACCCTCACTTGAGTCTTAACCCTAATTTTCTTGTGCAAATGAAACATCCCCCCGTCCATACGGTTTAGAAAAAGTCAGTAGGCAAGCCATCCCGATTGCCAACTCAATGTGTTCCACCAAGCTAGCCTTCACAGAGGCCCTGGTTGCTACCTGGGAAGCACAGTCTCCCCAACCCAGCCCTAACTTGAGTCTTCTTAACCCTAATTTTCTTGTGCAAGTGAAACATCCCCCCGTCCATACGGTTTAGAAAAAGTCAGTAGGCAAGCGAACCGGATTGCCAACTCAATCTGTTCCAACAAGCTAGCCTTCACAGAGGCCCTGGTTCCTGCCTGGGAAGCACAGTCTCCACAACCCAGCCCTCACTTGGGTATTAATCCTAATTTTCCTGTGCAACTGAAACATCCCCTCGTCCATACAGCGTACAAAAAGACAGTAGGCAAGCAATCCTGATGGCCCACTCAGTCTGTTTCACCAGGCTCGGCTTCATCGAGTCCGTAGTTCCTGCCTGGGAAGCCCAGCCTCCATAACCCTAACGCTAATTTGGGTGTTAATGCTAATGTTCTTCTGCAATGGAAACATCCCCCCATGGATAAGGTGTACTAAAACGGAGTAGGGAAGCCATCCTGGTGGCCCACTCAAGTCTGTTTCACCAAGCTAGGCTTCACAGAAGGTCTGGTTCCCTCCAGGGAAGCCTAGACTCCCCAACCTTACCCCTAACTAGAGTCTTGGCCCTAATTTTCTTGTCAACTGAAACATTCCCCCGTCCAAACGGTGTACAAAAAGAAAGTAGGCAAGCTATCCCGATGGCCCACTCAGTCTGTTTCACCAAGCTAGGCTGCACCGAAGCCCAGGATCACGCTTGGGATCTGCAGTCTCCCCAACCCTAACCGTAACTTGAGTTTTAACACAAATTTTCTTGTGCAACTGAAACGATACCCCGTCCTTACAGTGCACAGAAAGCCAGTAGGCAAGCTATCCCGATGGCCCACTCAGTCTGTTTCACCAAGCTAGGCTACACCGACGCCCAGGATCCCACCTGGGAAGCCCAGTCTCCCCAACCCTAACCCTAACTTGAGTCTTAACCCTAATCTTCTTGTGCAAGTGAAACATCCCCCCGTCCATACGGTTTAGAAAAAGTCAGTAGGCAAGCGAACCCGATTGCCAACTCAATCTGTTCCAACAAGCTAGCCTTCACAGAGGCCCTGGTTCCTGCCTGGGAAGCACAGTCTCCACAACCCAGCCCTCACTTGGGTATTAATCCTAATTTTCCTGTGCAACTGAAACATCCCCTCGTCCATACAGCGTACAAAAAGACAGTAGGCAAGCAATCCTGATGCCCACTCAGTCTGTTTCACCAGGCTCGGCTTCATCGAGGCCGTAGTTCCTTCCTGAGAAGCCCAGCCTCCATAACCCTAACCCTAATTTGGGTCTTAATGCTAATGTTCTTCTGCAATGGAAACATCCCCCCATGGACAAGGTGTACTAAAACGGAGTAGGGAAGCCATCCTGGTGGCCCACTCAAGTCTGTTTCACCAAGCTAGGCTTCACAGAAGGTCTGGTTCCCTCCAGGGAAGCCTAGACTCCCCAACCTTACCCCTAACTAGAGTCTTGGCCCTAATTTTCTTGTCAACTGAAACATTCCCCCGTCCAAACGGTGTACAAAAAGAAAGTAGGCAAGCTATCCCGATGGCCCACTCAGTCTGTTTCACCAAGCTAGGCTGCACCGAAGACCAGGATCACGCTTGGGATCCGCAGTCTCCCCAACCCTAACCGTAAATTGAGTTTTAACACAAACTTTCTTGTGCAACTGAAACGATACCCCGTCCTTACAGTGCACAGAAAGCCAGTAGGCAAGCTATCCCGATGGCCCACTCAGTCTGTTTCACAAAGCTAGGCTACACCGACGCCCAGGATCCCACCTGGGAAGCCCAGTCTCCCCAACCCTAACCCTAACTTGAGTCTTAACCCTAATTTTGTTGTGCAAGTGAAACATCCCTCCGTCCATACGGTTTAGAAAAAGTCAGTAGGCAAGCGAACCCGATTGCCAACTCAATCTGTTCCACTAAGCTAGCCTTCACAAAGGCCCTGGTTGCTGCCTGGGAAGCACAGTCTCCCCAACCCAGCCCTAACTTGGGTATTAATCCTAATTTTCCTGTGCAACTGAAACATCCCCTCGTCCATGCACCGTACAAAAAGACAGTAGGCAAGCCATCCCGATTGCCAACTCAATGTGTTCCACCAAGCTAGCCTTCACAGAGGCCCTGGTTGCTACCTGGGAAGCACAGTCTCCCCAACCCAGCCCTAACTTGAGTCTTCTTAACCCTAATTTTCTTGTGCAAGTGAAACATCCCTCCATCCATACGGTTTAGAAAAAGTCAGTAGGAAAGCCATCCCGATTGCCAACTCAATCTGTTCCACCAAGCTAGCCTTCACAGAGGACCTGGTTGCTGCCTGGGAAGCACAGTCTCCCCAACCCAGCCCTACCTTGGGTATTAATCCTAATTTTCCTGTGCAACTGAAACATCCCCTCATCCATACAGCGTACAAAAAGACAGTAGGCAAGCAATCCTGATGGCCCACTCAGTCTGTTTCACCAGGCTCGGCTTCATCGAGGCCGTAGTTCCTGCCTGGGAAGCCCAGCCTCCATAACCCTAACCCTAATTTGGGTCTTAATGCTAATGTACTTCTGCAACGGGAACATCCCCCCATGGACACGATCTAATAAAACGGAGTAGGGAAGCCATCCTGGTGGCCAACACAAGTCTGTTTCACCAAGCTAGGCTTCACAGAGGGTCTGGTTCCCTCCAGGGAAGCCTAGCCTCCCCAACCTTAACCCTAACTAGAGTCTTGTCCCTAATTTTCTTGTGCAACTGAAACATTCCCCCGTCCAAACGGTGTACAAAAAGAAAGTAGGCAAGCTATCCCGATGGCCCACTCAGTCTTTTTCACCAAGCTAGGCTGCACCGAAGCCCAGGATCACGCTTGGGATCCGCAGTCTCCCCAACCCTAACCCTAACTTGAGTTTTAACACAAATTTTCTTGTGCAACTGAAACAATACCCCGTCCTTACAGTGCACAGAAAGCCAGTAGGAAAGCTATCCCGATGGCCCACTCAGTCTGTTTCACCAAGCTAGGCTACACCGAAGCCCAGGATCCCGCCTGGGAAGCCCAGCCTCCATAACCCTAACCCTAATTTGGGTCTTAATGCTAATGTACTTCTGCAACGGGAACATCCCCCCATGGACACGATGTAATAAAACGGAGTAGGGAAGCCATCCTGGTGGCCAACACAAGTCTGTTTCACCAAGCTAGGCTTCACAGAGGGTCTGGTTCCCTCCAGGGAAGCCTAGCCTCCCCAACCTTAACCCTAACTAGAGTCTTGTCCCTAATTTTCTTGTGCAACTGAAACATTCCCCCGTCCAAACGGTGTACAAAAAGAAAGTAGGCAAGCTATCCCGATGGCCCACTCAGTCTTTTTCACCAAGCTAGGCTGCACCGAAGCCCAGGATCACGCTTGGGATCCGCAGTCTCCCCAACCCTAACCGTAAATTGAGTTTTAACACAAACTTTCTTGTGCAACTGAAACGATACCCCGTCCTTACAGTGCACAGAAAGCCAGTAGGCAAGCTATCCCGATGGCCCACTCAGTCTGTTTCACCAAGCTAGGCTACACCGACGCCCAGGATCCCACCTGGGAAGCCCAGTCTCCCCAACCCTAACCCTAACTTGAGTCTTAACCCTAATTTTCTTGTGCAAGTGAAACATCCCTCCGTCCATACGGTTTAGAAATGTCAGTAGGCAAGCGAACCCGATTGCCAACTCAATCTGTTCCACTAAGCTAGCCTTCACAAAGGCCCTGGTTGCTGCCTGGGAAGCACAGTCTCCCCAACCCAGCCCTAACTTGGGTATTAATCCTAATTTTCCTGTGCAACTGAAACATCCCCTCGTCCATGCACCGTACAAAAAGACAGTAGCAAGCCATCCCGATTGCCAACTCAATGTGTTCCACCAAGCTAGCCTTCACAGAGGCCCTGGTTGCTACCTGGAAGCACAGTCTCCCCAACCCAGCCCTAACTTGAGTCTTCTTAACCCTAATTTTCTTGTGCAAGTGAAACATCCCTCCGTCCATACGGTTTAGAAAAAGTCAGTAGGCAAGCCATCCCGATTGCCAACTCAATCTGTTCCACCAAGCTATCCTTCACAGAGGCACTGCTTCCTGCCTGGGAAGCCCGGTCTCACCAACCCTAACCCTAACTTGAGTCTTCTTAACCCTAATTTTCTTGTGCAAGTGAAACATCCCCCTGTCCATACGGTTTAGAAAAAGTCAGTAGGAAAGCCATCCCGATTGCCAACTCAATCTGTTCCACCAAGCTAGCCTTCACAGAGGACCTGGTTGCTGCCTGGGAAGCACAGTCTCCCCAACCCAGCCCTACCTTGGGTATTAATCCTAATTTTCCTGTGCAACTGAAACATCCCCTCATCCATACAGCGTACAAAAAGACAGTAGGCAAGCAATCCTGATGGCCCACTCAGTCTGTTTCACCAGGCTCGGCTTCATCGAGGCCGTAGTTCCTGCCTGGGAAGTCCAGCCTCCATAACCCTAACCCTAATTTGGGTTTTAATGCTAATGTTCTTCTGCAATGGAAACATACCCCCATGGATACGGTGTATTAAAACGGAGTAGGGAAGCCATCCTGGTGGCCCACTCAAGTCTGTTTCACCAAGCTAGGCTTCACAGAGGGTGTGGTTCCCTCCAGGAAAGCCTAGCCTCCCCAACCTTACCCCTAACTAGAGTCTTGGCCCTAATTTTCTTGTGCAACTGAAACATTCCCCCGTCCAAACGGTGTACAAAAAGAAAGTAGGCAAGCTATCCCGATGGCCCACTCAGTCTGTTTCACCAAGCTAGGCTGCACCGAAGCCCAGGATCACGCTTGGGATCCGCAGTCTCCCCAACCCTAACCCTAACTTGAGTTTTTACACAAATTTTCTTGTGCAACTGAAACGATACCGCGTCCTCACAGTGCACAGAAAGCCAGTAGGAAAGCTATCCCGATGGCCCACTCAGTCTGTTTCACCAAGCTAGGCTACACCGAAGCCCAGGATCCCGCCTGGGAAGCCCAGCCTCCATAACCCTAACCCTAATTTGGGTCTTAATGCTAATGTACTTCTGCAACGGGAACATCCCCCCATGGACACGATGTAATAAAACGGAGTAGGGAAGCCATCCTGGTGGCCAACACAAGTCTGTTTCACCAAGCTAGGCTTCACAGAGGGTCTGGTTCCCTCCAGGGAAGCCTAGCCTCCCCAACCTTAACCCTAACTAGAGTCTTGTCCCTAATTTTCTTGTGCAACTGAAACATTCCCCCGTCCAAACGGTGTACAAAAAGAAAGTAGGCAAGCTATCCCGATGGCCCACTCAGTCTTTTTCACCAAGCTAGGCTGCACCGAAGCCCAGGATCACGCTTGGGATCCGCAGTCTCCCCAACCCTAACCCTAACTTGAGTTTTAACACAAATTTTCTTGTGCAACTGAAACAATACCCCGTCCTTACAGTGCACAGAAAGCCAGTAGGAAAGCTATCCCGATGGCCCACTCAGTCTGTTTCACCAAGCTAGGCTACACCGAAGCCCAGGATCCCGCCTGGGAAGCCCAGTCTCCCCAACCCTAACCCTAACTTGAGTCTTAACCCTAATTTTCTTGTGTAAGTGAAACACCCTCCCGTCCTTACGGTTTAGAAAAAGGCAGTAGGCAAGCCATCCCGATTGCCAACTCAATCTGTTTCACCAAGCTAGCCTTCACAGAGGCCCTGCTTCCTGCCTGGGAAGCCCGGTCTCACCAACCCTAACCCTAACTTGAGTCTTTTTAACCCTAATTTTCTTGTGCTAGTGAAACCTCCCCCCGTCCATACGGTTTAGAAAAAGTCAGTAGGCAAGCGAACCCGATTGCCAACTCAATCTGTTCCACCAAACTAGCCTTCACAGAGGCCCTGGTTCCTGCCTGGGAAGCACAGTCTCCCCAACCCAGCCCTCACTTGGGTATTACTCCTAATTTTCCTGTGCAACTGAAACATCCCCTTGTCCATACAGCGTACAAAAAGACAGTAGGCAAGCAATCCTGATGGCCCACTCAGTCTGTTTCACCAGGCTCGGCTTCATCGAGGCCGTAGTTCCTGCCTGGGCAGCCCTGCCTCCATAACCCTAACCCTAATTTGGGTGTTAATGCTAATGTTCTTCTGCAATGGAAACATCCCCCCATGGATACGGTGTATTAAAACGGAGTAGGGAAGCCATCCTGGTGGCCCACTCAAGTCTGTTTCACCAAGCTAGGCTTCACAGAGGGTCTGGTTCCCTCCAGGAAGGCCTAGCCTCCCCAACCTTACCCCTAACTAGAGTCTTGGCCCTAATTTTCTTGTGCAACTGAAACATTCCCCCGTCCAAACGGTGTACAAAAAGAAAGTAGGCAAGCTATCCCGATGGCCCACTCAGTCTGTTTCACCAAGCTAGGCTGCACCGAAGCCCAGGATCACGCTTGGGATCCGCAGTCTCCCCAACCCTAACCCTAACTTGAGTTTTTACACAAATTTTCTTGTGCAACTGAAACGATACCGCGTCCTCACAGTGCACAGAAAGCCAGTAGGAAAGCTATCCCGATGGCCCACTCAGTCTGTTTCACCAAGCTAGGCTACACCGAAGCCCAGGATCCCGCCTGGGAAGCCCAGCCTCCATAACCCTAACCCTAATTTGGGTCTTAATGCTAATGTACTTCTGCAACGGGAACATCCCCCCATGGACACGATGTAATAAAACGGAGTAGGGAAGCCATCCTGGTGGCCAACACAAGTCTGTTTCACCAAGCTAGGCTTCACAGAGGGTCTGGTTCCCTCCAGGGAAGCCTAGCCTCCCCAACCTTAACCCTAACTAGAGTCTTGTCCCTAATTTTCTTGTGCAACTGAAACATTCCCCCGTCCAAACGGTGTACAAAAAGAAAGTAGGCAAGCTATCCCGATGGCCCACTCAGTCTTTTTCACCAAGCTAGGCTGCACCGAAGCCCAGGATCACGCTTGGGATCCGCAGTCTCCCCAACCCTAACCCTAACTTGAGTTTTAACACAAATTTTCTTGTGCAACTGAAACAATACCCCGTCCTTACAGTGCACAGAAAGCCAGTAGGAAAGCTATCCCGATGGCCCACTCAGTCTGTTTCACCAAGCTAGGCTACACCGAAGCCCAGGATCCCGCCTGGGAAGCCCAGTCTCCCCAACCCTAACCCTAACTTGAGTCTTAACCCTAATTTTCTTGTGTAAGTGAAACACCCTCCCGTCCTTACGGTTTAGAAAAAGGCAGTAGGCAAGCCATCCCGATTGCCAACTCAATCTGTTTCACCAAGCTAGCCTTCACAGAGGCCCTGCTTCCTGCCTGGGAAGCCCGGTCTCACCAACCCTAACCCTAACTTGAGTCTTTTTAACCCTAATTTTCTTGTGCTAGTGAAACCTCCCCCCGTCCATACGGTTTAGAAAAAGTCAGTAGGCAAGCGAACCCGATTGCCAACTCAATCTGTTCCACCAAACTAGCCTTCACAGAGGCCCTGGTTCCTGCCTGGGAAGCACAGTCTCCCCAACCCAGCCCTCACTTGGGTATTACTCCTAATTTTCCTGTGCAACTGAAACATCCCCTTGTCCATACAGCGTACAAAAAGACAGTAGGCAAGCAATCCTGATGGCCCACTCAGTCTGTTTCACCAGGCTCGGCTTCATCGAGGCCGTAGTTCCTGCCTGGGCAGCCCTGCCTCCATAACCCTAACCCTAATTTGGGTGTTAATGCTAATGTTCTTCTGCAATGGAAACATCCCCCCATGGATACGGTGTATTAAAACGGAGTAGGGAAGCCATCCTGGTGGCCCACTCAAGTCTGTTTCACCAAGCTAGGCTTCACAGAGGGTCTGGTTCCCTCCAGGAAGGCCTAGCCTCCCCAACCTTACCCCTAACTAGAGTCTTGGCCCTAATTTTCTTATGCAACTGAAACATTCCCCCGTCCAAACGGTGTACAAAAGGAAAGTAGGCAAGCTATCCCGATGGCCCACTCAGTCTTTTTCACCAAGCTGGGCTTCACCGAAGCCCAGGATCACGTTTGGGATCCGCAGTCTCCCCAACCCTAACCCTAACTTGAGTTTTTACACAAATTTTCTTGTGCAACTGAAACGATACCGCGTCCTCACAGTGCACAGAAAGCCAGTAGGAAAGCTATCCCGATGGCCCACTCAGTCTGTTTCACCAAGCTAGGCTACACCGAAGCCCAGGATCCCGCCTGGGAAGCCCAGCCTCCATAACCCTAACCCTAATTTGGGTCTTAATGCTAATGTACTTCTGCAACGGGAACATCCCCCCATGGACACGATGTACTAAAACGGAGTAGGGAAGCCATCCTGGTGGCCCACTCAAGTCTGTTTCACCAAGCTAGGCTTCACAAAGGGTCTGGTTCCCTCCAGGGAAGCCTAGCCTCCCCAACCTTAACCCTAACTAGAGTCTTGGCCCTAATTTTCTTGTGCAACTGAAAAATTCCCCCGTCCAAACGGTGTACAAAAGGAAAGTAGGCAAGCTATCCCGATGGCCCACTCAGTCTTTTTCACCAAGCTGGGCTGCACCGAAGCCCAGGATTACGCTTGGGATCCGCAGTCTCCCCAACCCTAACCCTAACTTGAGTTTTTACACAAATTTTCTTGTGCAACTGAAATGATACCCTTTCCTTACAGTGCACAGAAAGCCAGAAGGAAAGCTATCCCGATGGCCCACTCAGTCTGTTTCACCAAGCTAGGCTACACCGAAGGCCAGGATCCCGCCTGGGAAGCCCAGTCTCCCCAACCCTAACCCTAACTTGAGTCTTAACCCTAATTTTCTTGTGTAAGTGAAACATCCTCCCGTCCTTACGGTTTAGAAAAAGGCAGTAGGCAAGCCATCCTGATTGCCAACTCAATCTGTTCCACCAAGCTAGCCTTCACACAGGCCCTGGTTCCTGCCTGGGAAGCCCGGTCTCACCAACCCTAACCCTAACTTGAGTCTTCTTAACCCTAATTTTCTTGTGCAAGTGAAACATCCCCCCGTCCATACGGTTTAGAAAAATTCAGTAGGCAAGCGAACCCGATTGCCAACTCAATCTGTTCCACCAAGCTAGCCTTCACAGAGGCCCTGGTTCCTGCCTGGGAAGCACAGTCTCCCCAACCCAGCCCTCACTTGGGTATTAATCCTAATTTTCCTGTGCAACTGAAACATCCCCTCATCCATACAGCGTACAAAAAGACAGTAGGCAAGCAATCCTGATGGCCCACTCAGTCTGTTTCACCAGGCTCGGCTTCATCGAGGCCGTAGTTCCTGCCTGGGAAGCCCAGCCTCCATAACCCTAACCCTAATTTGGGTCTTAATGCTAACGTTCTTCTGCAATGGAAATATCCCCCCATGGATACGGTGTACTAAAACGGAGTAGGGAAGCCATCCTGGTGGCCCACTCAAGTCTGTTTCACCAAGCTAGGCTTCACAGAGGGTCTGGTTCCCTCCAGGGAAGCCTAGCCTCCCCAACCTTTCCCCTAACTAGAGTCTTGGCCCTAATTTTCTTGTGCAACTGAAACATTCCCCCGTCCAAATGGTGTACAAAAAGAAAGTAGGCAAGCTATCCCGATGGCCCACTCAGTCGTTTTCACCAAGCTAGGCTGCACCGAAGCCCAGGATCACGCTTGGGATCCGCAGTCTCCCCAACCGTAACCCTAACTTGAGTTTTAACACAAATTTTCTTGTGCAACTGAAACAATACCCCGTCCTTACAGTGCACAGAAAGCCAGTAGGAAAGCTATCCCGATGGCCCACTCAGTCTGTTTCACCAAGCTAGGCTACACCGAAGCCCAGGATCCCGCCTGGGAAGCCCAGTCTCCCCAACCCTAACCCTAACTTGAGTCTTAACCCTAATTTTCTTGTGTAAGTGAAACATCCTCCCGTCCTTACGGTTTAGAAATAGGCATTAGGCAAGCCATCCCGATGGCCCACTCAGTCTGTTTCACCAAGCTAGCCTACACCGAAGCCCAGGATCCCGCCTGGGAAGCCCAGCCTCCATAACCCTAACCCTAATTTGGGTCTTAATGCTAATGTACTTCTGCAACGGGAACATCCCCCCATGGACACGATGTACTAAAACGGAGTAGGGAAGCCATCCTGGTGGCCCACTCAAGTCTGTTTCACCAAGCTAGGCTTCACAGAGGGTCTGGTTCCCTCCAGGGAAGCCTAGCCTCCCCAACCTTAACCCTAACTAGAGTCTTGGCCCTAATTTTCTTGTGCAACTGAAAAATTCCCCCGTCCAAACGGTGTACAAAAGGAAAGTAGGCAAGCTATCCCGATGGCCCACTCAGTCTTTTTCACCAGCTGGGCTGCACCGAAGCCCAGGATTACGCTTGGGATCCGCAGTCTCCCCAACCCTAACCCTAACTTGAGTTTTTACACAAATTTTCTTGTGCAACTGAAATGATACCCTTTCCTTACAGTGCACAGAAAGCCAGAAGGAAAGCTATCCCGATGGCCCACTCAGTCTGTTTCACCAAGCTAGGCTACACCGAAGGCCAGGATCCCGCCTGGGAAGCCCAGTCTCCCCAACCCTAACCCTAACTTGAGTCTTAACCCTAATTTTCTTGTGTAAGTGAAACATCCTCCCGTCCTTACGGTTTAGAAAAAGGCAGTAGGCAAGCAATCCTGATTGCCAACTCAATCTGTTCCACCAAGCTAGCCTTCACAGAGGCCCTGGTTCCTGCCTGGGAAGCCCGGTCTCACCAACCCTAACCCTAACTTGAGTCTTCTTAACCCTAATTTTCTTGTGCAAGTGAAACATCCCCCCGTCCATACGGTTTAGAAAAATTCAGTAGGCAAGCGAACCCGATTGCCAACTCAATCTGTTCCACCAAGCTAGCCTTCACAGAGGCCCTGGTTCCTGCCTGGGAAGCACAGTCTCCCCAACCCAGCCCTCACTTGGGTATTAATCCTAATTTTCCTGTGCAACTGAAACATCCCCTCGTCCATACAGCGTACAAAAAGACAGTAGGCAAGCAATCCGGATGGCCCACTCAGTCTGTTTCACCAGGCTCGGCTTCATCGAGGCCGTAGTTCCTGCCTGGGAAGCCCAGCCTCCATAAACCTAACCCTAATTTGGGTGTTAATGCTAATGTTCTTCTACAATGGAAAAATCCCCCCATGGATACGGTGTACTAAAACGGAGTAGGGAAGCCATCCTGGTGGCCCACTCAAGTCTGTTTCACCAAGCTAGGCTTCACAGAAGGTCTGGTTCCCTCCAGGGAAGCCTAGACTCCCCAACCTTACCCCTAACTAGAGTCTTGGCCCTAATTTTCTTGTCAACTGAAACATTCCCCCGTCCAAACGGTGTACAAAAAGAAAGTAGGCAAGCTATCCCGATGGCCCACTCAGTCTGTTTCACCAAGCTAGGCTGCACCGAAGCCCAGGATCACGCTTGGGATCCGCAGTCTCCCCAACCCTAACCCTTACTTGAGTTTTAACACAAATTTTCTTGTGCAACTGAAACGATACCCCGTCCTTACAGTGCACAGAAAGCCAGCAGGCAAGCTATCCCGATGGCCCACTCAGTCTGTTTCACCAAGCTAGGCTACACCGACTCCCAGGATCCCACCTGGGAAGCCCAGTCTCCCCAACCCTAACCCTAACTTGAGTCTTAACCCTAATTTTCTTGTGCAAATGAAACATCCCCCCGTCCATACGGTTTAGAAAAAGTCAGTAGGCAAGCCATCCCGATTGCCAACTCAATGTGTTCCACCAAGCTAGCCTTCACAGAGGCCCTGGTTGCTACCTGGGAAGCACAGTCTCCCCAACCCAGCCCTAACTTGAGTCTTCTTAACCCTAATTTTCTTGTGCAAGTGAAACATCCCCCCGTCCATACGGTTTAGAAAAAGTCAGTAGGCAAGCGAACCCGATTGCCAACTCAATCTGTTCCAACAAGCTAGCCTTCACAGAGGCCCTGGTTCCTGCCTGGGAAGCACAGTCTCCACAACCCAGCCCTCACTTGGGTATTAATCCTAATTTTCCTGTGCAACTGAAACATCCCCTCGTCCATACAGCGTACAAAAAGACAGTAGGCAAGCAATCCTGATGGCCCACTCAGTCTGTTTCACCAGGCTCGGCTTCATCGAGTCCGTAGTTCCTGCCTGGGAAGCCCAGCCTCCATAACCCTAACGCTAATTTGGGTGTTAATGCTAATGTTCTTCTGCAATGGAAACATCCCCCCATGGATAAGGTGTACTAAAACGGAGTAGGGAAGCCATCCTGGTGGCCCACTCAAGTCTGTTTCACCAAGCTAGGCTTCACAGAAGGTCTGGTTCCCTCCAGGGAAGCCTAGACTCCCCAACCTTACCCCTAACTAGAGTCTTGGCCCTAATTTTCTTGTCAACTGAAACATTCCCCCGTCCAAACGGTGTACAAAAAGAAAGTAGGCAAGCTATCCCGATGGCCCACTCAGTCTGTTTCACCAAGCTAGGCTGCACCGAAGCCCAGGATCACGCTTGGGATTCGCAGTCTCCCCAACCCTAACCGTAACTTGAGTTTTAACACAAATTTTCTTGTGCAACTGAAACGATACCCCGTCCTTACAGTGCACAGAAAGCCAGTAGGCAAGCTATCCCGATGGCCCACTCAGTCTGTTTCACCAAGCTAGGCTACACCGATGCCCAGGATCCCACCTGGGAAGCCCAGTCTCCCCAACCCTAACCCTAACTTGAGTCTTAACCCTAATCTTCTTGTGCAAGTGAAACATCCCCCCGTCCATACGGTTTAGAAAAAGTCAGTAGGCAAGCGAACCCGATTGCCAACTCAATCTGTTCCAACAAGCTAGCCTTCACAGAGGCCCTGGTTCCTGCCTGGGAAGCACAGTCTCCACAACCCAGCCCTCACTTGGGTATTAATCCTAATTTTCCTGTGCAACTGAAACATCCCCTCGTCCATACAGCGTACAAAAAGACAGTAGGCAAGCAATCCTGATGCCCACTCAGTCTGTTTCACCAGGCTCGGCTTCATCGAGGCCGTAGTTCCTTCCTGGGAAGCCCAGCCTCCATAACCCTAACCCTAATTTGGGTGTTAATGCTAATGTTCTTCTGCAATGGAAACATCCCCCCATGGATAAGGTGTACTAAAACGGAGTAGGGAAGCCATCCTGGTGGCCCACTCAAGTCTGTTTCACCAAGCTAGGCTTCACAGAAGGTCTGGTTCCCTCCAGGGAAGCCTAGACTCCCCAACCTTACCCCTAACTAGAGTCTTGGCCCTAATTTTCTTGTCAACTGAAACATTCCCCCGTCCAAACGGTGTACAAAAAGAAAGTAGGCAAGCTATCCCGATGGCCCACTCAGTCTGTTTCACCAAGCTAGGCTGCACCGAAGCCCAGGATCACGCTTGGGATCCGCAGTCTCCCCAACCCTAACCGTAAATTGAGTTTTAACACCAACTTTCTTGTGCAACTGAAACGATACCCCGTCCTTACAGTGCACAGAAAGCCAGTAGGCAAGCTATCCCGATGGCCCACTCAGTCTGTTTCACCAAGCTAGGCTACACCGACGCCCAGGATCCCACCTGGGAAGCCCAGTCTCCCCAACCCTAACCCTAACTTGAGTCTTAACCCTAATTTTCTTGTGCAAGTGAAACATCCCTCCGTCCATACGGTTTAGAAAAAGTCAGTAGGCAAGCGAACCCGATTGCCAACTCAATCTGTTCCACTAAGCTAGCCTTCACAAAGGCCCTGGTTGCTGCCTGGGAAGCACAGTCTCCCCAACCCAGCCCTAACTTGGGTATTAATCCTAATTTTCCTGTGCAACTGAAACATCCCCTCGTCCATGCACCGTACAAAAAGACAGTAGGCAAGCCATCCCGATTGCCAACTCAATGTGTTCCACCAAGCTAGCCTTCACAGAGGCCCTGGTTGCTACCTGGGAAGCACAGTCTCCCCAACCCAGCCCTAACTTGAGTCTTCTTAACCCTAATTTTCTTGTGCAAGTGAAACATCCCTCCGTCCATACGGTTTAGAAAAAGTCAGTAGGCAAGCCATCCCGATTGCCAACTCAATCTGTTCCACCAAGCTATCCTTCACAGAGGCCCTGCTTCCTGCCTGGGAAGCCCGGTCTCACCAACCCTAACCCTAACTTGAGTCTTCTTAACCCTAATTTTCTTGTGCAAGTGAAACATCCCCCTGTCCATACGGTTTAGAAAAAGTCAGTAGGAAAGCCATCCCGATTGCCAACTCAATCTGTTCCACCAAGCTAGCCTTCACAGAGGACCTGGTTGCTGCCTGGGAAGCACAATCTCCCCAACCCAGCCCTACCTTGGGTATTAATCCTAATTTTCCTGTGCAACTGAAACATCCCCTCATCCATACAGCGTACAAAAAGACAGTAGGCAAGCAATCCTGATGGCCCACTCAGTCTGTTTCACCAGGCTCGGCTTCATCGAGGCCGTAGTTCCTGCCTGGGAAGCCCAGCCTCCATAACCCTAACCCTAATTTGGGTCTTAATGCTAACGTTCTTCTGCAATGGAAATATCCCCCCATGGATACGGTGTACTAAAACGGAGTAGGGAAGCCATCCTGGTGGCCCACTCAAGTCTGTTTCACCAAGCTAGGCTTCACAGAGGGTCTGGTTCCCTCCAGGGAAGCCTAGCCTCCCCAACCTTTCCCCTAACTAGAGTCTTGGCCCTAATTTTCTTGTGCAACTGAAACATTCCCCCGTCCAAATGGTGTACAAAAAGAAAGTAGGCAAGCTATCCCGATGGCCCACTCAGTCGTTTTCACCAAGCTAGGCTGCACCGAAGCCCAGGATCACGCTTGGGATCCGCAGTCTCCCCAACCGTAACCCTAACTTGAGTTTTAACACAAATTTTCTTGTGCAACTGAAACAATACCCCGTCCTTACAGTGCACAGAAAGCCAGTAGGAAAGCTATCCCGATGGCCCACTCAGTCTGTTTCACCAAGCTAGGCTACACCGAAGCCCAGGATCCCGCCTGGGAAGCCCAGTCTCCCCAACCCTAACCCTAACTTGAGTCTTAACCCTAATTTTCTTGTGTAAGTGAAACATCCTCCCGTCCTTACGGTTTAGAAATAGGCATTAGGCAAGCCATCCCGATGGCCCACTCAGTCTGTTTCACCAAGCTAGCCTACACCGAAGCCCAGGATCCCGCCTGGGAAGCCCAGCCTCCATAACCCTAACCCTAATTTGGGTCTTAATGCTAATGTACTTCTGCAACGGGAACATCCCCCCATGGACACGATGTACTAAAACGGAGTAGGGAAGCCATCCTGGTGGCCCACTCAAGTCTGTTTCACCAAGCTAGGCTTCACAGAGGGTCTGGTTCCCTCCAGGGAAGCCTAGCCTCCCCAACCTTAACCCTAACTAGAGTCTTGGCCCTAATTTTCTTGTGCAACTGAAAAATTCCCCCGTCCAAACGGTGTACAAAAGGAAAGTAGGCAAGCTATCCCGATGGCCCACTCAGTCTTTTTCACCAAGCTGGGCTGCACCGAAGCCCAGGATTACGCTTGGGATCCGCAGTCTCCCCAACCCTAACCCTAACTTGAGTTTTTACACAAATTTTCTTGTGCAACTGAAATGATACCCTTTCCTTACAGTGCACAGAAAGCCAGAAGGAAAGCTATCCCGATGGCCCACTCAGTCTGTTTCACCAAGCTAGGCTACACCGAAGGCCAGGATCCCGCCTGGGAAGCCCAGTCTCCCCAACCCTAACCCTAACTTGAGTCTTAACCCTAATTTTCTTGTGTAAGTGAAACATCCTCCCGTCCTTACGGTTTAGAAAAAGGCAGTAGGCAAGCAATCCTGATTGCCAACTCAATCTGTTCCACCAAGCTAGCCTTCACAGAGGCCCTGGTTCCTGCCTGGGAAGCCCGGTCTCACCAACCCTAACCCTAACTTGAGTCTTCTTAACCCTAATTTTCTTGTGCAAGTGAAACATCCCCCCGTCCATACGGTTTAGAAAAATTCAGTAGGCAAGCGAACCCGATTGCCAACTCAATCTGTTCCACCAAGCTAGCCTTCACAGAGGCCCTGGTTCCTGCCTGGGAAGCACAGTCTCCCCAACCCAGCCCTCACTTGGGTATTAATCCTAATTTTCCTGTGCAACTGAAACATCCCCTCGTCCATACAGCGTACAAAAAGACAGTAGGCAAGCAATCCGGATGGCCCACTCAGTCTGTTTCACCAGGCTCGGCTTCATCGAGGCCGTAGTTCCTGCCTGGGAAGCCCAGCCTCCATAAACCTAACCCTAATTTGGGTGTTAATGCTAATGTTCTTCTACAATGGAAAAATCCCCCCATGGATACGGTGTACTAAAACGGAGTAGGGAAGCCATCCTGGTGGCCCACTCAAGTCTGTTTCACCAAGCTAGGCTTCACAGAAGGTCTGGTTCCCTCCAGGGAAGCCTAGACTCCCCAACCTTACCCCTAACTAGAGTCTTGGCCCTAATTTTCTTGTCAACTGAAACATTCCCCCGTCCAAACGGTGTACAAAAAGAAAGTAGGCAAGCTATCCCGATGGCCCACTCAGTCTGTTTCACCAAGCTAGGCTGCACCGAAGCCCAGGATCACGCTTGGGATCCGCAGTCTCCCCAACCCTAACCGTAAATTGAGTTTTAACACAAATTTTCTTGTGCAACTGAAACGATACCCCGTCCTTACAGTGCACAGAAAGCCAGCAGGCAAGCTATCCCGATGGCCCACTCAGTCTGTTTCACCAAGCTAGGCTACACCGACTCCCAGGATCCCACCTGGGAAGCCCAGTCTCCCCAACCCTAACCCTAACTTGAGTCTTAACCCTAATTTTCTTGTGCAAATGAAACATCCCCCCGTCCATACGGTTTAGAAAAAGTCAGTAGGCAAGCCATCCCGATTGCCAACTCAATGTGTTCCACCAAGCTAGCCTTCACAGAGGCCCTGGTTGCTACCTGGGAAGCACAGTCTCCCCAACCCAGCCCTAACTTGAGTCTTCTTAACCCTAATTTTCTTGTGCAAGTGAAACATCCCCCCGTCCATACGGTTTAGAAAAAGTCAGTAGGCAAGCGAACCCGATTGCCAACTCAATCTGTTCCAACAAGCTAGCCTTCACAGAGGCCCTGGTTCCTGCCTGGGAAGCACAGTCTCCACAACCCAGCCCTCACTTGGGTATTAATCCTAATTTTCCTGTGCAACTGAAACATCCCCTCGTCCATACAGCGTACAAAAAGACAGTAGGCAAGCAATCCTGATGGCCCACTCAGTCTGTTTCACCAGGCTCGGCTTCATCGAGTCCGTAGTTCCTGCCTGGGAAGCCCAGCCTCCATAACCCTAACGCTAATTTGGGTGTTAATGCTAATGTTCTTCTGCAATGGAAACATCCCCCCATGGATAAGGTGTACTAAAACGGAGTAGGGAAGCCATCCTGGTGGCCCACTCAAGTCTGTTTCACCAAGCTAGGCTTCACAGAAGGTCTGGTTCCCTCCAGGGAAGCCTAGACTCCCCAACCTTACCCCTAACTAGAGTCTTGGCCCTAATTTTCTTGTCAACTGAAACATTCCCCCGTCCAAACGGTGTACAAAAAGAAAGTAGGCAAGCTATCCCGATGGCCCACTCAGTCTGTTTCACCAAGCTAGGCTGCACCGAAGCCCAGGATCACGCTTGGGATTCGCAGTCTCCCCAACCCTAACCGTAACTTGAGTTTTAACACAAATTTTCTTGTGCAACTGAAACGATACCCCGTCCTTACAGTGCACAGAAAGCCAGTAGGCAAGCTATCCCGATGGCCCACTCAGTCTGTTTCACCAAGCTAGGCTACACCGATGCCCAGGATCCCACCTGGGAAGCCCAGTCTCCCCAACCCTAACCCTAACTTGAGTCTTAACCCTAATCTTCTTGTGCAAGTGAAACATCCCCCCGTCCATACGGTTTAGAAAAAGTCAGTAGGCAAGCGAACCCGATTGCCAACTCAATCTGTTCCAACAAGCTAGCCTTCACAGAGGCCCTGGTTCCTGCCTGGGAAGCACAGTCTCCACAACCCAGCCCTCACTTGGGTATTAATCCTAATTTTCCTGTGCAACTGAAACATCCCCTCGTCCATACAGCGTACAAAAAGACAGTAGGCAAGCAATCCTGATGCCCACTCAGTCTGTTTCACCAGGCTCGGCTTCATCGAGGCCGTAGTTCCTTCCTGGGAAGCCCAGCCTCCATAACCCTAACCCTAATTTGGGTGTTAATGCTAATGTTCTTCTGCAATGGAAACATCCCCCCATGGATAAGGTGTACTAAAACGGAGTAGGGAAGCCATCCTGGTGGCCCACTCAAGTCTGTTTCACCAAGCTAGGCTTCACAGAAGGTCTGGTTCCCTCCAGGGAAGCCTAGACTCCCCAACCTTACCCCTAACTAGAGTCTTGGCCCTAATTTTCTTGTCAACTGAAACATTCCCCCGTCCAAACGGTGTACAAAAAGAAAGTAGGCAAGCTATCCCGATGGCCCACTCAGTCTGTTTCACCAAGCTAGGCTGCACCGAAGCCCAGGATCACGCTTGGGATCCGCAGTCTCCCCAACCCTAACCGTAAATTGAGTTTTAACACCAACTTTCTTGTGCAACTGAAACGATACCCCGTCCTTACAGTGCACAGAAAGCCAGTAGGCAAGCTATCCCGATGGCCCACTCAGTCTGTTTCACCAAGCTAGGCTACACCGACGCCCAGGATCCCACCTGGGAAGCCCAGTCTCCCCAACCCTAACCCTAACTTGAGTCTTAACCCTAATTTTCTTGTGCAAGTGAAACATCCCTCCGTCCATACGGTTTAGAAAAAGTCAGTAGGCAAGCGAACCCGATTGCCAACTCAATCTGTTCCACTAAGCTAGCCTTCACAAAGGCCCTGGTTGCTGCCTGGGAAGCACAGTCTCCCCAACCCAGCCCTAACTTGGGTATTAATCCTAATTTTCCTGTGCAACTGAAACATCCCCTCGTCCATGCACCGTACAAAAAGACAGTAGGCAAGCCATCCCGATTGCCAACTCAATGTGTTCCACCAAGCTAGCCTTCACAGAGGCCCTGGTTGCTACCTGGGAAGCACAGTCTCCCCAACCCAGCCCTAACTTGAGTCTTCTTAACCCTAATTTTCTTGTGCAAGTGAAACATCCCTCCGTCCATACGGTTTAGAAAAAGTCAGTAGGCAAGCCATCCCGATTGCCAACTCAATCTGTTCCACCAAGCTATCCTTCACAGAGGCCCTGCTTCCTGCCTGGGAAGCCCGGTCTCACCAACCCTAACCCTAACTTGAGTCTTCTTAACCCTAATTTTCTTGTGCAAGTGAAACATCCCCCTGTCCATACGGTTTAGAAAAAGTCAGTAGGAAAGCCATCCCGATTGCCAACTCAATCTGTTCCACCAAGCTAGCCTTCACAGAGGACCTGGTTGCTGCCTGGGAAGCACAATCTCCCCAACCCAGCCCTACCTTGGGTATTAATCCTAATTTTCCTGTGCAACTGAAACATCCCCTCATCCATACAGCGTAAAAAAAAGACAGTAGGCAAGCAATCCTGATGGCCCACTCAGTCTGTTTCACCAGGCTCGGCTTCATCGAGGCCGTAGTTCCTGCCTGGGAAGCCCAGCCTCCATAACCCTAACCCTAATTTGGGTTTTAATGCTAATGTTCTTCTGCAATGGAAACATACCCCCATGGATACGGTGTATTAAAACGGAGTAGGGAAGCCATCCTGGTGGCCCACTCAAGTCTGTTTCACCAAGCTAGTCTTCACAGAGGGTCTGGTTCCCTCCAGGAAAGCCTAGCCTCCCCAAACTTACCCCTAACTAGAGTCTTGGCCCTAATTTTCTTGTGCAACTGAAACATTCCCCCGTCCAAACGGTGTACAAAAAGAAAGTAGGCAAGCTATCCCGATGGCCCACTCAGTCTGTTTCACCAAGCTAGGCTGCACCGAAGCCCAGGATCACGCTTGGGATCCGCAGTCTCCCCAACCCTAACCCTAACTTGAGTTTTTACACAAATTTTCTTGTGCAACTGAAACGATACCGCGTCCTCACAGTGCACAGAAAGCCAGTAGGAAAGCTATCCCGATGGCCCACTCAGTCTGTTTCACCAAGCTAGGCTACACCGAAGCCCAGGATCCCGCCTGGGAAGCCCAGCCTCCATAACCCTAACCCTAATTTGGGTCTTAATGCTAATGTACTTCTGCAACGGGAACATCCCCCCATGGACACGATGTAATAAAACGGAGTAGGGAAGCCATCCTGGTGGCCAACACAAGTCTGTTTCACCAAGCTAGGCTTCACAGAGGGTCTGGTTCCCTCCAGGGAAGCCTAGCCTCCCCAACCTTAACCCTAACTAGAGTCTTGTCCCTAATTTTCTTGTGCAACTGAAACATTCCCCCGTCCAAACGGTGTACAAAAAGAAAGTAGGCAAGCTATCCCGATGGCCCACTCAGTCTTTTTCACCAAGCTAGGCTGCACCGAAGCCCAGGATCACGCTTGGGATCCGCAGTCTCCCCAACCCTAACCGTAAATTGAGTTTTAACACAAACTTTCTTGTGCAACTGAAACGATACCCCGTCCTTACAGTGCACAGAAAGCCAGTAGGCAAGCTATCCCGATGGCCCACTCAGTCTGTTTCACCAAGCTAGGCTACACCGACGCCCAGGATCCCACCTGGGAAGCCCAGTCTCCCCAACCCTAACCCTAACTTGAGTCTTAACCCTAATTTTCTTGTGCAAGTGAAACATCCCTCCGTCCATACGGTTTAGAAAAAGTCAGTAGGCAAGCGAACCCGATTGCCAACTCAATCTGTTCCACTAAGCTAGCCTTCACAAAGGCCCTGGTTGCTGCCTGGGAAGCACAGTCTCCCCAACCCAGCCCTAACTTGGGTATTAATCCTAATTTTCCTGTGCAACTGAAACATCCCCTCGTCCATGCACCGTACAAAAAGACAGTAGGCAAGCCATCCCGATTGCCAACTCAATGTGTTCCACCAAGCTAGCCTTCACAGAGGCCCTGGTTGCTACCTGGGAAGCACAGTCTCCCCAACCCAGCCCTAACTTGAGTCTTCTTAACCCTAATTTTCTTGTGCAAGTGAAACATCCCTCCGTCCATACGGTTTAGAAAAAGTCAGTAGGCAAGCCATCCCAATTGCCAACTCAATCTGTTCCACCAAGCTATCCTTCACAGAGGCCCTGCTTCCTGCCTGGGAAGCCCGGTCTCACCAACCCTAACCCTAACTTGAGTCTTCTTAACCCTAATTTTCTTGTGCAAGTGAAACATCCCCCTGTCCATACGGTTTAGAAAAAGTCAGTAGGAAAGCCATCCCGATTGCCAACTCAATCTGTTCCACCAAGCTAGCCTTCACAGAGGACCTGGTTGCTGCCTGGGAAGCACAGTCTCCCCAACCCAGCCCTACCTTGGGTATTAATCCTAATTTTCCTGTGCAACTGAAACATCCCCTCATCCATACAGCGTACAAAAAGACAGTAGGCAAGCAATCCTGATGGCCCACTCAGTCTGTTTCACCAGGCTCGGCTTCATCGAGGCCGTAGTTCCTGCCTGGGAAGCCCAGCCTCCATAACCCTAACCCTAATTTGGGTCTTAAGGCTAATGTACTTCTGCAACGGGAACATCCCCCCATGGACACGATGTAATAAAACGGAGTAGGGAAGCCATCCTGGTGGCCAACACAAGTCTGTTTCACCAAGCTAGGCTTCACAGAGGGTCTGGTTCCCTCCAGGGAAGCCTAGCCTCCCCAACCTTAACCCTAACTAGAGTCTTGTCCCTAATTTTCTTGTGCAACTGAAACATTCCCCCGTCCAAACGGTGTACAAAAAGAAAGTAGGCAAGCTATCCCGATGGCCCACTCAGTCTTTTTCACCAAGCTAGGCTGCACCGAAGCCCAGGATCACGCTTGGGATCCGCAGTCTCCCCAACCCTAACCCTAACTTGAGTTTTAACACAAATTTTCTTGTGCAACTGAAACAATACCCCGTCCTTACAGTGCACAGAAAGCCAGTAGGAAAGCTATCCCGATGGCCCACTCAGTCTGTTTCACCAAGCTAGGCTGCACCGAAGCCCAGGATCCCGCCTGGGAAGCCCAGTCTCCCCAACCCTAACCCTAACTTGAGTCTTAACCCTAATTTTCTTGTGTAAGTGAAACACCCTCCCGTCCTTACGGTTTAGAAAAAGGCAGTAGGCAAGCCATCCCGATTGCCAACTCAATCTGTTCCACCAAGCTAGCCTTCACAGAGGCCCTGCTTCCTGCCTGGGAAGCCCGGTCTCACCAACCCTAACCCTAACTTGAGTCTTTTTAACCCTAATTTTCTTGTGCTAGTGAAACCTCCCCCCGTCCATACGGTTTAGAAAAAGTCAGTAGGCAAGCGAACCCGATTGCCAACTCAATCTGTTCCACCAAACTAGCCTTCACAGAGGCCCTGGTTCCTGCCTGGGAAGCACAGTCTCCCCAACCCAGCCCTCACTTGGGTATTACTCCTAATTTTCCTGTGCAACTGAAACATCCCCTCGTCCATACAGCGTACAAAAAGACAGTAGGCAAGCAATCCTGATGGCCCACTCAGTCTGTTTCACCAGGCTCGGCTTCATCGAGGCCGTAGTTCCTGCCTGGGCAGCCCCGCCTCCATAACCCTAACCCTAATTTGGGTTTTAATGCTAATGTTCTTCTGCAATGGAAACATCCCCCTATGGATACGGTGTATTAAAACGGAGTAGGGAAGCCATCCTGGTGGCCCACTCAAGTCTGTTTCACCAAGCTAGGCTTCACAGAGTGTCTGGTTCCCTCCAGGAAGGCCTAGCCTCCCCAACCTTACCCCTAACTAGAGTCTTGGCCCTAATTTTCTTATGCAACTGAAACATTCCCCCGTCCAAACGGTGTACAAAAGGAAAGTAGGCAAGCTATCCCGATGGCCCACTCAGTCTTTTTCACCAAGCTGGGCTTCACCGAAGCCCAGGATCACGTTTGGGATCCGCAGTCTCCCCAACCCTAACCCTAACTTGAGTTTTTACACAAATTTTCTTGTGCAACTGAAACGATACCGCGTCCTCACAGTGCACAGAAAGCCAGTAGGAAAGCTATCCCGATGGCCCACTCAGTCTGTTTCACCAAGCTAGGCTACACCGAAGCCCAGGATCCCGCCTGGGAAGCCCAGCCTCCATAACCCTAACCCTAATTTGGGTCTTAATGCTAATGTACTTCTGCAACGGGAACATCCCCCCATGGACACGATGTACTAAAACGGAGTAGGGAAGCCATCCTGGTGGCCCACTCAAGTCTGTTTCACCAAGCTAGGCTTCACAAAGGGTCTGGTTCCCTCCAGGGAAGCCTAGCCTCCCCAACCTTAACCCTAACTAGAGTCTTGGCCCTAATTTTCTTGTGCAACTGAAAAATTCCCCCGTCCAAACGGTGTACAAAAGGAAAGTAGGCAAGCTATCCCGATGGCCCACTCAGTCTTTTTCACCAAGCTGGGCTGCACCGAAGCCCAGGATTACGCTTGGGATCCGCAGTCTCCCCAACCCTAACCCTAACTTGAGTTTTTACACAAATTTTCTTGTGCAACTGAAATGATACCCTTTCCTTACAGTGCACAGAAAGCGAGAAGGAAAGCTATCCCGATGGCCCACTCAGTCTGTTTGACCAAGCTAGGCTACACCGAAGGCCAGGATCCCGCCTGGGAAGCCCAGTCTCCCCAACCCTAACCCTAACTTGAGTCTTAACCCTAATTTTCTTGTGTAAGTGAAACATCCTCCCGTCCTTACGGTTTAGAAAAAGGCAGTAGGCAAGCCATCCTGATTGCCAACTCAATCTGTTCCACCAAGCTAGCCTTCACAGAGGCCCTGGTTCCTGCCTGGGAAGCCCGGTCTCACCAACCCTAACCCTAACTTGAGTCTTCTTAACCCTAATTTTCTTGTGCAAGTGAAACATCCCCCCGTCCATACGGTTTAGAAAAAGTCAGTAGGCAAGCGAACCCGATTGCCAACTCAATCTGTTCCACCAAGCTAGCCTTCACAGAGGCCCTGGTTCCTGCCTGGGAAGCACAGTCTCCCCAACCCAGCCCTCACTTGGGTATTAATCCTAATTTTCCTGTGCAACTGAAACATCCCCTCATCCATACAGCGTACAAAAAGACAGTAGGCAAGCAATCCTGATGGCCCACTCAGTCTGTTTCACCAGGCTCGGCTTCATCGAGGCCGTAGTTCCTGCCTGGGAAGCCCAGCCTCCATAACCCTAACCCTAATTTGGGTCTTAATGCTAACGTTCTTCTGCAATGGAAATATCCCCCCATGGATACGGTGTACTAAAACGGAGTAGGGAAGCCATCCTGGTGGCCCACTCAAGTCTGTTTCACCAAGCTCGGCTTCACAGAGGGTCTGGTTCCCTCCAGGGAAGCCTAGCCTCCCCAACCTTTCCCCTAACTAGAGTCTTGGCCCTAATTTTCTTGTGCAACTGAAACATTCCCCCGTCCAAACGGTGTACAAAAAGAAAGTAGGCAAGCTATCCCGATGGCCCACTCAGTCGTTTTCACCAAGCTAGGCTGCACCGAAGCCCAGGATCACGCTTGGGATCCGCAGTCTCCCCAACCCTAACCCTAACTTGAGTTTTAACACAAATTTTCTTGTGCAACTGAAACAATACCCCGTCCTTACAGTGCACAGAAAGCTAGTAGGAAAGCTATCCCGATGGCCCACTCAGTCTGTTTCACCAAGCTAGGCTACACCGAAGCCCAGGATCCCGCCTGGGAAGCCCAGTCTCCCCAACCCTAACCCTAACTTGAGTCTTAACCCTAATTTTCTTGTGTAAGTGAAACATCCTCCCGTCCTTACGGTTTAGAAATAGGCATTAGGCAAGCCATCCCGATGGCCCACTCAGTCTGTTTCACCAAGCTAGCCTACACCGAAGCCCAGGATCCCGCCTGGGAAGCCCAGCCTCCATAACCCTAACCCTAATTTGGGTCTTAATGCTAATGTACTTCTGCAACGGGAACATCCCCCCATGGACACGATGTACTAAAACGGAGTAGGGAAGCCATCCTGGTGGCCCACTCAAGTCTGTTTCACCAAGCTAGGCTTCACAGAGGGTCTGGTTCCCTCCAGGGAAGCCTAGCCTCCCCAACCTTAACCCTAACTAGAGTCTTGGCCCTAATTTTCTTGTGCAACTGAAAAATTCCCCCGTCCAAACGGTGTACAAAAGGAAAGTAGGCAAGCTATCCCGATGGCCCACTCAGTCTTTTTCACCAAGCTAGGCTGCACCGAAGCCCAGGATCACGCTTGGGATCCGCAGTCTCCCCAACCCTAACCCTAACTTGAGTTTTAACACAAATTTTCTTGTGCAACTGAAACAATACCCCGTCCTTACAGTGCACAGAAAGCCAGTAGGAAAGCTATCCCGATGGCCCACTCAGTCTTTTTCACCAAGCTAGGCTGCACCGAAGCCCAGGATCCCGCCTGGGAAGCCCAGTCTCCCCAACCCTAACCCTAACTTGAGTCTTAACCCTAATTTTCTTGTGTAAGTGAAACACCCTCCCGTCCTTACGGTTTAGAAAAAGGCAGTAGGCAAGCCATCCCGATTGCCAACTCAATCTGTTCCACCAAGCTAGCCTTCACAGAGGCCCTGCTTCCTGCCTGGGAAGCCCGGTCTCACCAACCCTAACACTAACTTGAGTCTTTTTAACCCTAATTTTCTTGTGCTAGTGAAACCTCCCCCCGTCCATACGGTTTAGAAAAAGTCAGTAGGCAAGCGAACCCGATTGCCAACTCAATCTGTTCCACCAAACTAGCCTTCACAGAGGCCCTGGTTCCTGCCTGGGAAGCACAGTCTCCCCAACCCAGCCCTCACTTGGGTATTACTCCTAATTTTCCTGTGCAACTGAAACATCCCCTTGTCCATACAGCGTACAAAAAGACAGTAGGCAAGCAATCCTGATGGCCCACTCAGTCTGTTTCACCAGGCTCGGCTTCATCGAGGCCGTAGTTCCTGCCTGGGCAGCCCCGCCTCCATAACCCTAACCCTAATTTGGGTTTTAATGCTAATGTTCTTCTGCAATGGAAACATCCCCCTATGGATACGGTGTATTAAAACGGAGTAGGGAAGCCATCCTGGTGGCCCACTCAAGTCTGTTTCACCAAGCTAGGCTTCACAGAGTGTCTGGTTCCCTCCAGGAAGGCCTAGCCTCCCCAACCTTACCCCTAACTAGAGTCTTGGCCCTAATTTTCTTATGCAACTGAAACATTCCCCCGTCCAAACGGTGTACAAAAGGAAAGTAGGCAAGCTATCCCGATGGCCCACTCAGTCTTTTTCACCAAGCTGGGCTTCACCGAAGCCCAGGATCACGTTTGGGATCCGCAGTCTCCCCAACCCTAACCCTAACTTGAGTTTTTACACAAATTTTCTTGTGCAACTGAAACGATACCGCGTCCTCACAGTGCACAGAAAGCCAGTAGGAAAGCTATCCCGATGGCCCACTCAGTCTGTTTCACCAAGCTAGGCTACACCGAAGCCCAGGATCCCGCCTGGGAAGCCCAGCCTCCATAACCCTAACCCTAATTTGGGTCTTAATGCTAATGTACTTCTGCAACGGGAACATCCCCCCATGGACACGATGTACTAAAACGGAGTAGGGAAGCCATCCTGGTGGCCCACTCAAGTCTGTTTCACCAAGCTAGGCTTCACAAAGGGTCTGGTTCCCTCCAGGGAAGCCTAGCCTCCCCAACCTTAACCCTAACTAGAGTCTTGGCCCTAATTTTCTTGTGCAACTGAAAAATTCCCCCGTCCAAACGGTGTACAAAAGGAAAGTAGGCAAGCTATCCCGATGGCCCACTCAGTCTTTTTCACCAAGCTGGGCTGCACCGAAGCCCAGGATTACGCTTGGGATCCGCAGTCTCCCCAACCCTAACCCTAACTTGAGTTTTTACACAAATTTTCTTGTGCAACTGAAATGATACCCTTTCCTTACAGTGCACAGAAAGCGAGAAGGAAAGCTATCCCGATGGCCCACTCAGTCTGTTTGACCAAGCTAGGCTACACCGAAGGCCAGGATCCCGCCTGGGAAGCCCAGTCTCCCCAACCCTAACCCTAACTTGAGTCTTAACCCTAATTTTCTTGTGTAAGTGAAACATCCTCCCGTCCTTACGGTTTAGAAAAAGGCAGTAGGCAAGCCATCCTGATTGCCAACTCAATCTGTTCCACCAAGCTAGCCTTCACAGAGGCCCTGGTTCCTGCCTGGGAAGCCCGGTCTCACCAACCCTAACCCTAACTTGAGTCTTCTTAACCCTAATTTTCTTGTGCAAGTGAAACATCCCCCCGTCCATACGGTTTAGAAAAAGTCAGTAGGCAAGCGAACCCGATTGCCAACTCAATCTGTTCCACCAAGCTAGCCTTCACAGAGGCCCTGGTTCCTGCCTGGGAAGCACAGTCTCCCCAACCCAGCCCTCACTTGGGTATTAATCCTAATTTTCCTGTGCAACTGAAACATCCCCTCATCCATACAGCGTACAAAAAGACAGTAGGCAAGCAATCCTGATGGCCCACTCAGTCTGTTTCACCAGGCTCGGCTTCATCGAGGCCGTAGTTCCTGCCTGGGAAGCCCAGCCTCCATAACCCTAACCCTAATTTGGGTCTTAATGCTAACGTTCTTCTGCAATGGAAATATCCCCCCATGGATACGGTGTACTAAAACGGAGTAGGGAAGCCATCCTGGTGGCCCACTCAAGTCTGTTTCACCAAGCTAGGCTTCACAGAGGGTCTGGTTCCCTCCAGGGAAGCCTAGCCTCCCCAACCTTTCCCCTAACTAGAGTCTTGGCCCTAATTTTCTTGTGCAACTGAAACATTCCCCCGTCCAAACGGTGTACAAAAAGAAAGTAGGCAAGCTATCCCGATGGCCCACTCAGTCGTTTTCACCAAGCTAGGCTGCACCGAAGCCCAGGATCACGCTTGGGATCCGCAGTCTCCCCAACCCTAACCCTAACTTGAGTTTTAACACAAATTTTCTTGTGCAACTGAAACAATACCCCGTCCTTACAGTGCACAGAAAGCTAGTAGGAAAGCTATCCCGATGGCCCACTCAGTCTGTTTCACCAAGCTAGGCTACACCGAAGCCCAGGATCCCGCCTGGGAAGCCCAGTCTCCCCAACCCTAACCCTAACTTGAGTCTTAACCCTAATTTTCTTGTGTAAGTGAAACATCCTCCCGTCCTTACGGTTTAGAAATAGGCATTAGGCAAGCCATCCCGATGGCCCACTCAGTCTGTTTCACCAAGCTAGCCTACACCGAAGCCCAGGATCCCGCCTGGGAAGCCCAGCCTCCATAACCCTAACCCTAATTTGGGTTTTAATGCTAATGTACTTCTGCAACGGGAACATCCCCCCATGGACACGATGTACTAAAACGGAGTAGGGAAGCCATCCTGGTGGCCCACTCAAGTCTGTTTCACCAAGCTAGGCTTCACAGAGGGTCTGGTTCCCTCCAGGGAAGCCTAGCCTCCCCAACCTTAACCCTAACTAGAGTCTTGGCCCTAATTTTCTTGTGCAACTGAAAAATTCCCCCGTCCAAACGGTGTACAAAAGGAAAGTAGGCAAGCTATCCCGATGGCCCACTCAGTCTTTTTCACCAAGCTGGGCTGCACCGAAGCCCAGGATTACGCTTGGGATCCGCAGTCTCCCCAACCCTAACCCTTACTTGAGTTTGAACACAAATTTTCTTGTGCAACTGAAACGATACCCCGTCCTTACAGTGCACAGAAAGCCAGTAGGCAAGCTATCCCGATGGCCCACTCAGTCTGTTTCACCAAGCTAGGCTGCACCGAAGCCCAGGATCACGCTTGGGATTCGCAGTCTCCCCAACCCTAACCGTAACTTGAGTTTTAACACAAATTTTCTTGTGCAACTGAAACGATACCCCGTCCTTACAGTGCACAGAAAGCCAGTAGGCAAGCTATCCCGATGGCCCACTCAGTCTGTTTCACCAAGCTAGGCTACACCGATGCCCAGGATCCCACCTGGGAAGCCCAGTCTCCCCAACCCTAACCCTAACTTGAGTCTTAACCCTAATCTTCTTGTGCAAGTGAAACATCCCCCCGTCCATACGGTTTAGAAAAAGTCAGTAGGCAAGCGAACCCGATTGCCAACTCAATCTGTTCCAACAAGCTAGCCTTCACAGAGGCCCTGGTTCCTGCCTGGGAAGCACAGTCTCCACAACCCAGCCCTCACTTGGGTATTAATCCTAATTTTCCTGTGCAACTGAAACATCCCCTCGTCCATACAGCGTACAAAAAGACAGTAGGCAAGCAATCCTGATGCCCACTCAGTCTGTTTCACCAGGCTCGGCTTCATCGAGGCCGTAGTTCCTTCCTGGGAAGCCCAGCCTCCATAACCCTAACCCTAATTTGGGTGTTAATGCTAATGTTCTTCTGCAATGGAAACATCCCCCCATGGATAAGGTGTACTAAAACGGAGTAGGCAAGCAATCCTGATGGCCCACTCAGTCTGTTTCACCAGGCTCGGCTTCATCGAGGCCGTAGTTCCTGCCTGGGCAGCCCCGCCTCCATAACCCTAACCCTAATTTGGGTTTTAATGCTAATGTTCTTCTGCAATGGAAACATCCCCCTATGGATACGGTGTATTAAAACGGAGTAGGGAAGCCATCCTGGTGGCCCACTCAAGTCTGTTTCACCAAGCTAGGCTTCACAGAGTGTCTGGTTCCCTCCAGGAAGGCCTAGCCTCCCCAACCTTACCCCTAACTAGAGTCTTGGCCCTAATTTTCTTATGCAACTGAAACATTCCCCCGTCCAAACGGTGTACAAAAGGAAAGTAGGCAAGCTATCCCGATGGCCCACTCAGTCTTTTTCACCAAGCTGGGCTTCACCGAAGCCCAGGATCACGTTTGGGATCCGCAGTCTCCCCAACCCTAACCCTAACTTGAGTTTTTACACAAATTTTCTTGTGCAACTGAAACGATACCGCGTCCTCACAGTGCACAGAAAGCCAGTAGGAAAGCTATCCCGATGGCCCACTCAGTCTGTTTCACCAAGCTAGGCTACACCGAAGCCCAGGATCCCGCCTGGGAAGCCCAGCCTCCATAACCCTAACCCTAATTTGGGTCTTAATGCTAATGTACTTCTGCAACGGGAACATCCCCCCATGGACACGATGTACTAAAACGGAGTAGGGAAGCCATCCTGGTGGCCCACTCAAGTCTGTTTCACCAAGCTAGGCTTCACAAAGGGTCTGGTTCCCTCCAGGGAAGCCTAGCCTCCCCAACCTTAACCCTAACTAGAGTCTTGGCCCTAATTTTCTTGTGCAACTGAAAAATTCCCCCGTCCAAACGGTGTACAAAAGGAAAGTAGGCAAGCTATCCCGATGGCCCACTCAGTCTTTTTCACCAAGCTGGGCTGCACCGAAGCCCAGGATTACGCTTGGGATCCGCAGTCTCCCCAACCCTAACCCTAACTTGAGTTTTTACACAAATTTTCTTGTGCAACTGAAATGATACCCTTTCCTTACAGTGCACAGAAAGCGAGAAGGAAAGCTATCCCGATGGCCCACTCAGTCTGTTTGACCAAGCTAGGCTACACCGAAGGCCAGGATCCCGCCTGGGAAGCCCAGTCTCCCCAACCCTAACCCTAACTTGAGTCTTAACCCTAATTTTCTTGTGTAAGTGAAACATCCTCCCGTCCTTACGGTTTAGAAAAAGGCAGTAGGCAAGCCATCCTGATTGCCAACTCAATCTGTTCCACCAAGCTAGCCTTCACAGAGGCCCTGGTTCCTGCCTGGGAAGCCCGGTCTCACCAACCCTAACCCTAACTTGAGTCTTCTTAACCCTAATTTTCTTGTGCAAGTGAAACATCCCCCCGTCCATACGGTTTAGAAAAATTCAGTAGGCAAGCGAACCCGATTGCCAACTCAATCTGTTCCACCAAGCTAGCCTTCACAGAGGCCCTGGTTCCTGCCTGGGAAGCACAGTCTCCCCAACCCAGCCCTCACTTGGGTATTAATCCTAATTTTCCTGTGCAACTGAAACATCCCCTCATCCATACAGCGTACAAAAAGACAGTAGGCAAGCAATCCTGATGGCCCACTCAGTCTGTTTCACCAGGCTCGGCTTCATCGAGGCCGTAGTTCCTGCCTGGGAAGCCCAGCCTCCATAACCCTAACCCTAATTTGGGTCTTAATGCTAACGTTCTTCTGCAATGGAAATATCCCCCCATGGATACGGTGTACTAAAACGGAGTAGGGAAGCCATCCTGGTGGCCCACTCAAGTCTGTTTCACCAAGCTCGGCTTCACAGAGGGTCTGGTTCCCTCCAGGGAAGCCTAGCCTCCCCAACCTTTCCCCTAACTAGAGTCTTGGCCCTAATTTTCTTGTGCAACTGAAACATTCCCCCGTCCAAACGGTGTACAAAAAGAAAGTAGGCAAGCTATCCCGATGGCCCACTCAGTCGTTTTCACCAAGCTAGGCTGCACCGAAGCCCAGGATCACGCTTGGGATCCGCAGTCTCCCCAACCCTAACCCTAACTTGAGTTTTAACACAAATTTTCTTGTGCAACTGAAACAATACCCCGTCCTTACAGTGCACAGAAAGCTAGTAGGAAAGCTATCCCGATGGCCCACTCAGTCTGTTTCACCAAGCTAGGCTACACCGAAGCCCAGGATCCCGCCTGGGAAGCCCAGTCTCCCCAACCCTAACCCTAACTTGAGTCTTAACCCTAATTTTCTTGTGTAAGTGAAACATCCTCCCGTCCTTACGGTTTAGAAATAGGCATTAGGCAAGCCATCCCGATGGCCCACTCAGTCTGTTTCACCAAGCTAGCCTACACCGAAGCCCAGGATCCCGCCTGGGAAGCCCAGCCTCCATAACCCTAACCCTAATTTGGGTCTTAATGCTAATGTACTTCTGCAACGGGAACATCCCCCCATGGACACGATGTACTAAAACGGAGTAGGGAAGCCATCCTGGTGGCCCACTCAAGTCTGTTTCACCAAGCTAGGCTTCACAGAGGGTCTGGTTCCCTCCAGGGAAGCCTAGCCTCCCCAACCTTAACCCTAACTAGAGTCTTGGCCCTAATTTTCTTGTGCAACTGAAAAATTCCCCCGTCCAAACGGTGTACAAAAGGAAAGTAGGCAAGCTATCCCGATGGCCCACTCAGTCTTTTTCACCAAGCTAGGCTGCACCGAAGCCCAGGATCACGCTTGGGATCCGCAGTCTCCCCAACCCTAACCCTAACTTGAGTTTTAACACAAATTTTCTTGTGCAACTGAAACAATACCCCGTCCTTACAGTGCACAGAAAGCCAGTAGGAAAGCTATCCCGATGGCCCACTCAGTCTTTTTCACCAAGCTAGGCTGCACCGAAGCCCAGGATCCCGCCTGGGAAGCCCAGTCTCCCCAACCCTAACCCTAACTTGAGTCTTAACCCTAATTTTCTTGTGTAAGTGAAACACCCTCCCGTCCTTACGGTTTAGAAAAAGGCAGTAGGCAAGCCATCCCGATTGCCAACTCAATCTGTTCCACCAAGCTAGCCTTCACAGAGGCCCTGCTTCCTGCCTGGGAAGCCCGGTCTCACCAACCCTAACACTAACTTGAGTCTTTTTAACCCTAATTTTCTTGTGCTAGTGAAACCTCCCCCCGTCCATACGGTTTAGAAAAAGTCAGTAGGCAAGCGAACCCGATTGCCAACTCAATCTGTTCCACCAAACTAGCCTTCACAGAGGCCCTGGTTCCTGCCTGGGAAGCACAGTCTCCCCAACCCAGCCCTCACTTGGGTATTACTCCTAATTTTCCTGTGCAACTGAAACATCCCCTTGTCCATACAGCGTACAAAAAGACAGTAGGCAAGCAATCCTGATGGCCCACTCAGTCTGTTTCACCAGGCTCGGCTTCATCGAGGCCGTAGTTCCTGCCTGGGCAGCCCCGCCTCCATAACCCTAACCCTAATTTGGGTTTTAATGCTAATGTTCTTCTGCAATGGAAACATCCCCCTATGGATACGGTGTATTAAAACGGAGTAGGGAAGCCATCCTGGTGGCCCACTCAAGTCTGTTTCACCAAGCTAGGCTTCACAGAGTGTCTGGTTCCCTCCAGGAAGGCCTAGCCTCCCCAACCTTACCCCTAACTAGAGTCTTGGCCCTAATTTTCTTATGCAACTGAAACATTCCCCCGTTCAAACGGTGTACAAAAGGAAAGTAGGCAAGCTATCCCGATGGCCCACTCAGTCTTTTTCACCAAGCTGGGCTTCACCGAAGCCCAGGATCACGTTTGGGATCCGCAGTCTCCCCAACCCTAACCCTAACTTGAGTTTTTACACAAATTTTCTTGTGCAACTGAAACGATACCGCGTCCTCACAGTGCACAGAAAGCCAGTAGGAAAGCTATCCCGATGGCCCACTCAGTCTGTTTCACCAAGCTAGGCTACACCGAAGCCCAGGATCCCGCCTGGGAAGCCCAGCCTCCATAACCCTAACCCTAATTTGGGTCTTAATGCTAATGTACTTCTGCAACGGGAACATCCCCCCATGGACACGATGTACTAAAACGGAGTAGGGAAGCCATCCTGGTGGCCCACTCAAGTCTGTTTCACCAAGCTAGGCTTCACAAAGGGTCTGGTTCCCTCCAGGGAAGCCTAGCCTCCCCAACCTTAACCCTAACTAGAGTCTTGGCCCTAATTTTCTTGTGCAACTGAAAAATTCCCCCGTCCAAACGGTGTACAAAAGGAAAGTAGGCAAGCTATCCCGATGGCCCACTCAGTCTTTTTCACCAAGCTGGGCTGCACCGAAGCCCAGGATTACGCTTGGGATCCGCAGTCTCCCCAACCCTAACCCTAACTTGAGTTTTTACACAAATTTTCTTGTGCAACTGAAATGATACCCTTTCCTTACAGTGCACAGAAAGCGAGAAGGAAAGCTATCCCGATGGCCCACTCAGTCTGTTTGACCAAGCTAGGCTACACCGAAGGCCAGGATCCCGCCTGGGAAGCCCAGTCTCCCCAACCCTAACCCTAACTTGAGTCTTAACCCTAATTTTCTTGTGTAAGTGAAACATCCTCCCGTCCTTACGGTTTAGAAAAAGGCAGTAGGCAAGCCATCCTGATTGCCAACTCAATCTGTTCCACCAAGCTAGCCTTCACAGAGGCCCTGGTTCCTGCCTGGGAAGCCCGGTCTCACCAACCCTAACCCTAACTTGAGTCTTCTTAACCCTAATTTTCTTGTGCAAGTGAAACATCCCCCCGTCCATACGGTTTAGAAAAATTCAGTAGGCAAGCGAACCCGATTGCCAACTCAATCTGTTCCACCAAGCTAGCCTTCACAGAGGCCCTGGTTCCTGCCTGGGAAGCACAGTCTCCCCAACCCAGCCCTCACTTGGGTATTAATCCTAATTTTCCTGTGCAACTGAAACATCCCCTCATCCATACAGCGTACAAAAAGACAGTAGGCAAGCAATCCTGATGGCCCACTCAGTCTGTTTCACCAGGCTCGGCTTCATCGAGGCCGTAGTTCCTGCCTGGGAAGCCCAGCCTCCATAACCCTAACCCTAATTTGGGTCTTAATGCTAACGTTCTTCTGCAATGGAAATATCCCCCCATGGATACGGTGTACTAAAACGGAGTAGGGAAGCCATCCTGGTGGCCCACTCAAGTCTGTTTCACCAAGCTAGGCTTCACAGAGGGTCTGGTTCCCTCCAGGGAAGCCTAGCCTCCCCAACCTTTCCCCTAACTAGAGTCTTGGCCCTAATTTTCTTGTGCAACTGAAACATTCCCCCGTCCAAACGGTGTACAAAAAGAAAGTAGGCAAGCTATCCCGATGGCCCACTCAGTCGTTTTCACCAAGCTAGGCTGCACCGAAGCCCAGGATCACGCTTGGGATCCGCAGTCTCCCCAACCCTAACCCTAACTTGAGTTTTAACACAAATTTTCTTGTGCAACTGAAACAATACCCCGTCCTTACAGTGCACAGAAAGCTAGTAGGAAAGCTATCCCGATGGCCCACTCAGTCTGTTTCACCAAGCTAGGCTACACCGAAGCCCAGGATCCCGCCTGGGAAGCCCAGTCTCCCCAACCCTAACCCTAACTTGAGTCTTAACCCTAATTTTCTTGTGTAAGTGAAACATCCTCCCGTCCTTACGGTTTAGAAATAGGCATTAGGCAAGCCATCCCGATGGCCCACTCAGTCTGTTTCACCAAGCTAGCCTACACCGAAGCCCAGGATCCCGCCTGGGAAGCCCAGCCTCCATAACCCTAACCCTAATTTGGGTTTTAATGCTAATGTACTTCTGCAACGGGAACATCCCCCCATGGACACGATGTACTAAAACGGAGTAGGGAAGCCATCCTGGTGGCCCACTCAAGTCTGTTTCACCAAGCTAGGCTTCACAGAGGGTCTGGTTCCCTCCAGGGAAGCCTAGCCTCCCCAACCTTAACCCTAACTAGAGTCTTGGCCCTAATTTTCTTGTGCAACTGAAAAATTCCCCCGTCCAAACGGTGTACAAAAGGAAAGTAGGCAAGCTATCCCGATGGCCCACTCAGTCTTTTTCACCAAGCTGGGCTGCACCGAAGCCCAGGATTACGCTTGGGATCCGCAGTCTCCCCAACCCTAACCCTTACTTGAGTTTGAACACAAATTTTCTTGTGCAACTGAAACGATACCCCGTCCTTACAGTGCACAGAAAGCCAGTAGGCAAGCTATCCCGATGGCCCACTCAGTCTGTTTCACCAAGCTAGGCTGCACCGAAGCCCAGGATCACGCTTGGGATTCGCAGTCTCCCCAACCCTAACCGTAACTTGAGTTTTAACACAAATTTTCTTGTGCAACTGAAACGATACCCCGTCCTTACAGTGCACAGAAAGCCAGTAGGCAAGCTATCCCGATGGCCCACTCAGTCTGTTTCACCAAGCTAGGCTACACCGATGCCCAGGATCCCACCTGGGAAGCCCAGTCTCCCCAACCCTAACCCTAACTTGAGTCTTAACCCTAATCTTCTTGTGCAAGTGAAACATCCCCCCGTCCATACGGTTTAGAAAAAGTCAGTAGGCAAGCGAACCCGATTGCCAACTCAATCTGTTCCAACAAGCTAGCCTTCACAGAGGCCCTGGTTCCTGCCTGGGAAGCACAGTCTCCACAACCCAGCCCTCACTTGGGTATTAATCCTAATTTTCCTGTGCAACTGAAACATCCCCTCGTCCATACAGCGTACAAAAAGACAGTAGGCAAGCAATCCTGATGCCCACTCAGTCTGTTTCACCAGGCTCGGCTTCATCGAGGCCGTAGTTCCTTCCTGGGAAGCCCAGCCTCCATAACCCTAACCCTAATTTGGGTGTTAATGCTAATGTTCTTCTGCAATGGAAACATCCCCCCATGGATAAGGTGTACTAAAACGGAGTAGGGAAGCCATCCTGGTGGCCCACTCAAGTCTGTTTCACCAAGCTAGGCTTCACAGAAGGTCTGGTTCCCTCCAGGGAAGCCTAGACTCCCCAACCTTACCCCTAACTAGAGTCTTGGCCCTAATTTTCTTGTCAACTGAAACATTCCCCCGTCCAAACGGTGTACAAAAAGAAAGTAGGCAAGCTATCCCGATGGCCCACTCAGTCTGTTTCACCAAGCTAGGCTGCACCGAAGCCCAGGATCACGCTTGGGATCCGCAGTCTCCCCAACCCTAACCGTAAATTGAGTTTTAACACCAACTTTCTTGTGCAACTGAAACGATACCCCGTCCTTACAGTGCACAGAAAGCCAGTAGGCAAGCTATCCCGATGGCCCACTCAGTCTGTTTCACCAAGCTAGGCTACACCGACGCCCAGGATCCCACCTGGGAAGCCCAGTCTCCCCAACCCTAACCCTAACTTGAGTCTTAACCCTAATTTTCTTGTGCAAGTGAAACATCCCTCCGTCCATACGGTTTAGAAAAAGTCAGTAGGCAAGCGAACCCGATTGCCAACTCAATCTGTTCCACTAAGCTAGCCTTCACAAAGGCCCTGGTTGCTGCCTGGGAAGCACAGTCTCCCCAACCCAGCCCTAACTTGGGTATTAATCCTAATTTTCCTGTGCAACTGAAACATCCCCTCGTCCATGCACCGTACAAAAAGACAGTAGGCAAGCCATCCCGATTGCCAACTCAATGTGTTCCACCAAGCTAGCCTTCACAGAGGCCCTGGTTGCTACCTGGGAAGCACAGTCTCCCCAACCCAGCCCTAACTTGAGTCTTCTTAACCCTAATTTTCTTGTGCAAGTGAAACATCCCTCCGTCCATACGGTTTAGAAAAAGTCAGTAGGCAAGCCATCCCGATTGCCAACTCAATCTGTTCCACCAAGCTATCCTTCACAGAGGCCCTGCTTCCTGCCTGGGAAGCCCGGTCTCACCAACCCTAACCCTAACTTGAGTCTTCTTAACCCTAATTTTCTTGTGCAAGTGAAACATCCCCCTGTCCATACGGTTTAGAAAAAGTCAGTAGGAAAGCCATCCCGATTGCCAACTCAATCTGTTCCACCAAGCTAGCCTTCACAGAGGACCTGGTTGCTGCCTGGGAAGCACAATCTCCCCAACCCAGCCCTACCTTGGGTATTAATCCTAATTTTCCTGTGCAACTGAAACATCCCCTCATCCATACAGCGTACAAAAAGACAGTAGGCAAGCAATCCTGATGGCCCACTCAGTCTGTTTCACCAGGCTCGGCTTCATCGAGGCCGTAGTTCCTGCCTGGGAAGCCCAGCCTCCATAACCCTAACCCTAATTTGGGTTTTAATGCTAATGTTCTTCTGCAATGGAAACATACCCCCATGGATACGGTGTATTAAAACGGAGTAGGGAAGCCATCCTGGTGGCCCACTCAAGTCTGTTTCACCAAGCTAGTCTTCACAGAGGGTCTGGTTCCCTCCAGGAAAGCCTAGCCTCCCCAAACTTACCCCTAACTAGAGTCTTGGCCCTAATTTTCTTGTGCAACTGAAACATTCCCCCGTCCAAACGGTGTACAAAAAGAAAGTAGGCAAGCTATCCCGATGGCCCACTCAGTCTGTTTCACCAAGCTAGGCTGCACCGAAGCCCAGGATCACGCTTGGGATCCGCAGTCTCCCCAACCCTAACCCTAACTTGAGTTTTTACACAAATTTTCTTGTGCAACTGAAACGATACCGCGTCCTCACAGTGCACAGAAAGCCAGTAGGAAAGCTATCCCGATGGCCCACTCAGTCTGTTTCACCAAGCTAGGCTACACCGAAGCCCAGGATCCCGCCTGGGAAGCCCAGCCTCCATAACCCTAACCCTAATTTGGGTCTTAATGCTAATGTACTTCTGCAACGGGAACATCCCCCCATGGACACGATGTAATAAAACGGAGTAGGGAAGCCATCCTGGTGGCCAACACAAGTCTGTTTCACCAAGCTAGGCTTCACAGAGGGTCTGGTTCCCTCCAGGGAAGCCTAGCCTCCCCAACCTTAACCCTAACTAGAGTCTTGTCCCTAATTTTCTTGTGCAACTGAAACATTCCCCCGTCCAAACGGTGTACAAAAAGAAAGTAGGCAAGCTATCCCGATGGCCCACTCAGTCTTTTTCACCAAGCTAGGCTGCACCGAAGCCCAGGATCACGCTTGGGATCCGCAGTCTCCCCAACCCTAACCGTAAATTGAGTTTTAACACAAACTTTCTTGTGCAACTGAAACGATACCCCGTCCTTACAGTGCACAGAAAGCCAGTAGGCAAGCTATCCCGATGGCCCACTCAGTCTGTTTCACCAAGCTAGGCTACACCGACGCCCAGGATCCCACCTGGGAAGCCCAGTCTCCCCAACCCTAACCCTAACTTGAGTCTTAACCCTAATTTTCTTGTGCAAGTGAAACATCCCTCCGTCCATACGGTTTAGAAAAAGTCAGTAGGCAAGCGAACCCGATTGCCAACTCAATCTGTTCCACTAAGCTAGCCTTCACAAAGGCCCTGGTTGCTGCCTGGGAAGCACAGTCTCCCCAACCCAGCCCTAACTTGGGTATTAATCCTAATTTTCCTGTGCAACTGAAACATCCCCTCGTCCATGCACCGTACAAAAAGACAGTAGGCAAGCCATCCCGATTGCCAACTCAATGTGTTCCACCAAGCTAGCCTTCACAGAGGCCCTGGTTGCTACCTGGGAAGCACAGTCTCCCCAACCCAGCCCTAACTTGAGTCTTCTTAACCCTAATTTTCTTGTGCAAGTGAAACATCCCTCCGTCCATACGGTTTAGAAAAAGTCAGTAGGCAAGCCATCCCAATTGCCAACTCAATCTGTTCCACCAAGCTATCCTTCACAGAGGCCCTGCTTCCTGCCTGGGAAGCCCGGTCTCACCAACCCTAACCCTAACTTGAGTCTTCTTAACCCTAATTTTCTTGTGCAAGTGAAACATCCCCCTGTCCATACGGTTTAGAAAAAGTCAGTAGGAAAGCCATCCCGATTGCCAACTCAATCTGTTCCACCAAGCTAGCCTTCACAGAGGACCTGGTTGCTGCCTGGGAAGCACAGTCTCCCCAACCCAGCCCTACCTTGGGTATTAATCCTAATTTTCCTGTGCAACTGAAACATCCCCTCATCCATACAGCGTACAAAAAGACAGTAGGCAAGCAATCCTGATGGCCCACTCAGTCTGTTTCACCAGGCTCGGCTTCATCGAGGCCGTAGTTCCTGCCTGGGAAGCCCAGCCTCCATAACCCTAACCCTAATTTGGGTCTTAAGGCTAATGTACTTCTGCAACGGGAACATCCCCCCATGGACACGATGTAATAAAACGGAGTAGGGAAGCCATCCTGGTGGCCAACACAAGTCTGTTTCACCAAGCTAGGCTTCACAGAGGGTCTGGTTCCCTCCAGGGAAGCCTAGCCTCCCCAACCTTAACCCTAACTAGAGTCTTGTCCCTAATTTTCTTGTGCAACTGAAACATTCCCCCGTCCAAACGGTGTACAAAAAGAAAGTAGGCAAGCTATCCCGATGGCCCACTCAGTCTTTTTCACCAAGCTAGGCTGCACCGAAGCCCAGGATCACGCTTGGGATCCGCAGTCTCCCCAACCCTAACCCTAACTTGAGTTTTAACACAAATTTTCTTGTGCAACTGAAACAATACCCCGTCCTTACAGTGCACAGAAAGCCAGTAGGAAAGCTATCCCGATGGCCCACTCAGTCTGTTTCACCAAGCTAGGCTACACCGAAGCCCAGGATCCCGCCTGGGAAGCCCAGTCTCCCCAACCCTAACCCTAACTTGAGTCTTAACCCTAATTTTCTTGTGTAAGTGAAACACCCTCCCGTCCTTACGGTTTAGAAAAAGGCAGTAGGCAAGCCATCCCGATTGCCAACTCAATCTGTTCCACCAAGCTAGCCTTCACAGAGGCCCTGCTTCCTGCCTGGGAAGCCCGGTCTCACCAACCCTAACCCTAACTTGAGTCTTTTTAACCCTAATTTTCTTGTGCTAGTGAAACCTCCCCCCGTCCATACGGTTTAGAAAAAGTCAGTAGGCAAGCGAACCCGATTGCCAACTCAATCTGTTCCACCAAACTAGCCTTCACAGAGGCCCTGGTTCCTGCCTGGGAAGCACAGTCTCCCCAACCCAGCCCTCACTTGGGTATTACTCCTAATTTTCCTGTGCAACTGAAACATCCCCTTGTCCATACAGCGTACAAAAAGACAGTAGGCAAGCAATCCTGATGGCCCACTCAGTCTGTTTCACCAGGCTCGGCTTCATCGAGGCCGTAGTTCCTGCCTGGGCAGCCCCGCCTCCATAACCCTAACCCTAATTTGGGTTTTAATGCTAATGTTCTTCTGCAATGGAAACATCCCCCTATGGATACGGTGTATTAAAACGGAGTAGGGAAGCCATCCTGGTGGCCCACTCAAGTCTGTTTCACCAAGCTAGGCTTCACAGAGTGTCTGGTTCCCTCCAGGAAGGCCTAGCCTCCCCAACCTTACCCCTAACTAGAGTCTTGGCCCTAATTTTCTTATGCAACTGAAACATTCCCCCGTCCAAACGGTGTACAAAAGGAAAGTAGGCAAGCTATCCCGATGGCCCACTCAGTCTTTTTCACCAAGCTGGGCTTCACCGAAGCCCAGGATCACGTTTGGGATCCGCAGTCTCCCCAACCCTAACCCTAACTTGAGTTTTTACACAAATTTTCTTGTGCAACTGAAACGATACCGCGTCCTCACAGTGCACAGAAAGCCAGTAGGAAAGCTATCCCGATGGCCCACTCAGTCTGTTTCACCAAGCTAGGCTACACCGAAGCCCAGGATCCCGCCTGGGAAGCCCAGCCTCCATAACCCTAACCCTAATTTGGGTCTTAATGCTAATGTACTTCTGCAACGGGAACATCCCCCCATGGACACGATGTACTAAAACGGAGTAGGGAAGCCATCCTGGTGGCCCACTCAAGTCTGTTTCACCAAGCTAGGCTTCACAAAGGGTCTGGTTCCCTCCAGGGAAGCCTAGCCTCCCCAACCTTAACCCTAACTAGAGTCTTGGCCCTAATTTTCTTGTGCAACTGAAAAATTCCCCCGTCCAAACGGTGTACAAAAGGAAAGTAGGCAAGCTATCCCGATGGCCCACTCAGTCTTTTTCACCAAGCTGGGCTGCACCGAAGCCCAGGATTACGCTTGGGATCCGCAGTCTCCCCAACCCTAACCCTAACTTGAGTTTTTACACAAATTTTCTTGTGCAACTGAAATGATACCCTTTCCTTACAGTGCACAGAAAGCCAGAAGGAAAGCTATCCCGATGGCCCACTCAGTCTGTTTGACCAAGCTAGGCTACACCGAAGGCCAGGATCCCGCCTGGGAAGCCCAGTCTCCCCAACCCTAACCCTAACTTGAGTCTTAACCCTAATTTTCTTGTGTAAGTGAAACATCCTCCCGTCCTTACGGTTTAGAAAAAGGCAGTAGGCAAGCCATCCTGATTGCCAACTCAATCTGTTCCACCAAGCTAGCCTTCACAGAGGCCCTGGTTCCTGCCTGGGAAGCCCGGTCTCACCAACCCTAACCCTAACTTGAGTCTTCTTAACCCTAATTTTCTTGTGCAAGTGAAACATCCCCCCGTCCATACGGTTTAGAAAAATTCAGTAGGCAAGCGAACCCGATTGCCAACTCAATCTGTTCCACCAAGCTAGCCTTCACAGAGGCCCTGGTTCCTGCCTGGGAAGCACAGTCTCCCCAACCCAGCCCTCACTTGGGTATTAATCCTAATTTTCCTGTGCAACTGAAACATCCCCTCATCCATACAGCGTACAAAAAGACAGTAGGCAAGCAATCCTGATGGCCCACTCAGTCTGTTTCACCAGGCTCGGCTTCATCGAGGCCGTAGTTCCTGCCTGGGAAGCCCAGCCTCCATAACCCTAACCCTAATTTGGGTCTTAATGCTAACGTTCTTCTGCAATGGAAATATCCCCCCATGGATACGGTGTACTAAAACGGAGTAGGGAAGCCATCCTGGTGGCCCACTCAAGTCTGTTTCACCAAGCTAGGCTTCACAGAGGGTCTGGTTCCCTCCAGGGAAGCCTAGCCTCCCCAACCTTTCCCCTAACTAGAGTCTTGGCCCTAATTTTCTTGTGCAACTGAAACATTCCCCCGTCCAAACGGTGTACAAAAAGAAAGTAGGCAAGCTATCCCGATGGCCCACTCAGTCGTTTTCACCAAGCTAGGCTGCACCGAAGCCCAGGATCACGCTTGGGATCCGCAGTCTCCCCAACCCTAACCCTAACTTGAGTTTTAACACAAATTTTCTTGTGCAACTGAAACAATACCCCGTCCTTACAGTGCACAGAAAGCTAGTAGGAAAGCTATCCCGATGGCCCACTCAGTCTGTTTCACCAAGCTAGGCTACACCGAAGGCCAGGATCCCGCCTGGGAAGCCCAGTCTCCCCAACCCTAACCCTAACTTGAGTCTTAACCCTAATTTTCTTGTGTAAGTGAAACATCCTCCCGTCCTTACGGTTTAGAAATAGGCATTAGGCAAGCCATCCCGATGGCCCACTCAGTCTGTTTCACCAAGCTAGCCTACACCGAAGCCCAGGATCCCGCCTGGGAAGCCCAGCCTCCATAACCCTAACCCTAATTTGGGTCTTAATGCTAATGTACTTCTGCAACGGGAACATCCCCCCATGGACACGATGTACTAAAACGGAGTAGGGAAGCCATCCTGGTGGCCCACTCAAGTCTGTTTCACCAAGCTAGGCTTCACAGAGGGTCTGGTTCCCTCCAGGGAAGCCTAGCCTCCCCAACCTTAACCCTAACTAGAGTCTTGGCCCTAATTTTCTTGTGCAACTGAAAAATTCCCCCGTCCAAACGGTGTACAAAAGGAAAGTAGGCAAGCTATCCCGATGGCCCACTCAGTCTTTTTCACCAAGCTGGGCTGCACCGAAGCCCAGGATTACGCTTGGGATCCGCAGTCTCCCCAACCCTAACCCTAACTTGAGTTTTTACACAAATTTTCTTGTGCAACTGAAATGATACCCTTTCCTTACAGTGCACAGAAAGCCAGAAGGAAAGCTATCCCGATGGCCCACTCAGTCTGTTTCACCAAGCTAGGCTACACCGAAGGCCAGGATCCCGCCTGGGAAGCCCAGTCTCCCCAACCCTAACCCTAACTTGAGTCTTAACCCTAATTTTCTTGTGTAAGTGAAACATCCTCCCGTCCTTACGGTTTAGAAAAAGGCAGTAGGCAAGCCATCCTGATTGCCAACTCAATCTGTTCCACCAAGCTAGCCTTCACAGAGGCCCTGGTTCCTGCCTGGGAAGCACAGTCTCCCCAACCCAGCCCTAACTTGAGTCTTCTTAACCCTAATTTTCTTGTGCAAGTGAAACATCCCTCCGTCCATACGGTTTAGAAAAAGTCAGTAGGCAAGCCATCCCGATTGCCAACTCAATCTGTTCCACCAAGCTATCCTTCACAGAGGCCCTGCTTCCTGCCTGGGAAGCCCGGTCTCACCAACCCTAACCCTAACTTGAGTCTTCTTAACCCTAATTTTCTTGTGCAAGTGAAACATCCCCCTGTCCATACGGTTTAGAAAAAGTCAATAGGAAAGCCATCCCGATTGCCAACTCAATCTGTTCCACCAAGCTAGCCTTCACAGAGGACCTGGTTGCTGCCTGGGAAGCACAGTCTCCCCAACCCAGCCCTACCTTGGGTATTAATCCTAATTTTCCTGTGCAACTGAAACATCCCCTCATCCATACAGCGTACAAAAAGACAGTAGGCAAGCAATCCTGATGGCCCACTCAGTCTGTTTCACCAGGCTCGGCTTCATCGAGGCCGTAGTTCCTGCCTGGGAAGCCCAGCCTCCATAACCCTAACCCTAATTTGGGTTTTAATGCTAATGTTCTTCTGCAATGGAAACATACCCCCATGGATACGGTGTATTAAAACGGAGTAGGGAGGCCATCCTGGTGGCCCACTCAAGTCTGTTTCACCAAGCTAGGCTTCACAGAGGGTCTGGTTCCCTCCAGGAAAGCCTAGCCTCCCCAAACTTACCCCTAACTAGAGTCTTGGCCCTAATTTTCTTGTGCAACTGAAACATTCCCCCGTCCAAACGGTGTACAAAAAGAAAGTAGGCAAGCTATCCCGATGGCCCACTCAGTCTGTTTCACCAAGCTAGGCTGCACCGAAGCCCAGGATCACGCTTGGGATCCGCAGTCTCCCCAACCCTAACCCTAACTTGAGTTTTTACACAAATTTTCTTGTGCAACTGAAACGATACCGCGTCCTCACAGTGCACAGAAAGCCAGTAGGAAAGCTATCCCGATGGCCCACTCAGTCTGTTTCACCAAGCTAGGCTACACCGAAGCCCAGGATCCCGCCTGGGAAGCCCAGCCTCCATAACCCTAACCCTAATTTGGGTCTTAATGCTAATGTACTTCTGCAACGGGAACATCCCCCCATGGACACGATGTAATAAAACGGAGTAGGGAAGCCATCCTGGTGGCCAACACAAGTCTGTTTCACCAAGCTAGGCTTCACAGAGGGTCTGGTTCCCTCCAGGGAAGCCTAGCCTCCCCAACCTTAACCCTAACTAGAGTCTTGTCCCTAATTTTCTTGTGCAACTGAAACATTCCCCCGTCCAAACGGTGTACAAAAAGAAAGTAGGCAAGCTATCCCGATGGCCCACTCAGTCTTTTTCACCAAGCTAGGCTGCACCGAAGCCCAGGATCACGCTTGGGATCCGCAGTCTCCCCAACCCTAACCCTAACTTGAGTTTTAACACAAATTTTCTTGTGCAACTGAAACAATACCCCGTCCTTACAGTGCACAGAAAGCCAGTAGGAAAGCTATCCCGATGGCCCACTCAGTCTTTTTCACCAAGCTAGGCTGCACCGAAGCCCAGGATCCCGCCTGGGAAGCCCAGTCTCCCCAACCCTAACCCTAACTTGAGTCTTAACCCTAATTTTCTTGTGTAAGTGAAACACCCTCCCGTCCTTACGGTTTAGAAAAAGGCAGTAGGCAAGCCATCCCGATTGCCAACTCAATCTGTTCCACCAAGCTAGCCTTCACAGAGGCCCTGCTTCCTGCCTGGGAAGCCCGGTCTCACCAACCCTAACCCTAACTTGAGTCTTTTTAACCCTAATTTTCTTGTGCTAGTGAAACCTCCCCCCGTCCATACGGTTTAGAAAAAGTCAGTAGGCAAGCGAACCGGATTGCCAACTCAATCTGTTCCACCAAACTAGCCTTCACAGAGGCCCTGGTTCCTGCCTGGGAAGCACAGTCTCCCCAACCCAGCCCTCACTTGGGTATTACTCCTAATTTTCCTGTGCAACTGAAACATCCCCTCGTCCATACAGCGTACAAAAAGACAGTAGGCAAGCAATCCTGATGGCCCACTCAGTCTGTTTCACCAGGCTCGGCTTCATCGAGGCCGTAGTTCCTGCCTGGGCAGCCCCGCCTCCATAACCCTAACCCTAATTTGGGTTTTAATGCTAATGTTCTTCTGCAATGGAAACATCCCCCTATGGATACGGTGTATTAAAACGGAGTAGGGAAGCCATCCTGGTGGCCCACTCCAGTCTGTTTCACCAAGCTAGGCTTCACAGAGGGTCTGGTTCCCTCCAGGGAAGCCTAGCCTCCCCAACCTTTCCCCTAACTAGAGTCTTGGCCCTAATTTTCTTGTGCAACTGAAACATTCCCCCGTCCAAACGGTGTACAAAAAGAAAGTAGGCAAGCTATCCCGATGGCCCACTCAGTCGTTTTCACCAAGCTAGGCTGCACCGAAGCCCAGGATCACGCTTGGGATCCGCAGTCTCCCCAACCCTAACCCTAACTTGAGTTTTAACACAAATTTTCTTGTGCAACTGAAACAATACCCCGTCCTTACAGTGCACAGAAAGCTAGTAGGAAAGCTATCCCGATGGCCCACTCAGTCTGTTTCACCAAGCTAGGCTACACCGAAGCCCAGGATCCCGCCTGGGAAGCCCAGTCTCCCCAACCCTAACCCTAACTTGAGTCTTAACCCTAATTTTCTTGTGTAAGTGAAACATCCTCCCGTCCTTACGGTTTAGAAATAGGCATTAGGCAAGCCATCCCGATGGCCCACTCAGTCTGTTTCACCAAGCTAGCCTACACCGAAGCCCAGGATCCCGCCTGGGAAGCCCAGCCTCCATAACCCTAACCCTAATTTGGGTTTTAATGCTAATGTACTTCTGCAACGGGAACATCCCCCCATGGACACGATGTACTAAAACGGAGTAGGGAAGCCATCCTGGTGGCCCACTCAAGTCTGTTTCACCAAGCTAGGCTTCACAGAGGGTCTGGTTCCCTCCAGGGAAGCCTAGCCTCCCCAACCTTAACCCTAACTAGAGTCTTGGCCCTAATTTTCTTGTGCAACTGAAAAATTCCCCCGTCCAAACGGTGTACAAAAGGAAAGTAGGCAAGCTATCCCGATGGCCCACTCAGTCTTTTTCACCAAGCTGGGCTGCACCGAAGCCCAGGATTACGCTTGGGATCCGCAGTCTCCCCAACCCTAACCCTTACTTGAGTTTGAACACAAATTTTCTTGTGCAACTGAAACGATACCCCGTCCTTACAGTGCACAGAAAGCCAGTAGGCAAGCTATCCCGATGGCCCACTCAGTCTGTTTCACCAAGCTAGGCTGCACCGAAGCCCAGGATCACGCTTGGGATTCGCAGTCTCCCCAACCCTAACCGTAACTTGAGTTTTAACACAAATTTTCTTGTGCAACTGAAACGATACCCCGTCCTTACAGTGCACAGAAAGCCAGTAGGCAAGCTATCCCGATGGCCCACTCAGTCTGTTTCACCAAGCTAGGCTACACCGATGCCCAGGATCCCACCTGGGAAGCCCAGTCTCCCCAACCCTAACCCTAACTTGAGTCTTAACCCTAATCTTCTTGTGCAAGTGAAACATCCCCCCGTCCATACGGTTTAGAAAAAGTCAGTAGGCAAGCGAACCCGATTGCCAACTCAATCTGTTCCAACAAGCTAGCCTTCACAGAGGCCCTGGTTCCTGCCTGGGAAGCACAGTCTCCACAACCCAGCCCTCACTTGGGTATTAATCCTAATTTTCCTGTGCAACTGAAACATCCCCTCGTCCATACAGCGTACAAAAAGACAGTAGGCAAGCAATCCTGATGCCCACTCAGTCTGTTTCACCAGGCTCGGCTTCATCGAGGCCGTAGTTCCTTCCTGGGAAGCCCAGCCTCCATAACCCTAACCCTAATTTGGGTGTTAATGCTAATGTTCTTCTGCAATGGAAACATCCCCCCATGGATAAGGTGTACTAAAACGGAGTAGGGAAGCCATCCTGGTGGCCCACTCAAGTCTGTTTCACCAAGCTAGGCTTCACAGAAGGTCTGGTTCCCTCCAGGGAAGCCTAGACTCCCCAACCTTACCCCTAACTAGAGTCTTGGCCCTAATTTTCTTGTCAACTGAAACATTCCCCCGTCCAAACGGTGTACAAAAAGAAAGTAGGCAAGCTATCCCGATGGCCCACTCAGTCTGTTTCACCAAGCTAGGCTGCACCGAAGCCCAGGATCACGCTTGGGATCCGCAGTCTCCCCAACCCTAACCGTAAATTGAGTTTTAACACCAACTTTCTTGTGCAACTGAAACGATACCCCGTCCTTACAGTGCACAGAAAGCCAGTAGGCAAGCTATCCCGATGGCCCACTCAGTCTGTTTCACCAAGCTAGGCTACACCGACGCCCAGGATCCCACCTGGGAAGCCCAGTCTCCCCAACCCTAACCCTAACTTGAGTCTTAACCCTAATTTTCTTGTGCAAGTGAAACATCCCTCCGTCCATACGGTTTAGAAAAAGTCAGTAGGCAAGCGAACCCGATTGCCAACTCAATCTGTTCCACTAAGCTAGCCTTCACAAAGGCCCTGGTTGCTGCCTGGGAAGCACAGTCTCCCCAACCCAGCCCTAACTTGGGTATTAATCCTAATTTTCCTGTGCAACTGAAACATCCCCTCGTCCATGCACCGTACAAAAAGACAGTAGGCAAGCCATCCCGATTGCCAACTCAATGTGTTCCACCAAGCTAGCCTTCACAGAGGCCCTGGTTGCTACCTGGGAAGCACAGTCTCCCCAACCCAGCCCTAACTTGAGTCTTCTTAACCCTAATTTTCTTGTGCAAGTGAAACATCCCTCCGTCCATACGGTTTAGAAAAAGTCAGTAGGCAAGCCATCCCGATTGCCAACTCAATCTGTTCCACCAAGCTATCCTTCACAGAGGCCCTGCTTCCTGCCTGGGAAGCCCGGTCTCACCAACCCTAACCCTAACTTGAGTCTTCTTAACCCTAATTTTCTTGTGCAAGTGAAACATCCCCCTGTCCATACGGTTTAGAAAAAGTCAGTAGGAAAGCCATCCCGATTGCCAACTCAATCTGTTCCACCAAGCTAGCCTTCACAGAGGACCTGGTTGCTGCCTGGGAAGCACAATCTCCCCAACCCAGCCCTACCTTGGGTATTAATCCTAATTTTCCTGTGCAACTGAAACATCCCCTCATCCATACAGCGTACAAAAAGACAGTAGGCAAGCAATCCTGATGGCCCACTCAGTCTGTTTCACCAGGCTCGGCTTCATCGAGGCCGTAGTTCCTGCCTGGGAAGCCCAGCCTCCATAACCCTAACCCTAATTTGGGTTTTAATGCTAATGTTCTTCTGCAATGGAAACATACCCCCATGGATACGGTGTATTAAAACGGAGTAGGGAAGCCATCCTGGTGGCCCACTCAAGTCTGTTTCACCAAGCTAGTCTTCACAGAGGGTCTGGTTCCCTCCAGGAAAGCCTAGCCTCCCCAAACTTACCCCTAACTAGAGTCTTGGCCCTAATTTTCTTGTGCAACTGAAACATTCCCCCGTCCAAACGGTGTACAAAAAGAAAGTAGGCAAGCTATCCCGATGGCCCACTCAGTCTGTTTCACCAAGCTAGGCTGCACCGAAGCCCAGGATCACGCTTGGGATCCGCAGTCTCCCCAACCCTAACCCTAACTTGAGTTTTTACACAAATTTTCTTGTGCAACTGAAACGATACCGCGTCCTCACAGTGCACAGAAAGCCAGTAGGAAAGCTATCCCGATGGCCCACTCAGTCTGTTTCACCAAGCTAGGCTACACCGAAGCCCAGGATCCCGCCTGGGAAGCCCAGCCTCCATAACCCTAACCCTAATTTGGGTCTTAATGCTAATGTACTTCTGCAACGGGAACATCCCCCCATGGACACGATGTAATAAAACGGAGTAGGGAAGCCATCCTGGTGGCCAACACAAGTCTGTTTCACCAAGCTAGGCTTCACAGAGGGTCTGGTTCCCTCCAGGGAAGCCTAGCCTCCCCAACCTTAACCCTAACTAGAGTCTTGTCCCTAATTTTCTTGTGCAACTGAAACATTCCCCCGTCCAAACGGTGTACAAAAAGAAAGTAGGCAAGCTATCCCGATGGCCCACTCAGTCTTTTTCACCAAGCTAGGCTGCACCGAAGCCCAGGATCACGCTTGGGATCCGCAGTCTCCCCAACCCTAACCGTAAATTGAGTTTTAACACAAACTTTCTTGTGCAACTGAAACGATACCCCGTCCTTACAGTGCACAGAAAGCCAGTAGGCAAGCTATCCCGATGGCCCACTCAGTCTGTTTCACCAAGCTAGGCTACACCGACGCCCAGGATCCCACCTGGGAAGCCCAGTCTCCCCAACCCTAACCCTAACTTGAGTCTTAACCCTAATTTTCTTGTGCAAGTGAAACATCCCTCCGTCCATACGGTTTAGAAAAAGTCAGTAGGCAAGCGAACCCGATTGCCAACTCAATCTGTTCCACTAAGCTAGCCTTCACAAAGGCCCTGGTTGCTGCCTGGGAAGCACAGTCTCCCCAACCCAGCCCTAACTTGGGTATTAATCCTAATTTTCCTGTGCAACTGAAACATCCCCTCGTCCATGCACCGTACAAAAAGACAGTAGGCAAGCCATCCCGATTGCCAACTCAATGTGTTCCACCAAGCTAGCCTTCACAGAGGCCCTGGTTGCTACCTGGGAAGCACAGTCTCCCCAACCCAGCCCTAACTTGAGTCTTCTTAACCCTAATTTTCTTGTGCAAGTGAAACATCCCTCCGTCCATACGGTTTAGAAAAAGTCAGTAGGCAAGCCATCCCAATTGCCAACTCAATCTGTTCCACCAAGCTATCCTTCACAGAGGCCCTGCTTCCTGCCTGGGAAGCCCGGTCTCACCAACCCTAACCCTAACTTGAGTCTTCTTAACCCTAATTTTCTTGTGCAAGTGAAACATCCCCCTGTCCATACGGTTTAGAAAAAGTCAGTAGGAAAGCCATCCCGATTGCCAACTCAATCTGTTCCACCAAGCTAGCCTTCACAGAGGACCTGGTTGCTGCCTGGGAAGCACAGTCTCCCCAACCCAGCCCTACCTTGGGTATTAATCCTAATTTTCCTGTGCAACTGAAACATCCCCTCATCCATACAGCGTACAAAAAGACAGTAGGCAAGCAATCCTGATGGCCCACTCAGTCTGTTTCACCAGGCTCGGCTTCATCGAGGCCGTAGTTCCTGCCTGGGAAGCCCAGCCTCCATAACCCTAACCCTAATTTGGGTCTTAAGGCTAATGTACTTCTGCAACGGGAACATCCCCCCATGGACACGATGTAATAAAACGGAGTAGGGAAGCCATCCTGGTGGCCAACACAAGTCTGTTTCACCAAGCTAGGCTTCACAGAGGGTCTGGTTCCCTCCAGGGAAGCCTAGCCTCCCCAACCTTAACCCTAACTAGAGTCTTGTCCCTAATTTTCTTGTGCAACTGAAACATTCCCCCGTCCAAACGGTGTACAAAAAGAAAGTAGGCAAGCTATCCCGATGGCCCACTCAGTCTGTTTCACCAAGCTAGGCTGCACCGAAGCCCAGGATCACGCTTGGGATCCGCAGTCTCCCCAACCCTAACCGTAAATTGAGTTTTAACACCAACTTTCTTGTGCAACTGAAACGATACCCCGTCCTTACAGTGCACAGAAAGCCAGTAGGCAAGCTATCCCGATGGCCCACTCAGTCTGTTTCACCAAGCTAGGCTACACCGACGCCCAGGATCCCACCTGGGAAGCCCAGTCTCCCCAACCCTAACCCTAACTTGAGTCTTAACCCTAATTTTCTTGTGCAAGTGAAACATCCCTCCGTCCATACGGTTTAGAAAAAGTCAGTAGGCAAGCGAACCCGATTGCCAACTCAATCTGTTCCACTAAGCTAGCCTTCACAAAGGCCCTGGTTGCTGCCTGGGAAGCACAGTCTCCCCAACCCAGCCCTAACTTGGGTATTAATCCTAATTTTCCTGTGCAACTGAAACATCCCCTCGTCCATGCACCGTACAAAAAGACAGTAGGCAAGCCATCCCGATTGCCAACTCAATGTGTTCCACCAAGCTAGCCTTCACAGAGGCCCTGGTTGCTACCTGGGAAGCACAGTCTCCCCAACCCAGCCCTAACTTGAGTCTTCTTAACCCTAATTTTCTTGTGCAAGTGAAACATCCCTCCGTCCATACGGTTTAGAAAAAGTCAGTAGGCAAGCCATCCCGATTGCCAACTCAATCTGTTCCACCAAGCTATCCTTCACAGAGGCCCTGCTTCCTGCCTGGGAAGCCCGGTCTCACCAACCCTAACCCTAACTTGAGTCTTCTTAACCCTAATTTTCTTGTACAAGTGAAACATCCCCCTGTCCATACGGTTTAGAAAAAGTCAGTAGGAAAGCCATCCCGATTGCCAACTCAATCTGTTCCACCAAGCTAGCCTTCACAGAGGACCTGGTTGCTGCCTGGGAAGCACAATCTCCCCAACCCAGCCCTACCTTGGGTATTAATCCTAATTTTCCTGTGCAACTGAAACATCCCCTCATCCATACAGCGTACAAAAAGACAGTAGGCAAGCAATCCTGATGGCCCACTCAGTCTGTTTCACCAGGCTCGGCTTCATCGAGGCCGTAGTTCCTGCCTGGGAAGCCCAGCCTCCATAACCCTAACCCTAATTTGGGTTTTAATGCTAATGTTCTTCTGCAATGGAAACATACCCCCATGGATACGGTGTATTAAAACGGAGTAGGGAAGCCATCCTGGTGGCCCACTCAAGTCTGTTTCACCAAGCTAGTCTTCACAGAGGGTCTGGTTCCCTCCAGGAAAGCCTAGCCTCCCCAAACTTACCCCTAACTAGAGTCTTGGCCCTAATTTTCTTGTGCAACTGAAACATTCCCCCGTCCAAACGGTGTACAAAAAGAAAGTAGGCAAGCTATCCCGATGGCCCACTCAGTCTGTTTCACCAAGCTAGGCTGCACCGAAGCCCAGGATCACGCTTGGGATCCGCAGTCTCCCCAACCCTAACCCTAACTTGAGTTTTTACACAAATTTTCTTGTGCAACTGAAACGATACCGCGTCCTCACAGTGCACAGAAAGCCAGTAGGAAAGCTATCCCGATGGCCCACTCAGTCTGTTTCACCAAGCTAGGCTACACCGAAGCCCAGGATCCCGCCTGGGAAGCCCAGCCTCCATAACCCTAACCCTAATTTGGGTCTTAATGCTAATGTACTTCTGCAACGGGAACATCCCCCCATGGACACGATGTAATAAAACGGAGTAGGGAAGCCATCCTGGTGGCCAACACAAGTCTGTTTCACCAAGCTAGGCTTCACAGAGGGTCTGGTTCCCTCCAGGGAAGCCTAGCCTCCCCAACCTTAACCCTAACTAGAGTCTTGTCCCTAATTTTCTTGTGCAACTGAAACATTCCCCCGTCCAAACGGTGTACAAAAAGAAAGTAGGCAAGCTATCCCGATGGCCCACTCAGTCTTTTTCACCAAGCTAGGCTGCACCGAAGCCCAGGATCACGCTTGGGATCCGCAGTCTCCCCAACCCTAACCGTAAATTGAGTTTTAACACAAACTTTCTTGTGCAACTGAAACGATACCCCGTCCTTACAGTGCACAGAAAGCCAGTAGGCAAGCTATCCCGATGGCCCACTCAGTCTGTTTCACCAAGCTAGGCTACACCGACGCCCAGGATCCCACCTGGGAAGCCCAGTCTCCCCAACCCTAACCCTAACTTGAGTCTTAACCCTAATTTTCTTGTGCAAGTGAAACATCCCTCCGTCCATACGGTTTAGAAAAAGTCAGTAGGCAAGCGAACCCGATTGCCAACTCAATCTGTTCCACTAAGCTAGCCTTCACAAAGGCCCTGGTTGCTGCCTGGGAAGCACAGTCTCCCCAACCCAGCCCTAACTTGGGTATTAATCCTAATTTTCCTGTGCAACTGAAACATCCCCTCGTCCATGCACCGTACAAAAAGACAGTAGGCAAGCCATCCCGATTGCCAACTCAATGTGTTCCACCAAGCTAGCCTTCACAGAGGCCCTGGTTGCTACCTGGGAAGCACAGTCTCCCCAACCCAGCCCTAACTTGAGTCTTCTTAACCCTAATTTTCTTGTGCAAGTGAAACATCCCTCCGTCCATACGGTTTAGAAAAAGTCAGTAGGCAAGCCATCCCAATTGCCAACTCAATCTGTTCCACCAAGCTATCCTTCACAGAGGCCCTGCTTCCTGCCTGGGAAGCCCGGTCTCACCAACCCTAACCCTAACTTGAGTCTTCTTAACCCTAATTTTCTTGTGCAAGTGAAACATCCCCCTGTCCATACGGTTTAGAAAAAGTCAGTAGGAAAGCCATCCCGATTGCCAACTCAATCTGTTCCACCAAGCTAGCCTTCACAGAGGACCTGGTTGCTGCCTGGGAAGCACAGTCTCCCCAACCCAGCCCTACCTTGGGTATTAATCCTAATTTTCCTGTGCAACTGAAACATCCCCTCATCCATACAGCGTACAAAAAGACAGTAGGCAAGCAATCCTGATGGCCCACTCAGTCTGTTTCACCAGGCTCGGCTTCATCGAGGCCGTAGTTCCTGCCTGGGAAGCCCAGCCTCCATAACCCTAACCCTAATTTGGGTCTTAAGGCTAATGTACTTCTGCAACGGGAACATCCCCCCATGGACACGATGTAATAAAACGGAGTAGGGAAGCCATCCTGGTGGCCAACACAAGTCTGTTTCACCAAGCTAGGCTTCACAGAGGGTCTGGTTCCCTCCAGGGAAGCCTAGCCTCCCCAACCTTAACCCTAACTAGAGTCTTGTCCCTAATTTTCTTGTGCAACTGAAACATTCCCCCGTCCAAACGGTGTACAAAAAGAAAGTAGGCAAGCTAACCCGATGGCCCACTCAGTCTTTTTCACCAAGCTAGGCTGCACCGAAGCCCAGGATCACGCTTGGGATCCGCAGTCTCCCCAACCCTAACCCTAACTTGAGTTTTAACACAAATTTTCTTGTGCAACTGAAACAATACCCCGTCCTTACAGTGCACAGAAAGCCAGTAGGAAAGCTATCCCGATGGCCCACTCAGTCTGTTTCACCAAGCTAGGCTACACCGAAGCCCAGGATCCCGCCTGGGAAGCCCAGTCTCCCCAACCCTAACCCTAACTTGAGTCTTAACCCTAATTTTCTTGTGTAAGTGAAACACCCTCCCGTCCTTACGGTTTAGAAAAAGGCAGTAGGCAAGCCATCCCGATTGCCAACTCAATCTGTTCCACCAAGCTAGCCTTCACAGAGGCCCTGCTTCCTGCCTGGGAAGCCCGGTCTCACCAACCCTAACCCTAACTTGAGTCTTTTTAACCCTAATTTTCTTGTGCTAGTGAAACCTCCCCCCGTCCATACGGTTTAGAAAAAGTCAGTAGGCAAGCGAACCCGATTGCCAACTCAATCTGTTCCACCAAACTAGCCTTCACAGAGGCCCTGGTTCCTGCCTGGGAAGCACAGTCTCCCCAACCCAGCCCTCACTTGGGTATTACTCCTAATTTTCCTGTGCAACTGAAACATCCCCTTGTCCATACAGCGTACAAAAAGACAGTAGGCAAGCAATCCTGATGGCCCACTCAGTCTGTTTCACCAGGCTCGGCTTCATCGAGGCCGTAGTTCCTGCCTGGGCAGCCCCGCCTCCATAACCCTAACCCTAATTTGGGTTTTAATGCTAATGTTCTTCTGCAATGGAAACATCCCCCTATGGATACGGTGTATTAAAACGGAGTAGGGAAGCCATCCTGGTGGCCCACTCAAGTCTGTTTCACCAAGCTAGGCTTCACAGAGTGTCTGGTTCCCTCCAGGAAGGCCTAGCCTCCCCAACCTTACCCCTAACTAGAGTCTTGGCCCTAATTTTCTTATGCAACTGAAACATTCCCCCGTCCAAACGGTGTACAAAAGGAAAGTAGGCAAGCTATCCCGATGGCCCACTCAGTCTTTTTCACCAAGCTGGGCTTCACCGAAGCCCAGGATCACGTTTGGGATCCGCAGTCTCCCCAACCCTAACCCTAACTTGAGTTTTTACACAAATTTTCTTGTGCAACTGAAACGATACCGCGTCCTCACAGTGCACAGAAAGCCAGTAGGAAAGCTATCCCGATGGCCCACTCAGTCTGTTTCACCAAGCTAGGCTACACCGAAGCCCAGGATCCCGCCTGGGAAGCCCAGCCTCCATAACCCTAACCCTAATTTGGGTCTTAATGCTAATGTACTTCTGCAACGGGAACATCCCCCCATGGACACGATGTACTAAAACGGAGTAGGGAAGCCATCCTGGTGGCCCACTCAAGTCTGTTTCACCAAGCTAGGCTTCACAAAGGGTCTGGTTCCCTCCAGGGAAGCCTAGCCTCCCCAACCTTAACCCTAACTAGAGTCTTGGCCCTAATTTTCTTGTGCAACTGAAAAATTCCCCCGTCCAAACGGTGTACAAAAGGAAAGTAGGCAAGCTATCCCGATGGCCCACTCAGTCTTTTTCACCAAGCTGGGCTGCACCGAAGCCCAGGATTACGCTTGGGATCCGCAGTCTCCCCAACCCTAACCCTAACTTGAGTTTTTACACAAATTTTCTTGTGCAACTGAAATGATACCCTTTCCTTACAGTGCACAGAAAGCCAGAAGGAAAGCTATCCCGATGGCCCACTCAGTCTGTTTGACCAAGCTAGGCTACACCGAAGGCCAGGATCCCGCCTGGGAAGCCCAGTCTCCCCAACCCTAACCCTAACTTGAGTCTTAACCCTAATTTTCTTGTGTAAGTGAAACATCCTCCCGTCCTTACGGTTTAGAAAAAGGCAGTAGGCAAGCCATCCTGATTGCCAACTCAATCTGTTCCACCAAGCTAGCCTTCACAGAGGCCCTGGTTCCTGCCTGGGAAGCCCGGTCTCACCAACCCTAACCCTAACTTGAGTCTTCTTAACCCTAATTTTCTTGTGCAAGTGAAACATCCCCCCGTCCATACGGTTTAGAAAAATTCAGTAGGCAAGCGAACCCGATTGCCAACTCAATCTGTTCCACCAAGCTAGCCTTCACAGAGGCCCTGGTTCCTGCCTGGGAAGCACAGTCTCCCCAACCCAGCCCTCACTTGGGTATTAATCCTAATTTTCCTGTGCAACTGAAACATCCCCTCATCCATACAGCGTACAAAAAGACAGTAGGCAAGCAATCCTGATGGCCCACTCAGTCTGTTTCACCAGGCTCGGCTTCATCGAGGCCGTAGTTCCTGCCTGGGAAGCCCAGCCTCCATAACCCTAACCCTAATTTGGGTCTTAATGCTAACGTTCTTCTGCAATGGAAATATCCCCCCATGGATACGGTGTACTAAAACGGAGTAGGGAAGCCATCCTGGTGGCCCACTCAAGTCTGTTTCACCAAGCTAGGCTTCACAGAGGGTCTGGTTCCCTCCAGGGAAGCCTAGCCTCCCCAACCTTTCCCCTAACTAGAGTCTTGGCCCTAATTTTCTTGTGCAACTGAAACATTCCCCCGTCCAAACGGTGTACAAAAAGAAAGTAGGCAAGCTATCCCGATGGCCCACTCAGTCGTTTTCACCAAGCTAGGCTGCACCGAAGCCCAGGATCACGCTTGGGATCCGCAGTCTCCCCAACCCTAACCCTAACTTGAGTTTTAACACAAATTTTCTTGTGCAACTGAAACAATACCCCGTCCATACAGTGCACAGAAAGCTAGTAGGAAAGCTATCCCGATGGCCCACTCAGTCTGTTTCACCAAGCTAGGCTACACCGAAGGCCAGGATCCCGCCTGGGAAGCCCAGTCTCCCCAACCCTAACCCTAACTTGAGTCTTAACCCTAATTTTCTTGTGTAAGTGAAACATCCTCCCGTCCTTACGGTTTAGAAATAGGCATTAGGCAAGCCATCCCGATGGCCCACTCAGTCTGTTTCACCAAGCTAGCCTACACCGAAGCCCAGGATCCCGCCTGGGAAGCCCAGCCTCCATAACCCTAACCCTAATTTGGGTCTTAATGCTAATGTACTTCTGCAACGGGAACATCCCCCCATGGACACGATGTACTAAAACGGAGTAGGGAAGCCATCCTGGTGGCCCACTCAAGTCTGTTTCACCAAGCTAGGCTTCACAGAGGGTCTGGTTCCCTCCAGGGAAGCCTAGCCTCCCCAACCTTAACCCTAACTAGAGTCTTGGCCCTAATTTTCTTGTGCAACTGAAAAATTCCCCCGTCCAAACGGTGTACAAAAGGAAAGTAGGCAAGCTATCCCGATGGCCCACTCAGTCTTTTTCACCAAGCTGGGCTGCACCGAAGCCCAGGATTACGCTTGGGATCCGCAGTCTCCCCAACCCTAACCCTAACTTGAGTTTTTACACAAATTTTCTTGTGCAACTGAAATGATACCCTTTCCTTACAGTGCACAGAAAGCCAGAAGGAAAGCTATCCCGATGGCCCACTCAGTCTGTTTCACCAAGCTAGGCTACACCGAAGGCCAGGATCCCGCCTGGGAAGCCCAGTCTCCCCAACCCTAACCCTAACTTGAGTCTTAACCCTAATTTTCTTGTGTAAGTGAAACATCCTCCCGTCCTTACGGTTTAGAAAAAGGCAGTAGGCAAGCCATCCTGATTGCCAACTCAATCTGTTCCACCAAGCTAGCCTTCACAGAGGCCCTGGTTCCTGCCAGGGAAGCACAGTCTCCCCAACCCAGCCCTAACTTGAGTCTTCTTAACCCTAATTTTCTTGTGCAAGTGAAACATCCCTCCGTCCATACGGTTTAGAAAAAGTCAGTAGGCAAGCCATCCCGATTGCCAACTCAATCTGTTCCACCAAGCTATCCTTCACAGAGGCCCTGCTTCCTGCCTGGGAAGCCCGGTCTCACCAACCCTAACCCTAACTTGAGTCTTCTTAACCCTAATTTTCTTGTGCAAGTGAAACATCCCCCTGTCCATACGGTTTAGAAAAAGTCAATAGGAAAGCCATCCCGATTGCCAACTCAATCTGTTCCACCAAGCTAGCCTTCACAGAGGACCTGGTTGCTGCCTGGGAAGCACAGTCTCCCCAACCCAGCCCTACCTTGGGTATTAATCCTAATTTTCCTGTGCAACTGAAACATCCCCTCATCCATACAGCGTACAAAAAGACAGTAGGCAAGCAATCCTGATGGCCCACTCAGTCTGTTTCACCAGGCTCGGCTTCATCGAGGCCGTAGTTCCTGCCTGGGAAGCCCAGCCTCCATAACCCTAACCCTAATTTGGGTTTTAATGCTAATGTTCTTCTGCAATGGAAACATACCCCCATGGATACGGTGTATTAAAACGGAGTAGGGAGGCCATCCTGGTGGCCCACTCAAGTCTGTTTCACCAAGCTAGGCTTCACAGAGGGTCTGGTTCCCTCCAGGAAAGCCTAGCCTCCCCAAACTTACCCCTAACTAGAGTCTTGGCCCTAATTTTCTTGTGCAACTGAAACATTCCCCCGTCCAAACGGTGTACAAAAAGAAAGTAGGCAAGCTATCCCGATGGCCCACTCAGTCTGTTTCACCAAGCTAGGCTGCACCGAAGCCCAGGATCACGCTTGGGATCCGCAGTCTCCCCAACCCTAACCCTAACTTGAGTTTTTACACAAATTTTCTTGTGCAACTGAAACGATACCGCGTCCTCACAGTGCACAGAAAGCCAGTAGGAAAGCTATCCCGATGGCCCACTCAGTCTGTTTCACCAAGCTAGGCTACACCGAAGCCCAGGATCCCGCCTGGGAAGCCCAGCCTCCATAACCCTAACCCTAATTTGGGTCTTAATGCTAATGTACTTCTGCAACGGGAACATCCCCCCATGGACACGATGTAATAAAACGGAGTAGGGAAGCCATCCTGGTGGCCAACACAAGTCTGTTTCACCAAGCTAGGCTTCACAGAGGGTCTGGTTCCCTCCAGGGAAGCCTAGCCTCCCCAACCTTAACCCTAACTAGAGTCTTGTCCCTAATTTTCTTGTGCAACTGAAACATTCCCCCGTCCAAACGGTGTACAAAAAGAAAGTAGGCAAGCTATCCCGATGGCCCACTCAGTCTTTTTCACCAAGCTAGGCTGCACCGAAGCCCAGGATCACGCTTGGGATCCGCAGTCTCCCCAACCCTAACCCTAACTTGAGTTTTAACACAAATTTTCTTGTGCAACTGAAACAATACCCCGTCCTTACAGTGCACAGAAAGCCAGTAGGAAAGCTATCCCGATGGCCCACTCAGTCTTTTTCACCAAGCTAGGCTGCACCGAAGCCCAGGATCCCGCCTGGGAAGCCCAGTCTCCCCAACCCTAACCCTAACTTGAGTCTTAACCCTAATTTTCTTGTGTAAGTGAAACACCCTCCCGTCCTTACGGTTTAGAAAAAGGCAGTAGGCAAGCCATCCCGATTGCCAACTCAATCTGTTCCACCAAGCTAGCCTTCACAGAGGCCCTGCTTCCTGCCTGGGAAGCCCGGTCTCACCAACCCTAACCCTAACTTGAGTCTTTTTAACCCTAATTTTCTTGTGCTAGTGAAACCTCCCCCCGTCCATACGGTTTAGAAAAAGTCAGTAGGCAAGCGAACCGGATTGCCAACTCAATCTGTTCCACCAAACTAGCCTTCACAGAGGCCCTGGTTCCTGCCTGGGAAGCACAGTCTCCCCAACCCAGCCCTCACTTGGGTATTACTCCTAATTTTCCTGTGCAACTGAAACATCCCCTCGTCCATACAGCGTACAAAAAGACAGTAGGCAAGCAATCCTGATGGCCCACTCAGTCTGTTTCACCAGGCTCGGCTTCATCGAGGCCGTAGTTCCTGCCTGGGCAGCCCCGCCTCCATAACCCTAACCCTAATTTGGGTTTTAATGCTAATGTTCTTCTGCAATGGAAACATCCCCCTATGGATACGGTGTATTAAAACGGAGTAGGGAAGCCATCCTGGTGGCCCACTCAAGTCTGTTTCACCAAGCTAGGCTTCACAGAGTGTCTGGTTCCCTCCAGGAAGGCCTAGCCTCCCCAACCTTACCCCTAACTAGAGTCTTGGCCCTAATTTTCTTATGCAACTGAAACATTCCCCCGTCCAAACGGTGTACAAAAGGAAAGTAGGCAAGCTATCCCGATGGCCCACTCAGTCTTTTTCACCAAGCTGGGCTTCACCGAAGCCCAGGATCACGTTTGGGATCCGCAGTCTCCCCAACCCTAACCCTAACTTGAGTTTTTACACAAATTTTCTTGTGCAACTGAAACGATACCGCGTCCTCACAGTGCACAGAAAGCCAGTAGGAAAGCTATCCCGATGGCCCACTCAGTCTGTTTCACCAAGCTAGGCTACACCGAAGCCCAGGATCCCGCCTGGGAAGCCCAGCCTCCATAACCCTAACCCTAATTTGGGTCTTAATGCTAATGTACTTCTGCAACGGGAACATCCCCCCATGGACACGATGTACTAAAACGGAGTAGGGAAGCCATCCTGGTGGCCCACTCAAGTCTGTTTCACCAAGCTAGGCTTCACAAAGGGTCTGGTTCCCTCCAGGGAAGCCTAGCCTCCCCAACCTTAACCCTAACTAGAGTCTTGGCCCTAATTTTCTTGTGCAACTGAAAAATTCCCCCGTCCAAACGGTGTACAAAAGGAAAGTAGGCAAGCTATCCCGATGGCCCACTCAGTCTTTTTCACCAAGCTGGGCTGCACCGAAGCCCAGGATTACGCTTGGGATCCGCAGTCTCCCCAACCCTAACCCTAACTTGAGTTTTTACACAAATTTTCTTGTGCAACTGAAATGATACCCTTTCCTTACAGTGCACAGAAAGCCAGAAGGAAAGCTATCCCGATGGCCCACTCAGTCTGTTTGACCAAGCTAGGCTACACCGAAGGCCAGGATCCCGCCTGGGAAGCCCAGTCTCCCCAACCCTAACCCTAACTTGAGTCTTAACCCTAATTTTCTTGTGTAAGTGAAACATCCTCCCGTCCTTACGGTTTAGAAAAAGGCAGTAGGCAAGCCATCCTGATTGCCAACTCAATCTGTTCCACCAAGCTAGCCTTCACAGAGGCCCTGGTTCCTGCCTGGGAAGCCCGGTCTCACCAACCCTAACCCTAACTTGAGTCTTCTTAACCCTAATTTTCTTGTGCAAGTGAAACATCCCCCCGTCCATACGGTTTAGAAAAATTCAGTAGGCAAGCGAACCCGATTGCCAACTCAATCTGTTCCACCAAGCTAGCCTTCACAGAGGCCCTGGTTCCTGCCTGGGAAGCACAGTCTCCCCAACCCAGCCCTCACTTGGGTATTAATCCTAATTTTCCTGTGCAACTGAAACATCCCCTCATCCATACAGCGTACAAAAAGACAGTAGGCAAGCAATCCTGATGGCCCACTCAGTCTGTTTCACCAGGCTCGGCTTCATCGAGGCCGTAGTTCCTGCCTGGGAAGCCCAGCCTCCATAACCCTAACCCTAATTTGGGTCTTAATGCTAACGTTCTTCTGCAATGGAAATATCCCCCCATGGATACGGTGTACTAAAACGGAGTAGGGAAGCCATCCTGGTGGCCCACTCAAGTCTGTTTCACCAAGCTAGGCTTCACAGAGGGTCTGGTTCCCTCCAGGGAAGCCTAGCCTCCCCAACCTTTCCCCTAACTAGAGTCTTGGCCCTAATTTTCTTGTGCAACTGAAACATTCCCCCGTCCAAACGGTGTACAAAAAGAAAGTAGGCAAGCTATCCCGATGGCCCACTCAGTCGTTTTCACCAAGCTAGGCTGCACCGAAGCCCAGGATCACGCTTGGGATCCGCAGTCTCCCCAACCCTAACCCTAACTTGAGTTTTAACACAAATTTTCTTGTGCAACTGAAACAATACCCCGTCCTTACAGTGCACAGAAAGCTAGTAGGAAAGCTATCCCGATGGCCCACTCAGTCTGTTTCACCAAGCTAGGCTACACCGAAGCCCAGGATCCCGCCTGGGAAGCCCAGTCTCCCCAACCCTAACCCTAACTTGAGTCTTAACCCTAATTTTCTTGTGTAAGTGAAACATCCTCCCGTCCTTACGGTTTAGAAATAGGCATTAGGCAAGCCATCCCGATGGCCCACTCAGTCTGTTTCACCAAGCTAGCCTACACCGAAGCCCAGGATCCCGCCTGGGAAGCCCAGCCTCCATAACCCTAACCCTAATTTGGGTCTTAATGCTAATGTACTTCTGCAACGGGAACATCCCCCCATGGACACGATGTACTAAAACGGAGTAGGGAAGCCATCCTGGTGGCCCACTCAAGTCTGTTTCACCAAGCTAGGCTTCACAGAGGGTCTGGTTCCCTCCAGGGAAGCCTAGCCTCCCCAACCTTAACCCTAACTAGAGTCTTGGCCCTAATTTTCTTGTGCAACTGAAAAATTCCCCCGTCCAAACGGTGTACAAAAGGAAAGTAGGCAAGCTATCCCGATGGCCCACTCAGTCTTTTTCACCAAGCTAGGCTGCACCGAAGCCCAGGATCACGCTTGGGATCCGCAGTCTCCCCAACCCTAACCCTAACTTGAGTTTTAACACAAATTTTCTTGTGCAACTGAAACAATACCCCGTCCTTACAGTGCACAGAAAGCCAGTAGGAAAGCTATCCCGATGGCCCACTCAGTCTTTTTCACCAAGCTAGGCTGCACCGAAGCCCAGGATCCCGCCTGGGAAGCCCAGTCTCCCCAACCCTAACCCTAACTTGAGTCTTAACCCTAATTTTCTTGTGTAAGTGAAACACCCTCCCGTCCTTACGGTTTAGAAAAAGGCAGTAGGCAAGCCATCCCGATTGCCAACTCAATCTGTTCCACCAAGCTAGCCTTCACAGAGGCCCTGCTTCCTGCCTGGGAAGCCCGGTCTCACCAACCCTAACACTAACTTGAGTCTTTTTAACCCTAATTTTCTTGTGCTAGTGAAACCTCCCCCCGTCCATACGGTTTAGAAAAAGTCAGTAGGCAAGCGAACCCGATTGCCAACTCAATCTGTTCCACCAAACTAGCCTTCACAGAGGCCCTGGTTCCTGCCTGGGAAGCACAGTCTCCCCAACCCAGCCCTCACTTGGGTATTACTCCTAATTTTCCTGTGCAACTGAAACATCCCCTTGTCCATACAGCGTACAAAAAGACAGTAGGCAAGCAATCCTGATGGCCCACTCAGTCTGTTTCACCAGGCTCGGCTTCATCGAGGCCGTAGTTCCTGCCTGGGCAGCCCCGCCTCCATAACCCTAACCCTAATTTGGGTTTTAATGCTAATGTTCTTCTGCAATGGAAACATCCCCCTATGGATACGGTGTATTAAAACGGAGTAGGGAAGCCATCCTGGTGGCCCACTCAAGTCTGTTTCACCAAGCTAGGCTTCACAGAGTGTCTGGTTCCCTCCAGGAAGGCCTAGCCTCCCCAACCTTACCCCTAACTAGAGTCTTGGCCCTAATTTTCTTATGCAACTGAAACATTCCCCCGTCCAAACGGTGTACAAAAGGAAAGTAGGCAAGCTATCCCGATGGCCCACTCAGTCTTTTTCACCAAGCTGGGCTTCACCGAAGCCCAGGATCACGTTTGGGATCCGCAGTCTCCCCAACCCTAACCCTAACTTGAGTTTTTACACAAATTTTCTTGTGCAACTGAAACGATACCGCGTCCTCACAGTGCACAGAAAGCCAGTAGGAAAGCTATCCCGATGGCCCACTCAGTCTGTTTCACCAAGCTAGGCTACACCGAAGCCCAGGATCCCGCCTGGGAAGCCCAGCCTCCATAACCCTAACCCTAATTTGGGTCTTAATGCTAATGTACTTCTGCAACGGGAACATCCCCCCATGGACACGATGTACTAAAACGGAGTAGGGAAGCCATCCTGGTGGCCCACTCAAGTCTGTTTCACCAAGCTAGGCTTCACAAAGGGTCTGGTTCCCTCCAGGGAAGCCTAGCCTCCCCAACCTTAACCCTAACTAGAGTCTTGGCCCTAATTTTCTTGTGCAACTGAAAAATTCCCCCGTCCAAACGGTGTACAAAAGGAAAGTAGGCAAGCTATCCCGATGGCCCACTCAGTCTTTTTCACCAAGCTGGGCTGCACCGAAGCCCAGGATTACGCTTGGGATCCGCAGTCTCCCCAACCCTAACCCTAACTTGAGTTTTTACACAAATTTTCTTGTGCAACTGAAATGATACCCTTTCCTTACAGTGCACAGAAAGCGAGAAGGAAAGCTATCCCGATGGCCCACTCAGTCTGTTTGACCAAGCTAGGCTACACCGAAGGCCAGGATCCCGCCTGGGAAGCCCAGTCTCCCCAACCCTAACCCTAACTTGAGTCTTAACCCTAATTTTCTTGTGTAAGTGAAACATCCTCCCGTCCTTACGGTTTAGAAAAAGGCAGTAGGCAAGCCATCCTGATTGCCAACTCAATCTGTTCCACCAAGCTAGCCTTCACAGAGGCCCTGGTTCCTGCCTGGGAAGCCCGGTCTCACCAACCCTAACCCTAACTTGAGTCTTCTTAACCCTAATTTTCTTGTGCAAGTGAAACATCCCCCCGTCCATACGGTTTAGAAAAATTCAGTAGGCAAGCGAACCCGATTGCCAACTCAATCTGTTCCACCAAGCTAGCCTTCACAGAGGCCCTGGTTCCTGCCTGGGAAGCACAGTCTCCCCAACCCAGCCCTCACTTGGGTATTAATCCTAATTTTCCTGTGCAACTGAAACATCCCCTCATCCATACAGCGTACAAAAAGACAGTAGGCAAGCAATCCTGATGGCCCACTCAGTCTGTTTCACCAGGCTCGGCTTCATCGAGGCCGTAGTTCCTGCCTGGGAAGCCCAGCCTCCATAACCCTAACCCTAATTTGGGTCTTAATGCTAACGTTCTTCTGCAATGGAAATATCCCCCCATGGATACGGTGTACTAAAACGGAGTAGGGAAGCCATCCTGGTGGCCCACTCAAGTCTGTTTCACCAAGCTAGGCTTCACAGAGGGTCTGGTTCCCTCCAGGGAAGCCTAGCCTCCCCAACCTTTCCCCTAACTAGAGTCTTGGCCCTAATTTTCTTGTGCAACTGAAACATTCCCCCGTCCAAACGGTGTACAAAAAGAAAGTAGGCAAGCTATCCCGATGGCCCACTCAGTCGTTTTCACCAAGCTAGGCTGCACCGAAGCCCAGGATCACGCTTGGGATCCGCAGTCTCCCCAACCCTAACCCTAACTTGAGTTTTAACACAAATTTTCTTGTGCAACTGAAACAATACCCCGTCCTTACAGTGCACAGAAAGCTAGTAGGAAAGCTATCCCGATGGCCCACTCAGTCTGTTTCACCAAGCTAGGCTACACCGAAGCCCAGGATCCCGCCTGGGAAGCCCAGTCTCCCCAACCCTAACCCTAACTTGAGTCTTAACCCTAATTTTCTTGTGTAAGTGAAACATCCTCCCGTCCTTACGGTTTAGAAATAGGCATTAGGCAAGCCATCCCGATGGCCCACTCAGTCTGTTTCACCAAGCTAGCCTACACCGAAGCCCAGGATCCCGCCTGGGAAGCCCAGCCTCCATAACCCTAACCCTAATTTGGGTTTTAATGCTAATGTACTTCTGCAACGGGAACATCCCCCCATGGACACGATGTACTAAAACGGAGTAGGGAAGCCATCCTGGTGGCCCACTCAAGTCTGTTTCACCAAGCTAGGCTTCACAGAGGGTCTGGTTCCCTCCAGGGAAGCCTAGCCTCCCCAACCTTAACCCTAACTAGAGTCTTGGCCCTAATTTTCTTGTGCAACTGAAAAATTCCCCCGTCCAAACGGTGTACAAAAGGAAAGTAGGCAAGCTATCCCGATGGCCCACTCAGTCTTTTTCACCAAGCTGGGCTGCACCGAAGCCCAGGATTACGCTTGGGATCCGCAGTCTCCCCAACCCTAACCCTAACTTGAGTTTTTACACAAATTTTCTTGTGCAACTGAAATGATACCCTTTCCTTACAGTGCACAGAAAGCCAGAAGGAAAGCTATCCCGATGGCCCACTCAGTCTGTTTCACCAAGCTAGGCTACACCGAAGGCCAGGATCCCGCCTGGGAAGCCCAGTCTCCCCAACCCTAACCCTAACTTGAGTCTTAACCCTAATTTTCTTGTGTAAGTGAAACATCCTCCCGTCCTTACGGTTTAGAAAAAGGCAGTAGGCAAGCCATCCTGATTGCCAACTCAATCTGTTCCACCAAGCTAGCCTTCACAGAGGCCCTGGTTCCTGCCTGGGAAGCCCGGTCTCACCAACCCTAACCCTAACTTGAGTCTTCTTAACCCTAATTTTCTTGTGCAAGTGAAACATCCCCCCGTCCATACGGTTTAGAAAAATTCAGTAGGCAAGCGAACCCGATTGCCAACTCAATCTGTTCCACCAAGCTAGCCTTCACAGAGGCCCTGGTTCCTGCCTGGGAAGCACAGTCTCCCCAACCCAGCCCTCACTTGGGTATTAATCCTAATTTTCCTGTGCAACTGAAACATCCCCTCGTCCATACAGCGTACAAAAAGACAGTAGGCATGCAATCCTGATGGCCCACTCAATCTGTTTCACCAGGCTCGGCTTCATCGAGGCCGTAGTTCCTGCCTGGGAAGCCCAGCCTCCATATCCCTAACCCTAATTTGGGTGTTAATGCTGATGTTCTTCTGCAATGGAAACATCCCCCCATGGATAAGGTGTACTAAAACGGAGTAGGGAAGCCATCCTGGTGGCCCACTCAAGTCTGTTTCACCAAGCTAGGCTTCACAGAAGGTCTGGTTCCCTCCAGGGAAGCCTAGACTCCCCAACCTTACCCCTAACTAGAGTCTTGGCCCTAATTTTCTTGTCAACTGAAACATTCCCCCGTCCAAACGGTGTACAAAAAGAAAGTAGGCAAGCTATCCCGATGGCCCACTCAGTCTGTTTCACCAAGCTAGGCTGCACCGAAGCCCAGGATCACGCTTGGGATCCGCAGTCTCCCCAACCCTATCCGTAAATTGAGTTTGAACACAAACTTTCTTGTGCAACTGAAACGATACCCCGTCCTTACAGTGCACAGAAAGCCAGTAGGCAAGCTATCCCGATGGCCCACTCAGTCTGTTTCACCAAGCTAGGCTACACCGACGCCCAGGATCCCACCTGGGAAGCCCAGTCTCCCCAACCCTGACCCTAACTTGAGTCTTAACCCTAATTTTCTTGTGCAAGTGAAACAACCCCCCGTCCATACGGTTTAGAAAAAGTCAGTAGGCAAGCCATCCCGATTGCCAACTCAATCTGTTCCACCAAGCTAGCCTTCACAAAGGCCCTGGTTGCTGCCTGGGAAGCACAGTCTCCCCAACCCAGCCCTAACTTGGGTATTAATCCTAATTTTCCTGTGCAACTGAAACATCCCCTCGTCCATGCACCGTACAAAAAGACAGTAGGCAAGCCATCCCGATTGCCAACTCAATGTGTTCCACCAAGCTAGCCTTCACAGAGGCCCTGGTTGCTACCTGGGAAGCACAGTCTCCCCAACCCAGCCCTAACTTGAGTCTTCTTAACCCTAATTTTCTTGTGCAAGTGAAACATCCCTCCGTCCATACGGTTTAGAAAAAGTCAGTAGGCAAGCCATCCCGATTGCCAACTCAATCTGTTCCACCAAGCTATCCTTCACAGAGGCCCTGCTTCCTGCCTGGGAAGCCCGGTCTCACCAACCCTAACCCTAACTTGAGTCTTCTTAACCCTAATTTTCTTGTGCAAGTGAAACATCCCCCTGTCCATACGGTTTAGAAAAAGTCAGTAGGAAAGCCATCCCGATTGCCAACTCAATCTGTTCCACCAAGCTAGCCTTCACAGAGGACCTGGTTGCTGCCTGGGAAGCACAGTCTCCCCAACCCAGCCCTACCTTGGGTATTAATCCTAATTTTCCTGTGCAACTGAAACATCCCCTCATCCATACAGCGTACAAAAAGACAGTAGGCAAGCAATCCTGATGGCCCACTCAGTCTGTTTCACCAGGTTCGGCTTCATCGAGGCCGTAGTTCCTGCCTGGGAAGCCCAGCCTCCATAACCCTAACCCTAATTTGGGTTTTAATGCTAATGTTCTTCTGCAATGGAAACATACCCCCATGGATACGGTGTATTAAAACGGAGTAGGGAAGCCATCCTGGTGGCCCACTCAAGTCTGTTTCACCAAGCTAGTCTTCACAGAGGGTCTGGTTCCCTCCAGGAAAGCCTAGCCTCCCCAAACTTACCCCTAACTAGAGTCTTGGCCCTAATTTTCTTGTGCAACTGAAACATTCCCCCGTCCAAACGGTGTACAAAAAGAAAGTAGGCAAGCTATCCCGATGGCCCACTCAGTCTGTTTCACCAAGCTAGGCTGCACCGAAGCCCAGGATCACGCTTGGGATCCGCAGTCTCCCCAACCCTAACCCTAACTTGAGTTTTTACACAAATTTTCTTGTGCAACTGAAACGATACCGCGTCCTCACAGTGCACAGAAAGCCAGTAGGAAAGCTATCCCGATGGCCCACTCAGTCTGTTTCACCAAGCTAGGCTACACCGAAGCCCAGGATCCCGCCTGGGAAGCCCAGCCTCCATAACCCTAACCCTAATTTGGGTCTTAATGCTAATGTACTTCTGCAACGGGAACATCCCCCCATGGACACGATGTAATAAAACGGAGTAGGGAAGCCATCCTGGTGGCCAACACAAGTCTGTTTCACCAAGCTAGGCTTCACAGAGGGTCTGGTTCCCTCCAGGGAAGCCTAGCCTCCCCAACCTTAACCCTAACTAGAGTCTTGGCCCTAATTTTCTTGTGCAACTGAAACATTCCCCCGTCCAAACGGTGTACAAAAAGAAAGTAGGCAAGCTATCCCGATGGCCCACTCAGTCTTTTTCACCAAGCTAGGCTGCACCGAAGCCCAGGATCACGCTTGGGATCCGCAGTCTCCCCAACCCTAACCCTAACTTGAGTTTTAACACAAATTTTCTTGTGCAACTGAAACAATACCCCGTCCTTACAGTGCACAGAAAGCCAGTAGGAAAGCTATCCCGATGGCCCACTCAGTCTGTTTCACCAAGCTAGGCTACACCGAAGCCCAGGATCCCGCCTGGGAAGCCCAGTCTCCCCAACCCTAACCCTAACTTGAGTCTTAACCCTAATTTTCTTGTGTAAGTGAAACACCCTCCCGTCCTTACGGTTTAGAAAAAGGCAGTAGGCAAGCCATCCCGATTGCCAACTCAATCTGTTCCACCAAGCTAGCCTTCACAGAGGCCCTGCTTCCTGCCTGGGAAGCCCGGTCTCACCAACCCTAACCCTAACTTGAGTCTTTTTAACCCTAATTTTCTTGTGCTAGTGAAACCTCCCCCCGTCCATACGGTTTAGAAAAAGTCAGTAGGCAAGCGAACCCGATTGCCAACTCAATCTGTTCCACCAAACTAGCCTGCACAGAGGCCCTGGTTCCTGCCTGGGAAGCACAGTCTCCCCAACCCAGCCCTCACTTGGGTATTAATCCTAATTTTCCTGTGCAACTGAAACATCCCCTTGTCCATACAGCGTACAAAAAGACAGTAGGCAAGCAATCCTGATGGCCCACTCAGTCTGTTTCACCAGGCTCGGCTTCATCGAGGCCGTAGTTCCTGCCTGGGCAGCCCTGCCTCCATAACCCTAACCCTAATTTGGGTTTTAATGCTAATGTTCTTCTGCAATGGAAACATCCCCCCATGGATACGGTGTATTAAAACGGAGTAGGGAAGCCATCCTGGTGGCCCACTCAAGTCTGTTTCACCAAGCTAGGCTTCACAGAGGGTCTGGTTCCCTCCAGGAAGGCCTAGCCTCCCCAACCTTACCCCTAACTAGAGTCTTGGCCCTAATTTTCTTGTGCAACTGAAAAATTCCCCCGTCCAAACGGTGTACAAAAGGAAAGTAGGCAAGCTATCCCGATGGCCCACTCAGTCTTTTTCACCAAGCTGGGCTGCACCGAAGCCCAGGATTACGCTTGGGATCCGCAGTCTCCCCAACCCTAACCCTAACTTGAGTTTTTACACAAATTTTCTTGTGCAACTGAAATGATACCCTTTCCTTACAGTGCACAGAAAGCCAGAAGGAAAGCTATCCCGATGGCCCACTCAGTCTGTTTGACCAAGCTAGGCTACACCGAAGGCCAGGATCCCGCCTGGGAAGCCCAGTCTCCCCAACCCTAACCCTAACTTGAGTCTTAACCCTAATTTTCTTGTGTAAGTGAAACATCCTCCCGTCCTTACGGTTTAGAAAAAGGCAGTAGGCAAGCCATCCTGATTGCCAACTCAATCTGTTCCACCAAGCAAGCCTTCACAGAGGCCCTGGTTCCTGCCTGGGAAGCCCGGTCTCACCAACCCTAACCCTAACTTGAGTCTTCTTAACCCTAATTTTCTTGTGCAAGTGAAACATCCCCCCGTCCATACGGTTTAGAAAAATTCAGTAGGCAAGCGAACCCGATTGCCAACTCAATCTGTTCCACCAAGCTAGCCTTCACAGAGGCCCTGGTTCCTGCCTGGGAAGCACAGTCTCCCCAACCCAGCCCTCACTTGGGTATTAATCCTAATTTTCCTGTGCAACTGAAACATCCCCTCATCCATACAGCGTACAAAAAGACAGTAGGCAAGCAATCCTGATGGCCCACTCAGTCTGTTTCACCAGGCTCGGCTTCATCGAGGCCGTAGTTCCTGCCTGGGAAGCCCAGCCTCCATAACCCTAACCCTAATTTGGGTCTTAATGCTAACGTTCTTCTGTAATGGAAATATCCCCCCATGGATACGGTGTACTAAAACGGAGTAGGGAAGCCATCCTGGTGGCCCACTCAAGTCTGTTTCACCAAGCTAGGCTTCACAGAGGGTCTGGTTCCCTCCAGGGAAGCCTAGCCTCCCCAACCTTTCCCCTAACTAGAGTCTTGGCCCTAATTTTCTTGTGCAACTGAAACATTCCCCCGTCCAAACGGTGTACAAAAAGAAAGTAGGCAAGCTATCCCGATGGCCCACTCAGTCGTTTTCACCAAGCTAGGCTGCACCGAAGCCCAGGATCACGCTTGGGATCCGCAGTCTCCCCAACCCTAACCCTAACTTGAGTTTTAACACAAATTTTCTTGTGCAACTGAAACAATACCCCGTCCTTACAGTGCACAGAAAGCCAGTAGGAAAGCTATCCCGATGGCCCACTCAGTCTGTTTCACCAAGCTAGGCTACACCGAAGCCCAGGATCCCGCCTGGGAAGCCCAGTCTCCCCAACCCTAACCCTAACTTGAGTCTTAACCCTAATTTTCTTGTGTAAGTGAAACATCCTCCCGTCCTTACGGTTTAGAAATAGGCATTAGGCAAGCCATCCCGATGGCCCACTCAGTCTGTTTCACCAAGCTAGCCTACACCGAAGCCCAGGATCCCGCCTGGGAAGCCCAGCCTCCATAACCCTAACCCTAATTTGGGTCTTAATGCTAATGTACTTCTGCAACGGGAACATCCCCCCATGGACACGATGTACTAAAACGGAGTAGGGAAGCCATCCTGGTGGCCCACTCAAGTCTGTTTCACCAAGCTAGGCTTCACAGAGGGTCTGGTTCCCTCCAGGGAAGCCTAGCCTCCCCAACCTTAACCCTAACTAGAGTCTTGGCCCTAATTATCTTGTGCAACTGAAAAATTCCCCCGTCCAAACGGTGTACAAAAGGAAAGTAGGCAAGCTATCCCGATGGCCCACTCAGTCTTTTTCACCAAGCTGGGCTGCACCGAAGCCCAGGATTACGCTTGGGATCCGCAGTCTCCCCAACCCTAACCCTAACTTGAGTTTTTACACAAATTTTCTTGTGCAACTGAAATGATACCCTTTCCTTACAGTGCACAGAAAGCCAGAAGGAAAGCAATCCCGATGGCCCACTCAGTCTGTTTCACCAAGCTAGGCTACACCGAAGGCCAGGATCCCGCCTGGGAAGCCCAGTCTCCCCAACCCTAACCCTAACTTGAGTCTTAACCCTAATTTTCTTGTGTAAGTGAAACATCCTCCCGTCCTTACGGTTTAGAAAAAGGCAGTAGGCAAGCCATCCTGATTGCCAACTCAATCTGTTCCACCAAGCTAGCCTTCACAGAGGCCCTGGTTCCTGCCTGGGAAGCCCAGTCTCCCCAACCCAGCCCTAACTTGAGTCTTCTTAACCCTAATTTTCTTGTGCAAGTGAAACATCCCCCTGTCCATACGGTTTAGAAAAAGTCAGTAGGAAAGCCATCCCGATTGCCAACTCAATCTGTTCCACCAAGCTAGCCTTCACAGAGGACCTGGTTGCTGCCTGGGAAGCACAGTCTCCCCAACCCAGCCCTACCTTGGGTATTAATCCTAATTTTCCTGTGCAACTGAAACATCCCCTCATCCATACAGCGTACAAAAAGACAGTAGGCAAGCAATCCTGATGGCCCACTCAGTCTGTTTCACCAGGCTCGGCTTCATCGAGGCCGTAGTTCCTGCCTGGGAAGCCCAGCCTCCATAACCCTAACCCTAATTTGGGTTTTAATGCTAATGTTCTTCTGCAATGGAAACATACCCCCATGGATACGGTGTATTAAAACGGAGTAGGGAAGCCATCCTGGTGGCCCACTCAAGTCTGTTTCACCAAGCTAGGCTTCACAGAGGGTCTGGTTCCCTCCAGGAAAGCCTAGCCTCCCCAAACTTACCCCTAACTAGAGTCTTGGCCCTAATTTTCTTGTGCAACTGAAACATTCCCCCGTCCAAACGGTGTACAAAAAGAAAGTAGGAAAGCTATCCCGATGGCCCACTCAGTCTGTTTCACCAAGCTGGGCTGCACCGAAGCCCAGGATTACGCTTGGGATCCGCAGTCTCCCCAACCCTAACCCTAACTTGAGTTTTTACACAAATTTTCTTGTGCAACTGAAATGATACCCTTTCCTTACAGTGCACAGAAAGCCAGAAGGAAAGCTATCCCGATGGCCCACTCAGTCTGTTTGACCAAGCTAGGCTACACCGAAGGCCAGGATCCTGCCTGGGAAGCCCAGTCTCCCCAACCCTAACCCTAACTTGAGTCTTAACCCTAATTTTCTTGTGTAAGTGAAACATCCTCCCGTCCTTACGGTTTAGAAAAAGGCAGTAGGCAAGCCATCCTGATTGCCAACTCAATCTGTTCCACCAAGCTAGCCTTCACAGAGGCCCTGGTTCCTGCCTGGGAAGCCCGGTCTCACCAACCCTAACCCTAACTTGAGTCTTCTTAACCCTAATTTTCTTGTGCAAGTGAAACATCCCCCCGTCCATACGGTTTAGAAAAATTCAGTAGGCAAGCGAACCCGATTGCCAACTCAATCTGTTCCACCAAGCTAGCCTTCACAGAGGCCCTGGTTCCTGCCTGGGAAGCACAGTCTCCCCAACCCAGCCCTCACTTGGGTATTAATCCTAATTTTCCTGTGCAACTGAAACATCCCCTCATCCATACAGCGTACAAAAAGACAGTAGGCAAGCAATCCTGATGGCCCACTCAGTCTGTTTCACCAGGCTCGGCTTCATCGAGGCCGTAGTTCCTGCCTGGGAAGCCCAGCCTCCATAACCCTAACCCTAATTTGGGTCTTAATGCTAACGTTCTTCTGCAATGGAAATATCCCCCCATGGATACGGTGTACTAAAACGGAGTAGGGAAGCCATCCTGGTGGCCCACTCAAGTCTGTTTCACCAAGCTAGGCTTCACAGAGGGTCTGGTTCCCTCCAGGGAAGCCTAGCCTCCCCAACCTTAACCCTAACTAGAGTCTTGGCCCTAATTTTCTTGTGCAACTGAAACATTCCCCCGTCCAAACGGTGTACAAAAAGAAAGTAGGCAAGCTATCCCGATGGCCCACTCAGTCGTTTTCACCAAGCTAGGCTGCACCGAAGCCCAGGATCACGCTTGGGATCCGCAGTCTCCCCAACCCTAACCCTAACTTGAGTTTTAACACAAATTTTCTTGTGCAACTGAAACAATACCCCGTCCTTACAGTGCACAGAAAGCTAGTAGGAAAGCTATCCCGATGGCCCACTCAGTCTGTTTCACCAAGCTAGGCTACACCGAAGCCCAGGATCCCGCCTGGGAAGCCCAGTCTCCCCAACCCTAACCCTAACTTGAGTCTTAACCCTAATTTTCTTGTGTAAGTGAAACATCCTCCCGTCCTTACGGTTTAGAAATAGGCATTAGGCAAGCCATCCCGATGGCCCACTCAGTCTGTTTCACCAAGCTAGCCTACACCGAAGCCCAGGATCCCGCCTGGGAAGCCCAGCCTCCATAACCCTAACCCTAATTTGGGTCTTAATGCTAATGTACTTCTGCAACGGGAACATCCCCCCATGGACACGATGTACTAAAACGGAGTAGGGAAGCCATCCTGGTGGCCCACTCAAGTCTGTTTCACCAAGCTAGGCTTCACAGAGGGTCTGGTTCCCTCCAGGGAAGCCTAGCCTCCCCAACCTTAACCCTAACTAGAGTCTTGGCCCTAATTTTCTTGTGCAACTGAAAAATTCCCCCGTCCAAACGGTGTACAAAAGGAAAGTAGGCAAGCTATCCCGATGGCCCACTCAGTCTTTTTCACCAAGCTAGGCTGCACCGAAGCCCAGGATCACGCTTGGGATCCGCAGTCTCCCCAACCCTAACCCTAACTTGAGTTTTAACACAAATTTTCTTGTGCAACTGAAACAATACCCCGTCCTTACAGTGCACAGAAAGCCAGTAGGAAAGCTATCCCGATGGCCCACTCAGTCTTTTTCACCAAGCTAGGCTGCACCGAAGCCCAGGATCCCGCCTGGGAAGCCCAGTCTCCCCAACCCTAACCCTAACTTGAGTCTTAACCCTAATTTTCTTGTGTAAGTGAAACACCCTCCCGTCCTTACGGTTTAGAAAAAGGCAGTAGGCAAGCCATCCCGATTGCCAACTCAATCTGTTCCACCAAGCTAGCCTTCACAGAGGCCCTGCTTCCTGCCTGGGAAGCCCGGTCTCACCAACCCTAACACTAACTTGAGTCTTTTTAACCCTAATTTTCTTGTGCTAGTGAAACCTCCCCCCGTCCATACGGTTTAGAAAAAGTCAGTAGGCAAGCGAACCCGATTGCCAACTCAATCTGTTCCACCAAACTAGCCTTCACAGAGGCCCTGGTTCCTGCCTGGGAAGCACAGTCTCCCCAACCCAGCCCTCACTTGGGTATTACTCCTAATTTTCCTGTGCAACTGAAACATCCCCTTGTCCATACAGCGTACAAAAAGACAGTAGGCAAGCAATCCTGATGGCCCACTCAGTCTGTTTCACCAGGCTCGGCTTCATCGAGGCCGTAGTTCCTGCCTGGGCAGCCCCGCCTCCATAACCCTAACCCTAATTTGGGTTTTAATGCTAATGTTCTTCTGCAATGGAAACATCCCCCTATGGATACGGTGTATTAAAACGGAGTAGGGAAGCCATCCTGGTGGCCCACTCAAGTCTGTTTCACCAAGCTAGGCTTCACAGAGTGTCTGGTTCCCTCCAGGAAGGCCTAGCCTCCCCAACCTTACCCCTAACTAGAGTCTTGGCCCTAATTTTCTTATGCAACTGAAACATTCCCCCGTCCAAACGGTGTACAAAAGGAAAGTAGGCAAGCTATCCCGATGGCCCACTCAGTCTTTTTCACCAAGCTGGGCTTCACCGAAGCCCAGGATCACGTTTGGGATCCGCAGTCTCCCCAACCCTAACCCTAACTTGAGTTTTTACACAAATTTTCTTGTGCAACTGAAACGATACCGCGTCCTCACAGTGCACAGAAAGCCAGTAGGAAAGCTATCCCGATGGCCCACTCAGTCTGTTTCACCAAGCTAGGCTACACCGAAGCCCAGGATCCCGCCTGGGAAGCCCAGCCTCCATAACCCTAACCCTAATTTGGGTCTTAATGCTAATGTACTTCTGCAACGGGAACATCCCCCCATGGACACGATGTACTAAAACGGAGTAGGGAAGCCATCCTGGTGGCCCACTCAAGTCTGTTTCACCAAGCTAGGCTTCACAAAGGGTCTGGTTCCCTCCAGGGAAGCCTAGCCTCCCCAACCTTAACCCTAACTAGAGTCTTGGCCCTAATTTTCTTGTGCAACTGAAAAATTCCCCCGTCCAAACGGTGTACAAAAGGAAAGTAGGCAAGCTATCCCGATGGCCCACTCAGTCTTTTTCACCAAGCTGGGCTGCACCGAAGCCCAGGATTACGCTTGGGATCCGCAGTCTCCCCAACCCTAACCCTAACTTGAGTTTTTACACAAATTTTCTTGTGCAACTGAAATGATACCCTTTCCTTACAGTGCACAGAAAGCGAGAAGGAAAGCTATCCCGATGGCCCACTCAGTCTGTTTGACCAAGCTAGGCTACACCGAAGGCCAGGATCCCGCCTGGGAAGCCCAGTCTCCCCAACCCTAACCCTAACTTGAGTCTTAACCCTAATTTTCTTGTGTAAGTGAAACATCCTCCCGTCCTTACGGTTTAGAAAAAGGCAGTAGGCAAGCCATCCTGATTGCCAACTCAATCTGTTCCACCAAGCTAGCCTTCACAGAGGCCCTGGTTCCTGCCTGGGAAGCCCGGTCTCACCAACCCTAACCCTAACTTGAGTCTTCTTAACCCTAATTTTCTTGTGCAAGTGAAACATCCCCCCGTCCATACGGTTTAGAAAAATTCAGTAGGCAAGCGAACCCGATTGCCAACTCAATCTGTTCCACCAAGCTAGCCTTCACAGAGGCCCTGGTTCCTGCCTGGGAAGCACAGTCTCCCCAACCCAGCCCTCACTTGGGTATTAATCCTAATTTTCCTGTGCAACTGAAACATCCCCTCATCCATACAGCGTACAAAAAGACAGTAGGCAAGCAATCCTGATGGCCCACTCAGTCTGTTTCACCAGGCTCGGCTTCATCGAGGCCGTAGTTCCTGCCTGGGAAGCCCAGCCTCCATAACCCTAACCCTAATTTGGGTCTTAATGCTAACGTTCTTCTGCAATGGAAATATCCCCCCATGGATACGGTGTACTAAAACGGAGTAGGGAAGCCATCCTGGTGGCCCACTCAAGTCTGTTTCACCAAGCTAGGCTTCACAGAGGGTCTGGTTCCCTCCAGGGAAGCCTAGCCTCCCCAACCTTTCCCCTAACTAGAGTCTTGGCCCTAATTTTCTTGTGCAACTGAAACATTCCCCCGTCCAAACGGTGTACAAAAGGAAAGTAGGCAAGCTATCCCGATGGCCCACTCAGTCTTTTTCACCAAGCTGGGCTTCACCGAAGCCCAGGATCACGTTTGGGATCCGCAGTCTCCCCAACCCTAACCCTAACTTGAGTTTTTACACAAATTTTCTTGTGCAACTGAAACGATACCGCGTCCTCACAGTGCACAGAAAGCCAGTAGGAAAGCTATCCCGATGGCCCACTCAGTCTGTTTCACCAAGCTAGGCTACACCGAAGCCCAGGATCCCGCCTGGGAAGCCCAGCCTCCATAACCCTAACCCTAATTTGGGTCTTAATGCTAATGTACTTCTGCAACGGGAACATCCCCCCATGGACACGATGTACTAAAACGGAGTAGGGAAGCCATCCTGGTGGCCCACTCAAGTCTGTTTCACCAAGCTAGGCTTCACAAAGGGTCTGGTTCCCTCCAGGGAAGCCTAGCCTCCCCAACCTTAACCCTAACTAGAGTCTTGGCCCTAATTTTCTTGTGCAACTGAAAAATTCCCCCGTCCAAACGGTGTACAAAAGGAAAGTAGGCAAGCTATCCCGATGGCCCACTCAGTCTTTTTCACCAAGCTGGGCTGCACCGAAGCCCAGGATTACGCTTGGGATCCGCAGTCTCCCCAACCCTAACCCTAACTTGAGTTTTTACACAAATTTTCTTGTGCAACTGAAATGATACCCTTTCCTTACAGTGCACAGAAAGCGAGAAGGAAAGCTATCCCGATGGCCCACTCAGTCTGTTTGACCAAGCTAGGCTACACCGAAGGCCAGGATCCCGCCTGGGAAGCCCAGTCTCCCCAACCCTAACCCTAACTTGAGTCTTAACCCTAATTTTCTTGTGTAAGTGAAACATCCTCCCGTCCTTACGGTTTAGAAAAAGGCAGTAGGCAAGCCATCCTGATTGCCAACTCAATCTGTTCCACCAAGCTAGCCTTCACAGAGGCCCTGGTTCCTGCCTGGGAAGCCCGGTCTCACCAACCCTAACCCTAACTTGAGTCTTCTTAACCCTAATTTTCTTGTGCAAGTGAAACATCCCCCCGTCCATACGGTTTAGAAAAATTCAGTAGGCAAGCGAACCCGATTGCCAACTCAATCTGTTCCACCAAGCTAGCCTTCACAGAGGCCCTGGTTCCTGCCTGGGAAGCACAGTCTCCCCAACCCAGCCCTCACTTGGGTATTAATCCTAATTTTCCTGTGCAACTGAAACATCCCCTCATCCATACAGCGTACAAAAAGACAGTAGGCAAGCAATCCTGATGGCCCACTCAGTCTGTTTCACCAGGCTCGGCTTCATCGAGGCCGTAGTTCCTGCCTGGGAAGCCCAGCCTCCATAACCCTAACCCTAATTTGGGTCTTAATGCTAACGTTCTTCTGCAATGGAAATATCCCCCCATGGATACGGTGTACTAAAACGGAGTAGGGAAGCCATCCTGGTGGCCCACTCAAGTCTGTTTCACCAAGCTAGGCTTCACAGAGGGTCTGGTTCCCTCCAGGGAAGCCTAGCCTCCCCAACCTTTCCCCTAACTAGAGTCTTGGCCCTAATTTTCTTGTGCAACTGAAACATTCCCCCGTCCAAACGGTGTACAAAAAGAAAGTAGGCAAGCTATCCCGATGGCCCACTCAGTCGTTTTCACCAAGCTAGGCTGCACCGAAGCCCAGGATCACGCTTGGGATCCGCAGTCTCCCCAACCCTAACCCTAACTTGAGTTTTAACACAAATTTTCTTGTGCAACTGAAACAATACCCCGTCCTTACAGTGCACAGAAAGCTAGTAGGAAAGCTATCCCGATGGCCCACTCAGTCTGTTTCACCAAGCTAGGCTACACCGAAGCCCAGGATCCCGCCTGGGAAGCCCAGTCTCCCCAACCCTAACCCTAACTTGAGTCTTAACCCTAATTTTCTTGTGTAAGTGAAACATCCTCCCGTCCTTACGGTTTAGAAATAGGCATTAGGCAAGCCATCCCGATGGCCCACTCAGTCTGTTTCACCAAGCTAGCCTACACCGAAGCCCAGGATCCCGCCTGGGAAGCCCAGCCTCCATAACCCTAACCCTAATTTGGGTTTTAATGCTAATGTACTTCTGCAACGGGAACATCCCCCCATGGACACGATGTACTAAAACGGAGTAGGGAAGCCATCCTGGTGGCCCACTCAAGTCTGTTTCACCAAGCTAGGCTTCACAGAGGGTCTGGTTCCCTCCAGGGAAGCCTAGCCTCCCCAACCTTAACCCTAACTAGAGTCTTGGCCCTAATTTTCTTGTGCAACTGAAAAATTCCCCCGTCCAAACGGTGTACAAAAGGAAAGTAGGCAAGCTATCCCGATGGCCCACTCAGTCTTTTTCACCAAGCTGGGCTGCACCGAAGCCCAGGATTACGCTTGGGATCCGCAGTCTCCCCAACCCTAACCCTAACTTGAGTTTTTACACAAATTTTCTTGTGCAACTGAAATGATACCCTTTCCTTACAGTGCACAGAAAGCCAGAAGGAAAGCTATCCCGATGGCCCACTCAGTCTGTTTCACCAAGCTAGGCTACACCGAAGGCCAGGATCCCGCCTGGGAAGCCCAGTCTCCCCAACCCTAACCCTAACTTGAGTCTTAACCCTAATTTTCTTGTGTAAGTGAAACATCCTCCCGTCCTTACGGTTTAGAAAAAGGCAGTAGGCAAGCCATCCTGATTGCCAACTCAATCTGTTCCACCAAGCTAGCCTTCACAGAGGCCCTGGTTCCTGCCTGGGAAGCCCGGTCTCACCAACCCTAACCCTAACTTGAGTCTTCTTAACCCTAATTTTCTTGTGCAAGTGAAACATCCCCCCGTCCATACGGTTTAGAAAAATTCAGTAGGCAAGCGAACCCGATTGCCAACTCAATCTGTTCCACCAAGCTAGCCTTCACAGAGGCCCTGGTTCCTGCCTGGGAAGCACAGTCTCCCCAACCCAGCCCTCACTTGGGTATTAATCCTAATTTTCCTGTGCAACTGAAACATCCCCTCGTCCATACAGCGTACAAAAAGACAGTAGGCATGCAATCCTGATGGCCCACTCAATCTGTTTCACCAGGCTCGGCTTCATCGAGGCCGTAGTTCCTGCCTGGGAAGCCCAGCCTCCATATCCCTAACCCTAATTTGGGTGTTAATGCTGATGTTCTTCTGCAATGGAAACATCCCCCCATGGATAAGGTGTACTAAAACGGAGTAGGGAAGCCATCCTGGTGGCCCACTCAAGTCTGTTTCACCAAGCTAGGCTTCACAGAAGGTCTGGTTCCCTCCAGGGAAGCCTAGACTCCCCAACCTTACCCCTAACTAGAGTCTTGGCCCTAATTTTCTTGTCAACTGAAACATTCCCCCGTCCAAACGGTGTACAAAAAGAAAGTAGGCAAGCTATCCCGATGGCCCACTCAGTCTGTTTCACCAAGCTAGGCTGCACCGAAGCCCAGGATCACGCTTGGGATCCGCAGTCTCCCCAACCCTATCCGTAAATTGAGTTTGAACACAAACTTTCTTGTGCAACTGAAACGATACCCCGTCCTTACAGTGCACAGAAAGCCAGTAGGCAAGCTATCCCGATGGCCCACTCAGTCTGTTTCACCAAGCTAGGCTACACCGACGCCCAGGATCCCACCTGGGAAGCCCAGTCTCCCCAACCCTGACCCTAACTTGAGTCTTAACCCTAATTTTCTTGTGCAAGTGAAACAACCCCCCGTCCATACGGTTTAGAAAAAGTCAGTAGGCAAGCCATCCCGATTGCCAACTCAATCTGTTCCACCAAGCTAGCCTTCACAAAGGCCCTGGTTGCTGCCTGGGAAGCACAGTCTCCCCAACCCAGCCCTAACTTGGGTATTAATCCTAATTTTCCTGTGCAACTGAAACATCCCCTCGTCCATGCACCGTACAAAAAGACAGTAGGCAAGCCATCCCGATTGCCAACTCAATGTGTTCCACCAAGCTAGCCTTCACAGAGGCCCTGGTTGCTACCTGGGAAGCACAGTCTCCCCAACCCAGCCCTAAGTTGAGTCTTCTTAACCCTAATTTTCTTGTGCAAGTGAAACATCCCTCCGTCCATACGGTTTAGAAAAAGTCAGTAGGCAAGCCATCCCGATTGCCAACTCAATCTGTTCCACCAAGCTATCCTTCACAGAGGCCCTGCTTCCTGCCTGGGAAGCCCGGTCTCACCAACCCTAACCCTAACTTGAGTCTTCTTAACCCTAATTTTCTTGTGCAAGTGAAACATCCCCCTGTCCATACGGTTTAGAAAAAGTCAGTAGGAAAGCCATCCCGATTGCCAACTCAATCTGTTCCACCAAGCTAGCCTTCACAGAGGACCTGGTTGCTGCCTGGGAAGCACAGTCTCCCCAACCCAGCCCTACCTTGGGTATTAATCCTAATTTTCCTGTGCAACTGAAACATCCCCTCATCCATACAGCGTACAAAAAGACAGTAGGCAAGCAATCCTGATGGCCCACTCAGTCTGTTTCACCAGGTTCGGCTTCATCGAGGCCGTAGTTCCTGCCTGGGAAGCCCAGCCTCCATAACCCTAACCCTAATTTGGGTTTTAATGCTAATGTTCTTCTGCAATGGAAACATACCCCCATGGATACGGTGTATTAAAACGGAGTAGGGAAGCCATCCTGGTGGCCCACTCAAGTCTGTTTCACCAAGCTAGTCTTCACAGAGGGTCTGGTTCCCTCCAGGAAAGCCTAGCCTCCCCAAACTTACCCCTAACTAGAGTCTTGGCCCTAATTTTCTTGTGCAACTGAAACATTCCCCCGTCCAAACGGTGTACAAAAAGAAAGTAGGCAAGCTATCCCGATGGCCCACTCAGTCTGTTTCACCAAGCTAGGCTGCACCGAAGCCCAGGATCACGCTTGGGATCCGCAGTCTCCCCAACCCTAACCCTAACTTGAGTTTTTACACAAATTTTCTTGTGCAACTGAAACGATACCGCGTCCTCACAGTGCACAGAAAGCCAGTAGGAAAGCTATCCCGATGGCCCACTCAGTCTGTTTCACCAAGCTAGGCTACACCGAAGCCCAGGATCCCGCCTGGGAAGCCCAGCCTCCATAACCCTAACCCTAATTTGGGTCTTAATGCTAATGTACTTCTGCAACGGGAACATCCCCCCATGGACACGATGTAATAAAACGGAGTAGGGAAGCCATCCTGGTGGCCAACACAAGTCTGTTTCACCAAGCTAGGCTTCACAGAGGGTCTGGTTCCCTCCAGGGAAGCCTAGCCTCCCCAACCTTAACCCTAACTAGAGTCTTGGCCCTAATTTTCTTGTGCAACTGAAACATTCCCCCGTCCAAACGGTGTACAAAAAGAAAGTAGGCAAGCTATCCCGATGGCCCACTCAGTCTTTTTCACCAAGCTAGGCTGCACCGAAGCCCAGGATCACGCTTGGGATCCGCAGTCTCCCCAACCCTAACCCTAACTTGAGTTTTAACACAAATTTTCTTGTGCAACTGAAACAATACCCCGTCCTTACAGTGCACAGAAAGCCAGTAGGCAAGCTATCCCGATGGCCCACTCAGTCTGTTTCACCAAGCTAGGCTACACCGAAGCCCAGGATCCCGCCTGGGAAGCCCAGTCTCCCCAACCCTAACCCTAACTTGAGTCTTAACCCTAATTTTCTTGTGTAAGTGAAACACCCTCCCGTCCTTACGGTTTAGAAAAAGGCAGTAGGCAAGCCATCCCGATTGCCAACTCAATCTGTTCCACCAAGCTAGCCTTCACAGAGGCCCTGCTTCCTGCCTGGGAAGCCCGGTCTCACCAACCCTAACCCTAACTTGAGTCTTTTTAACCCTAATTTTCTTGTGCTAGTGAAACCTCCCCCCGTCCATACGGTTTAGAAAAAGTCAGTAGGCAAGCGAACCCGATTGCCAACTCAATCTGTTCCACCAAACTAGCCTGCACAGAGGCCCTGGTTCCTGCCTGGGAAGCACAGTCTCCCCAACCCAGCCCTCACTTGGGTATTAATCCTAATTTTCCTGTGCAACTGAAACATCCCCTTGTCCATACAGCGTACAAAAAGACAGTAGGCAAGCAATCCTGATGGCCCACTCAGTCTGTTTCACCAGGCTCGGCTTCATCGAGGCCGTAGTTCCTGCCTGGGCAGCCCTGCCTCCATAACCCTAACCCTAATTTGGGTTTTAATGCTAATGTTCTTCTGCAATGGAAACATCCCCCCATGGATACGGTGTATTAAAAGGGAGTAGGGAAGCCATCCTGGTGGCCCACTCAAGTCTGTTTCACCAAGCTAGGCTTCACAGAGGGTCTGGTTCCCTCCAGGAAGGCCTAGCCTCCCCAACCTTACCCCTAACTAGAGTCTTGGCCCTAATTTTCTTGTGCAACTGAAAAATTCCCCCGTCCAAACGGTGTACAAAAGGAAAGTAGGCAAGCTATCCCGATGGCCCACTCAGTCTTTTTCACCAAGCTGGGCTGCACCGAAGCCCAGGATTACGCTTGGGATCCGCAGTCTCCCCAACCCTAACCCTAACTTGAGTTTTTACACAAATTTTCTTGTGCAACTGAAATGATACCCTTTCCTTACAGTGCACAGAAAGCCAGAAGGAAAGCTATCCCGATGGCCCACTCAGTCTGTTTGACCAAGCTAGGCTACACCGAAGGCCAGGATCCCGCCTGGGAAGCCCAGTCTCCCCAACCCTAACCCTAACTTGAGTCTTAACCCTAATTTTCTTGTGTAAGTGAAACATCCTCCCGTCCTTACGGTTTAGAAAAAGGCAGTAGGCAAGCCATCCTGATTGCCAACTCAATCTGTTCCACCAAGCTAGCCTTCACAGAGGCCCTGGTTCCTGCCTGGGAAGCCCGGTCTCACCAACCCTAACCCTAACTTGAGTCTTCTTAACCCTAATTTTCTTGTGCAAGTGAAACATCCCCCCGTCCATACGGTTTAGAAAAATTCAGTAGGCAAGCGAACCCGATTGCCAACTCAATCTGTTCCACCAAGCTAGCCTTCACAGAGGCCCTGGTTCCTGCCTGGGAAGCACAGTCTCCCCAACCCAGCCCTCACTTGGGTATTAATCCTAATTTTCCTGTGCAACTGAAACATCCCCTCATCCATACAGCGTACAAAAAGACAGTAGGCAAGCAATCCTGATGGCCCACTCAGTCTGTTTCACCAGGCTCGGCTTCATCGAGGCCGTAGTTCCTGCCTGGGAAGCCCAGCCTCCATAACCCTAACCCTAATTTGGGTCTTAATGCTAACGTTCTTCTGTAATGGAAATATCCCCCCATGGATACGGTGTACTAAAACGGAGTAGGGAAGCCATCCTGGTGGCCCACTCAAGTCTGTTTCACCAAGCTAGGCTTCACAGAGGGTCTGGTTCCCTCCAGGGAAGCCTAGCCTCCCCAACCTTTCCCCTAACTAGAGTCTTGGCCCTAATTTTCTTGTGCAACTGAAACATTCCCCCGTCCAAACGGTGTACAAAAAGAAAGTAGGCAAGCTATCCCGATGGCCCACTCAGTCGTTTTCACCAAGCTAGGCTGCACCGAAGCCCAGGATCACGCTTGGGATCCGCAGTCTCCCCAACCCTAACCCTAACTTGAGTTTTAACACAAATTTTCTTGTGCAACTGAAACAATACCCCGTCCTTACAGTGCACAGAAAGCCAGTAGGAAAGCTATCCCGATGGCCCACTCAGTCTGTTTCACCAAGCTAGGCTACACCGAAGCCCAGGATCCCGCCTGGGAAGCCCAGTCTCCCCAACCCTAACCCTAACTTGAGTCTTAACCCTAATTTTCTTGTGTAAGTGAAACATCCTCCCGTCCTTACGGTTTAGAAATAGGCATTAGGCAAGCCATCCCGATGGCCCACTCAGTCTGTTTCACCAAGCTAGCCTACACCGAAGCCCAGGATCCCGCCTGGGAAGCCCAGCCTCCATAACCCTAACCCTAATTTGGGTCTTAATGCTAATGTACTTCTGCAACGGGAACATCCCCCCATGGACACGATGTACTAAAACGGAGTAGGGAAGCCATCCTGGTGGCCCACTCAAGTCTGTTTCACCAAGCTAGGCTTCACAGAGGGTCTGGTTCCCTCCAGGGAAGCCTAGCCTCCCCAACCTTAACCCTAACTAGAGTCTTGGCCCTAATTATCTTGTGCAACTGAAAAATTCCCCCGTCCAAACGGTGTACAAAAGGAAAGTAGGCAAGCTATCCCGATGGCCCACTCAGTCTTTTTCACCAAGCTGGGCTGCACCGAAGCCCAGGATTACGCTTGGGATCCGCAGTCTCCCCAACCCTAACCCTAACTTGAGTTTTTACACAAATTTTTACAAACATCCTCCCGTCCTTACGGTTTAGAAAAAGGCAGTAGGCAAGCCATCCTGATTGCCAACTCAATCTGTTCCACCAAGCTAGCCTTCACAGAGGCCCTGGTTCCTGCCTGGGAAGCCCGGTCTCACCAACCCTAACCCTAACTTGAGTCTTCTTAACCCTAATTTTCTTGTGCAAGTGAAACATCCCCCCGTCCATACGGTTTAGAAAAATTCAGTAGGCAAGCGAACCCGATTGCCAACTCAATCTGTTCCACCAAGCTAGCCTTCACAGAGGCCCTGGTTCCTGCCTGGGAAGCACAGTCTCCCCAACCCAGCCCTCACTTGGGTATTAATCCTAATTTTCCTGTGCAACTGAAACATCCCCTCATCCATACAGCGTACAAAAAGACAGTAGGCAAGCAATCCTGATGGCCCACTCACGCTTGGGATCCGCAGTCTCCCCAACCCTAACCCTAACTTGAGTTTTAACACAAATTTTCTTGTGCAACTGAAACAATACCCCGTCCTTACAGTGCACAGAAAGCTAGTAGGAAAGCTATCCCGATGGCCCACTCAGTCTGTTTCACCAAGCTAGGCTACACCGAAGCCCAGGATCCCGCCTGGGAAGCCCAGTCTCCCCAACCCTAACTTGAGTCTTAACCCTAATTTTCTTGTGTAAGTGAAACATCCTCCCGTCCTTACGGTTTAGAAATAGGCATTAGGCAAGCCATCCCGATGGCCCACTCAGTCTGTTTCACCAAGCTAGCCTACACCGAAGCCCAGGATCCCGCCTGGGAAGCCCAGCCTCCATAACCCTAACCCTAATTTGGGTCTTAATGCTAATGTACTTCTGCAACGGGAACATCCCCCCATGGACACGATGTACTAAAACGGAGTAGGGAAGCCATCCTGGTGGCCCACTCAAGTCTGTTTCACCAAGCTAGGCTTCACAGAGGGTCTGGTTCCCTCCAGGGAAGCCTAGCCTCCCCAACCTTAACCCTAACTAGAGTCTTGGCCCTAATTTTCTTGTGCAACTGAAAAATTCCCCCGTCCAAACGGTGTACAAAAGGAAAGTAGGCAAGCTATCCCGATGGCCCACTCAGTCTTTTTCACCAAGCTGGGCTGCACCGAAGCCCAGGATTACGCTTGGGATCCGCAGTCTCCCCAACCCTAACCCTAACTTGAGTTTTTACACAAATTTTCTTGTGCAACTGAAATGATACCCTTTCCTTACAGTGCACAGAAAGCCAGAAGGAAAGCTATCCCGATGGCCCACTCAGTCTGTTTCACCAAGCTAGGCTACACCGAAGGCCAGGGAAGCACAGTCTCCCCAACCCAGCCCTCACTTGGGTATTAATCCTAATTTTCCTGTGCAACTGAAACATCCCCTCGTCCATACAGCGTACAAAAAGACAGTAGGCATGCAATCCTGATGGCCCACTCAATCTGTTTCACCAGGCTCGGCTTCATCGAGGCCGTAGTTCCTGCCTGGGAAGCCCAGCCTCCATAACCCTAACCCTAATTTGGGTCTTAATGCTAATGTTCTTCTGCAATGGAAACATCCCCCCATGGATAAGGTGTACTAAAACGGAGTAGGGAAGCCATCCTGGTGGCCCACTCAAGTCTGTTTCACCAAGCTAGGCTTCACAGAAGGTCTGGTTCCCTCCAGGGAAGCCTAGACTCCCCAACCTTACCCCTAACTAGAGTCTTGGCCCTAATTTTCTTGTCAACTGAAACATTCCCCCGTCCAAACGGTGTACAAAAAGAAAGTAGGCAAGCTATCCCGATGGCCCACTCAGTCTGTTTCACCAAGCTAGGCTGCACCGAAGCCCAGGATCACGCTTGGGATCCGCAGTCTCCCCAACCCTATCCGTAAATTGAGTTTGAACACAAACTTTCTTGTGCAACTGAAACGATACCCCGTCCTTACAGTGCACAGAAAGCCAGTAGGCAAGCTATCCCGATGGCCCACTCAGTCTGTTTCACCAAGCTAGGCTACACCGACGCCCAGGATCCCACCTGGGAAGCCCAGTCTCCCCAACCCTAACCCTAACTTGAGTCTTAACCCTAATTTTCTTGTGCAAGTGAAACATCCCTCCGTCCATACGGTTTAGAAAAAGTCAGTAGGCAAGCGAACCCGATTGCCAACTCAATCTGTTCCACTAAGCTAGCCTTCACAAAGGCCCTGGTTGCTGCCTGGGAAGCACAGTCTCCCCAACCCAGCCCTAACTTGGGTATTAATCCTAATTTTCCTGTGCAACTGAAACATCCCCTCGTCCATGCACCGTACAAAAAGACAGTAGGCAAGCCATCCCGATTGCCAACTCAATGTGTTCCACCAAGCTAGCCTTCACAGAGGCCCTGGTTGCTACCTGGGAAGCACAGTCTCCCCAACCCAGCCCTAACTTGAGTCTTCTTAACCCTAATTTTCTTGTGCAAGTGAAACATCCCTCCGTCCATACGGTTTAGAAAAAGTCAGTAGGCAAGCCATCCCGATTGCCAACTCAATCTGTTCCACCAAGCTATCCTTCACAGAGGCCCTGCTTCCTGCCTGGGAAGCCCGGTCTCACCAACCCTAACCCTAACTTGAGTCTTCTTAACCCTAATTTTCTTGTGCAAGTGAAACATCCCCCTGTCCATACGGTTTAGAAAAAGTCAGTAGGAAAGCCATCCCGATTGCCAACTCAATCTGTTCCACCAAGCTAGCCTTCACAGAGGACCTGGTTGCTGCCTGGGAAGCACAGTCTCCCCAACCCAGCCCTACCTTGGGTATTAATCCTAATTTTCCTGTGCAACTGAAACATCCCCTCATCCATACAGCGTACAAAAAGACAGTAGGCAAGCAATCCTGATGGCCCACTCAGTCTGTTTCACCAGGTTCGGCTTCATCGAGGCCGTAGTTCCTGCCTGGGAAGCCCAGCCTCCATAACCCTAACCCTAATTTGGGTTTTAATGCTAATGTTCTTCTGCAATGGAAACATACCCCCATGGATACGGTGTATTAAAACGGAGTAGGGAAGCCATCCTGGTGGCCCACTCAAGTCTGTTTCACCAAGCTAGGCTTCACAGAGGGTCTGGTTCCCTCCAGGAAAGCCTAGCCTCCCCAAACTTACCCCTAACTAGAGTCTTGGCCCTAATTTTCTTGTGCAACTGAAACATTCCCCCGTCCAAACGGTGTACAAAAAGAAAGTAGGCAAGCTATCCCGATGGCCCACTCAGTCTGTTTCACCAAGCTAGGCTGCACCGAAGCCCAGGATCACGCTTGGGATCCGCAGTCTCCCCAACCCTAACCCTAACTTGAGTTTTTACACAAATTTTCTTGTGCAACTGAAACGATACCGCGTCATCACAGTGCACAGAAAGCCAGTAGGAAAGCTATCCCGATGGCCCACTCAGTCTGTTTCACCAAGCTAGGCTACACCGAAGCCCAGGATCCCGCCTGGGAAGCCCAGCCTCCATAACCCTAACCCTAATTTGGGTCTTAATGCTAATGTACTTCTGCAACGGGAACATCCCCCCATGGACACGATGTAATAAAACGGAGTAGGGAAGCCATCCTGGTGGCCAACACAAGTCTGTTTCACCAAGCTAGGCTTCACAGAGGGTCTGGTTCCCTCCAGGGAAGCCTAGCCTCCCCAACCTTAACCCTAACTAGAGTCTTGTCCCTAATTTTCTTGTGCAACTGAAACATTCCCCCGTCCAAACGGTGTACAAAAAGAAAGTAGGCAAGCTATCCCGATGGCCCACTCAGTCTTTTTCACCAAGCTAGGCTGCACCGAAGCCCAGGATCACGCTTGGGATCCGCAGTCTCCCCAACCCTAACCCTAACTTGAGTTTTAACACAAATTTTCTTGTGCAACTGAAATGATACCCCGTCCTTACAGTGCACAGAAAGCCAGTAGGAAAGCTATCCCGATGGCCCACTCAGTCTGTTTCACCAAGCTAGGCTACACCGAAGCCCAGGATCCCGCCTGGGAAGCCCAGTCTCCCCAACCCTAACCCTAACTTGAGTCTTAACCCTAATTTTCTTGTGTAAGTGAAACACCCTCCCGTCCTTACGGTTTAGAAAAAGGCAGTAGGCAAGCCATCCCGATTGCCAACTCAATCTGTTCCACCAAGCTAGCCTTCACAGAGGCCCTGCTTCCTGCCTGGGAAGCCCGGTCTCACCAACCCTAACCCTAACCTGAGTCTTTTTAACCCTAATTTTCTTGTGCTAGTGAAACCTCCCCCCGTCCATACGGTTTAGAAAAAGTCAGTAGGCAAGCGAACCCGATTGCCAACTCAATCTGTTCCACCAAACTAGCCTTCACAGAGGCCCTGGTTCCTGCCTGGGAAGCACAGTCTCCCCAACCCAGCCCTCACTTGGGTATTAATCCTAATTTTCCTGTGCAACTGAAACATCCCCTTGTCCATACAGCGTACAAAAAGACAGTAGGCAAGCAATCCTGATGGCCCACTCAGTCTGTTTCACCAGGCTCGGCTTCATCGAGGCCGTAGTTCCTGCCTGGGCAGCCCTGCCTCCATAACCCTAACCCTAATTTGGGTTTTAATGCTAATGTTCTTCTGCAATGGAAACATCCCCCCATGGATACGGTGTATTAAAACGGAGTAGGGAAGCCATCCTGGTGGCCCACTCAAGTCTGTTTCACCAAGCTAGGCTTCACAGAGGGTCTGGTTCCCTCCAGGAAGGCCTAGCCTCCCCAACCTTACCCCTAACTAGAGTCTTGGCCCTAATTTTCTTGTGCAACTGAAAAATTCCCCCGTCCAAACGGTGTACAAAAGGAAAGTAGGCAAGCTATCCCGATGGCCCACTCAGTCTTTTTCACCAAGCTGGGCTGCACCGAAGCCCAGGATTACGCTTGGGATCCGCAGTCTCCCCAACCCTAACCCTAACTTGAGTTTTTACACAAATTTTCTTGTGCAACTGAAATGATACCCTTTCCTTACAGTGCACAGAAAGCCAGAAGGAAAGCTATCCCGATGGCCCACTCAGTCTGTTTCACCAAGCTAGGCTACACCGAAGGCCAGGATCCCGCCTGGGAAGCCCAGTCTCCCCAACCCTAACCCTAACTTGAGTCTTAACCCTAATTTTCTTGTGTAAGTGAAACATCCTCCCGTCCTTACGGTTTAGAAAAAGGCAGTAGGCAAGCCATCCTGATTGCCAACTCAATCTGTTCCACCAAGCTAGCCTTCACAGAGGCCCTGGTTCCTGCCTGGGAAGCCCGGTCTCACCAACCCTAACCCTAACTTGAGTCTTCTTAACCCTAATTTTCTTGTGCAAGTGAAACATCCCCCCGTCCATACGGTTTAGAAAAATTCAGTAGGCAAGCGAACCCGATTGCCAACTCAATCTGTTCCACCAAGCTAGCCTTCACAGAGGCCCTGGTTCCTGCCTGGGAAGCACAGTCTCCCCAACCCAGCCCTCACTTGGGTATTAATCCTAATTTTCCTGTGCAACTGAAACATCCCCTCATCCATACAGCGTACAAAAAGACAGTAGGCAAGCAATCCTGATGGCCCACTCAGTCTGTTTCACCAGGCTCGGCTTCATCGAGGCCGTAGTTCCTGCCTGGGAAGCCCAGCCTCCATAACCCTAACCCTAATTTGGGTCTTAATGCTAACGTTCTTCTGCAATGGAAATATCCCCCCATGGATACGGTGTACTAAAACGGAGTAGGGAAGCCATCCTGGTGGCCCACTCAAGTCTGTTTCACCAAGCTAGGCTTCACAGAGGGTCTGGTTCCCTCCAGGGAAGCCTAGCCTCCCCAACCTTTCCCCTAACTAGAGTCTTGGCCCTAATTTTCTTGTGCAACTGAAACATTCCCCCGTCCAAACGGTGTACAAAAAGAAAGTAGGCAAGCTATCCCGATGGCCCACTCAGTCGTTTTCACCAAGCTAGGCTGCACCGAAGCCCAGGATCACGCTTGGGATCCGCAGTCTCCCCAACCCTAACCCTAACTTGAGTTTTAACACAAATTTTCTTGTGCAACTGAAACAATACCCCGTCCTTACAGTGCACAGAAAGCCAGTAGGAAAGCTATCCCGATGGCCCACTCAGTCTGTTTCACCAAGCTAGGCTACACCGAAGCCCAGGATCCCGCCTGGGAAGCCCAGTCTCCCCAACCCTAACCCTAACTTGAGTCTTAACCCTAATTTTCTTGTGTAAGTGAAACATCCTCCCGTCCTTACGGTTTAGAAATAGGCATTAGGCAAGCCATCCCGATGGCCCACTCAGTCTGTTTCACCAAGCTAGCCTACACCGAAGCCCAGGATCCCGCCTGGGAAGCCCAGCCTCCATAACCCTAACCCTAATTTGGGTCTTAATGCTAATGTACTTCTGCAACGGGAACATCCCCCCATGGACACGATGTACTAAAACGGAGTAGGGAAGCCATCCTGGTGGCCCACTCAAGTCTGTTTCACCAAGCTAGGCTTCACAGAGGGTCTGGTTCCCTCCAGGGAAGCCTAGCCTCCCCAACCTTAACCCTAACTAGAGTCTTGGCCCTAATTTTCTTGTGCAACTGAAAAATTCCCCCGTCCAAACGGTGTACAAAAGGAAAGTAGGCAAGCTATCCCGATGGCCCACTCAGTCTTTTTCACCAAGCTGGGCTGCACCGAAGCCCAGGATTACGCTTGGGATCCGCAGTCTCCCCAACCCTAACCCTAACTTGAGTTTTTACACAAATTTTCTTGTGCAACTGAAATGATACCCTTTCCTTACAGTGCACAAAAAGCCAGAAGGAAAGCTATCCCGATGGCCCACTCAGTCTGTTTCACCAAGCTAGGCTACACCGAAGGCCAGGATCCCGCCTGGGAAGCCCAGTCTCCCCAACCCTAACCCTAACTTGAGTCTTAACCCTAATTTTCTTGTGTAAGTGAAACATCCTCCCGTCCTTACGGTTTAGAAAAAGGCAGTAGGCAAGCAATCCTGATTGCCAACTCAATCTGTTCCACCAAGCTAGCCTTCACAGAGGCCCTGGTTCCTGCCTGGGAAGCCCGGTCTCACCAACCCTAACCCTAACTTGAGTCTTCTTAACCCTAATTTTCTTGTGCAAGTGAAACATCCCCCGGCCATACGGTTTAGAAAAATTCAGTAGGCAAGCGAACCCGATTGCCAACTCAATCTGTTCCACCAAGCTAGCCTTCACAGAGGCCCTGGTTCCTGCCTGGGAAGCACAGTCTCCCCAACCCAGCCCTCACTTGGGTATTAATCCTAATTTTCCTGTGCAACTGAAACATCCCCTCGTCCATACAGCGTACAAAAAGACAGTAGGCATGCAATCCTGATGGCCCACTCAATCTGTTTCACCAGGCTCGGCTTCATCGAGGCCGTAGTTCCTGCCTGGGAAGCCCAGCCTCCATAACCCTAACCCTAATTTGGGTGTTAATGCTAATGTTCTTCTGCAATGGAAACATCCCCCCATGGATAAGGTGTACTAAAACGGAGTAGGGAAGCCATCCTGGTGGCCCACTCAAGTCTGTTTCACCAAGCTAGGCTTCACAGAAGGTCTGGTTCCCTCCAGGGAAGCCTAGACTCCCCAACCTTACCCCTAACTAGAGTCTTGGCCCTAATTTTCTTGTCAACTGAAACATTCCCCCGTCCAAACGGTGTACAAAAAGAAAGTAGGCAAGCTATCCCGATGGCCCACTCAGTCTGTTTCACCAAGCTAGGCTGCACCGAAGCCCAGGATCACGCTTGGGATCCGCAGTCTCCCCAACCCTAACCGTAAATTGAGTTTGAACACAAACTTTCTTGTGCAACTGAAACGATACCCCGTCCTTACAGTGCACAGAAAGCCAGTAGGCAAGCTATCCCGATGGCCCACTCAGTCTGTTTCACCAAGCTAGGCTACACCGACGCCCAGGATCCCACCTGGGAAGCCCAGTCTCCCCAACCCTAACCCTAACTTGAGTCTTAACCCTAATTTTCTTGTGCAAGTGAAACATCCCTCCGTCCATACGGTTTAGAAAAAGTCAGTAGGCAAGCGAACCCGATTGCCAACTCAATCTGTTCCACTAAGCTAGCCTTCACAAAGGCCCTGGTTGCTGCCTGGGAAGCACAGTCTCCCCAACCCAGCCCTAACTTGGGTATTAATCCTAATTTTCCTGTGCAACTGAAACATCCCCTCGTCCATGCACCGTACAAAAAGACAGTAGGCAAGCCATCCCGATTGCCAACTCAATGTGTTCCACCAAGCTAGCCTTCACAGAGGCCCTGGTTGCTACCTGGGAAGCACAGTCTCCCCAACCCAGCCCTAACTTGAGTCTTCTTAACCCTAATTTTCTTGTGCAAGTGAAACATCCCTCGGTCCATACGGTTTAGAAAAAGTCAGTAGGCAAGCCATCCCGATTGCCAACTCAATCTGTTGCACCAAGCTATCCTTCACAGAGGCCCTGCTTCCTGCCTGGGAAGCCCGGTCTCACCAACCCTAACCCTAACTTGAGTCTTCTTAACCCTAATTTTCTTGTGCAAGTGAAACATCCCCCTGTCCATACGGTTTAGAAAAAGTCAGTAGGAAAGCCATCCCGATTGCCAACTCAATCTGTTCCACCAAGCTAGCCTTCACAGAGGACCTGGTTGCTGCCTGGGAAGCACAGTCTCCCCAACCCAGCCCTACCTTGGGTATTAATCCTAATTTTCCTGTGCAACTGAAACATCCCCTCATCCATACAGCGTACAAAAAGACAGTAGGCAAGCAATCCTGATGGCCCACTCAGTCTGTTTCACCAGGCTCGGCTTCATCGAGGCCGTAGTTCCTGCCTGGGAAGCCCAGCCTCCATAACCCTAACCCTAATTTGGGTTTTAATGCTAATGTTCTTCTGCAATGGAAACATACCCCCATGGATACGGTGTATTAAAACGGAGTAGGGAAGCCATCCTGGTGGCCCACTCAAGTCTGTTTCACCAAGCTAGGCTTCACAGAGGGTCTGGTTCCCTCCAGGAAAGCCTAGCCTCCCCAAACTTACCCCTAACTAGAGTCTTGGCCCTAATTTTCTTGTGCAACTGAAACATTCCCCCGTCCAAACGGTGTACAAAAAGAAAGTAGGCAAGCTATCCCGATGGCCCACTCAGTCTGTTTCACCAAGCTAGGCTGCACCGAAGCCCAGGATCACGCTTGGGATCCGCAGTCTCCCCAACCCTAACCCTAACTTGAGTTTTTACACAAATTTTCTTGTGCAACTGAAATGATACCGCGTCCTCACAGTGCACAGAAAGCCAGTAGGAAAGCTATCCCGATGGCCCACTCAGTCTGTTTCACCAAGCTAGGCTACACCGAAGCCCAGGATCCCACCTGGGAAGCCCAGTCTCCCCAACCCTAACCCTAATTTGAGTCTTAACCCTAATTTTCTTGTGTAAGTGAAACACCCTCCCGTCCTTACGGTTTAGAAAAAGGCAGTAGGCAAGCCATCCCGATTGCCAACTCAATCTGTTCCACCAAGCTAGCCTTCACAGAGGCCCTGGTTCCTGCCTGGGAAGCCCGGTCTCACCAACCCTAACCCTAACTTGAGTCTTTTTAACCCTAATTTTCTTGTGCTAGTGAAACCTCCCCCCGTCCATACGGTTTAGAAAAAGTCAGTAGGCAAGCGAACCCGATTGCCAACTCAATCTGTTCCACCAAACTAGCCTTCACAGAGGCCCTGGTTCCTGCCTGGGAAGCACAGTCTCCCCAACCCAGCCCTCACTTGGGTATTAATCCTAATTTTCCTGTGCAACTGAAACATCCCCTTGTCCATACAGCGTACAAAAAGACAGTAGGCAAGCAATCCTGATGGCCCACTCAGTCTGTTTCACCAGGCTCGGCTTCATCGAGGCCGTAGTTCCTGCCTGGGAAGCCCTGCCTCCATAACCCTAACCCTAATTTGGGTTTTAATGCTATGTTCTTCTGCAATGGAAACATCCCCCCATGGATACGGTGTATTAAAACGGAGTAGGGAAGCCATCCTGGTGGCCCACTCAAGTCTGTTTCACCAAGCTAGGCTTCACAGAGGGTCTGGTTCCCTCCAGGAAGGCCTAGCCTCCCCAACCTTACCCCTAACTAGAGTCTTGGCCCTAATTTTCTTGTGCAACTGAAACATTCCCCCGTCCAAACGGTGTACAAAAGGAAAGTAGGCAAGCTATCCCGATGGCCCACTCAGTCTTTTTCACCAAGCTGGGCTGCACCGAAGCCCAGGATTACGCTTGGGATCCGCAGTCTCCCCAACCCTAACCCTAACTTGAGTTTTTACACAAATTTTCTTGTGCAACTGAAATGATACCCTTTCCTTACAGTGCACAGAAAGCCAGAAGGAAAGCTATCCCGATGGCCCACTCAGTCTGTTTCACCAAGCTAGGCTACACCGAAGGCCAGGATCCCGCCTGGGAAGCCCAGTCTCCCCAACCCTAACCCTAACTTGAGTCTTAACCCTAATTTTCTTGTGTAAGTGAAACATCCTCCCGTCCTTACGGTTTAGAAAAAGGCAGTAGGCAAGCCATCCTGATTGCCAACTCAATCTGTTCCACCAAGCTAGCCTTCACAGAGGCCCTGGTTCCTGCCTGGGAAGCCCGGTCTCACCAACCCTAACCCTAACTTGAGTCTTCTTAACCCTAATTTTCTTGTGCAAGTGAAACATCCCCCCGTCCATACGGTTTAGAAAAATTCAGTAGGCAAGCGAACCCGATTGCCAACTCAATCTGTTCCACCAAGCTAGCCTTCACAGAGGCCCTGGTTCCTGCCTGGGAAGCACAGTCTCCCCAACCCAGCCCTCACTTGGGTATTAATCCTAATTTTCCTGTGCAACTGAAACATCCCCTCATCCATACAGCGTACAAAAAGACAGTAGGCAAGCAATCCTGATGGCCCACTCAGTCTGTTTCACCAGGCTCGGCTTCATCGAGGCCGTAGTTCCTGCCTGGGAAGCCCAGCCTCCATAACCCTAACCCTAATTTGGGTCTTAATGCTAACGTTCTTCTGTAATGGAAATATCCCCCCATGGATACGGTGTACTAAAACGGAGTAGGGAAGCCATCCTGGTGGCCCACTCAAGTCTGTTTCACCAAGCTAGGCTTCACAGAGGGTCTGGTTCCCTCCAGGGAAGCCTAGCCTCCCCAACCTTTCCCCTAACTAGAGTCTTGGCCCTAATTTTCTTGTGCAACTGAAACATTCCCCCGTCCAAACGGTGTACAAAAAGAAAGTAGGCAAGCTATCCCGATGGCCCACTCAGTCGTTTTCACCAAGCTAGGCTGCACCGAAGCCCAGGATCACGCTTGGGATCCGCAGTCTCCCCAACCCTAACCCTAACTTGAGTTTTAACACAAATTTTCTTGTGCAACTGAAACAATACCCCGTCCTTACAGTGCACAGAAAGCCAGTAGGAAAGCTATCCCGATGGCCCACTCAGTCTGTTTCACCAAGCTAGGCTACACCGAAGCCCAGGATCCCGCCTGGGAAGCCCAGTCTCCCCAACCCTAACCCTAACTTGAGTCTTAACCCTAATTTTCTTGTGTAAGTGAAACATCCTCCCGTCCTTACGGTTTAGAAATAGGCATTAGGCAAGCCATCCCGATGGCCCACTCAGTCTGTTTCACCAAGCTAGCCTACACCGAAGCCCAGGATCCCGCCTGGGAAGCCCAGCCTCCATAACCCTAACCCTAATTTGGGTCTTAATGCTAATGTACTTCTGCAACGGGAACATCCCCCCATGGACACGATGTACTAAAACGGAGTAGGGAAGCCATCCTGGTGGCCCACTCAAGTCTGTTTCACCAAGCTAGGCTTCACAGAGGGTCTGGTTCCCTCCAGGGAAGCCTAGCCTCCCCAACCTTAACCCTAACTAGAGTCTTGGCCCTAATTTTCTTGTGCAACTGAAAAATTCCCCCGTCCAAACGGTGTACAAAAGGAAAGTAGGCAAGCTATCCCGATGGCCCACTCAGTCTTTTTCACCAAGCTGGGCTGCACCGAAGCCCAGGATTACGCTTGGGATCCGCAGTCTCCCCAACCCTAACCCTAACTTGAGTTTTTACACAAATTTTCTTGTGCAACTGAAATGATACCCTTTCCTTACAGTGCACAGAAAGCCAGAAGGAAAGCTATCCCGATGGCCCACTCAGTCTGTTTCACCAAGCTAGGCTACACCGAAGGCCAGGATCCCGCCTGGGAAGCCCAGTCTCCCCAACCCTAACCCTAACTTGAGTCTTAACCCTAATTTTCTTGTGTAAGTGAAACATCCTCCCGTCCTTACGGTTTAGAAAAAGGCAGTAGGCAAGCCATCCTGATTGCCAACTCAATCTGTTCCACCAAGCTAGCCTTCACAGAGGCCCTGGTTCCTGCCTGGGAAGCACAGTCTCCCCAACCCAGCCCTAACTTGAGTCTTCTTAACCCTAATTTTCTTGTGCAAGTGAAACATCCCTCCGTCCATACGGTTTAGAAAAAGTCAGTAGGCAAGCCATCCCGATTGCCAACTCAATCTGTTCCACCAAGCTATCCTTCACAGAGGCCCTGCTTCCTGCCTGGGAAGCCCGGTCTCACCAACCCTAACCCTAACTTGAGTCTTCTTAACCCTAATTTTCTTGTGCAAGTGAAACATCCCCCTGTCCATACGGTTTAGAAAAAGTCAGTAGGAAAGCCATCCCGATTGCCAACTCAATCTGTTCCACCAAGCTAGCCTTCACAGAGGACCTGGTTGCTGCCTGGGAAGCACAGTCTCCCCAACCCAGCCCTACCTTGGGTATTAATCCTAATTTTCCTGTGCAACTGAAACATCCCCTCATCCATACAGCGTACAAAAAGACAGTAGGCAAGCAATCCTGATGGCCCACTCAGTCTGTTTCACCAGGCTCGGCTTCATCGAGGCCGTAGTTCCTGCCTGGGAAGCCCAGCCTCCATAACCCTAACCCTAATTTGGGTTTTAATGCTAATGTTCTTCTGCAATGGAAACATACCCCCATGGATACGGTGTATTAAAACGGAGTAGGGAAGCCATCCTGGTGGCCCACTCAAGTCTGTTTCACCAAGCTAGGCTTCACAGAGGGTCTGGTTCCCTCCAGGAAAGCCTAGCCTCCCCAAACTTACCCCTAACTAGAGCCTTGGCCCTAATTTTCTTGTGCAACTGAAACATTCCCCCGTCCAAACGGTGTACAAAAAGAAAGTAGGCAAGCTATCCCGATGGCCCACTCAGTCTGTTTCACCAAGATAGGCTGCACCGAAGCCCAGGATCACGCTTGGGATCCGCAGTCTCCCCAACCCTAACCCTAACTTGAGTTTTTACACAAATTTTCTTGTGCAACTGAAACGATACCGCGTCCTCACAGTGCACAGAAAGCCAGTAGGAAAGCTATCCCGATGGCCCACTCAGTCTGTTTCACCAAGCTAGGCTACACCGAAGCCCAGGATCCCGCCTGGGAAGCCCAGCCTCCATAACCCTAACCCTAATTTGGGTCTTAATGCTAATGTACTTCTGCAACGGGAACATCCCCCCATGGACACGATGTAATAAAACGGAGTAGGGAAGCCATCCTGGTGGCCAACACAAGTCTGTTTCACCAAGCTAGGCTTCACAGAGGGTCTGGTTCCCTCCAGGGAAGCCTAGCCTCCCCAACCTTAACCCTAACTAGAGTCTTGTCCCTAATTTTCTTGTGCAACTGAAACATTCCCCCGTCCAAACGGTGTACAAAAAGAAAGTAGGCAAGCTATCCCGATGGCCCACTCAGTCTTTTTCACCAAGCTAGGCTGCACCGAAGCCCAGGATCACGCTTGGGATCCGCAGTCTCCCCAACCCTAACCCTAACTTGAGTTTTAACACAAATTTTCTTGTGCAACTGAAACAATACCCCGCCCTTACAGTGCACAGAAAGCCAGTAGGAAAGCTATCCCGATGGCCCACTCAGTCTGTTTCACCAAGCTAGGCTACACCGAAGCCCAGGATCCCGCCTGGGAAGCCCAGTCTCCCCAACCCTAACCCTAACTTGAGTCTTAACCCTAATTTTCTTGTGTAAGTGAAACACCCTCCCGTCCTTACGGTTTAGAAAAAGGCAGTAGGCAAGCCATCCCGATTGCCAACTCAATCTGTTCCACCAAGCTAGCCTTCACAGAGGCCCTGCTTCCTGCCTGGGAAGCCCGGTCTCACCAACCCTAACCCTAACTTGAGTCTTTTTAACCCTAATTTTCTTGTGCTAGTGAAACCTCCCCCCGTCCATACGGTTTAGAAAAATTCAGTAGGCAAGCGAACCCGATTGCCAACTCAATCTGTTCCACCAAGCTAGCCTTCACAGAGGCCCTGGTTCCTGCCTGGGAAGCACAGTCTCCCCAACCCAGCCCTCACTTGGTATTAATCCTAATTTTCCTGTGCAACTGAAACATCCCCTCATCCATACAGCGTACAAAAAGACAGTAGGCATGCAATCCTGATGGCCCACTCAGTCTGTTTCACCAGGCTCGGCTTCATCGAGGCCGTAGTTCCTGCCTGGGAAGCCCAGCCTCCATAACCCTAACCCTAATTTGGGTCTTAATGCTAACGTTCTTCTGCAATGGAAATATCCCCCCATGGATACGGTGTACTAAAACGGAGTAGGGAAGCCATCCTGGTGGCCCACTCCAGTCTGTTTCACCAAGCTAGGCTTCACAGAGGGTCTGGTTCCCTGCAGGGAAGCCTAGCCTCCCCAACCTTTCCCCTAACTAGAGTCTTGGCCCTAATTTTCTTGTGCAACTGAAACATTCCCCCGTCCAAACGGTGTACAAAAAGAAAGTAGGCAAGCTATCCCGATGGCCCACTCAGTCGTTTTCACCAAGCTAGGCTGCACCGAAGCCCAGGATCACGCTTGGGATCCGCAGTCTCCCCAACCCTAACCCTAACTTGAGTTTTAACACAAATTTTCTTGTGCAACTGAAACAATACCCCGTCCTTACAGTGCACAGAAAGCTAGTAGGAAAGCTATCCCGATGGCCCACTCAGTCTGTTTCACCAAGCTAGGCTACACCGAAGCCCAGGATCCCGCCTGGGAAGCCCAGTCTCCCCAACCCTAACCCTAACTTGAGTCTTAACCCTAATTTTCTTGTGTAAGTGAAACATCCTCCCGTCCTTACGGTTTAGAAATAGGCATTAGGCAAGCCATCCCGATGGCCCACTCAGTCTGTTTCACCAAGCTAGCCTACACCGAAGCCCAGGATCCCGCCTGGGAAGCCCAGCCTCCATAACCCTAACCCTAATTTGGGTCTTAATGCTAATGTACTTCTGCAACGGGAACATCCCCCCATGGACACGATGTACTAAAACGGAGTAGGGAAGCCATCCTGGTGGCCCACTCAAGTCTGTTTCACCAAGCTAGGCTTCACAGAGGGTCTGGTTCCCTCCAGGGAAGCCTAGCCTCCCCAACCTTAACCCTAACTAGAGTCTTGGCCCTAATTTTCTTGTGCAACTGAAAAATTCCCCCGTCCAAACGGTGTACAAAAGGAAAGTAGGCAAGCTATCCCGATGGCCCACTCAGTCTTTTTCACCAAGCTGGGCTGCACCGAAGCCCAGGATTACGCTTGGGATCCGCAGTCTCCCCAACCCTAACCCTAACTTGAGTTTTTACACAAATTTTCTTGTGCAACTGAAATGATACCCTTTCCTTACAGTGCACAGAAAGCCAGAAGGAAAGCTATCCCGATGGCCCACTCAGTCTGTTTCACCAAGCTAGGCTACACCGAAGGCCAGGATCCCGCCTGGGAAGCCCAGTCTCCCCAACCCTAACCCTAACTTGAGTCTTAACCCTAATTTTCTTGTGTAAGTGAAACATCCTCCCGTCCTTACGGTTTAGAAAAAGGCAGTAGGCAAGCCATCCTGATTGCCAACTCAATCTGTTCCACCAAGCTAGCCTTCACAGAGGCCCTGGTTCCTGCCTGGGAAGCCCGGTCTCACCAACCCTAACCCTAACTTGAGTCTTCTTAACCCTAATTTTCTTGTGCAAGTGAAACATCCCCCCGTCCATACGGTTTAGAAAAATTCAGTAGGCAAGCGAACCCGATTGCCAACTCAATCTGTTCCACCAAGCTAGCCTTCACAGAGGCCCTGGTTCCTGCCTGGGAAGCACAGTCTCCCCAACCCAGCCCTCACTTGGGTATTAATCCTAATTTTCCTGTGCAACTGAAACATCCCCTCGTCCATACAGCGTACAAAAAGACAGTAGGCATGCAATCCTGATGGCCCACTCAATCTGTTTCACCAGGCTCGGCTTCATCGAGGCCGTAGTTCCTGCCTGGGAAGCCCAGCCTCCATATCCCTAACCCTAATTTGGGTGTTAATGCTAATGTTCTTCTGCAATGGAAACATCCCCCCATGGATAAGGTGTACTAAAACGGAGTAGGGAAGCCATCCTGGTGGCCCACTCAAGTCTGTTTCACCAAGCTAGGCTTCACAGAAGGTCTGGTTCCCTCCAGGGAAGCCTAGACTCCCCAACCTTACCCCTAACTAGAGTCTTGGCCCTAATTTTCTTGTCAACTGAAACATTCCCCCGTCCAAACGGTGTACAAAAAGAAAGTAGGCAAGCTATCCCGATGGCCCACTCAGTCTGTTTCACCAAGCTAGGCTGCACCGAAGCCCAGGATCACGCTTGGGATCCGCAGTCTCCCCAACCCTATCCGTAAATTGAGTTTGAACACAAACTTTCTTGTGCAACTGAAACGATACCCCGTCCTTACAGTGCACAGAAAGCCAGTAGGCAAGCTATCCCGATGGCCCACTCAGTCTGTTTCACCAAGCTAGGCTACACCGACGCCCAGGATCCCACCTGGGAAGCCCAGTCTCCCCAACCCTAACCCTAACTTGAGTCTTAACCCTAATTTTCTTGTGCAAGTGAAACATCCCTCCGTCCATACGGTTTAGAAAAAGTCAGTAGGCAAGCGAACCCGATTGCCAACTCAATCTGTTCCACTAAGCTAGCCTTCACAAAGGCCCTGGTTGCTGCCTGGGAAGCACAGTCTCCCCAACCCAGCCCTAACTTGGGTATTAATCCTAATTTTCCTGTGCAACTGAAACATCCCCTCGTCCATGCACCGTACAAAAAGACAGTAGGCAAGCCATCCCGATTGCCAACTCAATGTGTTCCACCAAGCTAGCCTTCACAGAGGCCCTGGTTGCTACCTGGGAAGCACAGTCTCCCCAACCCAGCCCTAACTTGAGTCTTCTTAACCCTAATTTTCTTGTGCAAGTGAAACATCCCTCCGTCCATACGGTTTAGAAAAAGTCAGTAGGCAAGCCATCCCGATTGCCAACTCAATCTGTTCCACCAAGCTATCCTTCACAGAGGCCCTGCTTCCTGCCTGGGAAGCCCGGTCTCACCAACCCTAACCCTAACTTGAGTCTTCTTAACCCTAATTTTCTTGTGCAAGTGAAACATCCCCCTGTCCATACGGTTTAGAAAAAGTCAGTAGGAAAGCCATCCCGATTGCCAACTCAATCTGTTCCACCAAGCTAGCCTTCACAGAGGACCTGGTTGCTGCCTGGGAAGCACAGTCTCCCCAACCCAGCCCTACCTTGGGTATTAATCCTAATTTTCCTGTGCAACTGAAACATCCCCTCATCCATACAGCGTACAAAAAGACAGTAGGCAAGCAATCCTGATGGCCCACTCAGTCTGTTTCACCAGGTTCGGCTTCATCGAGGCCGTAGTTCCTGCCTGGGAAGCCCAGCCTCCATAACCCTAACCCTAATTTGGGTTTTAATGCTAATGTTCTTCTGCAATGGAAACATACCCCCATGGATACGGTGTATTAAAACGGAGTAGGGAAGCCATCCTGGTGGCCCACTCAAGTCTGTTTCGCCAAGCTAGGCTTCACAGAGGGTCTGGTTCCCTCCAGGAAAGCCTAGCCTCCCCAAACTTACCCCTAACTAGAGTCTTGGCCCTAATTTTCTTGTGCAACTGAAACATTCCCCCGTCCAAACGGTGTACAAAAAGAAAGTAGGCAAGCTATCCCGATGGCCCACTCAGTCTGTTTCACCAAGCTAGGCTGCACCGAAGCCCAGGATCACGCTTGGGATCCGCAGTCTCCCCAACCCTAACCCTAACTTGAGTTTTTACACAAATTTTCTTGTGCAACTGAAACGATACCGCGTCCTCACAGTGCACAGAAAGCCAGTAGGAAAGCTATCCCGATGGCCCACTCAGTCTGTTTCACCAAGCTAGGCTACACCGAAGCCCAGGATCCCGCCTGGGAAGCCCAGCCTCCATAACCCTAACCCTAATTTGGGTCTTAATGCTAATGTACTTCTGCAACGGGAACATCCCCCCATGGACACGATGTAATAAAACGGAGTAGGGAAGCCATCCTGGTGGCCAACACAAGTCTGTTTCACCAAGCTAGGCTTCACAGAGGGTCTGGTTCCCTCCAGGGAAGCCTAGCCTCCCCAACCTTAACCCTAACTAGAGTCTTGTCCCTAATTTTCTTGTGCAACTGAAACATTCCCCCGTCCAAACGGTGTACAAAAAGAAAGTAGGCAAGCTATCCCGATGGCCCACTCAGTCTTTTTCACCAAGCTAGGCTGCACCGAAGCCCAGGATCACGCTTGGGATCCGCAGTCTCCCCAACCCTAACCCTAACTTGAGTTTTAACACAAATTTTCTTGTGCAACTGAAACAATACCCCGTCCTTACAGTGCACAGAAAGCCAGTAGGAAAGCTATCCCGATGGCCCACTCAGTCTGTTTCACCAAGCTAGGCTACACCGAAGCCCAGGATCCCGCCTGGGAAGCCCAGTCTCCCCAACCCTAACCCTAACTTGAGTCTTAACCCTAATTTTCTTGTGTAAGTGAAACACCCTCCCGTCCTTACGGTTTAGAAAAAGGCAGTAGGCAAGCCATCCCGATTGCCAACTCAATCTGTTCCACCAAGCTAGCCTTCACAGAGGCCCTGCTTCCTGCCTGGGAAGCCCGGTCTCACCAACCCTAACCCTAACCTGAGTCTTTTTAACCCTAATTTTCTTGTGCTAGTGAAACCTCCCCCCGTCCATACGGTTTAGAAAAAGTCAGTAGGCAAGCGAACCCGATTGCCAACTCAATCTGTTCCACCAAACTAGCCTTCACAGAGGCCCTGGTTCCTGCCTGGGAAGCACAGTCTCCCCAACCCAGCCCTCACTTGGGTATTAATCCTAATTTTCCTGTGCCACTGAAACATCCCCTTGTCCATACAGCGTACAAAAAGACAGTAGGCAAGCAATCCTGATGGCCCACTCAGTCTGTTTCACCAGGCTCGGCTTCATCGAGGCCGTAGTTCCTGCCTGGGAAGCCCTGCCTCCATAACCCTAACCCTAATTTGGGTTTTAATGCTAATGTTCTTCTGCAATGGAAACATCCCCCCATGGATACGGTGTATTAAAACGGAGTAGGGAAGCCATCCTGGTGGCCCACTCAAGTCTGTTTCACCAAGCTAGGCTTCACAGAGGGTCTGGTTCCCTCCAGGAAGGCCTAGCCTCCCCAACCTTACCCCTAACTAGAGTCTTGGCCCTAATTTTCTTGTGCAAGTGAAAAATTCCCCCGTCCAAACGGTGTACAAAAGGAAAGTAGGCAAGCTATCCCGATGGCCCACTCAGTCTTTTTCACCAAGCTGGGCTGCACCGAAGCCCAGGATTACGCTTGGGATCCGCAGTCTCCCCAACCCTAACCCTAACTTGAGTTTTTACACAAATTTTCTTGTGCAACTGAAATGATACCCTTTCCTTACAGTGCACAGAAAGCCAGAAGGAAAGCTATCCCGATGGCCCACTCAGTCTGTTTCACCAAGCTAGGCTACACCGAAGGCCAGGATCCCGCCTGGGAAGCCCAGTCTCCCCAACCCTAACCCTAACTTGAGTCTTAACCCTAATTTTCTTGTGTAAGTGAAACATCCTCCCGTCCTTACGGTTTAGAAAAAGGCAGTAGGCAAGCCATCCTGATTGCCAACTCAATCTGTTCCACCAAGCTAGCCTTCACAGAGGCCCTGGTTCCTGCCTGGGAAGCCCGGTCTCACCAACCCTAACCCTAACTTGAGTCTTCTTAACCCTAATTTTCTTGTGCAAGTGAAACATCCCCCCGTCCATACGGTTTAGAAAAATTCAGTAGGCAAGCGAACCCGATTGCCAACTCAATCTGTTCCACCAAGCTAGCCTTCACAGAGGCCCTGGTTCCTGCCTGGGAAGCACAGTCTCCCCAACCCAGCCCTCACTTGGGTATTAATCCTAATTTTCCTGTGCAACTGAAACATCCCCTCATCCATACAGCGTACAAAAAGACAGTAGGCAAGCAATCCTGATGGCCCACTCAGTCTGTTTCACCAGGCTCGGCTTCATCGAGGCCGTAGTTCCTGCCTGGGAAGCCCAGCCTCCATAACCCTAACCCTAATTTGGGTCTTAATGCTAACGTTCTTCTGCAATGGAAATATCCCCCCATGGATACGGTGTACTAAAACGGAGTAGGGAAGCCATCCTGGTGGCCCACTCAAGTCTGTTTCACCAAGCTAGGCTTCACATTGGGTCTGGTTCCCTCCAGGGAAGCCTAGCCTCCCCAACCTTTCCCCTAACTAGAGTCTTGGCCCTAATTTTCTTGTGCAACTGAAACATTCCCCCGTCCAAACGGTGTACAAAAAGAAAGTAGGCAAGCTATCCCGATGGCCCACTCAGTCGTTTTCACCAAGCTAGGCTGCACCGAAGCCCAGGATCACGCTTGGGATCCGCAGTCTCCCCAACCCTAACCCTAACTTGAGTTTTAACACAAATTTTCTTGTGCAACTGAAACAATACCCCGTCCTTACAGTGCACAGAAAGCCAGTAGGAAAGCTATCCCGATGGCCCACTCAGTCTGTTTCACCAAGCTAGGCTACACCGAAGCCCAGGATCCCGCCTGGGAAGCCCAGTCTCCCCAACCCTAACCCTAACTTGAGTCTTAACCCTAATTTTCTTGTGTAAGTGAAACATCCTCCCGTCCTTACGGTTTAGAAATAGGCATTAGGCAAGCCATCCCGATGGCCCACTCAGTCTGTTTCACCAAGCTAGCCTACACCGAAGCCCAGGATCCCGCCTGGGAAGCCCAGCCTCCATAACCCTAACCCTAATTTGGGTCTTAATGCTAATGTACTTCTGCAACGGGAACATCCCCCCATGGACACGATGTACTAAAACGGAGTAGGGAAGCCATCCTGGTGGCCCACTCAAGTCTGTTTCACCAAGCTAGGCTTCACAGAGGGTCTGGTTCCCTCCAGGGAAGCCTAGCCTCCCCAACCTTAACCCTAACTAGAGTCTTGGCCCTAATTTTCTTGTGCAACTGAAAAATTCCCCCGTCCAAATGGTAACAAAAGGAAAGTAGGCAAGCTATCCCGATGGCCCACTCAGTCTTTTTCACCAAGCTGGGCTGCACCGAAGCCCAGGATTACGCTTGGGATCCGCAGTCTCCCCAACCCTAACCCTAACTTGAGTTTTTACACAAATTTTCTTGTGCAACTGAAATGATACACTTTCCTTACAGTGCACAGAAAGCCAGAAGGAAAGCTATCCCGATGGCCCACTCAGTCTGTTTCACCAAGCTAGGCTACACCGAAGGCCAGGATCCCGCCTGGGAAGCCCAGTCTCCCCAACCCTAACCCTAACTTGAGTCTTAACCCTAATTTTCTTGTGTAAGTGAAACATCCTCCCGTCCTTACGGTTTAGAAAAAGGCAGTAGGCAAGCAATCCTGATTGCCAACTCAATCTGTTCCACCAAGCTAGCCTTCACAGAGGCCCTGGTTCCTGCCTGGGAAGCCCGGTCTCACCAACCCTAACCCTAACTTGAGTCTTCTTAACCCTAATTTTCTTGTGCAAGTGAAACATCCCCCGGCCATACGGTTTAGAAAAATTCAGTAGGCAAGCGAACCCGATTGCCAACTCAATCTGTTCCACCAAGCTAGCCTTCACAGAGGCCCTGGTTCCTGCCTGGGAAGCACAGTCTCCCCAACCCAGCCCTCACTTGGGTATTAATCCTAATTTTCCTGTGCAACTGAAACATCCCCTCGTCCATACAGCGTACAAAAAGACAGTAGGCATGCAATCCTGATGGCCCACTCAATCTGTTTCACCAGGCTCGGCTTCATCGAGGCCGTAGTTCCTGCCTGGGAAGCCCAGCCTCCATAACCCTAACCCTAATTTGGGTGTTAATGCTAATGTTCTTCTGCAATGGAAACATCCCCCCATGGATAAGGTGTACTAAAACGGAGTAGGGAAGCCATCCTGGTGGCCCACTCAAGTCTGTTTCACCAAGCTATGCTTCACAGAAGGTCTGGTTCCCTCCAGGGAAGCCTAGACTCCCCAACCTTACCCCTAACTAGAGTCTTGGCCCTAATTTTCTTGTCAACTGAAACATTCCCCCGTCCAAACGGTGTACAAAAAGAAAGTAGGCAAGCTATCCCGATGGCCCACTCAGTCTGTTTCACCAAGCTAGGCTGCACCGAAGCCCAGGATCACGCTTGGGATCCGCAGTCTCCCCAACCCTAACCGTAAATTGAGTTTGAACACAAACTTTCTTGTGCAACTGAAACGATACCCCGTCCTTACAGTGCACAGAAAGCCAGTAGGCAAGCTATCCCGATGGCCCACTCAGTCTGTTTCACCAAGCTAGGCTACACCGACGCCCAGGATCCCACCTGGGAAGCCCAGTCTCCCCAACCCTAACCCTAACTTGAGTCTTAACCCTAATTTTCTTGTGCAAGTGAAACATCCCTCCGTCCATACGGTTTAGAAAAAGTCAGTAGGCAAGCGAACCCGATTGCCAACTCAATCTGTTCCACTAAGCTAGCCTTCACAAAGGCCCTGGTTGCTGCCTGGGAAGCACAGTCTCCCCAACCCAGCCCTAACTTGGGTATTAATCCTAATTTTCCTGTGCAACTGAAACATCCCCTCGTCCATGCACCGTACAAAAAGACAGTAGGCAAGCCATCCCGATTGCCAACTCAATGTGTTCCACCAAGCTAGCCTTCACAGAGGCCCTGGTTGCTACCTGGGAAGCACAGTCTCCCCATCCCAGCCCTAACTTGAGTCTTCTTAACCCTAATTTTCTTGTGCAAGTGAAACATCCCTCCGTCCATACGGTTTAGAAAAAGTCAGTAGGCAAGCCATCCCGATTGCCAACTCCATCTGTTCCACCAAGCTATCCTTCACAGAGGCCCTGCTTCCTGAATGGGAAGCCCGGTCTCACCAACCCTAACCCTAACTTGAGTCTTCTTAACCCTAATTTTCTTGTGCAAGTGAAACATCCCCCTGTCCATACGGTTTAGAAAAAGTCAGTAGGAAAGCCATCCCGATTGCCAACTCAATCTGTTCCACCAAGCTAGCCTTCACAGAGGACCTGGTTGCTGCCTGGGAAGCACAGTCTCCCCAACCCAGCCCTACCTTGGGTATTAATCCTAATTTTCCTGTGCAACTGAAACATCCCCTCATCCATACAGCGTACAAAAAGACAGTAGGCAAGCAATCCTGATGGCCCACTCAGTCTGTTTCTCCAGGCTCGGCTTCATCGAGGCCGTAGTTCCTGCCTGGGAAGCCCAGCCTCCATAACCCTAACCCTAATTTGGGTTTTAATGCTAATGTTCTTCTGCAATGGAAACATACCCCCATGGATACGGTGTATTAAAACGGAGTAGGGAAGCCATCCTGGTGCCCCACTCAAGTCTGTTTCACCAAGCTAGGCTTCACAGAGGGTCTGGTTCCCTCCAGGAAAGCCTAGCCTCCCCAAACTTACCCCTAACTAGAGTCTTGGCCCTAATTTTCTTGTGCAACTGAAACATTCCCCCGTCCAAACGGTGTACAAAAAGAAAGTAGGCAAGCTATCCCGATGGCCCACTCAGTCTGTTTCACCAAGCTAGGCTGCACCGAAGCCCAGGATCACGCTTGGGATCCGCAGTCTCCCCAACCCTAACCCTAACTTGAGTTTTTACACAAATTTTCTTGTGCAACTGAAACGATACCGCGTCCTCACAGTGCACAGAAAGCCAGTAGGAAAGCTATCCCGATGGCCCACTCAGTCTGTTTCACCAAGCTAGGCTACACCGAAGCCCAGGATCCCGCCTGGGAAGCCCAGCCTCCATAACCCTAACCCTAATTTGGGTCTTAATGCTAATGTACTTCTGCAACGGGAACATCCCCCCATGGACACGATGTACTAAAACGGAGTAGGGAAGCCATCCTGGTGGCCCACTCAAGTCTGTTTCACCAAGCTAGGCTTCACAGAGGGTCTGGTTCCCTCCAGGGAAGCCTAGCCTCCCCAACCTTAACCCTAACTAGAGTCTTGGCCCTAATTTTCTTGTGCAACTGAAAAATTCCCCCGTCCAAACAGTGTACAAAAGGAAAGTAGGCAAGCTATCCCGATGGCCCACTCAGTCTTTTTCACCAAGCTGGGCTGCACCGAAGCCCAGGATTACGCTTGGGATCCGCAGTCTCCCCAACCCTAACCCTAACTTGAGTTTTTACACAAATTTTCTTGTGCAACTGAAATGATACCCTTTCCTTACAGTGCACAGAAAGCCAGAAGGAAAGCTATCCCGATGGCCCACTCAGTCTGTTTCACCAAGCTAGGCTACACCGAAGGCCAGGATCCCGCCTGGGAAGCCCAGTCTCCCCAACCCTAACCCTAACTTGAGTCTTAACCCTAATTTTCTTGTGTAAGTGAAACATCCTCCCGTCCTTACGGTTTAGAAAAAGGCAGTAGGCAAGCCATCCTGATTGCCAACTCAATCTGTTCCACCAAGCTAGCCTTCACAGAGGCCCTGGTTCCTGCCTGGGAAGCCCGGTCTCACCAACCCTAACCCTAACTTGAGTCTTCTTAACCCTAATTTTCTTGTGCAAGTGAAACATCCCCCCGTCCATACGGTTTAGAAAAATTCAGTAGGCAAGCGAACCCGATTGCCAACTCAATCTGTTCCACCAAGCTAGCCTTCACAGAGGCCCTGGTTCCTGCCTGGGAAGCACAGTCTCCCCAACCCAGCCCTACCTTGGGTATTAATCCTAATTTTCCTGTGCAACTGAAACATCCCCTCATCCATACAGCGTACAAAAAGACAGTAGGCAAGCAATCCTGATGGCCCACTCAGTCTGTTTCACCAGGCTCGGGTTCATCGAGGCCGTAGTTCCTGCCTGGGAAGCCCAGCCTCCATAACCCTAACCCTAATTTGGGTCTTAATGCTAACGTTCTTCTGCAATGGAAATATCCCCCCATGGATACGGTGTACTAAAACGGAGTAGGGAAGCCATCCTGGTGGCCCACTCAAGTCTGTTTCACCAAGCTAGGCTTCACAGAGGGTCTGGTTCCCTCCAGGGAAGCCTAGCCTCCCCAACCTTTCCCCTAACTAGAGTCTTGGCCCTAATTTTCTTGTGCAACTGAAACATTCCCCCGTCCAAACGGTGTACAAAAAGAAAGTAGGCAAGCTATCCCGATGGCCCACTCAGTCGTTTTCACCAAGCTAGGCTGCACCGAAGCCCAGGATCATGCTTGGGATCCGCAGTCTCCCCAACCCTAACCCTAACTTGAGTTTTAACACAAATTTTCTTGTGCAACTGAAACAATACCCCGTCCTTATAATGCACAGAAAGCCAGTAGGAAAGCTATCCCGATGGCCCACTCAGTCTGTTTCACCAAGCTAGGCTACACCGAAGCCCAGGATCCCGCCTGGGAAGCCCAGTCTCCCCAACCCTAACCCTAACTTGAGTCTTAACCCTAATTTTCTTGTGTAAGTGAAACATCCTCCCGTCCTTACGGTTTAGAAATAGGCATTAGGCAAGCCATCCCGATGGCCCACTCAGTCTGTTTCACCAAGCTAGCCTACACCGAAGCCCAGGATCCCGCCTGGGAAGCCCAGCCTCCATAACCCTAACCCTAATTTGGGTCTTAATGCTAATGTACTTCTGCAACGGGAACATCCCCCCATGGACACGATGTACTAAAACGGAGTAGGGAAGCCATCCTGGTGGCCCACTCAAGTCTGTTCCACCAAGCTAGCCTTCACAGAGGCCCTGGTTCCTGCCTGGGAAGCACAGTCTCCCCAACCCAGCCCTCACTTGGGTATTAATCCTAAATTTCCTGTGCAACTGAAACATCCCCTCGTCCATACAGCGTACAAAAAGACAGTAGGCATGCAATCCTGATGGCCCACTCAATCTGTTTCACCAGGCTCGGCTTCATCGAGGCCGTAGTTCCTGCCTGGGAAGCCCAGCCTCCATAACCCTAACCCTAATTTGGGTGTTAATGCTAATGTTCTTCTGCAATGGAAACATCCCCCCATGGATAAGGTGTACTAAAACGGAGTAGGGAAGCCATCCTGGTGGCCCACTCAAGTCTGTTTCACCAAGCTAGGCTTCACAGAGGGTCTGGTTCCCTCCAGGGAAGCCTAGCCTCCCCAACCTTTCCCCTAACTAGAGTCTTGGCCCTAATTTTCTTGTGCAACTGAAACATTCCCCCGTCCAAACGGTGTACAAAAAGAAAGTAGGCAAGTAAGCCCAGTAGAAAGTAAGCCCAGGATTACGCTTGGGATCCGCAGTCTCCCCAACCCTAACCCTAACTTGAGTTTTTACACAAATTTTCTTGTGCAACTGAAATGATACCCTTTCCTTACAGTGCACAGAAAGCCAGAAGGAAAGCTATCCCGATGGCCCACTCAGTCTGTTTCACCAAGCTAGGCTACACCGAAGGCCAGGATCCCGCCTGGGAAGCCCAGTCTCCCCAACCCTAACCCTAACTTGAGTCTTAACCCTAATTTTCTTGTGTAAGTGAAACATCCTCCCGTCCTTACGGTTTAGAAAAAGGCAGTAGGCAAGCCATCCTGATTGCCAACTCAATCTGTTCCACCAAGCTAGCCTTCACAGAGGCCCTGGTTCCTGCCTGGGAAGCCCGGTCTCACCAACCCTAACCCTAACTTGAGTCTTCTTAACCCTAATTTTCTTGTGCAAGTGAAACATCCCCCGGCCATACGGTTTAGAAAAATTCAGTAGGCAAGCGAACCCGATTGCCAACTCAATCTGTTCCACCAAGCTAGCCTTCACAGAGGCCCTGGTTCCTGCCTGGGAAGCACAGTCTCCCCAACCCAGCCCTCACTTGGGTATTAATCCTAATTTTCCTGTGCAACTGAAACATCCCCTCGTCCATACAGCGTACAAAAAGACAGTAGGCATGCAATCCTGATGGCCCACTCAATCTGTTTCACCAGGCTCGGCTTCATCGAGGCCGTAGTTCCTGCCTGGGAAGCCCAGCCTCCATAACCCTAACCCTAATTTGGGTGTTAATGCTAATGTTCTTCTGCAATGGAAACATCCCCCCATGGATAAGGTGTACTAAAACGGAGTAGGGAAGCCATCCTGGTGGCCCACTCAAGTCTGTTTCACCAAGCTAGGCTTCACAGAAGGTCTGGTTCCCTCCAGGGAAGCCTAGACTCCCCAACCTTACCCCTAACTAGAGTCTTGGCCCTAATTTTCTTGTCAACTGAAACATTCCCCCGTCCAAACGGTGTACAAAAAGAAAGTAGGCAAGCTATCCCGATGGCCCACTCAGTCTGTTTCACCAAGCTAGGCTGCACCGAAGCCCAGGATCACGCTTGGGATCCGCAGTCTCCCCAACCCTAACCGTAAATTGAGTTTGAACACAAACTTTCTTGTGCAACTGAAACGATACCCCGTCCTTACAGTGCACAGAAAGCCAGTAGGCAAGCTATCCCGATGGCCCACTCAGTCTGTTTCACCAAGCTAGGCTACACCGACGCCCAGGATCCCACCTGGGAAGCCCAGTCTCCCCAACCCTAACCCTAACTTGAGTCTTAACCCTAATTTTCTTGTGCAAGTGAAACATCCCTCCGTCCATACGGTTTAGAAAAAGTCAGTAGGCAAGCGAACCCGATTGCCAACTCAATCTGTTCCACTAAGCTAGCCTTCACAAAGGCCCTGGTTGCTGCCTGGGAAGCACAGTCTCCCCAACCCAGCCCTAACTTGGGTATTAATCCTAATTTTCCTGTGCAACTGAAACATCCCCTCGTCCATGCACCGTACAAAAAGACAGTAGGCAAGCCATCCCGATTGCCAACTCAATGTGTTCCACCAAGCTAGCCTTCACAGAGGCCCTGGTTGCTACCTGGGAAGCACAGTCTCCCCAACCCAGCCCTAACTTGAGTCTTCTTAACCCTAATTTTCTTGTGCAAGTGAAACATCCCTCCGTCCATACGGTTTAGAAAAAGACAGTAGGCAAGCAATCCTGATGGCCCACTCAGTCTGTTTCACCAGGCTCGGCTTCATCGAGGCCGTAGTTCCTGCCTGGGAAGCCCAGTCTCCCCAACCCTAACCCTAACTTGAGTCTTAACCCTAATTTTCTTGTGTAAGTGAAACATCCTCCCGTCCTTACGGTTTAGAAATAGGCATTAGGCAAGCCATCCCGATTGCCAATTCAATCTGTTCCACCAAGCTAGCCTTCACAGAGGGCCTGGTTCCTGCCTGGGAAGCCCGGTCTCACCAACCCTAACCCTAACTTGAGTCTTCTTAACCCTAATTTTCTTGTGCAAGTGAAACATCCCCCCGTCCATACGGTTTAGAAAAAGTCAGTAGGCAAGCGAACCCGATTGCCAACTCAATCTGTTCCACCAAACTAGCCTTCACAGAGGCCCTGGTTCCTGCCTGGGAAGCACAGTCTCCCCAACCCAGCCCTACCTTGGGTATTAATCCTAATTTTCCTGTGCAACTGAAACATCCCCTCGTCCATACAGCGTACAAAAAGACAGTAGGCAAGCAATCCTGATGGCCCACTCAGTCTGTTTCACCAGGCTCGGCTTCATCGAGGCCGTAGTTCCTGCCTGGGCAGCCCTGCCTCCATAACCCTAACCCTAATTTGGGTTTTAATGCTAATGTTCTTCTGCAATGGAAACATCCCCCCATGGATACGGTGTATTAAAACGGAGTAGGGAAGCCATCCTGGTGGCCCACTCAAGTCTGTTTCACCAAGCTAGTCTTCACAGAGGGTCTGGTTCCCTCCAGGAAGGCCTGGCCTCCCCAACCTTACCCCTAACTAGAGTCTTGGCCCTAATTTTCTTGTGCAACTGAAACATTCCCCCGTCCAAACGGTGTACAAAAGGAAAGTAGGCAAGCTATCCCGATGGCCCACTCAGTCTTTTTCACCAAGCTGGGCTGCACCGAAGCCCAGGATCACGTTTGGGATCCGCAGTCTCCCCAACCCTAACCCTAACTTGAGTTTTTACACAAATTTTCTTGTGCAACTGAAACGATACCGCGTCCTCACAGTGCACAGAAAGCCATTAGGAAAGCTATCCCGATGGCCCACTCAGTCTGTTTCACCAAGCTAGGCTACACCGAAGCCCAGGATCCCGCCTGGGAAGCCCAGCCTCCATAACCCTAACCCTAATTTGGGTCTTAATGCTAAGGTACTTCTGCAACGGGAACATCCCCCCATAGACACGATGTACTAAAACGGAGTAGGGAAGCCATCCTGGTGGCCCACTCAAGTCTGTTTCACCAAGCTAGGCTTCACAGAGGGTCTGGTTCCCTCCAGGGAAGCCTAGCCTCCCCAACCTTAACCCTAACTAGAGTCTTGGCCCTAATTTTCTTGTGCAACTGAAAAATTCCCCCGTCCAAACGGTGTACAAAAGGAAAGTAGACAAGCTATCCCGATGGCCCACTCAGTCTTTTTCACCAAGCTGGGCTGCACCGAAGCCCAGGATTACGCTTGGGATCCGCAGTCTCCCCAACCCTAACCCTAACTTGAGTTTTTACACAAATTTTCTTGTGCAACTGAAATGATACCCTTTCCTTACAGTGCACAGAAAGCCAGAAGGAAAGCTATCCCGATGGCCCACTCAGTCTGTTTCACCAAGCTAGGCTACACCGAAGGCCAGGATCCCGCCTGGGAAGCCCAGTCTCCCCAACCCTAACCCTAACTTGAGTCTTAACCCTAATTTTCTTGTCTAAGTGAAACATCCTCCCGTCCTTACGGTTTAGAAAAAGGCAGTAGGCAAGCCATCCTGATTGCCAACTCAATCTGTTCCACCAAGCTAGCCTTCACAGAGGCCCTGGTTCCTGCCTGGGAAGCCCGGTCTCACCAACCCTAACCCTACCTTGAGTCTTCTTAACCCTAATTTTCTTGTGCAAGTGAAACATCCCCCCGTCCATACGGTTTAGAAAAATTCAGTAGGCAAGCGAACCCGATTGCCAACTCAATCTGTTCCACCAAGCTAGCCTTCACAGAGGCCCTGGTCCCTGCCTGGGAAGCACAGTCTCCCCAACCCAGCCCTCACTTGGGTATTAATCCTAATTTTCCTGTGCAACTGAAACATCCCCTCGTCCATACAGCGTACAAAAAGACAGTAGGCATGCAATCCTGATGGCCCACTCAATCTGTTTCACCAGGCTCGGATTCATCGAGGCCGTAGTTCCTGCCTGGGAAGCCCTGCCTCCATAACCCTAACCCTAATTTGGGTTTTAATGCTAATGTTCTTCTGCAATGGAAACATCCCCCCATGGATACGGTGTATTAAAACGGAGTAGGGAAGCCATCCTGGTGGCCCACTCAAGTCTGTTTCACCAAGCTAGGCTTCACAGAGTGTCTGGTTCCCTCCAGGAAAGCCTAGACTCCCCAACCTTACCCCTAACTAGAGTCTTGGCCCTAATTTTCTTGTGCAACTGAAACATTCCCCCGTCCAAACGGTGTACAAAAAGAAAGTAGGCAAGCTATCCCGATGGCCCACTCAGTCTGTTTCACCAAGCTAGGCTGCACCGAAGCCCAGGATCACGCTTGGGATCCGCAGTCTCCCCAACCCTAACCCTAACTTGAGTTTTTACACAAATTTTCTTGTGCAACTGAAACGATACCGCGTCTTCACAGTGCACAGAAAGCCAGTAGGAAAGCTATCCCGATGGCCCACTCAGTCTGTTTCACCAAGCTAGGCTACACCGAAGCCCAGGATCCCTCCTGGGAAGCCCAGACTCCCCAACCCAGCCCTCACTTGGGTATTAATCCTAATTTTCCTGTGCAACTGAAACATCCCCTCGTCCATACAGCGTACAAAAAGACAGTAGGCAAGCAATCCTGATGGCCCACTCAGTCTGTTTCACCAGGCTCGGCTTCATCGAGGCCGTAGTTCCTGCCTGGGAAGCCCAGTCTCCCCAACCCTAACCCTAACTTGAGTCTTAACCCTAATTTTCTTGTGTAAGTGAAACATCCTCCCGTCCTTACGGTTTAGAAATAGGCATTAGGCAAGCCATCCCGATTGCCAACTCAATCTGTTCCACCAAGCTAGCCTTCACAGAGGGCCTGGTTCCTGCCTGGGAAGCCCGGTCTCACCAACCCTAACCCTAACTTGAGTCTTCTTAACCCTAATTTTCTTGTGCAAGTGAAACATCCCCCCGTCCATACGGTTTAGAAAAAGTCAGTAGGCAAGCGAACCCGATTGCCAACTCAATCTGTTCCACCAAACTAGCCTTCACAGAGGCCCTGGTTCCTGCCTGGGAAGCACAGTCTCCCCAACCCAGCCCTCACTTGGGTATTAATCCTAATTTTCCTGTGCAACTGAAACATCCCCTCATCCATACAGCGTACAAAAAGACAGTAGGCAAGCAATCCTGATGGCCCACTCAGTCTGTTTCACCAGGCTCGGCTTCATCGAGGCCGTAGTTCCTGCCTGGGCAGCCCTGCCTCCATAACCCTAACCCTAATTTGGGTTTTAATGCTAATGTTCTTCTGCAATGGAAACATCCCCCCATGGATACGGTGTATTAAAACGGAGTAGGGAAGCCATCCTGGTGGCCCACTCAAGTCTTTTTCACCAAGCTAGGCTTCACAGAGGGTCTGGTTCCCTCCAGGAAGGCCTGGCCTCCCCAACCTTACCCCTAACTAGAGTCTTGGCCCTAATTTTCTTGTGCAACTGAAACATTCCCCCGTCCAAACGGTGTACAAAAGGAAAGTAGGCAAGCTATCCCGATGGCCCACTCAGTCTTTTTCACCAAGCTGGGCTGCACCGAAGCCCAGGATCACGTTTGGGATCCGCAGTCTCCCCAACCCTAACCCAAACTTGAGTTTTTACACAAATTTTCTTGTGCAACTGAAACGATACCGCGTCCTCACAGTGCACAGAAAGCCAGTAGGAAAGCTATCCCGATGGCCCACTCAGTCTGTTTCACCAAGCTAGGCTACACCGAAGCCCAGGATCCCGCCTGGGAAGCCCAGCCTCCATAACCCTAACCCTAATTTGGGTCTTAATGCTAAGGTACTTCTGCAACGGGAACATCCCCCATGGACAAGATGTACTAAAACGGAGTAGGGAAGCCATCCTGGTGGCCCACTCAAGTCTGTTTCACCAAGCTAGGCCTCACAGAGGGTCTGGTTCCCTCCAGGGAAGCCTAGCCTCCCCAACCTTAACCCTAACTAGAGTCTTGGCCCTAATTTTCTTGTGCAACTGAAAAATTCCCCCGTCCAAACGGTGTACAAAAGGAAAGTAGGCAAGCTATCCCGATGGCCCACTCAGTCTTTTTCACCAAGCTGGGCTGCACCGAAGCCCAGGATTACGCTTGGGATCCGCAGTCTCCCCAACCCTAACCCTAACTTGAGTTTTTACACAAATTTTCTTGTGCAACTGAAATGATACCCTTTCCTTACAGTGCACAGAAAGCCAGAAGGAAAGCTATCCCGATGGCCACTCAGTCTGTTTCACCAAGCTAGGCTACACCAAAGGCCAGGATCCCGCCTGGGAAGCCCAGTCTCCCCAACCCTAACCCTAACTTGAGTCTTAACCCTAATTTTCTTGTGTAAGTGAAACATCCTCCCGTCCTTACGGTTTAGAAAAAGGCAGTAGGCAAGCCATCCTGATTGCCAACTCAATCTGTTCCACCAAGCTAGCCTTCACAGAGGCCCTGGTTCCTGCCTGGGAAGCACAGTCTCCCCAACCCAGCCCTCACTTGGGTATTAATCCTAATTTTCCTGTCCAACTGAAACATCCCCTCGTCCATACAGCGTACAAAAAGACAGTAGGCATGCAATCCTGATGGCCTACTCAATCTGTTTCACCAGGCTCAGCTTCATCTAGGCCGTAGTTCCTGCCTGGGAAGCCCTGCCTCCATAACCCTAACCCTAATTTGGGTTTTAATGCTAATGTTCTTCTGCAATGGAAACATCCCCCCATGGATACGGTGTATTAAAACGGAGTAGGGAAGCCATCCTGGTGGCCCACTCAAGTCTGTTTCACCAAGCTAGGCTTCACAGAGTGTCTGGTTCCCTCCAGGAAAGCCTAGCCTCCCCAACCTTACCCCTAACTAGAGTCTTGGCCCTAATTTTCTTGTGCAACTGAAACATTCCCCCGTCCAAACGGTGTACAAAAAGAAAGTAGGCAAGCTATCCCGATGGCCCACTCAGTATTTTTCACCAAGCTGGGCTGCACCGAAGCCCAGGATCCCGCCTGGGAAGCCCAGTCTCCCCAACCCTAACCCTAACTTGAGTCTTAACCCTAATTTTCTTGTGCAAGTGAAACATCCCCCCGTCCATACGGTTTAGAAAAAGTCAGTAGGCAAGCCATCCCGATTGCCAACTCAATCTGTTCCACCAAGCTAGCCTTCACAGAGGCCCTGGTTGCTGCCTGGGAAGCCCGGTCTCACCAACCCTAACCCTAACTTGAGTCTTTTTAACCCTAATTTTCTTGTGCAAGTGAAACCTCCCCCCGTCCATACGGTTTAGAAAAAGTCAGTAGGCAAGCCATCCCGATTGCCAACTCAATCTGTTCCACCAAGCTAGCCTTCACAGAGGCCCTGGTTGCTACCTGTGAAGCACAGTCTCCCCAACCCAGCCCTACCTTGGGTATTAATCCTAATTTTCCTGTGCAACTGAAACATCCCCTCATCCATACAGCGTACAAAAAGACAGTAGGCAATCAATCCTGATGGCTCACTCAGTCTGTTTCACCAGGCTCGGCTTCATCGAGGCCGTAGTTCCTGCCTGGGAAGCCCAGCCTCCATAACCCTAACCCTAATTTGGGTCTTAATGCTAATGTTCTTCTGCATTGGAAACATCCCCCCATGGATACGGTGTACTAAAATGGAGTAGGGAAGCCATCCTGGTGGCCCACTCAAGTCTGTTTCACCAAGCTAGGCTTCACAGAGGGTCTGGTTCCCTCCAGGGAAGCCTAGCCTCCCCAACCTTACCCCTAACTAGAGTCTTGGCCCTAATTTTCTTGTGCAACTGAAACATTCCCCCGTCCAAACGGTGTACAAAAAGAAAGTAGGCAAGCTATCCCGATGGCCCACTCAGTCTTTTTCACCAAGCTAGGCTGCACCGAAGCCCAGGATCACGCTTGGGATCCGCAGTCTCCCCAACCCTAACCCTAACTTGAGTTTTAACACAAATTTTCTTGTGCAACTGAAACGATACCCCGTCCTTACAGTGCACAGAAAGCCAGTAGAAAAGCTATCCCGATGGCCCACTCAGTCTGTTTCACCAAGCTAGGCTACACCGAAGCCCAGGATCCCGCCTGGGAAGCCCAGTCTCCCCAACCCTAACCCTAACTTGAGTCTTAACCCTAATTTTCTTGTGTAAGTGAAACATCCTCCCGTCCTTACGGTTTAGAAAAAGGCAGTAGGCAAGCCATCCCGATTGCCAACTCAATCTGTTCCACCAAGCTAGCCTTCACAGAGGCCCTGGTTGCTGCCTGGGAAGCACAGTCTCCCCAACCCAGCCCTCACTTGGGTATTAATCCTAATTTTCCTGTGCAACTGAAACATCCCCCCGTCCATACGGTTTAGAAAAAGTCAGTAGGCAAGCGAACCCGATTGCCAACTCAATCTGTTCCACCAAACTAGCCTTCACAGAGGCCCTGGTTCCTGCCTGGGAAGCACAGTCTCCCCAACCCAGCCCTCACTTGGGTATTAATCCTAATTTTCCTGTGCAACTGAAACATCCCCTCGTCCATACAGCGTACAAAAAGACAGTAGGCAAGCAATCCTGATGGCCCACTCAGTCTGTTTCACCAGGCTCGGCTTCATCGAGGCCGTAGTTCCTGCCTGGGCAGCCCTGCCTCCATAACCCTAACCCTAATTTGGGTTTTAATGCTAATGTTCTTCTGCAACGGAAACATCCCCCCATGGATACGGTGTATTAAAACGGAGTAGGGAAGCCATCCTGGTGGCCCACTCAAGTCTGTTTCACCAAGCTAGGCTTCACAGAGGGTCTGGTTCCCTCCAGGAAGGCCTAGCCTCCCCAACCTTACCCCTAACTAGAGTCTTGGCCCTAATTTTCTTGTGCAACTGAAACATTCCCCCGTCCAAACGGTGTACAAAAGGAAAGTAGGCAAGCTATCCCGATGGCCCACTCAGGCTTTTTCACCAAGCTGGGCTGCACCGAAGCCCAGGATCACGTTTGGGATCCGCAGTCTCCCCAACCCTAACCCTAACTTGAGTTTTTACACAAATTTTCTTGTGCAACTGAAACGATACCGCGTCCTCACAGTGCACAGAAAGCCAGTAGGAAAGCTATCCCGATGGCCCACTCAGTCTGTTTCACCAAGCTAGGCTACACCGAAGCCCAGGATCCCGCCTGGGAAGCCCAGCCTCCATAACCCTAACCCTAATTTGGGTCTTAATGCTAATGTACTTCTGCAACGGGAACATCCCCCCATGGACACGATGTACTAAAACGGAGTAGGGAAGCCATCCTGGTGGCCCACTCAAGTCTGTTTCACCAAGCTAGGCTTCACAGAGGGTCTGGTTACCTCCAGGGAAGCCTAGCCTCCCCAACCTTACCCCTAACTAGAGTCTTGGCCCTAATTTTCTTGTGCAACTGAAACATTCCCCCGTCCAAACGGTGTACAAAAGGAAAGTAGGCAAGCAATCCCGATGGCCCACTCAGTCTTTTTCACCAAGCTGGGCTGCACCGAAGCCCAGGATTACGCTTGGGATCCGCAGTCTCCCCAACCCTAACCCTAACTTGAGTTTTTACACAAATTTTCTTGTGCAACTGAAATGATACCCTTTCCTTACAGTGCACAGAAAGCCAGAAGGAAAGCTATCCCGATGGCCCACTCAGTCTGTTTCACCAAGCTAGGCTACACCGAAGGCCAGGATCCCGCCTGGGAAGCCCAGCCTCCATAACCCTAACCCTAATTTGGGTCTTAATGCTAATGTACTTCTGCAACGGGAACATCCCCCCATGGACACGATGTACTAAAACGGAGTAGGGAAGCCATCCTGGTGGCCCACTCAAGTCTGTTTCACCAAGCTAGGCTTCACAGAGGGTCTGGTTCCCTCCAGGGAAGCCTAGCCTCCCCAACCTTAACCCTAACTAGAGTCTTGGCCCTAATTTTCTTGTGCAACTGAAACATTCCCCCGTCCAAACGGTGTACAAAAGGAAAGTAGGCAAGCTATCCCGATGGCCTACTCAGTCTTTTTCACCAAGCTGGGCTGTACCGAAGCCCAGGATTACGCTTGGGATCCGCAGTCTCCCCAACCCTAACTCTAACTTGAGTTTTTACACAAATTTTCTTGTGCAACTGAAATGATACCCTTTCCTTACAGTGCACAGAAAGCCAGAAGGAAAGCTATCCCGATGGCCCACTCAGTCTGTTTCACCAAGCTAGGCTACACCGAAGGCCAGGATCCCGCCTGGGAAGCCCAGTCTCCCCAACCCTAACCCTAACTTGAGTCTTAACCCTAATTTTCTTGTGTAAGTGAAACATCCTCCCGTCCTTACGGTTTAGAAAAAGGCAGTAGGCAAGCCATCCCGATTGCCAACTCAATCTGTTCCACCAAGCTAGCCTTCACAGAGGCCCTGGTTCCTGCCTGGGAAGCCCGGTCTCACCAACCCTAACCCTAACTTGAGTCTTCTTAACCCTAATTTTCTTGTGCAAGTGAAACATCCCCCCGTCCATACGGTTTAGAAAAAGTCAGTAGGCAAGCGAACCCGATTGCCAACTCAATCTGTTCCACCAAGCTAGCCTTCACAGAGGCCCTGGTTCCTGCCTGGGAAGCACAGTCTCCCCAACCCAGCCCTACCTTGGGTATTAATCCTAATTTTCCTGTGCAACTGAAACATCCCCTCGTCCATACAGCGTACAAAAAGACAGTAGGCAAGCAATCCTGATGGCTCACTCAGTCTGTTTCACCAGGCTCGGCTTCATCGAGGAGGTAGTTCCTGCCTGGGAAGCCCAGCCTCCATAACCCTAACCCTAATTTGGGTCTTAATGCTAATGTTCTTCTGCATTGGAAACATCCCCCCATGGATACGGTGTACTAAAACGGAGTAGGGAAGCCATCCTGGTGGCCCACTCAAGTCTGTTTCACCAAGCTAGGCCTCACAGAGGGTCTGGTTCCCTCCAGGGAAGCCTAGCCTCCCCAACCTTACCCCTAACTAGAGTCTTGGCCCTAATTTTCTTGTGCAAATGAAACATTACCCCGTCCAAACGGTGTACAAAAAGAAAGTAGGCAAGCTATCCCGATGGCCCACTCAGTCTTTTTCACCAAGCTAGGCTGCACCGAAGCCCAGAATCACGCTTGGGATCCGCAGTCTCCCCAACCCTAACCCTAACTTGAGTTTTAACACAAATTTTCTTGTGCAACTGAAACGATACCCCGTCCTTACAGTGCACAGAAAGCCAGTAGGAAAGCTATCCCGATGGCCCACTCAGTCTGTTTCACCAAGCTAGGCTACACCGAAGCCCAGGATCCTGCCTGGGAAGCCCGGTCTCACCAACCCTAACCCTAACTTGAGTCTTCTTAACCCTAATTTTCTTGTGCAAGTGAAACATCCCCCCGTCCATACGGTTTAGAAAAAGTCAGTAGGCAAGCGAACCCGATTGCCAACTCAATCTGTTCCAACAAGCTAGCCTTCACAGAGGCCCTGGTTCCTGCCTGGGAAGCACAGTCTCCCCAACCCAGCTCTCACTTGGGTATTAATCCTAATTTTCCTGTGTAAGGAAACATCCCCTCGTCCATACGGCATACAAAAAGACAGTAGGCAAGCAATCCTGATGGCCCACTCAGTCTGTTTCACCAGGCTCGGATTCATCGAGGCCGTAGCTCCTGCCTGGGAAGCCCAGCCTCCATAACCCTAACCCTAATTTGGGTCTTAATGCTAATGTACTTCTGCAACGGAAACATCCCCCATGGACACGATGTACTAAAACGGAGTAGGGAAGCCATCCTGGTGGCCCACTCAAGTCTGTTTCACCAAGCTAGGCTTCACAGAGGGTCTGGTTCCCTGCAGGGAAGCCTAGCCTCCCCAACCTTACCCCTAACTAGAGTCTTGGCCCTAATTTTCTTGTGCAACTGAAACATTCCCCCGTCCAAACGGTGTACAAAAAGAAAGTAGGCAAGCTATCCCGATGGCCCACTCAGTATTTTTCACCAAGCTGGGCTGCACCGAAGCCCAGGATCCCGCCTGGGAAGCCCAGTCTCCCCAACCCTAACCCTAACTTGAGTCTTAACCCTAATTTTCTTGTGCAAGTGAAACATCCCCCCGTCCATACGGTTTAGAAAAAGTCAGTAGGAAAGCCATCCCGATTGCCAACTCAATCTGTTCCACCAAGCTAGCCTTCACAGAGGCCCTGCTTCCTGCCTGGGAAGCCCGGTCTCACCAACCCTAACCCTAACTTGAGTCTTTTTAACCCTAATTTTCTTGTGCAAGTGAAACCTCCCCCCGTCCATACGGTTTAGAAAAAGTCAGTAGGCAAGCCATCCCGATTGCCAACTCAATCTGTTCCACCAAGCTAGCCTTCACAGAGGCCCTGGTTGCTACCTGTGAAGCACAGTATCCCCAACCCAGCCCTACCTTGGGTATTAATCCTAATTTTCCTGTGCAACTGAAACATCCCCTCATCCATACAGCGTACAAAAAGACAGTAGGCAAGCAATCCTGATGGCTCACTCAGTCTGTTTCACCAGGCTCGGCTTCATCGAGGCCGTAGTTCCTGCCTGGGAAGCCCAGCCTCCATAACCCTAACCCTAATTTGGGTCTTAATGCTAATGTTCTTCTGCATTGGAAACATCCCCCCATGGATACGGTGTACTAAAACGGAGTAGGGAAGCCATCCTGGTGGCCCACTCAAGTCTGTTTCACCAAGCTAGGCTTCACAGAGGGTCTGGTTCCCTCCAGGGAAGCCTAGCCTCCCCAACCTTACCCCTAACTAGAGTCTTGGCCCTAATTTTCTTGTGCAACTGAAACATTCCCCCGTCCAAACGGTGTACAAAAAGAAAGTAGGCAAGCTATCCCGATGGCCTACTCAGTCTTTTTCACCAAGCTAGGCTGCACCGAAGCCCAGGATCACGCTTGGGATCCGCAGTCTCCCCAACCCTAACCCTAACTTGAGTTTTAACACAAATTTTCTTGTGCAACTGAAACGATACCCCGTCCTTACAGTGCACAGAAAGCCAGTAGGAAAGCTATCCCGATGGCCCACTCAGTCTGTTTCACCAAGCTAGGCTACAGCGAAGCCCAGGATCCCGCCTGGGAAGCCCAGTCTCCCCAACCCTAACCCTAACTTGAGTCTTAACCCTAATTTTCTTGTGTAAGTGAAACATCCTCCCGTCCTTACGGTTTAGAAAAAGGCAGTAGGCAAGCCATCCCGATTGCCAACTCAATCTGTTCCACCAAGCTAGCCTTCACAGAGGCCCTGGTTGCTGCCTGGGAAGCCCGGTCTCACCAACCCTAACCCTAACTTGAGTCTTCTTAACCCTAATTTTCTTGTGCAAGTGAAACATCCCCCCGTCCATACGGTTTAGAAAAAGTCAGTAGGCAAGCGAACCCGATTGCCAACTCAATCTGTTCCAACAAGCTAGCCTTCACAGAGGCCTTGGTTCCTGCCTGGGAAGCACAGTCTCCCCAACCCAGCCCTCACTTGGGTATTAATCCTAATTTTCCTGTGCGACTGAAACATCCCCTCGTCCATACGGCATACAAAAAGACAGTAGGCAAGCAATCCTGATGGCCCACTCAGTCTGTTTCACCAGGCTCGGATTCATCGAGGCCGTAGTTCCTGCCTGGGAAGCCCAGCCTCCATAACCCTAACCCTAATTTGGGTCTTAATGCTAATGTACTTCTGCAACGGAAACATCCCCCATGGACACGATGTACTAAAACGGAGTAGGGAAGCCATCCTGGTGGCCCACTCCAGTCTGTTTCACCAAGCTAGGCTTCACAGAGGGTCTGGTTCCCTGCAGGGAAGCCTAGCCTCCCCAACCTTACCCCTAACTAGAGTCTTGGCCCTAATTTTCTTGTGCAACTGAAACATTCCCCCGTCCAAACGGTGTACAAAAAGAAAGTAGGCAAGCTATCCCGATGGCCCACTCAGTCTGTTTCACCAAGCTAGGCTGCACCGAAGCCCAGGATCACGCTTGGGATCCGCAGTCTCCCCAACCCTAACCCTAACTTGAGTTTTTACACAAATTTTCTTGTGCAACTGAAACGATACCGCGTCCTCACAGTGCACAGAAAGCCAGTAGGAAAGCTATCCCGATGGCCCACTCAGTCTGTTTCACCAAGCTAGGCTACACCGAAGCCCAGGATCCTGCCTGGGAAGCCCAGCCTCCATAACCCTAACCCTAATTTGGGTCTTAATGCTAATGTACTTCTGAAACGGGAACATCCCCCCATGGACACGATGTACTAAAACGGAGTAGGGAAGCCATCCTGGTGGCCCACTCAAGTCTGTTTCACCAAGCTAGGCTTCACAGAGGGTCTGGTTCCCTCCAGGGAAGCCTAGCCTCCCCAACCTTAACCCTAACTAGAGTCTTGGCCCTAATTTTCTTGTGCAACTGAAACATTCCCCCGTCCAAACGGTGTACAAAAGGAAAGTAGGCAAGCTATCCCGATGGCCTACTCAGTCTTTTTCACCAAGCTGGGCTGCAACGAAGCCCAGGATTACGCTTGGGATCCGCAGTCTCCCCAACCCTAACCCTAACTTGAGTTTTTACACAAATTTTCTTGTGCAACTGAAATGATACCCTTTCCTTACAGTGCACAGAAAGTCAGAAGGAAAGCTATCCCGATGGCCCACTCAGTCTGTTTCACCAAGCTAGGCTACACCGAAGGCCAGGATCCCGCCTGGGAAGCCCAGTCTCCCCAACCCTAACCCTAACTTGAGTCTTAACCCTAATTTTCTTGTGTAAGTGAAACATCCTCCCGTCCTTACGGTTTAGAAAAAGGCAGTAGGCAAGCCATCCCGATTGCCAACTCAATCTGTTCCACCAAGCTAGCCTTCACAGAGGCCCTGGTTCCTGCCTGGGAAGCCCGGTCTCACCAACCCTAACCCTAACTTGAGTCTTCTTAACCCTAATTTTCTTGTGCAAGTGAAACATCCCCCCGTCCATACGGTTTAGAAAAAGTCAGTAGGCAAGCGAACCCGATTGCCAACTCAATCTGTTCCACCAAGCTAGCCTTCACAGAGGCCCTGGTTCCTGCCTGGGAAGCACAGTCTCCCCAACCCAGCCCTCACTTGGGTATTAATCCTAATTTTCCTGTGCAACTGAAACATCCCCTCATCCATACAGCGTACAAAAAGACAGTAGGCATGCAATCCTGATGGCCTACTCAATCTGTTTCACCAGGCTCGGCTTCATCTAGGCCGTAGTTCCTGCCTGGGAAGCCCTGCCTCCATAACCCTAACCCTAATTTGGGTTTTAATGCTAATGTTCTTCTGCAATGGAAACATCCCCCCATGGATACGGTGTATTAAAACGGAGTAGGGAAGCCATCCTGGTGGCCCACTCAAGTCTGTTTCACCAAGCTAGGCTTCACAGAGTGTCTGGTTCCCTCCAGGAAAGCCTAGCCTCCCCAACCTTACCCCTAACTAGAGTCTTGGCCCTAATTTTCTTGTGCAACTGAAACATTCCCCCGTCCAAACGGTGTACAAAAAGAAAGTAGGCAAGCTATCCCGATGGCCCACTCAGTATTTTTCACCAAGCTGGGCTGCACCGAAGCCCAGGATCCCGCCTGGGAAGCCCAGTCTCCCCAATACTAACCCTAACTTGAGTCTTAACCCTAATTTTCTTGTGCAAATGAAACATCCCCCCGTCCATACGGTTTAGAAAAAGTCAGTAGGCAAGCCATCCCGATTGCCAACTCAATCTGTTCCACCAAGCTAGCCTTCACAGAGGCCCTGCTTCCTGCCTGGGAAGCCCGGTCTCACCAACCCTAACCCTAACTTGAGTCTTTTTAACCCTAATTTTCTTGTGCAAGTGAAACCTCCCCCCGTTCATACGGCATACAAAAAGACAGTAGGCAAGCAATCCTGATGGCCCACTCAGTCTGTTTCACCAGGCTCGGATTCATAGAGGCCGTAGTTCCTGCCTGGGAAGCCCAGCCTCCATAACCCTAACCCTAATTTGGGTCTTAATGCTAATGTACTTCTGCAACGGAAACATCCCCCATGGACACGATGTACTAAAACGGAGTAGGGAAGCCATCCTGGTGGCCCACTCAAGTCTGTTTCACCAAGCTAGGCTTCACAGAGGGTCTGTTTCCCTGCAGGGAAGCCTAGCCTCCCCAACCTTACCCCTAACTAGAGTCTTGGCCCTAATTTTCTTGTGCAACTGAAACATTCCCCCGTCCAAACGGTGTACAAAAAGAAAGTAGGCAAGCTATCCCGATGGCCCACTCAGTATTTTTCACCAAGCTGGGCTGCACCGAAGCCCAGGATCCCGCCTGGGAAGCCCAGTCTCCCCAACCCTAACCCTAACTTGAGTCTTAACCCTAATTTTCTTGTGTAAGTGAAACATCCTCCCGTCCTTACGGTTTAGAAAAAGGCAGTAGGCAAGCCATCCCGATTGCCAACTCAATCTGTTCCACCAAGCTAGCCTTCACAGAGGCCCTGGTTCCTGCCTGGGAAGCCCGGTCTCACCAACCCTAACCCTAACTTGAGTCTTCTTAACCCTAATTTTCTTGTGCAAGTGAAACATCCCCCCATCCATACGGTTTAGAAAAAGTCAGTAGGCAAGCGAACCCGATTGCCAACTCAATCTGTTCCACCAAGCTAGCCTTCACAGAGGCCCTGGTTCCTGCCTGGGAAGCACAGTCTCCCCAACCCAGCCCTACCTTGGGTATTAATCCTAATTTTCCTGTGCAACTGAAACATCCCCTCGTCCATACAGCGTACAAAAAGACAGTAGGCAAGCAATCCTGATGGCTCACTCAGTCTGTTTCACCAGGCTCGGCTTCATCGAGGAGGTAGTTCCTGCCTGGGAAGCCCAGCCTCCATAACCCTAACCCTAATTTGGGTCTTAATGCTAATGTTCTTCTGCATTGGAAACATCCCCCCATGGATACGGTGTACTAAAACGGAGTAGGGAAGCCATCCTGGTGGCCCACTCCAGTCTGTTTCACCAAGCTAGGCCTCACAGAGGGTCTGGTTCCCTCCAGGGAAGCCTAGCCTCCCCAACTTTACCCCTAACTAGAGTCTTGGCCCTAATTTTCTTGTGCAACTGAAACATTCCCCCGTCCAAACGGTGTACAAAAAGAAAGTAGGCAAGCTATCCCGATGGCCCACTCAGTCTTTTTCACCAAGCTAGGCTGCACCGAAGCCCAGAATCACGCTTGGGATCCGCAGTCTCCCCAACCCTAACCCTAACTTGAGTTTTAACACAAATTTTCTTGTGCAACTGAAACGATACCCCGTCCTTACAGTGCACAGAAAGCCAGTAGGAAAGCTATCCCGATGGCCCACTCAGTCTGTTTCACCAAGCTAGGCTACACCGAAGCCCAGGATCCTGCCTGGGAAGCCCGGTCTCACCAACCCTAACCCTAACTTGAGTCTTCTTAACCCTAATTTTCTTGTGCAAGTGAAACATCCCCCCGTCCATACGGTTTAGAAAAAGTCAGTAGGCAAGCGAACCCGATTGCCAACTCAATCTGTTCCAACAAGCTAGCCTTCACAGAGGCCCTGGTTCCTGCCTGGGAAGCACAGTCTCCCCAACCCAGCTCTCACTTGGGTATTAATCCTAATTTTCCTGTGTAAGGAAACATCCCCTCGTCCATACGGCATACAAAAAGACAGTAGGCAAGCAATCCTGATGGCCCACTCAGTCTGTTTCACCAGGCTCGGATTCATCGAGGCCGTAGTTCCTGCCTGGGAAGCCCAGCCTCCATAACCCTAACCCTAATTTGGGTCTTAATGCTAATGTACTTCTGCAACGGAAACATCCCCCATGGACACGATGTACTAAAACGGAGTAGGGAAGCCATCCTGGTGGCCCACTCAAGTCTGTTTCACCAAGCTAGGCTTCACAGAGGGTCTGGTTCCCTGCAGGGAAGCCTAGCCTCCCCAACCTTACCCCTAACTAGAGTCTTGGCCCTAATTTTCTTGTGCAACTGAAACATTCCCCCGTCCAAACGGTGTACAAAAGGAAAGTAGGCAAGCTATCCCGATGGCCTACTCAGTCTTTTTCACCAAGCTGGGCTGCAACGAAGCCCAGGATTACGCTTGGGATCCGCAGTCTCCCCAACCCTAACCCTAACTTGAGTTTTTACACAAATTTTCTTGTGCAACTGAAATGATACCCTTTCCTTACAGTGCACAGAAAGTCAGAAGGAAAGCTATCCCGATGGCCCACTCAGTCTGTTTCACCAAGCTAGGCTACACCGAAGGCCAGGATCCCGCCTGGGAAGCCCAGTCTCCCCAACCCTAACCCTAACTTGAGTCTTAACCCTAATTTTCTTGTGTAAGTGAAACATCCTCCCGTCCTTACGGTTTAGAAAAAGGCAGTAGGCAAGCCATCCCGATTGCCAACTCAATCTGTTCCACCAAGCTAGCCTTCACAGAGGCCCTGGTTCCTGCCTGGGAAGCCCGGTCTCACCAACCCTAACCCTAACTTGAGTCTTCTTAACCCTAATTTTCTTGTGCAAGTGAAACATCCCCCCGTCCATACGGTTTAGAAAAAGTCAGTAGGCAAGCGAACCCGATTGCCAACTCAATCTGTTCCACCAAGCTAGCCTTCACAGAGGCCCTGGTTCCTGCCTGGGAAGCACAGTCTCCCCAACCCAGCCCTCACTTGGGTATTAATCCTAATTTTCCTGTGCAACTGAAACATCCCCTCATCCATACAGCGTACAAAAAGACAGTAGGCATGCAATCCTGATGGCCTACTCAATCTGTTTCACCAGGCTCGGCTTCATCTAGGCCGTAGTTCCTGCCTGGGAAGCCCTGCCTCCATAACCCTAACCCTAATTTGGGTTTTAATGCTAATGTTCTTCTGCAATGGAAACATCCCCCCATGGATACGGTGTATTAAAACGGAGTAGGGAAGCCATCCTGGTGGCCCACTCAAGTCTGTTTCACCAAGCTAGGCTTCACAGAGTGTCTGGTTCCCTCCAGGAAAGCCTAGCCTCCCCAACCTTACCCCTAACTAGAGTCTTGGCCCTAATTTTCTTGTGCAACTGAAACATTCCCCCGTCCAAACGGTGTACAAAAAGAAAGTAGGCAAGCTATCCCGATGGCCCACTCAGTATTTTTCACCAAGCTGGGCTGCACCGAAGCCCAGGATCCCGCCTGGGAAGCCCAGTCTCCCCAATACTAACCCTAACTTGAGTCTTAACCCTAATTTTCTTGTGCAAATGAAACATCCCCCCGTCCATACGGTTTAGAAAAAGTCAGTAGGCAAGCCATCCCGATTGCCAACTCAATCTGTTCCACCAAGCTAGCCTTCACAGAGGCCCTGCTTCCTGCCTGGGAAGCCCGGTCTCACCAACCCTAACCCTAACTTGAGTCTTTTTAACCCTAATTTTCTTGTGCAAGTGAAACCTCCCCCCGTTCATACGGCATACAAAAAGACAGTAGGCAAGCAATCCTGATGGCCCACTCAGTCTGTTTCACCAGGCTCGGATTCATAGAGGCCGTAGTTCCTGCCTGGGAAGCCCAGCCTCCATAACCCTAACCCTAATTTGGGTCTTAATGCTAATGTACTTCTGCAACGGAAACATCCCCCATGGACACGATGTACTAAAACGGAGTAGGGAAGCCATCCTGGTGGCCCACTCAAGTCTGTTTCACCAAGCTAGGCTTCACAGAGGGTCTGGTTCCCTGCAGGGAAGCCTAGCCTCCCCAACCTTACCCCTAACTAGAGTCTTGGCCCTAATTTTCTTGTGCAACTGAAACATTCCCCCGTCCAAACGGTGTACAAAAAGAAAGTAGGCAAGCTATCCCGATGGCCCACTCAGTATTTTTCACCAAGCTGGGCTGCACCGAAGCCCAGGATCCCGCCTGGGAAGCCCAGTCTCCCCAACCCTAACCCTAACTTGAGTCTTAACCCTAATTTTCTTGTGTAAGTGAAACATCCTCCCGTCCTTACGGTTTAGAAAAAGGCAGTAGGCAAGCCATCCCGATTGCCAACTCAATCTGTTCCACCAAGCTAGCCTTCACAGAGGCCCTGGTTCCTGCCTGGGAAGCCCGGTCTCACCAACCCTAACCCTAACTTGAGTCTTCTTAACCCTAATTTTCTTGTGCAAGTGAAACATCCCCCCATCCATACGGTTTAGAAAAAGTCAGTAGGCAAGCGAACCCGATTGCCAACTCAATCTGTTCCACCAAGCTAGCCTTCACAGAGGCCCTGGTTCCTGCCTGGGAAGCACAGTCTCCCCAACCCAGCCCTACCTTGGGTATTAATCCTAATTTTCCTGTGCAACTGAAACATCCCCTCGTCCATACAGCGTACAAAAAGACAGTAGGCAAGCAATCCTGATGGCTCACTCAGTCTGTTTCACCAGGCTCGGCTTCATCGAGGAGGTAGTTCCTGCCTGGGAAGCCCAGCCTCCATAACCCTAACCCTAATTTGGGTCTTAATGCTAATGTTCTTCTGCATTGGAAACATCCCCCCATGGATACGGTGTACTAAAACGGAGTAGGGAAGCCATCCTGGTGGCCCACTCAAGTCTGTTTCACCAAGCTAGGCCTCACAGAGGGTCTGGTTCCCTCCAGGGAAGCCTAGCCTCCCCAACTTTACCCCTAACTAGAGTCTTGGCCCTAATTTTCTTGTGCAACTGAAACATTCCCCCGTCCAAACGGTGTACAAAAAGAAAGTAGGCAAGCTATCCCGATGGCCCACTCAGTCTTTTTCACCAAGCTAGGCTGCACCGAAGCCCAGAATCACGCTTGGGATCCGCAGTCTCCCCAACCCTAACCCTAACTTGAGTTTTAACACAAATTTTCTTGTGCAACTGAAACGATACCCCGTCCTTACAGTGCACAGAAAGCCAGTAGGAAAGCTATCCCGATGGCCCACTCAGTCTGTTTCACCAAGCTAGGCTACACCGAAGCCCAGGATCCTGCCTGGGAAGCCCGGTCTCACCAACCCTAACCCTAACTTGAGTCTTCTTAACCCTAATTTTCTTGTGCAAGTGAAACATCCCCCCGTCCATACGGTTTAGAAAAAGTCAGTAGGCAAGCGAACCCGATTGCCAACTCAATCTGTTCCAACAAGCTAGCCTTCACAGAGGCCCTGGTTCCTGCCTGGGAAGCACAGTCTCCCCAACCCAGCTCTCACTTGGGTATTAATCCTAATTTTCCTGTGTAAGGAAACATCCCCTCGTCCATACGGCATACAAAAAGACAGTAGGCAAGCAATCCTGATGGCCCACTCAGTCTGTTTCACCAGGCTCGGATTCATCGAGGCCGTAGTTCCTGCCTGGGAAGCCCAGCCTCCATAACCCTAACCCTAATTTGGGTCTTAATGCTAATGTACTTCTGCAACGGAAACATCCCCCATGGACACGATGTACTAAAACGGAGTAGGGAAGCCATCCTGGTGGCCCACTCAAGTCTGTTTCACCAAGCTAGGCTTCACAGAGGGTCTGGTTCCCTGCAGGGAAGCCTAGCCTCCCCAACCTTACCCCTAACTAGAGTCTTGGCCCTAATTTTCTTGTGCAACTGAAACATTCCCCCGTCCAAACGGTGTACAAAAAGAAAGTAGGCAAGCTATCCCGATGGCCCACTCAGTATTTTTCACCAAGCTAGGCTACACCGAAGGCCAGGATCCCGCCTGGGAAGCCCAGTCTCCCCAACCCTAACCCTAACTTGAGTCTTAACCCTAATTTTCTTGTGTAAGTGAAACATCCTCCCGTCCTTACCGTTTAGAAAAAGGCAGTAGGCAAGCCATCCTGATTGCCAACTCAATCTGTTCCACCAAGCTAGCCTTCACAGAGGCCCTGGTTCCTGCCTGGGAAGCCCGGTCTCACCAACCCTAACCCTAACTTGAGTCTTCTTAACCCTAATTTTCTTGTGCAAGTGAAACATCCCCCCGTCCATACGGTTTAGAAAAAGTCAGTAGGCAAGCGAACCCGATTGCCAACTCAATCTGTTCCACCAAGCTAGCCTTCACAGAGGCCCTGGTTCCTGCCTGGGAAGCACAGTCTCCCCAACCCAGCCCTACCTTGGGTATTAATCCTAATTTTCCTGTGCAACTGAAACATCCCCTCGTCCATACAGCGTACAAAAAGACAGTAGGCAAGCAATCCTGATGGCTCACTCAGTCTGTTTCACCAGGCTCGGCTTCATCGAGGAGGTAGTTCCTGCCTGGGAAGCCCAGCCTCCATAACCCTAACCCTAATTTGGGTCTTAATGCTAATGTTCTTCTGCATTGGAAACATCCCCCGATGGATACGGTGTACTAAAACGGAGTAGGGAAGCCATCCTGGTGGCCCACTCAAGTCTGTTTCACCAAGCTAGGCCTCACAGAGGGTCTGGTTCCCTCCAGGGAAGCCTAGCCTCCCCAACCTTACCCCTAACTAGAGTCTTGGCCCTAATTTTCTTGTGCAACTGAAACATTCCCCCGTCCAAACGGTGTACAAAAAGAAAGTAGGCAAGCTATCCCGATGGCCCACTCAGTCTTTTTCACCAAGCTAGGCTGCACCGAAGCCCAGAATCACGCTTGGGATCCGCAGTCTCCCCAACCCTAACCCTAACTTGAGTTTTAACACAAATTTTCTTGTGCAACTGAAACGATACCCCGTCCTTACAGTGCACAGAAAGCCAGTAGGAAAGCTATCCCGATGGCCCACTCAGTCTGTTTCACCAAGCTAGGCTACACCGAAGCCCAGGATCCTGCCTGGGAAGCCCGGTCTCACCAACCCTAACCCTAACTTGAGTCTTCTTAACCCTAATTTTCTTGTGCAAGTGAAACATCCCCCCGTCCATACGGTTTAGAAAAAGTCAGTAGGCAAGCGAACCCGATTGCCAACTCAATCTGTTCCAACAAGCTAGCCTTCACAGAGGCCCTGGTTCCTGCCTGGGAAGCACAGTCTCCCCAACCCAGCTCTCACTTGGGTATTAATCCTAATTTTCCTGTGTAAGGAAACATCCCCTCGTCCATACGGCATACAAAAAGACAGTAGGCAAGCAATCCTGATGGCCCACTCAGTCTGTTTCACCAGGCTCGGATTCATAGAGGCCGTAGTTCCTGCCTGGGAAGCCCAGCCTCCATAACCCTAACCCTAATTTGGGTCTTAATGCTAATGTACTTCTGCAACGGAAACATCCCCCATGGACACGATGTACTAAAACGGAGTAGGGAAGCCATCCTGGTGGCCCACTCAAGTCTGTTTCACCAAGCTAGGCTTCACAGAGGGTCTGGTTCCCTGCAGGGAAGCCTAGCCTCCCCAACCTTACCCCTAACTAGAGTCTTGGCCCTAATTTTCTTGTGCAACTGAAACATTCCCCCGTCCAAACGGTGTACAAAAAGAAAGTAGGCAAGCTATCCCGATGGCCCACTCAGTATTTTTCACCAAGCTGGGCTGCACCGAAGCCCAGGATCCCGCCTGGGAAGCCCAGTCTCCCCAACCCTAACCCTAACTTGAGTCTTAACCCTAATTTTCTTGTGCAAGTGAAACATCCCCCCGTCCATACGGTTTAGAAAAAGTCAGTAGGAAAGCCATCCCGATTGCCAACTCAATCTGTTCCACCAAGCTAGCCTTCACAGAGGCCCTGCTTCCTGCCTGGGAAGCCCGGTCTCACCAACCCTAACCCTAACTTGAGTCTTTTTAACCCTAATTTTCTTGTGCAAGTGAAACCTCCCCCCGTCCATACGGTTTAGAAAAAGTCAGTAGGCAAGCCATCCCGATTGCCAACTCAATCTTTTCCACCAAGCTAGCCTTCACAGAGGCCCTGGTTGCTACCTGTGAAGCACAGTCTCCCCAACCCAGCCCTACCTTGGGTATTAATCCTAATTTTCCTGTGCAACTGAAACATCCCCTCATCCATACAGCGTACAAAAAGACAGTAGGCAATCAATCCTGATGGCTCACTCAGTCTGTTTCACCAGGCTCGGCTTCATCGAGGCCGTAGTTCCTGCCTGGGAAGCCCAGCCTCCATAACCCTAACCCTAATTTGGGTCTTAATGCTAATGTTCTTCTGCATTGGAAACATCCCCCCATGGATACGGTGTACTAAAACGGAGTAGGGAAGCCATCCTGGTGGCCCACTCAAGTCTGTTTCACCAAGCTAGGCTTCACAGAGGGTCTGGTTCCCTGCAGGGAAGCCTAGCCTCCCCAACCTTACCCCTAACTAGAGTCTTGGCCCTAATTTTCTTGTGCAACTGAAACATTCCCCCGTCCAAACGGTGTACAAAAAGAAAGTAGGCAAGCTATCCCGATGGCCTACTCAGTCTTTTTCACCAAGCTAGGCTGCACCGAAGCCCAGGATCACGCTTGGGATCCGCAGTCTCCCCAACCCTAACCCTAACTTGAGTTTTAACACAAATTTTCTTGTGCAACTGAAACGATACCCCGTCCTTACAGTGCACAGAAAGCCAGTAGGAAAGCTATCCCGATGGCCCACTCAGTCTGTTTCACCAAGCTAGGCTACAGCGAAGCCCAGGATCCCGCCTGGGAAGCCCAGTCTCCCCAACCCTAACCCTAACTTGAGTCTTAACCCTAATTTTCTTGTGTAAGTGAAACATCCTCCCGTCCTTACGGTTTAGAAAAAGGCAGTAGGCAAGCCATCCCGATTGCCAACTCAATCTGTTCCACCAAGCTAGCCTTCACAGAGGCCCTGGTTGCTGCCTGGGAAGCCCGGTCTCACCAACCCTAACCCTAACTTGAGTCTTCTTAACCCTAATTTTCTTGTGCAAGTGAAACATCCCCCCGTCCATACGGTTTAGAAAAAGTCAGTAGGCAAGTGAACCCGATTGCCAACTCAATCTGTTCCAACAAGCTAGCCTTCACAGAGGCCCTGGTTCCTGCCTGGGAAGCACAGTCTCCCCAACCCAGCCCTCACTTGGGTATTAATCCTAATTTTCCTGTGCAACTGAAACATCCCCTCGTCCATACGGCATACAAAAAGACAGTAGGCAAGCAATCCTGATGGCCCACTCAGTCTGTTTCACCAGGCTCGGATTCATCGAGGCCGTAGTTCCTGCCTGGGAAGCCCAGCCTCCATAACCCTAACCCTAATTTGGGTCTTAATGCTAATGTACTTCTGCAACGGAAACATCCCCCATGGACACGATGTACTAAAACGGAGTAGGGAAGCCATCCTGGTGGCCCACTCCAGTCTGTTTCACCAAGCTAGGCTTCACAGAGGGTCTGGTTCCCTGCAGGGAAGCCTAGCCTCCCCAACCTTACCCCTAACTAGAGTCTTGGCCCTAATTTTCTTGTGCAACTGAAACATTCCCCCGTCCAAACGGTGTACAAAAAGAAAGTAGGCAAGCTATCCCGATGGCCCACTCAGTCTGTTTCACCAAGCTAGGCTGCACCGAAGCCCAGGATCACGCTTGGGATCCGCAGTCTCCCCAACCCTAACCCTAACTTGAGTTTTTACACAAATTTTCTTGTGCAACTGAAACGATACCGCGTCCTCACAGTGCACAGAAAGCCAGTAGGAAAGCTATCCCGATGGCCCACTCAGTCTGTTTCACCAAGCTAGGCTACACCGAAGCCCAGGATCCCGCCTGGGAAGCCCAGCCTCCATAACCCTAACCCTAATTTGGGTCTTAATGCTAATGTACTTCTGCAACGGGAACATCCCCCCATGGACACGATGTACTAAAACGGAGTAGGGAAGCCATCCTGGTGGCCCACTCAAGTCTGTTTCACCAAGCTAGGCTTCACAGAGGGTCTGGTTCCCTCCAGGGAAGCCTAGCCTCCCCAACCTTAACCCTAACTAGAGTCTTGGCCCTAATTTTCTTGTGCAACTGAAACATTCCCCCGTCCAAACGGTGTACAAAAGGAAAGTAGGCAAGCTATCCCGATGGCCTACTCAGTCTTTTTCACCAAGCTGGGCTGCAACGAAGCCCAGGATTACGCTTGGGATCCGCAGTCTCCCCAACCCTAACCCTAACTTGAGTTTTTACACAAATTTTCTTGTGCAACTGAAATGATACCCTTTCCTTACAGTGCACAGAAAGCCAGAAGGAAAGCTATCCCGATGGCCCACTCAGTCTGTTTCACCAAGCTAGGCTACACCGAAGGCCAGGATCCCGCCTGGGAAGCCCAGTCTCCCCAACCCTAACCCTAACTTGAGTCTTAACCCTAATTTTCTTGTGTAAGTGAAACATCCTCCCGTCCTTACGGTTTAGAAAAAGGCAGTAGGCAAGCCATCCCGATTGCCAACTCAATCTGTTCCACCAAGCTAGCCTTCACAGAGGCCCTGGTTCCTGCCTGGGAAGCCCGGTCTCACCAACCCTAACCCTAACTTGAGTCTTCTTAACCCTAATTTTCTTGTGCAAGTGAAACATCCCCCCGTCCATACGGTTTAGAAAAAGTCAGTAGGCAAGCGAACCCGATTGCCAACTCAATCTGTTCCACCAAGCTAGCCTTCACAGAGGCCCTGGTTCCTGCCTGGGAAGCACAGTCTCCCCAACCCAGCCCTCACTTGGGTATTAATCCTAATTTTCCTGTGCAACTGAAACATCCCCTCGTCCATACAGCGTACAAAAAGACAGTAGGCATGCAATCCTGATGGCCTACTCAATCTGTTTCACCAGGCTCGGCTTCATCTAGGCCGTAGTTCCTGCCTGGGAAGCCCTGCCTCCATAACCCTAACCCTAATTTGGGTTTTAATGCTAATGTTCTTCTGCAATGGAAACATCCCCCCATGGATACGGTGTATTAAAACGGAGTAGGGAAGCCATCCTGGTGGCCCACTCAAGTCTGTTTCACCAAGCTAGGCTTCACAGAGTGTCTGGTTCCCTCCAGGAAAGCCTAGACTCCCCAACCTTACCCCTAACTAGAGTCTTGGCCCTAATTTTCTTGTGCAACTGAAACATTCCCCCGTCCAAACGGTGTACAAAAAGAAAGTAGGCAAGCTATCCCGATGGCCCACTCAGTCTGTTTCACCAAGCTAGGCTGCACCGAAGCCCAGGATCACGCTTGGGATCCGCAGTCTCCCCAACCCTAACCCTAACTTGAGTTTTTACACAAATTTTCTTGTGCAACTGAAACGATACCGCGTCTTCACAGTGCACAGAAAGCCAGTAGGAAAGCTATCCCGATGGCCCACTCAGTCTGTTTCACCAAGCTAGGCTACACCGAAGCCCAGGATCCCTCCTGGGAAGCCCAGACTCCCCAACCCAGCCCTCACTTGGGTATTAATCCTAATTTTCCTGTGCAACTGAAACATCCCCTCGTCCATACAGCGTACAAAAAGACAGTAGGCAAGCAATCCTGATGGCCCACTCAGTCTGTTTCACCAGGCTCGGCTTCATCGAGGCCGTAGTTCCTGCCTGGGAAGCCCAGTCTCCCCAACCCTAACCCTAACTTGAGTCTTAACCCTAATTTTCTTGTGTAAGTGAAACATCCTCCCGTCCTTACGGTTTAGAAATAGGCATTAGGCAAGCCATCCCGATTGCCAACTCAATCTGTTCCACCAAGCTAGCCTTCACAGAGGGCCTGGTTCCTGCCTGGGAAGCCCGGTCTCACCAACCCTAACCCTAACTTGAGTCTTCTTAACCCTAATTTTCTTGTGCAAGTGAAACATCCCCCCGTCCATACGGTTTAGAAAAAGTCAGTAGGCAAGCGAACCCGATTGCCAACTCAATCTGTTCCACCAAACTAGCCTTCACAGAGGCCCTGGTTCCTGCCTGGGAAGCACAGTCTCCCCAACCCAGCCCTCACTTGGGTATTAATCCTAATTTTCCTGTGCAACTGAAACATCCCCTCGTCCATACAGCGTACAAAAAGACAGTAGGCAAGCAATCCTGATGGCCCACTCAGTCTGTTTCACCAGGCTCGGCTACACCGAAGCCCAGGATCCCGCCTGGGAAGCCCAGCCTCCATAACCCTAACCCTAATTTGGGTCTTAATGCTAAGGTACTTCTGCAACGGGAACATCCCCCATGGACAAGATGTACTAAAACGGAGTAGGGAAGCCATCCTGGTGGCCCACTCAAGTCTGTTTCACCAAGCTAGGCTTCACAGAGGGTCTGGTTCCCTCCAGGGAAGCCTAGCCTCCCCAACCTTAACCCTAACTAGAGTCTTGGCCCTAATTTTCTTGTGCAACTGAAAAATTCCCCCGTCCAAACGGTGTACAAAAGGAAAGTAGGCAAGCTATCCCGATGGCCCACTCAGTCTTTTTCACCAAGCTGGGCTGCACCGAAGCCCAGGATTACGCTTGGGATCCGCAGTCTCCCCAACCCTAACCCTAACTTGAGTTTTTACACAAATTTTCTTGTGCAACTGAAATGATACCCTTTCCTTACAGTGCACAGAAAGCCAGAAGGAAAGCTATCCCGATGGCCCACTCAGTCTGTTTCACCAAGCTAGGCTACACCAAAGGCCAGGATCCCGCCTGGGAAGCCCAGTCTCCCCAACCCTAACCCTAACTTGAGTCTTAACCCTAATTTTCTTGTGTAAGTGAAACATCCTCCCGTCCTTACGGTTTAGAAAAAGGCAGTAGGCAAGCCATCCTGATTGCCAACTCAATCTGTTCCACCAAGCTAGCCTTCACAGAGGCCCTGGTTCCTGCCTGGGAAGCACAGTCTCCCCAACCCAGCCCTCACTTGGGTATTAATCCTAATTTTCCTGTCCAACTGAAACATCCCCTCGTCCATACAGCGTACAAAAAGACAGTAGGCATGCAATCCTGATGGCCTACTCAATCTGTTTCACCAGGCTCGGCTTCATCTAGGCCGTAGTTCCTGCCTGGGAAGCCCTGCCTCCATAACCCTAACCCTAATTTGGGTTTTAATGCTAATGTTCTTCTGCAATGGAAACATCCCCCCATGGATACGGTGTATTAAAACGGAGTAGGGAAGCCATCCTGGTGGCCCACTCAAGTCTGTTTCACCAAGCTAGGCTTCACAGAGTGTCTGGTTCCCTCCAGGAAAGCCTAGCCTCCCCAACCTTACCCCTAACTAGAGTCTTGGCCCTAATTTTCTTGTGCAACTGAAACATTCCCCCGTCCAAACGGTGTACAAAAAGAAAGTAGGCAAGCTATCCCGATGGCCCACTCAGTATTTTTCACCAAGCTGGGCTGCACCGAAGCCCAGGATCCCGCCTGGGAAGCCCAGTCTCCCCAACCCTAACCCTAACTTGAGTCTTAACCCTAATTTTCTTGTGCAAGTGAAACATCCCCCCGTCCATACGGTTTAGAAAAAGTCAGTAGGCAAGCCATCCCGATTGCCAACTCAATCTGTTCCACCAAGCTAGCCTTCACAGAGGCCCTGCTTCCTGCCTGGGAAGCCCGGTCTCACCAACCCTAACCCTAACTTGAGTCTTTTTAACCCTAATTTTCTTGTGCAAGTGAAACCTCCCCCCGTCCATACGGTTTAGAAAAAGTCAGTAGGCAAGCCATCCCGATTGCCAACTCAATCTGTTCCACCAAGCTAGCCTTCACAGAGGCCCTGGTTGCTACCTGTGAAGCACAGTCTCCCCAACCCAGCCCTACCTTGGGTATTAATCCTAATTTTCCTGTGCAACTGAAACATCCCCTCATCCATACAGCGTACAAAAAGACAGTAGGCAATCAATCCTGATGGCTCACTCAGTCTGTTTCACCAGGCTCGGCTTCATCGAGGCCGTAGTTCCTGCCTGGGAAGCCCAGCCTCCATAACCCTAACCCTAATTTGGGTCTTAATGCTAATGTTCTTCTGCATTGGAAACATCCCCCCATGGATACGGTGTACTAAAATGGAGTAGGGAAGCCATCCTGGTGGCCCACTCAAGTCTGTTTCACCAAGCTAGGCTTCACAGAGGGTCTGGTTCCCTCCAGGGAAGCCTAGCCTCCCCAACCTTACCCCTAACTAGAGTCTTGGCCCTAATTTTCTTGTGCAACTGAAACATTCCCCCGTCCAAACGGTGTACAAAAAGAAAGTAGGCAAGCTATCCCGATGGCCCACTCAGTCTTTTTCACCAAGCTAGGCTGCACCGAAGCCCAGGATCACGCTTGGGATCCGCAGTCTCCCCAACCCTAACCCTAACTTGAGTTTTAACACAAATTTTCTTGTGCAACTGAAACGATACCCCGTCCTTACAGTGCACAGAAAGCCAGTAGAAAAGCTATCCCGATGGCCCACTCAGTCTGTTTCACCAAGCTAGGCTACACCGAAGCCCAGGATCCCGCCTGGGAAGCCCAGTCTCCCCAACCCTAACCCTAACTTGAGTCTTAACCCTAATTTTCTTGTGTAAGTGAAACATCCTCCCGTCCTTACGGTTTAGAAAAAGTCAGTAGGCAAGCCATCCCGATTGCCAACTCAATCTGTTCCACCAAGCTAGCCTTCACAGAGGCCCTGGTTGCTGCCTGGGAAGCACAGTCTCCCCAACCCAGCCCTCACTTGGGTATTAATCCTAATTTTCCTGTGCAACTGAAACATCCCCCCGTCCATACGGTTTAGAAAAAGTCAGTAGGCAAGCGAACCCGATTGCCAACTCAATCTGTTCCACCAAACTAGCCTTCACAGAGGCCCTGGTTCCTGCCTGGGAAGCACAGTCTCCCCAACCCAGCCCTCACTTGGGTATTAATCCTAATTTTCCTGTGCAACTGAAACATCCCCTCGTCCATACAGCGTACAAAAAGACAGTAGGCAAGCAATCCTGATGGCCCACTCAGTCTGTTTCACCAGGCTCGGCTTCATCGAGGCCGTAGTTCCTGCCTGGGCAGCCCTGCCTCCATAACCCTAACCCTAATTTGGGTTTTAATGCTAATGTTCTTCTGCAACGGAAACATCCCCCCATGGATACGGTGTATTAAAACGGAGTAGGGAAGCCATCCTGGTGGCCCACTCAAGTCTGTTTCACCAAGCTAGGCTTCACAGAGGGTCTGGTTCCCTCCAGGAAGGCCTAGCCTCCCCAACCTTACCCCTAACTAGAGTCTTGGCCCTAATTTTCTTGTGCAACTGAAACATTCCCCCGTCCAAACGGTGTACAAAAGGAAAGTAGGCAAGCTATCCCGATGGCCCACTCAGGCTTTTTCACCAAGCTGGGCTGCACCGAAGCCCAGGATCACGTTTGGGATCCGCAGTCTCCCCAACCCTAACCCTAACTTGAGTTTTTACACAAATTTTCTTGTGCAACTGAAACGATACCGCGTCCTCACAGTGCACAGAAAGCCAGTAGGAAAGCTATCCCGATGGCCCACTCAGTCTGTTTCACCAAGCTAGGCTACACCGAAGCCCAGGATCCCGCCTGGGAAGCCCAGCCTCCATAACCCTAACCCTAATTTGGGTCTTAATGCTAATGTACTTCTGCAACGGGAACATCCCCCCATGGACACGATGTACTAAAACGGAGTAGGGAAGCCATCCTGGTGGCCCACTCAAGTCTGTTTCACCAAGCTAGGCTTCACAGAGGGTCTGGTTACCTCCAGGGAAGCCTAGCCTCCCCAACCTTACCCCTAACTAGAGTCTTGGCCCTAATTTTCTTGTGCAACTGAAACATTCCCCCATCCAAACGGTGTACAAAAGGAAAGTAGGCAAGCAATCCCGATGGCCCACTCAGTCTTTTTCACCAAGCTGGGCTGCACCGAAGCCCAGGATTACGCTTGGGATCCGCAGTCTCCCCAACCCTAACCCTAACTTGAGTTTTTACACAAATTTTCTTGTGCAACTGAAATGATACCCTTTCCTTACAGTGCACAGAAAGCCAGAAGGAAAGCTATCCCGATGGCCCACTCAGTCTGTTTCACCAAGCTAGGCTACACCGAAGGCCAGGATCCCGCCTCGGAAGCCCAGCCTCCATAACCCTAACCCTAATTTGGGTCTTAATGCTAATGTACTTCTGCAACGGGAACATCCCCCCATGGACACGATGTACTAAAACGGAGTAGGGAAGCCATCCTGGTGGCCCACTCAAGTCTGTTTCACCAAGCTAGGCTTCACAGAGGGTCTGGTTCCCTCCAGGGAAGCCTAGCCTCCCCAACCTTAACCCTAACTAGAGTCTTGGCCCTAATTTTCTTGTGCAACTGAAACATTCCCCCGTCCAAACGGTGTACAAAAGGAAAGTAGGCAAGCTATCCCGATGGCCTACTCAGTCTTTTTCACCAAGCTGGGCTGCACCGAAGCCCAGGATTACGCTTGGGATCCGCAGTCTCCCCAACCCTAACTCTAACTTGAGTTTTTACACAAATTTTCTTGTGCAACTGAAATGATACCCTTTCCTTACAGTGCACAGAAAGCCAGAAGGAAAGCTATCCCGATGGCCCACTCAGTCTGTTTCACCAAGCTAGGCTACACCGAAGGCCAGGATCCCGCCTGGGAAGCCCAGTCTCCCCAACCCTAACCCTAACTTGAGTCTTAACCCTAATTTTCTTGTGTAAGTGAAACATCCTCCCGTCCTTACGGTTTAGAAAAAGGCAGTAGGCAAGCCATCCCGATTGCCAACTCAATCTGTTCCACCAAGCTAGCCTTCACAGAGGCCCTGGTTCCTGCCTGGGAAGCCCGGTCTCACCAACCCTAACCCTAACTTGAGTCTTCTTAACCCTAATTTTCTTGTGCAAGTGAAACATCCCCCCGTCCATACGGTTTAGAAAAAGTCAGTAGGCAAGCGAACCCGATTGCCAACTCAATCTGTTCCACCAAGCTAGCCTTCACAGAGGCCCTGGTTCCTGCCTGGGAAGCACAGTCTCCCCAACCCAGCCCTACCTTGGGTATTAATCCTAATTTTCCTGTGCAACTGAAACATCCCCTCGTCCATACAGCGTACAAAAAGACAGTAGGCAAGCAATCCTGATGGCTCACTCAGTCTGTTTCACCAGGCTCGGCTTCATCGAGGAGGTAGTTCCTGCCTGGGAAGCCCAGCCTCCATAACCCTAACCCTAATTTGGGTCTTAATGCTAATGTTCTTCTGCATTGGAAACATCCCCCCATGGATACGGTGTACTAAAACGGAGTAGGGAAGCCATCCTGGTGGCCCACTCAAGTCTGTTTCACCAAGCTAGGCCTCACAGAGGGTCTGGTTCCCTCCAGGGAAGCCTAGCCTCCCCAACCTTACCCCTAACTAGAGTCTTGGCCCTAATTTTCTTGTGCAACTGAAACATTCCCCCGTCCAAACGGTGTACAAAAAGAAAGTAGGCAAGCTATCCCGATGGCCCACTCAGTCTTTTTCACCAAGCTAGGCTGCACCGAAGCCCAGAATCACGCTTGGGATCCGCAGTCTCCCCAACCCTAACCCTAACTTAAGTTTTAACACAAATTTTCTTGTGCAACTGAAACGATACCCCGTCCTTACAGTGCACAGAAAGCCAGTAGGAAAGCTATCCCGATGGCCCACTCAGTCTGTTTCACCAAGCTAGGCTACACCGAAGCCCAGGATCCTGCCTGGGAAGCCCGGTCTCACCAACCCTAACCCTAACTTGAGTCTTCTTAACCCTAATTTTCTTGTGCAAGTGAAACATCCCCCCGTCCATACGGTTTAGAAAAAGTCAGTAGGCAAGCGAACCCGATTGCCAACTCAATCTGTTCCAACAAGCTAGCCTTCACAGAGGCCCTGGTTCCTGCCTGGGAAGCACAGTCTCCCCAACCCAGCTCTCACTTGGGTATTAATCCTAATTTTCCTGTGCAACTGAAACATCCCCTCGTCCATACAGCGTACAAAAAGACAGTAGGCAAGCAATCCTGATGGCCCACTCAGTCTGTTTCACCAGGCTCGGCTTCATCGAGGCCGTAGTTCCTGCCTGGGAAGCCCAGTCTCCCCAACCCTAACCCTAACTTGAGTCTTAACCCTAATTTTCTTGTGTAAGTGAAACATCCTCCCGTCCTTACGGTTTAGAAAAAGGCAGTAGGCAAGCCATCCCGATTGCCAACTCAATCTGTTCCACCAAGCTAGCCTTCACAGAGGCCCTGGTTGCTGCCTGGGAAGCCCGGTCTCACCAACCCTAACCCTAACTTGAGTCTTCTTAACCCTAATTTTCTTGTGCAAGTGAAACATCCCCCCGTCCATACGGTTTAGAAAAAGTCAGTAGGCAAGCGAACCCGATTGCCAACTCAATCTGTTCCAACAAGCTAGCCTTCACAGAGGCCCTGGTTCCTGCCTGGGAAGCACAGTCTCCCCAACCCAGCCCTCACTTGGGTATTAATCCTAATTTTCCTGTGCGACTGAAACATCCCCTCGTCCATACGGCATACAAAAAGACAGTAGGCAAGCAATCCTGATGGCCCACTCAGTCTGTTTCACCAGGCTCGGATTCATCGAGGCCGTAGTTCCTGCCTGGGAAGCCCAGCCTCCATAACCCTAACCCTAATTTGGGTCTTAATGCTAATGTACTTCTGCAACGGAAACATCCCCCATGGACACGATGTACTAAAACGGAGTAGGGAAGCCATCCTGGTGGCCCACTCCAGTCTGTTTCACCAAGCTAGGCTTCACAGAGGGTCTGGTTCCCTGCAGGGAAGCCTAGCCTCCCCAACCTTACCCCTAACTAGAGTCTTGGCCCTAATTTTCTTGTGCAACTGAAACATTCCCCCGTCCAAACGGTGTACAAAAAGAAAGTAGGCAAGCTATCCCGATGGCCCACTCAGTCTGTTTCACCAAGCTAGGCTGCACCGAAGCCCAGGATCACGCTTGGGATCCGCAGTCTCCCCAACCCTAACCCTAACTTGAGTTTTTACACAAATTTTCTTGTGCAACTGAAACGATACCGCGTCCTCACAGTGCACAGAAAGCCAGTAGGAAAGCTATCCCGATGGCCCACTCAGTCTGTTTCACCAAGCTAGGCTACACCGAAGCCCAGGATCCTGCCTGGGAAGCCCAGCCTCCATAACCCTAACCCTAATTTGGGTCTTAATGCTAATGTACTTCTGAAACGGGAACATCCCCCCATGGACACGATGTACTAAAACGGAGTAGGGAAGCCATCCTGGTGGCCCACTCAAGTCTGTTTCACCAAGCTAGGCTTCACAGAGGGTCTGGTTCCCTCCAGGGAAGCCTAGCCTCCCCAACCTTAACCCTAACTAGAGTCTTGGCCCTAATTTTCTTGTGCAACTGAAACATTCCCCCGTCCAAACGGTGTACAAAAGGAAAGTAGGCAAGCTATCCCGATGGCCTACTCAGTCTTTTTCACCAAGCTGGGCTGCAACGAAGCCCAGGATTACGCTTGGGATCCGCAGTCTCCCCAACCCTAACCCTAACTTGAGTTTTTACACAAATTTTCTTGTGCAACTGAAATGATACCCTTTCCTTACAGTGCACAGAAAGTCAGAAGGAAAGCTATCCCGATGGCCCACTCAGTCTGTTTCACCAAGCTAGGCTACACCGAAGGCCAGGATCCCGCCTGGGAAGCCCAGTCTCCCCAACCCTAACCCTAACTTGAGTCTTAACCCTAATTTTCTTGTGTAAGTGAAACATCCTCCCGTCCTTACGGTTTAGAAAAAGGCAGTAGGCAAGCCATCCCGATTGCCAACTCAATCTGTTCCACCAAGCTAGCCTTCACAGAGGCCCTGGTTCCTGCCTGGGAAGCCCGGTCTCACCAACCCTAACCCTAACTTGAGTCTTCTTAACCCTAATTTTCTTGTGCAAGTGAAACATCCCCCCGTCCATACGGTTTAGAAAAAGTCAGTAGGCAAGCGAACCCGATTGCCAACTCAATCTGTTCCACCAAGCTAGCCTTCACAGAGGCCCTGGTTCCTGCCTGGGAAGCACAGTCTCCCCAACCCAGCCCTCACTTGGGTATTAATCCTAATTTTCCTGTGCAACTGAAACATCCCCTCATCCATACAGCGTACAAAAAGACAGTAGGCATGCAATCCTGATGGCCTACTCAATCTGTTTCACCAGGCTCGGCTTCATCTAGGCCGTAGTTCCTGCCTGGGAAGCCCTGCCTCCATAACCCTAACCCTAATTTGGGTTTTAATGCTAATGTTCTTCTGCAATGGAAACATCCCCCCATGGATACGGTGTATTAAAACGGAGTAGGGAAGCCATCCTGGTGGCCCACTCAAGTCTGTTTCACCAAGCTAGGCTTCACAGAGTGTCTGGTTCCCTCCAGGAAAGCCTAGCCTCCCCAACCTTACCCCTAACTAGAGTCTTGGCCCTAATTTTCTTGTGCAACTGAAACATTCCCCCGTCCAAACGGTGTACAAAAAGAAAGTAGGCAAGCTATCCCGATGGCCCACTCAGTATTTTTCACCAAGCTGGGCTGCACCGAAGCCCAGGATCCCGCCTGGGAAGCCCAGTCTCCCCAATACTAACCCTAACTTGAGTCTTAACCCTAATTTTCTTGTGCAAGTGAAACATCCCCCCGTCCATACGGTTTAGAAAAAGTCAGTAGGCAAGCCATCCCGATTGCCAACTCAATCTGTTCCACCAAGCTAGCCTTCACAGAGGCCCTGCTTCCTGCCTGGGAAGCCCGGTCTCACCAACCCTAACCCTAACTTGAGTCTTTTTAACCCTAATTTTCTTGTGCAAGTGAAACCTCCCCCCGTTCATACGGCATACAAAAAGACAGTAGGCAAGCAATCCTGATGGCCCACTCAGTCTGTTTCACCAGGCTCGGATTCATAGAGGCCGTAGTTCCTGCCTGGGAAGCCCAGCCTCCATAACCCTAACCCTAATTTGGGTCTTAATGCTAATGTACTTCTGCAACGGAAACATCCCCCATGGACACGATGTACTAAAACGGAGTAGGGAAGCCATCCTGGTGGCCCACTCAAGTCTGTTTCACCAAGCTAGGCTTCACAGAGGGTCTGGTTCCCTGCAGGGAAGCCTAGCCTCCCCAACCTTACCCCTAACTAGAGTCTTGGCCCTAATTTTCTTGTGCAACTGAAACATTCCCCCGTCCAAACGGTGTACAAAAAGAAAGTAGGCAAGCTATCCCGATGGCCCACTCAGTATTTTTCACCAAGCTGGGCTGCACCGAAGCCCAGGATCCCGCCTGGGAAGCCCAGTCTCCCCAACCCTAACCCTAACTTGAGTCTTAACCCTAATTTTCTTGTGTAAGTGAAACATCCTCCCGTCCTTACGGTTTAGAAAAAGGCAGTAGGCAAGCCATCCCGATTGCCAACTCAATCTGTTCCACCAAGCTAGCCTTCACAGAGGCCCTGGTTCCTGCCTGGGAAGCCCGGTCTCACCAACCCTAACCCTAACTTGAGTCTTCTTAACCCTAATTTTCTTGTGCAAGTGAAACATCCCCCCGTCCATACGGTTTAGAAAAAGTCAGTAGGCAAGCGAACCCGATTGCCAACTCAATCTGTTCCACCAAGCTAGCCTTCACAGAGGCCCTGGTTCCTGCCTGGGAAGCACAGTCTCCCCAACCCAGCCCTACCTTGGGTATTAATCCTAATTTTCCTGTGCAACTGAAACATCCCCTCGTCCATACAGCGTACAAAAAGACAGTAGGCAAGCAATCCTGATGGCCCACTCAGTCTGTTTCACCAGGCTCGGCTTCATCGAGGAGGTAGTTCCTGCCTGGGAAGCCCAGCCTCCATAACCCTAACCCTAATTTGGGTCTTAATGCTAATGTTCTTCTGCATTGGAAACATCCCCCCATGGATACGGTGTACTAAAACGGAGTAGGGAAGCCATCCTGGTGGCCCACTCAAGTCTGTTTCACCAAGCTAGGCCTCACAGAGGGTCTGGTTCCCTCCAGGGAAGCCTAGCCTCCCCAACTTTACCCCTAACTAGAGTCTTGGCCCTAATTTTCTTGTGCAACTGAAACATTCCCCCGTCCAAACGGTGTACAAAAAGAAAGTAGGCAAGCTATCCCGATGGCCCACTCAGTCTTTTTCACCAAGCTAGGCTGCACCGAAGCCCAGAATCACGCTTGGGATCCGCAGTCTCCCCAACCCTAACCCTAACTTGAGTTTTAACACAAATTTTCTTGTGCAACTGAAACGATACCCCGTCCTTACAGTGCACAGAAAGCCAGTAGGAAAGCTATCCCGATGGCCCACTCAGTCTGTTTCACCAAGCTAGGCTACACCGAAGCCCAGGATCCTGCCTGGGAAGCCCGGTCTCACCAACCCTAACCCTAACTTGAGTCTTCTTAACCCTAATTTTCTTGTGCAAGTGAAACATCCCCCCGTCCATACGGTTTAGAAAAAGTCAGTAGGCAAGCGAACCCGATTGCCAACTCAATCTGTTCCAACAAGCTAGCCTTCACAGAGGCCCTGGTTCCTGCCTGGGAAGCACAGTCTCCCCAACCCAGCTCTCACTTGGGTATTAATCCTAATTTTCCTGTGTAAGGAAACATCCCCTCGTCCATACGGCATACAAAAAGACAGTAGGCAAGCAATCCTGATGGCCCACTCAGTCTGTTTCACCAGGCTCGGATTCATCGAGGCCGTAGTTCCTGCCTGGGAAGCCCAGCCTCCATAACCCTAACCCTAATTTGGGTCTTAATGCTAATGTACTTCTGCAACGGAAACATCCCCCATGGACACGATGTACTAAAACGGAGTAGGGAAGCCATCCTGGTGGCCCACTCAAGTCTGTTTCACCAAGCTAGGCTTCACAGAGGGTCTGGTTCCCTGCAGGGAAGCCTAGCCTCCCCAACCTTACCCCTAACTAGAGTCTTGGCCCTAATTTTCTTGTGCAACTGAAACATTCCCCCGTCCAAACGGTGTACAAAAAGAAAGTAGGCAAGCTATCCCGATGGCCCACTCAGTATTTTTCACCAAGCTGGGCTGCACCGAAGCCCAGGATCCCGCCTGGGAAGCCCAGTCTCCCCAACCCTAACCCTAACTTGAGTCTTAACCCTAATTTTCTTGTGCAAGTGAAACATCCCCCCGTCCATACGGTTTAGAAAAAGTCAGTAGGAAAGCCATCCCGATTGCCAACTCAATCTGTTCCACCAAGCTAGCCTTCACAGAGGCCCTGCTTCCTGCCTGGGAAGCCCGGTCTCACCAACCCTAACCCTAACTTGAGTCTTTTTAACCCTAATTTTCTTGTGCAAGTGAAACCTCCCCCCGTCCATACGGTTTAGAAAAAGTCAGTAGGCAAGCCATCCCGATTGCCAACTCAATCTGTTCCACCAAGCTAGCCTTCACAGAGGCCCTGGTTGCTACCTGTGAAGCACAGTATCCCCAACCCAGCCCTACCTTGGGTATTAATCCTAATTTTCCTGTGCAACTGAAACATCCCCTCATCCATACAGCGTACAAAAAGACAGTAGGCAAGCAATCCTGATGGCTCACTCAGTCTGTTTCACCAGGCTCGGCTTCATCGAGGCCGTAGTTCCTGCCTGGGAAGCCCAGCCTCCATAACCCTAACCCTAATTTGGGTCTTAATGCTAATGTTCTTCTGCATTGGAAACATCCCCCCATGGATACGGTGTACTAAAACGGAGTAGGGAAGCCATCCTGGTGGCCCACTCAAGTCTGTTTCACCAAGCTAGGCTTCACAGAGGGTCTGGTTCCCTCCAGGGAAGCCTAGCCTCCCCAACCTTACCCCTAACTAGAGTCTTGGCCCTAATTTTCTTGTGCAACTGAAACATTCCCCCGTCCAAACGGTGTACAAAAAGAAAGTAGGCAAGCTATCCCGATGGCCTACTCAGTCTTTTTCACCAAGCTAGGCTGCACCGAAGCCCAGGATCACGCTTGGGATCCGCAGTCTCCCCAACCCTAACCCTAACTTGAGTTTTAACACAAATTTTCTTGTGCAACTGAAACGATACCCCGTCCTTACAGTGCACAGAAAGCCAGTAGGAAAGCTATCCCGATGGCCCACTCAGTCTGTTTCACCAAGCTAGGCTACAGCGAAGCCCAGGATCCCGCCTGGGAAGCCCAGTCTCCCCAACCCTAACCCTAACTTGAGTCTTAACCCTAATTTTCTTGTGTAAGTGAAACATCCTCCCGTCCTTACGGTTTAGAAAAAGGCAGTAGGCAAGCCATCCCGATTGCCAATTCAATCTGTTCCACCAAGCTAGCCTTCACAGAGGCCCTGGTTGCTGCCTGGGAAGCCCGGTCTCACCAACCCTAACCCTAACTTGAGTCTTCTTAACCCTAATTTTCTTGTGCAAGTGAAACATCCCCCCGTCCATACGGTTTAGAAAAAGTCAGTAGGCAAGCGAACCCGATTGCCAACTCAATCTGTTCCAACAAGCTAGCCTTCACAGAGGCCCTGGTTCCTGCCTGGGAAGCACAGTCTCCCCAACCCAGCCCTCACTTGGGTATTAATCCTAATTTTCCTGTGCGACTGAAACATCCCCTCGTCCATACGGCATACAAAAAGACAGTAGGCAAGCAATCCTGATGGCCCACTCAGTCTGTTTCACCAGGCTCGGATTCATCGAGGCCGTAGTTCCTGCCTGGGAAGCCCAGCCTCCATAACCCTAACCCTAATTTGGGTCTTAATGCTAATGTACTTCTGCAACGGAAACATCCCCCATGGACACGATGTACTAAAACGGAGTAGGGAAGCCATCCTGGTGGCCCACTCCAGTCTGTTTCACCAAGCTAGGCTTCACAGAGGGTCTGGTTCCCTGCAGGGAAGCCTAGCCTCCCCAACCTTACCCCTAACTAGAGTCTTGGCCCTAATTTTCTTGTGCAACTGAAACATTCCCCCGTCCAAACGGTGTACAAAAAGAAAGTAGGCAAGCTATCCCGATGGCCCACTCAGTCTGTTTCACCAAGCTAGGCTGCACCGAAGCCCAGGATCACGCTTGGGATCCGCAGTCTCCCCAACCCTAACCCTAACTTGAGTTTTTACACAAATTTTCTTGTGCAACTGAAACGATACCGCGTCCTCACAGTGCACAGAAAGCCAGTAGGAAAGCTATCCCGATGGCCCACTCAGTCTGTTTCACCAAGCTAGGCTACACCGAAGCCCAGGATCCTGCCTGGGAAGCCCAGCCTCCATAACCCTAACCCTAATTTGGGTCTTAATGCTAATGTACTTCTGAAACGGGAACATCCCCCCATGGACACGATGTACTAAAACGGAGTAGGGAAGCCATCCTGGTGGCCCACTCAAGTCTGTTTCACCAAGCTAGGCTTCACAGAGGGTCTGGTTCCCTCCAGGGAAGCCTAGCCTCCCCAACCTTAACCCTAACTAGAGTCTTGGCCCTAATTTTCTTGTGCAACTGAAACATTCCCCCGTCCAAACGGTGTACAAAAGGAAAGTAGGCAAGCTATCCCGATGGCCTACTCAGTCTTTTTCACCAAGCTGGGCTGCAACGAAGCCCAGGATTACGCTTGGGATCCGCAGTCTCCCCAACCCTAACCCTAACTTGAGTTTTTACACAAATTTTCTTGTGCAACTGAAATGATACCCTTTCCTTACAGTGCACAGAAAGTCAGAAGGAAAGCTATCCCGATGGCCCACTCAGTCTGTTTCACCAAGCTAGGCTACACCGAAGGCCAGGATCCCGCCTGGGAAGCCCAGTCTCCCCAACCCTAACCCTAACTTGAGTCTTAACCCTAATTTTCTTGTGTAAGTGAAACATCCTCCCGTCCTTACGGTTTAGAAAAAGGCAGTAGGCAAGCCATCCCGATTGCCAACTCAATCTGTTCCACCAAGCTAGCCTTCACAGAGGCCCTGGTTCCTGCCTGGGAAGCCCGGTCTCACCAACCCTAACCCTAACTTGAGTCTTCTTAACCCTAATTTTCTTGTGCAAGTGAAACATCCCCCCGTCCATACGGTTTAGAAAAAGTCAGTAGGCAAGCGAACCCGATTGCCAACTCAATCTGTTCCACCAAGCTAGCCTTCACAGAGGCCCTGGTTCCTGCCTGGGAAGCACAGTCTCCCCAACCCAGCCCTCACTTGGGTATTAATCCTAATTTTCCTGTGCAACTGAAACATCCCCTCATCCATACAGCGTACAAAAAGACAGTAGGCATGCAATCCTGATGGCCTACTCAATCTGTTTCACCAGGCTCGGCTTCATCTAGGCCGTAGTTCCTGCCTGGGAAGCCCTGCCTCCATAACCCTAACCCTAATTTGGGTTTTAATGCTAATGTTCTTCTGCAATGGAAACATCCCCCCATGGATACGGTGTATTAAAACGGAGTAGGGAAGCCATCCTGGTGGCCCACTCAAGTCTGTTTCACCAAGCTAGGCTTCACAGAGTGTCTGGTTCCCTCCAGGAAAGCCTAGCCTCCCCAACCTTACCCCTAACTAGAGTCTTGGCCCTAATTTTCTTGTGCAACTGAAACATTCCCCCGTCCAAACGGTGTACAAAAAGAAAGTAGGCAAGCTATCCCGATGGCCCACTCAGTATTTTTCACCAAGCTGGGCTGCACCGAAGCCCAGGATCCCGCCTGGGAAGCCCAGTCTCCCCAATACTAACCCTAACTTGAGTCTTAACCCTAATTTTCTTGTGCAAGTGAAACATCCCCCCGTCCATACGGTTTAGAAAAAGTCAGTAGGCAAGCCATCCCGATTGCCAACTCAATCTGTTCCACCAAGCTAGCCTTCACAGAGGCCCTGCTTCCTGCCTGGGAAGCCCGGTCTCACCAACCCTAACCCTAACTTGAGTCTTTTTAACCCTAATTTTCTTGTGCAAGTGAAACCTCCCCCCGTTCATACGGCATACAAAAAGACAGTAGGCAAGCAATCCTGATGGCCCACTCAGTCTGTTTCACCAGGCTCGGATTCATAGAGGCCGTAGTTCCTGCCTGGGAAGCCCACCCTCCATAACCCTAACCCTAATTTGGGTCTTAATGCTAATGTACTTCTGCAACGGAAACATCCCCCATGGACACGATGTACTAAAACGGAGTAGGGAAGCCATCCTGGTGGCCCACTCAAGTCTGTTTCACCAAGCTAGGCTTCACAGAGGGTCTGGTTCCCTGCAGGGAAGCCTAGCCTCCCCAACCTTACCCCTAACTAGAGTCTTGGCCCTAATTTTCTTGTGCAACTGAAACATTCCCCCGTCCAAACGGTGTACAAAAAGAAAGTAGGCAAGCTATCCCGATGGCCCACTCAGTATTTTTCACCAAGCTGGGCTGCACCGAAGCCCAGGATCCCGCCTGGGAAGCCCAGTCTCCCCAACCCTAACCCTAACTTGAGTCTTAACCCTAATTTTCTTGTGTAAGTGAAACATCCTCCCGTCCTTACGGTTTAGAAAAAGGCAGTAGGCAAGCCATCCCGATTGCCAACTCAATCTGTTCCACCAAGCTAGCCTTCACAGAGGCCCTGGTTCCTGCCTGGGAAGCCCGGTCTCACCAACCCTAACCCTAACTTGAGTCTTCTTAACCCTAATTTTCTTGTGCAAGTGAAACATCCCCCCGTCCATACGGTTTAGAAAAAGTCAGTAGGCAAGCGAACCCGATTGCCAACTCAATCTGTTCCACCAAGCTAGCCTTCACAGAGGCCCTGGTTCCTGCCTGGGAAGCACAGTCTCCCCAACCCAGCCCTACCTTGGGTATTAATCCTAATTTTCCTGTGCAACTGAAACATCCCCTCGTCCATACAGCGTACAAAAAGACAGTAGGCAAGCAATCCTGATGGCTCACTCAGTCTGTTTCACCAGGCTCGGCTTCATCGAGGAGGTAGTTCCTGCCTGGGAAGCCCAGCCTCCATAACCCTAACCCTAATTTGGGTCTTAATGCTAATGTTCTTCTGCATTGGAAACATCCCCCCATGGATACGGTGTACTAAAACGGAGTAGGGAAGCCATCCTGGTGGCCCACTCAAGTCTGTTTCACCAAGCTAGGCCTCACAGAGGGTCTGGTTCCCTCCAGGGAAGCCTAGCCTCCCCAACTTTACCCCTAACTAGAGTCTTGGCCCTAATTTTCTTGTGCAACTGAAACATTCCCCCGTCCAAACGGTGTACAAAAAGAAAGTAGGCAAGCTATCCCGATGGCCCACTCAGTCTTTTTCACCAAGCTAGGCTGCACCGAAGCCCAGAATCACGCTTGGGATCCGCAGTCTCCCCAACCCTAACCCTAACTTGAGTTTTAACACAAATTTTCTTGTGCAACTGAAACGATACCCCGTCCTTACAGTGCACAGAAAGCCAGTAGGAAAGCTATCCCGATGGCCCACTCAGTCTGTTTCACCAAGCTAGGCTACACCGAAGCCCAGGATCCTGCCTGGGAAGCCCGGTCTCACCAACCCTAACCCTAACTTGAGTCTTCTTAACCCTAATTTTCTTGTGCAAGTGAAACATCCCCCCGTCCATACGGTTTAGAAAAAGTCAGTAGGCAAGCGAACCCGATTGCCAACTCAATCTGTTCCAACAAGCTAGCCTTCACAGAGGCCCTGGTTCCTGCCTGGGAAGCACAGTCTCCCCAACCCAGCTCTCACTTGGGTATTAATCCTAATTTTCCTGTGTAAGGAAACATCCCCTCGTCCATACGGCATACAAAAAGACAGTAGGCAAGCAATCCTGATGGCCCACTCAGTCTGTTTCACCAGGCTCGGATTCATCGAGGCCGTAGTTCCTGCCTGGGAAGCCCAGCCTCCATAACCCTAACCCTAATTTGGGTCTTAATGCTAATGTACTTCTGCAACGGAAACATCCCCCATGGACACGATGTACTAAAACGGAGTAGGGAAGCCATCCTGGTGGCCCACTCAAGTCTGTTTCACCAAGCTAGGCTTCACAGAGGGTCTGGTTCCCTGCAGGGAAGCCTAGCCTCCCCAACCTTACCCCTAACTAGAGTCTTGGCCCTAATTTTCTTGTGCAACTGAAACATTCCCCCGTCCAAACGGTGTACAAAAAGAAAGTAGGCAAGCTATCCCGATGGCCCACTCAGTATTTTTCACCAAGCTAGGCTACACCGAAGGCCAGGATCCCGCCTGGGAAGCCCAGTCTCCCCAACCCTAACCCTAACTTGAGTCTTAACCCTAATTTTCTTGTGTAAGTGAAACATCCTCCCGTCCTTACCGTTTAGAAAAAGGCAGTAGGCAAGCCATCCTGATTGCCAACTCAATCTGTTCCACCAAGCTAGCCTTCACAGAGGCCCTGGTTCCTGCCTGGGAAGCCCGGTCTCACCAACCCTAACCCTAACTTGAGTCTTCTTAACCCTAATTTTCTTGTGCAAGTGAAACATCCCCCCGTCCATACGGTTTAGAAAAAGTCAGTAGGCAAGCGAACCCGATTGCCAACTCAATCTGTTCCACCAAGCTAGCCTTCACAGAGGCCCTGGTTCCTGCCTGGGAAGCACAGTCTCCCCAACCCAGCCCTACCTTGGGTATTAATCCTAATTTTCCTGTGCAACTGAAACATCCCCTCGTCCATACAGCGTACAAAAAGACAGTAGGCAAGCAATCCTGATGGCTCACTCAGTCTGTTTCACCAGGCTCGGCTTCATCGAGGAGGTAGTTCCTGCCTGGGAAGCCCAGCCTCCATAACCCTAACCCTAATTTGGGTCTTAATGCTAATGTTCTTCTGCATTGGAAACATCCCCCGATGGATACGGTGTACTAAAACGGAGTAGGGAAGCCATCCTGGTGGCCCACTCAAGTCTGTTTCACCAAGCTAGGCCTCACAGAGGGTCTGGTTCCCTCCAGGGAAGCCTAGCCTCCCCAACCTTACCCCTAACTAGAGTCTTGGCCCTAATTTTCTTGTGCAACTGAAACATTCCCCCGTCCAAACGGTGTACAAAAAGAAAGTAGGCAAGCTATCCCGATGGCCCACTCAGTCTTTTTCACCAAGCTAGGCTGCACCGAAGCCCAGAATCACGCTTGGGATCCGCAGTCTCCCCAACCCTAACCCTAACTTGAGTTTTAACACAAATTTTCTTGTGCAACTGAAACGATACCCCGTCCTTACAGTGCACAGAAAGCCAGTAGGAAAGCTATCCCGATGGCCCACTCAGTCTGTTTCACCAAGCTAGGCTACACCGAAGCCCAGGATCCTGCCTGGGAAGCCCGGTCTCACCAACCCTAACCCTAACTTGAGTCTTCTTAACCCTAATTTTCTTGTGCAAGTGAAACATCCCCCCGTCCATACGGTTTAGAAAAAGTCAGTAGGCAAGCGAACCCGATTGCCAACTCAATCTGTTCCAACAAGCTAGACTTCACAGAGGCCCTGGTTCCTGCCTGGGAAGCACAGTCTCCCCAACCCAGCTCTCACTTGGGTATTAATCCTAATTTTCCTGTGTAAGGAAACATCCCCTCGTCCATACGGCATACAAAAAGACAGTAGGCAAGCAATCCTGATGGCCCACTCAGTCTGTTTCACCAGGCTCGGATTCATAGAGGCCGTAGTTCCTGCCTGGGAAGCCCAGCCTCCATAACCCTAACCCTAATTTGGGTCTTAATGCTAATGTACTTCTGCAACGGAAACATCCCCCATGGACACGATGTACTAAAACGGAGTAGGGAAGCCATCCTGGTGGCCCACTCAAGTCTGTTTCACCAAGCTAGGCTTCACAGAGGGTCTGGTTCCCTGCAGGGAAGCCTAGCCTCCCCAACCTTACCCCTAACTAGAGTCTTGGCCCTAATTTTCTTGTGCAACTGAAACATTCCCCCGTCCAAACGGTGTACAAAAAGAAAGTAGGCAAGCTATCCCGATGGCCTACTCAGTCTTTTTCACCAAGCTAGGCTGCACCGAAGCCCAGGATCACGCTTGGGATCCGCAGTCTCCCCAACCCTAACCCTAACTTGAGTTTTAACACAAATTTTCTTGTGCAACTGAAACGATACCCCGTCCTTACAGTGCACAGAAAGCCAGTAGGAAAGCTATCCCGATGGCCCACTCAGTCTGTTTCACCAAGCTAGGCTACAGCGAAGCCCAGGATCCCGCCTGGGAAGCCCAGTCTCCCCAACCCTAACCCTAACTTGAGTCTTAACCCTAATTTTCTTGTGTAAGTGAAACATCCTCCCGTCCTTACGGTTTAGAAAAAGGCAGTAGGCAAGCCATCCCGATTGCCAACTCAATCTGTTCCACCAAGCTAGCCTTCACAGAGGCCCTGGTTGCTGCCTGGGAAGCCCGGTCTCACCAACCCTAACCCTAACTTGAGTCTTCTTAACCCTAATTTTCTTGTGCAAGTGAAACATCCCCCCGTCCATACGGTTTAGAAAAAGTCAGTAGGCAAGCGAACCCGATTGCCAACTCAATCTGTTCCAACAAGCTAGCCTTCACAGAGGCCCTGGTTCCTGCCTGGGAAGCACAGTCTCCCCAACCCAGCCCTCACTTGGGTATTAATCCTAATTTTCCTGTGCAACTGAAACATCCCCTCGTCCATACGGCATACAAAAAGACAGTAGGCAAGCAATCCTGATGGCCCACTCAGTCTGTTTCACCAGGCTCGGATTCATCGAGGCCGTAGTTCCTGCCTGGGAAGCCCAGCCTCCATAACCCTAACCCTAATTTGGGTCTTAATGCTAATGTACTTCTGCAACGGAAACATCCCCCATGGACACGATGTACTAAAACAGAGTAGGGAAGCCATCCTGGTGGCCCACTCCAGTCTGTTTCACCAAGCTAGGCTTCACAGAGGGTCTGGTTCCCTGCAGGGAAGCCTAGCCTCCCCAACCTTACCCCTAACTAGAGTCTTGGCCCTAATTTTCTTGTGCAACTGAAACATTCCCCCGTCCAAACGGTGTACAAAAAGAAAGTAGGCAAGCTATCCCGATGGCCCACTCAGTCTGTTTCACCAAGCTAGGCTGCACCGAAGCCCAGGATCACGCTTGGGATCCGCAGTCTCCCCAACCCTAACCCTAACTTGAGTTTTTACACAAATTTTCTTGTGCAACTGAAACGATACCGCGTCCTCACAGTGCACAGAAAGCCAGTAGGAAAGCTATCCCGATGGCCCACTCAGTCTGTTTCACCAAGCTAGGCTACACCGAAGCCCAGGATCCCGCCTGGGAAGCCCAGCCTCCATAACCCTAACCCTAATTTGGGTCTTAATGCTAATGTACTTCTGCAACGGGAACATCCCCCCATGGACACGATGTACTAAAACGGAGTAGGGAAGCCATCCTGGTGGCCCACTCAAGTCTGTTTCACCAAGCTAGGCTTCACAGAGGGTCTGGTTCCCTCCAGGGAAGCCTAGCCTCCCCAACCTTAACCCTAACTAGAGTCTTGGCCCTAATTTTCTTGTGCAACTGAAACATTCCCCCGTCCAAACGGTGTACAAAAGGAAAGTAGGCAAGCTATCCCGATGGCCTACTCAGTCTTTTTCACCAAGCTGGGCTGCAACGAAGCCCAGGATTACGCTTGGGATCCGCAGTCTCCCCAACCCTAACCCTAACTTAAGTTTTAACACAAATTTTCTTGTGCAACTGAAACGATACCCCGTCCTTACAGTGCACAGAAAGCCAGTAGGAAAGCTATCCCGATGGCCCACTCAGTCTGTTTCACCAAGCTAGGCTACACCGAAGCCCAGGATCCTGCCTGGGAAGCCCGGTCTCACCAACCCTAACCCTAACTTGAGTCTTCTTAACCCTAATTTTCTTGTGCAAGTGAAACATCCCCCCGTCCATACGGTTTAGAAAAAGTCAGTAGGCAAGCGAACCCGATTGCCAACTCAATCTGTTCCAACAAGCTAGCCTTCACAGAGGCCCTGGTTCCTGCCTGGGAAGCACAGTCTCCCCAACCCAGCTCTCACTTGGGTATTAATCCTAATTTTCCTGTGTAAGGAAACATCCCCTCGTCCATACGGCATACAAAAAGACAGTAGGCAAGCAATCCTGATGGCCCACTCAGTCTGTTTCACCAGGCTCGGATTCATCGAGGCCGTAGTTCCTGCCTGGGAAGCCCAGCCTCCATAACCCTAACCCTAATTTGGGTCTTAATGCTAATGTACTTCTGCAACGGAAACATCCCCCATGGACACGATGTACTAAAACGGAGTAGGGAAGCCATCCTGGTGGCCCACTCAAGTCTGTTTCACCAAGCTAGGCTTCACAGAGGGTCTGGTTCCCTGCAGGGAAGCCTAGCCTCCCCAACCTTACCCCTAACTAGAGTCTTGGCCCTAATTTTCTTGTGCAACTGAAACATTCCCCCGTCCAAACGGTGTACAAAAAGAAAGTAGGCAAGCTATCCCGATGGCCCACTCAGTATTTTTCACCAAGCTGGGCTGCACCGAAGCCCAGGATCCCGCCTGGGAAGCCCAGTCTCCCCAACCCTAACCCTAACTTGAGTCTTAACCCTAATTTTCTTGTGCAAGTGAAACATCCCCCCGTCCATACGGTTTAGAAAAAGTCAGTAGGAAAGCCATCCCGATTGCCAACTCAATCTGTTCCACCAAGCTAGCCTTCACAGAGGCCCTGCTTCCTGCCTGGGAAGCCCGGTCTCACCAACCCTAACCCTAACTTGAGTCTTTTTAACCCTAATTTTCTTGTGCAAGTGAAACCTCCCCCCGTCCATACGGTTTAGAAAAAGTCAGTAGGCAAGCCATCCCGATTGCCAACTCAATCTGTTCCACCAAGCTAGCCTTCACAGAGGCCCTGGTTGCTACCTGTGAAGCACAGTATCCCCAACCCAGCCCTACCTTGGGTATTAATCCTAATTTTCCTGTGCAACTGAAACATCCCCTCATCCATACAGCGTACAAAAAGACAGTAGGCAAGCAATCCTGATGGCTCACTCAGTCTGTTTCACCAGGCTCGGCTTCATCGAGGCCGTAGTTCCTGCCTGGGAAGCCCAGCCTCCATAACCCTAACCCTAATTTGGGTCTTAATGCTAATGTTCTTCTGCATTGGAAACATCCCCCCATGGATACGGTGTACTAAAACGGAGTAGGGAAGCCATCCTGGTGGCCCACTCAAGTCTGTTTCACCAAGCTAGGCTTCACAGAGGGTCTGGTTCCCTCCAGGGAAGCCTAGCCTCCCCAACCTTACCCCTAACTAGAGTCTTGGCCCTAATTTTCTTGTGCAACTGAAACATTCCCCCGTCCAAACGGTGTACAAAAAGAAAGTAGGCAAGCTATCCCGATGGCCTACTCAGTCTTTTTCACCAAGCTAGGCTGCACCGAAGCCCAGGATCACGCTTGGGATCCGCAGTCTCCCCAACCCTAACCCTAACTTGAGTTTTAACACAAATTTTCTTGTGCAACTGAAACGATACCCCGTCCTTACAGTGCACAGAAAGCCAGTAGGAAAGCTATCCCGATGGCCCACTCAGTCTGTTTCACCAAGCTAGGCTACAGCGAAGCCCAGGATCCCGCCTGGGAAGCCCAGTCTCCCCAACCCTAACCCTAACTTGAGTCTTAACCCTAATTTTCTTGTGTAAGTGAAACATCCTCCCGTCCTTACGGTTTAGAAAAAGGCAGTAGGCAAGCCATCCCGATTGCCAACTCAATCTGTTCCACCAAGCTAGCCTTCACAGAGGCCCTGGTTGCTGCCTGGGAAGCCCGGTCTCACCAACCCTAACCCTAACTTGAGTCTTCTTAACCCTAATTTTCTTGTGCAAGTGAAACATCCCCCCGTCCATACGGTTTAGAAAAAGTCAGTAGGCAAGCGAACCCGATTGCCAACTCAATCTGTTCCAACAAGCTAGCCTTCACAGAGGCCCTGGTTCCTGCCTGGGAAGCACAGTCTCCCCAACCCAGCCCTCACTTGGGTATTAATCCTAATTTTCCTGTGCGACTGAAACATCCCCTCGTCCATACGGCATACAAAAAGACAGTAGGCAAGCAATCCTGATGGCCCACTCAGTCTGTTTCACCAGGCTCGGATTCATCGAGGCCGTAGTTCCTGCCTGGGAAGCCCAGCCTCCATAACCCTAACCCTAATTTGGGTCTTAATGCTAATGTACTTCTGCAACGGAAACATCCCCCATGGACACGATGTACTAAAACGGAGTAGGGAAGCCATCCTGGTGGCCCACTCCAGTCTGTTTCACCAAGCTAGGCTTCACAGAGGGTCTGGTTCCCTGCAGGGAAGCCTAGCCTCCCCAACCTTACCCCTAACTAGAGTCTTGGCCCTAATTTTCTTGTGCAACTGAAACATTCCCCCGTCCAAACGGTGTACAAAAAGAAAGTAGGCAAGCTATCCCGATGGCCCACTCAGTCTGTTTCACCAAGCTAGGCTGCACCGAAGCCCAGGATCACGCTTGGGATCCGCAGTCTCCCCAACCCTAACCCTAACTTGAGTTTTTACACAAATTTTCTTGTGCAACTGAAACGATACCGCGTCCTCACAGTGCACAGAAAGCCAGTAGGAAAGCTATCCCGATGGCCCACTCAGTCTGTTTCACCAAGCTAGGCTACACCGAAGCCCAGGATCCTGCCTGGGAAGCCCAGCCTCCATAACCCTAACCCTAATTTGGGTCTTAATGCTAATGTACTTCTGAAACGGGAACATCCCCCCATGGACACGATGTACTAAAACGGAGTAGGGAAGCCATCCTGGTGGCCCACTCAAGTCTGTTTCACCAAGCTAGGCTTCACAGAGGGTCTGGTTCCCTCCAGGGAAGCCTAGCCTCCCCAACCTTAACCCTAACTAGAGTCTTGGCCCTAATTTTCTTGTGCAACTGAAACATTCCCCCGTCCAAACGGTGTACAAAAGGAAAGTAGGCAAGCTATCCCGATGGCCTACTCAGTCTTTTTCACCAAGCTGGGCTGCAACGAAGCCCAGGATTACGCTTGGGATCCGCAGTCTCCCCAACCCTAACCCTAACTTGAGTTTTTACACAAATTTTCTTGTGCAACTGAAATGATACCCTTTCCTTACAGTGCACAGAAAGTCAGAAGGAAAGCTATCCCGATGGCCCACTCAGTCTGTTTCACCAAGCTAGGCTACACCGAAGGCCAGGATCCCGCCTGGGAAGCCCAGTCTCCCCAACCCTAACCCTAACTTGAGTCTTAACCCTAATTTTCTTGTGTAAGTGAAACATCCTCCCGTCCTTACGGTTTAGAAAAAGGCAGTAGGCAAGCCATCCCGATTGCCAACTCAATCTGTTCCACCAAGCTAGCCTTCACAGAGGCCCTGGTTCCTGCCTGGGAAGCCCGGTCTCACCAACCCTAACCCTAACTTGAGTCTTCTTAACCCTAATTTTCTTGTGCAAGTGAAACATCCCCCCGTCCATACGGTTTAGAAAAAGTCAGTAGGCAAGCGAACCCGATTGCCAACTCAATCTGTTCCACCAAGCTAGCCTTCACAGAGGCCCTGGTTCCTGCCTGGGAAGCACAGTCTCCCCAACCCAGCCCTCACTTGGGTATTAATCCTAATTTTCCTGTGCAACTGAAACATCCCCTCATCCATACAGCGTACAAAAAGACAGTAGGCATGCAATCCTGATGGCCTACTCAATCTGTTTCACCAGGCTCGGCTTCATCTAGGCCGTAGTTCCTGCCTGGGAAGCCCTGCCTCCATAACCCTAACCCTAATTTGGGTTTTAATGCTAATGTTCTTCTGCAATGGAAACATCCCCCCATGGATACGGTGTATTAAAACGGAGTAGGGAAGCCATCCTGGTGGCCCACTCAAGTCTGTTTCACCAAGCTAGGCTTCACAGAGTGTCTGGTTCCCTCCAGGAAAGCCTAGCCTCCCCAACCTTACCCCTAACTAGAGTCTTGGCCCTAATTTTCTTGTGCAACTGAAACATTCCCCCGTCCAAACGGTGTACAAAAAGAAAGTAGGCAAGCTATCCCGATGGCCCACTCAGTATTTTTCACCAAGCTGGGCTGCACCGAAGCCCAGGATCCCGCCTGGGAAGCCCAGTCTCCCCAATACTAACCCTAACTTGAGTCTTAACCCTAATTTTCTTGTGCAAGTGAAACATCCCCCCGTCCATACGGTTTAGAAAAAGTCAGTAGGCAAGCCATCCCGATTGCCAACTCAATCTGTTCCACCAAGCTAGCCTTCACAGAGGCCCTGCTTCCTGCCTGGGAAGCCCGGTCTCACCAACCCTAACCCTAACTTGAGTCTTTTTAACCCTAATTTTCTTGTGCAAGTGAAACCTCCCCCCGTTCATACGGCATACAAAAAGACAGTAGGCAAGCAATCCTGATGGCCCACTCAGTCTGTTTCACCAGGCTCGGATTCATAGAGGCCGTAGTTCCTGCCTGGGAAGCCCAGCCTCCATAACCCTAACCCTAATTTGGGTCTTAATGCTAATGTACTTCTGCAACGGAAACATCCCCCATGGACACGATGTACTAAAACGGAGTAGGGAAGCCATCCTGGTGGCCCACTCAAGTCTGTTTCACCAAGCTAGGCTTCACAGAGGGTCTGGTTCCCTGCAGGGAAGCCTAGCCTCCCCAACCTTACCCCTAACTAGAGTCTTGGCCCTAATTTTCTTGTGCAACTGAAACATTCCCCCGTCCAAACGGTGTACAAAAAGAAAGTAGGCAAGCTATCCCGATGGCCCACTCAGTATTTTTCACCAAGCTGGGCTGCACCGAAGCCCAGGATCCCGCCTGGGAAGCCCAGTCTCCCCAACCCTAACCCTAACTTGAGTCTTAACCCTAATTTTCTTGTGTAAGTGAAACATCCTCCCGTCCTTACGGTTTAGAAAAAGGCAGTAGGCAAGCCATCCCGATTGCCAACTCAATCTGTTCCACCAAGCTAGCCTTCACAGAGGCCCTGCTTCCTGCCTGGGAAGCCCGGTCTCACCAACCCTAACCCTAACTTGAGTCTTCTTAACCCTAATTTTCTTGTGCAAGTGAAACATCCCCCCGTCCATACGGTTTAGAAAAAGTCAGTAGGCAAGCGAACCCGATTGCCAACTCAATCTGTTCCACCAAGCTAGCCTTCACAGAGGCCCTGGTTCCTGCCTGGGAAGCACAGTCTCCCCAACCCAGCCCTACCTTGGGTATTAATCCTAATTTTCCTGTGCAACTGAAACATCCCCTCGTCCATACAGCGTACAAAAAGACAGTAGGCAAGCAATCCTGATGGCTCACTCAGTCTGTTTCACCAGGCTCGGATTCATCGAGGAGGTAGTTCCTGCCTGGGAAGCCCAGCCTCCATAACCCTAACCCTAATTTGGGTCTTAATGCTAATGTTCTTCTGCATTGGAAACATCCCCCCATGGATACGGTGTACTAAAACGGAGTAGGGAAGCCATCCTGGTGGCCCACTCAAGTCTGTTTCACCAAGCTAGGCCTCACAGAGGGTCTGGTTCCCTCCAGGGAAGCCTAGCCTCCCCAACTTTACCCCTAACTAGAGTCTTGGCCCTAATTTTCTTGTGCAACTGAAACATTCCCCCGTCCAAACGGTGTACAAAAAGAAAGTAGGCAAGCTATCCCGATGGCCCACTCAGTCTTTTTCACCAAGCTAGGCTGCACCGAAGCCCAGAATCACGCTTGGGATCCGCAGTCTCCCCAACCCTAACCCTAACTTGAGTTTTAACACAAATTTTCTTGTGCAACTGAAACGATACCCCGTCCTTACAGTGCACAGAAAGCCAGTAGGAAAGCTATCCCGATGGCCCACTCAGTCTGTTTCACCAAGCTAGGCTACACCGAAGCCCAGGATCCTGCCTGGGAAGCCCGGTCTCACCAACCCTAACCCTAACTTGAGTCTTCTTAACCCTAATTTTCTTGTGCAAGTGAAACATCCCCCCGTCCATACGGTTTAGAAAAAGTCAGTAGGCAAGCGAACCCGATTGCCAACTCAATCTGTTCCAACAAGCTAGCCTTCACAGAGGCCCTGGTTCCTGCCTGGGAAGCACAGTCTCCCCAACCCAGCTCTCACTTGGGTATTAATCCTAATTTTCCTGTGTAAGGAAACATCCCCTCGTCCATACGGCATACAAAAAGACAGTAGGCAAGCAATCCTGATGGCCCACTCAGTCTGTTTCACCAGGCTCGGATTCATCGAGGCCGTAGTTCCTGCCTGGGAAGCCCAGCCTCCATAACCCTAACCCTAATTTGGGTCTTAATGCTAATGTACTTCTGCAACGGAAACATCCCCCATGGACACGATGTACTAAAACGGAGTAGGGAAGCCATCCTGGTGGCCCACTCAAGTCTGTTTCACCAAGCTAGGCTTCACAGAGGGTCTGGTTCCCCCCAGGGAAGCCTAGCCTCCCCAACCTTACCCCTAACTAGAGTCTTGGCCCTAATTTTCTTGTGCAACTGAAACATTCCCCCGTCCAAACGGTGTACAAAAAGAAAGTAGGCAAGCTATCCCGATGGCCCACTCAGTATTTTTCACCAAGCTAGGCTACACCGAAGGCCAGGATCCCGCCTGGGAAGCCCAGTCTCCCCAACCCTAACCCTAACTTGAGTCTTAACCCTAATTTTCTTGTGTAAGTGAAACATCCTCCCGTCCTTACCGTTTAGAAAAAGGCAGTAGGCAAGCCATCCTGATTGCCAACTCAATCTGTTCCACCAAGCTAGCCTTCACAGAGGCCCTGGTTCCTGCCTGGGAAGCCCGGTCTCACCAACCCTAACCCTAACTTGAGTCTTCTTAACCCTAATTTTCTTGTGCAAGTGAAACATCCCCCCGTCCATACGGTTTAGAAAAAGTCAGTAGGCAAGCGAACCCGATTGCCAACTCAATCTGTTCCACCAAGCTAGCCTTCACAGAGGCCCTGGTTCCTGCCTGGGAAGCACAGTCTCCCCAACCCAGCCCTACCTTGGGTATTAATCCTAATTTTCCTGTGCAACTGAAACATCCCCTCGTCCATACAGCGTACAAAAAGACAGTAGGCAAGCAATCCTGATGGCTCACTCAGTCTGTTTCACCAGGCTCGGCTTCATCGAGGAGGTAGTTCCTGCCTGGGAAGCCCAGCCTCCATAACCCTAACCCTAATTTGGGTCTTAATGCTAATGTTCTTCTGCATTGGAAACATCCCCCGATGGATACGGTGTACTAAAACGGAGTAGGGAAGCCATCCTGGTGGCCCACTCAAGTCTGTTTCACCAAGCTAGGCCTCACAGAGGGTCTGGTTCCCTCCAGGGAAGCCTAGCCTCCCCAACCTTACCCCTAACTAGAGTCTTGGCCCTAATTTTCTTGTGCAACTGAAACATTCCCCCGTCCAAACGGTGTACAAAAAGAAAGTAGGCAAGCTATCCCGATGGCCCACTCAGTCTTTTTCACCAAGCTAGGCTGCACCGAAGCCCAGAATCACGCTTGGGATCCGCAGTCTCCCCAACCCTAACCCTAACTTGAGTTTTAACACAAATTTTCTTGTGCAACTGAAACGATACCCCGTCCTTACAGTGCACAGAAAGCCAGTAGGAAAGCTATCCCGATGGCCCACTCAGTCTGTTTCACCAAGCTAGGCTACACCGAAGCCCAGGATCCTGCCTGGGAAGCCCGGTCTCACCAACCCTAACCCTAACTTGAGTCTTCTTAACCCTAATTTTCTTGTGCAAGTGAAACATCCCCCCGTCCATACGGTTTAGAAAAAGTCAGTAGGCAAGCGAACCCGATTGCCAACTCAATCTGTTCCAACAAGCTAGACTTCACAGAGGCCCTGGTTCCTGCCTGGGAAGCACAGTCTCCCCAACCCAGCTCTCACTTGGGTATTAATCCTAATTTTCCTGTGTAAGGAAACATCCCCTCGTCCATACGGCATACAAAAAGACAGTAGGCAAGCAATCCTGATGGCCCACTCAGTCTGTTTCACCAGGCTCGGATTCATAGAGGCCGTAGTTCCTGCCTGGGAAGCCCAGCCTCCATAACCCTAACCCTAATTTGGGTCTTAATGCTAATGTACTTCTGCAACGGAAACATCCCCCATGGACACGATGTACTAAAACGGAGTAGGGAAGCCATCCTGGTGGCCCACTCAAGTCTGTTTCACCAAGCTAGGCTTCACAGAGGGTCTGGTTCCCTGCAGGGAAGCCTAGCCTCCCCAACCTTACCCCTAACTAGAGTCTTGGCCCTAATTTTCTTGTGCAACTGAAACATTCCCCCGTCCAAACGGTGTACAAAAAGAAAGTAGGCAAGCTATCCCGATGGCCTACTCAGTCTTTTTCACCAAGCTAGGCTGCACCGAAGCCCAGGATCACGCTTGGGATCCGCAGTCTCCCCAACCCTAACCCTAACTTGAGTTTTAACACAAATTTTCTTGTGCAACTGAAACGATACCCCGTCCTTACAGTGCACAGAAAGCCAGTAGGAAAGCTATCCCGATGGCCCACTCAGTCTGTTTCACCAAGCTAGGCTACAGCGAAGCCCAGGATCCCGCCTGGGAAGCCCAGTCTCCCCAACCCTAACCCTAACTTGAGTCTTAACCCTAATTTTCTTGTGTAAGTGAAACATCCTCCCGTCCTTACGGTTTAGAAAAAGGCAGTAGGCAAGCCATCCCGATTGCCAACTCAATCTGTTCCACCAAGCTAGCCTTCACAGAGGCCCTGGTTGCTGCCTGGGAAGCCCGGTCTCACCAACCCTAACCCTAACTTGAGTCTTCTTAACCCTAATTTTCTTGTGCAAGTGAAACATCCCCCCGTCCATACGGTTTAGAAAAAGTCAGTAGGCAAGCGAACCCGATTGCCAACTCAATCTGTTCCAACAAGCTAGCCTTCACAGAGGCCCTGGTTCCTGCCTGGGAAGCACAGTCTCCCCAACCCAGCCCTCACTTGGGTATTAATCCTAATTTTCCTGTGCAACTGAAACATCCCCTCGTCCATACGGCATACAAAAAGACAGTAGGCAAGCAATCCTGATGGCCCACTCAGTCTGTTTCACCAGGCTCGGATTCATCGAGGCCGTAGTTCCTGCCTGGGAAGCCCAGCCTCCATAACCCTAACCCTAATTTGGGTCTTAATGCTAATGTACTTCTGCAACGGAAACATCCCCCATGGACACGATGTACTAAAACAGAGTAGGGAAGCCATCCTGGTGGCCCACTCCAGTCTGTTTCACCAAGCTAGGCTTCACAGAGGGTCTGGTTCCCTGCAGGGAAGCCTAGCCTCCCCAACCTTTCCCCTAACTAGAGTCTTGGCCCTAATTTTCTTGTGCAACTGAAACATTCCCCCGTCCAAACGGTGTACAAAAAGAAAGTAGGCAAGCTATCCCGATGGCCCACTCAGTCTGTTTCACCAAGCTAGGCTGCACCGAAGCCCAGGATCACGCTTGGGATCCGCAGTCTCCCCAACCCTAACCCTAACTTGAGTTTTTACACAAATTTTCTTGTGCAACTGAAACGATACCGCGTCCTCACAGTGCACAGAAAGCCAGTAGGAAAGCTATCCCGATGGCCCACTCAGTCTGTTTCACCAAGCTAGGCTACACCGAAGCCCAGGATCCCGCCTGGGAAGCCCAGCCTCCATAACCCTAACCCTAATTTGGGTCTTAATGCTAATGTACTTCTGCAACGGGAACATCCCCCCATGGACACGATGTACTAAAACGGAGTAGGGAAGCCATCCTGGTGGCCCACTCAAGTCTGTTTCACCAAGCTAGGCTTCACAGAGGGTCTGGTTCCCTCCAGGGAAGCCTAGCCTCCCCAACCTTAACCCTAACTAGAGTCTTGGCCCTAATTTTCTTGTGCAACTGAAACATTCCCCCGTCCAAACGGTGTACAAAAGGAAAGTAGGCAAGCTATCCCGATGGCCTACTCAGTCTTTTTCACCAAGCTGGGCTGCAACGAAGCCCAGGATTACGCTTGGGATCCGCAGTCTCCCCAACCCTAACCCTAACTTGAGTTTTTACACAAATTTTCTTGTGCAACTGAAATGATACCCTTTCCTTACAGTGCACAGAAAGCCAGAAGGAAAGCTATCCCGATGGCCCACTCAGTCTGTTTCACCAAGCTAGGCTACACCGAAGGCCAGGATCCCGCCTGGGAAGCCCAGTCTCCCCAACCCTAACCCTAACTTGAGTCTTAACCCTACTTTTCTTGTGTAAGTGAAACATCCTCCCGTCCTTACGGTTTAGAAAAAGGCAGTAGGCAAGCCATCCCGATTGCCAACTCAATCTGTTCCACCAAGCTAGCCTTCACAGAGGCCCTGGTTCCTGCCTGGGAAGCCCGGTCTCACCAACCCTAACCCTAACTTGAGTCTTCTTAACCCTAATTTTCTTGTGCAAGTGAAACATCCCCCCGTCCATACGGTTTAGAAAAAGTCAGTAGGCAAGCGAACCCGATTGCCAACTCAATCTGTTCCACCAAGCTAGCCTTCACAGAGGCCCTGGTTCCTGCCTGGGAAGCACAGTCTCCCCAACCCAGCCCTCACTTGGGTATTAATCCTAATTTTCCTGTGCAACTGAAACATCCCCTCGTCCATACAGCGTACAAAAAGACAGTAGGCATGCAATCCTGATGGCCTACTCAATCTGTTTCACCAGGCTCGGCTTCATCTAGGCCGTAGTTCCTGCCTGGGAAGCCCTGCCTCCATAACCCTAACCCTAATTTGGGTTTTAATGCTAATGTTCTTCTGCAATGGAAACATCCCCCCATGGATACGGTGTATTAAAACGGAGTAGGGAAGCCATCCTGGTGGCCCACTCAAGTCTGTTTCACCAAGCTAGGCTTCACAGAGTGTCTGGTTCCCTCCAGGAAAGCCTAGCCTCCCCATCCTTACCCCTAACTAGAGTCTTGGCCCTAATTTTCTTGTGCAACTGAAACATTCCCCCGTCCAAACGGTGTACAAAAAGAAAGTAGGCAAGCTATCCCGATGGCCCACTCAGTATTTTTCACCAAGCTGGGCTGCAACGAAGCCCAGGATTACGCTTGGGATCCGCAGTCTCCCCAACCCTAACCCTAACTTGAGTTTTTACACAAATTTTCTTGTGCAACTGAAATGATACCCTTTCCTTACAGTGCACAGAAAGCCAGAAGGAAAGCTATCCCGATGGCCCACTCAGTCTGTTTCACCAAGCTAGGCTACACCGAAGGCCAGGATCCCGCCTGGGAAGCCCAGTCTCCCCAACCCTAACCCTAACTTGAGTCTTAACCCTAATTTTCTTGTGTAAGTGAAACATCCTCCCGTCCTTACCGTTTAGAAAAAGTCAGTAGGCAAGCCATCCCGATTGCCAACTCAATCTGTTCCACCAAGCTAGCCTTCACAGAGGCCCTGCTTCCTGCCTGGGAAGCCCGGTCTCACCAACCCTAACCCTAACTTGAGTCTTTTTAACCCTAATTTTCTTGTGCAAGTGAAACCTCCCCCCGTCCATACGGTTTAGAAAAAGTCAGCAGGCAAGCCATCCCGATTGCCAACTCAATCTGTTCCACCAAGCTAGCCTTCACAGAGGCCCTGGTTGCTACCTGTGAAGCACAGTCTCCCCAACCCAGCCCTACCTTGGGTATTAATCCTAATTTTCCTGTGCAACTGAAACATCCCCTCATCCATACAGCGTACAAAAAGACAGTAGGCAAGCAATCCTGATGGCCCACTCAGTCTGTTTCACCAGGCTCGGCTTCATCGAGGCCGTAGTTCCTGCCTGGGAAGCCCAGCCTCCATAACCCTAACCCTAATTTGGGTCTTAATGCTAACGTTCTTCTGCAATGGAAACATCCCCCCATGGATACGGTGTACTAAAACGGAGTAGGGAATCCATCCTGGTGGCCCACTCAAGTCTGTTTCACCAAGCTAGGCTTCACAGAGGGTCTGGTTCCCTCCAGGGAAGCCTAGCCTCCCCAACCTTTCCCCTAACTAGAGTCTTGGCCCTAATTTTCTTGTGCAACTGAAACATTCCCCCGTCCAAACGGTGTACAAAAAGAAAGTAGGCAAGCTATCCCGATGGCCCACTCAGTCGTTTTCACCAAGCTAGGCTGCACCGAAGCCCAGGATCACGCTTGGGATCCGCAGTCTCCCCAACCCTAACCCTAACTTGAGTTTTAACACAAATTTTCTTGTGCAACTGAAACGATACCCCATCCTTACAGTGCACAGAAAGCCAGTAGGAAAGCTATCCCGATGGCCCACTCAGTCTGTTTCACCAAGCTAGGCTACACCGAAGCCCAGGATCCCGCCTGGGAAGCCCAGCCTCCATAACCCTAACCCTAATTTGGGTCTTAATGCTAATGTACTTCTGCAACGGGAACATCCCCCCATGGACACGATGTACTAAAACTGAGTAGGGAAGCCATCCTGGTGGCCCACTCAAGTCTGTTTCACCAAGCTAGGCTTCACAGAGGGTCTGGTTCCCTCCAGGGAAGCCTAGCCTCCCCAACCTTAACCCTAACTAGAGTCTTGGCCCTAATTTTCTTGTGCAACTGAAAAATTCCCCCGTCCAAACGGTGTACAAAAGGAAAGTAGGCAAGCTATCCCGATGGCCCACTCAGTCTTTTTCACCAAGCTGGGCTGCACCGAAGCCCAGGATTACGCTTGGGATCCGCAGTCTCCCCAACCCTAACCCTAACTTGAGTTTTTACACAAATTTTCTTGTGCAACGGAAATGATACCCTTTCCTTACAGTGCACAGAAAGCCAGAAGGAAAGCTATCCCGATGGCCCACTCAGTCTGTTTCACCAAGCTAGGCTACACCGAAGGCCAGGATCCCGCCTGGGAAGCCCAGTCTCCCCAACCCTAACCCTAACTTGAGTCTTAACCCTAATTTTCTTGTGTAAGTGAAACATCCTCCCGTCCTTACGGTTTAGAAAAAGGCAGTAGGCAAGCCATCCTGATTGCCAACTCAATCTGTTCCACCAAGCTAGCCTTCACAGAGGCCCTGGTTCCTGCCTGGGAAGCACAGTCTCCCCAACCCAGCCCTCACTTGGGTATTAATCCTAATTTTCCTGTGCGACTGAAACATCCCCTCGTCCATACGGCATACAAAAAGACAGTAGGCAAGCAATCCTGATGGCCCACTCAGTCTGTTTCACCAGGCTCGGATTCATCGAGGCCGTAGTTCCTGCCTGGGAAGCCCAGCCTCCATAACCCTAACCCTAATTTGGGTCTTAATGCTAATGTACTTCTGCAACGGAAACATCCCCCTATGGATACGGTGTATTAAAACGGAGTAGGGAAGCCATCCTGGTGGCCCACTCAAGTCTGTTTCACCAAGCTAGGCTGCACAGAGGGTCTGGTTCCCTCCAGGAAGGCCTAGCCTCCCCAACCTTACCCCTAACTAGAGTCTTGGCCCTAATTTTCTTGTGCAACTGAAACATTCCCCCGTCCAAACGGTGTACAAAAGGAAAGTAGGCAAGCTATCCCGATGGCCCACTCAGTCTTTTTCACCAAGCTGGGCTGCACCGAAGCCCAGGATCACGTTTGGGATCCGCAGTCTCCCCAACCCTAACCCTAACTTGAGTTTTTACACAAATTTTCTTGTGCAACTGAAACGATACCGCGTCCTCACAGTGCACAGAAAGCCAGTAGGAAAGCTATCCCGATGGCCCACTCAGTCTGTTTCACCAAGCTAGGCTACACCGAAGCCCAGGATCCCGCCTGGGAAGCCCAGCCTCCATAACCCTAACCCTAATTTGGGTCTTAATGCTAATGTACTTCTGCAACGGGAACATCCCCCCATGGACATGATGTACTAAAACGGAGTAGGGAAGCCATCCTGGTGGCCCACTCAAGTCTGTTTCACCAAGCTAGGCTTCACAGAGGGTCTGGTTCCCTCCAGGGAAGCCTAGCCTCCCCAACCTTAACCCTAACTAGAGTCTTGGCCCTAATTTTCTTGTGCAACTGAAACATTCCCCCGTCCAAACGGTGTACAAAAGGAAAGTAGGCAAGCTATCCCGATGGCCCACTCAGTCTTTTTCACCAAGCTGGGCTGCACCGAAGCCCAGGATTACGCTTGGGATCCGCAGTCTCCCCAACCCTAACCCTAACTTGAGTTTTTACACAAATTTTCTTGTGCAACTGAAATGATACCCTTTCCTTACAGTGCACAGAAAGCCAGAAGGAAAGCTATCCCGATGGCCCACTCAGTCTGTTTCACCAAGCTAGGCTACACCGAAGGCCAGGATCCCGCCTGGGAAGCCCAGTCTCCCCAACCCTAACCCTAACTTGAGTCTTAACCCTAATTTTCTTGTGTAAGTGAAACATCCTCCCGTCCTTACCGTTTAGAAAAAGTCAGTAGGCAAGCCATCCCGATTGCCAACTCAATCTGTTCCACCAAGCTAGCCTTCACAGAGGCCCTGCTTCCTGCCTGGGAAGCCCGGTCTCACCAACCCTAACCCTAACTTGAGTCTTTTTAACCCTAATTTTCTTGTGCAAGTGAAACCTCCCCCCGTCCATACGGTTTAGAAAAAGTCAGCAGGCAAGCCATCCCGATTGCCAACTCAATCTGTTCCACCAAGCTAGCCTTCACAGAGGCCCTGGTTGCTACCTGTGAAGCACAGTCTCCCCAACCCAGCCCTACCTTGGGTATTAATCCTAATTTTCCTGTGCAACTGAAACATCCCCTCATCCATACAGCGTACAAAAAGACAGTAGGCAAGCAATCCTGATGGCCCACTCAGTCTGTTTCACCAGGCTCGGCTTCATCGAGGCCGTAGTTCCTGCCTGGGAAGCCCAGCCTCCATAACCCTAACCCTAATTTGGGTCTTAATGCTAACGTTCTTCTGCAATGGAAACATCCCCCCATGGATACGGTGTACTAAAACGGAGTAGGGAATCCATCCTGGTGGCCCACTCAAGTCTGTTTCACCAAGCTAGGCTTCACAGAGGGTCTGGTTCCCTCCAGGGAAGCCTAGCCTCCCCAACCTTTCCCCTAACTAGAGTCTTGGCCCTAATTTTCTTGTGCAACTGAAACATTCCCCCGTCCAAACGGTGTACAAAAAGAAAGTAGGCAAGCTATCCCGATGGCCCACTCAGTCGTTTTCACCAAGCTAGGCTGCACCGAAGCCCAGGATCACGCTTGGGATCCGCAGTCTCCCCAACCCTAACCCTAACTTGAGTTTTAACACAAATTTTCTTGTGCAACTGAAACAATACCCCATCCTTACAGTGCACAGAAAGCCAGTAGGAAAGCTATCCCGATGGCCCACTCAGTCTGTTTCACCAAGCTAGGCTACACCGAAGCCCAGGATCCCGCCTGGGAAGCCCAGCCTCCATAACCCTAACCCTAATTTGGGTCTTAATGCTAATGTACTTCTGCAACGGGAACATCCCCCCATGGACACGATGTACTAAAACTGAGTAGGGAAGCCATCCTGGTGGCCCACTCAAGTCTGTTTCACCAAGCTAGGCTTCACAGAGGGTCTGGTTCCCTCCAGGGAAGCCTAGCCTCCCCAACCTTAACCCTAACTAGAGTCTTGGCCCTAATTTTCTTGTGCAACTGAAAAATTCCCCCGTCCAAACGGTGTACAAAAGGAAAGTAGGCAAGCTATCCCGATGGCCCACTCAGTCTTTTTCACCAAGCTGGGCTGCACCGAAGCCCAGGATTACGCTTGGGATCCGCAGTCTCCCCAACCCTAACCCTAACTTGAGTTTTTACACAAATTTTCTTGTGCAACTGAAATGATACCCTTTCCTTACAGTGCACAGAAAGCCAGAAGGAAAGCTATCCCGATGGCCCACTCAGTCTGTTTCACCAAGCTAGGCTACACCGAAGGCCAGGATCCCGCCTGGGAAGCCCAGTCTCCCCAACCCTAACCCTAACTTGAGTCTTAACCCTAATTTTCTTGTGTAAGTGAAACATCCTCCCGTCCTTACGGTTTAGAAAAAGGCAGTAGGCAAGCCATCCTGATTGCCAACTCAATCTGTTCCACCAAGCTAGCCTTCACAGAGGCCCTGGTTCCTGCCTGGGAAGCACAGTCTCCCCAACCCAGCCCTCACTTGGGTATTAATCCTAATTTTCCTGTGCGACTGAAACATCCCCTCGTCCATACGGCATACAAAAAGACAGTAGGCAAGCAATCCTGATGGCCCACTCAGTCTGTTTCACCAGGCTCGGATTCATCGAGGCCGTAGTTCCTGCCTGGGAAGCCCAGCCTCCATAACCCTAACCCTAATTTGGGTCTTAATGCTAATGTACTTCTGCAACGGAAACATCCCCCATGGACACGATGTACTAAAACGGAGTAGGGAAGCCATCCTGGTGGCCCACTCAAGTCTGTTTCACCAAGCTAGGCTTCACAGAGGGTCTGGTTCCCTGCAGGGAAGCCTAGCCTCCCCAACCTTACCCCTAACTAGAGTCTTGGCCCTAATTTTCTTGTGCAACTGAAACATTCCCCCGTCCAAACGGTGTACAAAAAGAAAGTAGGCAAGCTATCCCGATGGCCCACTCAGTATTTTTCACCAAGCTGGGCTGCACCGAAGCCCAGGATCCCGCCTGGGAAGCCCAGTCTCCCCAACCCTAACCCTAACTTGAGTCTTAACCCTAATTTTCTTGTGCAAGTGAAACATCCCCCCGTCCATACGGTTTAGAAAAAGTCAGTAGGCAAGCCATCCCGATTGCCAACTCAATCTGTTCCACCAAGCTAGCCTTCACAGAGGCCCTGCTTCCTGCCTGGGAAGCCCGGTCTCACCAACCCTAACCCTAACTTGAGTCTTCTTAACCCTAATTTTCTTGTGCAAGTGAAACATCCCCCCGTCCATACGGTTTAGAAAAAGTCAGTAGGCAAGCGAACCCGATTGCCAACTCAATCTGTTCCACCAAGCTAGCCTTCACAGAGGCCCTGGTTGCTACCTGTGAAGCACAGTCTCCCCAACCCAGCCCTACCTTGGGTATTAATCCTAATTTTCCTGTGCAACTGAAACATCCCCTCATCCATACAGCGTACAAAAAGACAGTAGGCAAGCAATCCTGATGGCTCACTCAGTCTGTTTCACCAGGCTCGGCTTCATCGAGGCCGTAGTTCCTGCCTGGGAAGCCCAGCCTCCATAACCCTAACCCTAATTTGGGTCTTAATGCTAATGTTCTTCTGCATTGGAAACATCCCCCCATGGATACGGTGTACTAAAACGGAGTAGGGAAGCCATCCTGGTGGCCCACTCCAGTCTGTTTCACCAAGCTAGGCTTCACAGAGGGTCTGGTTCCCTGCAGGGAAGCCTAGCCTCCCCAACCTTACCCCTAACTAGAGTCTTGGCCCTAATTTTCTTGTGCAACTGAAACATTCCCCCGTCCAAACGGTGTACAAAAAGAAAGTAGGCAAGCTATCCCGATGGCCCACTCAGTCTTTTTCACCAAGCTAGGCTGCACCGAAGCCCAGGATCACGCTTGGGATCCGCAGTCTCCCCAACCCTAACCCTAACTTGAGTTTTAACACAAATTTTCTTGTGCAACTGAAACGATACCCCGTCCTTACAGTGCACAGAAAGCCAGTAGGAAAGCTATCCCGATGGCCCACTCAGTCTGTTTCACCAAGCTAGGCTACACCGAAGCCCAGGATCCCGCCTGGGAAGCCCAGTCTCCCCAACCCTAACCCTAACTTGAGTCTTAACCCTAATTTTCTTGTGTAAGTGAAACATCCTCCCGTCCTTACGGTTTAGAAAAAGGCAGTAGGCAAGCCATCCCGATTGCCAACTCAATCTGTTCCACCAAGCTAGCCTTCACAGAGGCCCTGGTTGCTGCCTGGGAAGCCCGGTCTCACCAACCCTAACCCTCACTTGGGTATTAATCCTAATTTTCCTGTGCAACTGAAACATCCCCCCGTCCATACGGTTTAGAAAAATTCAGTAGGCAAGCGAACCCGATTGCCAACTCAATCTGTTCCACCAAACTAGCCTTCACAGAGGCCCTGGTTCCTGCCTGGGAAGCACAGTCTCCCCAACCCAGCCCTCACTTGGGTATTAATCCTAATTTTCCTGTGCAACTGAAACATCCCCTCGTCCATACAGCGTACAAAAAGATAGTAGGCAAGCAATCCTGATGGCCCACTCAGTCTGTTTCACCAGGCTCGGCTTCATCGAGGCCGTAGTTCCTGCCTGGGCAGCCCTGCCTCCATAACCCTAACCCTAATTTGGGTTTTAATGCTAATGTTCTTCTGCAACGGAAACATCCCCCTATGGATACGGTGTATTAAAACGGAGTAGGGAAGCCATCCTGGTGGCCCACTCAAGTCTGTTTCACCAAGCTAGGCTGCACAGAGGGTCTGGTTCCCTCCAGGAAGGCCTAGCCTCCCCAACCTTACCCCTAACTAGAGTCTTGGCCCTAATTTTCTTGTGCAACTGAAACATTCCCCCGTCCAAACGGTGTACAAAAGGAAAGTAGGCAAGCTATCCCGATGGCCCACTCAGTCTTTTTCACCAAGCTGGGCTGCACCGAAGCCCAGGATCACGTTTGGGATCCGCAGTCTCCCCAACCCTAACCCTAACTTGAGTTTTTACACAAATTTTCTTGTGCAACTGAAACGATACCGCGTCCTCACAGTGCACAGAAAGCCAGTAGGAAAGCTATCCCGATGGCCCACTCAGTCTGTTTCACCAAGCTAGGCTACACCGAAGCCCAGGATCCCGCCTGGGAAGCCCAGCCTCCATAACCCTAACCCTAATTTGGGTCTTAATGCTAATGTACTTCTGCAATGGGAACATCCCCCCATGGACATGATGTACTAAAACGGAGTAGGGAAGCCATCCTGGTGGCCCACTCAAGTCTGTTTCACCAAGCTAGGCTTCACAGAGGGTCTGGTTCCCTCCAGGGAAGCCTAGCCTCCCCAACCTTAACCCTAACTAGAGTCTTGGCCCTAATTTTCTTGTGCAACTGAAACATTCCCCCGTCCAAACGGTGTACAAAAGGAAAGTAGGCAAGCTATCCCGATGGCCCACTCAGTCTTTTTCACCAAGCTGGGCTGCACCGAAGCCCAGGATTACGCTTGGGATCCGCAGTCTCCCCAACCCTAACCCTAACTTGAGTTTTTACACAAATTTTCTTGTGCAACTGAAATGATACCCTTTCCTTACAGTGCACAGAAAGCCAGAAGGAAAGCTATCCCGATGGCCCACTCAGTCTGTTTCACCAAGCTAGGCTACACCGAAGGCCAGGATCCCGCCTGGGAAGCCCAGTCTCCCCAACCCTAACCCTAACTTGAGTCTTAACCCTAATTTTCTTGTGTAAGTGAAACATCCTCCCGTCCTTACCGTTTAGAAAAAGTCAGTAGGCAAGCCATCCCGATTGCCAACTCAATCTGTTCCACCAAGCTAGCCTTCACAGAGGCCCTGCTTCCTGCCTGGGAAGCCCGGTCTCACCAACCCTAACCCTAACTTGAGTCTTTTTAACCCTAATTTTCTTGTGCAAGTGAAACCTCCCCCCGTCCATACGGTTTAGAAAAAGTCAGCAGGCAAGCCATCCCGATTGCCAACTCAATCTGTTCCACCAAGCTAGCCTTCACAGAGGCCCTGGTTGCTACCTGTGAAGCACAGTCTCCCCAACCCAGCCCTACCTTGGGTATTAATCCTAATTTTCCTGTGCAACTGAAACATCCCCTCATCCATACAGCGTACAAAAAGACAGTAGGCAAGCAATCCTGATGGCCCACTCAGTCTGTTTCACCAGGCTCGGCTTCATCGAGGCCGTAGTTCCTGCCTGGGAAGCCCAGCCTCCATAACCCTAACCCTAATTTGGGTCTTAATGCTAACGTTCTTCTGCAATGGAAACATCCCCCCATGGATACGGTGTACTAAAACGGAGTAGGGAATCCATCCTGGTGGCCCACTCAAGTCTGTTTCACCAAGCTAGGCTTCACAGAGGGTCTGGTTCCCTCCAGGGAAGCCTAGCCTCCCCAACCTTTCCCCTAACTAGAGTCTTGGCCCTAATTTTCTTGTGCAACTGAAACATTCCCCCGTCCAAACGGTGTACAAAAAGAAAGTAGGCAAGCTATCCCGATGGCCCACTCAGTCGTTTTCACCAAGCTAGGCTGCACCGAAGCCCAGGATCACGCTTGGGATCCGCAGTCTCCCCAACCCTAACCCTAACTTGAGTTTTAACACAAATTTTCTTGTGCAACTGAAACAATACCCCATCCTTACAGTGCACAGAAAGCCAGTAGGAAAGCTATCCCGATGGCCCACTCAGTCTGTTTCACCAAGCTAGGCTACACCGAAGCCCAGGATCCCGCCTGGGAAGCCCAGTCTCCCCAACCCTAACCCTAACTTGAGTCTTAACCCTAATTTTCTTGTGTAAGTGAAACATCCTCCCGTCCTTACGGTTTAGAAAAAGGCATTAGGCAAGCCATCCCGATTGCCAACTCAATCTGTTCCACCAAGCCAGCCTTCACAGAGGGCCTGGTTCCTGCCTGGGAAGCCCGGTCTCACCAACCCTAACCCTAACTTGAGTCTTCTTAACCCTAATTTTCTTGTGCAAGTGAAACATCCCCCCGTCCATACGGTTTAGAAAAAGTCAGTAGGCAAGCGAACCCGATTGCCAACTCAATCTGTTCCAACAAGCTAGCCTTCACAGAGGCCCTGGTTCCTGCCTGGGAAGCACAGTCTCCCCAACCCAGCCCTCACTTGGGTATTAATCCTAATTTTCCTGTGCGACTGAAACATCCCCTCGTCCATACGGCATACAAAAAGACAGTAGGCAAGCAATCCTGATGGCCCACTCAGTCTGTTTCACCAGGCTCGGATTCATCGAGGCCGTAGTTCCTGCCTGGGAAGCCCAGCCTCCATAACCCTAACCCTAATTTGGGTCTTAATGCTAATGTACTTCTGCAACGGAAACATCCCCCATGGACACGATGTACTAAAACGGAGTAGGGAAGCCATCCTGGTGGCCCACTCAAGTCTGTTTCACCAAGCTAGGCTTCACAGAGGGTCTGGTTCCCTGCAGGGAAGCCTAGCCTCCCCAACCTTACCCCTAACTAGAGTCTTGGCCCTAATTTTCTTGTGCAACTGAAACATTCCCCCGTCCAAACGGTGTACAAAAAGAAAGTAGGCAAGCTATCCCGATGGCCCACTCAGTCTGTTTCACCAAGCTAGGCTGCACCGAAGCCCAGGATCACGCTTGGGATCCGCAGTCTCCCCAACCCTAACCCTAACTTGAGTTTTTACACAAATTTTCTTGTGCAACTGAAACGATACCGCGTCCTCACAGTGCACAGAAAGCCAGTAGGAAAGCTATCCCGATGGCCCACTCAGTCTGTTTCACCAAGCTAGGCTACACCGAAGCCCAGGATCCCGCCTGGGAAGCCCAGCCTCCATAACCCTAACCCTAATTTGGGTCTTAATGCTAATGTACTTCTGCAACGGGAACATCCCCCCATGGACACGATGTACTAAAACGGAGTACGGAAGCCATCCTGGTGGCCCACTCAAGTCTGTTTCACCAAGCTAGGCTTCACAGAGGGTCTGGTTCCTTCCAGGGAAGCCTAGCCTCCCCAACCTTAACCCTAACTGGAGTCTTGGCCCTAATTTTCTTGTGCAACTGAAACATTCCCCCGTCCAAACGGTGTACAAAAGGAAAGTAGGCAAGCTATCCCGATGGCCTACTCAGTCTTTTTCACCAAGCTGGGCTGCACCGAAGCCCAGGATCCCGCCTGGGAAGCCCAGTCTCCCCAACCCTAACCCTAACTTGAGTCTTAACCCTAATTTTCTTGTGCAAGTGAAACATCCCCCCGTCCATACGGTTTAGAAAAAGTCAGTAGGCAAGCCATCCCGATTGCCAACTCAATCTGTTCCACCAAGCTAGCCTTCACAGAGGCCCTGCTTCCTGCCTGGGAAGCCCGGTCTCACCAACCCTAACCCTAACTTGAGTCTTTTTAACCCTAATTTTCTTGTGCAAGTGAAACCTCCCCCCATCCATACGGTTTAGAAAAAGTCAGTAGGCAAGCCATCCCGATTGCCAACTCAATCTGTTCCACCAAGCTAGCCTTCACAGAGGCCCTGGTTGCTACCTGTGAAGCACAGTCTCCCCAACCCAGCCCTACCTTGGGTATTAATCCTAATTTTCCTGTGCAACTGAAACATCCCCTCATCCATACAGCGTACAAAAAGACAGTAGGCAATCAATCCTGATGGCTCACTCAGTCTGTTTCACCAGGCTCGGCTTCATCGAGGCCGTAGTTCCTGCCTGGGAAGCCCAGCCTCCATAACCCTAACCCTAATTTGGGTCTTAATGCTAATGTTCTTCTGCATTGGAAACATCCCCCCATGGATACGGTGTACTAAAACGGAGTAGGGAAGCCATCCTGGTGGCCCACTCAAGTCTGTTTCACCAAGCTAGGCTTCACAGAGGGTCTGGTTCCCTCCAGGGAAGCCTAGCCTCCCCAACCTTACCCCTAACTAGAGTCTTGGCCCTAATTTTCTTGTGCAACTGAAACATTCCCCCGTCCAAACGGTGTACAAAAAGAAAGTAGGCAAGCTATCCCGATGGCCCACTCAGTCTTTTTCACCAAGCTAGGCTGCACCGAAGCCCAGGATCACGCTTGGGATCCGCAGTCTCCCCAACCCTAACCCTAACTTGAGTTTTAACACAAATTTTCTTGTGCAACTGAAACGATACCCCGTCCTTACAGTGCACAGAAAGCCAGTAGAAAAGCTATCCCGATGGCCCACTCAGTCTGTTTCACCAAGCTAGGCTACACCGAAGCCCAGGATCCCGCCTGGGAAGCCCAGTCTCCCCAACCCTAACCCTAACTTGAGTCTTAACCCTAATTTTCTTGTGTAAGTGAAACATCCTCCCGTCCTTACGGTTTAGAAAAAGTCAGTAGGCAAGCCATCCCGATTGCCAACTCAATCTGTTCCACCAAGCTAGCCTTCACAGAGGCCCTGGTTGCTGCCTGGGAAGCACAGTCTCCCCAACCCAGCCCTCACTTGGGTATTAATCCTAATTTTCCTGTGCAACTGAAACATCCCCCCGTCCATACGGTTTAGAAAAAGTCAGTAGGCAAGCGAACCCGATTGCCAACTCAATCTGTTCCACCAAACTAGCCTTCACAGAGGCCCTGGTTCCTGCCTGGGAAGCACAGTCTCCCCAACCCAGCCCTCACTTGGGTATTAATCCTAATTTTCCTGTGCAACTGAAACATCCCCTCGTCCATACAGCGTACAAAAAGACAGTAGGCAAGCAATCCTGATGGCCCACTCAGTCTGTTTCACCAGGCTCGGCTTCATCGAGGCCGTAGTTCCTGCCTGGGCAGCCCTGCCTCCATAACCCTAACCCTAATTTGGGTTTTAATGCTAATGTTCTTCTGCAACGGAAACATCCCCCCATGGATACGGTGTATTAAAACGGAGTAGGGAAGCCATCCTGGTGGCCCACTCAAGTCTGTTTCACCAAGCTAGGCTTCACAGAGGGTCTGGTTCCCTCCAGGAAGGCCTAGCCTCCCCAACCTTAACCCTAACTAGAGTCTTGGCCCTAATTTTCTTGTGCAACTGAAACATTCCCCCGTCCAAACGGTGTACAAAAGGAAAGTAGGCAAGCTATCCCGATGGCCCACTCAGTCTTTTTCACCAAGCTGGGCTGCACCGAAGCCCAGGATCACGTTTGGGATCCGCAGTCTCCCCAACCCTAACCCTAACTTGAGTTTTTACACAAATTTTCTTGTGCAACTGAAACGATACCGCGTCCTCACAGTGCACAGAAAGCCAGTAGGAAAGCTATCCCGATGGCCCACTCAGTCTGTTTCACCAAGCTAGGCTACACCGAAGCCCAGGATCCCGCCTGGGAAGCCCAGCCTCCATAACACTAACCCTAATTTGGGTCTTAATGCTAATGTACTTCTGCAACGGGAACATCCCCCCATGGACACGATGTACTAAAACGGAGTAGGGAAGCCATCCTGGTGGCCCACTCAAGTCTGTTTCACCAAGCTAGGCTTCACAGAGGGTCTGGTTCCCTCCAGGGAAGCCTAGCCTCCCCAACCTTAACCCTAACTAGAGTCTTGGCCCTAATTTTCTTGTGCAACTGAAACATTCCCCCGTCCAAACGGTGTACAAAAGGAAAGTAGGCAAGCTATCCCGATGGCCCACTCAGTCTTTTTCACCAAGCTGGGCTGCACCGAAGCCCAGGATTACGCTTGGGATCCGCAGTCTCCCCAACCCTAACCCTAACTTGAGTCTTAACCCTAATTTTCTTGTGTAAGTGAAACATCCTCCCGTCCTTACGGTTTAGAAAAAGGCAGTAGGCAAGCCATCCCGATTGCCAACTCAATCTGTTCCACCAAGCTAGCCTTCACAGAGGCCCTGCTTCCTGCCTGGGAAGCCCGGTCTCACCAACCCTAACCCTAACTTGAGTCTTCTTAACCCTAATTTTCTTGTGCAAGTGAAACATCCCCCCGTCCATACGGTTTAGAAAAAGTCAGTAGGCAAGCGAACCCGATTGCCAACTCAATCTGTTCCACCAAGCTAGCCTTCACAGAGGCCCTGGTTCCTGCCTGGGAAGCACAGTCTCCCCAACCCAGCCCTACCTTGGGTATTAATCCTAATTTTCCTGTGCAACTGAAACATCCCCTCGTAGATACAGCGTACAAAAAGACAGTAGGCACGCAATCCTGATGGCTCACTCAGTCTGTTTCACCAGGCTCGGCTTCATCGAGGAGGTAGTTCCTGCCTGGGAAGCCCAGCCTCCATAACCCTAACCCTAATTTGGGTCTTAATGCTAATGTTCTTCTGCATTGGAAACATCCCCCCATGGATACGGTGTACTAAAACGGAGTAGGGAAGCCATCCTGGTGGCCCACTCAAGTCTGTTTCACCAAGCTAGGCCTCACAGAGGGTCTGGTTCCCTCCAGGGAAGCCTAGCCTCCCCAACCTTACCCCTAACTAGAGTCTTGGCCCTAATTTTCTTGTGCAACTGAAACATTCCCCCGTCCAAACGGTGTACAAAAAGAAAGTAGGCAAGCTATCCCGATGGCCCACTCAGTCTTTTTCACCAAGCTAGGCTGCACCGAAGCCCAGAATTACGCTTGGGATCCGCAGTCTCCCCAACCCTAACCCTAACTTGAGTTTTAACACAAATTTTCTTGTGCAACTGAAACGATACCCCGTCCTTACAGTGCACAGAAAGCCAGTAGGAAAGCTATCCCGATGGCCCACTCAGTCTGTTTCACCAAGCTAGGCTACACCGAAGCCCAGGATCCTGCCTGGGAAGCCCGGTCTCACCAACCCTAACCCTAACTTGAGTCTTCTTAACCCTAATTTTCTTGTGCAAGTGAAACATCCCCCCGTCCATACGGTTTAGAAAAAGTCAGTAGGCAAGCGAACCCGATTGCCAACTCAATCTGTTCCAACAAGCTAGCCTTCACAGAGGCCCTGGTTCCTGCCTGGGAAGCACAGTCTCCCCAACCCAGCTCTCACTTGGGTATTAATCCTAATTTTCCTGTGTAAGGAAACATCCCCTCGTCCATACGGCATACAAAAAGACAGTAGGCAAGCAATCCTGATGGCCCACTCAGTCTGTTTCACCAGGCTCGGATTCATCGAGGCCGTAGTTCCTGCCTGGGAAGCCCAGCCTCCATAACCCTAACCCTAATTTGGGTCTTAATGCTAATGTACTTCTGCAACGGAAACATCCCCCATGGACACGATGTACTAAAACGGAGTAGGGAAGCCATCCTGGTGGCCCACTCAAGTCTGTTTCACCAAGCTAGGCTTCACAGAGGGTCTGGTTCCCTGCAGGGAAGCCTAGCCTCCCCAACCTTACCCCTAACTAGAGTCTTGGCCCTAATTTTCTTGTGCAACTGAAACATTCCCCCGTCCAAACGGTGTACAAAAAGAAAGTAGGCAAGCTATCCCGATGGCCCACTCAGTATTTTTCACCAAGCTGGGCTGCACCGAAGCCCAGGATCCCGCCTGGGAAGCCCAGTCTCCCCAACCCTAACCCTAACTTGAGTCTTAACCCTAATTTTCTTGTGCAAGTGAAACATCCCCCCGTCCATACGGTTTAGAAAAAGTCAGTAGGAAAGCCATCCCGATTGCCAACTCAATCTGTTCCACCAAGCTAGCCTTCACAGAGGCCCTGCTTCCTGCCTGGGAAGCCCGGTCTCACCAACCCTAACCCTAACTTGAGTCTTTTTAACCCTAATTTTCTTGTGCAAGTGAAACCTCCCCCCGTCCATACGGTTTAGAAAAAGTCAGTAGGCAAGCCATCCCGATTGCCAACTCAATCTGTTCCACCAAGCTAGCCTTCACAGAGGCCCTTGTTGCTACCTGTGAAGCACAGTCTCCCCAACCCAGCCCTACCTTGGGTATTAATCCTAATTTTCCTGTGCAACTGAAACATCCCCTCATCCATACAGCGTACAAAAAGACAGTAGGCAAGGAATCCTGATGGCTCACTCAGTCTGTTTCACCAGGCACGGCTTCATCGAGGCCGTAGTTCCTGCCTGGGAAGCCCAGCCTCCATAACCCTAACCCTAATTTGGGTCTTAATGCTAATGTTCTTCTGCATTGGAAACATCCCCCCATGGATACGGTGTACTAAAACGGAGTAGGGAAGCCATCCTGGTGGCCCACTCAAGTCTGTTTCACCAAGCTAGGCTTCACAGAGGGTCTGGTTCCCTCCAGGGAAGCCTAGCCTCCCCAACCTTACCCCTAACTAGAGTCTTGGCCCTAATTTTCTTGTGCAACTGAAACATTCCCCCGTCCAAACGGTGTACAAAAGGAAAGTAGGCAAGCTATCCCGATGGCCTACTCAGTCTTTTTCACCAAGCTAGGCTGCACCGAAGCCCAGGATCACGCTTGGGATCCGCAGTCTCCCCAACCCTAACCCTAACTTGAGTTTTAACACAAATTTTCTTGTGCAACTGAAACGATACCCCGTCCTTACAGTGCACAGAAAGCCAGTAGGAAAGCTATCCCGATGGCCCACTCAGTCTGTTTCACCAAGCTAGGCTACAGCGAAGCCCAGGATCCCGCCTGGGAAGCCCAGTCTCCCCAACCCTAACCCCTACTTGAGTCTTAACCCTAATTTTCTTGTGTAAGTGAAACATCCTCCCGTCCTTACGGTTTAGAAAAAGGCAGTAGGCAAGCCATCCCGATTGCCAACTCAATCTGTTCCACCAAGCTAGCCTTCACAGAGGCCCTGGTTGCTGAATGGGAAGCCCGGTCTCACCAACCCTAACCCTAACTTGAGTCTTCTTAACCCTAATTTTCTTGTGCAAGTGAAACATCCCCCCGTCCATACGGTTTAGAAAAAGTCAGTAGGCAAGCGAACCCGATTGCCAACTCAATCTGTTCCAACAAGCTAGCCTTCACAGAGGCCCTGGTTCCTGCCTGGGAAGCACAGTCTCCCCAACCCAGCCCTCACTTGGGTATTAATCCTAATTTTCCTGTGCGACTGAAACATCCCCTCGTCCATACGGCATACAAAAAGACAGTAGGCAAGCAATCCTGATGGCCCACTCAGTCTGTTTCACCAGGCTCGGCTTCATCGAGGCCGTAGTTCCTGCCTGGGAAGCCCAGCCTCCATAACCCTAACCCTAATTTGGGTCTTAATGCTAATGTACTTCTGCAACGGAAACATCCCCCATGGACACGATGTACTAAAATGGAGTAGGGAAGCCATCCTGGTGGCCCACTCCAGTCTGTTTCACCAAGCTAGGCTTCACAGAGGGTCTGGTTCCCTCCAGGGAAGCCTAGCCTCCCCAACCTTAACCCTAACTAGAGTCTTGGCCCTAATTTTCTTGTGCAACTGAAACATTCCCCCGTCCAAACGGTGTACAAAAGGAAAGTAGGCAAGCTATCCCGATGGCCTACTCAGTCTTTTTCACCAAGCTAGGCTGCACCGAAGCCCAGGATCACGCTTGGGATCCGCAGTCTCCCCAACCCTAACCCTAACTTGAGTTTTAACACAAATTTTCTTGTGCAACTGAAACGATACCCCGTCCTTACAGTGCACAGAAAGCCAGTAGGAAAGCTATCCCGATGGCCCACTCAGTCTGTTTCACCAAGCTAGGCTACAGCGAAGCCCAGGATCCCGCCTGGGAAGCCCAGTCTCCCCAACCCTAACCCTAACTTGAGTCTTAACCCTAATTTTCTTGTGTAAGTGAAACATCCTCCCGTCCTTACGGTTTAGAAAAAGGCAGTAGGCAAGCCATCCCGATTGCCAACTCAATCTGTTCCACCAAGCTAGCCTTCACAGAGGCCCTGGTTGCTGCCTGGGAAGCCCGGTCTCACCAACCCTAACCCTAACTTGAGTCTTCTTAACCCTAATTTTCTTGTGCAAGTGAAACATCCCCCCGTCCATACGGTTTAGAAAAAGTCAGTAGGCAAGCGAACCCGATTGCCAACTCAATCTGTTCCACCAAACTAGCCTTCACAGAGGCCCTGGTTCCTGCCTGGGAAGCACAGTCTCCCCAACCCAGCCCTCACTTGGGTATTAATCCTAATTTTCCTGTGCAACTGAAACATCCCCTCGTCCATACAGCGTACAAAAAGACAGTAGGCAAGCAATCCTGATGGCCCACTCAGTCTGTTTCACCAGGCTCGGCTTCATCGAGGCCGTAGTTCCTGCCTGGGCAGCCCTGCCTCCATAACCCTAACCCTAATTTGGGTTTTAATGCTAATGTTCTTCTGCAACGGAAACATCCCCCCATGGATACGGTGTATTAAAACGGAGTAGGGAAGCCATCCTGGTGGCCCACTCAAGTCTGTTTCACCAAGCTAGGCTTCACAGAGGGTCTGGTTCCCTCCAGGAAGGCCTAGCCTCCCCAACCTTAACCCTAACTAGAGTCTTGGCCCTAATTTTCTTGTGCAACTGAAACATTCCCCCGTCCAAACGGTGTACAAAAGGAAAGTAGGCAAGCTATCCCGATGGCCCACTCAGTCTTTTTCACCAAGCTGGGCTGCACCGAAGCCCAGGATCACGTTTGGGATCCGCAGTCTCCCCAACCCTAACCCTAACTTGAGTTTTTACACAAATTTTCTTGTGCAACTGAAACGATACCGCGTCCTCACAGTGCACAGAAAGCCAGTAGGAAAGCTATCCCGATGGCCCACTCAGTCTGTTTCACCAAGCTAGGCTACACCGAAGCCCAGGATCCTGCCTGGGAAGCCCAGCCTCCATAACCCTAACCCTAATTTGGGTCTTAATGCTAATGTACTTCTGCAACGGGAACATCCCCCCATGGACACGATGTACTAAAACGGAGTAGGGAAGCCATCCTGGTGGCCCACTCAAGTCTGTTTCACCAAGCTAGGCTTCACAGAGGGTCTGGTTCCCTCCAGGGAAGCCTAGCCTCCCCAACCTTAACCCTAACTAGAGTCTTGGCCCTAATTTTCTTGTGCAACTGAAACATTCCCCCGTCCAAACGGTGTACAAAAGGAAAGTAGGCAAGCTATCCCGATGGCCTACTCAGTCTTTTTCACCAAGCTAGGCTGCACCGAAGCCCAGGATCACGCTTGGGATCCGCAGTCTCCCCAACCCTAACCCTAACTTGAGTTTTAACACAAATTTTCTTGTGCAACTGAAACGATACCCCGTCCTTACGGTTTAGAAAAAGTCAGTAGGCAAGCCATCCCGATTGCCAACTCAATCTGTTCCACCAAGCTAGCCTTCACAGAGGCCCTGGTTGCTGCCTGGGAAGCCCGGTCTCACCAACCCTAACCCTAACTTGAGTCTTCTTAACCCTAATTTTCTTGTGCAAGTGAAACATCCCCCCGTCCATACGGTTTAGAAAAAGTCAGTAGGCAAGCGAACCCGATTGCCAACTCAATCTGTTCCAACAAGCTAGCCTTCACAGAGGCCCTGGTTCCTGCCTGGGAAGCACAGTCTCCCCAACCCAGCCCTCACTTGGGTATTAATCCTAATTTTCCTGTGCGACTGAAACATCCCCTCGTCCATACGGCATACAAAAAGACAGTAGGCAAGCAATCCTGATGGCCCACTCAGTCTGTTTCACCAGGCTCGGATTCATCGAGGCCGTAGTTCCTGCCTGGGAAGCCCAGCCTCCATAACCCTAACCCTAATTTGGGTCTTAATGCTAATGTTCTTCTGCATTGGAAACATCCCCCCATGGATACGGTGTACTAAAACGGAGTAGGGAAGCCATCCTGGTGGCCCACTCAAGTCTGTTTCACCAAGCTAGGCTTCACAGAGGGTCTGGTTCCCTGCAGGGAAGCCTAGCCTCCCCAACCTTACCCCTAACTAGAGTCTTGGCCCTAATTTTCTTGTGCAACTGAAACATTCCCCCGTCCAAACGGTGTACAAAAAGAAAGTAGGCAAGCTATCCCGATGGCCCACTCAGTCTTTTTCACCAAGCTAGGCTGCACCGAAGCCCAGGATCACGCTTGGGATCCGCAGTCTCCCCAACCCTAACCCTAACTTGAGTTTTAACACAAATTTTCTTGTGCAACTGAAACGATACCCCGTCCTTACAGTGCACAGAAAGCCAGTAGAAAAGCTATCCCGATGGCCCACTCAGTCTGTTTCACCAAGCTAGGCTACACCGAAGCCCAGGATCCCGCCTGGGAAGCCCAGTCTCCCCAACCCTAACCCTAACTTGAGTCTTAACCCTAATTTTCTTGTGTAAGTGAAACATCCTCCCGTCCTTACGGTTTAGAAAAAGTCAGTAGGCAAGCCATCCCGATTGCCAACTCAATCTGTTCCACCAAGCTAGCCTTCACAGAGGCCCTGGTTGCTGCCTGGGAAGCACAGTCTCCCCAACCCAGCCCTCACTTGGGTATTAATCCTAATTTTCCTGTGCAACTGAAACATCACCCCGTCCATACGGTTTAGAAAAAGTCAGTAGGCAAGCGAACCCGATTGCCAACTCAATCTGTTCCACCAAACTAGCCTTCACAGAGGCCCTGGTTCCTGCCTGGGAAGCACAGTCTCCCCAACCCAGCCCTCACTTGGGTATTAATCCTAATTTTCCTGTGCAACTGAAACATCCCCTCGTCCATACAGCGTACAAAAAGACAGTAGGCAAGCAATCCTGATGGCCCACTCAGTCTGTTTCACCAGGCTCGGCTTCATCGAGGCCGTAGTTCCTGCCTGGGCAGCCCTGCCTCCATAACCCTAACCCTAATTTGGGTTTTAATGCTAATGTTCTTCTGCAACGGAAACATCCCCCCATGGATACGGTGTATTAAAACGGAGTAGGGAAGCCATCCTGGTGGCCCACTCAAGTCTGTTTCACCAAGCTAGGCTTCACAGAGGGTCTGGTTCCCTCCAGGAAGGCCTAGCCTCCCCAACCTTAACCCTAACTAGAGTCTTGGCCCTAATTTTCTTGTGCAACTGAAACATTCCCCCGTCCAAACGGTGTACAAAAGGAAAGTAGGCAAGCTATCCCGATGGCCCACTCAGTCTTTTTCACCAAGCTGGGCTGCACCGAAGCCCAGGATCACGTTTGGGATCCGCAGTCTCCCCAACCCTAACCCTAACTTGAGTTTTTACACAAATTTTCTTGTGCAACTGAAACGATACCGCGTCCTCACAGTGCACAGAAAGCCAGTAGGAAAGCTATCCCGATGGCCCACTCAGTCTGTTTCACCAAGCTAGGCTACACCGAAGCCCAGGATCCCGCCTGGGAAGCCCAGCCTCCATAACCCTAACCCTAATTTGGGTCTTAATGCTAATGTACTTCTGCAACGGGAACATCCCCCCATGGACACGATGTACTAAAACGGAGTAGGGAAGCCATCCTGGTGGCCCACTCAAGTCTGTTTCACCAAGCTAGGCTTCACAGAGGGTCTGGTTCCCTCCAGGGAAGCCTAGCCTCCCCAACCTTAACCCTAACTAGAGTCTTGGCCCTAATTTTCTTGTGCAACTGAAACATTCCCCCGTCCAAACGGTGTACAAAAGGAAAGTAGGCAAGCTATCCCGATGGCCCACTCAGTCTTTTTCACCAAGCTGGGCTGCACCGAAGCCCAGGATTACGCTTGGGATCCGCAGTCTCCCCAACCCTAACCCTAACTTGAGTCTTAACCCTAATTTTCTTGTGTAAGTGAAACATCCTCCCGTCCTTACGGTTTAGAAAAAGGCAGTAGGCAAGCCATCCCGATTGCCAACTCAATCTGTTCCACCAAGCTAGCCTTCACAGAGGCCCTGCTTCCTGCCTGGGAAGCCCGGTCTCACCAACCCTAACCCTAACTTGAGTCTTCTTAACCCTAATTTTCTTGTGCAAGTGAAACATCCCCCCGTCCATACGGTTTAGAAAAAGTCAGTAGGCAAGCGAACCCGATTGCCAACTCAATCTGTTCCACCAAGCTAGCCTTCACAGAGGCCCTGGTTCCTGCCTGGGAAGCACAGTCTCCCCAACCCAGCCCTACCTTGGGTATTAATCCTAATTTTCCTGTGCAACTGAAACATCCCCTCGTAGATACAGCGTACAAAAAGACAGTAGGCACGCAATCCTGATGGCTCACTCAGTCTGTTTCACCAGGCTCGGCTTCATCGAGGAGGTAGTTCCTGCCTGGGAAGCCCAGCCTCCATAACCCTAACCCTAATTTGGGTCTTAATGCTAATGTTCTTCTGCATTGGAAACATCCCCCCATGGATACGGTGTACTAAAACGGAGTAGGGAAGCCATCCTGGTGGCCCACTCAAGTCTGTTTCACCAAGCTAGGCCTCACAGAGGGTCTGGTTCCCTCCAGGGAAGCCTAGCCTCCCCAACCTTACCCCTAACTAGAGTCTTGGCCCTAATTTTCTTGTGCAACTGAAACATTCCCCCGTCCAAACGGTGTACAAAAAGAAAGTAGGCAAGCTATCCCGATGGCCCACTCAGTCTTTTTCACCAAGCTAGGCTGCACCGAAGCCCAGAATCACGCTTGGGATCCGCAGTCTCCCCAACCCTAACCCTAACTTGAGTTTTAACACAAATTTTCTTGTGCAACTGAAACGATACCCCGTCCTTACAGTGCACAGAAAGCCAGTAGGAAAGCTATCCCGATGGCCCACTCAGTCTGTTTCACCAAGCTAGGCTACACCGAAGCCCAGGATCCTGCCTGGGAAGCCCGGTCTCACCAACCCTAACCCTAACTTGAGTCTTCTTAACCCTAATTTTCTTGTGCAAGTGAAACATCCCCCCGTCCATACGGTTTAGGAAAAGTCAGTAGGCAAGCGAACCCGATTGCCAACTCAATCTGTTCCAACAAGCTAGCCTTCACAGAGGCCCTGGTTCCTGCCTGGGAAGCACAGTCTCCCCAACCCAGCTCTCACTTGGGTATTAATCCTAATTTTCCTGTGTAAGGAAACATCCCCTCATCCATACGGCATACAAAAAGACAGTAGGCAAGCAATCCTGATGGCCCACTCAGTCTGTTTCACCAGGCTCGGATTCATCGAGGCCGTAGTTCCTGCCTGGGAAGCCCAGCCTCCATAACCCTAACCCTAATTTGGGTCTTAATGCTAATGTACTTCTGCAACGGAAACATCCCCCATGGACACGATGTACTAAAACGGAGTAGGGAAGCCATCCTGGTGGCCCACTCAAGTCTGTTTCACCAAGCTAGGCTTCACAGAGGGTCTGGTTCCCTGCAGGGAAGCCTAGCCTCCCCAACCTTACCCCTAACTAGAGTCTTGGCCCTAATTTTCTTGTGCAACTGAAACATTCCCCCGTCCAAACGGTGTACAAAAAGAAAGTAGGCAAGCTATCCCGATGGCCCACTCAGTATTTTTCACCAAGCTGGGCTGCACCGAAGCCCAGGATCCCGCCTGGGAAGCCCAGTCTCCCCAACCCTAACCCTAACTTGAGTCTTAACCCTAATTTTCTTGTGCAAGTGAAACATCCCCCCGTCCATACGGTTTAGAAAAAGTCAGTAGGAAAGCCATCCCGATTGCCAACTCAATCTGTTCCACCAAGCTAGCCTTCACAGAGGCCCTGCTTCCTGCCTGGGAAGCCCGGTCTCACCAACCCTAACCCTAACTTGAGTCTTTTTAACCCTAATTTTCTTGTGCAAGTGAAACCTCCCCCCGTCCATACGGTTTAGAAAAAGTCAGTAGGCAAGCCATCCCGATTGCCAACTCAATCTGTTCCACCAAGCTAGCCTTCACAGAGGCCCTGGTTGCTACCTGTGAAGCACAGTCTCCCCAACCCAGCCCTACCTTGGGTATTAATCCTAATTTTCCTGTGCAACTGAAACATCCCCTCATCCATACAGCGTACAAAAAGACAGTAGGCAAGCAATCCTGATGGCTCACTCAGTCTGTTTCACCAGGCACGGCTTCATCGAGGCCGTAGTTCCTGCCTGGGAAGCCCAGCCTCCATAACCCTAACCCTAATTTGGGTCTTAATGCTAATGTTCTTCTGCATTGGAAACATCCCCCCATGGATACGGTGTACTAAAACGGAGTAGGGAAGCCATCCTGGTGGCCCACTCAAGTCTGTTTCACCAAGCTAGGCTTCACAGAGGGTCTGGTTCCCTCCAGGGAAGCCTAGCCTCCCCAACCTTACCCCTAACTAGAGTCTTGGCCCTAATTTTCTTGTGCAACTGAAACATTCCCCCGTCCAAACGGTGTACAAAAGGAAAGTAGGCAAGCTATCCCGATGGCCTACTCAGTCTTTTTCACCAAGCTAGGCTGCACCGAAGCCCAGGATCACGCTTGGGATCCGCAGTCTCCCCAACCCTAACCCTAACTTGAGTTTTAACACAAATTTTCTTGTGCAACTGAAACGATACCCCGTCCTTACAGTGCACAGAAAGCCAGTAGGAAAGCTATCCCGATGGCCCACTCAGTCTGTTTCACCAAGCTAGGCTACAGCGAAGCCCAGGATCCCGCCTGGGAAGCCCAGTCTCCCCAACCCTAACCCTAACTTGAGTCTTAACCCTAATTTTCTTGTGTAAGTGAAACATCCTCCCGTCCTTACGGTTTAGAAAAAGGCAGTAGGCAAGCCATCCCGATTGCCAACTCAATCTGTTCCACCAAGCTAGCCTTCACAGAGGCCCTGGTTGCTGAATGGGAAGCCCGGTCTCACCAACCCTAACCCTAACTTGAGTCTTCTTAACCCTAATTTTCTTGTGCAAGTGAAACATCCCCCCGTCCATACGGTTTAGAAAAAGTCAGTAGGCAAGCGAACCCGATTGCCAACTCAATCTGTTCCAACAAGCTAGCCTTCACAGAGGCCCTGGTTCCTGCCTGGGAAGCACAGTCTCCCCAACCCAGCCCTCACTTGGGTATTAATCCTAATTTTCCTGTGCGACTGAAACATCCCCTCATCCATACGGCATACAAAAAGACAGTAGGCAAGCAATCCTGATGGCCCACTCAGTCTGTTTCACCAGGCTCGGATTCATCGAGGCCGTAGTTCCTGCCTGGGAAGCCCAGCCTCCATAACCCTAACCCTAATTTGGGTCTTAATGCTAATGTACTTCTGCAACGGAAACATCCCCCATGGACACGATGTACTAAAACGGAGTAGGGAAGCCATCCTGGTGGCCCACTCCAGTCTGTTTCACCAAGCTAGGCTTCACAGAGGGTCTGGTTCCCTGCAGGGAAGCCTAGCCTCCCCAACCTTACCCCTAACTAGAGTCTTGGCCCTAATTTTCTTGTGCAACTGAAACATTCCCCCGTCCAAACGGTGTACAAAAAGAAAGTAGGCAAGCTATCCCGATGGCCCACTCAGTCTGTTTCACCAAGCTAGGCTGCACCGAAGCCCAGGATCACGCTTGGGATCCGCAGTCTCCCCAACCCTAACCCTAACTTGAGTTTTTACACAAATTTTCTTGTGCAACTGAAACGATACCGCGTCCTCACAGTGCACAGAAAGCCAGTAGGAAAGCTATCCCGATGGCCCACTCAGTCTGTTTCACCAAGCTAGGCTACACCGAAGCCCAGGATCCCGCCTGGGAAGCCCAGCCTCCATAACCCTAACCCTAATTTGGGTCTTAATGCTAATGTACTTCTGCAACGGGAACATCCCCCATGGACACGATGTACTAAAATGGAGTAGGGAAGCCATCCTGGTGGCCCACTCAAGTCTGTTTCACCAAGCTAGGCTTCACAGAGGGTCTGGTTCCCTCCAGGGAAGCCTAGCCTCCCCAACCTTAACCCTAACTAGAGTCTTGGCCCTAATTTTCTTGTGCAACTGAAACATTCCCCCGTCCAAACGGTGTACAAAAGGAAAGTAGGCAAGCTATCCCGATGGCCTACTCAGTCTTTTTCACCAAGCTAGGCTGCACCGAAGCCCAGGATCACGCTTGGGATCCGCAGTCTCCCCAACCCTAACCCTAACTTGAGTTTTAACACAAATTTTCTTGTGCAACTGAAACGATACCCCGTCCTTACAGTGCACAGAAAGCCAGTAGGAAAGCTATCCCGATGGCCCACTCAGTCTGTTTCACCAAGCTAGGCTACAGCGAAGCCCAGGATCCCGCCTGGGAAGCCCAGTCTCCCCAACCCTAACCCTAACTTGAGTCTTAACCCTAATTTTCTTGTGTAAGTGAAACATCCTCCCGTCCTTACGGTTTAGAAAAAGGCAGTAGGCAAGCCATCCCGATTGCCAACTCAATCTGTTCCACCAAGCTAGCCTTCACAGAGGCCCTGGTTGCTGCCTGGGAAGCCCGGTCTCACCAACCCTAACCCTAACTTGAGTCTTCTTAACCCTAATTTTCTTGTGCAAGTGAAACATCCCCCCGTCCATACGGTTTAGAAAAAGTCAGTAGGCAAGCGAACCCGATTGCCAACTCAATCTGTTCCAACAAGCTAGCCTTCACAGAGGCCCTGGTTCCTGCCTGGGAAGCACAGTCTCCCCAACCCAGCCCTCACTTGGGTATTAATCCTAATTTTCCTGTGCGACTGAAACATCCCCTCGTCCATACGGCATACAAAAAGACAGTAGGCAAGCAATCCTGATGGCCCACTCAGTCTGTTTCACCAGGCTCGGATTCATCGAGGCCGTAGTTCCTGCCTGGGAAGCCCAGCCTCCATAACCCTAACCCTAATTTGGGTTTTAATGCTAATGTTCTTCTGCAATGGAAACATCCCCCCATGGATACGGTGTATTAAAACGGAGTAGGGAAGCCATCCTGGTGGCCCACTCAAGTCTGTTTCACCAAGCTAGGCTTCACAGAGTGTCTGGTTCCCTCCAGGAAAGCCTAGCCTCCCCAACCTTACCCCTAACTAGAGTCTTGGCCCTAATTTTCTTGTGCAACTGAAACATTCCCCCGTCCAAACGGTGTACAAAAAGAAAGTAGGCAAGCTATCCCGATGGCCCACTCAGTATTTTTCACCAAGCTGGGCTGCACCGAAGCCCAGGATCCCGCCTGGGAAGCCCAGTCTCCCCAACCCTAACCCTAACTTGAGTCTTAACCCTAATTTTCTTGTGCAAGTGAAACATCCCCCCGTCCATACGGTTTAGAAAAAGTCAGTAGGCAAGCCATCCCGATTGCCAACTCAATCTGTTCCACCAAGCTAGCCTTCACAGAGGCCCTGCTTCCTGCCTGGGAAGCCCGGTCTCACCAACCCTAACCCTAACTTGAGTCTTTTTAACCCTAATTTTCTTGTGCAAGTGAAACCTCCCCCCGTCCATACGGTTTAGAAAAAGTCAGTAGGCAAGCCATCCCGATTGCCAACTCAATCTGTTCCAACAAGCTAGCCTTCGCAGAGGCCCTGGTTCCTGCCTGGGAAGCACAGTCTCCCCAACCCAGCCCTCACTTGGGTATTAATCCTAATTTTCCTGTGCATCTGAAACATCCCCTCATCCATACAGCGTACAAAAAGACAGTAGGCAAGCAATCCTGATGGCTCACTCAGTCTGTTTCACCAGGCTCGGCTTCATCGCGGCCGTAGTTCCTGCCTGGGAAGCCCAGCCTCCATAACCCTAACCCTAATTTGGGTCTTAATGCTAATGTTCTTCTGCATTGGAAACATCCCCCCATGGATACAATGTACTAAAACGGAGTAGGGAAGCCATCCTGGTGGCCCACTCAAGTCTGTTTCACCAAGCTAGGCTTCACAGAGGGTCTGGTTCCCTGCAGGGAAGCCTAGCCTCCCCAACCTTACCCCTAACTAGAGTCTTGGCCCTAATTTTCTTGTGCAACTGAAACATTCCCCCGTCCAAACGGTGTACAAAAAGAAAGTAGGCAAGCTATCCCGATGGCCCACTCAGTCTTTTTCACCAAGCTAGGCTGCACCGAAGCCCAGGATCACGCTTGGGATCCGCAGTCTCCCCAACCCTAACCCTAACTTGAGTTTTAACACAAATTTTCTTGTGCAACTGAAACGATACCGCGTCCTCACAGTGCACAGAAAGCCAGTAGGAAAGCTATCCCGATGGCCCACTCAGTCTGTTTCACCAAGCTAGGCTACACCGAAGCCCAGGATCCCGCCTGGGAAGCCCAGCCTCCATAACCCTAACCCTAATTTGGGTCTTAATGCTAATGTACTTCTGCAACGGGAACATCCCCCCATGGACACGATGTACTAAAACTGATTAGGGAAGCCATCCTGGTGGCCCACTCAAGTCTGTTTCACCAAGCTAGGCTTCACAGAGGGTCTGGTTCCCTCCAGGGAAGCCTAGCCTCCCCAACCTTACCCCTAACTAGAGTCTTGGCCCTAATTTTCTTGTGCAACTGAAACATTCCCCCGTCCAAACGGTGTACAAAAAGAAAGTAGGCAAGCTATCCCGATGGCCCACTCAGTCTTTTTCACCAAGCAAGGCTGCACCGAAGCCCAGGATCACGCTTGGGATCCGCAGTCTCCCCAACCCTAACCCTAACTTGAGTTTTAACACAAATTTTCTTGTGCAACTGAAACGATACCCCGTCCTTACAGTGCACAGAAAGCCAGTAGGAAAGCTATCCCGATGGCCCACTCAGTCTGTTTCACCAAGCTAGGCTACACCGAAGGCCAGGATCCCGCCTGGGAAGCCCAGTCTCCCCAACCCTAACCCTAACTTGAGTCTTAACCCTAATTTTCTTGTGTAAGTGAAACATCCTCCCGTCCTTACGGTTTAGAAAAAGGCAGTAGGCAAGCCATCCCGATTGCCAACTCAATCTGTTCCACCAAGCTAGCCTTCACAGAGGCCCTGGTTGCTGCCTGGGAAGCCCGGTCTCACCAACCCTAACCCTCACTTGGGTATTAATCCTAATTTTCCTGTGCAACTGAAACATCCCCCCGTCCATACGGTTTAGAAAAAGTCAGTAGGCAAGCGAACCCGATTGCCAACTCAATCTGTTCCACCAAACTAGCCTTCACAGAGGCCCTGGTTCCTGCCTGGGAAGCACAGTCTCCCCAACCCAGCCCTCACTTGGGTATTAATCCTAATTTTCCTGTGCAACTGAAACATCCCCTCGTCCATACAGCGTACAAAAAGACAGTAGGCAAGCAATCCTGATGGCCCACTCAGTCTGTTTCACCAGGCTCGGCTTCATCGAGGCCGTAGTTCCTGCCTGGGCAGCCCTGCCTCCATAACCCTAACCCTAATTTGGGTTTTAATGCTAATGTTCTTCTGCAACGGAAACATCCCCCTATGGATACGGTGTATTAAAACGGAGTAGGGAAGCCATCCTGGTGGCCCACTCAAGTCTGTTTCACCAAGCTAGGCTGCACAGAGGGTCTGGTTCCCTCCAGGAAGGCCTAGCCTCCCCAACCTTACCCCTAACTAGAGTCTTGGCCCTAATTTTCTTGTGCAACTGAAACATTCCCCCGTCCAAACGGTGTACAAAAGGAAAGTAGGCAAGCTATCCCGATGGCCCACTCAGTCTTTTTCACCAAGCTGGGCTGCACCGAAGCCCAGGATCACGTTTGGGATCCGCAGTCTCCCCAACCCTAACCCTAACTTGAGTTTTTACACAAATTTTCTTGTGCAACTGAAACGATACCGCATCCTCACAGTGCACAGAAAGCCAGTAGGAAAGCTATCCCGATGGCCCACTCAGTCTGTTTCACCAAGCTAGGCTACACCGAAGCCCAGGATCCCGCCTGGGAAGCCCAGCCTCCATAACCCTAACCCTAATTTGGGTCTTAATGCTAATGTACTTCTGCAACGGGAACATCCCCCCATGGACATGATGTACTAAAACGGAGTAGGGAAGCCATCCTGGTGGCCCACTCAAGTCTGTTTCACCAAGCTAGGCTTCACAGAGGGTCTGGTTCCCTCCAGGGAAGCCTAGCCTCCCCAACCTTAACCCTAACTAGAGTCTTGGCCCTAATTTTCTTGTGCAACTGAAACATTCCCCCGTCCAAACGGTGTACAAAAGGAAAGTAGGCAAGCTATCCCGATGGCCCACTCAGTCTTTTTCACCAAGCTGGGCTGCACCGAAGCCCAGGATTACGCTTGGGATCCGCAGTCTCCCCAACCCTAACCCTAACTTGAGTTTTTACACAAATTTTCTTGTGCAACTGAAATGATACCCTTTCCTTACAGTGCACAGAAAGCCAGAAGGAAAGCTATCCCGATGGCCCACTCAGTCTGTTCCACCAAGCTAGCCTTCACAGAGGCCCTGCTTCCTGCCTGGGAAGCCCGGTCTCACCAACCCTAACCCTAACTTGAGTCTTTTTAACCCTAATTTTCTTGTGCAAGTGAAACCTCCCCCCGTCCATACGGTTTAGAAAAAGTCAGCAGGCAAGCCATCCCGATTGCCAACTCAATCTGTTCCACCAAGCTAGCCTTCACAGAGGCCCTGGTTGCTACCTGTGAAGCACAGTCTCCCCAACCCAGCCCTACCTTGGGTATTAATCCTAATTTTCCTGTGCAACTGAAACATCCCCTCATCCATACAGCGTACAAAAAGACAGTAGGCAAGCAATCCTGATGGCCCACTCAGTCTGTTTCACCAGGCTCGGCTTCATCAAGGCCGTAGTTCCTGCCTGGGAAGCCCAGCCTCCATAACCCTAACCCTAATTTGGGTCTTAATGCTAACGTTCTTCTGCAATGGAAACATCCCCCCATGGATACGGTGTACTAAAACGGAGTAGGGAATCCATCCTGGTGGCCCACTCAAGTCTGTTTCACCAAGCTAGGCTTCACAGAGGGTCTGGTTCCCTCCAGGGAAGCCTAGCCTCCCCAACCTTTCCCCTAACTAGAGTCTTGGCCCTAATTTTCTTGTGCAACTGAAACATTCCCCCGTCCAAACGGTGTACAAAAAGAAAGTAGGCAAGCTATCCCGATGGCCCACTCAGTCGTTTTCACCAAGCTAGGCTGCACCGAAGCCCAGGATCACGCTTGGGATCCGCAGTCTCCCCAACCCTAACCCTAACTTGAGTTTTAACACAAATTTTCTTGTGCAACTGAAACAATACCCCATCCTTACAGTGCACAGAAAGCCAGTAGGAAAGCTATCCCGATGGCCCACTCAGTCTGTTTCACCAAGCTAGGCTACACCGAAGCCCAGGATCCCGCCTGGGAAGCCCAGTCTCCCCAACCCTAACCCTAACTTGAGTCTTAACCCTAATTTTCTTGTGTAAGTGAAACATCCTCCCGTCCTTACGGTTTAGAAAAAGGCATTAGTCAAGCCATCCCGATTGCCAACTCAATCTGTTCCACCAAGCCAGCCTTCACAGAGGGCCTGGTTCCTGCCTGGGAAGCCCGGTCTCACCAACCCTAACCCTAACTTGAGTCTTCTTAACCCTAATTTTCTTGTGCAAGTGAAACATCCCCCCGTCCATACGGTTTAGAAAAAGTCAGTAGGCAAGCGAACCCGATTGCCAACTCAATCTGTTCCAACAAGCTAGCCTTCACAGAGGCCCTGGTTCCTGCCTGGGACGCACAGTCTCCCCAACCCAGCCCTCACTTGGGTATTAATCCTAATTTTCCTGTGCGACTGAAACATCCCCTCGTCCATACGGCATACAAAAAGACAGTAGGCAAGCAATCCTGATGGCCCACTCAGTCTGTTTCACCAGGCTCGGATTCATCGAGGCCGTAGTTCCTGCCTGGGAAGCCCAGCCTCCATAACCCTAACCCTAATTTGGGTCTTAATGCTAATGTACTTCTGCAACGGAAACATCCCCCATGGACACGATGTACTAAAACGGAGTAGGGAAGCCATCCTGGTGGCCCACTCAAGTCTGTTTCACCAAGCTAGGCTTCACAGAGGGTCTGGTTCCCTGCAGGGAAGCCTAGCCTCCCCAACCTTACCCCTAACTAGAGTCTTGGCCCTAATTTTCTTGTGCAACTGAAACATTCCCCCGTCCAAACGGTGTACAAAAAGAAAGTAGGCAAGCTATCCCGATGGCCCACTCAGTCTGTTTCACCAAGCTAGGCTGCACCGAAGACCAGGATCACGCTTGGGATCCGCAGTCTCCCCAACCCTAACCCTAACTTGAGTTTTTACACAAATTTTCTTGTGCAACTGAAACGATACCGCGTCCTCACAGTGCACAGAAAGCCAGTAGGAAAGCTATCCCGATGGCCCACTCAGTCTGTTTCACCAAGCTAGGCTACACCGAAGCCCAGGATCCCGCCTGGGAAGCCCAGCCTCCATAACCCTAACCCTAATTTGGGTCTTAATGCTAATGTACTTCTGCAACGGGAACATCCCCCCATGGACACGATGTACTAAAACGGAGTACGGAAGCCATCCTGGTGGCCCACTCAAGTCTGTTTCACCAAGCTAGGCTTCACAGAGGGTCTGGTTCCCTCCAGGGAAGCCTAGCCTCCCCAACCTTAACCCTAACTGGAGTCTTGGCCCTAATTTTCTTGTGCAACTGAAACATTCCCCCGTCCAAACGGTGTACAAAAGGAAAGTAGGCAAGCTATCCCGATGGCCTACTCAGTCTTTTTCACCAAGCTGGGCTGCACCGAAGCCCAGGATCCCGCCTGGGAAGCCCAGTCTCCCCAACCCTAACCCTAACTTGAGTCTTAACCCTAATTTTCTTGTGCAAGTGAAACATCCCCCCGTCCATACGGTTTAGAAAAAGTCAGTAGGCAAGCCATCCCGATTGCCAACTCAATCTGTTCCACCAAGCTAGCCTTCACAGAGGCCCTGCTTCCTGCCTGGGAAGCCCGTTCTCACCAACCCTAACCCTAACTTGAGTCTTTTTAACCCTAATTTTCTTGTGCAAGTGAAACCTCCCCCCGTCCATACGGTTTAGAAAAAGTCAGTAGGCAAGCCATCCCGATTGCCAACTCAATCTGTTCCACCAAGCTAGCCTTCACAGAGGCCCTGGTTGCTACCTGTGAAGCACAGTCTCCCCAACCCAGCCCTACCTTGGGTATTAATCCTAATTTTCCTGTGCAACTGAAACATCCCCTCATCCATACAGCGTACAAAAAGACAGTAGGCAATCAATCCTGATGGCTCACTCAGTCTGTTTCACCAGGCTCGGCTTCATCGAGGCCGTAGTTCCTGCCTGGGAAGCCCAGCCTCCATAACCCTAACCCGAATTTGGGTCTTAATGCTAATGTTCTTCTGCATTGGAAACATCCCCCCATGGATACGGTGTACTAAAACGGAGTAGGGAAGCCATCCTGGTGGCCCACTCAAGTCTGTTTCACCAAGCTAGGCTTCACAGAGGGTCTGGTTCCCTCCAGGGAAGCCTAGCCTCCCCAACCTTACCCCTAACTAGAGTCTTGGCCCTAATTTTCTTGTGCAACTGAAACATTCCCCCGTCCAAACGGTGTACAAAAAGAAAGTAGGCAAGCTATCCCGATGGCCCACTCAGTCTTTTTCACCAAGCTAGGCTGCACCGAAGCCCAGGATCACGCTTGGGATCCGCAGTCTCCCCAACCCTAACCCTAACTTGAGTTTTAACACAAATTTTCTTGTGCAACTGAAACGATACCCCGTCCTTACAGTGCACAGAAAGCCAGTAGAAAAGCTATCCCGATGGCCCACTCAGTCTGTTTCACCAAGCTAGGCTACACCGAAGCCCAGGATCCCGCCTGGGAAGCCCAGTCTCCCCAACCCTAACCCTAACTTGAGTCTTAACCCTAATTTTCTTGTGTAAGTGAAACATCCTCCCGTCCTTCCGGTTTAGAAAAAGTCAGTAGGCAAGCCATCCCGATTGCCAACTCAATCTGTTCCACCAAGCTAGCCTTCACAGAGGCCCTGGTTGCTGCCTGGGAAGCACAGTCTCCCCAACCCAGCCCTCACTTGGGTATTAATCCTAATTTTCCTGTGCAACTGAAACATCCCCCCGTCCATACGGTTTAGAAAAAGTCAGTAGGCAAGCGAACCCGATTGCCAACTCAATCTGTTCCACCAAACTAGCCTTCACAGAGGCCCTGGTTCCTGCCTGGGAAGCACAGTCTCCCCAACCCAGCCCTCACTTGGGTATTAATCCTAATTTTCCTGTGCAACTGAAACATCCCCTCGTCCATACAGCGTACAAAAAGACAGTAGGCAAGCAATCCTGATGGCCCACTCAGTCTGTTTCACCAGGCTCGGCTTCATCGAGGCCGTAGTTCCTGCCTGGGCAGCCCTGCCTCCATAACCCTAACCCTAATTTGGGTTTTAATGCTAATGTTCTTCTGCAACGGAAACATCCCCCCATGGATACGGTGTATTAAAACTGAGTAGGGAAGCCATCCTGGTGGCCCACTCAAGTCTGTTTCACCAAGCTAGGCTTCACAGAGGGTCTGGTTCCCTCCAGGAAGGCCTAGCCTCCCCAACCTTAAACCTAACTAGAGTCTTGGCCCTAATTTTCTTGTGCAACTGAAACATTCCCCCGTCCAAACGGTGTACAAAAGGAAAGTAGGCAAGCTATCCCGATGGCCCACTCAGTCTTTTTCACCAAGCTGCGCTGCACCGAAGCCCAGGATCACGTTTGGGATCCGCAGTCTCCCCAACCCTAACCCTAACTTGAGTTTTTACACAAATTTTCTTGTGCAACTGAAACGATACCGCGTCCTCACAGTGCACAGAAAGCCAGTAGGAAAGCTATCCCGATGGCCCACTCAGTCTGTTTCACCAAGCTAGGCTACACCGAAGCCCAGGATCCCGCCTGGGAAGCCCAGCCTCCATAACCCTAACCCTAATTTGGGTCTTAATGCTAATGTACTTCTGCAACGGGAACATCCCCCCATGGACACGATGTACTAAAACGGAGTAGGGAAGCCATCCTGGTGGCCCACTCAAGTCTGTTTCACCAAGCTAGGCTTCACAGAGGGTCTGGTTCCCTCCAGGGAAGCCTAGCCTCCCCAACCTTAACCCTAACTAAAGTCTTGGCCCTAATTTTCTTGTGCAACTGAAACATTCCCCCGTCCAAACGGTGTACAAAAGGAAAGTAGGCAAGCTATCCCGATGGCCCACTCAGTCTTTTTCACCAAGCTGGGCTGCACCGAAGCCCAGGATTACGCTTGGGATCCGCAGTCTCCCCAACCCTAACCCTAACTTGAGTTTTTACACAAATTTTCTTGTGCAACTGAAATGATACCCTTTCCTTACAGTGCACAGAAAGCCAGAAGGAAAGCTATCCCGATGGCCCACTCAGTCTGTTTCACCAAGCTAGGCTACACCGAAGGCCAGGATCCCGCCTGGGAAGCCCAGTCTCCCCAACCCTAACCCTAACTTGAGTCTTAACCCTAATTTTCTTGTGTAAGTGAAACATCCTCCCGTCCTTACGGTTTAGAAAAAGGCAGTAGGCAAGCCATCCTGATTGCCAACTCAATCTGTTCCACCAAGCTAGCCTTCACAGAGGCCCTGGTTCCTGCCTGGGAAGCACAGTCTCCCCAACCCAGCTCTCACTTGGGTATTAATCCTAATTTTCCTGTGTAAGGAAACATCCCCTCGTCCATACGGCATACAAAAAGACAGTAGGCAAGCAATCCTGATGGCCCACTCAGTCTGTTTCACCAGGCTCGGATTCATCGAGGCCGTAGTTCCTGCCTGGGAAGCCCAGCCTCCATAACCCTAACCCTAATTTGGGTCTTAATGCTAATGTACTTCTGCAACGGAAACATCCCCCATGGACACGATGTACTAAAACGGAGTAGGGAAGCCATCCTGGTGGCCCACTCAAGTCTGTTTCACCAAGCTAGGCTTCACAGAGGGTCTGGTTCACTGCAGGGAAGCCTAGCCTCCCCAACCTTACCCCTAACTAGAGTCTTGGCCCTAATTTTCTTGTGCAACTAAAACATTCCCCCGTCCAAACGGTGTACAAAAAGAAAGTAGGCAAGCTATCCCGATGGCCCACTCAGTATTTTTCACCAAGCTGGGCTGCACCGAAGCCCAGGATCCCGCCTGGGAAGCCCAGTCTCCCCAACCCTAACCCTAACTTGAGTCTTAACCCTAATTTTCTTGTGCAAGTGAAACATCCCCCCGTCCATACGGTTTAGAAAAAGTCAGTAGGCAAGCCATCCCGATTGCCAACTCAATCTGTTCCACCAAGCTAGCCTTCACAGAGGCCCTGCTTCCTGCCTGGGAAGCCCGGTCTCACCAACCCTAACCCTAACTTGAGTCTTTTTAACCCTAATTTTCTTGTGCAAGTGAAACCTCCCCCCGTCCATACGGTTTAGAAAAAGTCAGTAGGCAAGCCATCCCGATTGCCAACTCAATCTGTTCCACCAAGCTAGCCTTCACAGAGGCCCTGGTTGCTACCTGTGAAGCACAGTCTCCCCAACCCAGCCCTACCTTGGGTATTAATCCTAATTTTCCTGTGCAACTGAAACATCCCCTCATCCATACAGCGTACAAAAAGACAGTAGGCAAGCAATCCTGATGGCTCACTCAGTCTGTTTCACCAGGCTCAGCTTCATCGAGGCCGTAGTTCCTGCCTGGGAAGCCCAGCCTCCATAACCCTAACCCTAATTTGGGTCTTAATGCTAATGTTCTTCTGCATTGGAAACATCCCCCCATGGATACGGTGTACTAAAACGGAGTAGGGAAGCCATCCTGGTGGCCCACTCAAGTCTGTTTCACCAAGCTAGGCTTCACAGAGGGTCTGGTTCCCTCCAGGGAAGCCTAGCCTCCCCAACCTTACCCCTAACTAGAGTCTTGGCCCTAATTTTCTTGTGCAACTGAAACATTCCCCCGTCCAAACGGTGTACAAAAAGAAAGTAGGCAAGCTATCCCGATGGCCTACTCAGTCTTTTTCACCAAGCTAGGCTGCACCGAAGCCCAGGATCACGCTTGGGATCCGCAGTCTCCCCAACCCTAACCCTAACTTGAGTTTTAACACAAATTTTCTTGTGCAACTGAAACGATACCCCGTCCTTACAGTGCACAGAAAGCCAGTAGGAAAGCTATCCCGATGGCCCACTCAGTCTGTTTCACCAAGCTAGGCTACAGCGAAGCCCAGGATCCCGCCTGGGAAGCCCAGTCTCCCCAACCCTAACCCTAACTTGAGTCTTAACCCTAATTTTCTTGTGTAAGTGAAACATCCTCCCGTCCTTACGGTTTAGAAAAAGTCAGTAGGCAAGCCATCCCGATTGCCAAGTCAATCTGTTCCACCAAGCTAGCCTTCACAGAGGCCCTGGTTGCTGCCTGGGAAGCCCGGTCTCACCAACCCTAACCCTAACTTGAGTCTTCTTAACCCTAATTTTCTTGTGCAAGTGAAACATCCCCCCGTCCATACGGTTTAGAAAAAGTCAGTAGGCAAGCGAACCCGATTGCCAACTCAATCTGTTCCAACAAGCTAGCCTTCACAGAGGCCCTGGTTCCTGCCTGGGAAGCACAGTCTCCCCAACCCAGCCCTCACTTGGGTATTAATCCTAATTTTCCTGTGCGACTGAAACATCCCCTCGTCCATACGGCATACAAAAAGACAGTAGGCAAGCAATCCTGATGGCCCACTCAGTCTGTTTCACCAGGCTCGGATTCATCGAGGCCGTAGTTCCTGCCTGGGAAGCCCAGCCTCCATAACCCTAACCCTAATTTGGGTCTTAATGCTAATGTACTTCTGCAACGGAAACATCCCCCATGGACACGATGTACTAAAACGGAGTAGGGAAGCCATCCTGGTGGCCCACTCAAGTCTGTTTCACCAAGCTAGGCTTCACAGAGGGTCTGGTTCCCTGCAGGGAAGCCTAGCCTCCCCAACCTTACCCCTAACTAGAGTCTTGGCCCTAATTTTCTTGTGCAACTGAAACATTCCCCCGTCCAAACGGTGTACAAAAAGAAAGTAGGCAAGCTATCCCGATGGCCCACTCAGTCTGTTTCACCAAGCTAGGCTGCACCGAAGCCCAGGATCACGCTTGGGATCCGCAGTCTCCCCAACCCTAACCCTAACTTGAGTTTTTACACAAATTTTCTTGTGCAACTGAAACGATACCACGTCCTCACAGTGCACAGAAAGCCAGTAGGAAAGCTATCCCGATGGCCCACTCAGTCTGTTTCACCAAGCTAGGCTACACCGAAGCCCAGGATCCCGCCTGGGAAGCCCAGCCTCCATAACCCTAACCCTAATTTGGGTCTTAATGCTAATGTACTTCTGCAACGGGAACATCCCCCCATGGACACGATGTACTAAAACGGAGTAGGGAAGCCATCCTGGTGGCCCACTCAAGTCTGTTTCACCAAGCTAGGCTTCACAGAGGGTCTGGTTCCCTCCAGGGAAGCCTAGCCTCCCCAACCTTAACCCTAACTAGAGTCTTGGCCCTAATTTTCTTGTGCAACTGAAACATTCCCCCGTCCAAACGGTGTACAAAAGGAAAGTAGGCAAGCTATCCCGATGGCCTACTCAGTCTTTTTCACCAAGCTGGGCTGCAACGAAGCCCAGGATTACGCTTGGGATCCGCAGTCTCCCCAACCCTAACCCTAACTTGAGTCTTAACCCTAATTTTCTTGTGTAAGTGAAACATCCTCCCGTCCTTACGGTTTAGAAAAAGGCAGTAGGCAAGCCATCCCGATTGCCAACTCAATCTGTTCCACCAAGCTAGCCTTCACAGAGGCCCTGCTTCCTGCCTGGGAAGCCCGGTCTCACCAACCCTAACCCTAACTTGAGTCTTCTTAACCCTAATTTTCTTGTGCAAGTGAAACATCCCCCCGTCCATACGGTTTAGAAAAAGTCAGTAGGCAAGCGAACCCGATTGCCAACTCAATCTGTTCCACCAAGCTAGCCTTCACAGAGGCCCTGGTTCCTGCCTGGGAAGCACAGTCTCCCCAACCCAGCCCTACCTTGGGTATTAATCCTAATTTTCCTGTGCAACTGAAACATCCCCTCGTAGATACAGCGTACAAAAAGACAGTAGGCAAGCAATCCTGATGGCTCACTCAGTCTGTTTCACCAGGCTCGGCTTCATCGAGGAGGTAGTTCCTGCCTGGGAAGCCCAGCCTCCATAACCCTAACCCTAATTTGGGTCTTAATGCTAATGTTCTTCTGCATTGGAAACATCCCCCCATGGATACGGTGTACTAAAACGGAGTAGGGAAGCCATCCTGGTGGCCCACTCAAGTCTGTTTCACCAAGCTAGGCCTCACAGAGGGTCTGGTTCCCTCCAGGGAAGCCTAGCCTCCCCAACCTTACCCCTAACTAGAGTCTTGGCCCTAATTTTCTTGTGCAACTGAAACATTCCCCCGTCCAAACGGTGTACAAAAAGAAAGTAGGCAAGCTATCCCGATGGCCCACTCAGTCTTTTTCACCAAGCTAGGCTGCACCGAAGCCCAGAATCACGCTTGGGATCCGCAGTCTCCCCAACCCTAACCCTAACTTGAGTTTTAACACAAATTTTCTTGTGCAACTGAAACGATACCCCGTCCTTACAGTGCACAGAAAGCCAGTAGGAAAGCTATCCCGATGGCCCACTCAGTCTGTTTCACCAAGCTAGGCTACACCGAAGCCCAGGATCCTGCCTGGGAAGCCCGGTCTCACCAACCCTAACCCTAACTTGAGTCTTCTTAACCCTAATTTTCTTGTGCAAGTGAAACATCCCCCCGTCCATACGGTTTAGAAAAAGTCAGTAGGCAAGCGAACCCGATTGCCAACTCAATCTGTTCCAACAAGCTAGCCTTCACAGAGGCCCTGGTTCCTGCCTGGGAAGCACAGTCTCCCCAACCCAGCTCTCACTTGGGTATTAATCCTAATTTTCCTGTGTAAGGAAACATCCCCTCGTCCATACGGCATACAAAAAGACAGTAGGCAAGCAATCCTGATGGCCCACTCAGTCTGTTTCACCAGGCTCGGATTCATCGAGGCCGTAGTTCCTGCCTGGGAAGCCCAGCCTCCATAACCCTAACCCTAATTTGGGTCTTAATGCTAATGTACTTCTGCAACGGAAACATCCCCCATGGACACGATGTACTAAAACGGAGTAGGGAAGCCATCCTGGTGGCCCACTCAAGTCTGTTTCACCAAGCTAGGCTTCACAGAGGGTCTGGTTCCCTGCAGGGAAGCCTAGCCTCCCCAACCTTACCCCTAACTAGAGTCTTGGCCCTAATTTTCTTGTGCAACTGAAACATTCCCCCGTCCAAACGGTGTACAAAAAGAAAGTAGGCAAGCTATCCCGATGGCCCACTCAGTATTTTTCACCAAGCTGGGCTGCACCGAAGCCCAGGATCCCGCCTGGGAAGCCCAGTCTCCCCAACCCTAACCCTAACTTGAGTCTTAACCCTAATTTTCTTGTGCAAGTGAAACATCCCCCCGTCCATACGGTTTAGAAAAAGTCAGTAGGAAAGCCATCCCGATTGCCAACTCAATCTGTTCCACCAAGCTAGCCTTCACAGAGGCCCTGCTTCCTGCCTGGGAAGCCCGGTCTCACCAACCCTAACCCTAACTTGAGTCTTTTTAACCCTAATTTTCTTGTGCAAGTGAAACCTCCCCCCGTCCATACGGTTTAGAAAAAGTCAGTAGGCAAGCCATCCCGATTGCCAACTCAATCTGTTCCACCAAGCTAGCCTTCACAGAGGCCCTGGTTGCTACCTGTGAAGCACAGTCTCCCCAACCCAGCCCTACCTTGGGTATTAATCCTAATTTTCCTGTGCAACTGAAACATCCCCTCATCCATACAGCGTACAAAAAGACAGTAGGCAAGCAATCCTGATGGCTCACTCAGTCTGTTTCACCAGGCACGGCTTCATCGAGGCCGTAGTTCCTGCCTGGGAAGCCCAGCCTCCATAACCCTAACCCTAATTTGGGTCTTAATGCTAATGTTCTTCTGCAACGGGAACATCCCCCATGGACACGATGTACTAAAACGGAGTAGGGAAGCCATCCTGGTGGCCCACTCAAGTCTGTTTCACCAAGCTAGGCTTCACAGAGGGTCTGGTTCCCTCCAGGGAAGCCTAGCCTCCCCAACCTTAACCCTAACTAGAGTCTTGGCCCTAATTTTCTTGTGCAACTGAAACATTCCCCCGTCCAAACGGTGTACAAAAGGAAAGTAGGCAAGCTATCCCGATGGCCTACTCAGTCTTTTTCACCAAGCTAGGCTGCACCGAAGCCCAGGATCACGCTTGGGATCCGCAGTCTCCCCAACCCTAACCCTAACTTGAGTTTTAACACAAATTTTCTTGTGCAACTGAAACGATACCCCGTCCTTACAGTGCACAGAAAGCCAGTAGGAAAGCTATCCCGATGGCCCACTCAGTCTGTTTCACCAAGCTAGGCTACAGCGAAGCCCAGGATCCCGCCTGGGAAGCCCAGTCTCCCCAACCCTAACCCTAACTTGAGTCTTAACCCTAATTTTCTTGTGTAAGTGAAACATCCTCCCGTCCTTACGGTTTAGAAAAAGGCAGTAGGCAAGCCATCCCGATTGCCAACTCAATCTGTTCCACCAAGCTAGCCTTCACAGAGGCCCTGGTTGCTGCCTGGGAAGCCCGGTCTCACCAACCCTAACCCTAACTTGAGTCTTCTTAACCCTAATTTTCTTGTGCAAGTGAAACATCCCCCCGTCCATACGGTTTAGAAAAAGTCAGTAGGCAAGCGAACCCGATTGCCAACTCAATCTGTTCCAACAAGCTAGCCTTCACAGAGGCCCTGGTTCCTGCCTGGGAAGCACAGTCTCCCCAACCCAGCCCTCACTTGGGTATTAATCCTAATTTTCCTGTGCGACTGAAACATCCCCTCGTCCATACGGCATACAAAAAGACAGTAGGCAAGCAATCCTGATGGCCCACTCAGTCTGTTTCACCAGGCTCGGATTCATCGAGGCCGTAGTTCCTGCCTGGGAAGCCCAGCCTCCATAACCCTAACCCTAATTTGGGTTTTAATGCTAATGTTCTTCTGCAATGGAAACATCCCCCCATGGATACGGTGTATTAAAACGGAGTAGGGAAGCCATCCTGGTGGCCCACTCAAGTCTGTTTCACCAAGCTAGGCTTCACAGAGTGTCTGGTTCCCTCCAGGAAAGCCTAGCCTCCCCAACCTTACCCCTAACTAGAGTCTTGGCCCTAATTTTCTTGTGCAACTGAAACATTCCCCCGTCCAAACGGTGTACAAAAAGAAAGTAGGCAAGCTATCCCGATGGCCCACTCAGTATTTTTCATCAAGCTGGGCTGCACCGAAGCCCAGGATCCCGCCTGGGAAGCCCAGTCTCCCCAACCCTAACCCTAACTTGAGTCTTAACCCTAATTTTCTTGTGCAAGTGAAACATCCCCCCGTCCATACGGTTTAGAAAAAGTCAGTAGGAAAGCCATCCCGATTGCCAACTCAATCTGTTCCACCAAGCTAGCCTTCACAGAGGCCCTGCTTCCTGCCTGGGAAGCCCGGTCTCACCAACCCTAACCCTAACTTGAGTCTTTTTAACCCTAATTTTCTTGTGCAAGTGAAACCTCCCCCCGTCCATACGGTTTAGAAAAAGTCAGTAGGCAAGCCATCCCGATTGCCAACTCAATCTGTTCCAACAAGCTAGCCTTCACAGAGGCCCTGGTTGCTACCTGTGAAGCACAGTCTCCCCAACCCAGCCCTACCTTGGGTATTAATCCTAATTTTCCTGTGCATCTGAAACATCCCCTCATCCATACAGCGTACAAAAAGACAGTAGGCAAGCAATCCTGATGGCTCACTCAGTCTGTTTCACCAGGCTCGGCTTCATCGCGGCCGTAGTTCCTGCCTGGGAAGCCCAGCCTCCATAACCCTAACCCTAATTTGGGTCTTAATGCTAATGTTCTTCTGCATTGGAAACATCCCCCCATGGATACAATGTACTAAAACGGAGTAGGGAAGCCATCCTGGTGGCCCACTCAAGTCTGTTTCACCAAGCTAGGCTTCACAGAGGGTCTGGTTCCCTGCAGGGAAGCCTAGCCTCCCCAACCTTACCCCTAACTAGAGTCTTGGCCCTAATTTTCTTGTGCAACTGAAACATTCCCCCGTCCAAACGGTGTACAAAAAGAAAGTAGGCAAGCTATCCCGATGGCCCACTCAGTCTTTTTCACCAAGCTAGGCTGCACCGAAGCCCAGGATCACGCTTGGGATCCGCAGTCTCCCCAACCCTAACCCTAACTTGAGTTTTAACACAAATTTTCTTGTGCAACTGAAACGATACCGCGTCCTCACAGTGCACAGAAAGCCAGTAGGAAAGCTATCCCGATGGCCCACTCAGTCTGTTTCACCAAGCTAGGCTACACCGAAGCCCAGGATCCCGCCTGGGAAGCCCAGCCTCCATAACCCTAACCCTAATTTGGGTCTTAATGCTAATGTACTTCTGCAACGGGAACATCCCCCCATGGACACGATGTACTAAAACTGAGTAGGGAAGCCATCCTGGTGGCCCACTCAAGTCTGTTTCACCAAGCTAGGCTTCACAGAGGGTCTGGTTCCCTCCAGGGAAGCCTAGCCTCCCCAACCTTAACCCTAACTAGAGTCTTGGCCCTAATTTTCTTGTGCAACTGAAAAATTCCCCCGTCAAAACGGTGTACAAAAGGAAAGTAGGCAAGCTATCCCGATGGCCCACTCAGTCTTTTTCACCAAGCTGGGCTGCACCGAAGCCCAGGATTACGCTTGGGATCCGCAGTCTCCCCAACCCTAACCCTAACTTGAGTTTTTACACAAATTTTCTTGTGCAACTGAAATGATACCCTTTCCTTACAGTGCACAGAAAGCCAGAAGGAAAGCTATCCCGATGGCCCACTCAGTCTGTTTCACCAAGCTAGGCTACACCGAAGGCCAGGATCCCGCCTGGGAAGCCCAGTCTCCCCAACCCTAACCCTAACTTGAGTCTTAACCCTAATTTTCTTGTGTAAGTGAAACATCCTCCCGTCCTTACGGTTTAGAAAAAGGCAGTAGGCAAGCCATCCTGATTGCCAACTCAATCTGTTCCACCAAGCTAGCCTTCACAGAGGCCCTGGTTCCTGCCTGGGAAGCACAGTCTCCCCAACCCAGCCCTCACTTGGGTATTAATCCTAATTTTCCTGTGCGACTGAAACATCCCCTCGTCCATACGGCATACAAAAAGACAGTAGGCAAGCAATCCTGATGGCCCACTCAGTCTGTTTCACCAGGCTCGGATTCATCGAGGCCGTAGTTCCTGCCTGGGAAGCCCAGCCTCCATAACCCTAACCCTAATTTGGGTCTTAATGCTAATGTACTTCTGCAACGGAAACATCCCCCATGGACACGATGTACTAAAACGGAGTAGGGAAGCCATCCTGGTGGCCCACTCAAGTCTGTTTCACCAAGCTAGGCTTCACAGAGGGTCTGGTTCCCTGCAGGGAAGCCTAGCCTCCCCAACCTTACCCCTAACTAGAGTCTTGGCCCTAATTTTCTTGTGCAACTGAAACATTCCCCCGTCCAAACGGTGTACAAAAAGAAAGTAGGCAAGCTATCCCGATGGCCCACTCAGTATTTTTCACCAAGCTGGGCTGCACCGAAGCCCAGGATCCCGCCTGGGAAGCCCAGTCTCCCCAACCCTAACCCTAACTTGAGTCTTAACCCTAATTTTCTTGTGCAAGTGAAACATCCCCCCGTCCATACGGTTTAGAAAAAGTCAGTAGGCAAGCCATCCCGATTGCCAACTCAATCTGTTCCACCAAGCTAGCCTTCACAGAGGCCCTGCTTCCTGCCTGGGAAGCCCGGTCTCACCAACCCTAACCCTAACTTGAGTCTTCTTAACCCTAATTTTCTTGTGCAAGTGAAACATCCCCCCGTCCATACGGTTTAGAAAAAGTCAGTAGGCAAGCGAACCCGATTGCCAACTCAATCTGTTCCACCAAGCTAGCCTTCACAGAGGCCCTGGTTGCTACCTGTGAAGCACAGTCTCCCCAACCCAGCCCTACCTTGGGTATTAATCCTAATTTTCCTGTGCAACTGAAACATCCCCTCATCCATACAGCGTACAAAAAGACAGTAGGCAAGCAATCCTGATGGCTCACTCAGTCTGTTTCACCAGGCTCGGCTTCATCGAGGCCGTAGTTCCTGCCTGGGAAGCCCAGCCTCCATAACCCTAACCCTAATTTGGGTCTTAATGCTAATGTTCTTCTGCATTGGAAACATCCCCCCATGGATACGGTGTACTAAAACGGAGTAGGGAAGCCATCCTGGTGGCCCACTCCAGTCTGTTTCACCAAGCTAGGCTTCACAGAGGGTCTGGTTCCCTGCAGGGAAGCCTAGCCTCCCCAACCTTACCCCTAACTAGAGTCTTGGCCCTAATTTTCTTGTGCAACTGAAACATTCCCCCGTCCAAACGGTGTACAAAAAGAAAGTAGGCAAGCTATCCCGATGGCCCACTCAGTCTTTTTCACCAAGCTAGGCTGCACCGAAGCCCAGGATCACGCTTGGGATCCGCAGTCTCCCCAACCCTAACCCTAACTTGAGTTTTAACACAAATTTTCTTGTGCAACTGAAACGATACCCCGTCCTTACAGTGCACAGAAAGCCAGTAGGAAAGCTATCCCGATGACCCACTCAGTCTGTTTCACCAAGCTAGGCTACACCGAAGGCCAGGATCCCGCCTGGGAAGCCCAGTCTCCCCAACCCTAACCCTAACTTGAGTCTTAACCCTAATTTTCTTGTGTAAGTGAAACATCCTCCCGTCCTTACGGTTTAGAAAAAGGCAGTAGGCAAGCCATCCCGATTGCCAACTCAATCTGTTCCACCAAGCTAGCCTTCACAGAGGCCCTGGTTGCTGCCTGGGAAGCCCGGTCTCACCAACCCTAACCCTCACTTGGGTATTAATCCTAATTTTCCTGTGCAACTGAAACATCCCCCCGTCCATACGGTTTAGAAAAAGTCAGTAGGCAAGCGAACCCGATTGCCAACTCAATCTGTTCCACCAAACTAGCCTTCACAGAGGCCCTGGTTCCTGCCTGGGAAGCACAGTCTCCCCAACCCAGCCCTCACTTGGGTATTAATCCTAATTTTCCTGTGCAACTGAAACATCCCCTCGTCCATACAGCGTACAAAAAGACAGTAGGCAAGCAATCCTGATGGCCCACTCAGTCTGTTTCACCAGGCTCGGCTTCATCGAGGCCGTAGTTCCTGCCTGGGCAGCCCTGCCTCCATAACCCTAACCCTAATTTGGGTTTTAATGCTAATGTTCTTCTGCAACGGAAACATCCCCCTATGGATACGGTGTATTAAAACGGAGTAGGGAAGCCATCCTGGTGGCCCACTCAAGTCTGTTTCACCAAGCTAGGCTGCACAGAGGGTCTGGTTCCCTCCAGGAAGGCCTAGCCTCCCCAACCTTACCCCTAACTAGAGTCTTGGCCCTAATTTTCTTGTGCAACTGAAACATTCCCCCGTCCAAACGGTGTACAAAAGGAAAGTAGGCAAGCTATCCCGATGGCCCACTCAGTCTTTTTCACCAAGCTGGGCTGCACCGAAGCCAAGGATCACGTTTGGGATCCGCAGTCTCCCCAACCCTAACCCTAACTTGAGTTTTTACACAAATTTTCTTGTGCAACTGAAACGATACCGCGTCCTCACAGTGCACAGAAAGCCAGTAGGAAAGCTATCCCGATGGCCCACTCAGTCTGTTTCACCAAGCTAGGCTACACCGAAGCCCAGGATCCCGCCTGGGAAGCCCAGCCTCCATAACCCTAACCCTAATTTGGGTCTTAATGCTAATGTACTTCTGCAACGGGAACATCCCCCCATGGACATGATGTACTAAAACGGAGTAGGGAAGCCATCCTGGTGGCCCACTCAAGTCTGTTTCACCAAGCTAGGCTTCACAGAGGGTCTGGTTCCCCCCAGGGAAGCCTAGCCTCCCCAACCTTAACCCTAACTAGAGTCTTGGCCCTAATTTTCTTGTGCAACTGAAACATTCCCCCGTCCAAACGGTGTACAAAAGGAAAGTAGGCAAGCTATCCCGATGGCCCACTCAGTCTTTTTCACCAAGCTGGGCTGCACCGAAGCCCAGGATTACGCTTGGGATCCGCAGTCTCCCCAACCCTAACCCTAACTTGAGTTTTTACACAAATTTTCTTGTGCAACTGAAATGATACCCTTTCCTTACAGTGCACAGAAAGCCAGAAGGAAAGCTATCCCGATGGCCCACTCAGTCTGTTTCACCAAGCTAGGCTACACCGAAGGCCAGGATCCCGCCTGGGAAGCCCAGTCTCCCCAACCCTAACCCTAACTTGAGTCTTAACCCTAATTTTCTTGTGTAAGTGAAACATCCTCCCGTCCTTACCGTTTAGAAAAAGTCAGTAGGCAAGCCATCCCGATTGCCAACTCAATCTGTTCCACCAAGCTAGCCTTCACAGAGGCCCTGCTTCCTGCCTGGGAAGCCCGGTCTCACCAACCCTAACCCTAACTTGAGTCTTTTTAACCCTAATTTTCTTGTGCAAGTGAAACCTCCCCCCGTCCATACGGTTTAGAAAAAGTCAGCAGGCAAGCCATCCCGATTGCCAACTCAATCTGTTCCACCAAGCTAGCCTTCACAGAGGCCCTGGTTGCTACCTGTGAAGCACAGTCTCCCCAACCCAGCCCTACCTTGGGTATTAATCCTAATTTTCCTGTGCAACTGAAACATCCCCTCATCCATACAGCGTACAAAAAGACAGTAGGCAAGCAATCCTGATGGCCCACTCAGTCTGTTTCACCAGGCTCGGCTTCATCGAGGCCGTAGTTCCTGCCTGGGAAGCCCAGCCTCCATAACCCTAACCCTAATTTGGGTCTTAATGCTAACGTTCTTCTGCAATGGAAACATCCCCCCATGGATACGGTGTACTAAAACGGAGTAGGGAATCCATCCTGGTGGCCCACTCAAGTCTGTTTCACCAAGCTAGGCTTCACAGAGGGTCTGGTTCCCTCCAGGGAAGCCTAGCCTCCCCAACCTTTCCCCTAACTACAGTCTTGGCCCTAATTTTCTTGTGCAACTGAAACATTCCCCCGTCCAAACGGTGTACAAAAAGAAAGTAGGCAAGCTATCCCGATGGCCCACTCAGTCGTTTTCACCAAGCTAGGCTGCACCGAAGCCCAGGATCACGCTTGGGATCCGCAGTCTCCCCAACCCTAACCCTAACTTGAGTTTTAACACAAATTTTCTTGTGCAACTGAAACAATACCCCATCCTTACAGTGCACAGAAAGCCAGTAGGAAAGCTATCCCGATGGCCCACTCAGTCTGTTTCACCAAGCTAGGCTACAGCGAAGCCCAGGATCCCGCCTGGGAAGCCCAGTCTCCCCAACCCTAACCCTAACTTGAGTCTTAACCCTAATTTTCTTGTGTAAGTGAAACATCCTCCCGTCCTTACGGTTTAGAAAAAGGCAGTAGGCAAGCCATCCCGATTGCCAACTCAATCTGTTCCACCAAGCTAGCCTTCACAGAGGCCCTGGTTGCTGCCTGGGAAGCCCGGTCTCACCAACCCTAACCCTAACTTGAGTCTTCTTAACCCTAATTTTCTTGTGCAAGTGAAACATCCCCCCGTCCATACGGTTTAGAAAAAGTCAGTAGGCAAGCGAACCCGATTGCCAACTCAATCTGTTCCAACAAGCTAGCCTTCACAGAGGCCCTGGTTCCTGCCTGGGAAGCACAGTCTCCCCAACCCAGCCCTCACTTGGGTATTAATCCTAATTTTCCTGTGCGACTGAAACATCCCCTCGTCCATACGGCATACAAAAAGACAGTAGGCAAGCAATCCTGATGGCCCACTCAGTCTGTTTCACCAGGCTCGGATTCATCGAGGCCGTAGTTCCTGCCTGGGAAGCCCAGCCTCCATAACCCTAACCCTAATTTGGGTTTTAATGCTAATGTTCTTCTGCAATGGAAACATCCCCCCATGGATACGGTGTATTAAAACGGAGTAGGGAAGCCATCCTGGTGGCCCACTCAAGTCTGTTTCACCAAGCTAGGCTTCACAGAGTGTCTGGTTCCCTCCAGGAAAGCCTAGCCTCCCCAACCTTACCCCTAACTAGAGTCTTGGCCCTAATTTTCTTGTGCAACTGAAACATTCCCCCGTCCAAACGGTGTACAAAAAGAAAGTAGGCAAGCTATCCCGATGGCCCACTCAGTATTTTTCATCAAGCTGGGCTGCACCGAAGCCCAGGATCCCGCCTGGGAAGCCCAGTCTCCCCAACCCTAACCCTAACTTGAGTCTTAACCCTAATTTTCTTGTGCAAGTGAAACATCCCCCCGTCCATACGGTTTAGAAAAAGTCAGTAGGAAAGCCATCCCGATTGCCAACTCAATCTGTTCCACCAAGCTAGCCTTCACAGAGGCCCTGCTTCCTGCCTGGGAAGCCCGGTCTCACCAACCCTAACCCTAACTTGAGTCTTTTTAACCCTAATTTTCTTGTGCAAGTGAAACCTCCCCCCGTCCATACGGTTTAGAAAAAGTCAGTAGGCAAGCCATCCCGATTGCCAACTCAATCTGTTCCAACAAGCTAGCCTTCACAGAGGCCCTGGTTGCTACCTGTGAAGCACAGTCTCCCCAACCCAGCCCTACCTTGGGTATTAATCCTAATTTTCCTGTGCATCTGAAACATCCCCTCATCCATACAGCGTACAAAAAGACAGTAGGCAAGCAATCCTGATGGCTCACTCAGTCTGTTTCACCAGGCTCGGCTTCATCGCGGCCGTAGTTCCTGCCTGGGAAGCCCAGCCTCCATAACCCTAACCCTAATTTGGGTCTTAATGCTAATGTTCTTCTGCATTGGAAACATCCCCCCATGGATACAATGTACTAAAACGGAGTAGGGAAGCCATCCTGGTGGCCCACTCAAGTCTGTTTCACCAAGCTAGGCTTCACAGAGGGTCTGGTTCCCTGCAGGGAAGCCTAGCCTCCCCAACCTTACCCCTAACTAGAGTCTTGGCCCTAATTTTCTTGTGCAACTGAAACATTCCCCCGTCCAAACGGTGTACAAAAAGAAAGTAGGCAAGCTATCCCGATGGCCCACTCAGTCTTTTTCACCAAGCTAGGCTGCACCGAAGCCCAGGATCACGCTTGGGATCCGCAGTCTCCCCAACCCTAACCCTAACTTGAGTTTTAACACAAATTTTCTTGTGCAACTGAAACGATACCGCGTCCTCACAGTGCACAGAAAGCCAGTAGGAAAGCTATCCCGATGGCCCACTCAGTCTGTTTCACCAAGCTAGGCTACACCGAAGCCCAGGATCCCGCCTGGGAAGCCCAGCCTCCATAACCCTAACCCTAATTTGGGTCTTAATGCTAATGTACTTCTGCAACGGGAACATCCCCCCATGGACACGATGTACTAAAACTGAGTAGGGAAGCCATCCTGGTGGCCCACTCAAGTCTGTTTCACCAAGCTAGGCTTCACAGAGGGTCTGGTTCCCTCCAGGGAAGCCTAGCCTCCCCAACCTTAACCCTAACTAGAGTCTTGGCCCTAATTTTCTTGTGCAACTGAAAAATTCCCCCGTCAAAACGGTGTACAAAAGGAAAGTAGGCAAGCTATCCCGATGGCCCACTCAGTCTTTTTCACCAAGCTGGGCTGCACCGAAGCCCAGGATTACGCTTGGGATCCGCAGTCTCCCCAACCCTAACCCTAACTTGAGTTTTTACACAAATTTTCTTGTGCAACTGAAATGATACCCTTTCCTTACAGTGCACAGAAAGCCAGAAGGAAAGCTATCCCGATGGCCCACTCAGTCTGTTTCACCAAGCTAGGCTACACCGAAGGCCAGGATCCCGCCTGGGAAGCCCAGTCTCCCCAACCCTAACCCTAACTTGAGTCTTAACCCTAATTTTCTTGTGTAAGTGAAACATCCTCCCGTCCTTACGGTTTAGAAAAAGGCAGTAGGCAAGCCATCCTGATTGCCAACTCAATCTGTTCCACCAAGCTAGCCTTCACAGAGGCCCTGGTTCCTGCCTGGGAAGCACAGTCTCCCCAACCCAGCCCTCACTTGGGTATTAATCCTAATTTTCCTGTGCGACTGAAACATCCCCTCGTCCATACGGCATACAAAAAGACAGTAGGCAAGCAATCCTGATGGCCCACTCAGTCTGTTTCACCAGGCTCGGATTCATCGAGGCCGTAGTTCCTGCCTGGGAAGCCCAGCCTCCATAACCCTAACCCTAATTTGGGTCTTAATGCTAATGTACTTCTGCAACGGAAACATCCCCCATGGACACGATGTACTAAAACGGAGTAGGGAAGCCATCCTGGTGGCCCACTCAAGTCTGTTTCACCAAGCTAGGCTTCACAGAGGGTCTGGTTCCCTGCAGGGAAGCCTAGCCTCCCCAACCTTACCCCTAACTAGAGTCTTGGCCCTAATTTTCTTGTGCAACTGAAACATTCCCCCGTCCAAACGGTGTACAAAAAGAAAGTAGGCAAGCTATCCCGATGGCCCACTCAGTATTTTTCACCAAGCTGGGCTGCACCGAAGCCCAGGATCCCGCCTGGGAAGCCCAGTCTCCCCAACCCTAACCCTAACTTGAGTCTTAACCCTAATTTTCTTGTGCAAGTGAAACATCCCCCCGTCCATACGGTTTAGAAAAAGTCAGTAGGCAAGCCATCCCGATTGCCAACTCAATCTGTTCCACCAAGCTAGCCTTCACAGAGGCCCTGCTTCCTGCCTGGGAAGCCCGGTCTCACCAACCCTAACCCTAACTTGAGTCTTCTTAACCCTAATTTTCTTGTGCAAGTGAAACATCCCCCCGTCCATACGGTTTAGAAAAAGTCAGTAGGCAAGCGAACCCGATTGCCAACTCAATCTGTTCCACCAAGCTAGCCTTCACAGAGGCCCTGGTTGCTACCTGTGAAGCACAGTCTCCCCAACCCAGCCCTACCTTGGGTATTAATCCTAATTTTCCTGTGCAACTGAAACATCCCCTCATCCATACAGCGTACAAAAAGACAGTAGGCAAGCAATCCTGATGGCTCACTCAGTCTGTTTCACCAGGCTCGGCTTCATCGAGGCCGTAGTTCCTGCCTGGGAAGCCCAGCCTCCATAACCCTAACCCTAATTTGGGTCTTAATGCTAATGTTCTTCTGCATTGGAAACATCCCCCCATGGATACGGTGTACTAAAACGGAGTAGGGAAGCCATCCTGGTGGCCCACTCCAGTCTGTTTCACCAAGCTAGGCTTCACAGAGGGTCTGGTTCCCTGCAGGGAAGCCTAGCCTCCCCAACCTTACCCCTAACTAGAGTCTTGGCCCTAATTTTCTTGTGCAACTGAAACATTCCCCCGTCCAAACGGTGTACAAAAAGAAAGTAGGCAAGCTATCCCGATGGCCCACTCAGTCTTTTTCACCAAGCTAGGCTGCACCGAAGCCCAGGATCACGCTTGGGATCCGCAGTCTCCCCAACCCTAACCCTAACTTGAGTTTTAACACAAATTTTCTTGTGCAACTGAAACGATACCCCGTCCTTACAGTGCACAGAAAGCCAGTAGGAAAGCTATCCCGATGACCCACTCAGTCTGTTTCACCAAGCTAGGCTACACCGAAGGCCAGGATCCCGCCTGGGAAGCCCAGTCTCCCCAACCCTAACCCTAACTTGAGTCTTAACCCTAATTTTCTTGTGTAAGTGAAACATCCTCCCGTCCTTACGGTTTAGAAAAAGGCAGTAGGCAAGCCATCCCGATTGCCAACTCAATCTGTTCCACCAAGCTAGCCTTCACAGAGGCCCTGGTTGCTGCCTGGGAAGCCCGGTCTCACCAACCCTAACCCTCACTTGGGTATTAATCCTAATTTTCCTGTGCAACTGAAACATCCCCCCGTCCATACGGTTTAGAAAAAGTCAGTAGGCAAGCGAACCCGATTGCCAACTCAATCTGTTCCACCAAACTAGCCTTCACAGAGGCCCTGGTTCCTGCCTGGGAAGCACAGTCTCCCCAACCCAGCCCTCACTTGGGTATTAATCCTAATTTTCCTGTGCAACTGAAACATCCCCTCGTCCATACAGCGTACAAAAAGACAGTAGGCAAGCAATCCTGATGGCCCACTCAGTCTGTTTCACCAGGCTCGGCTTCATCGAGGCCGTAGTTCCTGCCTGGGCAGCCCTGCCTCCATAACCCTAACCCTAATTTGGGTTTTAATGCTAATGTTCTTCTGCAACGGAAACATCCCCCTATGGATACGGTGTATTAAAACGGAGTAGGGAAGCCATCCTGGTGGCCCACTCAAGTCTGTTTCACCAAGCTAGGCTGCACAGAGGGTCTGGTTCCCTCCAGGAAGGCCTAGCCTCCCCAACCTTACCCCTAACTAGAGTCTTGGCCCTAATTTTCTTGTGCAACTGAAACATTCCCCCGTCCAAACGGTGTACAAAAGGAAAGTAGGCAAGCTATCCCGATGGCCCACTCAGTCTTTTTCACCAAGCTGGGCTGCACCGAAGCCAAGGATCACGTTTGGGATCCGCAGTCTCCCCAACCCTAACCCTAACTTGAGTTTTTACACAAATTTTCTTGTGCAACTGAAACGATACCGCGTCCTCACAGTGCACAGAAAGCCAGTAGGAAAGCTATCCCGATGGCCCACTCAGTCTGTTTCACCAAGCTAGGCTACACCGAAGCCCAGGATCCCGCCTGGGAAGCCCAGCCTCCATAACCCTAACCCTAATTTGGGTCTTAATGCTAATGTACTTCTGCAACGGGAACATCCCCCCATGGACATGATGTACTAAAACGGAGTAGGGAAGCCATCCTGGTGGCCCACTCAAGTCTGTTTCACCAAGCTAGGCTTCACAGAGGGTCTGGTTCCCCCCAGGGAAGCCTAGCCTCCCCAACCTTAACCCTAACTAGAGTCTTGGCCCTAATTTTCTTGTGCAACTGAAACATTCCCCCGTCCAAACGGTGTACAAAAGGAAAGTAGGCAAGCTATCCCGATGGCCCACTCAGTCTTTTTCACCAAGCTGGGCTGCACCGAAGCCCAGGATTACGCTTGGGATCCGCAGTCTCCCCAACCCTAACCCTAACTTGAGTTTTTACACAAATTTTCTTGTGCAACTGAAATGATACCCTTTCCTTACAGTGCACAGAAAGCCAGAAGGAAAGCTATCCCGATGGCCCACTCAGTCTGTTTCACCAAGCTAGGCTACACCGAAGGCCAGGATCCCGCCTGGGAAGCCCAGTCTCCCCAACCCTAACCCTAACTTGAGTCTTAACCCTAATTTTCTTGTGTAAGTGAAACATCCTCCCGTCCTTACCGTTTAGAAAAAGTCAGTAGGCAAGCCATCCCGATTGCCAACTCAATCTGTTCCACCAAGCTAGCCTTCACAGAGGCCCTGCTTCCTGCCTGGGAAGCCCGGTCTCACCAACCCTAACCCTAACTTGAGTCTTTTTAACCCTAATTTTCTTGTGCAAGTGAAACCTCCCCCCGTCCATACGGTTTAGAAAAAGTCAGCAGGCAAGCCATCCCGATTGCCAACTCAATCTGTTCCACCAAGCTAGCCTTCACAGAGGCCCTGGTTGCTACCTGTGAAGCACAGTCTCCCCAACCCAGCCCTACCTTGGGTATTAATCCTAATTTTCCTGTGCAACTGAAACATCCCCTCATCCATACAGCGTACAAAAAGACAGTAGGCAAGCAATCCTGATGGCCCACTCAGTCTGTTTCACCAGGCTCGGCTTCATCGAGGCCGTAGTTCCTGCCTGGGAAGCCCAGCCTCCATAACCCTAACCCTAATTTGGGTCTTAATGCTAACGTTCTTCTGCAATGGAAACATCCCCCCATGGATACGGTGTACTAAAACGGAGTAGGGAATCCATCCTGGTGGCCCACTCAAGTCTGTTTCACCAAGCTAGGCTTCACAGAGGGTCTGGTTCCCTCCAGGGAAGCCTAGCCTCCCCAACCTTTCCCCTAACTAGAGTCTTGGCCCTAATTTTCTTGTGCAACTGAAACATTCCCCCGTCCAAACGGTGTACAAAAAGAAAGTAGGCAAGCTATCCCGATGGCCCACTCAGTCGTTTTCACCAAGCTAGGCTGCACCGAAGCCCAGGATCACGCTTGGGATCCGCAGTCTCCCCAACCCTAACCCTAACTTGAGTTTTAACACAAATTTTCTTGTGCAACTGAAACAATACCCCATCCTTACAGTGCACAGAAAGCCAGTAGGAAAGCTATCCCGATGGCCCACTCAGTCTGTTTCACCAAGCTAGGCTACACCGAAGCCCAGGATCCCGCCTGGGAAGCCCAGTCTCCCCAACCCTAACCCTAACTTGAGTCTTAACCCTAATTTTCTTGTGTAAGTGAAACATCCTCCCGTCCTTACGGTTTAGAAAAAGGCAGTAGGCAAGCCATCCTGATTGCCAACTCAATCTGTTCCACCAAGCTAGCCTTCACAGAGGCCCTGGTTCCTGCCTGGGAAGCACAGTCTCCCCAACCCAGCCCTCACTTGGGTATTAATCCTAATTTTCCTGTGCGACTGAAACATCCCCTCGTCCATACGGCATACAAAAAGACAGTAGGCAAGCAATCCTGATGGCCCACTCAGTCTGTTTCACCAGGCTCGGATTCATCGAGGCCGTAGTTCCTGCCTGGGAAGCCCAGCCTCCATAACCCTAACCCTAATTTGGGTCTTAATGCTAATGTACTTCTGCAACGGAAACATCCCCCATGGACACGATGTACTAAAACGGAGTAGGGAAGCCATCCTGGTGGCCCACTCAAGTCTGTTTCACCAAGCTAGGCTTCACAGAGGGTCTGGTTCCCTGCAGGGAAGCCTAGCCTCCCCAACCTTACCCCTAATTAGAGTCTTGGCCCTAATTTTCTTGTGCAACTGAAACATTCCCCCGTCCAAACGGTGTACAAAAAGAAAGTAGGCAAGCTATCCCGATGGCCCACTCAGTATTTTTCACCAAGCTGGGCTGCACCGAAGCCCAGGATCCCGCCTGGGAAGCCCAGTCTCCCCAACCCTAACCCTAACTTGAGTCTTAACCCTAATTTTCTTGTGCAAGTGAAACATCCCCCCGTCCATACGGTTTAGAAAAAGTCAGTAGGCAAGCCATCCCGATTGCCAACTCAATCTGTTCCACCAAGCTAGCCTTCACAGAGGCCCTGCTTCCTGCCTGGGAAGCCCGGTCTCACCAACCCTAACCCTAACTTGAGTCTTAACCCTAATTTTCTTGTGCAAGTGAAACATCCCCCCGTCCATACGGTTTAGAAAAAGTCAGTAGGCAAGCGAACCCGATTGCCAACTCAATCTGTTCCACCAAGCTAGCCTTCACAGAGGCCCTGGTTGCTACCTGTGAAGCACAGTCTCCCCAACCCAGCCCTACCTTGGGTATTAATCCTAATTTTCCTGTGCAACTGAAACATCCCCTCATCCATACAGCGTACAAAAAGACAGTAGGCAAGCAATCCTGATGGCTCACTCAGTCTGTTTCACCAGGCTCGGCTTCATCGAGGCCGTAGTTCCTGCCTGGGAAGCCCAGCCTCCATAACCCTAACCCTAATTTGGGTCTTAATGCTAATGTTCTTCTGCATTGGAAACATCCCCCCATGGATACGGTGTACTAAAACGGAGTAGGGAAGCCATCCTGGTGGCCCACTCCAGTCTGTTTCACCAAGCTAGGCTTCACAGAGGGTCTGGTTCCCTGCAGGGAAGCCTAGCCTCCCCAACCTTAACCCTAACTAGAGTCTTGGCCCTAATTTTCTTGTGCAACTGAAACATTCCCCCGTCCAAACGGTGTACAAAAAGAAAGTAGGCAAGCTATCCCGATGGCCCACTCAGTCTTTTTCACCAAGCTAGGCTGCACCGAAGCCCAGGATCACGCTTGGGATCCGCAGTCTCCCCAACCCTAACCCTAACTTGAGTTTTAACACAAATTTTCTTGTGCAACTGAAACGATACCCCGTCCTTACAGTGCACAGAAAGCCAGTAGGAAAGCTATCCCGATGGCCCACTCAGTCTGTTTCACCAAGCTAGGCTACACCGAAGGCCAGGATCCCGCCTGGGAAGCCCAGTCTCCCCAACCCTAACCCTAACTTGAGTCTTAACCCTAATTTTCTTGTGTAAGTGAAACATCCTCCCGTCCTTACGGTTTAGAAAAAGGCAGTAGGCAAGCCATCCCGATTGCCAACTCAATCTGTTCCACCAAGCTAGCCTTCACAGAGGCCCTGCTTCCTGCCTGGGAAGCCCGGTCTCACCAACCCTAACCCTCACTTGGGTATTAATCCTAATTTTCCTGTGCAACTGAAACATCCCCCCGTCCATACGGTTTAGAAAAAGTCAGTAGGCAAGCGAACCCGATTGCCAACTCAATCTGTTCCACCAAACTAGCCTTCACAGAGGCCCTGGTTCCTGCCTGGGAAGCACAGTCTCCCCAACCCAGCCCTCACTTGGGTATTAATCCTAATTTTCCTGTGCAACTGAAACATCCCCTCGTCCATACAGCGTACAAAAAGACAGTAGGCAAGCAATCCTGATGGCCCACTCAGTCTGTTTCACCAGGCTCGGCTTCATCGAGGCCGTAGTTCCTGCCTGGGCAGCCCTGCCTCCATAACCCTAACCCTAATTTGGGTTTTAATGCTAATGTTCTTCTGCAACGGAAACATCCCCCTATGGATACGGTGTATTAAAACGGAGTAGGGAAGCCATCCTGGTGGCCCACTCAAGTCTGTTTCACCAAGCTAGGCTGCACAGAGGGTCTGGTTCCCTCCAGGAAGGCCTAGCCTCCCCAACCTTACCCCTAACTAGAGTCTTGGCCCTAATTTTCTTGTGCAACTGAAACATTCCCCCGTCCAAACGGTGTACAAAAGGAAAGTAGGCAAGCTATCCCGATGGCCCACTCAGTCTTTTTCACCAAGCTGGGCTGCACCGAAGCCCAGGATCACGTTTGGGATCCGCAGTCTCCCCAACCCTAACCCTAACTTGAGTTTTTACACAAATTTTCTTGTGCAACTGAAACGATACCGCGTCCTCACAGTGCACAGAAAGCCAGTAGGAAAGCTATCCCGATGGCCCACTCAGTCTGTTTCACCAAGCTAGGCTACACCGAAGCCCAGGATCCCGCCTGGGAAGCCCAGCCTCCATAACCCTAACCCTAATTTGGGTCTTAATGCTAATGTACTTCTGCAACGGGAACATCCCCCCATGGACATGATGTACTAAAACGGAGTAGGGAAGCCATCCTGGTGGCCCACTCAAGTCTGTTTCACCAAGCTAGGCTTCACAGAGGGTCTGGTTCCCTCCAGGGAAGCCTAGCCTCCCCAACCTTAACCCTAACTAGAGTCTTGGCCCTAATTTTCTTGTGCAACTGAAACATTCCCCCGTCCAAACGGTGTACAAAAGGAAAGTAGGCAAGCTATCCCGATGGCCCACTCAGTCTTTTTCACCAAGCTGGGCTGCACCGAAGCCCAGGATTACGCTTGGGATCCGCAGTCTCCCCAACCCTAACCCTAACTTGAGTTTTTACACAAATTTTCTTGTGCAACTGAAATGATACCCTTTCCTTACAGTGCACAGAAAGCCAGAAGGAAAGCTATCCCGATGGCCCACTCAGTCTGTTTCACCAAGCTAGGCTACACCGAAGGCCAGGATCCCGCCTGGGAAGCCCAGTCTCCCCAACCCTAACCCTAACTTGAGTCTTAACCCTAATTTTCTTGTGTAAGTGAAACATCCTCCCGTCCTTACCGTTTAGAAAAAGTCAGTAGGCAAGCCATCCCGATTGCCAACTCAATCTGTTCCACCAAGCTAGCCTTCACAGAGGCCCTGCTTCCTGCCTGGGAAGCCCGGTCTCACCAACCCTAACCCTAACTTGAGTCTTTTTAACCCTAATTTTCTTGTGCAAGTGAAACCTCCCCCCGTCCATACGGTTTAGAAAAAGTCAGCAGGCAAGCCATCCCGATTGCCAACTCAATCTGTTCCACCAAGCTAGCCTTCACAGAGGCCCTGGTTGCTACCTGTGAAGCACAGTCTCCCCAACCCAGCCCTACCTTGGGTATTAATCCTAATTTTCCTGTGCAACTGAAACATCCCCTCATCCATACAGCGTACAAAAAGACAGTAGGCAAGCAATCCTGATGGCCCACTCAGTCTGTTTCACCAGGCTCGGCTTCATCGAGGCCGTAGTTCCTGCCTGGGAAGCCCAGCCTCCATAACCCTAACCCTAATTTGGGTCTTAATGCTAACGTTCTTCTGCAATGGAAACATCCCCCCATGGATACGGTGTACTAAAACGGAGTAGGGAATCCATCCTGGTGGCCCACTCAAGTCTGTTTCACCAAGCTAGGCTTCACAGAGGGTCTGGTTCCCTCCAGGGAAGCCTAGCCTCCCCAACCTTTCCCCTAACTACAGTCTTGGCCCTAATTTTCTTGTGCAACTGAAACATTCCCCCGTCCAAACGGTGTACAAAAAGAAAGTAGGCAAGCTATCCCGATGGCCCACTCAGTCGTTTTCACCAAGCTAGGCTGCACCGAAGCCCAGGATCACGCTTGGGATCCGCAGTCTCCCCAACCCTAACCCTAACTTGAGTTTTAACACAAATTTTCTTGTGCAACTGAAACAATACCCCATCCTTACAGTGCACAGAAAGCCAGTAGGAAAGCTATCCCGATGGCCCACTCAGTCTGTTTCACCAAGCTAGGCTACACCGAAGCCCAGGATCCCGCCTGGGAAGCCCAGTCTCCCCAACCCTAACCCTAACTTGAGTCTTAACCCTAATTTTCTTGTGTAAGTGAAACATCCTCCCGTCCTTACGGTTTAGAAAAAGGTATTAGGCAAGCCATCCCGATTGCCAACTCAATCTGTTCCACCAAGCCAGCCTTCACAGAGGGCCTGGTTCCTGCCTGGGAAGCCCAGTCTCACCAACCCTAACCCTAACTTGAGTCTTCTTAACCCTAATTTTCTTGTGCAAGTGAAACATCCCCCCGTCCATACGGTTTAGAAAAAGTCAGTAGGCAAGCGAACCCGATTGCCAACTCAATCTGTTCCAACAAGCTAGCCTTCACAGAGGCCCTGGTTCCTGCCTGGGAAGCACAGTCTCCCCAACCCAGCCCTCACTTGGGTATTAATCCTAATTTTCCTGTGCGACTGAAACATCCCCTCGTCCATACGGCATACAAAAAGACAGTAGGCAAGCAATCCTGATGGCCCACTCAGTCTGTTTCACCAGGCTCGGATTCATCGAGGCCGTAGTTCCTGCCTGGGAAGCCCAGCCTCCTTAACCCTAACCCTAATTTGGGTCTTAATGCTAATGTACTTCTGCAACGGAAACATCCCCCATGGACACGATGTACTAAAACGGAGTAGGGAAGCCATCCTGGTGGCCCACTCAAGTCTGTTTCACCAAGCTAGGCTTCACAGAGGGTCTGGTTCCCTGCAGGGAAGCCTAGCCTCCCCAACCTTACCCCTAACTAGAGTCTTGGCCCTAATTTTCTTGTGCAACTGAAACATTCCCCCGTCCAAACGGTGTACAAAAAGAAAGTAGGCAAGCTATCCCGATGGCCCACTCAGTCTGTTTCACCAAGCTAGGCTGCACCGAAGCCCAGGATCACGCTTGGGATCCGCAGTCTCCCCAACCCTAACCCTAACTTGAGTTTTTACACAAATTTTCTTGTGCAACTGAAACGATACCGCGTCCTCACAGTGCACAGAAAGCCAGTAGGAAAGCTATCCCGATGGCCCACTCAGTCTGTTTCACCAAGCTAGGCTACACCGAAGCCCAGGATCCCGCCTGGGAAGCCCAGCCTCCATAACCCTAACCCTAATTTGGGTCTTAATGCTAATGTACTTCTGCAACGGGAACATCCCCCCATGGACACGATGTACTAAAACGGAGTACGGAAGCCATCCTGGTGGCCCACTCAAGTCTGTTTCACCAAGCTAGGCTTCACAGAGGGTCTGGTTCCCTCCAGGGAAGCCTAGCCTCCCCAACCTTAACCCTAACTGGAGTCTTGGCCCTAATTTTCTTGTGCAACTGAAACATTCCCCCGTCCAAACGGTGTACAAAAGGAAAGTAGGCAAGCTATCCCGATGGCCTACTCAGTCTTTTTCACCAAGCTGGGCTGCACCGAAGCCCAGGATCCCGCCTGGGAAGCCCAGTCTCCCCAACCCTAACCCTAACTTGAGTCTTAACCCTAATTTTCTTGTGCAAGTGAAACATCCCCCCGTCCATACGGTTTAGAAAAAGTCAGTAGGCAAGCCATCCCGATTGCCAACTCAATCTGTTCCACCAAGCTCGCCTTCACAGAGGCCCTGCTTCCTGCCTGGGAAGCCCGGTCTCACCAACCCTAACCCTAACTTGAGTCTTTTTAACCCTAATTTTCTTGTGCAAGTGAAACCTCCCCCCGTCCATACGGTTTAGAAAAAGTCAGTAGGCAAGCCATCCCGATTGCCAACTCAATCTGTTCCACCAAGCTAGCCTTCACAGAGGCCCTGGTTGCTACCTGTGAAGCACAGTCTCCCCAACCCAGCCCTACCTTGGGTATTAATCCTAATTTTCCTGTGCAACTGAAACATCCCCTCATCCATACAGCGTACAAAAAGACAGTAGGCAAGCAATCCTGATGGCTCACTCAGTCTGTTTCACCAGGCTCGGCTTCATCGAGGCCGTAGTTCCTGCCTGGGAAGCCCAGCCTCCATAACCCTAACCCTAATTTGGGTCTTAATGCTAATGTTCTTCTGCATTGGAAACATCCCCCCATGGATACGGTGTACTAAAACGGAGTAGGGAAGCCATCCTGGTGGCCCACTCAAGTCTGTTTCACCAAGCTAGGCTTCACAGAGGGTCTGGTTCCCTCCAGGGAAGCCTAGCCTCCCCAACCTTACCCCTAACTAGAGTCTTGGCCCTAATTTTCTTGTGCAACTGAAACATTCCCCCGTCCAAACGGTGTACAAAAAGAAAGTAGGCAAGCTATCCCGATGGCCCACTCAGTCTTTTTCACCAAGCTAGGCTGCACCGAAGCCCAGGATCACGCTTGGGATCCGCAGTCTCCCCAACCCTAACCCTAACTTGAGTTTTAACACAAATTTTCTTGTGCAACTGAAACGATACCCCGTCCTTACAGTGCACAGAAAGCCAGTAGAAAAGCTATCCCGATGGCCCACTCAGTCTGTTTCACCAAGCTAGGCTACACCGAAGGCCAGGATCCCGCCTGGGAAGCCCAGTCTCCCCAACCCTAACCCTAACTTGAGTCTTAACCCTAATTTTCTTGTGTAAGTGAAACATCCTCCCGTCCTTACGGTTTAGAAAAAGTCAGTAGGCAAGCCATCCCGATTGCCAACTCAATCTGTTCCACCAAGCTAGCCTTCACAGAGGCCCTGGTTGCTGCCTGGGAAGCACAGTCTCCCCAACCCAGCCCTCACTTGGGTATTAATCCTAATTTTCCTGTGCAAGTGAAACATCCCCCCGTCCATACGGTTTAGAAAAAGTCAGTAGGCAAGCGAACCCGATTGCCAACTCAATCTGTTCCACCAAACTAGCCTTCACAGAGGCCCTGGTTCCTGCCTGGGAAGCACAGTCTCCCCAACCCAGCCCTCACTTGGGTATTAATCCTAATTTTCCTGTGCAACTGAAACATCCCCTCGTCCATACAGCGTACAAAAAGACAGTAGGCAAGCAATCCTGATGGCCCACTCAGTCTGTTTCACCAGGCTCGGCTTCATCGAGGCCGTAGTTCCTGCCTGGGCAGCCCTGCCTCCATAACCCTAACCCTAATTTGGGTTTTAATGCTAATGTTCTTCTGCAACGGAAACATCCCCCCATGGATACGGTGTATTAAAACGGAGTAGGGAAGCCATCCTGGTGGCCCACTCAAGTCTGTTTCACCAAGCTAGGCTTCACAGAGGGTCTGGTTCCCTCCAGGAAGGCCTAGCCTCCCCAACCTTAACCCTAACTAGAGTCTTGGCCCTAATTTTCTTGTGCAACTGAAACATTCCCCCGTCCAAACGGTGTACAAAAGGAAAGTAGGCAAGCTATCCCGATGGCCCACTCAGTCTTTTTCACCAAGCTGCGCTGCACCGAAGCCCAGGATCACGTTTGGGATCCGCAGTCTCCCCAACCCTAACCCTAACTTGAGTTTTTACACAAATTTTCTTGTGCAACTGAAACGATACCGCGTCCTCACAGTGCACAGAAAGCCAGTAGGAAAGCTATCCCGATGGCCCACTCAGTCTGTTTCACCAAGCTAGGCTACACCGAAGCACAGGATCCCGCCTGGGAAGCCCAGCCTCCATAACCCTAACCCTAATTTGGGTCTTAATGCTAATGTACTTCTGCAACGGGAACATCCCCCCATGGACACGATGTACTAAAACGGAGTAGGGAAGCCATCCTGGTGGCCCACTCAAGTCTGTTTCACCAAGCTAGGCTTCACAGAGGGTCTGGTTCCCTCCAGGGAAGCCTAGCCTCCCCAACCTTAACCCTAACTAGAGTCTTGGCCCTAATTTTCTTGTGCAACTGAAACATTCCCCCGTCCAAACGGTGTACAAAAGGAAAGTAGGCAAGCTATCCCGATGGCCCACTCAGTCTTTTTCACCAAGCTGGGCTGCACCGAAGCCCAGGATTACGCTTGGGATCCGCAGTCTCCCCAACCCTAACCCTAACTTGAGTTTTTACACAAATTTTCTTGTGCAACTGAAATGATACCCTTTCCTTACAGTGCACAGAAAGCCAGAAGGAAAGCTATCCCGATGGCCCACTCAGTCTGTTTCACCAAGCTAGGCTACACCGAAGGCCAGGATCCCGCCTGGGAAGCCCAGTCTCCCCAACCCTAACCCTAACTTGAGTCTTAACCCTAATTTTCTTGTGTAAGTGAAACATCCTCCCGTCCTTACGGTTTAGAAAAAGGCAGTAGGCAAGCCATCCTGATTGCCAACTCAATCTGTTCCACCAAGCTAGCCTTCACAGAGGCCCTGGTTCCTGCCTGGGAAGCCCGGTCTCAACAACCCTAACCCTAACTTGAGTCTTCTTAACCCTAATTTTCTTGTGCAAGTGAAACATCCCCCCGTCCATACGGTTTAGAAAAAGTCAGTAGGCAAGCGAACCCGATTGCCAACTCAATCTGTTCCACCAAGCTAGCCTTCACAGAGGCCCTGGTTCCTGCCTGGGAAGCACAGTCTCCCCAACCCAGCCCTACCTTGGGTATTAATCCTAATTTTCCTGTGCAACTGAAACAACCCCTCGTCCATACAGCGTACAAAAAGACAGTAGGCAAGCAATCCTGATGGCTCACTCAGTCTGTTTCACCAGGCTCGGCTTCATCGAGGAGGTAGTTCCTGCCTGGGAAGCCCAGCCTCCATAACCCTAACCCTAATTTGGGTCTTAATGCTAATGTTCTTCTGCATTGGAAACATCCCCCCATGGATACGGTGTACTAAAACGGAGTAGGGAAGCCATCCTGGTGGCCCACTCAAGTCTGTTTCACCAAGCTAGGCCTCACAGAGGGTCTGGTTCCCTCCAGGGAAGCCTAGCCTCCCCAACCTTACCCCTAACTAGAGTCTTGGCCCTAATTTTCTTGTGCAACTGAAACATTACCCCGTCCAAACGGTGTACAAAAAGAAAGTAGGCAAGCTATCCCGATGGCCCACTCAGTCTTTTTCACCAAGCTAGGCTGCACCGAAGCCCAGAATCACGCTTGGGATCCGCAGTCTCCCCAACCCTAACCCTAACTTGAGTTTTAACACAAATTTTCTTGTGCAACTGAAACGATACCCCGTCCTTACAGTGCACAGAAAGCCAGTAGGAAAGCTATCCCGATGGCCCACTCAGTCTGTTTCACCAAGCTAGGCTACACCGAAGCCCAGGATCCTGCCTGGGAAGCCCGGTCTCACCAACCCTAACCCTAACTTGAGTCTTCTTAACCCTAATTTTCTTGTGCAAGTGAAACATCCCCCCGTCCATACGGTTTAGAAAAAGTCAGTAGGCAAGCGAACCCGATTGCCAACTCAATCTGTTCCAACAACCTAGCCTTCACAGAGGCCCTGGTTCCTGCCTGGGAAGCACAGTCTCCCCAACCCAGCTCTCACTTGGGTATTAATCCTAATTTTCCTGTGTAAGGAAACATCCCCTCGTCCATACGGCATACAAAAAGACAGTAGGCAAGCAATCCTGATGGCCCACTCAGTCTGTTTCACCAGGCTCGGATTCATCGAGGCCGTAGTTCCTGCCTGGGAAGCCCAGCCTCCATAACCCTAACCCTAATTTGGGTCTTAATGCTAATGTACTTCTGCAACGGAAACATCCCCCATGGACACGATGTACTAAAACGGAGTAGGGAAGCCATCCTGGTGGCCCACTCAAGTCTGTTTCACCAAGCTAGGCTTCACAGAGGGTCTGGTTCCCTGCAGGGAAGCCTAGCCTCCCCAACCTTACCCCTAACTAGAGTCTTGGCCCTAATTTTCTTGTGCAACTAAAACATTCCCCCGTCCAAACGGTGTACAAAAAGAAAGTAGGCAAGCTATCCCGATGGCCCACTCAGTATTTTTCACCAAGCTGGGCTGCACCGAAGCCCAGGATCCCGCCTGGGAAGCCCAGTCTCCCCAACCCTAACCCTAACTTGAGTCTTAACCCTAATTTTCTTGTGCAAGTGAAACATCCCCCCGTCCATACGGTTTAGAAAAAGTCAGTAGGCAAGCCATCCCGATTGCCAACTCAATCTGTTCCACCAAGCTAGCCTTCACAGAGGCCCTGCTTCCTGCCTGGGAAGCCCGGTCTCACCAACCCTAACCCTAACTTGAGTCTTTTTAACCCTAATTTTCTTGTGCAAGTGAAACCTCCCCCCGTCCATACGGTTTAGAAAAAGTCAGTAGGCAAGCCATCCCGATTGCCAACTCAATCTGTTCCACCAAGCTAGCCTTCACAGAGGCCCTGGTTGCTACCTGTGAAGCACAGTCTCCCCAACCCAGCCCTACCTTGGGTATTAATCCTAATTTTCCTGTGCAACTGAAACATCCCCTCATCCATACAGCGTACAAAAAGACAGTAGGCAAGCAATCCTGATGGCCCACTCAGTCTGTTTCACCAGGCTCGGCTTCATCGAGGCCGTAGTTCCTGCCTGGGAAGCCCAGCCTCCATAACCCTAACCCTAATTTGGGTCTTAATGCTAACGTTCTTCTGCAATGGAAACATCCCCCCATGGATACGGTGTACTAAAACGGAGTAGGGAATCCATCCTGGTGGCCCACTCAAGTCTGTTTCACCAAGCTAGGCTTCACAGAGGGTCTGGTTCCCTCCAGGGAAGCCTAGCCTCCCCAACCTTTCCCCTAACTAGAGTCTTGGCCCTAATTTTCTTGTGCAACTGAAACATTCCCCCGTCCAAACGGTGTACAAAAAGAAAGTAGGCAAGCTATCCCGATGGCCCACTCAGTCGTTTTCACCAAGCTAGGCTGCACCGAAGCCCAGGATCACGCTTGGGATCCGCAGTCTCCCCAACCCTAACCCTAACTTGAGTTTTAACACAAATTTTCTTGTGCAACTGAAACAATACCCCATCCTTACAGTGCACAGAAAGCCAGTAGGAAAGCTATCCCGATGGCCCACTCAGTCTGTTTCACCAAGCTAGGCTACACCGAAGCCCAGGATCCCGCCTGGGAAGCCCAGTCTCCCCAACCCTAACCCTAACTTGAGTCTTAACCCTAATTTTCTTGTGTAAGTGAAACATCCTCCCGTCCTTACGGTTTAGAAAAAGGCATTAGGCAAGCCATCCCGATTGCCAACTCAATCTGTTCCACCAAGCCAGCCTTCACAGAGGGCCTGGTTCCTGCCTGGGAAGCCCGGTCTCACCAACCCTAACCCTAACTTGAGTCTTCTTAACCCTAATTTTCTTGTGCAAGTGAAACATCCCCCCATCCATACGGTTTAGAAAAAGTCAGTAGGCAAGCGAACCCGATTGCCAACTCAATCTGTTCCAACAAGCTAGCCTTCACAGAGGCCCTGGTTCCTGCCTGGGACGCACAGTCTCCCCAACCCAGCCCTCACTTGGGTATTAATCCTAATTTTCCTGTGCGACTGAAACATCCCCTCGTCCATACGGCATACAAAAAGACAGTAGGCAAGCAATCCTGATGGCCCACTCAGTCTGTTTCACCAGGCTCGGATTCATCGAGGCCGTAGTTCCTGCCTGGGAAGCCCAGCCTCCATAACCCTAACCCTAATTTGGGTCTTAATGCTAATGTACTTCTGCAACGGAAACATCCCCCATGGACACGATGTACTAAAACGGAGTAGGGAAGCCATCCTGGTGGCCCACTCAAGTCTGTTTCACCAAGCTAGGCTTCACAGAGGGTCTGGTTCCCTGCAGGGAAGCCTAGCCTCCCCAACCTTACCCCTAACTAGAGTCTTGGCCCTAATTTTCTTGTGCAACTGAAACATTCCCCCGTCCAAACGGTGTACAAAAAGAAAGTAGGCAAGCTATCCCGATGGCCCACTCAGTCTGTTTCACCAAGCTAGGCTGCACCGAAGCCCAGGATCACGCTTGGGATCCGCAGTCTCCCCAACCCTAACCCTAACTTGAGTTTTTACACAAATTTTCTTGTGCAACTGAAACGATACCGCGTCCTCACAGTGCACAGAAAGCCAGTAGGAAAGCTATCCCGATGGCCCACTCAGTCTGTTTCACCAAGCTAGGCTACACCGAAGCCCAGGATCCCGCCTGGGAAGCCCAGCCTCCATAACCCTAACCCTAATTTGGGTCTTAATGCTAATGTACTTCTGCAACGGGAACATCCCCCCATGGACACGATGTACTAAAACGGAGTACGGAAGCCATCCTGGTGGCCCACTCAAGTCTGTTTCACCAAGCTAGGCTTCACAGAGGGTCTGGTTCCCTCCAGGGAAGCCTAGCCTCCCCAACCTTAACCCTAACTGGAGTCTTGGCCCTAATTTTCTTGTGCAACTGAAACATTCCCCCGTCCAAACGGTGTACAAAAGGAAAGTAGGCAAGCTATCCCGATGGCCTACTCAGTCTTTTTCACCAAGCTGGGCTGCACCGAAGCCCAGGATCCCGCCTGGGAAGCCCAGTCTCCCCAACCCTAACCCTAACTTGAGTCTTAACCCTAATTTTCTTGTGCAAGTGAAACATCCCCCCGTCCATACGGTTTAGAAAAAGTCAGTAGGCAAGCCATCCCGATTGCCAACTCAATCTGTTCCACCAAGCTAGCCTTCACAGAGGCCCTGCTTCCTGCCTGGGAAGCCCGTTCTCACCAACCCTAACCCTAACTTGAGTCTTTTTAACCCTAATTTTCTTGTGCAAGTGAAACCTCCCCCCGTCCATACGGTTTAGAAAAAGTCAGTAGGCAAGCCATCCCGATTGCCAACTCAATCTGTTCCACCAAGCTAGCCTTCACAGAGGCCCTGGTTGCTACCTGTGAAGCACAGTCTCCCCAACCCAGCCCTACCTTGGGTATTAATCCTAATTTTCCTGTGCAACTGAAACATCCCCTCATCCATACAGCGTACAAAAAGACAGTAGGCAATCAATCCTGATGGCTCACTCAGTCTGTTTCACCAGGCTCGGCTTCATCGAGGCCGTAGTTCCTGCCTGGGCAGCCCAGCCTCCATAACCCTAACCCTAATTTGGGTTTTAATGCTAATGTTCTTCTGCAACGGAAACATCCCCCCATGGATACGGTGTATTAAAACTGAGTAGGGAAGCCATCCTGGTGGCCCACTCAAGTCTGTTTCACCAAGCTAGGCTTCACAGAGGGTCTGGTTCCCTCCAGGAAGGCCTAGCCTCCCCAACCTTAACCCTAACTAGAGTCTTGGCCCTAATTTTCTTGTGCAACTGAAACATTCCCCCGTCCAAACGGTGTACAAAAGGAAAGTAGGCAAGCTATCCCGATGGCCCACTCAGTCTTTTTCACCAAGCTGCGCTGCACCGAAGCCCAGGATCACGTTTGGGATCCGCAGTCTCCCCAACCCTAACCCTAACTTGAGTTTTTACACAAATTTTCTTGTGCAACTGAAACGATACCGCGTCCTCACAGTGCACAGAAAGCCAGTAGGAAAGCTATCCCGATGGCCCACTCAGTCTGTTTCACCAAGCTAGGCTACACCGAAGCCCAGGATCCCGCCTGGGAAGCCCAGCCTCCATAACCCTAACCCTAATTTGGGTCTTAATGCTAATGTACTTCTGCAACGGGAACATCCCCCCATGGACACGATGTACTAAAACGGAGTAGGGAAGCCATCCTGGTGGCCCACTCAAGTCTGTTTCACCAAGCTAGGCTTCACAGAGGGTCTGGTTCCCTCCAGGGAAGCCTAGCCTCCCCAACCTTAACCCTAACTAGAGTCTTGGCCCTAATTTTCTTGTGCAACTGAAACATTCCCCCGTCCAAACGGTGTACAAAAGGAAAGTAGGCAAGCTATCCCGATGGCCCACTCAGTCTTTTTCACCAAGCTGGGCTGCACCGAAGCCCAGGATTACGCTTGGGATCCGCAGTCTCCCCAACCCTAACCCTAACTTGAGTTTTTACACAAATTTTCTTGTGCAACTGAAATGATACCCTTTCCTTACAGTGCACAGAAAGCCAGAAGGAAAGCTATCCCGATGGCCCACTCAGTCTGTTTCACCAAGCTAGGCTACACCGAAGGCCAGGATCCCGCCTGGGAAGCCCAGTCTCCCCAACCCTAACCCTAACTTGAGTCTTAACCCTAATTTTCTTGTGTAAGTGAAACATCCTCCCGTCCTTACGGTTTAGAAAAAGGCAGTAGGCAAGCCATCCTGATTGCCAACTCAATCTGTTCCACCAAGCTAGCCTTCACAGAGGCCCTGGTTCCTGCCTGGGAAGCCCGGTCTCAACAACCCTAACCCTAACTTGAGTCTTCTTAACCCTAATTTTCTTGTGCAAGTGAAACATCCCCCCGTCCATACGGTTTAGAAAAATTCAGTAGGCAAGCGAACCCGATTGCCAACTCAATCTGTTCCACCAAGCTAGCCTTCACAGAGGCCCTGGTTCCTGCCTGGGAAGCACAGTCTCCCCAACCCAGCCCTACCTTGGGTATTAATCCTAATTTTCCTGTGCAACTGAAACATCCCCTCGTCCATACAGCGTACAAAAAGACAGTAGGCAAGCAATCCTGATGGCTCACTCAGTCTGTTTCACCAGGCTCGGCTTCATCGAGGAGGTAGTTCCTGCCTGGGAAGCCCAGCCTCCATAACCCTAACCCTAATTTGGGTCTTAATGCTAATGTTCTTCTGCATTGGAAACATCCCCCCATGGATACGGTGTACTAAAACGGAGTAGGGAAGCCATCCTGGTGGCCCACTCAAGTCTGTTTCACCAAGCTAGGCCTCACAGAGGGTCTGGTTCCCTCCAGGGAAGCCTAGCCTCCCCAACCTTACCCCTAACTAGAGTCTTGGCCCTAATTTTCTTGTGCAACTGAAACATTACCCCGTCCAAACGGTGTACAAAAAGAAAGTAGGCAAGCTATCCCGATGGCCCACTCAGTCTTTTTCACCAAGCTAGGCTGCACCGAAGCCCAGAATCACGCTTGGGATCCGCAGTCTCCCCAACCCTAACCCTAACTTGAGTTTTAACACAAATTTTCTTGTGCAACTGAAACGATACCCCGTCCTTACAGTGCACAGAAAGCCAGTAGGAAAGCTATCCCGATGGCCCACTCAGTCTGTTTCACCAAGCTAGGCTACACCGAAGCCCAGGATCCTGCCTGGGAAGCCCGGTCTCACCAACCCTAACCCTAACTTGAGTCTTCTTAACCCTAATTTTCTTGTGCAAGTGAAACATCCCCCCATCCATACGGTTTAGAAAAAGTCAGTAGGCAAGCGAACCCGATTGCCAACTCAATCTGTTCCAACAAGCTAGCCTTCACAGAGGCCCTGGTTCCTGCCTGGGAAGCACAGTCTCCCCAACCCAGCTCTCACTTGGGTATTAATCCTAATTTTCCTGTGTAAGGAAACATCCCCTCGTCCATACGGCATACAAAAAGACAGTAGGCAAGCAATCCTGATGGCCCACTCAGTCTGTTTCACCAGGCTCGGATTCATCGAGGCCGTAGTTCCTGCCTGGGAAGCCCAGCCTCCATAACCCTAACCCTAATTTGGGTCTTAATGCTAATGTACTTCTGCAACGGAAACATCCCCCATGGACACGATGTACTAAAACGGAGTAGGGAAGCCATCCTGGTGGCCCACTCAAGTCTGTTTCACCAAGCTAGGCTTCACAGAGGGTCTGGTTCACTGCAGGGAAGCCTAGCCTCCCCAACCTTACCCCTAACTAGAGTCTTGGCCCTAATTTTCTTGTGCAACTAAAACATTCCCCCGTCCAAAAGGTGTACAAAAAGAAAGTAGGCAAGCTATCCCGATGGCCCACTCAGTATTTTTCACCAAGCTGGGCTGCACCGAAGCCCAGGATCCCGCCTGGGAAGCCCAGTCTCCCCAACCCTAACCCTAACTTGAGTCTTAACCCTAATTTTCTTGTGCAAGTGAAACATCCCCCCGTCCATACGGTTTAGAAAAAGTCAGTAGGCAAGCCATCCCGATTGCCAACTCAATCTGTTCCACCAAGCTAGCCTTCACAGAGGCCCTGCTTCCTGCCTGGGAAGCCCGGTCTCACCAACCCTAACCCTAACTTGAGTCTTTTTAACCCTAATTTTCTTGTGCAAGTGAAACCTCCCCCCGTCCATACGGTTTAGAAAAAGTCAGTAGGCAAGCCATCCCGATTGCCAACTCAATCTGTTCCACCAAGCTAGCCTTCACAGAGGCCCTGGTTGCTACCTGTGAAGCACAGTCTCCCCAACCCAGCCCTACCTTGGGTATTAATCCTAATTTTCCTGTGCAACTGAAACATCCCCTCATCCATACAGCGTACAAAAAGACAGTAGGCAAGCAATCCTGATGGCTCACTCAGTCTGTTTCACCAGGCACGGCTTCATCGAGGCCGTAGTTCCTGCCTGGGAAGCCCAGCCTCCATAACCCTAACCCTAATTTGGGTCTTAATGCTAATGTTCTTCTGCATTGGAAACATCCCCCCATGGATACGGTGTACTAAAACGGAGTAGGGAAGCCATCCTGGTGGCCCACTCAAGTCTGTTTCACCAAGCTAGGCTTCACAGAGGGTCTGGTTCCCTCCAGGGAAGCCTAGCCTCCCCAACCTTACCCCTAACTAGAGTCTTGGCCCTAATTTTCTTGTGCAACTGAAACATTCCCCCGTCCAAACGGTGTACAAAAAGAAAGTAGGCAAGCTATCCCGATGGCCTACTCAGTCTTTTTCACCAAGCTAGGCTGCACCGAAGCCCAGGATCACGCTTGGGATCCGCAGTCTCCCCAACCCTAACCCTAACTTGAGTTTTAACACAAATTTTCTTGTGCAACTGAAACGATACCCCGTCCTTACAGTGCACAGAAAGCCAGTAGGAAAGCTATCCCGATGGCCCACTCAGTCTGTTTCACCAAGCTAGGCTACAGCGAAGCCCAGGATCCCGCCTGGGAAGCCCAGTCTCCCCAACCCTAACCCTAACTTGAGTCTTAACCCTAATTTTCTTGTGTAAGTGAAACATCCTCCCGTCCTTACGGTTTAGAAAAAGTCAGTAGGCAAGCCATCCCGATTGCCAACTCAATCTGTTCCACCAAGCTAGCCTTCACAGAGGCCCTGGTTGCTGCCTGGGAAGCCCGGTCTCACCAACCCTAACCCTAACTTGAGTCTTCTTAACCCTAATTTTCTTGTGCAAGTGAAACATCCCCCCGTCCATACGGTTTAGAAAAAGTCAGTAGGCAAGCGAACCCGATTGCCAACTCAATCTGTTCCAACAAGCTAGCCTTCACAGAGGCCCTGGTTCCTGCCTGGGAAGCACAGTCTCCCCAACCCAGCCCTCACTTGGGTATTAATCCTAATTTTCCTGTGCGACTGAAACATCCCCTCGTCCATACGGCATACAAAAAGACAGTAGGCAAGCAATCCTGATGGCCCACTCAGTCTGTTTCACCAGGCTCGGATTCATCGAGGCCGTAGTTCCTGCCTGGGAAGCCCAGCCTCCATAACCCTAACCCTAATTTGGGTCTTAATGCTAATGTACTTCTGCAACGGAAACATCCCCCATGGACACGATGTACTAAAACGGAGTAGGGAAGCCATCCTGGTGGCCCACTCCAGTCTGTTTCACCAAGCTAGGCTTCACAGAGGGTCTGGTTCCCTGCAGGGAAGCCTAGCCTCCCCAACCTTACCCCTAACTAGAGTCTTGGCCCTAATTTTCTTGTGCAACTGAAACATTCCCCCGTCCAAACGGTGTACAAAAAGAAAGTAGGCAAGCTATCCCGATGGCCCACTCAGTCTGTTTCACCAAGCTAGGCTGCACCGAAGCCCAGGATCACGCTTGGGATCCGCAGTCTCCCCAACCCTAACCCTAACTTGAGTTTTTACACAAATTTTCTTGTGCAACTGAAACGATACCACGTCCTCACAGTGCACAGAAAGCCAGTAGGAAAGCTATCCCGATGGCCCACTCAGTCTGTTTCACCAAGCTAGGCTACACCGAAGCCCAGGATCCCGCCTGGGAAGCCCAGCCTCCATAACCCTAACCCTAATTTGGGTCTTAATGCTAATGTACTTCTGCAACGGGAACATCCCCCCATGGACACGATGTACTAAAACGGAGTAGGGAAGCCATCCTGGTGGCCCACTCAAGTCTGTTTCACCAAGCTAGGCTTCACAGAGGGTCTGGTTCCCTCCAGGGAAGCCTAGCCTCCCCAACCTTAACCCTAACTAGAGTCTTGGCCCTAATTTTCTTGTGCAACTGAAACATTCCCCCGTCCAAACGGTGTACAAAAGGAAAGTAGGCAAGCTATCCCGATGGCCCACTCAGTCTTTTTCACCAAGCTGGGCTGCACCGAAGCCCAGGATTACGCTTGGGATCCGCAGTCTCCCCAACCCTAACCCTAACTTGAGTTTTTACACAAATTTTCTTGTGCAACTGAAATGATACCCTTTCCTTACAGTGCACAGAAAGCCAGAAGGAAAGCTATCCCGATGGCCCACTCAGTCTGTTTCACCAAGCTAGGCTACACCGAAGGCCAGGATCCCGCCTGGGAAGCCCAGTCTCCCCAACCCTAACCCTAACTTGAGTCTTAACCCTAATTTTCTTGTGTAAGTGAAACATCCTCCCGTCCTTACGGTTTAGAAAAAGGCAGTAGGCAAGCCATCCTGATTGCCAACTCAATCTGTTCCACCAAGCTAGCCTTCACAGAGGCCCTGGTTCCTGCCTGGGAAGCCCGGTCTCAACAACCCTAACCCTAACTTGAGTCTTCTTAACCCTAATTTTCTTGTGCAAGTGAAACATCCCCCCGTCCATACGGTTTAGAAAAATTCAGTAGGCAAGCGAACCCGATTGCCAACTCAATCTGTTCCACCAAGCTAGCCTTCACAGAGGCCCTGGTTCCTGCCTGGGAAGCACAGTCTCCCCAACCCAGCCCTACCTTGGGTATTAATCCTAATTTTCCTGTGCAACTGAAACATCCCCTCGTCCATACAGCGTACAAAAAGACAGTAGGCAAGCAATCCTGATGGCTCACTCAGTCTGTTTCACCAGGCTCGGCTTCATCGAGGAGGTAGTTCCTGCCTGGGAAGCCCAGCCTCCATAACCCTAACCCTAATTTGGGTCTTAATGCTAATGTTCTTCTGCATTGGAAACATCCCCCCATGGATACGGTGTACTAAAACGGAGTAGGGAAGCCATCCTGGTGGCCCACTCAAGTCTGTTTCACCAAGCTAGGCCTCACAGAGGGTCTGGTTCCCTCCAGGGAAGCCTAGCCTCCCCAACCTTACCCCTAACTAGAGTCTTGGCCCTAATTTTCTTGTGCAACTGAAACATTACCCCGTCCAAACGGTGTACAAAAAGAAAGTAGGCAAGCTATCCCGATGGCCCACTCAGTCTTTTTCACCAAGCTAGGCTGCACCGAAGCCCAGAATCACGCTTGGGATCCGCAGTCTCCCCAACCCTAACCCTAACTTGAGTTTTAACACAAATTTTCTTGTGCAACTGAAACGATACCCCGTCCTTACAGTGCACAGAAAGCCAGTAGGAAAGCTATCCCGATGGCCCACTCAGTCTGTTTCACCAAGCTAGGCTACACCGAAGCCCAGGATCCTGCCTGGGAAGCCCGGTCTCACCAACCCTAACCCTAACTTGAGTCTTCTTAACCCTAATTTTCTTGTGCAAGTGAAACATCCCCCCATCCATACGGTTTAGAAAAAGTCAGTAGGCAAGCGAACCCGATTGCCAACTCAATCTGTTCCAACAAGCTAGCCTTCACAGAGGCCCTGGTTCCTGCCTGGGAAGCACAGTCTCCCCAACCCAGCTCTCACTTGGGTATTAATCCTAATTTTCCTGTGTAAGGAAACATCCCCTCGTCCATACGGCATACAAAAAGACAGTAGGCAAGCAATCCTGATGGCCCACTCAGTCTGTTTCACCAGGCTCGGATTCATCGAGGCCGTAGTTCCTGCCTGGGAAGCCCAGCCTCCATAACCCTAACCCTAATTTGGGTCTTAATGCTAATGTACTTCTGCAACGGAAACATCCCCCATGGACACGATGTACTAAAACGGAGTAGGGAAGCCATCCTGGTGGCCCACTCAAGTCTGTTTCACCAAGCTAGGCTTCACAGAGGGTCTGGTTCACTGCAGGGAAGCCTAGCCTCCCCAACCTTACCCCTAACTAGAGTCTTGGCCCTAATTTTCTTGTGCAACTAAAACATTCCCCCGTCCAAACGGTGTACAAAAAGAAAGTAGGCAAGCTATCCCGATGGCCCACTCAGTATTTTTCACCAAGCTGGGCTGCACCGAAGCCCAGGATCCCGCCTGGGAAGCCCAGTCTCCCCAACCCTAACCCTAACTTGAGTCTTAACCCTAATTTTCTTGTGCAAGTGAAACATCCCCCCGTCCATACGGTTTAGAAAAAGTCAGTAGGCAAGCCATCCCGATTGCCAACTCAATCTGTTCCACCAAGCTAGCCTTCACAGAGGCCCTGCTTCCTGCCTGGGAAGCCCGGTCTCACCAACCCTAACCCTAACTTGAGTCTTTTTAACCCTAATTTTCTTGTGCAAGTGAAACCTCCCCCCGTCCATACGGTTTAGAAAAAGTCAGTAGGCAAGCCATCCCGATTGCCAAATCAATCTGTTCCACCAAGCTAGCCTTCACAGAGGCCCTGGTTGCTACCTGTGAAGCACAGTCTCCCCAACCCAGCCCTACCTTGGGTATTAATCCTAATTTTCCTGTGCAACTGAAACATCCCCTCATCCATACAGCGTACAAAAAGACAGTAGGCAAGCAATCCTGATGGCTCACTCAGTCTGTTTCACCAGGCACGGCTTCATCGAGGCCGTAGTTCCTGCCTGGGAAGCCCAGCCTCCATAACCCTAACCCTAATTTGGGTCTTAATGCTAATGTTCTTCTGCATTGGAAACATCCCCCCATGGATACGGTGTACTAAAACGGAGTAGGGAAGCCATCCTGGTGGCCCACTCAAGTCTGTTTCACCAAGCTAGGCTTCACAGAGGGTCTGGTTCCCTCCAGGGAAGCCTAGCCTCCCCAACCTTACCCCTAACTAGAGTCTTGGCCCTAATTTTCTTGTGCAACTGAAACATTCCCCCGTCCAAACGGTGTACAAAAAGAAAGTAGGCAAGCTATCCCGATGGCCTACTCAGTCTTTTTCACCAAGCTAGGCTGCACCGAAGCCCAGGATCACGCTTGGGATCCGCAGTCTCCCCAACCCTAACCCTAACTTGAGTTTTAACACAAATTTTCTTGTGCAACTGAAACGATACCCCGTCCTTACAGTGCACAGAAAGCCAGTAGGAAAGCTATCCCGATGGCCCACTCAGTCTGTTTCACCAAGCTAGGCTACAGCGAAGCCCAGGATCCCGCCTGGGAAGCCCAGTCTCCCCAACCCTAACCCTAACTTGAGTCTTAACCCTAATTTTCTTGTGTAAGTGAAACATCCTCCCGTCCTTACGGTTTAGAAAAAGTCAGTAGGCAAGCCATCCCGATTGCCAACTCAATCTGTTCCACCAAGCTAGCCTTCACAGAGGCCCTGGTTGCTGCCTGGGAAGCCCGGTCTCACCAACCCTAACCCTAACTTGAGTCTTCTTAACCCTAATTTTCTTGTGCAAGTGAAACATCCCCCCGTCCATACGGTTTAGAAAAAGTCAGTAGGCAAGCGAACCCGATTGCCAACTCAATCTGTTCCAACAAGCTAGCCTTCACAGAGGCCCTGGTTCCTGCCTGGGAAGCACAGTCTCCCCAACCCAGCCCTCACTTGGGTATTAATCCTAATTTTCCTGTGCGACTGAAACATCCCCTCGTCCATACGGCATACAAAAAGACAGTAGGCAAGCAATCCTGATGGCCCACTCAGTCTGTTTCACCAGGCTCGGATTCATCGAGGCCGTAGTTCCTGCCTGGGAAGCCCAGCCTCCATAACCCTAACCCTAATTTGGGTCTTAATGCTAATGTACTTCTGCAACGGAAACATCCCCCATGGACACGATGTACTAAAACGGAGTAGGGAAGCCATCCTGGTGGCCCACTCCAGTCTGTTTCACCAAGCTAGGCTTCACAGAGGGTCTGGTTCCCTGCAGGGAAGCCTAGCCTCCCCAACCTTACCCCTAACTAGAGTCTTGGCCCTAATTTTCTTGTGCAACTGAAACATTCCCCCGTCCAAACGGTGTACAAAAAGAAAGTAGGCAAGCTATCCCGATGGCCCACTCAGTCTGTTTCACCAAGCTAGGCTGCACCGAAGCCCAGGATCACGCTTGGGATCCGCAGTCTCCCCAACCCTAACCCTAACTTGAGTTTTTACACAAATTTTCTTGTGCAACTGAAACGATACCACGTCCTCACAGTGCACAGAAAGCCAGTAGGAAAGCTATCCCGATGGCCCACTCAGTCTGTTTCACCAAGCTAGGCTACACCGAAGCCCAGGATCCCGCCTGGGAAGCCCAGCCTCCATAACCCTAACCCTAATTTGGGTCTTAATGCTAATGTACTTCTGCAACGGGAACATCCCCCCATGGACACGATGTACTAAAACGGAGTAGGGAAGCCATCCTGGTGGCCCACTCAAGTCTGTTTCACCAAGCTAGGCTTCACAGAGGGTCTGGTTCCCTCCAGGGAAGCCTAGCCTCCCCAACCTTAACCCTAACTAGAGTCTTGGCCCTAATTTTCTTGTGCAACTGAAACATTCCCCCGTCCAAACGGTGTACAAAAGGAAAGTAGGCAAGCTATCCCGATGGCCTACTCAGTCTTTTTCACCAAGCTGGGCTGCAACGAAGCCCAGGATTACGCTTGGGATCCGCAGTCTCCCCAACCCTAACCCTAACTTGAGTCTTAACCCTAATTTTCTTGTGTAAGTGAAACATCCTCCCGTCCTTACGGTTTAGAAAAAGGCAGTAGGCAAGCCATCCCGATTGCCAACTCAATCTGTTCCACCAAGCTAGCCTTCACAGAGGCCCTGCTTCCTGCCTGGGAAGCCCGGTCTCACCAACCCTAACCCTAACTTGAGTCTTCTTAACCCTAATTTTCTTGTGCAAGTGAAACATCCCCCCGTCCATACGGTTTAGAAAAAGTCAGTAGGCAAGCGAACCCGATTGCCAGCTCAATCTGTTCTACCAAGCTAGCCTTCACAGAGGCCCTGGTTCCTGCCTGGGAAGCACAGTCTCCCCAACCCAGCCCTACCTTGGGTATTAATCCTAATTTTCCTGTGCAACTGAAACATCCCCTCGTAGATACAGCGTACAAAAAGACAGTAGGCAAGCAATCCTGATGGCTCACTCAGTCTGTTTCACCAGGCTCGGCTTCATCGAGGAGGTAGTTCCTGCCTGGGAAGCCCAGCCTCCATAACCCTAACCCTAATTTGGGTCTTAATGCTAATGTTCTTCTGCATTGGAAACATCCCCCCATGGATACGGTGTACTAAAACGGAGTAGGGAAGCCATCCTGGTGGCCCACTCAAGTCTGTTTCACCAAGCTAGGCCTCACAGAGGGTCTGGTTCCCTCCAGGGAAGCCTAGCCTCCCCAACCTTACCCCTAACTAGAGTCTTGGCCCTAATTTTCTTGTGCAACTGAAACATTCCCCCGTCCAAACGGTGTACAAAAAGAAAGTAGGCAAGCTATCCCGATGGCCCACTCAGTCTTTTTCACCAAGCTAGGCTGCACCGAAGCCCAGAATCACGCTTGGGATCCGCAGTCTCCCCAACCCTAACCCTAACTTGAGTTTTAACACAAATTTTCTTGTGCAACTGAAACGATACCCTGTCCTTACAGTGCACAGAAAGCCAGTAGGAAAGCTATCCCGATGGCCCACTCAGTCTGTTTCACCAAGCTAGGCTACACCGAAGCCCAGGATCCTGCCTGGGAAGCCCGGTCTCACCAACCCTAACCCTAACTTGAGTCTTCTTAACCCTAATTTTCTTGTGCAAGTGAAACATCCCCCCGTCCATACGGTTTAGAAAAAGTCAGTAGGCAAGCGAACCCGATTGCCAACTCAATCTGTTCCAACAAGCTAGCCTTCACAGAGGCCCTGGTTCCTGCCTGGGAAGCACAGTCTCCCCAACCCAGCTCTCACTTGGGTATTAATCCTAATTTTCCTGTGTAAGGAAACATCCCCTCGTCCATACGGCATACAAAAAGACAGTAGGCAAGCAATCCTGATGGCCCACTCAGTCTGTTTCACCAGGCTCGGATTCATCGAGGCCGTAGTTCCTGCCTGGGAAGCCCAGCCTCCATAACCCTAACCCTAATTTGGGTCTTAATGCTAATGTACTTCTGCAACGGAAACATCCCCCATGGACACGATGTACTAAAACGGAGTAGGGAAGCCATCCTGGTGGCCCACTCAAGTCTGTTTCACCAAGCTAGGCTTCACAGAGGGTCTGGTTCCCTGCAGGGAAGCCTAGCCTCCCCAACCTTACCCCTAACTAGAGTCTTGGCCCTAATTTTCTTGTGCAACTGAAACATTCCCCCGTCCAAACGGTGTACAAAAAGAAAGTAGGCAAGCTATCCCGATGGCCCACTCAGTATTTTTCACCAAGCTGGGCTGCACCGAAGCCCAGGATCCCGCCTGGAAAGCCCAGTCTCCCCAACCCTAACCCTAACTTGAGTCTTAACCCTAATTTTCTTGTGCAAGTGAAACATCCCCCCGTCCATACGGTTTAGAAAAAGTCAGTAGGAAAGCCATCCCGATTGCCAACTCAATCTGTTCCACCAAGCTAGCCTTCACAGAGGCCCTGCTTCCTGCCTGGGAAGCCCGGTCTCACCAACCCTAACCCTAACTTGAGTCTTTTTAACCCTAATTTTCTTGTGCAAGTGAAACCTCCCCCCGTCCATACGGTTTAGAAAAAGTCAGTAGGCAAGCCATCCCGATTGCCAACTCAATCTGTTCCAACAAGCTAGCCTTCACAGAGGCCCTGGTTCCTGCCTGGGAAGCACAGTCTCCCCAACCCAGCCCTCACTTGGGTATTAATCCTAATTTTCCTGTGCGACTGAAACATCCCCTCGTCCATACGGCATACAAAAAGACAGTAGGCAAGCAATCCTGATGGCCCACTCAGTCTGTTTCACCAGGCTCGGATTCATCGAGGCCGTAGTTCCTGCCTGGGAAGCCCAGCCTCCATAACCCTAACCCTAATTTGGGTCTTAATGCTAATGTACTTCTGCAACGGAAACATCCCCCATGGACACGATGTACTAAAACGGAGTAGGGAAGCCATCCTGGTGGCCCACTCCAGTCTGTTTCACCAAGCTAGGCTTCACAGAGGGTCTGGTTCCCTGCAGGGAAGCCTAGCCTCCCCAACCTTACCCCTAACTAGAGTCTTGGCCCTAATTTTCTTGTGCAACTGAAACATTCCCCCGTCCAAACGGTGTACAAAAAGAAAGTAGGCAAGCTATCCCGATGGCCCACTCAGTCTGTTTCACCAAGCTAGGCTGCACCGAAGCCCAGGATCACGCTTGGGATCCGCAGTCTCCCCAACCCTAACCCTAACTTGAGTTTTTACACAAATTTTCTTGTGCAACTGAAACGATACCGCGTCCTCACAGTGCACAGAAAGCCAGTAGGAAAGCTATCCCGATGGCCCACTCAGTCTGTTTCACCAAGCTAGGCTACACCGAAGCCCAGGATCCCGCCTGGGAAGCCCAGCCTCCATAACCCTAACCCTAATTTGGGTCTTAATGCTAATGTACTTCTGCAACGGGAACATCCCCCATGGACACGATGTACTAAAACGGAGTAGGGAAGCCATCCTGGTGGCCCACTCAAGTCTGTTTCACCAAGCTAGGCTTCACAGAGGGTCTGGTTCCCTCCAGGGAAGCCTAGCCTCCCCAACCTTAACCCTAACTAGAGTCTTGGCCCTAATTTTCTTGTGCAACTGAAACATTCCCCCGTCCAAACGGTGTACAAAAGGAAAGTAGGCAAGCTATCCCGATGGCCTACTCAGTCTTTTTCACCAAGCTAGGCTGCACCGAAGCCCAGGATCACGCTTGGGATCCGCAGTCTCCCCAACCCTAACCCTAACTTGAGTTTTAACACAAATTTTCTTGTGCAACTGAAACGATACCCCGTCCTTACAGTGCACAGAAAGCCAGTAGGAAAGCTATCCCGATGGCCCACTCAGTCTGTTTCACCAAGCTAGGCTACAGCGAAGCCCAGGATCCCGCCTGGGAAGCCCAGTCTCCCCAACCCTAACCCTAACTTGAGTCTTAACCCTAATTTTCATGTGTAAGTGAAACATCCTCCCGTCCTTACGGTTTAGAAAAAGGCAGTAGGCAAGCCATCCCGATTGCCAACTCAATCTGTTCCACCAAGCTAGCCTTCACAGAGGCCCTGGTTGCTGCCTGGGAAGCCCGGTCTCACCAACCCTAACCCTAACTTGAGTCTTCTTAACCCTAATTTTCTTGTGCAAGTGAAACATCCCCCCGTCCATACGGTTTAGAAAAAGTCAGTAGGCAAGCGAACCCGATTGCCAACTCAATCTGTTCCAACAAGCTAGCCTTCACAGAGGCCCTGGTTCCTGCCTGGGAAGCACAGTCTCCCCAACCCAGCCCTACCTTGGGTATTAATCCTAATTTTCCTGTGCAACTGAAACATCCCCTCGTCCATACGGCATACAAAAAGACAGTAGGCAAGCAATCCTGATGGCCCACTCAGTCTGTTTCACCAGGCTCGGATTCATCGAGGCCGTAGTTCCTGCCTGGGAAGCCCAGCCTCCATAACCCTAACCCTAATTTGGGTTTTAATGCTAATGTTCTTCTGCAATGGAAACATCCCCCCATGGATACGGTGTATTAAAACGGAGTAGGGAAGCCATCCTGGTGGCCCACTCAAGTCTGTTTCACCAAGCTAGGCTTCACAGAGTGTCTGGTTCCCTCCAGGAAAGCCTAGCCTCCCCAACCTTACCCCTAACTAGAGTCTTGGCCCTAATTTTCTTGTGCAACTGAAACATTCCCCCGTCCAAACGGTGTACAAAAAGAAAGTAGGCAAGCTATCCCGATGGCCCACTCAGTATTTTTCACCAAGCTGGGCTGCACCGAAGCCCAGGATCCCGCCTGGGAAGCCCAGTCTCCCCAACCCTAACCCTAACTTGAGTCTTAACCCTAATTTTCTTGTGCAAGTGAAACATCCCCCCGTCCATACGGTTTAGAAAAAGTCAGTAGGCAAGCCATCCCGATTGCCAACTCAATCTGTTCCACCAAGCTAGCCTTCACAGAGGCCCTGCTTCCTGCCTGGGAAGCCCGGTCTCACCAACCCTAACCCTAACTTGAGTCTTTTTAACCCTAATTTTCTTGTGCAAGTGAAACCTCCCCCCGTCCATACGGTTTAGAAAAAGTCAGTAGGCAAGCCATCCCGATTGCCAACTCAATCTGTTCCAACAAGCTAGCCTTCACAGAGGCCCTGGTTGCTACCTGTGAAGCACAGTCTCCCCAACCCAGCCCTACCTTGGGTATTAATCCTAATTTTCCTGTGCATCTGAAACATCCCCTCATCCATACAGCGTACAAAAAGACAGTAGGCAAGCAATCCTGATGGCTCACTCAGTCTGTTTCACCAGGCTCGGCTTCATCGCGGCCGTAGTTCCTGCCTGGGAAGCCCAGCCTCCATAACCCTAACCCTAATTTGGGTCTTAATGCTAATGTTCTTCTGCATTGGAAACATCCCCCCATGGATACAATGTACTAAAACGGAGTAGGGAAGCCATCCTGGTGGCCCACTCAAGTCTGTTTCACCAAGCTAGGCTTCACAGAGGGTCTGGTTCCCTGCAGGGAAGCCTAGCCTCCCCAACCTTACCCCTAACTAGAGTCTTGGCCCTAATTTTCTTGTGCAACTGAAACATTCCCCCGTCCAAACGGTGTACAAAAAGAAAGTAGGCAAGCTATCCCGATGGCCCACTCAGTCTTTTTCACCAAGCTAGGCTGCACCGAAGCCCAGGATCACGCTTGGGATCCGCAGTCTCCCCAACCCTAACCCTAACTTGAGTTTTAACACAAATTTTCTTGTGCAACTGAAACGATACCGCGTCCTCACAGTGCACAGAAAGCCAGTAGGAAAGCTATCCCGATGGCCCACTCAGTCTGTTTCACCAAGCTAGGCTACACCGAAGGCCAGGATCCCGCCTGGGAAGCCCAGTCTCCCCAACCCTAACCCTAACTTGAGTCTTAACCCTAATTTTCTTGTGTAAGTGAAACATCCTCCCGTCCTTACGGTTTAGAAAAAGGCAGTAGGCAAGCCATCCTGATTGCCAACTCAATCTGTTCCACCAAGCTAGCCTTCACAGAGGCCCTGGTTACTGCCTGGGAAGCACAGTCTCCCCAACCCAGCCCTCACTTGGGTATTAATCCTAATTTTCCTGTGCGACTGAAACATCCCCTCGTCCATACGGCATACAAAAAGACAGTAGGCAAGCAATCCTGATGGCCCACTCAGTCTGTTTCACCAGGCTCGGATTCATCGAGGCCGTAGTTCCTGCCTGGGAAGCCCAGCCTCCATAACCCTAACCCTAATTTGGGTCTTAATGCTAATGTACTTCTGCAACGGAAACATCCCCCATGGACACGATGTACTAAAACGGAGTAGGGAAGCCATCCTGGTGGCCCACTCAAGTCTGTTTCACCAAGCTAGGCTTCACAGAGGGTCTGGTTCCCTGCAGGGAAGCCTAGCCTCCCCAACCTTACCCCTAACTAGAGTCTTGGCCCTAATTTTCTTGTGCAACTGAAACATTCCCCCGTCCAAACGGTGTACAAAAAGAAAGTAGGCAAGCTATCCCGATGGCCCACTCAGTATTTTTCACCAAGCTGGGCTGCACCGAAGCCCAGGATCCCGCCTGGGAAGCCCAGTCTCCCCAACCCTAACCCTAACTTGAGTCTTAACCCTAATTTTCTTGTGCAAGTGAAACATCCCCCCGTCCATACGGTTTAGAAAAAGTCAGTAGGCAAGCCATCCCGATTGCCAACTCAATCTGTTCCACCAAGCTAGCCTTCACAGAGGCCCTGCTTCCTGCCTGGGAAGCCCGGTCTCACCAACCCTAACCCTAACTTGAGTCTTCTTAACCCTAATTTTCTTGTGCAAGTGAAACATCCCCCCGTCCATACGGTTTAGAAAAAGTCAGTAGGCAAGCGAACCCGATTGCCAACTCAATCTGTTCCACCAAGCTAGCCTTCACAGAGGCCCTGGTTGCTACCTGTGAAGCACAGTCTCCCCAACCCAGCCCTACCTTGGGTATTAATCCTAATTTTCCTGTGCAACTGAAACATCCCCTCATCCATACAGCGTACAAAAAGACAGTAGGCAAGCAATCCTGATGGCTCACTCAGTCTGTTTCACCAGGCTCGGCTTCATCGAGGCCGTAGTTCCTGCCTGGGAAGCCCAGCCTCCATAACCCTAACCCTAATTTGGGTCTTAATGCTAATGTTCTTCTGCATTGGAAACATCCCCCCATGGATACGGTGTACTAAAACGGAGTAGGGAAGCCATCCTGGTGGCCCACTCCAGTCTGTTTCACCAAGCTAGGCTTCACAGAGGGTCTGGTTCCCTGCAGGGAAGCCTAGCCTCCCCAACCTTACCCCTAACTAGAGTCTTGGCCCTAATTTTCTTGTGCAACTGAAACATTCCCCCGTCCAAACGGTGTACAAAAAGAAAGTAGGCAAGCTATCCCGATGGCCCACTCAGTCTTTTTCACCAAGCTAGGCTGCACCGAAGCCCAGGATCACGCTTGGGATCCGCAGTCTCCCCAACCCTAACCCTAACTTGAGTTTTAACACAAATTTTCTTGTGCAACTGAAACGATACCCCGTCCTTACAGTGCACAGAAAGCCAGTAGGAAAGCTATCCCGATGGCCCACTCAGTCTGTTTCACCAAGCTAGGCTACACCGAAGGCCAGGATCCCGCCTGGGAAGCCCAGTCTCCCCAACCCTAACCCTAACTTGAGTCTTAACCCTAATTTTCTTGTGTAAGTGAAACATCCTCCCGTCCTTACGGTTTAGAAAAAGTCAGTAGGCAAGCCATCCCGATTGCCAACTCAATCTGTTCCACCAAGCTAGCCTTCACAGAGGCCCTGGTTGCTGCCTGGGAAGCCCGGTCTCACCAACCCTAACCCTCACTTGGGTATTAATCCTAATTTTCCTGTGCAACTGAAACATCCCCCCGTCCATACGGTTTAGAAAAAGTCAGTAGGCAAGCGAACCCGATTGCCAACTCAATCTGTTCCACCAAACTAGCCTTCACAGAGGCCCTGGTTCCTGCCTGGGAAGCACAGTCTCCCCAACCCAGCCCTCACTTGGGTATTAATCCTAATTTTCCTGTGCAACTGAAACATCCCCTCGTCCATACAGCGTACAAAAAGACAGTAGGCAAGCAATCCTGATGGCCCACTCAGTCTGTTTCACCAGGCTCGGCTTCATCGAGGCCGTAGTTCCTGCCTGGGAAGCCCTGCCTCCATAACCCTAACCCTAATTTGGGTTTTAATGCTAATGTTCTTCTGCAACGGAAACATCCCCCTATGGATACGGTGTATTAAAACGGAGTAGGGAAGCCATCCTGGTGGCCCACTCAAGTCTGTTTCACCAAGCTAGGCTGCACAGAGGGTCTGGTTCCCTCCAGGAAGGCCTAGCCTCCCCAACCTTACCCCTAACTAGAGTCTTGGCCCTAATTTTCTTGTGCAACTGAAACATTCCCCCGTCCAAACGGTGTACAAAAGGAAAGTAGGCAAGCTATCCCGATGGCCCACTCAGTCTTTTTCACCAAGCTGGGCTGCACCGAAGCCCAGGATCACGTTTGGGATCCGCAGTCTCCCCAACCCTAACCCTAACTTGAGTTTTTACACAAATTTTCTTGTGCAACTGAAACGATACCGCGTCCTCACAGTGCACAGAAAGCCAGTAGGAAAGCTATCCCGATGGCCCACTCAGTCTGTTTCACCAAGCTAGGCTACACCGAAGCCCAGGATCCCGCCTGGGAAGCCCAGCCTCCATAACCCTAACCCTAATTTGGGTCTTAATGCTAATGTACTTCTGCAACGGGAACATCCCCCCATGGACATGATGTACTAAAACGGAGTAGGGAAGCCATCCTGGTGGCCCACTCAAGTCTGTTTCACCAAGCTAGGCTTCACAGAGGGTCTGGTTCCCTCCAGGGAAGCCTAGCCTCCCCAACCTTAACCCTAACTAGAGTCTTGGCCCTAATTTTCTTGTGCAACTGAAACATTCCCCCGTCCAAACGGTGTACAAAAGGAAAGTAGGCAAGCTATCCCGATGGCCCACTCAGTCTTTTTCACCAAGCTGGGCTGCACCGAAGCCCAGGATTACGCTTGGGATCCGCAGTCTCCCCAACCCTAACCCTAACTTGAGTTTTTACACAAATTTTCTTGTGCAACTGAAATGATACCCTTTCCTTACAGTGCACAGAAAGCCAGAAGGAAAGCTATCCCGATGGCCCACTCAGTCTGTTTCACCAAGCTAGGCTACACCGAAGGCCAGGATCCCGCCTGGGAAGCCCAGTCTCCCCAACCCTAACCCTAACTTGAGTCTTAACCCTAATTTTCTTGTGTAAGTGAAACATCCTCCCGTCCTTACCGTTTAGAAAAAGTCAGTAGGCAAGCCATCCCGATTGCCAACTCAATCTGTTCCACCAAGCTACCCTTCACAGAGGCCCTGCTTCCTGCCTGGGAAGCCCGGTCTCACCAACCCTAACCCTAACTTGAGTCTTTTTAACCCTAATTTTCTTGTGCAAGTGAAACCTCCCCCCGTCCATACGGTTTAGAAAAAGTCAGCAGGCAAGCCATCCCGATTGCCAACTCAATCTGTTCCACCAAGCTAGCCTTCACAGAGGCCCTGGTTGCTACCTGTGAAGCACAGTCTCCCCAACCCAGCCCTACCTTGGGTATTAATCCTAATTTTCCTGTGCAACTGAAACATCCCCTCATCCATACAGCGTACAAAAAGACAGTAGGCAAGCAATCCTGATGGCCCACTCAGTCTGTTTCACCAGGCTCGGCTTCATCGAGGCCGTAGTTCCTGCCTGGGAAGCCCAGCCTCCATAACCCTAACCCTAATTTGGGTCTTAATGCTAACGTTCTTCTGCAATGGAAACATCCCCCCATGGATACGGTGTACTAAAACGGAGTAGGGAATCCATCCTGGTGGCCCACTCAAGTCTGTTTCACCAAGCTAGGCTTCACAGAGGGTCTGGTTCCCTCCAGGGAAGCCTAGCCTCCCCAACCTTTCCCCTAACTACAGTCTTGGCCCTAATTTTCTTGTGCAACTGAAACATTCCCCCGTCCAAACGGTGTACAAAAAGAAAGTAGGCAAGCTATCCCGATGGCCCACTCAGTCGTTTTCACCAAGCTAGGCTGCACCGAAGCCCAGGATCACGCTTGGGATCCGCAGTCTCCCCAACCCTAACCCTAACTTGAGTTTTAACACAAATTTTCTTGTGCAACTGAAAAAATACCCCATCCTTACAGTGCACAGAAAGCCAGTAGGAAAGCTATCCCGATGGCCCACTCAGTCTGTTTCACCAAGCTAGGCTACACCGAAGGCCAGGATCCCGCCTGGGAAGCCCAGTCTCCCCAACCCTAACCCTAACTTGAGTCTTAACCCTAATTTTCTTGTGTAAGTGAAACATCCTCCCGTCCTTACGGTTTAGAAAAAGGCAGTAGGCAAGCCATCCTGATTGCCAACTCAATCTGTTCCACCAAGCTAGCCTTCACAGAGGCCCTGGTTCCTGCCTGGGAAGCACAGTCTCCCCAACCCAGCCCTCACTTGGGTATTAATCCTAATTTTCCTGTGCGACTGAAACATCCCCTCATCCATACGGCATACAAAAAGACAGTAGGCAAGCAATCCTGATGGCCCACTCAGTCTGTTTCACCAGGCTCGGATTCATCGAGGCCGTAGTTCCTGCCTGGGAAGCCCAGCCTCCATAACCCTAACCCTAATTTGGGTCTTAATGCTAATGTACTTCTGCAACGGAAACATCCCCCATGGACACGATGTACTAAAACGGAGTAGGGAAGCCATCCTGGTGGCCCACTCAAGTCTGTTTCACCAAGCTAGGCTTCACAGAGGGTCTGGTTCCCTGCAGGGAAGCCTAGCCTCCCCAACCTTACCCCTAACTAGAGTCTTGGCCCTAATTTTCTTGTGCAACTGAAACATTCCCCCGTCCAAACGGTGTACAAAAAGAAAGTAGGCAAGCTATCCCGATGGCCCACTCAGTATTTTTCACCAAGCTGGGCTGCACCGAAGCCCAGGATCCCGCCTGGGAAGCCCAGTCTCCCCAACCCTAACCCTAACTTGAGTCTTAACCCTAATTTTCTTGTGCAAGTGAAACATCCCCTCGTCCATACGGTTTAGAAAAAGTCAGTAGGCAAGCGAACCCGATTGCCAACTCAATCTGTTCCACCAAGCTAGCCTTCACAGAGGCCCTGGTTGCTACCTGTGAAGCACAGTCTCCCCAACCCAGCCCTACCTTGGGTATTAATCCTAATTTTCCTGTGCAACTGAAACATCCCCTCATCCATACAGCGTACAAAAAGACAGTAGGCAAGCAATCCTGATGGCTCACTCAGTCTGTTTCACCAGGCTCGGCTTCATCGAGGCCGTAGTTCCTGCCTGGGAAGCCCAGCCTCCATAACCCTAACCCTAATTTGGGTCTTAATGCTAATGTTCTTCTGCATTGGAAACATCCCCCCATGGATACGGTGTACTAAAACGGAGTAGGGAAGCCATCCTGGTGGCCCACTCCAGTCTGTTTCACCAAGCTAGGCTTCACAGAGGGTCTGGTTCCCTGCAGGGAAGCCTAGCCTCCCCAACCTTACCCCTAACTAGAGTCTTGGCCCTAATTTTCTTGTGCAACTGAAACATTCCCCCGTCCAAACGGTGTACAAAAAGAAAGTAGGCAAGCTATCCCGATGGCCCACTCAGTCTTTTTCACCAAGCTAGGCTGCACCGAAGCCCAGGATCACGCTTGGGATCCGCAGTCTCCCCAACCCTAACCCTAACTTGAGTTTTAACACAAATTTTCTTGTGCAACTGAAACGATACCCCGTCCTTACAGTGCACAGAAAGCCAGTAGGAAAGCTATCCCGATGGCCCACTCAGTCTGTTTCACCAAGCTAGGCTACACCGAAGGCCAGGATCCCGCCTGGGAAGCCCAGTCTCCCCAACCCTAACCCTAACTTGAGTCTTAACCCTAATTTTCTTGTGTAAGTGAAACATCCTCCCGTCCTTACGGTTTAGAAAAAGGCAGTAGGCAAGCCATCCCGATTGCCAACTCAATCTGTTCCACCAAGCTAGCCTTCACAGAGGCCCTGGTTGCTGCCTGGGAAGCCCGGTCTCACCAACCCTAACCCTCACTTGGGTATTAATCCTAATTTTCCTGTGCAACTGAAACATCCCCCCGTCCATACGGTTTAGAAAAAGTCAGTAGGCAAGCGAACCCGATTGCCAACTCAATCTGTTCCACCAAACTAGCCTTCACAGAGGCCCTGGTTGCTACCTGGGAAGCACAGTCTCCCCAACCCAGCCCTCACTTGGGTATTAATCCTAATTTTCCTGTGCAACTGAAACATCCCCTCGTCCATACAGCGTACAAAAAGACAGTAGGCAAGCAATCCTGATGGCCCACTCAGTCTGTTTCACCAGGCTCGGCTTCATCGAGGCCGTAGTTCCTGCCTGGGCAGCCCTGCCTCCATAACCCTAACCCTAATTTGGGTTTTAATGCTAATGTTCTTCTGCAACGGAAACATCCCCCTATGGATACGGTGTATTAAAACGGAGTAGGGAAGCCATCCTGGTGGCCCACTCAAGTCTGTTTCACCAAGCTAGGCTGCACAGAGGGTCTGGTTCCCTCCAGGAAGGCCTAGCCTCCCCAACCTTACCCCTAACTAGAGTCTTGGCCCTAATTTTCTTGTGCAACTGAAACATTCCCCCGTCCAAACGGTGTACAAAAGGAAAGTAGGCAAGCTATCCCGATGGCCCACTCAGTCTTTTTCACCAAGCTGGGCTGCACCGAAGCCCAGGATCACGTTTGGGATCCGCAGTCTCCCCAACCCTAACCCTAACTTGAGTTTTTACACAAATTTTCTTGTGCAACTGAAACGATACCGCGTCCTCACAGTGCACAGAAAGCCAGTAGGAAAGCTATCCCGATGGCCCACTCAGTCTGTTTCACCAAGCTAGGCTACACCGAAGCCCAGGATCCCGCCTGGGAAGCCCAGCCTCCATAACCCTAACCCTAATTTGGCTCTTAATGCTAATGTACTTCTGCAACGGGAACATCCCCCCATGGACATGATGTACTAAAACGGAGTAGGGAAGCCATCCTGGTGGCCCACTCAAGTCTGTTTCACCAAGCTAGGCTTCACAGAGGGTCTGGTTCCCTCCAGGGAAGCCTAGCCTCCCCAACCTTACCCCTAACTAGAGTCTTGGCCCTAATTTTCTTGTGCAACTGAAACATTCCCCCGTCCAAACGGTGTACAAAAGGAAAGTAGGCAAGCTATCCCGATGGCCCACTCAGTCTTTTTCACCAAGCTGGGCTGCACCGAAGCCCAGGATTACGCTTGGGATCCGCAGTCTCCCCAACCCTAACCCTAACTTGAGTTTTTACACAAATTTTCTTGTGCAACTGAAATGATACCCTTTCCTTACAGTGCACAGAAAGCCAGAAGGAAAGCTATCCCGATGGCCCACTCAGTCTGTTTCACCAAGCTAGGCTACACCGAAGCCCAGGATACCGCCTGGGAAGCCCAGTCTCCCCAACCCTAACCCTAACTTGAGTCTTAACCCTAATTTTCTTGTGTAAGTGAAACATCCTCCCGTCCTTACCGTTTAGAAAAAGTCAGTAGGCAAGCCATCCCGATTGCCAACTCAATCTGTTCCACCAAGCCAGCCTTCACAGAGGGCCTGGTTCCTGCCTGGGAAGCCCGGTCTCACCAACCCTAACCCTAACTTGAGTCTTCTTAACCCTAATTTTCTTGTGCAAGTGAAACATCCCCCCGTCCATACGGTTTAGAAAAAGTCAGTAGGCAAGCGAACCCGATTGCCAACTCAATCTGTTCCAACAAGCTAGCCTTCACAGAGGCCCTGGTTCCTGCCTGGGAAGCACAGTCTCCCCAACCCAGCCCTCACTTGGGTATTAATCCTAATTTTCCTGTGCGACTGAAACATCCCCTCCTCCATACGGCATACAAAAAGACAGTAGGCAAGCAATCCTGATGGCCCACTCAGTCTGTTTCACCAGGCTCGGATTCATCGAGGCCGTAGTTCCTGCCTGGGAAGCCCAGCCTCCATAACCCTAACCCTAATTTGGGTCTTAATGCTAATGTACTTCTGCAACGGAAACATCCCCCATGGACACGATGTACTAAAACGGAGTAGGGAAGCCATCCTGGTGGCCCACTCAAGTCTGTTTCACCAAGCTAGGCTTCACAGAGGGTCTGGTTCCCTGCAGGGAAGCCTAGCCTCCCCAACCTTACCCCTAACTAGAGTCTTGGCCCTAATTTTCTTGTGCAACTGAAACATTCCCCCGTCCAAACGGTGTACAAAAAGAAAGTAGGCAAGCTATCCCGATGGCCCACTCAGTCTGTTTCACCAAGCTAGGCTGCACCGAAGCCCAGGATCACGCTTGGGATCCGCAGTCTCCCCAACCCTAACCCTAACTTGAGTTTTTACACAAATTTTCTTGTGCAACTGAAACGATACCGCGTCCTCACAGTGCACAGAAAGCCAGTAGGAAAGCTATCCCGATGGCCCACTCAGTCTGTTTCACCAAGCTAGGCTACACCGAAGCCCAGGATCCCGCCTGGGAAGCCCAGCCTCCATAACCCTAACCCTAATTTGGGTCTTAATGCTAATGTACTTCTGCAACGGGAACATCCCCCCATGGACACGATGTACTAAAACGGAGTACGGAAGCCATCCTGGTGGCCCACTCAAGTCTGTTTCACCAAGCTAGGCTTCACAGAGGGTCTGGTTCCCTCCAGGGAAGCCTAGCCTCCCCAACCTTAACCCTAACTGGAGTCTTGGCCCTAATTTTCTTGTGCAACTGAAACATTCCCCCGTCCAAACGGTGTACAAAAGGAAAGTAGGCAAGCTATCCCGATGGCCTACTCAGTCTTTTTCACCAAGCTGGGCTGCACCGAAGCCCAGGATCCCGCCTGGGAAGCCCAGTCTCCCCAACCCTAACCCTAACTTGAGTCTTAACCCTAATTTTCTTGTGCAAGTGAAACATCCCCCCGTCCATACGGTTTAGAAAAAGTCAGTAGGCAAGCCATCCCGATTGCCAACTCAATCTGTTCCACCAAGCTCGCCTTCACAGAGGCCCTGCTTCCTGCCTGGGAAGCCCGGTCTCACCAACCCTAACCCTAACTTGAGTCTTTTTAACCCTAATTTTCTTGTGCAAGTGAAACCTCCCCCCGTCCATACGGTTTAGAAAAAGTCAGTAGGCAAGCCATCCCGATTGCCAACTCAATCTGTTCCACCAAGCTAGCCTTCACAGAGGCCCTGGTTGCTACCTGTGAAGCACAGTCTCCCCAACCCAGCCCTACCTTGGGTATTAATCCTAATTTTCCTGTGCAACTGAAACATCCCCTCATCCATACAGCGTACAAAAAGACAGTAGGCAATCAATCCTGATGGCTCACTCAGTCTGTTTCACCAGGCTCGGCTTCATCGAGGCCGTAGTTCCTGCCTGGGAAGCCCAGCCTCCATAACCCTAACCCTAATTTGGGTCTTAATGCTAATGTTCTTCTGCATTGGAAACATCCCCCCATGGATACGGTGTACTAAAACGGAGTAGGGAAGCCATCCTGGTGGCCCACTCAAGTCTGTTTCACCAAGCTAGGCTTCACAGAGGGTCTGGTTCCCTCCAGGGAAGCCTAGCCTCCCCAACCTTACCCCTAACTAGAGTCTTGGCCCTAATTTTCTTGTGCAACTGAAACATTCCCCCGTCCAAACGGTGTACAAAAAGAAAGTAGGCAAGCTATCCCGATGGCCCACTCAGTCTTTTTCACCAAGCTAGGCTGCACCGAAGCCCAGGATCACGCTTGGGATCCGCAGTCTCCCCAACCCTAACCCTAACTTGAGTTTTAACACAAATTTTCTTGTGCAACTGAAACGATACCCCGTCCTTACAGTGCACAGAAAGCCAGTAGAAAAGCTATCCCGATGGCCCACTCAGTCTGTTTCACCAAGCTAGGCTACACCGAAGCCCAGGATCCCGCCTGGGAAGCCCAGTCTCCCCAACCCTAACCCTAACTTGAGTCTTAACCCTAATTTTCTTGTGTAAGTGAAACATCCTCCCGTCCTTACGGTTTAGAAAAAGGCAGTAGGCAAGCCATCCCGATTGCCAACTCAATCTGTTCCACCAAGCTAGCCTTCACAGAGGCCCTGGTTGCTGCCTGGGAAGCACAGTCTCCCCAACCCAGCCCTCACTTGGGTATTAATCCTAATTTTCCTGTGCAACTGAAACATCCCCCCGTCCATACGGTTTAGAAAAAGTCAGTAGGCAAGCGAACCCGATTGCCAACTCAATCTGTTCCACCAAACTAGCCTTCACAGAGGCCCTGGTTCCTGCCTGGGAAGCACAGTCTCCCCAACCCAGCCCTCACTTGGGTATTAATCCTAATTTTCCTGTGCAACTGAAACATCCCCTCGTCCATACAGCGTACAAAAAGACAGTAGGCAAGCAATCCTGATGGCCCACTCAGTCTGTTTCACCAGGCTCGGCTTCATCGAGGCCGTAGTTCCTGCCTGGGCAGCCCTGCCTCCATAACCCTAACCCTAATTTGGGTTTTAATGCTAATGTTCTTCTGCAACGGAAACATCCCCCCATGGATACGGTGTATTAAAACGGAGTAGGGAAGCCATCCTGGTGGCCCACTCAAGTCTGTTTCACCAAGCTAGGCTTCACAGAGGGTCTGGTTCCCTCCAGGAAGGCCTAGCCTCCCCAACCTTAACCCTAACTAGAGTCTTGGCCCTAATTTTCTTGTGCAACTGAAACATTCCCCCGTCCAAACGGTGTACAAAAGGAAAGTAGGCAAGCTATCCCGATGGCCCACTCAGTCTTTTTCACCAAGCTGCGCTGCACCGAAGCCCAGGATCACGTTTGGGATCCGCAGTCTCCCCAACCCTAACCCTAACTTGAGTTTTTACACAAATTTTCTTGTGCAACTGAAACGATACCGCGTCCTCACAGTGCACAGAAAGCCAGTAGGAAAGCTATCCCGATGGCCCACTCAGTCTGTTTCACCAAGCTAGGCTACACCGAAGCCCAGGATCCCGCCTGGGAAGCCCAGCCTCCATAACCCTAACCCTAATTTGGGTCTTAATGCTAATGTACTTCTGCAACGGGAACATCCCCCCATGGACACGATGTACTAAAACGGAGTAGGGAAGCCATCCTGGTGGCCCACTCAAGTCTGGTTCACCAAGCTAGGCTTCACAGAGGGTCTGGTTCCCTCCAGGGAAGCCTAGCCTCCCCAACCTTAACCCTAACTAGAGTCTTGGCCCTAATTTTCTTGTGCAACTGAAACATTCCCCCGTCCAAACGGTGTACAAAAGGAAAGTAGGCAAGCTATCCCGATGGCCCACTCAGTCTTTTTCACCAAGCTGGGCTGCACCGAAGCCCAGGATTACGCTTGGGATCCGCAGTCTCCCCAACCCTAACCCTAACTTGAGTTTTTACACAAATTTTCTTGTGCAACTGAAATGATACCCTTTCCTTACAGTGCACAGAAAGCCAGAAGGAAAGCTATCCCGATGGCCCACTCAGTCTGTTTCACCAAGCTAGGCTACACCGAAGGCCAGGATCCCGCCTGGGAAGCCCAGTCTCCCCAACCCTAACCCTAACTTGAGTCTTAACCCTAATTTTCTTGTGTAAGTGAAACATCCTCCCGTCCTTACGGTTTAGAAAAAGGCAGTAGGCAAGCCATCCTGATTGCCAACTCAATCTGTTCCACCAAGCTAGCCTTCACAGAGGCCCTGGTTCCTGCCTGGGAAGCCCGGTCTCAACAACCCTAACCCTAACTTGAGTCTTCTTAACCCTAATTTTCTTGTGCAAGTGAAACATCCCCCCGTCCATACGGTTTAGAAAAATTCAGTAGGCAAGCGAACCCGATCGCCAACTCAATCTGTTCCACCAAGCTAGCCTTCACAGAGGCCCTGGTTCCTGCCTGGGAAGCACAGTCTCCCCAACCCAGCCCTACCTTGGGTATTAATCCTAATTTTCCTGTGCAACTGAAACATCCCCTCGTCCATACAGCGTACAAAAAGACAGTAGGCAAGCAATCCTGATGGCTCACTCAGTCTGTTTCACCAGGCTCGGCTTCATCGAGGAGGTAGTTCCTGCCTGGGAAGCCCAGCCTCCATAACCCTAACCCTAATTTGGGTCTTAATGCTAATGTTCTTCTGCATTGGAAACATCCCCCCATGGATACGGTGTACTAAACCGGAGTAGGGAAGCCATCCTGGTGGCCCACTCAAGTCTGTTTCACCAAGCTAGGCCTCACAGAGGGTCTGGTTCCCTCCAGGGAAGCCTAGCCTCCCCAACCTTACCCCTAACTAGAGTCTTGGCCCTAATTTTCTTGTGCAACTGAAACATTACCCCGTCCAAACGGTGTACAAAAAGAAAGTAGGCAAGCTATCCCGATGGCCCACTCAGTCTTTTTCACCAAGCTAGGCTGCACCGAAGCCCAGAATCACGCTTGGGATCCGCAGTCTCCCCAACCCTAACCCTAACTTGAGTTTTAACACAAATTTTCTTGTGCAACTGAAACGATACCCCGTCCTTACAGTGCACAGAAAGCCAGTAGGAAAGCTATCCCGATGGCCCACTCAGTCTGTTTCACCAAGCTAGGCTACACCGAAGCCCAGGATCCTGCCTGGGAAGCCCGGTCTCACCAACCCTAACCCTAACTTGAGTCTTCTTAACCCTAATTTTCTTGTGCAAGTGAAACATCCCCCCGTCCATACGGTTTAGAAAAAGTCAGTAGGCAAGCGAACCCGATTGCCAACTCAATCTGTTCCAACAAGCTAGCCTTCACAGAGGCCCTGGTTGCTGCCTGGGAAGCACAGTCTCCCCAACCCAGCTCTCACTTGGGTATTAATCCTAATTTTCCTGTGTAAGGAAACATCCCCTCGTCCATACGGCATACAAAAAGACAGTAGGCAAGCAATCCTGATGGCCCACTCAGTCTGTTTCACCAGGCTCGGATTCATCGAGGCCGTAGTTCCTGCCTGGGAAGCCCAGCCTCCATAACCCTAACCCTAATTTGGGTCTTAATGCTAATGTACTTCTGCAACGGAAACATCCCCCATGGACACGATGTACTAAAACGGAGTAGGGAAGCCATCCTGGTGGCCCACTCAAGTCTGTTTCACCAAGCTAGGCTTCACAGAGGGTCTGGTTCCCTGCAGGGAAGCCTAGCCTCCCCAACCTTACCCCTAACTAGAGTCTTGGCCCTAATTTTCTTGTGCAACTAAAACATTCCCCCGTCCAAACGGTGTACAAAAAGAAAGTAGGCAAGCTATCCCGATGGCCCACTCAGTATTTTTCACCAAGCTGGGCTGCACCGAAGCCCAGGATCCCGCCTGGGAAGCCCAGTCTCCCCAACCCTAACCCTAACTTGAGTCTTAACCCTAATTTTCTTGTGCAAGTGAAACATCCCCCCGTCCATACGGTTTAGAAAAAGTCAGTAGGCAAGCCATCCCGATTGCCAACTCAATCTGTTCCACCAAGCTAGCCTTCACAGAGGCCCTGCTTCCTGCCTGGGAAGCCCGGTCTCACCAACCCTAACCCTAACTTGAGTCTTTTTAACCCTAATTTTCTTGTGCAAGTGAAACCTCCCCCCGTCCATACGGTTTAGAAAAAGTCAGTAGGCAAGCCATCCCGATTGCCAACTCAATCTGTTCCACCAAGCTAGCCTTCACAGAGGCCCTGGTTGCTACCTGTGAAGCACAGTCTCCCCAACCCAGCCCTACCTTGGGTATTAATCCTAATTTTCCTGTGCAACTGAAACATCCCCTCATCCATACAGCGTACAAAAAGACAGTAGGCAAGCAATCCTGATGGCTCACTCAGTCTGTTTCACCAGGCTCAGCTTCATCGAGGCCGTAGTTCCTGCCTGGGAAGCCCAGCCTCCATAACCCTAACCCTAATTTGGGTCTTAATGCTAATGTTCTTCTGCATTGGAAACATCCCCCCATGGATACGGTGTACTAAAACGGAGTAGGGAAGCCATCCTGGTGGCCCACTCAAGTCTGTTTCACCAAGCTAGGCTTCACAGAGGGTCTGGTTCCCTCCAGGGAAGCCTAGCCTCCCCAACCTTACCCCTAACTAGAGTCTTGGCCCTAATTTTCTTGTGCAACTGAAACATTCCCCCGTCCAAACGGTGTACAAAAAGAAAGTAGGCAAGCTATCCCGATGGCCTACTCAGTCTTTTTCACCAAGCTAGGCTGCACCGAAGCCCAGGATCACGCTTGGGATCCGCAGTCTCCCCAACCCTAACCCTAACTTGAGTTTTAACACAAATTTTCTTGTGCAACTGAAACGATACCCCGTCCTTACAGTGCACAGAAAGCCAGTAGGAAAGCTATCCCGATGGCCCACTCAGTCTGTTTCACCAAGCTAGGCTACAGCGAAGCCCAGGATCCCGCCTGGGAAGCCCAGTCTCCCCAACCCTAACCCTAACTTGAGTCTTAACCCTAATTTTCTTGTGTAAGTGAAACATCCTCCCGTCCTTACGGTTTAGAAAAAGTCAGTAGGCAAGCCATCCCGATTGCCAACTCAATCTGTTCCACCAAGCTAGCCTTCACAGAGGCCCTGGTTGCTGCCTGGGAAGCCCGGTCTCACCAACCCTAACCCTAACTTGAGTCTTCTTAACCCTAATTTTCTTGTGCAAGTGAAACATCCCCCCGTCCATACGGTTTAGAAAAAGTCAGTAGGCAAGCGAACCCGATTGCCAACTCAATCTGTTCCAACAAGCTAGCCTTCACAGAGGCCCTGGTTCCTGCCTGGGAAGCACAGTCTCCCCAACCCAGCCCTCACTTGGGTATTAATCCTAATTTTCCTGTGCGACTGAAACATCCCCTCGTCCATACGGCATACAAAAAGACAGTAGGCAAGCAATCCTGATGGCCCACTCAGTCTGTTTCACCAGGCTCGGATTCATCGAGGCCGTAGTTCCTGCCTGGGAAGCCCAGCCTCCATAACCCTAACCCTAATTTGGGTCTTAATGCTAATGTACTTCTGCAACGGAAACATCCCCCATGGACACGATGTACTAAAACGGAGTAGGGAAGCCATCCTGGTGGCCCACTCAAGTCTGTTTCACCAAGCTAGGCTTCACAGAGGGTCTGGTTCCCTGCAGGGAAGCCTAGCCTCCCCAACCTTACCCCTAACTAGAGTCTTGGCCCTAATTTTCTTGTGCAACTGAAACATTCCCCCGTCCAAACGGTGTACAAAAAGAAAGTAGGCAAGCTATCCCGATGGCCCACTCAGTCTGTTTCACCAAGCTAGGCTGCACCGAAGCCCAGGATCACGCTTGGGATCCGCAGTCTCCCCAACCCTAACCCTAACTTGAGTTTTTACACAAATTTTCTTGTGCAACTGAAACGATACCACGTCCTCACAGTGCACAGAAAGCCAGTAGGAAAGCTATCCCGATGGCCCACTCAGTCTGTTTCACCAAGCTAGGCTACACCGAAGCCCAGGATCCCGCCTGGGAAGCCCAGCCTCCATAACCCTAACCCTAATTTGGGTCTTAATGCTAATGTACTTCTGCAACGGGAACATCCCCCCATGGACACGATGTACTAAAACGGAGTAGGGAAGCCATCCTGGTGGCCCACTCAAGTCTGTTTCACCAAGCTAGGCTTCACAGAGGGTCTGGTTCCCTCCAGGGAAGCCTAGCCTCCCCAACCTTAACCCTAACTAGAGTCTTGGCCCTAATTTTCTTGTGCAACTGAAACATTCCCCCGTCCAAACGGTGTACAAAAGGAAAGTAGGCAAGCTATCCCGATGGCCTACTCAGTCTTTTTCACCAAGCTGGGCTGCAACGAAGCCCAGGATCACGCTTGGGATCCGCAGTCTCCCCAACCCTAACCCTAACTTGAGTCTTAACCCTAATTTTCTTGTGTAAGTGAAACATCCTCCCGTCCTTACGGTTTAGAAAAAGGCAGTAGGCAAGCCATCCCGATTGCCAACTCAATCTGTTCCACCAAGCTAGCCTTCACAGAGGCCCTGCTTCCTGCCTGGGAAGCCCGGTCTCACCAACCCTAACCCTACCTTGAGTCTTCTTAACCCTAATTTTCTTGTGCAAGTGAAACATCCCCCCGTCCATACGGTTTAGAAAAAGTCAGTAGGCAAGCGAACCCGATTGCCAACTCAATCTGTTCCACCAAGCTAGCCTTCACAGAGGCCCTGGTTCCTGCCTGGGAAGCACAGTCTCCCCAACCCAGCCCTACCTTGGGTATTAATCCTAATTTTCCTGTGCAACTGAAACATCCCCTCGTAGATACAGCGTACAAAAAGACAGTAGGCAAGCAATCCTGATGGCTCACTCAGTCTGTTTCACCAGGCTCGGCTTCATCGAGGAGGTAGTTCCTGCCTGGGAAGCCCAGCCTCCATAACCCTAACCCTAATTTGGGTCTTAATGCTAATGTTCTTCTGCATTGGAAACATCCCCCCATGGATACGGTGTACTAAAACGGAGTAGGGAAGCCATCCTGGTGGCCCACTCAAGTCTGTTTCACCAAGCTAGGCCTCACAGAGGGTCTGGTTCCCTCCAGGGAAGCCTAGCCTCCCCAACCTTACCCCTAACTAGAGTCTTGGCCCTAATTTTCTTGTGCAACTGAAACATTCCCCCGTCCAAACGGTGTACAAAAAGAAAGTAGGCAAGCTATCCCGATGGCCCACTCAGTCTTTTTCACCAAGCTAGGCTGCACCGAAGCCCAGAATCACGCTTGGGATCCGCAGTCTCCCCAACCCTAACCCTAACTTGAGTTTTAACACAAATTTTCTTGTGCAACTGAAACGATACCCCGTCCTTACAGTGCACAGAAAGCCAGTAGGAAAGCTATCCCGATGGCCCACTCAGTCTGTTTCACCAAGCTAGGCTACACCGAAGCCCAGGATCCTGCCTGGGAAGCCCGGTCTCACCAACCCTAACCCTAACTTGAGTCTTCTTAACCCTAATTTTCTTGTGCAAGTGAAACATCCCCCCGTCCATACGGTTTAGAAAAAGTCAGTAGGCAAGCGAACCCGATTGCCAACTCAATCTGTTCCAACAAGCTAGCCTTCACAGAGGCCCTGGTTCCTGCCTGGGAAGCACAGTCTCCCCAACCCAGCTCTCACTTGGGTATTAATCCTAATTTTCCTGTGTAAGGAAACATCCCCTCGTCCATACGGCATACAAAAAGACAGTAGGCAAGCAATCCTGATGGCCCACTCAGTCTGTTTCACCAGGCTCGGATTCATCGAGGCCGTAGTTCCTGCCTGGGAAGCCCAGCCTCCATAACCCTAACCCTAATTTGGGTCTTAATGCTAATGTACTTCTGCAACGGAAACATCCCCCATGGACACGATGTACTAAAACGGAGTAGGGAAGCCATCCTGGTGGCCCACTCAAGTCTGTTTCACCAAGCTAGGCTTCACAGAGGGTCTGGTTCCCTGCAGGGAAGCCTAGCCTCCCCAACCTTACCCCTAACTAGAGTCTTGGCCCTAATTTTCTTGTGCAACTGAAACATTCCCCCGTCCAAACGGTGTACAAAAAGAAAGTAGGCAAGCTATCCCGATGGCCCACTCAGTATTTTTCACCAAGCTGGGCTGCACCGAAGCCCAGGATCCCGCCTGGGAAGCCCAGTCTCCCCAACCCTAACCCTAACTTGAGTCTTAACCCTAATTTTCTTGTGCAAGTGAAACATCCCCCCGTCCATACGGTTTAGAAAAAGTCAGTAGGAAAGCCATCCCGATTGCCAACTCAATCTGTTCCACCAAGCTAGCCTTCACAGAGGCCCTGCTTCCTGCCTGGGAAGCCCGGTCTCACCAACCCTAACCCTAACTTGAGTCTTTTTAACCCTAATTTTCTTGTGCAAGTGAAACCTCCCCCCGTCCATACGGTTTAGAAAAAGTCAGTAGGCAAGCCATCCCGATTGCCAACTCAATCTGTTCCACCAAGCTAGCCTTCACAGAGGCCCTGGTTGCTACCTGTGAAGCACAGTCTCCCCAACCCAGCCCTACCTTGGGTATTAATCCTAATTTTCCTGTGCAACTGAAACATCCCCTCATCCATACAGCGTACAAAAAGACAGTAGGCAAGCAATCCTGATGGCTCACTCAGTCTGTTTCACCAGGCACGGCTTCATCGAGGCCGTAGTTCCTGCCTGGGAAGCCCAGCCTCCATAACCCTAACCCTAATTTGGGTCTTAATGCTAATGTTCTTCTGCATTGGAAACATCCCCCCATGGATACGGTGTACTAAAACGGAGTAGGGAAGCCATCCTGGTGGCCCACTCAAGTCTGTTTCACCAAGCTAGGCTTCACAGAGGGTCTGGTTCCCTCCAGGGAAGCCTAGCCTCCCCAACCTTACCCCTAACTAGAGTCTTGGCCCTAATTTTCTTGTGCAACTGAAACATTCCCCCGTCCAAACGGTGTACAAAAGGAAAGTAGGCAAGCTATCCCGATGGCCTACTCAGTCTTTTTCACCAAGCTAGGCTGCACCGAAGCCCAGGATCACGCTTGGGATCCGCAGTCTCCCCAACCCTAACCCTAACTTGAGTTTTAACACAAATTTTCTTGTGCAACTGAAACGATACCCCGTCCTTACAGTGCACAGAAAGCCAGTAGGAAAGCTATCCCGATGGCCCACTCAGTCTGTTTCACCAAGCTAGGCTACAGCGAAGCCCAGGATCCCGCCTGGGAAGCCCAGTCTCCCCAACCCTAACCCTAACTTGAGTCTTAACCCTAATTTTCTTGTGTAAGTGAAACATCCTCCCGTCCTTACGGTTTAGAAAAAGGCAGTAGGCAAGCCATCCCGATTGCCAACTCAATCTGTTCCACCAAGCTAGCCTTCACAGAGGCCCTGGTTGCTGCCTGGGAAGCCCGGTCTCACCAACCCTAACCCTAACTTGAGTCTTCTTAACCCTAATTTTCTTGTGCAAGTGAAACATCCCCCCGTCCATACGGTTTAGAAAAAGTCAGTAGGCAAGCGAACCCGATTGCCAACTCAATCTGTTCCAACAAGCTAGCCTTCACAGAGGCCCTGGTTCCTGCCTGGGAAGCACAGTCTCCCCAACCCAGCCCTCACTTGGGTATTAATCCTAATTTTCCTGTGCGACTGAAACATCCCCTCCTCCATACGGCATACAAAAAGACAGTAGGCAAGCAATCCTGATGGCCCACTCAGTCTGTTTCACCAGGCTCGGATTCATCGAGGCCGTAGTTCCTGCCTGGGAAGCCCAGCCTCCATAACCCTAACCCTAATTTGGGTCTTAATGCTAATGTACTTCTGCAACGGAAACATCCCCCATGGACACGATGTACTAAAACGGAGTAGGGAAGCCATCCTGGTGGCCCACTCCAGTCTGTTTCACCAAGCTAGGCTTCACAGAGGGTCTGGTTCCCTGCAGGGAAGCCTAGCCTCCCCAACCTTACCCCTAACTAGAGTCTTGGCCCTAATTTTCTTGTGCAACTGAAACATTCCCCCGTCCAAACGGTGTACAAAAAGAAAGTAGGCAAGCTATCCCGATGGCCCACTCAGTCTGTTTCACCAAGCTAGGCTGCACCGAAGCCCAGGATCACGCTTGGGATCCGCAGTCTCCCCAACCCTAACCCTAACTTGAGTTTTTACACAAATTTTCTTGTGCAACTGAAACGATACCGCGTCCTCACAGTGCACAGAAAGCCAGTAGGAAAGCTATCCCGATGGCCCACTCAGTCTGTTTCACCAAGCTAGGCTACACCGAAGCCCAGGATCCCGCCTGGGAAGCCCAGCCTCCATAACCCTAACCCTAATTTGGGTCTTAATGCTAATGTACTTCTGCAACGGGAACATCCCCCATGGACACGATGTACTAAAACGGAGTAGGGAAGCCATCCTGGTGGCCCACTCAAGTCTGTTTCACCAAGCTAGGCTTCACAGAGGGTCTGGTTCCCTCCAGGGAAGCCTAGCCTCCCCAACCTTAACCCTAACTAGAGTCTTGGCCCTAATTTTCTTGTGCAACTGAAACATTCCCCCGTCCAAACGGTGTACAAAAGGAAAGTAGGCAAGCTATCCCGATGGCCTACTCAGTCTTTTTCACCAAGCTAGGCTGCACCGAAGCCCAGGATCACGCTTGGGATCCGCAGTCTCCCCAACCCTAACCCTAACTTGAGTTTTAACACAAATTTTCTTGTGCAACTGAAACGATACCCCGTCCTTACAGTGCACAGAAAGCCAGTAGGAAAGCTATCCCGATGGCCCACTCAGTCTGTTTCACCAAGCTAGGCTACAGCGAAGCCCAGGATCCCTCCTGGGAAGCCCAGTCTCCCCAACCCTAACCCTAACTTGAGTCTTAACCCTAATTTTCTTGTGTAAGTGAAACATCCTCCCGTCCTTACGGTTTAGAAAAAGGCAGTAGGCAAGCCATCCCGATTGCCAACTCAATCTGTTCCACCAAGCTAGCCTTCACAGAGGCCCTGGTTCCTGCCTGGGAAGCCCGGTCTCACCAACCCTAACCCTAACTTGAGTCTTTTTAACCCTAATTTTCTTGTGCAAGTGAAACCTCCCCCCGTCCATACGGTTTAGAAAAAGTCAGTAGGCAAGCCATCCCGATTGCCAACTCAATCTGTTCCACCAAGCTAGCCTTCACAGAGGCCCTGGTTGCTACCTGTGAAGCACAGTCTCCCCAACCCAGCCCTACCTTGGGTATTAATCCTAATTTTCCTGTGCAACTGAAACATCCCCTCATCCATACAGCGTACAAAAAGACAGTAGGCAAGCAATCCTGATGGCTCACTCAGTCTGTTTCACCAGGCTCAGCTTCATCGAGGCCGTAGTTCCTGCCTGGGAAGCCCAGCCTCCATAACCCTAACCCTAATTTGGGTCTTAATGCTAATGTTCTTCTGCATTGGAAACATCCCCCCATGGATACGGTGTACTAAAACGGAGTAGGGAAGCCATCCTGGTGGCCCACTCAAGTCTGTTTCACCAAGCTAGGCTTCACAGAGTGTCTGGTTCCCTCCAGGGAAGCCTAGCCTCCCCAACCTTACCCCTAACTAGAGTCTTGGCCCTAATTTTCTTGTGCAACTGAAACATTCCCCCGTCCAAACGGTGTACAAAAAGAAAGTAGGCAAGCTATCCCGATGGCCTACTCAGTCTTTTTCACCAAGCTAGGCTGCACCGAAGCCCAGGATCACGCTTGGGATCCGCAGTCTCCCCAACCCTAACCCTAACTTGAGTTTTAACACAAATTTTCTTGTGCAACTGAAACGATACCCCGTCCTTACAGTGCACAGAAAGCCAGTAGGAAAGCTATCCCGATGGCCCACTCAGTCTGTTTCACCAAGCTAGGCTACAGCGAAGCCCAGGATCCCGCCTGGGAAGCCCAGTCTCCCCAACCCTAACCCTAACTTGAGTCTTAACCCTAATTTTCTTGTGTAAGTGAAACATCCTCCCGTCCTTACGGTTTAGAAAAAGTCAGTAGGCAAGCCATCCCGATTGCCAACTCAATCTGTTCCACCAAGCTAGCCTTCACAGAGGCCCTGGTTGCTGCCTGGGAAGCCCGGTCTCACCAACCCTAACCCTAACTTGAGTCTTCTTAACCCTAATTTTCTTGTGCAAGTGAAACATCCCCCCGTCCATACGGTTTAGAAAAAGTCAGTAGGCAAGCGAACCCGATTGCCAACTCAATCTGTTCCAACAAGCTAGCCTTCACAGAGGCCCTGGTTCCTGCCTGGGAAGCACAGTCTCCCCAACCCAGCCCTCACTTGGGTATTAATCCTAATTTTCCTGTGCGACTGAAACATCCCCTCGTCCATACGGCATACAAAAAGACAGTAGGCAAGCAATCCTGATGGCCCACTCAGTCTGTTTCACCAGGCTCGGATTCATCGAGGCCGTAGTTCCTGCCTGGGAAGCCCAGCCTCCATAACCCTAACCCTAATTTGGGTCTTAATGCTAATGTACTTCTGCAACGGAAACATCCCCCATGGACACGATGTACTAAAACGGAGTAGGGAAGCCATCCTGGTGGCCCACTCAAGTCTGTTTCACCAAGCTAGGCTTCACAGAGGGTCTGGTTCCCTGCAGGGAAGCCTAGCCTCCCCAACCTTACCCCTAACTAGAGTCTTGGCCCTAATTTTCTTGTGCAACTGAAACATTCCCCCGTCCAAACGGTGTACAAAAAGAAAGTAGGCAAGCTATCCCGATGGCCCACTCAGTCTGTTTCACCAAGCTAGGCTGCACCAAAGCCCAGGATCACGCTTGGGATCCGCAGTCTCCCCAACCCTAACCCTAACTTGAGTTTTTACACAAATTTTCTTGTGCAACTGAAACGATACCACGTCCTCACAGTGCACAGAAAGCCAGTAGGAAAGCTATCCCGATGGCCCACTCAGTCTGTTTCACCAAGCTAGGCTACACCGAAGCCCAGGATCCCGCCTGGGAAGCCCAGCCTCCATAACCCTAACCCTAATTTGGGTCTTAATGCTAATGTACTTCTGCAACGGGAACATCCCCCCATGGACACGATGTACTAAAACGGAGTAGGGAAGCCATCCTGGTGGCCCACTCAAGTCTGTTTCACCAAGCTAGGCTTCACAGAGGGTCTGGTTCCCTCCAGGGAAGCCTAGCCTCCCCAACCTTAACCCTAACTAGAGTCTTGGCCCTAATTTTCTTGTGCAACTGAAACATTCCCCCGTCCAAACGGTGTACAAAAGGAAAGTAGGCAAGCTATCCCGATGGCCTACTCAGTCTTTTTCACCAAGCTGGGCTGCAACGAAGCCCAGGATTACGCTTGGGATCCGCAGTCTCCCCAACCCTAACCCTAACTTGAGTCTTAACCCTAATTTTCTTGTGTAAGTGAAACATCCTCCCGTCCTTACGGTTTAGAAAAAGGCAGTAGGCAAGCCATCCCGATTGCCAACTCAATCTGTTCCACCAAGCTAGCCTTCACAGAGGCCCTGCTTCCTGCCTGGGAAGCCCGGTCTCACCAACCCTAACCCTACCTTGAGTCTTCTTAACCCTAATTTTCTTGTGCAAGTGAAATATCCCCCCGTCCATACGGTTTAGAAAAAGTCAGTAGGCAAGCGAACCCGATTGCCAACTCAATCTGTTCCACCAAGCTAGCCTTCACAGAGGCCCTGGTTCCTGCCTGGGAAGCACAGTCTCCCCAACCCAGCCCTACCTTGGGTATTAATCCTAATTTTCCTGTGCAACTGAAACATCCCCTCGTAGATACAGCGTACAAAAAGACAGTAGGCAAGCAATCCTGATGGCTCACTCAGTCTGTTTCACCAGGCTCGGCTTCATCGAGGAGGTAGTTCCTGCCTGGGAAGCCCAGCCTCCATAACCCTAACCCTAATTTGGGTCTTAATGCTAATGTTCTTCTGCATTGGAAACATCCCCCCATGGATACGGTGTACTAAAACGGAGTAGGGAAGCCATCCTGGTGGCCCACTCAAGTCTGTTTCACCAAGCTAGGCCTCACAGAGGGTCTGGTTCCCTCCAGGGAAGCCTAGCCTCCCCAACCTTACCCCTAACTAGAGTCTTGGCCCTAATTTTCTTGTGCAACTGAAACATTCCCCCGTCCAAACGGTGTACAAAAAGAAAGTAGGCAAGCTATCCCGATGGCCCACTCAGTCTTTTTCACCAAGCTAGGCTGCACCGAAGCCCAGAATCACGCTTGGGATCCGCAGTCTCCCCAACCCTAACCCTAACTTGAGTTTTAACACAAATTTTCTTGTGCAACTGAAACGATACCCCGTCCTTACAGTGCACAGAAAGCCAGTAGGAAAGCTATCCCGATGGCCCACTCAGTCTGTTTCACCAAGCTAGGCTACACCGAAGCCCAGGATCCTGCCTGGGAAGCCCGGTCTCACCAACCCTAACCCTAACTTGAGTCTTCTTAACCCTAATTTTCTTGTGCAAGTGAAACATCCCCCCGTCCATACGGTTTAGAAAAAGTCAGTAGGCAAGCGAACCCGATTGCCAACTCAATCTGTTCCAACAAGCTAGCCTTCACAGAGGCCCTGGTTCCTGCCTGGGAAGCACAGTCTCCCCAACCCAGCTCTCACTTGGGTATTAATCCTAATTTTCCTGTGTAAGGAAACATCCCCTCGTCCATACGGCATACAAAAAGACAGTAGGCAAGCAATCCTGATGGCCCACTCAGTCTGTTTCACCAGGCTCGGATTCATCGAGGCCGTAGTTCCTGCCTGGGAAGCCCAGCCTCCATAACCCTAACCCTAATTTGGGTCTTAATGCTAATGTACTTCTGCAACGGAAACATCCCCCATGGACACGATGTACTAAAACGGAGTAGGGAAGCCATCCTGGTGGCCCACTCAAGTCTGTTTCACCAAGCTAGGCTTCACAGAGGGTCTGGTTCCCTGCAGGGAAGCCTAGCCTCCCCAACCTTACCCCTAACTAGAGTCTTGGCCCTAATTTTCTTGTGCAACTGAAACATTCCCCCGTCCAAACGGTGTACAAAAAGAAAGTAGGCAAGCTATCCCGATGGCCCACTCAGTATTTTTCACCAAGCTGGGCTGCACCGAAGCCCAGGATCCCGCCTGGGAAGCCCAGTCTCCCCAACCCTAACCCTAACTTGAGTCTTAACCCTAATTTTCTTGTGCAAGTGAAACATCCCCCCGTCCATACGGTTTAGAAAAAGTCAGTAGGAAAGCCATCCCGATTGCCAACTCAATCTGTTCCACCAAGCTAGCCTTCACAGAGGCCCTGCTTCCTGCCTGGGAAGCCCGGTCTCACCAACCCTAACCCTAACTTGAGTCTTTTTAACCCTAATTTTCTTGTGCAAGTGAAACCTCCCCCCGTCCATACGGTTTAGAAAAAGTCAGTAGGCAAGCCATCCCGATTGCCAACTCAATCTGTTCCACCAAGCTAGCCTTCACAGAGGCCCTGGTTGCTACCTGTGAAGCACAGTCTCCCCAACCCAGCCCTACCTTGGGTATTAATCCTAATTTTCCTGTGCAACTGAAACATCCCCTCATCCATACAGAGTACAAAAAGACAGTAGGCAAGCAATCCTGATGGCTCACTCAGTCTGTTTCACCAGGCACGGCTTCATCGAGGCCGTAGTTCCTGCCTGGGAAGCCCAGCCTCCATAACCCTAACCCTAATTTGGGTCTTAATGCTAATGTTCTTCTGCATTGGAAACATCCCCCCATGGATACGGTGTACTAAAACGGAGTAGGGAAGCCATCCTGGTGGCCCACTCCAGTCTGTTTCACCAAGCTAGGCTTCACAGAGGGTCTGGTTCCCTGCAGGGAAGCCTAGCCTCCCCAACCTTACCCCTAACTAGAGTCTTGGCCCTAATTTTCTTGTGCAACTGAAACATTCCCCCGTCCAAACGGTGTACAAAAAGAAAGTAGGCAAGCTATCCCGATGGCCCACTCAGTCTGTTTCACCAAGCTAGGCTGCACCGAAGCCCAGGATCACGCTTGGGATCCGCAGTCTCCCCAACCCTAACCCTAACTTGAGTTTTTACACAAATTTTCTTGTGCAACTGAAACGATACCGCGTCCTCACAGTGCACAGAAAGCCAGTAGGAAAGCTATCCCGATGGCCCACTCAGTCTGTTTCACCAAGCTAGGCTACACCGAAGCCCAGGATCCCGCCTGGGAAGCCCAGCCTCCATAACCCTAACCCTAATTTGGGTCTTAATGCTAATGTACTTCTGCAACGGGAACATCCCCCATGGACACGATGTACTAAAACGGAGTAGGGAAGCCATCCTGGTGGCCCACTCAAGTCTGTTTCACCAAGCTAGGCTTCACAGAGGGTCTGGTTCCCTCCAGGGAAGCCTAGCCTCCCCAACCTTAACCCTAACTAGAGTCTTGGCCCTAATTTTCTTGTGCAACTGAAACATTCCCCCGTCCAAACGGTGTACAAAAGGAAAGTAGGCAAGCTATCCCGATGCCCTACTCAGTCTTTTTCACCAAGCTAGGCTGCACCGAAGCCCAGGATCACGCTTGGGATCCGCAGTCTCCCCAACCCTAACCCTAACTTGAGTTTTAACACAAATTTTCTTGTGCAACTGAAACGATACCCCGTCCTTACAGTGCACAGAAAGCCAGTAGGAAAGCTATCCCGATGGCCCACTCAGTCTGTTTCACCAAGCTAGGCTACAGCGAAGCCCAGGATCCCTCCTGGGAAGCCCAGTCTCCCCAACCCTAACCCTAACTTGAGTCTTAACCCTAATTTTCTTGTGTAAGTGAAACATCCTCCCGTCCTTACGGTTTAGAAAAAGGCAGTAGGCAAGCCATCCCGATTGTCAACTCAATCTGTTCCACCAAGCTAGCCTTCACAGAGGCCCTGGTTGCTGCCTGGGAAGCCCGGTCTCACCAACCCTAACCCTAACTTGAGTCTTCTTAACCCTAATTTTCTTGTGCAAGTGAAACATCCCCCCGTCCATACGGTTTAGAAAAAGTCAGTAGGCAAGCGAACCCGATTGCCAACTCAATCTGTTCCAACAAGCTAGCCTTCACAGAGGCCCTGGTTCCTGCCTGGGAAGCACAGTCTCCCCAACCCAGCCCTCACTTGGGTATTAATCCTAATTTTCCTGTGCGACTGAAACATCCCCTCGTCCATACGGCATACAAAAAGACAGTAGGCAAGCAATCCTGATGGCCCACTCAGTCTGTTTCACCAGGCTCGGATTCATCGAGGCCGTAGTTCCTGCCTGGGAAGCCCAGCCTCCATAACCCTAACCCTAATTTGGGTCTTAATGCTAATGTACTTCTGCAATGGAAACATCCCCCATGGACACGATGTACTAAAACGGAGTAGGGAAGCCATCCTGGTGGCCCACTCCAGTCTGTTTCACCAAGCTAGGCTTCACAGAGGGTCTGGTTCCCTGCAGGGAAGCCTAGCCTCCCCAACCTTACCCCTAACTAGAGTCTTGGCCCTAATTTTCTTGTGCAACTGAAACATTCCCCCGTCCAAACGGTGTACAAAAAGAAAGTAGGCAAGCTATCCCGATGGCCCACTCAGTCTGTTTCACCAAGCTAGGCTGCACCGAAGCCCAGGATCACGCTTGGGATCCGCAGTCTCCCCAACCCTAACCCTAACTTGAGTTTTTACACAAATTTTCTTGTGCAACTGAAACGATACCGCGTCCTCACAGTGCACAGAAAGCCAGTAGGAAAGCTATCCCGATGGCCCACTCAGTCTGTTTCACCAAGCTAGGCTACACCGAAGCCCAGGATCCCGCCTGGGAAGCCCAGCCTCCATAACCCTAACCCTAATTTGGGTCTTAATGCTAATGTACTTCTGCAACGGGAACATCCCCCCATGGACACGATGTACTAAAACGGAGTAGGGAAGCCTTCCTGGTGGCCCACTCAAGTCTGTTTCACCAAGCTAGGCTTCACAGAGGGTCTGGTTCCCTCCAGGGAAGCCTAGCCTCCCCAACCTTAACCCTAACTAGAGTCTTGGCCCTAATTTTCTTGTGCAACTGAAACATTCCCCCGTCCAAACGGTGTACAAAAGGAAAGTAGGCAAGCTATCCCGATGGCCTACTCAGTCTTTTTCACCAAGCTGGGCTGCAACGAAGCCCAGGATTACGCTTGGGATCCGCAGTCTCCCCAACCCTAACCCTAACTTGAGTTTTTACACAAATTTTCTTGTGCAACTGAAATGATACCCTTTCCTTACAGTGCACAGAAAGCCAGAAGGAAAGCTATCCCGATGGCCCACTCAGTCTGTTTCACCAAGCTAGGCTACACCGAAGGCCAGGATCCCGCCTGGGAAGCCCAGTCTCCCCAACCCTAACCCTAACTTGAGTCTTAACCCTAATTTTCTTGTGTAAGTGAAACATCCTCCCGTCCTTACGGTTTAGAAAAAGGCAGTAGGCAAGCCATCCCGATTGCCAACTCAATCTGTTCCACCAAGCTAGCCTTCACAGAGGCCCTGGTTCCTGCCTGGGAAGCCCGGTCTCACCAACCCTAACCCTAACTTGAGTCTTCTTAACCCTAATTTTCTTGTGCAAGTGAAACATCCCCCCGTCCATACGGTTTAGAAAAAGTCAGTAGGCAAGCGAACCCGATTGCCAACTCAATCTGTTCCACCAAGCTAGCCTTCACAGAGGCCCTGGTTCCTGCCTGGGAAGCACAGTCTCCCCAACCCAGCCCTACCTTGGGTATTAATCCTAATTTTCCTGTGCAACTGAAACATCCCCTCGTCCATACAGCGTACAAAAAGACAGTAGGCAAGCAATCCTGATGGCTCACTCAGTCTGTTTCACCAGGCTCGGCTTCATCGAGGAGGTAGTTCCTGCCTGGGAAGCCCAGCCTCCATAACCCTAACCCTAATTTGGGTCTTAATGCTAATGTTCTTCTGCATTGGAAACATCCCCCCATGGATACGGTGTACTAAAACGGAGTAGGGAAGCCATCCTGGTGGCCCACTCAAGTCTGTTTCACCAAGCTAGGCCTCACAGAGGGTCTGGTTCCCTCCAGGGAAGCCTAGCCTCCCCAACCTTACCCCTAACTAGAGTCTTGGCCCTAATTTTCTTGTGCAACTGAAACATTCCCCCGTCCAAACGGTGTACAAAAAGAAAGTAGGCAAGCTATCCCGATGGCCCACTCAGTCTTTTTCACCAAGCTAGGCTGCACCGAAGCCCAGAATCACGCTTGGGATCCGCAGTCTCCCCAACCCTAACCCTAACTTGAGTTTTAACACAAATTTTCTTGTGCAACTGAAACGATACCCCGTCCTTACAGTGCACAGAAAGCCAGTAGGAAAGCTATCCCGATGGCCCACTCAGTCTGTTTCACCAAGCTAGGCTACACCGAAGCCCAGGATCCTGCCTGGGAAGCCCGGTCTCACCAACCCTAACCCTAACTTGAGTCTTCTTAACCCTAATTTTCTTGTGCAAGTGAAACATCCCCCCGTCCATACGGTTTAGAAAAAGTCAGTAGGCAAGCGAACCCGATTGCCAACTCAATCTGCTCCAACAAGCTAGCCTTCACAGAGGCCCTGGTTCCTGCCTGGGAAGCACAGTCTCCCCAACCCAGCTCTCACTTGGGTATTAATCCTAATTTTCCTGTGTAAGGAAACATCCCGTCGTCCATACGGCATACAAAAAGACAGTAGGCAAGCAATCCTGATGGCCCACTCAGTCTGTTTCACCAGGCTCGGATTCATCGAGGCCGTAGTTCCTGCCTGGGAAGCCCAGCCTCCATAACCCTAACCCTAATTTGGGTCTTAATGCTAATGTACTTCTGCAACGGAAACATCCCCCATGGACACGATGTACTAAAACGGAGTAGGGAAGCCATCCTGGTGGCCCACTCAAGTCTGTTTCACCAAGCTAGGCTTCACAGAGGGTCTGGTTCCCTGCAGGGAAGCCTAGCCTCCCCAACCTTACCCCTAACTAGAGTCTTGGCCCTAATTTTCTTGTGCAACTGAAACATTCCCCCGTCCAAACGGTGTACAAAAAGAAAGTAGGCAAGCTATCCCGATGGCCCACTCAGTATTTTTCACCAAGCTGGGCTGCACCGAAGCCCAGGATCCCGCCTGGGAAGCCCAGTCTCCCCAACCCTAACCCTAACTTGAGTCTTAACCCTAATTTTCTTGTGCAAGTGAAACATCCCCCCGTACATACGGTTTAGAAAAAGTCAGTAGGAAAGCCATCCCGATTGCCAACTCAATCTGTTCCACCAAGCTAGCCTTCACAGAGGCCCTGCTTCCTGCCTGGGAAGCCCGGTCTCACCAACCCTAACCCTAACTTGAGTCTTTTTAACCCTAATTTTCTTGTGCAAGTGAAACCTCCCCCCGTCCATACGGTTTAGAAAAAGTCAGTAGGCAAGCCATCCCGATTGCCAACTCAATCTGTTCCACCAAGCTAGCCTTCACAGAGGCCCTGGTTGCTACCTGTGAAGCACAGTCTCGCCAACCCAGCCCTACCTTGGGTATTAATCCTAATTTTCCTGTGCAACTGAAACATCCCCTCATCCATACAGCGTACAAAAAGACAGTAGGCAAGCAATCCTGATGGCTCACTCAGTCTGTTTCACCAGGCTCGGCTTCATCGAGGCCGTAGTTCCTGCCTGGGAAGCCCAGCCTCCATAACCCTAACCCTAATTTGGGTCTTAATGCTAATGTTCTTCTGCATTGGAAACATCCCCCCATGGATACGGTGTACTAAAACGGAGTAGGGAAGCCATCCTGGTGGCCCACTCAAGTCTGTTTCACCAAGCTAGGCTTCACAGAGGGTCTGGTTCCCTCCAGGGAAGCCTAGCCTCCCCAACCTTACCCCTAACTAGAGTCTTGGCCCTAATTTTCTTGTGCAACTGAAACATTCCCCCGTCCAAACGGTGTACAAAAAGAAAGTAGGCAAGCTATCCCGATGGCCTACTCAGTCTTTTTCACCAAGCTAGGCTGCACCGAAGCCCAGGATCACGCTTGGGATCCGCAGTCTCCCCAACCCTAACCCTAACTTGAGTTTTAACACAAATTTTCTTGTGCAACTGAAACGATACCCCGTCCTTACAGTGCACAGAAAGCCAGTAGGAAAGCTATCCCGATGGCCCACTCAGTCTGTTTCACCAAGCTAGGCTACAGCGAAGCCCAGGATCCCGCCTGGGAAGCCCAGTCTCCCCAACCCTAACCCTAACTTGAGTCTTAACCCTAATTTTCTTGTGTAAGTGAAACATCCTCCCGTCCTTACGCTTTAGAAAAAGTCAGTAGGCAAGCCATCCCGATTGCCAACTCAATCTGTTCCACCAAGCTAGCCTTCACAGAGGCCCTGGTTGCTGCCTGGGAAGCCCGGTCTCACCAACCCTAACCCTAACTTGAGTCTTCTTAACCCTAATTTTCTTGTGCAAGTGAAACATCCCCCCGTCCATACGGTTTAGAAAAAGTCAGTAGGCAAGCGAACCCGATTGCCAACTCAATCTGTTCCAACAAGCTAGCCTTCACAGAGGCCCTGGTTCCTGCCTGGGAAGCACAGTCTCCCCAACCCAGCCCTCACTTGGGTATTAATCCTAATTTTCCTGTGCGACTGAAACATCCCCTCGTCCATACGGCATACAAAAAGACAGTAGGCAAGCAATCCTGATGGCCCACTCAGTCTGTTTCACCAGGCTCGGATTCATCGAGGCCGTAGTTCCTGCCTGGGAAGCCCAGCCTCCATAACCCTAACCCTAATTTGGGTCTTAATGCTAATGTACTTCTGCAATGGAAACATCCCCCATGGACACGATGTACTAAAACGGAGTAGGGAAGCCATCCTGGTGGCCCACTCCAGTCTGTTTCACCAAGCTAGGCTTCACAGAGGGTCTGGTTCCCTGCAGGGAAGCCTAGCCTCCCCAACCTTACCCCTAACTAGAGTCTTGGCCCTAATTTTCTTGTGCAACTGAAACATTCCCCCGTCCAAACGGTGTACAAAAAGAAAGTAGGCAAGCTATCCCGATGGCCCACTCAGTCTGTTTCACCAAGCTAGGCTGCACCGAAGCCCAGGATCACGCTTGGGATCCGCAGTCTCCCCAACCCTAACCCTAACTTGAGTTTTTACACAAATTTTCTTGTGCAACTGAAACGATACCGCGTCCTCACAGTGCACAGAAAGCCAGTAGGAAAGCTATCCCGATGGCCCACTCAGTCTGTTTCACCAAGCTAGGCTACACCGAAGCCCAGGATCCCGCCTGGGAAGCCCAGCCTCCATAACCCTAACCCTAATTTGGGTCTTAATGCTAATGTACTTCTGCAACGGGAACATCCCCCCATGGACACGATGTACTAAAACGGAGTAGGGAAGCCATCCTGGTGGCCCACTCAAGTCTGTTTCACCAAGCTAGGCTTCACAGAGGGTCTGGTTCCCTCCAGGGAAGCCTAGCCTCCCCAACCTTAACCCTAACTAGAGTCTTGGCCCTAATTTTCTTGTGCAACTGAAACATTCCCCCGTCCAAACGGTGTACAAAAGGAAAGTAGGCAAGCTATCCCGATGGCCTACTCAGTCTTTTTCACCAAGCTGGGCTGCAACGAAGCCCAGGATTACGCTTGGGATCCGCAGTCTCCCCAACCCTAACCCTAACTTGAGTTTTTACACAAATTTTCTTGTGCAACTGAAATGATACCCTTTCCTTACAGTGCACAGAAAGCCAGAAGGAAAGCTATCCCGATGGCCCACTCAGTCTGTTTCACCAAGCTAGGCTACACCGAAGGCCAGGATCCCGCCTGGGAAGCCCAGTCTCCCCAACCCTAACCCTAACTTGAGTCTTAACCCTAATTTTCTTGTGTAAGTGAAACATCCTCCCGTCCTTACGGTTTAGAAAAAGGCAGTAGGCAAGCCATCCCGATTGCCAACTCAATCTGTTCCACCAAGCTAGCCTTCACAGAGGCCCTGGTTCCTGCCTGGGAAGCCCGGTCTCACCAACCCTAACCCTAACTTGAGTCTTCTTAACCCTAATTTTCTTGTGCAAGTGAAACATCCCCCCGTCCATACGGTTTAGAAAAAGTCAGTAGGCAAGCGAACCCGATTGCCAACTCAATCTGTTCCACCAAGCTAGCCTTCACAGAGGCCCTGGTTCCTGCCTGGGAAGCACAGTCTCCCCAACCCAGCCCTACCTTGGGTATTAATCCTAATTTTCCTGTGCAACTGAAACATCCCCTCATCCATACAGCGTACAAAAAGACAGTAGGCATGCAATCCTGATGGCCTACTCAATCTGTTTCACCAGGCTCGGCTTCATCTAGGCCGTAGTTCCTGCCTGGGAAGCCCAGCCTCCATAACCCTAACCCTAATTTGGGTTTTAATGCTAATGTTCTTCTGCAATGGAAACATCCCCCCATGGATACGGTGTATTAAAACGGAGTAGGGAAGCCATCCTGGTGGCCCACTCAAGTCTGTTTCACCAAGCTAGGCTTCACAGAGTGTCTGGTTCCCTCCAGGAAAGCCTAGCCTCCCCAACCTTACCCCTAACTAGAGTCTTGGCCCTAATTTTCTTGTGCAACTGAAACATTCCCCCGTCCAAACGGTGTACAAAAAGAAAGTAGGCAAGCTATCCCGATGGCCCACTCAGTCTTTTTCACCAAGCTGGGCTGCACCGAAGCCCAGGATCCCGCCTGGGAAGCCCAGTCTCCCCAACCCTAACCCTAACTTGAGTCTTAACCCTAATTTTCTTGTGCAAGTGAAACATCCCCCCGTCCATACTGTTTAGAAAAAGTCAGTAGGCAAGCCATCCCGATTGCCAACTCAATCTGTTCCACCAAGCTAGCCTTCACAGAGGCCCTGCTTCCTGCCTGGGAAGCCCGGTCTCACCAACCCTAACCCTAACTTGAGTCTTTTTAACCCTAATTTTCTCGTGCAAGTGAAACCTCCCCCCGTCCATACGGTTTAGAAAAAGTCAGTAGGCAAGCCATCCCGATTGCCAACTCAATCTGTTCCACCAAGCTAGGCTTCACAGAGGCCCTGGTTCCTGCCTGGGAAGCACAGTCTCCCCAACCCAGCCCTACCTTGGGTATTAATCCTAATTTTCCTGTGCAACTGAAACATCCCCTCATCCATACAGCGTACAAAAAGACAGTAGGCAAGCAATCCTGATGGCTCACTCAGTCTGTTTCACCAGGCTCGGATTCATCGAGGCCGTAGTTCCTTCCTGGGAAGCCCAGCCTCCATAACCCTAACCCTAATTTGGGTCTTAATGCTAATGTTCTTCTGCATTGGAAACATCCCCCCATGGATACGGTGTACTAAAACGGAGTAGGGAAGCCATCCTGGTGGCCCACTCAAGTCTGTTTCACCAAGCTAGGCTTCACAGAGGGTCTGGTTCCCTCCAGGGAAGCCTAGCCTCCCCAACCTTACCCCTAACTAGAGTCTTGGCCCTAATTTTCTTGTGCAACTGAAACATTCCCCCGTCCAAACGGTGTACAAAAAGAAAGTAGGCAAGCTATCCCGATGGCCCACTCAGTCTTTTTCACCAAGCTAGGCTGCACCGAAGCCCAGGATCACGCTTGGGATCCGCAGTCTCCCCAACCCTAACCCTAACTTGAGTTTTAACACAAATTTTCTTGTGCAACTGAAACGATACCCCGTCCTTACAGTGCACAGAAAGCCAGTAGAAAAGCTATCCCGATGGCCCACTCAGTCTGTTTCACCAAGCTAGGCTACACCGAAGCCCAGGATCCCGCCTGGGAAGCCCAGTCTCCCCAACCCTAACCCTAACTTGAGTCTTAACCCTAATTTTCTTGTGTAAGTGAAACATCCCCCCGTCCTTACGGTTTAGAAAAAGTCAGTAGGCAAGCCATCCCGATTGCCAACTCAATCTGTTCCACCAAGCTAGCCTTCACAGAGGCCCTGGTTGCTGCCTGGGAAGCACAGTCTCCCCAACCCTAACCCTAACTTGAGTCTTCTTAACCCTAATTTTCTTGTGCAAGTGAAACATCCCCCCGTCCATACGGTTTAGAAAAAGTCAGTAGGCAAGCGAACCCGATTGCCAACTCAATCTGTTCCAACAAGCTAGCCTTCACAGAGGCCCTGGTTCCTGCCTGGGAAGCACAGTCTCCCCAACCCAGCCCTCACTTGGGTATTAATCCTAATTTTCCTGTGCGACTGAAACATCCCCTCGTCCATACGGCATACAAAAAGACAGTAGGCAAGCAATCCTGATGGCCCACTCAGTCTGTTTCACCAGGCTCGGATTCATCGAGGCCGTAGTTCCTGCCTGGGAAGCCCAGCCTCCATAACCCTAACCCTAATTTGGGTCTTAATGCTAATGTACTTCTGCAATGGAAACATCCCCCATGGACACGATGTACTAAAACGGAGTAGGGAAGCCATCCTGGTGGCCCACTCCAGTCTGTTTCACCAAGCTAGGCTTCACAGAGGGTCTGGTTCCCTGCAGGGAAGCCTAGCCTCCCCAACCTTACCCCTAACTAGAGTCTTGGCCCTAATTTTCTTGTGCAACTGAAACATTCCCCCGTCCAAACGGTGTACAAAAAGAAAGTAGGCAAGCTATCCCGATGGCCCACTCAGTCTGTTTCACCAAGCTAGGCTGCACCGAAGCCCAGGATCACGCTTGGGATCCGCAGTCTCCCCAACCCTAACCCTAACTTGAGTTTTTACACAAATTTTCTTGTGCAACTGAAACGATACCGCGTCCTCACAGTGCACAGAAAGCCAGTAGGAAAGCTATCCCGATGGCCCACTCAGTCTGTTTCACCAAGCTAGGCTACACCGAAGCCCAGGATCCCGCCTGGGAAGCCCAGCCTCCATAACCCTAACCCTAATTTGGGTCTTAATGCTAATGTACTTCTGCAACGGGAACATCCCCCCATGGACACGATGTACTAAAACGGAGTAGGGAAGCCTTCCTGGTGGCCCACTCAAGTCTGTTTCACCAAGCTAGGCTTCACAGAGGGTCTGGTTCCCTCCAGGGAAGCCTAGCCTCCCCAACCTTAACCCTAACTAGAGTCTTGGCCCTAATTTTCTTGTGCAACTGAAACATTCCCCCGTCCAAACGGTGTACAAAAGGAAAGTAGGCAAGCTATCCCGATGGCCTACTCAGTCTTTTTCACCAAGCTGGGCTGCAACGAAGCCCAGGATTACGCTTGGGATCCGCAGTCTCCCCAACCCTAACCCTAACTTGAGTTTTTACACAAATTTTCTTGTGCAACTGAAATGATACCCTTTCCTTACAGTGCACAGAAAGCCAGAAGGAAAGCTATCCCGATGGCCCACTCAGTCTGTTTCACCAAGCTAGGCTACACCGAAGGCCAGGATCCCGCCTGGGAAGCCCAGTCTCCCCAACCCTAACCCTAACTTGAGTCTTAACCCTAATTTTCTTGTGTAAGTGAAACATCCTCCCGTCCTTACGGTTTAGAAAAAGGCAGTAGGCAAGCCATCCCGATTGCCAACTCAATCTGTTCCACCAAGCTAGCCTTCACAGAGGCCCTGGTTCCTGCCTGGGAAGCCCGGTCTCACCAACCCTAACCCTAACTTGAGTCTTCTTAACCCTAATTTTCTTGTGCAAGTGAAACATCCCCCCGTCCATACGGTTTAGAAAAAGTCAGTAGGCAAGCGAACCCGATTGCCAACTCAATCTGTTCCACCAAGCTAGCCTTCACAGAGGCCCTGGTTCCTGCCTGGGAAGCACAGTCTCCCCAACCCAGCCCTACCTTGGGTATTAATCCTAATTTTCCTGTGCAACTGAAACATCCCCTCGTCCATACAGCGTACAAAAAGACAGTAGGCAAGCAATCCTGATGGCTCACTCAGTCTGTTTCACCAGGCTCGGCTTCATCGAGGAGGTAGTTCCTGCCTGGGAAGCCCAGCCTCCATAACCCTAACCCTAATTTGGGTCTTAATGCTAATGTTCTTCTGCATTGGAAACATCCCCCCATGGATACGGTGTACTAAAACGGAGTAGGGAAGCCATCCTGGTGGCCCACTCAAGTCTGTTTCACCAAGCTAGGCCTCACAGAGGGTCTGGTTCCCTCCAGGGAAGCCTAGCCTCCCCAACCTTACCCCTAACTAGAGTCTTGGCCCTAATTTTCTTGTGCAACTGAAACATTCCCCCGTCCAAACGGTGTACAAAAAGAAAGTAGGCAAGCTATCCCGATGGCCCACTCAGTCTTTTTCACCAAGCTAGGCTGCACCGAAGCCCAGAATCACGCTTGGGATCCGCAGTCTCCCCAACCCTAACCCTAACTTGAGTTTTAACACAAATTTTCTTGTGCAACTGAAACGATACCCCGTCCTTACAGTGCACAGAAAGCCAGTAGGAAAGCTATCCCGATGGCCCACTCAGTCTGTTTCACCAAGCTAGGCTACACCGAAGCCCAGGATCCTGCCTGGGAAGCCCGGTCTCACCAACCCTAACCCTAACTTGAGTCTTCTTAACCCTAATTTTCTTGTGCAAGTGAAACATCCCCCCGTCCATACGGTTTAGAAAAAGTCAGTAGGCAAGCGAACCCGATTGCCAACTCAATCTGCTCCAACAAGCTAGCCTTCACAGAGGCCCTGGTTCCTGCCTGGGAAGCACAGTCTCCCCAACCCAGCTCTCACTTGGGTATTAATCCTAATTTTCCTGTGTAAGGAAACATCCCGTCGTCCATACGGCATACAAAAAGACAGTAGGCAAGCAATCCTGATGGCCCACTCAGTCTGTTTCACCAGGCTCGGATTCATCGAGGCCGTAGTTCCTGCCTGGGAAGCCCAGCCTCCATAACCCTAACCCTAATTTGGGTCTTAATGCTAATGTACTTCTGCAACGGAAACATCCCCCATGGACACGATGTACTAAAACGGAGTAGGGAAGCCATCCTGGTGGCCCACTCAAGTCTGTTTCACCAAGCTAGGCTTCACAGAGGGTCTGGTTCCCTGCAGGGAAGCCTAGCCTCCCCAACCTTACCCCTAACTAGAGTCTTGGCCCTAATTTTCTTGTGCAACTGAAACATTCCCCCGTCCAAACGGTGTACAAAAAGAAAGTAGGCAAGCTATCCCGATGGCCCACTCAGTATTTTTCACCAAGCTGGGCTGCACCGAAGCCCAGGATCCCGCCTGGGAAGCCCAGTCTCCCCAACCCTAACCCTAACTTGAGTCTTAACCCTAATTTTCTTGTGCAAGTGAAACATCCCCCCGTACATACGGTTTAGAAAAAGTCAGTAGGAAAGCCATCCCGATTGCCAACTCAATCTGTTCCACCAAGCTAGCCTTCACAGAGGCCCTGCTTCCTGCCTGGGAAGCCCGGTCTCACCAACCCTAACCCTAACTTGAGTCTTTTTAACCCTAATTTTCTTGTGCAAGTGAAACCTCCCCCCGTCCATACGGTTTAGAAAAAGTCAGTAGGCAAGCCATCCCGATTGCCAACTCAATCTGTTCCACCAAGCTAGCCTTCACAGAGGCCCTGGTTGCTACCTGTGAAGCACAGTCTCGCCAACCCAGCCCTACCTTGGGTATTAATCCTAATTTTCCTGTGCAACTGAAACATCCCCTCATCCATACAGCGTACAAAAAGACAGTAGGCAAGCAATCCTGATGGCTCACTCAGTCTGTTTCACCAGGCTCGGCTTCATCGAGGCCGTAGTTCCTGCCTGGGAAGCCCAGCCTCCATAACCCTAACCCTAATTTGGGTCTTAATGCTAATGTTCTTCTGCATTGGAAACATCCCCCCATGGATACGGTGTACTAAAACGGAGTAGGGAAGCCATCCTGGTGGCCCACTCAAGTCTGTTTCACCAAGCTAGGCTTCACAGAGGGTCTGGTTCCCTCCAGGGAAGCCTAGCCTCCCCAACCTTACCCCTAACTAGAGTCTTGGCCCTAATTTTCTTGTGCAACTGAAACATTCCCCCGTCCAAACGGTGTACAAAAAGAAAGTAGGCAAGCTATCCCGATGGCCTACTCAGTCTTTTTCACCAAGCTAGGCTGCACCGAAGCCCAGGATCACGCTTGGGATCCGCAGTCTCCCCAACCCTAACCCTAACTTGAGTTTTAACACAAATTTTCTTGTGCAACTGAAACGATACCCCGTCCTTACAGTGCACAGAAAGCCAGTAGGAAAGCTATCCCGATGGCCCACTCAGTCTGTTTCACCAAGCTAGGCTACAGCGAAGCCCAGGATCCCGCCTGGGAAGCCCAGTCTCCCCAACCCTAACCCTAACTTGAGTCTTAACCCTAATTTTCTTGTGTAAGTGAAACATCCTCCCGTCCTTACGCTTTAGAAAAAGTCAGTAGGCAAGCCATCCCGATTGCCAACTCAATCTGTTCCACCAAGCTAGCCTTCACAGAGGCCCTGGTTGCTGCCTGGGAAGCCCGGTCTCACCAACCCTAACCCTAACTTGAGTCTTCTTAACCCTAATTTTCTTGTGCAAGTGAAACATCCCCCCGTCCATACGGTTTAGAAAAAGTCAGTAGGCAAGCGAACCCGATTGCCAACTCAATCTGTTCCAACAAGCTAGCCTTCACAGAGGCCCTGGTTCCTGCCTGGGAAGCACAGTCTCCCCAACCCAGCCCTCACTTGGGTATTAATCCTAATTTTCCTGTGCGACTGAAACATCCCCTCGTCCATACGGCATACAAAAAGACAGTAGGCAAGCAATCCTGATGGCCCACTCAGTCTGTTTCACCAGGCTCGGATTCATCGAGGCCGTAGTTCCTGCCTGGGAAGCCCAGCCTCCATAACCCTAACCCTAATTTGGGTCTTAATGCTAATGTACTTCTGCAATGGAAACATCCCCCATGGACACGATGTACTAAAACGGAGTAGGGAAGCCATCCTGGTGGCCCACTCCAGTCTGTTTCACCAAGCTAGGCTTCACAGAGGGTCTGGTTCCCTGCAGGGAAGCCTAGCCTCCCCAACCTTACCCCTAACTAGAGTCTTGGCCCTAATTTTCTTGTGCAACTGAAACATTCCCCCGTCCAAACGGTGTACAAAAAGAAAGTAGGCAAGCTATCCCGATGGCCCACTCAGTCTGTTTCACCAAGCTAGGCTGCACCGAAGCCCAGGATCACGCTTGGGATCCGCAGTCTCCCCAACCCTAACCCTAACTTGAGTTTTTACACAAATTTTCTTGTGCAACTGAAACGATACCGCGTCCTCACAGTGCACAGAAAGCCAGTAGGAAAGCTATCCCGATGGCCCACTCAGTCTGTTTCACCAAGCTAGGCTACACCGAAGCCCAGGATCCCGCCTGGGAAGCCCAGCCTCCATAACCCTAACCCTAATTTGGGTCTTAATGCTAATGTACTTCTGCAACGGGAACATCCCCCCATGGACACGATGTACTAAAACGGAGTAGGGAAGCCATCCTGGTGGCCCACTCAAGTCTGTTTCACCAAGCTAGGCTTCACAGAGGGTCTGGTTCCCTCCAGGGAAGCCTAGCCTCCCCAACCTTAACCCTAACTAGAGTCTTGGCCCTAATTTTCTTGTGCAACTGAAACATTCCCCCGTCCAAACGGTGTACAAAAGGAAAGTAGGCAAGCTATCCCGATGGCCTACTCAGTCTTTTTCACCAAGCTGGGCTGCAACGAAGCCCAGGATTACGCTTGGGATCCGCAGTCTCCCCAACCCTAACCCTAACTTGAGTTTTTACACAAATTTTCTTGTGCAACTGAAATGATACCCTTTCCTTACAGTGCACAGAAAGCCAGAAGGAAAGCTATCCCGATGGCCCACTCAGTCTGTTTCACCAAGCTAGGCTACACCGAAGGCCAGGATCCCGCCTGGGAAGCCCAGTCTCCCCAACCCTAACCCTAACTTGAGTCTTAACCCTAATTTTCTTGTGTAAGTGAAACATCCTCCCGTCCTTACGGTTTAGAAAAAGGCAGTAGGCAAGCCATCCCGATTGCCAACTCAATCTGTTCCACCAAGCTAGCCTTCACAGAGGCCCTGGTTCCTGCCTGGGAAGCCCGGTCTCACCAACCCTAACCCTAACTTGAGTCTTCTTAACCCTAATTTTCTTGTGCAAGTGAAACATCCCCCCGTCCATACGGTTTAGAAAAAGTCAGTAGGCAAGCGAACCCGATTGCCAACTCAATCTGTTCCACCAAGCTAGCCTTCACAGAGGCCCTGGTTCCTGCCTGGGAAGCACAGTCTCCCCAACCCAGCCCTACCTTGGGTATTAATCCTAATTTTCCTGTGCAACTGAAACATCCCCTCATCCATACAGCGTACAAAAAGACAGTAGGCATGCAATCCTGATGGCCTACTCAATCTGTTTCACCAGGCTCGGCTTCATCTAGGCCGTAGTTCCTGCCTGGGAAGCCCAGCCTCCATAACCCTAACCCTAATTTGGGTTTTAATGCTAATGTTCTTCTGCAATGGAAACATCCCCCCATGGATACGGTGTATTAAAACGGAGTAGGGAAGCCATCCTGGTGGCCCACTCAAGTCTGTTTCACCAAGCTAGGCTTCACAGAGTGTCTGGTTCCCTCCAGGAAAGCCTAGCCTCCCCAACCTTACCCCTAACTAGAGTCTTGGCCCTAATTTTCTTGTGCAACTGAAACATTCCCCCGTCCAAACGGTGTACAAAAAGAAAGTAGGCAAGCTATCCCGATGGCCCACTCAGTCTTTTTCACCAAGCTGGGCTGCACCGAAGCCCAGGATCCCGCCTGGGAAGCCCAGTCTCCCCAACCCTAACCCTAACTTGAGTCTTAACCCTAATTTTCTTGTGCAAGTGAAACATCCCCCCGTCCATACTGTTTAGAAAAAGTCAGTAGGCAAGCCATCCCGATTGCCAACTCAATCTGTTCCACCAAGCTAGCCTTCACAGAGGCCCTGCTTCCTGCCTGGGAAGCCCGGTCTCACCAACCCTAACCCTAACTTGAGTCTTTTTAACCCTAATTTTCTCGTGCAAGTGAAACCTCCCCCCGTCCATACGGTTTAGAAAAAGTCAGTAGGCAAGCCATCCCGATTGCCAACTCAATCTGTTCCACCAAGCTAGGCTTCACAGAGGCCCTGGTTCCTGCCTGGGAAGCACAGTCTCCCCAACCCAGCCCTACCTTGGGTATTAATCCTAATTTTCCTGTGCAACTGAAACATCCCCTCATCCATACAGCGTACAAAAAGACAGTAGGCAAGCAATCCTGATGGCTCACTCAGTCTGTTTCACCAGGCTCGGATTCATCGAGGCCGTAGTTCCTTCCTGGGAAGCCCAGCCTCCATAACCCTAACCCTAATTTGGGTCTTAATGCTAATGTTCTTCTGCATTGGAAACATCCCCCCATGGATACGGTGTACTAAAACGGAGTAGGGAAGCCATCCTGGTGGCCCACTCAAGTCTGTTTCACCAAGCTAGGCTTCACAGAGGGTCTGGTTCCCTCCAGGGAAGCCTAGCCTCCCCAACCTTACCCCTAACTAGAGTCTTGGCCCTAATTTTCTTGTGCAACTGAAACATTCCCCCGTCCAAACGGTGTACAAAAAGAAAGTAGGCAAGCTATCCCGATGGCCCACTCAGTCTTTTTCACCAAGCTAGGCTGCACCGAAGCCCAGGATCACGCTTGGGATCCGCAGTCTCCCCAACCCTAACCCTAACTTGAGTTTTAACACAAATTTTCTTGTGCAACTGAAACGATACCCCGTCCTTACAGTGCACAGAAAGCCAGTAGAAAAGCTATCCCGATGGCCCACTCAGTCTGTTTCACCAAGCTAGGCTACACCGAAGCCCAGGATCCCGCCTGGGAAGCCCAGTCTCCCCAACCCTAACCCTAACTTGAGTCTTAACCCTAATTTTCTTGTGTAAGTGAAACATCCCCCCGTCCTTACGGTTTAGAAAAAGTCAGTAGGCAAGCCATCCCGATTGCCAACTCAATCTGTTCCACCAAGCTAGCCTTCACAGAGGCCCTGGTTGCTGCCTGGGAAGCACAGTCTCCCCAACCCAGCCCTCACTTGGGTATTAATTCTAATTTTCCTGTGCAACTGAAACATCCCCCCGTCCATACGGTTTAGAAAAAGTCAGTAGGCAAGCGAACCCGATTGCCAACTCAATCTGTTCCACCAAACTAGCCTTCACAGAGGCCCTGGTTCCTGCCTGGGAAGCACAGTCTCCCCAACCCAGCCCTCACTTGGGTATTAATCCTAATTTTCCTGTGCAACTGAAACATCCCCTCGTCCATACAGAGTACAAAAAGACAGTAGGCAAGCAATCCTGATGGCCCACTCAGTCTGTTTCACCAGGCTCGGCTTCATCGAGGCCGTAGTTCCTGCCTGGGCAGCCCTGCCTCCATAACCCTAACCCTAATTTGGGTTTTAATGCTAATGTTCTTCTGCAATGGAAACATCCCCCCATGGATACGGTGTATTAAAACGGAGTAGGGAAGCCATCCTGGTGGCCCACTCAAGTCTGTTTCACCAAGCTAGGCTTCACAGAAGGTCTGGTTCCCTCCAGGAAGGCCTAGCCTCCCCAACCTTACCCCTAACTAGAGTCTTGGCCCTAATTTTCTTGTGCAACTGAAACATTCCCCCGTCCAAACGGTGTACAAAAGGAAAGTAGGCAAGCTATCCCGATGGCCCACTCAGTCTTTTTCACCAAGCTGGGCTGCACCGAAGCCCAGGATCACGTTTGGGATCCGCAGTCTCCCCAACCCTAACCCTAACTTGAGTTTTTACACAAATTTTCTTGTGCAACTGAAACGATACCGCGTCCTCACAGTGCACAGAAAGCCAGTAGGAAAGCTATCCCGATGGCCCACTCAGTCTGTTTCACCAAGCTAGGCTACACCGAAGCCCAGGATCCCGCCTGGGAAGCCCAGCCTCCATAACCCTAACCCTAATTTGGGTCTTCATGCTAATGTACTTCTGCAACGGGAACATCCCCCCATGGACACGATGTACTAAAACGGAGTAGGGAAGCCATCCTGGTGGCCCACTCAAGTCTGTTTCACCAAGCTAGGCTTCACAGAGGGTCTGGTTCCCTCCAGGGAAGCCTAGCCTCCCCAACCTTAACCCTAACTAGAGTCTTGGCCCTAATTTTCTTGTGCAACTGAAACATTCCCCCGTCCAAACGGTGTACAAAAGGAAAGTAGGCAAGCTATCCCGATGGCCCACTCAGTCTTTTTCACCAAGCTGGGCTGCACCGAAGCCCAGGATTACGCTTGGGATCCGCAGTCTCCCCAACCCTAACCCTAACTTGAGTTTTTACATAAATTTTCTTGTGCAACTGAAATGATACCCTTTCCTTACAGTGCACAGAAAGCCAGAAGGAAAGCTATCCCGATGGCCCACTCAGTCTGTTTCACCAAGCTAGGCTACACCAAAGGCCAGGATCCCGCCTGGGAAGCCCAGTCTCCCCAACCCTAACCCTAACTTGAGTCTTAACCCTAATTTTCTTGTGTAAGTGAAACATCCTCCCGTCCTTACGGTTTAGAAAAAGGCAGTAGGCAAGCCATCCTGATTGCCAACTCAATCTGTTCCACCAAGCTAGCCTTCACAGAGGCCCTGGTTCCTGCCTGGGAAGCACAGTCTCCCCAACCCAGCCCTCACTTGGGTATTAATCCTAATTTTCCTGTTTAAGGAAACATCCCCTCTTCCATAGGGCATACAAAAAGACAGTAGGCAAGCAATCCTGATGGCCCACTCAGTCTGTTTCACCAGGCTCGGATTCATCAAGGCCGTAGTTCCTGCCTGGGAAGCCCAGCCTCCATAACCCTAACCCTAATTTGGGTCTTAATGCTAATGTACTTCTGCAACGGAAACATCCCCCATGGACACGATGTACTAAAACGGAGTAGGGAAGCCATCCTGGTGGCCCACTCAAGTCTGTTTCACCAAGCTAGGCTTCACAGAGGGTCTGGTTCCCTGCAGGGAAGCCTAGCCTCCCCAACCTTACCCCTAACTAGAGTCTTGGCCCTAATTTTCTTGTGCAACTGAAACATTCCCCCGTCCAAACGGTGTACAAAAAGAAAGTAGGCAAGCTATCCCGATGGCCCACTCAGTATTTTTCACCAAGCTGGGCTGCACCGAAGCCCAGGATCCCGCCTGGGAAGCCCAGTCTCCCCAACCCTAACCCTAACTTGAGTCTTAACCCTAATTTTCTTGTGCAAGTGAAACATCCCCCCGTCCATACGGTTTAGAAAAAGTCAGTAGGCAAGCCATCCCGATTGCCAACTCAATCTGTTCCACCAAGCTAGCCTTCACAGAGGCCCTGCTTCCTGCCTGGGAAGCCCGGTCTCACCAACCCTAACCCTAACTTGAGTCTTTTTAACCCTAATTTTCTTGTGCAAGTGAAACCTCCCCCCGTCCATACGGTTTAGAAAAAGTCAGTAGGCAAGCCATCCCGATTGCCAACTCAATCTGTTCCACCAAGCTAGCCTTCACAGAGGCCCTGGTTGCTACCTGTGAAGCACAGTCTCCCCAACCCAGCCCTACCTTGGGTATTAATCCTAATTTTCCTGTGCAACTGAAACATCCCCTCATCCATACAGCGTACAAAAAGACAGTAGGCAAGCAATCCTGATGGCCCACTCAGTCTGTTTCACCAGGCTCGGCTTCATCGAGGCCGTAGTTCCTGCCTGGGAAGCCCAGCCTCCATAACCCTAACCCTAATTTGGGTCTTAATGCTAACGTTCTTCTGCAATGGAAACATCCCCCCATGGATACGGTGTACTAAAACGGAGTAGGGAATCCATCCTGGTGGCCCACTCAAGTCTGTTTCACCAAGCTAGGCTTCACAGAGGGTCTGGTTCCCTCCAGGGAAGCCTAGCCTCCCCAACCTTTCCCCTAACTAGAGTCTTGGCCCTAATTTTCTTGTGCAACTGAAACATTCCCCCGTCCAAACGGTGTACAAAAAGAAAGTAGGCAAGCTATCCCGATGGCCCACTCAGTCGTTTTCACCAAGCTAGGCTGCACCGAAGCCCAGGATCACGCTTGGGATCCGCAGTCTCCCCAACCCTAACCCTAACTTGAGTTTTAACACAAATTTTCTTGTGCAACTGAAACAATACCCCATCCTTACAGTGCACAGAAAGCCAGTAGGAAAGCTATCCCGATGGCCCACTCAGTCTGTTTCACCAAGCTAGGCTACACCGAAGCCCAGGATCCCGCCTGGGAAGCCCAGTCTCCCCAACCCTAACCCTAACTTGAGTCTTAACCCTAATTTTCTTGTGTAAGTGAAACATCCTCCCGTCCTTACGGTTTAGAAAAAGGCATTAGGCAAGCCATCCCGATTGCCAACTCAATCTGTTCCACCAAGCCAGCCTTCACAGAGGGCCTGGTTCCTGCCTGGGAAGCCCGGTCTCACCAACCCTAACCCTAACTTGAGTCTTCTTAACCCTAATTTTCTTGTGCAAGTGAAACATCCCCCCGTCCATACGGTTTAGAAAAAGTCAGTAGGCAAGCGAACCCGATTGCCAACTCAATCTGTTCCAACAAGCTAGCCTTCACAGAGGCCCTGGTTCCTGCCTGGGACGCACAGTCTCCCCAACCCAGCCCTCACTTGGGTATCAATCCTAATTTTCCTGTGCGACTGAAACATCCCCTCGTCCATACGGCATACAAAAAGACAGTAGGCAAGCAATCCTGATGGCCCACTCAGTCTGTTTCACCAGGCTCGGATTCATCGAGGCCGTAGTTCCTGCCTGGGAAGCCCAGCCTCCATAACCCTAACCCTAATTTGGGTCTTAATGCTAATGTACTTCTGCAACGGAAACATCCCCCATGGACACGATGTACTAAAACGGAGTAGGGAAGCCATCCTGGTGGCCCACTCAAGTCTGTTTCACCAAGCTAGGCTTCACAGAGGGTCTGGTTCCCTGCAGGGAAGCCTAGCCTCCCCAACCTTACCCCTAACTAGAGTCTTGGCCCTAATTTTCTTGTGCAACTGAAACATTCCCCCGTCCAAACGGTGTACAAAAAGAAAGTAGGCAAGCTATCCCGATGGCCCACTCAGTCTGTTTCACCAAGCTAGGCTGCACCGAAGCCCAGGATCACGCTTGGGATCCGCAGTCTCCCCAACCCTAACCCTAACTTGAGTTTTTACACAAATTTTCTTGTGCAACTGAAACGATACCGCGTCCTCACAGTGCACAGAAAGCCAGTAGGAAAGCTATCCCGATGGCCCACTCAGTCTGTTTCACCAAGCTAGGCTACACCGAAGCCCAGGATCCCGCCTGGGAAGCCCAGCCTCCATAACCCTAACCCTAATTTGGGTCTTAATGCTAATGTACTTCTGCAACGGGAACATCCCCCCATGGACACGATGTACTAAAACGGAGTACGGAAGCCATCCTGGTGGCCCACTCAAGTCTGTTTCACCAAGCTAGGCTTCACAGAGGGTCTGGTTCCCTCCAGGGAAGCCTAGCCTCCCCAACCTTAACCCTAACTGGAGTCTTGGCCCTAATTTTCTTGTGCAACTGAAACATTCCCCCGTCCAAACGGTGTACAAAAGGAAAGTAGGCAAGCTATCCCGATGGCCTACTCAGTCTTTTTCACCAAGCTGGGCTGCACCGAAGCCCAGGATCCCGCCTGGGAAGCCCAGTCTCCCCAACCCTAACCCTAACTTGAGTCTTAACCCTAATTTTCTTGTGCAAGTGAAACATCCCCCCGTCCATACGGTTTAGAAAAAGTCAGTAGGCAAGCCATCCCGATTGCCAACTCAATCTGTTCCACCAAGCTAGCCTTCACAGAGGCCCTGCTTCCTGCCTGGGAAGCCCGTTCTCACCAACCCTAACCCTAACTTGAGTCTTTTTAACCCTAATTTTCTTGTGCAAGTGAAACCTCCCCCCGTCCATACGGTTTAGAAAAAGTCAGTAGGCAAGCCATCCCGATTGCCAACTCAATCTGTTCCACCAAGCTAGCCTTCACAGAGGCCCTGGTTGCTACCTGTGAAGCACAGTCTCCCCAACCCAGCCCTACCTTGGGTATTAATCCTAATTTTCCTGTGCAACTGAAACATCCCCTCATCCATACAGCGTACAAAAAGACAGTAGGCAATCAATCCTGATGGCTCACTCAGTCTGTTTCACCAGGCTCGGCTTCATCGAGGCCGTAGTTCCTGCCTGGGAAGCCCAGCCTCCATAACCCTAACCCTAATTTGGGTCTTAATGCTAATGTTCTTCTGCATTGGAAACATCCCCCCATGGATACGGTGTACTAAAACGGAGTAGGGAAGCCATCCTGGTGGCCCACTCAAGTCTGTTTCACCAAGCTAGGCTTCACAGAGGGTCTGGTTCCCTGCAGGGAAGCCTAGCCTCCCCAAACTTACCCCTAACTAGAGTCTTGGCCCTAATTTTCTTGTGCAACTGAAACATTCCCCCGTCCAAACGGTGTACAAAAAGAAAGTAGGCAAGCTATCCCGATGGCCCACTCAGTCTTTTTCACCAAGCTAGGCTGCACCGAAGCCCAGGATCACGCTTGGGATCCGCAGTCTCCCCAACCCTAACCCTAACTTGAGTTTTAACACAAATTTTCTTGTGCAACTGAAACGATACCCCGTCCTTACAGTGCACAGAAAGCCAGTAGAAAAGCTATCCCGATGGCCCACTCAGTCTGTTTCACCAAGCTAGGCTACACCGAAGCCCAGGATCCCGCCTGGGAAGCCCAGTCTCCCCAACCCTAACCCTAACTTGAGTCTTAACCCTAATTTTCTTGTGTAAGTGAAACATCCTCCCGTCCTTCCGGTTTAGAAAAAGTCAGTAGGCAAGCCATCCCGATTGCCAACTCAATCTGTTCCACCAAGCTAGCCTTCACAGAGGCCCTGGTTGCTGCCTGGGAAGCACAGTCTCCCCAACCCAGCCCTCACTTGGGTATTAATCCTAATTTTCCTGTGCAACTGAAACATCCCCCCGTCCATACGGTTTAGAAAAAGTCAGTAGGCAAGCGAACCCGATTGCCAACTCAATCTGTTCCACCAAACTAGCCTTCACAGAGGCCCTGGTTCCTGCCTGGGAAGCACAGTCTCCCCAACCCAGCCCTCACTTGGGTATTAATCCTAATTTTCCTGTGCAACTGAAACATAGCCTCGTCCATACAGCGTACAAAAAGACAGTAGGCAAGCAATCCTGATGGCCCACTCAGTCTGTTTCACCAGGCTCGGCTTCATCGAGGCCGTAGTTCCTGCCTGGGCAGCCCTGCCTCCATAACCCTAACCCTAATTTGGGTTTTAATGCTAATGTTCTTCTGCAACGGAAACATCCCCCCATGGATACGGTGTATTAAAACTGAGTAGGGAAGCCATCCTGGTGGCCCACTCAAGTCTGTTTCACCAAGCTAGGCTTCACAGAGGGTCTGGTTCCCTCCAGGAAGGCCTAGCCTCCCCAACCTTGACCCTAACTAGAGTCTTGGCCCTAATTTTCTTGTGCAACTGAAACATTCCCCCGTCCAAACGGTGTACAAAAGGAAAGTAGGCAAGCTATCCCGATGGCCCACTCAGTCTTTTTCACCAAGCTGCGCTGCACCGAAGCCCAGGATCACGTTTGGGATCCGCAGTCTCCCCAACCCTAACCCTAACTTGAGTTTTTACACAAATTTTCTTGTGCAACTGAAACGATACCGCGTCCTCACAGTGCACAGAAAGCCAGTAGGAAAGCTATCCCGATGGCCCACTCAGTCTGTTTCACCAAGCTAGGCTACACCGAAGCCCAGGATCCCGCCTGGGAAGCCCAGCCTCCATAACCCTAACCCTAATTTGGGTCTTAATGCTAATGTACTTCTGCAACGGGAACATCCCCCCATGGACACGATGTACTAAAACGGAGTAGGGAAGCCATCCTGGTGGCCCACTCAAGTCTGTTTCACCAAGCTAGGCTTCACAGAGGGTCTGGTTCCCTCCAGGGAAGCCTAGCCTCCCCAACCTTAACCCTAACTAGAGTCTTGGCCCTAATTTTCTTGTGCAACTGAAACATTCCCCCGTCCAAACGGTGTACAAAAGGAAAGTAGGCAAGCTATCCCGATGGCCCACTCAGTCTTTTTCACCAAGCTGGGCTGCACCGAAGCCCAGGATTACGCTTGGGATCCGCAGTCTCCCCAACCCTAACCCTAACTTGAGTTTTTACACAAATTTTCTTGTGCAACTGAAATGATACCCTTTCCTTACAGTGCACAGAAAGCCAGAAGGAAAGCTATCCCGATGGCCCACTCAGTCTGTTTCACCAAGCTAGGCTACACCGAAGGCCAGGATCCCGCCTGGGAAGCCCAGTCTCCCCAACCCTAACCCTAACTTGAGTCTTAACCCTAATTTTCTTGTGTAAGTGAAACATCCTCCCGTCCTTACGGTTTAGAAAAAGGCAGTAGGCAAGCCATCCTGATTGCCAACTCAATCTGTTCCACCAAGCTAGCCTTCACAGAGGCCCTGGTTCCTGCCTGGGAAGCCCGGTCTCAACAACCCTAACCCTAACTTGAGTCTTCTTAACCCTAATTTTCTTGTGCAAGTGAAACATCCCCCCGTCCATACGGTTTAGAAAAATTCAGTAGGCAAGCGAACCCGATTGCCAACTCAATCTGTTCCACCAAGCTAGCCTTCACAGAGGCCCTGGTTCCTGCCTGGGAAGCACAGTCTCCCCAACCCAGCCCTACCTTGGGTATTAATCCTAATTTTCCTGTGCAACTGAAACATCCCCTCGTCCATACAGCGTACAAAAAGACAGTAGGCAAGCAATCCTGATGGCTCACTCAGTCTGTTTCACCAGGCTCGGCTTCATCGAGGAGGTAGTTCCTGCCTGGGAAGCCCAGCCTCCATAACCCTAACCCTAATTTGGGTCTTAATGCTAATGTTCTTCTGCATTGGAAACATCCCCCCATGGATACGGTGTACTAAAACGGAGTAGGGAAGCCATCCTGGTGGCCCACTCAAGTCTGTTTCACCAAGCTAGGCCTCACAGAGGGTCTGGTTCCCTCCAGGGAAGCCTAGCCTCCCCAACCTTACCCCTAACTAGAGTCTTGGCCCTAATTTTCTTGTGCAACTGAAACATTCCCCCGTCCAAACGGTGTACAAAAAGAAAGTAGGCAAGCTATCCCGATGGCCCACTCAGTCTTTTTCACCAAGCTAGGCTGCACCGAAGCCCAGAATCACGCTTGGGATCCGCAGTCTCCCCAACCCTAACCCTAACTTGAGTTTTAACACAAATTTTCTTGTGCAACTGAAACGATACCCCGTCCTTACAGTGCACAGAAAGCCAGTAGGAAAGCTATCCCGATGGCCCACTCAGTCTGTTTCACCAAGCTAGGCTACACCGAAGCCCAGGATCCTGCCTGGGAAGCCCGGTCTCACCAACCCTAACCCTAACTTGAGTCTTCTTAACCCTAATTTTCTTGTGCAAGTGAAACATCCCCCCGTCCATACGGTTTAGAAAAAGTCAGTAGGCAAGCGAACCCGATTGCCAACTCAATCTGTTCCAACAAGCTAGCCTTCACAGAGGCCCTGGTTCCTGCCTGGGAAGCACAGTCTCCCCAACCCAGCTCTCACTTGGGTATTAATCCTAATTTTCCTGTGTAAGGAAACATCCCCTCGTCCATACGGCATACAAAAAGACAGTAGGCAAGCAATCCTGATGGCCCACTCAGTCTGTTTCACCAGGCTCGGATTCATCGAGGCCGTAGTTCCTGCCTGGGAAGCCCAGCCTCCATAACCCTAACCCTAATTTGGGTCTTAATGCTAATGTACTTCTGCAACGGAAACATCCCCCATGGACACGATGTACTAAAACGGAGTAGGGAAGCCATCCTGGTGGCCCACTCAAGTCTGTTTCACCAAGCTAGGCTTCACAGAGGGTCTGGTTCACTGCAGGGAAGCCTAGCCTCCCCAACCTTACCCCTAACTAGAGTCTTGGCCCTAATTTTCTTGTGCAACTAAAACATTCCCCCGTCCAAACGGTGTACAAAAAGAAAGTAGGCAAGCTATCCCGATGGCCCACTCAGTATTTTTCACCAAGCTGGGCTGCACCGAAGCCCAGGATCCCGCCTGGGAAGCCCAGTCTCCCCAACCCTAACCCTAACTTGAGTCTTAACCCTAATTTTCTTGTGCAAGTGAAAAATCCCCCCTCCATACGGTTTAGAAAAAGTCAGTAGGCAAGCCATCCCGATTGCCAACTCAATCTGTTCCACCAAGCTAGCCTTCACAGAGGCCCTGCTTCCTGCCTGGGAAGCCCGGTCTCACCAACCCTAACCCTAACTTGAGTCTTTTTAACCCTAATTTTCTTGTGCAAGTGAAACCTCCCCCCGTCCATACGGTTTAGAAAAAGTCAGTAGGCAAGCCATCCCGATTGCCAACTCAATCTGTTCCACCAAGCTAGCCTTCACAGAGGCCCTGGTTGCTACCTGTGAAGCACAGTCTCCCCAACCCAGCCCTACCTTGGGTATTAATCCTAATTTTCCTGTGCAACTGAAACATCCCCTCATCCATACAGCGTACAAAAAGACAGTAGGCAAGCAATCCTGATGGCTCACTCAGTCTGTTTCACCAGGCACGGCTTCATCGAGGCCGTAGTTCCTGCCTGGGAAGCCCAGCCTCCATAACCCTAACCCTAATTTGGGTCTTAATGCTAATGTTCTTCTGCATTGGAAACATCCCCCCATGGATACGGTGTACTAAAACGGAGTAGGGAAGCCATCCTGGTGGCCCACTCAAGTCTGTTTCACCAAGCTAGGCTTCACAGAGGGTCTGGTTCCCTCCAGGGAAGCCTAGCCTCCCCAACCTTACCCCTAACTAGAGTCTTGGCCCTAATTTTCTTGTGCAACTGAAACATTCCCCCGTCCAAACGGTGTACAAAAAGAAAGTAGGCAAGCTATCCCGATGGCCTACTCAGTCTTTTTCACCAAGCTAGGCTGCACCGAAGCCCAGGATCACGCTTGGGATCCGCAGTCTCCCCAACCCTAACCCTAACTTGAGTTTTAACACAAATTTTCTTGTGCAACTGAAACGATACCCCGTCCTTACAGTGCACAGAAAGCCAGTAGGAAAGCTATCCCGATGGCCCACTCAGTCTGTTTCACCAAGCTAGGCTACAGCGAAGCCCAGGATCCCGCCTGGGAAGCCCAGTCTCCCCAACCCTAACCCTAACTTGAGTCTTAACCCTAATTTTCTTGTGTAAGTGAAACATCCTCCCGTCCTTACGGTTTAGAAAAAGTCAGTAGGCAAGCCATCCCGATTGCCAACTCAATCTGTTCCACCAAGCTAGCCTTCACAGAGGCCCTGGTTGCTGCCTGGGAAGCCCGGTCTCACCAACCCTAACCCTAACTTGAGTCTTCTTAACCCTAATTTTCTTGTGCAAGTGAAACATCCCCCCGTCCATACGGTTTAGAAAAAGTCAGTAGGCAAGCGAACCCGATTGCCAACTCAATCTGTTCCAACAAGCTAGCCTTCACAGAGGCCCTGGTTCCTGCCTGGGAAGCACAGTCTCCCCAACCCAGCCCTCACTTGGGTATTAATCCTAATTTTCCTGTGCGACTGAAACATCCCCTCGTCCATACGGCATACAAAAAGACAGTAGGCAAGCAATCCTGATGGCCCACTCAGTCTGTTTCACCAGGCTCGGATTCATCGAGGCCGTAGTTCCTGCCTGGGAAGCCCAGCCTCCATAACCCTAACCCTAATTTGGGTCTTAATGCTAATGTACTTCTGCAACGGAAACATCCCCCATGGACACGATGTACTAAAACGGAGTAGGGAAGCCATCCTGGTGGCCCACTCCAGTCTGTTTCACCAAGCTAGGCTTCACAGAGGGTCTGGTTCCCTGCAGGGAAGCCTAGCCTCCCCAACCTTACCCCTAACTAGAGTCTTGGCCCTAATTTTCTTGTGCAACTGAAACATTCCCCCGTCCAAACGGTGTACAAAAAGAAAGTAGGCAAGCTATCCCGATGGCCCACTCAGTCTGTTTCACCAAGCTAGGCTGCACCGAAGCCCAGGATCACGCTTGGGATCCGCAGTCTCCCCAACCCTAACCCTAACTTGAGTTTTTACACAAATTTTCTTGTGCAACTGAAACGATACCACGTCCTCACAGTGCACAGAAAGCCAGTAGGAAAGCTATCCCGATGGCCCACTCAGTCTGTTTCACCAAGCTAGGCTACACCGAAGCCCAGGATCCCGCCTGGGAAGCCCAGCCTCCATAACCATAACCCTAATTTTGGTCTTAATGCTAATGTACTTCTGCAACGGGAACATCCCCCCATGGACACGATGTACTAAAACGGAGTAGGGAAGCCATCCTGGTGGCCCACTCAAGTCTGTTTCACCAAGCTAGGCTTCACAGAGGGTCTGGTTCCCTCCAGGGAAGCCTAGCCTCCCCAACCTTAACCCTAACTAGAGTCTTGGCCCTAATTTTCTTGTGCAACTGAAACATTCCCCCGTCCAAACGGTGTACAAAAGGAAAGTAGGCAAGCTATCCCGATGGCCTACTCAGTCTTTTTCACCAAGCTGGGCTGCAACGAAGCCCAGGATTACGCTTGGGATCCGCAGTCTCCCCAACCCTAACCCTAACTTGAGTCTTAACCCTAATTTTCTTGTGTAAGTGAAACATCCTCCCGTCCTTACGGTTTAGAAAAAGGCAGTAGGCAAGCCATCCCGATTGCCAACTCAATCTGTTCCACCAAGCTAGCCTTCACAGAGGCCCTGCTTCCTGCCTGGGAAGCCCGGTCTCACCAACCCTAACCCTAACTTGAGTCTTCTTAACCCTAATTTTCTTGTGCAAGTGAAACATCCCCCCGTCCATACGGTTTAGAAAAAGTCAGTAGGCAAGCGAACCCGATTGCCAACTCAATCTGTTCCACGAAGCTAGCCTTCACAGAGGCCCTGGTTCCTGCCTGGGAAGCACAGTCTCCCCAACCCAGCCCTACCTTGGGTATTAATCCTAATTTTCCTGTGCAACTGAAACATCCCCTCGTAGATACAGCGTACAAAAAGACAGTAGGCAAGCAATCCTGATGGCTCACTCAGTCTGTTTCACCAGGCTCGGCTTCATCGAGGAGGTAGTTCCTGCCTGGGAAGCCCAGCCTCCATAACCCTAACCCTAATTTGGGTCTTAATGCTAATGTTCTTCTGCATTGGAAACATCCCCCCATGGATACGGTGTACTAAAACGGAGTAGGGAAGCCATCCTGGTGGCCCACTCAAGTCTGTTTCACCAAGCTAGGCCTCACAGAGGGTCTGGTTCCCTCCAGGGAAGCCTAGCCTCCCCAACCTTACCCCTAACTAGAGTCTTGGCCCTAATTTTCTTGTGCAACTGAAACATTCCCCCGTCCAAACGGTGTACAAAAAGAAAGTAGGCAAGCTATCCCGATGGCCCACTCAGTCTTTTTCACCAAGCTAGGCTGCACCGAAGCCCAGAATCACGCTTGGGATCCGCAGTCTCCCCAACCCTAACCCTAACTTGAGTTTTAACACAAATTTTCTTGTGCAACTGAAACGATACCCCGTCCTTACAGTGCACAGAAAGCCAGTAGGAAAGCTATCCCGATGGCCCACTCAGTCTGTTTCACCAAGCTAGGCTACACCGAAGCCCAGGATCCTGCCTGGGAAGCCCGGTCTCACCAACCCTAACCCTAACTTGAGTCTTCTTAACCCTAATTTTCTTGTGCAAGTGAAACATCCCCCCGTCCATACGGTTTAGAAAAAGTCAGTAGGCAAGCGAACCCGATTGCCAACTCAATCTGTTCCAACAAGCTAGCCTTCACAGAGGCCCTGGTTCCTGCCTGGGAAGCACAGTCTCCCCAACCCAGCTCTCACTTGGGTATTAATCCTAATTTTCCTGTGTAAGGAAACATCCCCTCGTCCATACGGCATACAAAAAGACAGTAGGCAAGCAATCCTGATGGCCCACTCAGTCTGTTTCACCAGGCTCGGATTCATCGAGGCCGTAGTTCCTGCCTGGGAAGCCCAGCCTCCATAACCCTAACCCTAATTTGGGTCTTAATGCTAATGTACTTCTGCAACGGAAACATCCCCCATGGACACGATGTACTAAAACGGAGTAGGGAAGCCATCCTGGTGGCCCACTCAAGTCTGTTTCACCAAGCTAGGCTTCACAGAGGGTCTGGTTCCCTGCAGGGAAGCCTAGCCTCCCCAACCTTACCCCTAACTAGAGTCTTGGCCCTAATTTTCTTGTGCAACTGAAACATTCCCCCGTCCATACGGTGTACAAAAAGAAAGTAGGCAAGCTATCCCGATGGCCCACTCAGTATTTTTCACCAAGCTGGGCTGCACCGAAGCCCAGGATCCCGCCTGGGAAGCCCAGTCTCCCCAACCCTAACCCTAACTTGAGTCTTAACCCTAATTTTCTTGTGCAAGTGAAACATCCCCCCGTCCATACGGTTTAGAAAAAGTCAGTAGGAAAGCCATCCCGATTGCCAACTCAATCTGTTCCACCAAGCTAGCCTTCACAGAGGCCCTGCTTCCTGCCTGGGAAGCCCGGTCTCACCAACCCTAACCCTAACTTGAGTCTTTTTAACCCTAATTTTCTTGTGCAAGTGAAACCTCCCCCCGTCCATACGGTTTAGAAAAAGTCAGTAGGCAAGCCATCCCGATTGCCAACTCAATCTGTTCCAACAAGCTAGCCTTCACAGAGGCCCTGGTTCCTGCCTGGGAAGCACAGTCTCCCCAACCCAGCCCTCACTTCGGTATTAATCCTAATTTTCCTGTGCGACTGAAACATCCCCTCGTCCATACGGCATACAAAAAGACAGTAGGCAAGCAATCCTGATGGCCCACTCAGTCTGTTTCACCAGGCTCGGATTCATCGAGGCCGTAGTTCCTGCCTGGGAAGCCCAGCCTCCATAACCCTAACCCTAATTTGGGTCTTAATGCTAATGTACTTCTGCAACGGAAACATCCCCCATGGACACGATGTACTAAAACGGAGTAGGGAAGCCATCCTGGTGGCCCACTCCAGTCTGTTTCACCAAGCTAGGCTTCACAGAGGGTCTGGTTCCCTGCAGGGAAGCCTAGCCTCCCCAACCTTACCCCTAACTAGAGTCTTGGCCCTAATTTTCTTGTGCAACTGAAACATTCCCCCGTCCAAACGGTGTACAAAAAGAAAGTAGGCAAGCTATCCCGATGGCCCACTCAGTCTGTTTCACCAAGCTAGGCTGCACCGAAGCCCAGGATCACGCTTGGGATCCGCAGTCTCCCCAACCCTAACCCTAACTTGAGTTTTTACACAAATTTTCTTGTGCAACTGAAACGATACCGCGTCCTCACAGTGCACAGAAAGCCAGTAGGAAAGCTATCCCGATGGCCCACTCAGTCTGTTTCACCAAGCTAGGCTACACCGAAGCCCAGGATCCCGCCTGGGAAGCCCAGCCTCCATAACCCTAACCCTAATTTGGGTCTTAATGCTAATGTACTTCTGCAACGGGAACATCCCCCATGGACACGATGTACTAAAACGGAGTAGGGAAGCCATCCTGGTGGCCCACTCAAGTCTGTTTCACCAAGCTAGGCTTCACAGAGGGTCTGGTTCCCTCCAGGGAAGCCTAGCCTCCCCAACCTTAACCCTAACTAGAGTCTTGGCCCTAATTTTCTTGTGCAACTGAAACATTCCCCCGTCCAAACGGTGTACAAAAGGAAAGTAGGCAAGCTATCCCGATGGCCTACTCAGTCTTTTTCACCAAGCTAGGCTGCACCGAAGCCCAGGATCACGCTTGGGATCCGCAGTCTCCCCAACCCTAACCCTAACTTGAGTTTTAACACAAATTTTCTTGTGCAACTGAAACGATACCCCGTCCTTACAGTGCACAGAAAGCCAGTAGGAAAGCTATCCCGATGGCCCACTCAGTCTGTTTCACCAAGCTAGGCTACAGCGAAGCCCAGGATCCCGCCTGGGAAGCCCAGTCTCCCCAACCCTAACCCTAACTTGAGTCTTAACCCTAATTTTCTTGTGTAAGTGAAACATCCTCCCGTCCTTACGGTTTAGAAAAAGGCAGTAGGCAAGCCATCCCGATTGCCAACTCAATCTGTTCCACCAAGCTAGCCTTCACAGAGGCCCTGGTTGCTGCCTGGGAAGCCCGGTCTCACCAACCCTAACCCTAACTTGAGTCTTCTTAACCCTAATTTTCTTGTGCAAGTGAAACATCCCCCCGTCCATACGGTTTAGAAAAAGTCAGTAGGCAAGCGAACCCGATTGCCAACTCAATCTGTTCCAACAAGCTAGCCTTCACAGAGGCCCTGGTTCCTGCCTGGGAAGCACAGTCTCCCCAACCCAGCTCTCACTTGGGTATTAATCCTAATTTTCCTGTGTAAGGAAACATCCCCTCGTCCATACGGCATACAAAAAGACAGTAGGCAATCAATCCTGATGGCCCACTCAGTCTGTTTCACCAGGCTCGGATTCATCGAGGCCGTAGTTCCTGCCTGGGAAGCCCAGCCTCCATAACCCTAACCCTAATTTGGGTCTTAATGCTAATGTACTTCTGCAACGGAAACATCCCCCATGGACACGATGTACTAAAACGGAGTAGGGAAGCCATCCTGGTGGCCCACTCAAGTCTGTTTCACCAAGCTAGGCTTCACAGAGGGTCTGGTTCCCTGCAGGGAAGCCTAGCCTCCCCAACCTTACCCCTAACTAGAGTCTTGGCCCTAATTTTCTTGTGCAACTGAAACATTCCCCCGTCCAAACGGTGTACAAAAAGAAAGTAGGCAAGCTATCCCGATGGCCCACTCAGTATTTTTCACCAAGCTGGGCTGCACCGAAGCCCAGGATCCCGCCTGGGAAGCCCAGTCTCCCCAACCCTAACCCTAACTTGAGTCTTAACCCTAATTTTCTTGTGCAAGTGAAACATCCCCCCGTCCATACGGTTTAGAAAAAGTCAGTAGGAAAGCCATCCCGATTGCCAACTCAATCTGTTCCACCAAGCTAGCCTTCACAGAGGCCCTGCTTCCTGCCTGGGAAGCCCGGTCTCACCAACCCTAACCCTAACTTGAGTCTTTTTAACCCTAATTTTCTTGTGCAAGTGAAACCTCCCCCCGTCCATACGGTTTAGTCAGTAGGCAAGCCATCCCGATTGCCAACTCAATCTGTTCCAACAAGCTAGCCTTCACAGAGGCCCTGGTTCCTGCCTGGGAAGCACAGTCTCCCCAACCCAGCCCTCACTTGGGTATTAATCCTAATTTTCCTGTGCGACTGAAACATCCCCTCGTCCATACGGCATACAAAAAGACAGTAGGCAAGCAATCCTGATGGCCCACTCAGTCTGTTTCACCAGGCTCGGATTCATCGAGGCCGTAGTTCCTGCCTGGGAAGCCCATCCTCCATAACCCTAACCCTAATTTGGGTCTTAATGCTAATGTACTTCTGCAACGGAAACATCCCCCATGGACACGATGTACTAAAACGGAGTAGGGAAGCCATCCTGGTGGCCCACTCCAGTCTGTTTCACCAAGCTAGGCTTCACAGAGGGTCTGGTTCCCTGCAGGGAAGCCTAGCCTCCCCAACCTTACCCCTAACTAGAGTCTTGGCCCTAATTTTCTTGTGCAACTGAAACATTCCCCCGTCCAAACGGTGTACAAAAAGAAAGTAGGCAAGCTATCCCGATGGCCCACTCAGTCTGTTTCACCAAGCTAGCCTGCAACCGAAGCCCAGGATCACGCTTGGGATCCGCAGTCTCCCCAACCCTAACCCTAACTTGAGTTTTTACACAAATTTTCTTGTGCAACTGAAACGATACCGCGTCCTCACAGTGCACAGAAAGCCAGTAGGAAAGCTATCCCGATGGCCCACTCAGTCTGTTTCACCAAGCTAGGCTACACCGAAGCCCAGGATCCCGCCTGGGAAGCCCAGCCTCCATAACCCTAACCCTAATTTGGGTCTTAATGCTAATGTACTTCTGCAACGGGAACATCCCCCATGGACACGATGTACTAAAACGGAGTAGGGAAGCCATCCTGGTGGCCCACTCAAGTCTGTTTCACCAAGCTAGGCTTCACAGAGGGTCTGGTTCCCTCCAGGGAAGCCTAGCCTCCCCAACCTTAACCCTAACTAGAGTCTTGGCCCTAATTTTCTTGTGCAACTGAAACATTCCCCCGTCCAAACGGTGTACAAAAGGAAAGTAGGCAAGCTATCCCGATGGCCTACTCAGTCTTTTTCACCAAGCTAGGCTGCACCGAAGCCCAGGATCACGCTTGGGATCCGCAGTCTCCCCAACCCTAACCCTAACTTGAGTTTTAACACAAATTTTCTTGTGCAACTGAAACGATACCCCGTCCTTACAGTGCACAGAAAGCCAGTAGGAAAGCTATCCCGATGGCCCACTCAGTCTGTTTCACCAAGCTAGGCTACAGCGAAGCCCAGGATCCCGCCTGGGAAGCCCAGTCTCCCCAACCCTAACCCTAACTTGAGTCTTAACCCTAATTTTCTTGTGTAAGTGAAACATCCTCCCGTCCTTACGGTTTAGAAAAAGGCAGTAGGCAAGCCATCCCGATTGCCAACTCAATCTGTTCCACCAAGCTAGCCTTCACAGAGGCCCTGGTTGCTGCCTGGGAAGCCCGGTCTCACCAACCCTAACCCTAACTTGAGTCTTCTTAACCCTAATTTTCTTGTGCAAGTGAAACATCCCCCCGTCCATACGGTTTAGAAAAAGTCAGTAGGCAAGCGAACCCGATTGCCAACTCAATCTGTTCCAACAAGCTAGCCTTCACAGAGGCCCTGGTTCCTGCCTGGGAAGCACAGTCTCCCCAACCCAGCCCTACCTTGGGTATTAATCCTAATTTTCCTGTGCAACTGAAACATCCCCTCGTCCATACGGCATACAAAAAGACAGTAGGCAAGCAATCCTGATGGCCCACTCAGTCTGTTTCACCAGGCTCGGATTCATCGAGGCCGTAGTTCCTGCCTGGGAAGCCCAGCCTCCATAACCCTAACCCTAATTTGGGTTTTAATGCTAATGTTCTTCTGCAATGGAAACATCCCCCCATGGATACGGTGTATTAAAACGGAGTAGGGAAGCCATCCTGGTGGCCCACTCAAGTCTGTTTCACCAAGCTAGGCTTCACAGAGTGTCTGGTTCCCTCCAGGAAAGCCTAGCCTCCCCAACCTTACCCCTAACTAGAGTCTTGGCCCTAATTTTCTTGTGCAACTGAAACATTCCCCCGTCCAAACGGTGTACAAAAAGAAAGTAGGCAAGCTATCCCGATGGCCCACTCAGTATTTTTCACCAAGCTGGGCTGCACCGAAGCCCAGGATCCCGCCTGGGAAGCCCAGTCTCCCCAACCCTAACCCTAACTTGAGTCTTAACCCTAATTTTCTTGTGCAAGTGAAACATCCCCCCGTCCATACGGTTTAGAAAAAGTCAGTAGGCAAGCCATCCCGATTGCCAACTCAATCTGTTCCACCAAGCTAGCCTTCACAGAGGCCCTGCTTCCTGCCTGGGAAGCCCGGTCTCACCAACCCTAACCCTAACTTGAGTCTTTTTAACCCTAATTTTCTTGTGCAAGTGAAACCTCCCCCCGTCCATACGGTTTAGAAAAAGTCAGTAGGCAAGCCATCCCGATTGCCAACTCAATCTGTTCCAACAAGCTAGCCTTCACAGAGGCCCTGGTTGCTACCTGTGAAGCACAGTCTCCCCAACCCAGCCCTACCTTGGGTATTAATCCTAATTTTCCTGTGCATCTGAAACATCCCCTCATCCATACAGCGTACAAAAAGACAGTAGGCAAGCAATCCTGATGGCTCACTCAGTCTGTTTCACCAGGCTCGGCTTCATCGCGGCCGTAGTTCCTGCCTGGGAAGCCCAGCCTCCATAACCCTAACCCTAATTTGGGTCTTAATGCTAATGTTCTTCTGCATTGGAAACATCCCCCCATGGATACAATGTACTAAAACGGAGTAGGGAAGCCATCCTGGTGGCCCACTCAAGTCTGTTTCACCAAGCTAGGCTTCACAGAGGGTCTGGTTCCCTGCAGGGAAGCCTAGCCTCCCCAACCTTACCCCTAACTAGAGTCTTGGCCCTAATTTTCTTGTGCAACTGAAACATTCCCCCGTCCAAACGGTGTACAAAAAGAAAGTAGGCAAGCTATCCCGATGGCCCACTCAGTCTTTTTCACCAAGCTAGGCTGCACCGAAGCCCAGGATCACGCTTGGGATCCGCAGTCTCCCCAACCCTAACCCTAACTTGAGTTTTAACACAAATTTTCTTGTGCAACTGAAACGATACCGCGTCCTCACAGTGCACAGAAAGCCAGTAGGAAAGCTATCCCGATGGCCCACTCAGTCTGTTTCACCAAGCTAGGCTACACCGAAGGCCAGGATCCCGCCTGGGAAGCCCAGTCTCCCCAACCCTAACCCTAACTTGAGTCTTAACCCTAATTTTCTTGTGTAAGTGAAACATCCTCCCGTCCTTACGGTTTAGAAAAAGGCAGTAGGCAAGCCATCCTGATTGCCAACTCAATCTGTTCCACCAAGCTAGCCTTCACAGAGGCCCTGGTTCCTGCCTGGGAAGCACAGTCTCCCCAACCCAGCCCTCACTTGGGTATTAATCCTAATTTTCCTGTGCGACTGAAACATCCCCTCGTCCATACGGCATACAAAAAGACAGTAGGCAAGCAATCCTGATGGCCCACTCAGTCTGTTTCACCAGGCTCGGATTCATCGAGGCCGTAGTTCCTGCCTGGGAAGCCCAGCCTCCATAACCCTAACCCTAATTTGGGTCTTAATGCTAATGTACTTCTGCAACAGAAACATCCCCCATGGACACGATGTACTAAAACGGAGTAGGGAAGCCATCCTGGTGGCCCACTCAAGTCTGTTTCACCAAGCTAGGCTTCACAGAGGGTCTGGTTCCCTGCAGGGAAGCCTAGCCTCCCCAACCTTACCCCTAACTAGAGTCTTGGCCCTAATTTTCTTGTGCAACTGAAACATTCCCCCGTCCAAACGGTGTACAAAAAGAAAGTAGGCAAGCTATCCCGATGGCCCACTCAGTATTTTTCACCAAGCTGGGCTGCACCGAAGCCCAGGATCCCGCCTGGGAAGCCCAGTCTCCCCAACCCTAACCCTAACTTGAGTCTTAACCCTAATTTTCTTGTGCAAGTGAAACATCCCCCCGTCCATACGGTTTAGAAAAAGTCAGTAGGCAAGCCATCCCGATTGCCAACTCAATCTGTTCCACCAAGCTAGCCTTCACAGAGGCCCTGCTTCCTGCCTGGGAAGCCCGGTCTCACCAACCCTAACCCTAACTTGAGTCTTCTTAACCCTAATTTTCTTGTGCAAGTGAAACATCCCCCCGTCCATACGGTTTAGAAAAAGTCAGTAGGCAAGCGAACCCGATTGCCAACTCAATCTGTTCCACCAAGCTAGCCTTCACAGAGGCCCTGGTTGCTACCTGTGAAGCACAGTCTCCCCAACCCAGCCCTACCTTGGGTATTAATCCTAATTTTCCTGTGCAACTGAAACATCCCCTCATCCATACAGCGTACAAAAAGACAGTAGGCAAGCAATCCTGATGGCTCACTCAGTCTGTTTCACCAGGCTCGGCTTCATCGAGGCCGTAGTTCCTGCCTGGGAAGCCCAGCCTCCATAACCCTAACCCTAATTTGGGTCTTAATGCTAATGTTCTTCTGCATTGGAAACATCCCCCCATGGATACGGTGTACTAAAACGGAGTAGGGAAGCCATCCTGGTGGCCCACTCCAGTCTGTTTCACCAAGCTAGGCTTCACAGAGGGTCTGGTTCCCTGCAGGGAAGCCTAGCCTCCCCAACCTTACCCCTAACTAGAGTCTTGGCCCTAATTTTCTTGTGCAACTGAAACATTCCCCCGTCCAAACGGTGTACAAAAAGAAAGTAGGCAAGCTATCCCGATGGCCCACTCAGTCTTTTTCACCAAGCTAGGCTGCACCGAAGCCCAGGATCACGCTTGGGATCCGCAGTCTCCCCAACCCTAACCCTAACTTGAGTTTTAACACAAATTTTCTTGTGCAACTGAAACGATACCCCGTCCTTACAGTGCACAGAAAGCCAGTAGGAAAGCTATCCCGATGGCCCACTCAGTCTGTTTCACCAAGCTAGGCTACACCGAAGGCCAGGATCCCGCCTGGGAAGCCCAGTCTCCCCAACCCTAACCCTAACTTGAGTCTTAACCCTAATTTTCTTGTGTAAGTGAAACATCCTCCCGTCCTTACGGTTTAGAAAAAGTCAGTAGGCAAGCCATCCCGATTGCCAACTCAATCTGTTCCACCAAGCTAGCCTTCACAGAGGCCCTGGTTGCTGCCTGGGAAGCCCGGTCTCACCAACCCTAACCCTCACTTGGGTATTAATCCTAATTTTCCTGTGCAACTGAAACATCCCCCCGTCCATACGGTTTAGAAAAAGTCAGTAGGCAAGCGAACCCGATTGCCAACTCAATCTGTTCCACCAAACTAGCCTTCACAGAGGCCCTGGTTCCTGCCTGGGAAGCACAGTCTCCCCAACCCAGCCCTCACTTGGGTATTAATCCTAATTTTCCTGTGCAACTGAAACATCCCCTCGTCCATACAGCGTACAAAAAGACAGTAGGCAAGCAATCCTGATGGCCCACTCAGTCTGTTTCACCAGGCTCGGCTTCATCGAGGCCGTAGTTCCTGCCTGGGAAGCCCTGCCTCCATAACCCTAACCCTAATTTGGGTTTTAATGCTAATGTTCTTCTGCAACGGAAACATCCCCCTATGGATACGGTGTATTAAAACGGAGTAGGGAAGCCATCCTGGTGGCCCACTCAAGTCTGTTTCACCAAGCTAGGCTGCACAGAGGGTCTGGTTCCCTCCAGGAAGGCCTAGCCTCCCCAACCTTACCCCTAACTAGAGTCTTGGCCCTAATTTTCTTGTGCAACTGAAACATTCCCCCGTCCAAACGGTGTACAAAAGGAAAGTAGGCAAGCTATCCCGATGGCCCACTCAGTCTTTTTCACCAAGCTGGGCTGCACCGAAGCCCAGGATCACGTTTGGGATCCGCAGTCTCCCCAACCCTAACCCTAACTTGAGTTTTTACACAAATTTTCTTGTGCAACTGAAACGATACCGCGTCCTCACAGTGCACAGAAAGCCAGTAGGAAAGCTATCCCGATGGCCCACTCAGTCTGTTTCACCAAGCTAGGCTACACCGAAGCCCAGGATCCCGCCTGGGAAGCCCAGCCTCCATAACCCTAACCCTAATTTGGGTCTTAATGCTAATGTACTTCTGCAACGGGAACATCCCCCCATGGACATGATGTACTAAAACGGAGTAGGGAAGCCATCCTGGTGGCCCACTCAAGTCTGTTTCACCAAGCTAGGCTTCACAGAGGGTCTGGTTCCCTCCAGGGAAGCCTAGCCTCCCCAACCTTAACCCTAACTAGAGTCTTGGCCCTAATTTTCTTGTGCAACTGAAACATTCCCCCGTCCAAACGGTGTACAAAAGGAAAGTAGGCAAGCTATCCCGATGGCCCACTCAGTCTTTTTCACCAAGCTGGGCTGCACCGAAGCCCAGGATTACGCTTGGGATCCGCAGTCTCCCCAACCCTAACCCTAACTTGAGTTTTTACACAAATTTTCTTGTGCAACTGAAATGATACCCTTTCCTTACAGTGCACAGAAAGCCAGAAGGAAAGCTATCCCGATGGCCCACTCAGTCTGTTTCACCAAGCTAGGCTACAGCGAAGCCCAGGATCCCGCCTGGGAAGCCCAGTCTCCCCAACCCTAACCCTAACTTGAGTCTTAACCCTAATTTTCTTGTGTAAGTGAAACATCCTCCCGTCCTTACCGTTTAGAAAAAGTCAGTAGGCAAGCCATCCCGATTGCCAACTCAATCTGTTCCACCAAGCTAGCCTTCACAGAGGCCCTGCTTCCTGCCTGGGAAGCCCGGTCTCACCAACCCTAACCCTAACTTGAGTCTTTTTAACCCTAATTTTCTTGTGCAAGTGAAACCTCCCCCCGTCCATACGGTTTAGAAAAAGTCAGCAGGCAAGCCATCCCGATTGCCAACTCAATCTGTTCCACCAAGCTAGCCTTCACAGAGGCCCTGGTTGCTACCTGTGAAGCACAGTCTCCCCAACCCAGCCCTACCTTGGGTATTAATCCTAATTTTCCTGTGCAACTGAAACATCCCCTCATCCATACAGCGTACAAAAAGACAGTAGGCAAGCAATCCTGATGGCCCACTCAGTCTGTTTCACCAGGCTCGGCTTCATCGAGGCCGTAGTTCCTGCCTGGGAAGCCCAGCCTCCATAACCCTAACCCTAATTTGGGTCTTAATGCTAACGTTCTTCTGCAATGGAAACATCCCCCCATGGATACGGTGTACTAAAACGGAGTAGGGAATCCATCCTGGTGGCCCACTCAAGTCTGTTTCACCAAGCTAGGCTTCACAGAGGGTCTGGTTCCCTCCAGGGAAGCCTAGCCTCCCCAACCTTTCCCCTAACTACAGTCTTGGCCCTAATTTTCTTGTGCAACTGAAACATTCCCCCGTCCAAACGGTGTACAAAAAGAAAGTAGGCAAGCTATCCCGATGGCCCACTCAGTCGTTTTCACCAAGCTAGGCTGCACCGAAGCCCAGGATCACGCTTGGGATCCGCAGTCTCCCCAACCCTAACCCTAACTTGAGTTTTAACACAAATTTTCTTGTGCAACTGAAACAATACCCCATCCTTACAGTGCACAGAAAGCCAGTAGGAAAGCTATCCCGATGGCCCACTCAGTCTGTTTCACCAAGCTAGGCTACACCAAAGGCCAGGATCCCGCCTGGGAAGCCCAGTCTCCCCAACCCTAACCCTAACTTGAGTCTTAACCCTAATTTTCTTGTGTAAGTGAAACATCCTCCCGTCCTTACGGTTTAGAAAAAGGCAGTAGGCAAGCCATCCTGATTGCCAACTCAATCTGTTCCACCAAGCTAGCCTTCACAGAGGCCCTGGTTCCTGCCTGGGAAGCACAGTCTCCCCAACCCAGCCCTCACTTGGGTATTAATCCTAATTTTCCTGTGCGACTGAAACATCCCCTCGTCCATACGGCATACAAAAAGACAGTAGGCAAGCAATCCTGATGGCCCACTCAGTCTGTTTCACCAGGCTCGGATTCATCGAGGCCGTAGTTCCTGCCTGGGAAGCCCAGCCTCCATAACCCTAACCCTAATTTGGGTCTTAATGCTAATGTACTTCTGCAACGGAAACATCCCCCATGGACACGATGTACTAAAACGGAGTAGGGAAGCCATCCTGGTGGCCCACTCAAGTCTGTTTCACCAAGCTAGGCTTCACAGAGGGTCTGGTTCCCTGCAGGGAAGCCTAGCCTCCCCAACCTTACCCCTAACTAGAGTCTTGGCCCTAATTTTCTTGTGCAACTGAAACATTCCCCCGTCCAAACGGTGTACAAAAAGAAAGTAGGCAAGCTATCCCGATGGCCCACTCAGTATTTTTCACCAAGCTGGGCTGCACCGAAGCCCAGGATCCCGCCTGGGAAGCCCAGTCTCCCCAACCCTAACCCTAACTTGAGTCTTAACCCTAATTTTCTTGTGCAAGTTAAACATCCCCCCGTCCATACGGTTTAGAAAAAGTCAGTAGGCAAGCGAACCCGATTGCCAACTCAATCTGTTCCACCAAGCTAGCCTTCACAGAGGCCCTGGTTGCTACCTGTGAAGCACAGTCTCCCCAACCCAGCCCTACCTTGGGTATTAATCCTAATTTTCCTGTGCAACTGAAACATCCCCTCATCCATACAGCGTACAAAAAGACAGTAGGCAAGCAATCCTGATGGCTCACTCAGTCTGTTTCACCAGGCTCGGCTTCATCGAGGCCGTAGTTCCTGCCTGGGAAGCCCAGCCTCCATAACCCTAACCCTAATTTGGGTCTTAATGCTAATGTTCTTCTGCATTGGAAACATCCCCCCATGGATACGGTGTACTAAAACGGAGTAGGGAAGCCATCCTGGTGGCCCACTCCAGTCTGTTTCACCAAGCTAGGCTTCACAGAGGGTCTGGTTCCCTGCAGGGAAGCCTAGCCTCCCCAACCTTACCCCTAACTAGAGTCTTGGCCCTAATTTTCTTGTGCAACTGAAACATTCCCCCGTCCAAACGGTGTACAAAAAGAAAGTAGGCAAGCTATCCCGATGGCCCACTCAGTCTTTTTCACCAAGCTAGGCTGCACCGAAGCCCAGGATCACGCTTGGGATCCGCAGTCTCCCCAACCCTAACCCTAACTTGAGTTTTAACACAAATTTTCTTGTGCAACTGAAACGATACCCCGTCCTTACAGTGCACAGAAAGCCAGTAGGAAAGCTATCCCGATGGCCCACTCAGTCTGTTTCACCAAGCTAGGCTACACCGAAGGCCAGGATCCCGCCTGGGAAGCCCAGTCTCCCCAACCCTAACCCTAACTTGAGTCTTAACCCTAATTTTCTTGTGTAAGTGAAACATCCTCCCGTCCTTACGGTTTAGAAAAAGGCAGTAGGCAAGCCATCCCGATTGCCAACTCAATCTGTTCCACCAAGCTAGCCTTCACAGAGGCCCTGGTTGCTGCCTGGGAAGCCCGGTCTCACCAACCCTAACCCTCACTTGGGTATTAATCCTAATTTTCCTGTGCAACTGAAACATCCCCCCGTCCATACGGTTTAGAAAAAGTCAGTAGGCAAGCGAACCCGATTGCCAACTCAATCTGTTCCACCAAACTAGCCTTCACAGAGGCCCTGGTTGCTACCTGGGAAGCACAGTCTCCCCAACCCAGCCCTCACTTGGGTATTAATCCTAATTTTCCTGTGCAACTGAAACATCCCCTCGTCCATACAGCGTACAAAAAGACAGTAGGCAAGCAATCCTGATGGCCCACTCAGTCTGTTTCACCAGGCTCGGCTTCATCGAGGCCGTAGTTCCTGCCTGGGCAGCCCTGCCTCCATAACCCTAACCCTAATTTGGGTTTTAATGCTAATGTTCTTCTGCAACGGAAACATCCCCCTATGGATACGGTGTATTAAAACGGAGTAGGGAAGCCATCCTGGTGGCCCACTCAAGTCTGTTTCACCAAGCTAGGCTGCACAGAGGGTCTGGTTCCCTCCAGGAAGGCCTAGCCTCCCCAACCTTACCCCTAACTAGAGTCTTGGCCCTAATTTTCTTGTGCAACTGAAACATTCCCCCGTCCAAACGGTGTACAAAAGGAAAGTAGGCAAGCTATCCCGATGGCCCACTCAGTCTTTTTCACCAAGCTGGGCTGCACCGAAGCCCAGGATCACGTTTGGGATCCGCAGTCTCCCCAACCCTAACCCTAACTTGAGTTTTTACACAAATTTTCTTGTGCAACTGAAACGATACCGCGTCCTCACAGTGCACAGAAAGCCAGTAGGAAAGCTATCCCGATGGCCCACTCAGTCTGTTTCACCAAGCTAGGCTACACCGAAGCCCAGGATCCCGCCTGGGAAGCCCAGCCTCCATAACCCTAACCCTAATTTGGGTCTTAATGCTAATGTACTTCTGCAACGGGAACATCCCCCCATGGACATGATGTACTAAAACGGAGTAGGGAAGCCATCCTGGTGGCCCACTCAAGTCTGTTTCACCAAGCTAGGCTTCACAGAGGGTCTGGTTCCCTCCAGGGAAGCCTAGCCTCCCCAACCTTACCCCTAACTAGAGTCTTGGCCCTAATTTTCTTGTGCAACTGAAACATTCCCCCGTCCAAACGGTGTACAAAAGGAAAGTAGGCAAGCTATCCCGATGGCCCACTCAGTCTTTTTCACCAAGCTGGGCTGCACCGAAGCCCAGGATTACGCTTGGGATCCGCAGTCTCCCCAACCCTAACCCTAACTTGAGTTTTTACACAAATTTTCTTGTGCAACTGAAATGATACCCTTTCCTTACAGTGCACAGAAAGCCAGAAGGAAAGCTATCCCGATGGCCCACTCAGTCTGTTTCACCAAGCTAGGCTACACCGAAGGCCAGGATACCGCCTGGGAAGCCCAGTCTCCCCAACCCTAACCCTAACTTGAGTCTTAACCCTAATTTTCTTGTGTAAGTGAAACATCCTCCCGTCCTTACCGTTTAGAAAAAGTCAGTAGGCAAGCCATCCCGATTGCCAACTCAATCTGTTCCACCAAGCTAGCCTTCACAGAGGCCCTGCTTCCTGCCTGGGAAGCCCGGTCTCACCAACCCTAACCCTAACTTGAGTCTTTTTAACCCTAATTTTCTTGTGCAAGTGAAACCTCCCCCCGTCCATACGGTTTAGAAAAAGTCAGCAGGCAAGCCATCCCGATTGCCAACTCAATCTGTTCCACCAAGCTAGCCTTCACAGAGGCCCTGGTTGCTACCTGTGAAGCACAGTCTCCCCAACCCAGCCCTACCTTGGGTATTAATCCTAATTTTCCTGTGCAACTGAAACATCCCCTCATCCATACAGCGTACAAAAAGACAGTAGGCAAGCAATCCTGATGGCCCACTCAATCTGTTTCACCAGGCTCGGCTTCATCGAGGCCGTAGTTCCTGCCTGGGAAGCCCAGCCTCCATAACCCTAACCCTAATTTGGGTCTTAATGCTAACGTTCTTCTGCAATGGAAACATCCCCCCATGGATACGGTGTACTAAAACGGAGTAGGGAATCCATCCTGGTGGCCCACTCAAGTCTGTTTCACCAAGCTAGGCTTCACAGAGGGTCTGGTTCCCTCCAGGGAAGCCTAGCCTCCCCAACCTTTCCCCTAACTACAGTCTTGGCCCTAATTTTCTTGTGCAACTGAAACATTCCCCCGTCCAAACGGTGTACAAAAAGAAAGTAGGCAAGCTATCCCGATGGCCCACTCAGTCGTTTTCACCAAGCTAGGCTGCACCGAAGCCCAGGATCACGCTTGGGATCCGCAGTCTCCCCAACCCTAACCCTAACTTGAGTTTTAACACAAATTTTCTTGTGCAACTGAAACAATACCCCATCCTTACAGTGCACAGAAAGCCAGTAGGAAAGCTATCCCGATGGCCCACTCAGTCTGTTTCACCAAGCTAGGCTACACCGAAGCCCAGGATCCCGCCTGGGAAGCCCAGTCTCCCCAACCCTAACCCTAACTTGAGTCTTAACCCTAATTTTCTTGTGTAAGTGAAACATCCTCCCGTCCTTACCGTTTAGAAAAAGTCAGTAGGCAAGCCATCCCGATTGCCAACTCAATCTGTTCCACCAAGCCATCCTTCACAGAGGGCCTGGTTCCTGCCTGGGAAGCCCGGTCTCACCAACCCTAACCCTAACTTGAGTCTTCTTAACCCTAATTTTCTTGTGCAAGTGAAACATCCCCCCGTCCATACGGTTTAGAAAAAGTCAGTAGGCAAGCGAACCCGATTGCCAACTCAATCTGTTCCAACAAGCTAGCCTTCACAGAGGCCCTGGTTCCTGCCTGGGAAGCACAGTCTCCCCAACCCAGCCCTCACTTGGGTATTAATCCTAATTTTCCTGTGCGACTGAAACATCCCCTCGTCCATACGGCATACAAAAAGACAGTAGGCAAGCAATCCTGATGGCCCACTCAGTCTGTTTCACCAGGCTCGGATTCATCGAGGCCGTAGTTCCTGCCTGGGAAGCCCAGCCTCCATAACCCTAACCCTAATTTGGGTCTTAATGCTAATGTACTTCTGCAACGGAAACATCCCCCATGGACACGATGTACTAAAACGGAGTAGGGAAGCCATCCTGGTTGCCCACTCAAGTCTGTTTCACCAAGCTAGGCTTCACAGAGGGTCTGGTTCCCTGCAGGGAAGCCTAGCCTCCCCAACCTTACCCCTAACTAGAGTCTTGGCCCTAATTTTCTTGTGCAACTGAAACATTCCCCCGTCCAAACGGTGTACAAAAAGAAAGTAGGCAAGCTATCCCGATGGCCCACTCAGTCTGTTTCACCAAGCTAGGCTGCACCGAAGCCCAGGATCACGCTTGGGATCCGCAGTCTCCCCAACCCTAACCCTAACTTGAGTTTTTACACAAATTTTCTTGTGCAACTGAAACGATACCGCGTCCTCACAGTGCACAGAAAGCCAGTAGGAAAGCTATCCCGATGGCCCACTCAGTCTGTTTCACCAAGCTAGGCTACACCGAAGCCCAGGATCCCGCCTGGGAAGCCCAGCCTCCATAACCCTAACCCTAATTTGGGTCTTAATGCTAATGTACTTCTGCAACGGGAACATCCCCCCATGGACACGATGTACTAAAACGGAGTACGGAAGCCATCCTGGTGGCCCACTCAAGTCTGTTTCACCAAGCTAGGCTTCACAGAGGGTCTGGTTCCCTCCAGGGAAGCCTAGCCTCCCCAACCTTAACCCTAACTGGAGTCTTGGCCCTAATTTTCTTGTGCAACTGAAACATTCCCCCGTCCAAACGGTGTACAAAAGGAAAGTAGGCAAGCTATCCCGATGGCCTACTCAGTCTTTTTCACCAAGCTGGGCTGCACCGAAGCCCAGGATCCCGCCTGGGAAGCCCAGTCTCCCCAACCCTAACCCTAACTTGAGTCTTAACCCTAATTTTCTTGTGCAAGTGAAACATCCCCCCGTCCATACGGTTTAGAAAAAGTCAGTAGGCAAGCCATCCCGATTGCCAACTCAATCTGTTCCACCAAGCTCGCCTTCACAGAGGCCCTGCTTCCTGCCTGGGAAGCCCGGTCTCACCAACCCTAACCCTAACTTGAGTCTTTTTAACCCTAATTTTCTTGTGCAAGTGAAACCTCCCCCCGTCCATACGGTTTAGAAAAAGTCAGTAGGCAAGCCATCCCGATTGCCAACTCAATCTGTTCCACCAAGCTAGCCTTCACAGAGGCCCTGGTTGCTACCTGTGAAGCACAGTCTCCCCAACCCAGCCCTACCTTGGGTATTAATCCTAATTTTCCTGTGCAACTGAAACATCCCCTCATCCATACAGCGTACAAAAAGACAGTAGGCAATCAATCCTGATGGCTCACTCAGTCTGTTTCACCAGGCTCGGCTTCATCGAGGCCGTAGTTCCTGCCTGGGAAGCCCAGCCTCCATAACCCTAACCCTAATTTGGGTCTTAATGCTAATGTTCTTCTGCATTGGAAACATCCCCCCATGGATACGGTGTACTAAAACGGAGTAGGGAAGCCATCCTGGTGGCCCACTCAAGTCTGTTTCACCAAGCTAGGCTTCACAGAGGGTCTGGTTCCCTCCAGGGAAGCCTAGCCTCCCCAACCTTACCCCTAACTAGAGTCTTGGCCCTAATTTTCTTGTGCAACTGAAACATTCCCCCGTCCAAACGGTGTACAAAAAGAAAGTAGGCAAGCTATCCCGATGGCCCACTCAGTCTTTTTCACCAAGCTAGGCTGCACCGAAGCCCAGGATCACGCTTGGGATCCGCAGTCTCCCCAACCCTAACCCTAACTTGAGTTTTAACACAAATTTTCTTGTGCAACTGAAACGATACCCCGTCCTTACAGTGCACAGAAAGCCAGTAGAAAAGCTATCCCGATGGCCCACTCATTCTGTTTCACCAAGCTAGGCTACACCGAAGCCCAGGATCCCGCCTGGGAAGCCCAGTCTCCCCAACCCTAACCCTAACTTGAGTCTTAACCCTAATTTTCTTGTGTAAGTGAAACATCCTCCCGTCCTTACGGTTTAGAAAAAGGCAGTAGGCAAGCCATCCCGATTGCCAACTCAATCTGTTCCACCAAGCTAGCCTTCACAGAGGCCCTGGTTGCTGCCTGGGAAGCACAGTCTCCCCAACCCAGCCCTCACTTGGGTATTAATCCTAATTTTCCTGTGCAACTGAAACATCCCCCCGTCCATACGGTTTAGAAAAAGTCAGTAGGCAAGCGAACCCGATTGCCAACTCAATCTGTTCCACCAAACTAGCCTTCACAGAGGCCCTGGTTCCTGCCTGGGAAGCACAGTCTCCCCAACCCAGCCCTCACTTGGGTATTAATCCTAATTTTCCTGTGCAACTGAAACATCCCCTCGTCCATACAGCGTACAAAAAGACAGTAGGCAAGCAATCCTGATGGCCCACTCAGTCTGTTTCACCAGGCTCGGCTTCATCGAGGCCGTAGTTCCTGCCTGGGCAGCCCTGCCTCCATAACCCTAACCCTAATTTGGGTTTTAATGCTAATGTTCTTCTGCAACGGAAACATCCCCCCATGGATACGGTGTATTAAAACGGAGTAGGGAAGCCATCCTGGTGGCCCACTCAAGTCTGTTTCACCAAGCTAGGCTTCACAGAGGGTCTGGTTCCCTCCAGGAAGGCCTAGCCTCCCCAACCTTAACCCTAACTAGAGTCTTGGCCCTAATTTTCTTGTGCAACTGAAACATTCCCCCGTCCAAACGGTGTACAAAAGGAAAGTAGGCAAGCTATCCCGATGGCCCACTCAGTCTTTTTCACCAAGCTGCGCTGCACCGAAGCCCAGGATCACGTTTGGGATCCGCATTCTCCCCAACCCTAACCCTAACTTGAGTTTTTACACAAATTTTCTTGTGCAACTGAAACGATACCGCGTCCTCACAGTGCACAGAAAGCCAGTAGGAAAGCTATCCCGATGGCCCACTCAGTCTGTTTCACCAAGCTAGGCTACACCGAAGCCCAGGATCCCGCCTGGGAAGCCCAGCCTCCATAACCCTAACCCTAATTTGGGTCTTAATGCTAATGTACTTCTGCAACGGGAACATCCCCCCATGGACACGATGTACTAAAACGGAGTAGGGAAGCCATCCTGGTGGCCCACTCAAGTCTGGTTCACCAAGCTAGGCTTCACAGAGGGTCTGGTTCCCTCCAGGGAAGCCTAGCCTCCCCAACCTTAACCCTAACTAGAGTCTTGGCCCTAATTTTCTTGTGCAACTGAAACATTCCCCCGTCCAAACGGTGTACAAAAGGAAAGTAGGCAAGCTATCCCGATGGCCCACTCAGTCTTTTTCACCAAGCTGGGCTGCACCGAAGCCCAGGATTACGCTTGGGATCCGCAGTCTCCCCAACCCTAACCCTAACTTGAGTTTTTACACAAATTTTCTTGTGCAACTGAAATGATACCCTTTCCTTACAGTGCACAGAAAGCCAGAAGGAAAGCTATCCCGATGGCCCACTCAGTCTGTTTCACCAAGCTAGGCTACACCGAAGCCCAGGATCCCGCCTGGGAAGCCCAGTCTCCCCAACCCTAACCCTAACTTGAGTCTTAACCCTAATTTTCTTGTGCAAGTGAAACATCCCCCCGTCCATACGGTTTAGAAAAAGTCAGTAGGCAAGCCATCCCGATTGCCAACTCAATCTGTTCCACCAAGCTAGCCTTCACAGAGGCCCTGCTTCCTGCCTGGGAAGCCCGGTCTCACCAACCCTAACCCTAACTTGAGTCTTTTTAACCCTAATTTTCTTGTGCAAGTGAAACCTCCCCCCGTCCATACGGTTTAGAAAAAGTCAGTAGGCAAGCCATCCCGATTGCCAACTCAATCTGTTCCACCAAGCTAGCCTTCACAGAGGCCCTGGTTGCTACCTGTGAAGCACAGTCTCCCCAACCCAGCCCTACCTTGGGTATTAATCCTAATTTTCCTGTGCAACTGAAACATCCCCTCATCCATACAGCGTACAAAAAGACAGTAGGCAAGCAATCCTGATGGCTCACTCAGTCTGTTTCACCAGGCTCAGCTTCATCGAGGCCGTAGTTCCTGCCTGGGAAGCCCAGCCTCCATAACCCTAACCCTAATTTGGGTCTTAATGCTAATGTTCTTCTGCATTGGAAACATCCCCCCATGGATACGGTGTACTAAAACGGAGTAGGGAAGCCATCCTGGTGGCCCACTCAAGTCTGTTTCACCAAGCTAGGCTTCACAGAGGGTCTGGTTCCCTCCAGGGAAGCCTAGCCTCCCCAACCTTACCCCTAACTAGAGTCTTGGCCCTAATTTTCTTGTGCAACTGAAACATTCCCCCGTCCAAACGGTGTACAAAAAGAAAGTAGGCAAGCTATCCCGATGGCCTACTCAGTCTTTTTCACCAAGCTAGGCTGCACCGAAGCCCAGGATCACGCTTGGGATCCGCAGTCTCCCCAACCCTAACCCTAACTTGAGTTTTAACACAAATTTTCTTGTGCAACTGAAACGATACCCCGTCCTTACAGTGCACAGAAAGCCAGTAGGAAAGCTATCCCGATGGCCCACTCAGTCTGTTTCACCAAGCTAGGCTACAGCGAAGCCCAGGATCCCGCCTGGGAAGCCCAGTCTCCCCAACCCTAACCCTAACTTGAGTCTTAACCCTAATTTTCTTGTGTAAGTGAAACATCCTCCCGTCCTTACGGTTTAGAAAAAGTCAGTAGGCAAGCCATCCCGATTGCCAACTCAATCTGTTCCACCAAGCTAGCCTTCACAGAGGCCCTGGTTGCTGCCTGGGAAGCCCGGTCTCACCAACCCTAACCCTAACTTGAGTCTTCTTAACCCTAATTTTCTTGTGCAAGTGAAACATCCCCCCGTCCATACGGTTTAGAAAAAGTCAGTAGGCAAGCGAACCCGATTGCCAACTCAATCTGTTCCAACAAGCTAGCCTTCACAGAGGCCCTGGTTCCTGCCTGGGAAGCACAGTCTCCCCAACCCAGCCCTCACTTGGGTATTAATCCTAATTTTCCTGTGCGACTGAAACATCCCCTCGTCCATACGGCATACAAAAAGACAGTAGGCAAGCAATCCTGATGGCCCACTCAGTCTGTTTCACCAGGCTCGGATTCATCGAGGCCGTAGTTCCTGCCTGGGAAGCCCAGCCTCCATAACCCTAACCCTAATTTGGGTCTTAATGCTAATGTACTTCTGCAACGGAAACATCCCCCATGGACACGATGTACTAAAACGGAGTAGGGAAGCCATCCTGGTGGCCCACTCAAGTCTGTTTCACCAAGCTAGGCTTCACAGAGGGTCTGGTTCCCTGCAGGGAAGCCTAGCCTCCCCAACCTTACCCCTAACTAGAGTCTTGGCCCTAATTTTCTTGTGCAACTGAAACATTCCCCCGTCCAAACGGTGTACAAAAAGAAAGTAGGCAAGCTATCCCGATGGCCCACTCAGTCTGTTTCACCAAGCTAGGCTGCACCGAAGCCCAGGATCACGCTTGGGATCCGCAGTCTCCCCAACCCTAACCCTAACTTGAGTTTTTACACAAATTTTCTTGTGCAACTGAAACGATACCACGTCCTCACAGTGCACAGAAAGCCAGTAGGAAAGCTATCCCGATGGCCCACTCAGTCTGTTTCACCAAGCTAGGCTACACCGAAGCCCAGGATCCCGCCTGGGAAGCCCAGCCTCCATAACCCTAACCCTAATTTGGGTCTTAATGCTAATGTACTTCTGCAACGGGAACATCCCCCCATGGACACGATGTACTAAAACGGAGTAGGGAAGCCATCCTGGTGGCCCACTCAAGTCTGTTTCACCAAGCTAGGCTTCACAGAGGGTCTGGTTCCCTCCAGGGAAGCCTAGCCTCCCCAACCTTAACCCTAACTAGAGTCTTGGCCCTAATTTTCTTGTGCAACTGAAACATTCCCCCGTCCAAACGGTGTACAAAAGGAAAGTAGGCAAGCTATCCCGATGGCCTACTCAGTCTTTTTCACCAAGCTGGGCTGCAACGAAGCCCAGGATTACGCTTGGGATCCGCAGTCTCCCCAACCCTAACCCTAACTTGAGTCTTAACCCTAATTTTCTTGTGTAAGTGAAACATCCTCCCGTCCTTACGGTTTAGAAAAAGGCAGTAGGCAAGCCATCCCGATTGCCAACTCAATCTGTTCCACCAAGCTAGCCTTCACAGAGGCCCTGCTTCCTGCCTGGGAAGCCCGGTCTCACCAACCCTAACCCTAACTTGAGTCTTCTTAACCCTAATTTTCTTGTGCAAGTGAAACATCCCCCCGTCCATACGGTTTAGAAAAAGTCAGTAGGCAAGCGAACCCGATTGCCAACTCAATCTGTTCCACCAAGCTAGCCTTCACAGAGGCCCTGGTTCCTGCCTGGGAAGCACAGTCTCCCCAACCCAGCCCTACCTTGGGTATTAATCCTAATTTTCCTGTGCAACTGAAACATCCCCTCGTAGATACAGCGTACAAAAAGACAGTAGGCAAGCAATCCTGATGGCTCACTCAGTCTGTTTCACCAGGCTCGGCTTCATCGAGGAGGTAGTTCCTGCCTGGGAAGCCCAGCCTCCATAACCCTAACCCTAATTTGGGTCTTAATGCTAATGTTCTTCTGCATTGGAAACATCCCCCCATGGATACGGTGTACTAAAACGGAGTAGGGAAGCCATCCTGGTGGCCCACTCAAGTCTGTTTCACCAAGCTAGGCCTCACAGAGGGTCTGGTTCCCTCCAGGGAAGCCTAGCCTCCCCAACCTTACCCCTAACTAGAGTCTTGGCCCTAATTTTCTTGTGCAACTGAAACATTCCCCCGTCCAAACGGTGTACAAAAAGAAAGTAGGCAAGCTATCCCGATGGCCCACTCAGTCTTTTTCACCAAGCTAGGCTGCACCGAAGCCCAGAATCACGCTTGGGATCCGCAGTCTCCCCAACCCTAACCCTAACTTGAGTTTTAACACAAATTTTCTTGTGCAACTGAAACGATACCCCGTCCTTACAGTGCACAGAAAGCCAGTAGGAAAGCTATCCCGATGGCCCACTCAGTCTGTTTCACCAAGCTAGGCTACACCGAAGCCCAGGATCCTGCCTGGGAAGCCCGGTCTCACCAACCCTAACCCTAACTTGAGTCTTCTTAACCCTAATTTTCTTGTGCAAGTGAAACATCCCCCCGTCCATACGGTTTAGAAAAAGTCAGTAGGCAAGCGAACCCGATTGCCAACTCAATCTGTTCCACGAAGCTAGCCTTCACAGAGGCCCTGGTTCCTGCCTGGGAAGCACAGTCTCCCCAACCCAGCTCTCACTTGGGTATTAATCCTAATTTTCCTGTGTAAGGAAACATCCCCTCGTCCATACGGCATACAAAAAGACAGTAGGCAAGCAATCCTGATGGCCCACTCAGTCTGTTTCACCAGGCTCGGATTCATCGAGGCCGTAGTTCCTGCCTGGGAAGCCCAGCCTCCATAACCCTAACCCTAATTTGGGTCTTAATGCTAATGTACTTCTGCAACGGAAACATCCCCCATGGACACGATGTACTAAAACGGAGTAGGGAAGCCATCCTGGTGGCCCACTCAAGTCTGTTTCACCAAGCTAGGCTTCACAGAGGGTCTGGTTCCCTGCAGGGAAGCCTAGCCTCCCCAACCTTACCCCTAACTAGAGTCTTGGCCCTAATTTTCTTGTGCAACCGAAACATTCCCCCGTCCAAACGGTGTACAAAAAGAAAGTAGGCAAGCTATCCCGATGGCGCACTCAGTATTTTTCACCAAGCTGGGCTGCACCGAAGCCCAGGATCCCGCCTGGGAAGCCCAGTCTCCCCAACCCTAACCCTAACTTGAGTCTTAACCCTAATTTTCTTGTGCAAGTGAAACATCCCCCCGTCCATACGGTTTAGAAAAAGTCAGTAGGAAAGCCATCCCGATTGCCAACTCAATCTGTTCCACCAAGCTAGCCTTCACAGAGGCCCTGCTTCCTGCCTGGGAAGCCCGGTCTCACCAACCCTAACCCTAACTTGAGTCTTTTTAACCCTAATTTTCTTGTGCAAGTGAAACCTCCCCCCGTCCATACGGTTTAGAAAAAGTCAGTAGGCAAGCCATCCCGATTGCCAACTCAATCTGTTCCACCAAGCTAGCCTTCACAGAGGCCCTGGTTGCTACCTGTGAAGCACAGTCTCCCCAACCCAGCCCTACCTTGGGTATTAATCCTAATTTTCCTGTGCAACTGAAACATCCCCTCATCCATACAGCGTACAAAAAGACAGTAGGCAAGCAATCCTGATGGCTCACTCAGTCTGTTTCACCAGGCACGGCTTCATCGAGGCCGTAGTTCCTGCCTGGGAAGCCCAGCCTCCATAACCCTAACCCTAATTTGGGTCTTAATGCTAATGTTCTTCTGCATTGGAAACATCCCCCCATGGATACGGTGTACTAAAACGGAGTAGGGAAGCCATCCTGGTGGCCCACTCAAGTCTGTTTCACCAAGCTAGGCTTCACAGAGGGTCTGGTTCCCTCCAGGGAAGCCTAGCCTCCCCAACCTTACCCCTAACTAGAGTCTTGGCCCTAATTTTCTTGTGCAACTGAAACATTCCCCCGTCCAAACGGTGTACAAAAGGAAAGTAGGCAAGCTATCCCGATGGCCTACTCAGTCTTTTTCACCAAGCTAGGCTGCACCGAAGCCCAGGATCACGCTTGGGATCCGCAGTCTCCCCAACCCTAACCCTAACTTGAGTTTTAACACAAATTTTCTTGTGCAACTGAAACGATACCCCGTCCTTACAGTGCACAGAAAGCCAGTAGGAAAGCTATCCCGATGGCCCACTCAGTCTGTTTCACCAAGCTAGGCTACAGCGAAGCCCAGGATCCCGCCTGGGAAGCCCAGTCTCCCCAACCCTAACCCTAACTTGAGTCTTAACCCTAATTTTCTTGTGTAAGTGAAACATCCTCCCGTCCTTACGGTTTAGAAAAAGGCAGTAGGCAAGCCATCCCGATTGCCAACTCAATCTGTTCCACCAAGCTAGCCTTCACAGAGGCCCTGGTTGCTGCCTGGGAAGCCCGGTCTCACCAACCCTAACCCTAACTTGAGTCTTCTTAACCCTAATTTTCTTGTGCAAGTGAAACATCCCCCCGTCCATACGGTTTAGAAAAAGTCAGTAGGCAAGCGAACCCGATTGCCAACTCAATCTGTTCCAACAAGCTAGCCTTCACAGAGGCCCTGGTTCCTGCCTGGGAAGCACAGTCTCCCCAACCCAGCCCTCACTTGGGTATTAATCCTAATTTTCCTGTGCGACTGAAACATCCCCTCCTCCATACGGCATACAAAAAGACAGTAGGCAAGCAATCCTGATGGCCCACTCAGTCTGTTTCACCAGGCTCGGATTCATCGAGGCCGTAGTTCCTGCCTGGGAAGCCCAGCCTCCATAACCCTAACCCTAATTTGGGTCTTAATGCTAATGTACTTCTGCAACGGAAACATCCCCCATGGACACGATGTACTAAAACGGAGTAGGGAAGCCATCCTGGTGGCCCACTCCAGTCTGTTTCACCAAGCTAGGCTTCACAGAGGGTCTGGTTCCCTGCAGGGAAGCCTAGCCTCCCCAACCTTACCCCTAACTAGAGTCTTGGCCCTAATTTTCTTGTGCAACTGAAACATTCCCCCGTCCAAACGGTGTACAAAAAGAAAGTAGGCAAGCTATCCCGATGGCCCACTCAGTCTGTTTCACCAAGCTAGGCTGCACCGAAGCCCAGGATCACGCTTGGGATCCGCAGTCTCCCCAACCCTAACCCTAACTTGAGTTTTTACACAAATTTTCTTGTGCAACTGAAACGATACCGCGTCCTCAAAGTGCACAGAAAGCCAGTAGGAAAGCTATCCCGATGGCCCACTCAGTCTGTTTCACCAAGCTAGGCTACACTGAAGCCCAGGATCCCGCCTGGGAAGCCCAGCCTCCATAACCCTAACCCTAATTTGGGTCTTAATGCTAATGTACTTCTGCAACGGGAACATCCCCCATGGACACGATGTACTAAAACGGAGTAGGGAAGCCATCCTGGTGGCCCACTCAAGTCTGTTTCACCAAGCTAGGCTTCACAGAGGGTCTGGTTCCCTCCAGGGAAGCCTAGCCTCCCCAACCTTAACCCTAACTAGAGTCTTGGCCCTAATTTTCTTGTGCAACTGAAACATTCCCCCGTCCAAACGGTGTACAAAAGGAAAGTAGGCAAGCTATCCCGATGGCCTACTCAGTCTTTTTCACCAAGCTAGGCTGCACCGAAGCCCAGGATCACGCTTGGGATCCGCAGTCTCCCCAACCCTAACCCTAACTTGAGTTTTAACACAAATTTTCTTGTGCAACTGAAACGATACCCCGTCCTTACAGTGCACAGAAAGCCAGTAGGAAAGCTATCCCGATGGCCCACTCAGTCTGTTTCACCAAGCTAGGCTACAGCGAAGCCCAGGATCCCTCCTGGGAAGCCCAGTCTCCCCAACCCTAACCCTAACTTGAGTCTTAACCCTAATTTTCTTGTGTAAGTGAAACATCCTCCCGTCCTTACGGTTTAGAAAAAGGCAGTAGGCAAGCCATCCCGATTGCCAACTCAATCTGTTCCACCAAGCTAGCCTTCACAGAGGCCCTGGTTCCTGCCTGGGAAGCCCGGTCTCACCAACCCTAACCCTAACTTGAGTCTTTTTAACCCTAATTTTCTTGTGCAAGTGAAACCTCCCCCCGTCCATACGGTTTAGAAAAAGTCAGTAGGCAAGCGAACCCGATTGCGAACTCAATCTGTTCCACCAAACTAGCCTTCACAGAGGCCCTGGTTCCTGCCTGGGAAGCACAGTCTCCCCAACCCAGCCCTCACTTGGGTATTAATCCTAATTTTCCTGTGCAACTGAAACATCCCCCCCTCCATACGGTTTAGAAAAAGTCAGTAGGCAAGCGAACCCGATTGCCAACTCAATCTGTTCCACCAAACTAGCCTTCACAGAGGCCCTGGTTCCTGCCTGGGAAGCACAGTCTCCCCAACCCAGCCCTCACTTGGGTATTAATCCTAATTTTCCTGTGCAACTGAAACATCCCCTCGTCCATACAGCGTACAAAAAGACAGTAGGCAAGCAATCCTGATGGCCCACTCAGTCTGTTTCACCAGGCTCGGCTTCATCGAGGCCGTAGTTCCTGCCTGGGCAGCCCTGCCTCCATAACCCTAACCCTAATTTGGGTTTTAATGCTAATGTTCTTCTGCAACGGAAACATCCCCCCATGGATACGGTGTATTAAAACGGAGTAGGGAAGCCATCCTGGTGGCCCACTCAAGTCTGTTTCACCAAGCTAGGCTTCACAGAGGGTCTGGTTCCCTCCAGGAAGGCCTAGCCTCCCCAACCTTAACCCTAACTAGAGTCTTGGCCCTAATTTTCTTGTGCAACTGAAACATTCCCCCGTCCAAACGGTGTACAAAAGGAAAGTAGGCAAGCTATCCCGATGGCCCACTCAGTCTTTTTCACCAAGCTGCGCTGCACCGAAGCCCAGGATCACGTTTGGGATCCGCAGTCTCCCCAACCCTAACCCTAACTTGAGTTTTTACACAAATTTTCTTGTGCAACTGAAACGATACCGCGTCCTCACAGTGCACAGAAAGCCAGTAGGAAAGCTATCCCGATGGCCCACTCAGTCTGTTTCACCAAGCTAGGCTACACCGAAGCCCAGGATCCCGCCTGGGAAGCCCAGCCTCCATAACCCTAACCCTAATTTGGGTCTTAATGCTAATGTACTTCTGCAACGGGAACATCCCCCCATGGACACGATGTACTAAAACGGAGTAGGGAAGCCATCCTGGTGGCCCACTCAAGTCTGGTTCACCAAGCTAGGCTTCACAGAGGGTCTGGTTCCCTCCAGGGAAGCCTAGCCTCCCCAACCTTACCCCTAACTAGAGTCTTGGCCCTAATTTTCTTGTGCAACTGAAACATTCCCCCGTCCAAACGGTGTACAAAAGGAAAGTAGGCAAGCTATCCCGATGGCCCACTCAGTCTTTTTCACCAAGCTGGGCTGCACCGAAGCCCAGGATTACGCTTGGGATCCGCAGTCTCCCCAACCCTAACCCTAACTTGAGTTTTTACACAAATTTTCTTGTGCAACTGAAATGATACCCTTTCCTTACAGTGCACAGAAAGCCAGAAGGAAAGCTATCCCGATGGCCCACTCAGTCTGTTTCACCAAGCTAGGCTACACCGAAGCCCAGGATCCCGCCTGGGAAGCCCAGTCTCCCCAACCCTAACCCTAACTTGAGTCTTAACCCTAATTTTCTTGTGCAAGTGAAACATCCCCCCGTCCATACGGTTTAGAAAAAGTCAGTAGGCAAGCCATCCCGATTGCCAACTCAATCTGTTCCACCAAGCTAGCCTTCACAGAGGCCCTGCTTCCTGCCTGGGAAGCCCGGTCTCACCAACCCTAACCCTAACTTGAGTCTTTTTAACCCTAATTTTCTTGTGCAAGTGAAACCTCCCCCCGTCCATACGGTTTAGAAAAAGTCAGTAGGCAAGCCATCCCGATTGCCAACTCAATCTGTTCCACCAAGCTAGCCTTCACAGAGGCCCTGGTTGCTACCTGTGAAGCACAGTCTCCCCAACCCAGCCCTACCTTGGGTATTAATCCTAATTTTCCTGTGCAACTGAAACATCCCCTCATCCATACAGCGTACAAAAAGACAGTAGGCAAGCAATCCTGATGGCTCACTCAGTCTGTTTCACCAGGCTCAGCTTCATCGAGGCCGTAGTTCCTGCCTGGGAAGCCCAGCCTCCATAACCCTAACCCTAATTTGGGTCTTAATGCTAATGTTCTTCTGCATTGGAAACATCCCCCCATGGATACGGTGTACTAAAACGGAGTAGGGAAGCCATCCTGGTGGCCCACTCAAGTCTGTTTCACCAAGCTAGGCTTCACAGAGGGTCTGGTTCCCTCCAGGGAAGCCTAGCCTCCCCAACCTTACCCCTAACTAGAGTCTTGGCCCTAATTTTCTTGTGCAACTGAAACATTCCCCCGTCCAAACGGTGTACAAAAAGAAAGTAGGCAAGCTATCCCGATGGCCTACTCAGTCTTTTTCACCAAGCTAGGCTGCACCGAAGCCCAGGATCACGCTTGGGATCCGCAGTCTCCCCAACCCTAACCCTAACTTGAGTTTTAACACAAATTTTCTTGTGCAACTGAAACGATACCCCGTCCTTACAGTGCACAGAAAGCCAGTAGGAAAGCTATCCCGATGGCCCACTCAGTCTGTTTCACCAAGCTAGGCTACAGCGAAGCCCAGGATCCCGCCTGGGAAGCCCAGTCTCCCCAACCCTAACCCTAACTTGAGTCTTAACCCTAATTTTCTTGTGTAAGTGAAACATCCTCCCGTCCTTACGGTTTAGAAAAAGTCAGTAGGCAAGCCATCCCGATTGCCAACTCAATCTGTTCCACCAAGCTAGCCTTCACAGAGGCCCTGGTTGCTGCCTGGGAAGCCCGGTCTCACCAACCCTAACCCTAACTTGAGTCTTCTTAACCCTAATTTTCTTGTGCAAGTGAAACATCCCCCCGTCCATACGGTTTAGAAAAAGTCAGTAGGCAAGCGAACCCGATTGCCAACTCAATCTGTTCCAACAAGCTAGCCTTCACAGAGGCCCTGGTTCCTGCCTGGGAAGCACAGTCTCCCCAACCCAGCCCTCACTTGGGTATTAATCCTAATTTTCCTGTGCGACTGAAACATCCCCTCGTCCATACGGCATACAAAAAGACAGTAGGCAAGCAATCCTGATGGCCCACTCAGTCTGTTTCACCAGGCTCGGATTCATCGAGGCCGTAGTTCCTGCCTGGGAAGCCCAGCCTCCATAACCCTAACCCTAATTTGGGTCTTAATGCTAATGTACTTCTGCAACGGAAACATCCCCCATGGACACGATGTACTAAAACGGAGTAGGGAAGCCATCCTGGTGGCCCACTCAAGTCTGTTTCACCAAGCTAGGCTTCACAGAGGGTCTGGTTCCCTGCAGGGAAGCCTAGCCTCCCCAACCTTACCCCTAACTAGAGTCTTGGCCCTAATTTTCTTGTGCAACTGAAACATTCCCCCGTCCAAACGGTGTACAAAAAGAAAGTAGGCAAGCTATCCCGATGGCCCACTCAGTCTGTTTCACCAAGCTAGGCTGCACCGAAGCCCAGGATCACGCTTGGGATCCGCAGTCTCCCCAACCCTAACCCTAACTTGAGTTTTTACACAAATTTTCTTGTGCAACTGAAACGATACCACGTCCTCACAGTGCACAGAAAGCCAGTAGGAAAGCTATCCCGATGGCCCACTCAGTCTGTTTCACCAAGCTAGGCTACACCGAAGCCCAGGATCCCGCCTGGGAAGCCCAGCCTCCATAACCCTAACCCTAATTTGGGTCTTAATGCTAATGTACTTCTGCAACGGGAACATCCCCCCATGGACACGATGTACTAAAACGGAGTAGGGAAGCCATCCTGGTGGCCCACTCAAGTCTGTTTCACCAAGCTAGGCTTCACAGAGGGTCTGGTTCCCTCCAGGGAAGCCTAGCCTCCCCAACCTTAACCCTAACTAGAGTCTTGGCCCTAATTTTCTTGTGCAACTGAAACATTCCCCCGTCCAAACGGTGTACAAAAGGAAAGTAGGCAAGCTATCCCGATGGCCTACTCAGTCTTTTTCACCAAGCTGGGCTGCAACGAAGCCCAGGATTACGCTTGGGATCCGCAGTCTCCCCAACCCTAACCCTAACTTGAGTCTTAACCCTAATTTTCTTGTGTAAGTGAAACATCCTCCCGTCCTTACGGTTTAGAAAAAGGCAGTAGGCAAGCCATCCCGATTGCCAACTCAATCTGTTCCACCAAGCTAGCCTTCACAGAGGCCCTGCTTCCTGCCTGGGAAGCCCGGTCTCACCAACCCTAACCCTAACTTGAGTCTTCTTAACCCTAATTTTCTTGTGCAAGTGAAACATCCCCCCGTCCATACGGTTTAGAAAAAGTCAGTAGGCAAGCGAACCCGATTGCCAACTCAATCTGTTCCACCAAGCTAGCCTTCACAGAGGCCCTGGTTCCTGCCTGGGAAGCACAGTCTCCCCAACCCAGCCCTACCTTGGGTATTAATCCTAATTTTCCTGTGCAACTGAAACATCCCCTCGTAGATACAGCGTACAAAAAGACAGTAGGCAAGCAATCCTGATGGCTCACTCAGTCTGTTTCACCAGGCTCGGCTTCATCGAGGAGGTAGTTCCTGCCTGGGAAGCCCAGCCTCCATAACCCTAACCCTAATTTGGGTCTTAATGCTAATGTTCTTCTGCATTGGAAACATCCCCCCATGGATACGGTGTACTAAAACGGAGTAGGGAAGCCATCCTGGTGGCCCACTCAAGTCTGTTTCACCAAGCTAGGCCTCACAGAGGGTCTGGTTCCCTCCAGGGAAGCCTAGCCTCCCCAACCTTACCCCTAACTAGAGTCTTGGCCCTAATTTTCTTGTGCAACTGAAACATTCCCCCGTCCAAACGGTGTACAAAAAGAAAGTAGGCAAGCTATCCCGATGGCCCACTCAGTCTTTTTCACCAAGCTAGGCTGCACCGAAGCCCAGAATCACGCTTGGGATCCGCAGTCTCCCCAACCCTAACCCTAACTTGAGTTTTAACACAAATTTTCTTGTGCAACTGAAACGATACCCCGTCCTTACAGTGCACAGAAAGCCAGTAGGAAAGCTATCCCGATGGCCCACTCAGTCTGTTTCACCAAGCTAGGCTACACCGAAGCCCAGGATCCTGCCTGGGAAGCCCGGTCTCACCAACCCTAACCCTAACTTGAGTCTTCTTAACCCTAATTTTCTTGTGCAAGTGAAACATCCCCCCGTCCATACGGTTTAGAAAAAGTCAGTAGGCAAGCGAACCCGATTGCCAACTCAATCTGTTCCAACAAGCTAGCCTTCACAGAGGCCCTGGTTCCTGCCTGGGAAGCACAGTCTCCCCAACCCAGCTCTCACTTGGGTATTAATCCTAATTTTCCTGTGTAAGGAAACATCCCCTCGTCCATACGGCATACAAAAAGACAGTAGGCAAGCAATCCTGATGGCCCACTCAGTCTGTTTCACCAGGCTCGGATTCATCGAGGCCGTAGTTCCTGCCTGGGAAGCCCAGCCTCCATAACCCTAACCCTAATTTGGGTCTTAATGCTAATGTACTTCTGCAACGGAAACATCCCCCATGGACACGATGTACTAAAACGGAGTAGGGAAGCCATCCTGGTGGCCCACTCAAGTCTGTTTCACCAAGCTAGGCTTCACAGAGGGTCTGGTTCCCTGCAGGGAAGCCTAGCCTCCCCAACCTTACCCCTAACTAGAGTCTTGGCCCTAATTTTCTTGTGCAACCGAAACATTCCCCCGTCCAAACCGTGTACAAAAAGAAAGTAGGCAAGCTATCCCGATGGCGCACTCAGTATTTTTCACCAAGCTGGGCTGCACCGAAGCCCAGGATCCCGCCTGGGAAGCCCAGTCTCCCCAACCCTAACCCTAACTTGAGTCTTAACCCTAATTTTCTTGTGCAAGTGAAACATCCCCCCGTCCATACGGTTTAGAAAAAGTCAGTAGGAAAGCCATCCCGATTGCCAACTCAATCTGTTCCACCAAGCTAGCCTTCACAGAGGCCCTGCTTCCTGCCTGGGAAGCCCGGTCTCACCAACCCTAACCCTAACTTGAGTCTTTTTAACCCTAATTTTCTTGTGCAAGTGAAACCTCCCCCCGTCCATACGGTTTAGAAAAAGTCAGTAGGCAAGCCATCCCGATTGCCAACTCAATCTGTTCCACCAAGCTAGCCTTCACAGAGGCCCTGGTTGCTACCTGTGAAGCACAGTCTCCCCAACCCAGCCCTACCTTGGGTATTAATCCTAATTTTCCTGTGCAACTGAAACATCCCCTCATCCATACAGCGTACAAAAAGACAGTAGGCAAGCAATCCTGATGGCTCACTCAGTCTGTTTCACCAGGCACGGCTTCATCGAGGCCGTAGTTCCTGCCTGGGAAGCCCAGCCTCCATAACCCTAACCCTAATTTGGGTCTTAATGCTAATGTTCTTCTGCATTGGAAACATCCCCCCATGGATACGGTGTACTAAAACGGAGTAGGGAAGCCATCCTGGTGGCCCACTCAAGTCTGTTTCACCAAGCTAGGCTTCACAGAGGGTCTGGTTCCCTCCAGGGAAGCCTAGCCTCCCCAACCTTACCCCTAACTAGAGTCTTGGCCCTAATTTTCTTGTGCAACTGAAACATTCCCCCGTCCAAACGGTGTACAAAAGGAAAGTAGGCAAGCTATCCCGATGGCCTACTCAGTCTTTTTCACCAAGCTAGGCTGCACCGAAGCCCAGGATCACGCTTGGGATCCGCAGTCTCCCCAACCCTAACCCTAACTTGAGTTTTAACACAAATTTTCTTGTGCAACTGAAACGATACCCCGTCCTTACAGTGCACAGAAAGCCAGTAGGAAAGCTATCCCGATGGCCCACTCAGTCTGTTTCACCAAGCTAGGCTACAGCGAAGCCCAGGATCCCGCCTGGGAAGCCCAGTCTCCCCAACCCTAACCCTAACTTGAGTCTTAACCCTAATTTTCTTGTGTAAGTGAAACATCCTCCCGTCCTTACGGTTTAGAAAAAGGCAGTAGGCAAGCCATCCCGATTGCCAACTCAATCTGTTCCACCAAGCTAGCCTTCACAGAGGCCCTGGTTGCTGCCTGGGAAGCCCGGTCTCACCAACCCTAACCCTAACTTGAGTCTTCTTAACCCTAATTTTCTTGTGCAAGTGAAACATCCCCCCGTCCATACGGTTTAGAAAAAGTCAGTAGGCAAGCGAACCCGATTGCCAACTCAATCTGTTCCAACAAGCTAGCCTTCACAGAGGCCCTGGTTCCTGCCTGGGAAGCACAGTCTCCCCAACCCAGCCCTCACTTGGGTATTAATCCTAATTTTCCTGTGCGACTGAAACATCCCCTCCTCCATACGGCATACAAAAAGACAGTAGGCAAGCAATCCTGATGGCCCACTCAGTCTGTTTCACCAGGCTCGGATTCATCGAGGCCGTAGTTCCTGCCTGGGAAGCCCAGCCTCCATAACCCTAACCCTAATTTGGGTCTTAATGCTAATGTACTTCTGCAACGGAAACATCCCCCATGGACACGATGTACTAAAACGGAGTAGGGAAGCCATCCTGGTGGCCCACTCCAGTCTGTTTCACCAAGCTAGGCTTCACAGAGGGTCTGGTTCCCTGCAGGGAAGCCTAGCCTCCCCAACCTTACCCCTAACTAGAGTCTTGGCCCTAATTTTCTTGTGCAACTGAAACATTCCCCCGTCCAAACGGTGTACAAAAAGAAAGTAGGCAAGCTATCCCGATGGCCCACTCAGTCTGTTTCACCAAGCTAGGCTGCACCGAAGCCCAGGATCACGCTTGGGATCCGCAGTCTCCCCAACCCTAACCCTAACTTGAGTTTTTACACAAATTTTCTTGTGCAACTGAAACGATACCGCGTCCTCACAGTGCACAGAAAGCCAGTAGGAAAGCTATCCCGATGGCCCACTCAGTCTGTTTCACCAAGCTAGGCTACACCGAAGCCCAGGATCCCGCCTGGGAAGCCCAGCCTCCATAACCCTAACCCTAATTTGGGTCTTAATGCTAATGTACTTCTGCAACGGGAACATCCCCCATGGACACGATGTACTAAAACGGAGTAGGGAAGCCATCCTGGTGGCCCACTCAAGTCTGTTTCACCAAGCTAGGCTTCACAGAGGGTCTGGTTCCCTCCAGGGAAGCCTAGCCTCCCCAACCTTAACCCTAACTAGAGTCTTGGCCCTAATTTTCTTGTGCAACTGAAACATTCCCCCGTCCAAACGGTGTACAAAAGGAAAGTAGGCAAGCTATCCCGATGGCCTACTCAGTCTTTTTCACCAAGCTAGGCTGCACCGAAGCCCAGGATCACGCTTGGGATCCGCAGTCTCCCCAACCCTAACCCTAACTTGAGTTTTAACACAAATTTTCTTGTGCAACTGAAACGATACCCCGTCCTTACAGTGCACAGAAAGCCAGTAGGAAAGCTATCCCGATGGCCCACTCAGTCTGTTTCACCAAGCTAGGCTACAGCGAAGCCCAGGATCCCTCCTGGGAAGCCCAGTCTCCCCAACCCTAACCCTAACTTGAGTCTTAACCCTAATTTTCTTGTGTAAGTGAAACATCCTCCCGTCCTTACGGTTTAGAAAAAGGCAGTAGGCAAGCCATCCCGATTGCCAACTCAATCTGTTCCACCAAGCTAGCCTTCACAGAGGCCCTGGTTCCTGCCTGGGAAGCCCGGTCTCACCAACCCTAACCCTAACTTGAGTCTTTTTAACCCTAATTTTCTTGTGCAAGTGAAACCTCCCCCCGTCCATACGGTTTAGAAAAAGTCAGTAGGCAAGCGAACCCGATTGCGAACTCAATCTGTTCCACCAAACTAGCCTTCACAGAGGCCCTGGTTCCTGCCTGGGAAGCACAGTCTCCCCAACCCAGCCCTCACTTGGGTATTAATCCTAATTTTCCTGTGCAACTGAAACATCCCCCCCTCCATACGGTTTAGAAAAAGTCAGTAGGCAAGCGAACCCGATTGCCAACTCAATCTGTTCCACCAAACTAGCCTTCACAGAGGCCCTGGTTCCTGCCTGGGAAGCACAGTCTCCCCAACCCAGCCCTCACTTGGGTATTAATCCTAATTTTCCTGTGCAACTGAAACATCCCCTCGTCCATACAGCGTACAAAAAGACAGTAGGCAAGCAATCCTGATGGCCCACTCAGTCTGTTTCACCAGGCTCGGCTTCATCGAGGCCGTAGTTCCTGCCTGGGCAGCCCTGCCTCCATAACCCTAACCCTAATTTGGGTTTTAATGCTAATGTTCTTCTGCAACGGAAACATCCCCCCATGGATACGGTGTATTAAAACGGAGTAGGGAAGCCATCCTGGTGGCCCACTCAAGTCTGTTTCACCAAGCTAGGCTTCACAGAGGGTCTGGTTCCCTCCAGGAAGGCCTAGCCTCCCCAACCTTAACCCTAACTAGAGTCTTGGCCCTAATTTTCTTGTGCAACTGAAACATTCCCCCGTCCAAACGGTGTACAAAAGGAAAGTAGGCAAGCTATCCCGATGGCCCACTCAGTCTTTTTCACCAAGCTGCGCTGCACCGAAGCCCAGGATCACGTTTGGGATCCGCAGTCTCCCCAACCCTAACCCTAACTTGAGTTTTTACACAAATTTTCTTGTGCAACTGAAACGATACCGCGTCCTCACAGTGCACAGAAAGCCAGTAGGAAAGCTATCCCGATGGCCCACTCAGTCTGTTTCACCAAGCTAGGCTACACCGAAGCCCAGGATCCCGCCTGGGAAGCCCAGCCTCCATAACCCTAACCCTAATTTGGGTCTTAATGCTAATGTACTTCTGCAACGGGAACATCCCCCCATGGACACGATGTACTAAAACGGAGTAGGGAAGCCATCCTGGTGGCCCACTCAAGTCTGGTTCACCAAGCTAGGCTTCACAGAGGGTCTGGTTCCCTCCAGGGAAGCCTAGCCTCCCCAACCTTACCCCTAACTAGAGTCTTGGCCCTAATTTTCTTGTGCAACTGAAACATTCCCCCGTCCAAACGGTGTACAAAAGGAAAGTAGGCAAGCTATCCCGATGGCCCACTCAGTCTTTTTCACCAAGCTGGGCTGCACCGAAGCCCAGGATTACGCTTGGGATCCGCAGTCTCCCCAACCCTAACCCTAACTTGAGTTTTTACACAAATTTTCTTGTGCAACTGAAATGATACCCTTTCCTTACAGTGCACAGAAAGCCAGAAGGAAAGCTATCCCGATGGCCCACTCAGTCTGTTTCACCAAGCTAGGCTACACCGAAGCCCAGGATCCCGCCTGGGAAGCCCAGTCTCCCCAACCCTAACCCTAACTTGAGTCTTAACCCTAATTTTCTTGTGCAAGTGAAACATCCCCCCGTCCATACGGTTTAGAAAAAGTCAGTAGGCAAGCCATCCCGATTGCCAACTCAATCTGTTCCACCAAGCTAGCCTTCACAGAGGCCCTGCTTCCTGCCTGGGAAGCCCGGTCTCACCAACCCTAACCCTAACTTGAGTCTTTTTAACCCTAATTTTCTTGTGCAAGTGAAACCTCCCCCCGTCCATACGGTTTAGAAAAAGTCAGTAGGCAAGCCATCCCGATTGCCAACTCAATCTGTTCCACCAAGCTAGCCTTCACAGAGGCCCTGGTTGCTACCTGTGAAGCACAGTCTCCCCAACCCAGCCCTACCTTGGGTATTAATCCTAATTTTCCTGTGCAACTGAAACATCCCCTCATCCATACAGCGTACAAAAAGACAGTAGGCAAGCAATCCTGATGGCTCACTCAGTCTGTTTCACCAGGCTCAGCTTCATCGAGGCCGTAGTTCCTGCCTGGGAAGCCCAGCCTCCATAACCCTAACCCTAATTTGGGTCTTAATGCTAATGTTCTTCTGCATTGGAAACATCCCCCCATGGATACGGTGTACTAAAACGGAGTAGGGAAGCCATCCTGGTGGCCCACTCAAGTCTGTTTCACCAAGCTAGGCTTCACAGAGGGTCTGGTTCCCTCCAGGGAAGCCTAGCCTCCCCAACCTTACCCCTAACTAGAGTCTTGGCCCTAATTTTCTTGTGCAACTGAAACATTCCCCCGTCCAAACGGTGTACAAAAAGAAAGTAGGCAAGCTATCCCGATGGCCTACTCAGTCTTTTTCACCAAGCTAGGCTGCACCGAAGCCCAGGATCACGCTTGGGATCCGCAGTCTCCCCAACCCTAACCCTAACTTGAGTTTTAACACAAATTTTCTTGTGCAACTGAAACGATACCCCGTCCTTACAGTGCACAGAAAGCCAGTAGGAAAGCTATCCCGATGGCCCACTCAGTCTGTTTCACCAAGCTAGGCTACAGCGAAGCCCAGGATCCCGCCTGGGAAGCCCAGTCTCCCCAACCCTAACCCTAACTTGAGTCTTAACCCTAATTTTCTTGTGTAAGTGAAACATCCTCCCGTCCTTACGGTTTAGAAAAAGTCAGTAGGCAAGCCATCCCGATTGCCAACTCAATCTGTTCCACCAAGCTAGCCTTCACAGAGGCCCTGGTTGCTGCCTGGGAAGCCCGGTCTCACCAACCCTAACCCTAACTTGAGTCTTCTTAACCCTAATTTTCTTGTGCAAGTGAAACATCCCCCCGTCCATACGGTTTAGAAAAAGTCAGTAGGCAAGCGAACCCGATTGCCAACTCAATCTGTTCCAACAAGCTAGCCTTCACAGAGGCCCTGGTTCCTGCCTGGGAAGCACAGTCTCCCCAACCCAGCCCTCACTTGGGTATTAATCCTAATTTTCCTGTGCGACTGAAACATCCCCTCGTCCATACGGCATACAAAAAGACAGTAGGCAAGCAATCCTGATGGCCCACTCAGTCTGTTTCACCAGGCTCGGATTCATCGAGGCCGTAGTTCCTGCCTGGGAAGCCCAGCCTCCATAACCCTAACCCTAATTTGGGTCTTAATGCTAATGTACTTCTGCAACGGAAACATCCCCCATGGACACGATGTACTAAAACGGAGTAGGGAAGCCATCCTGGTGGCCCACTCAAGTCTGTTTCACCAAGCTAGGCTTCACAGAGGGTCTGGTTCCCTGCAGGGAAGCCTAGCCTCCCCAACCTTACCCCTAACTAGAGTCTTGGCCCTAATTTTCTTGTGCAACTGAAACATTCCCCCGTCCAAACGGTGTACAAAAAGAAAGTAGGCAAGCTATCCCGATGGCCCACTCAGTCTGTTTCACCAAGCTAGGCTGCACCGAAGCCCAGGATCACACTTGGGATCCGCAGTCTCCCCAACCCTAACCCTAACTTGAGTTTTTACACAAATTTTCTTGTGCAACTGAAACGATACCACGTCCTCACAGTGCACAGAAAGCCAGTAGGAAAGCTATCCCGATGGCCCACTCAGTCTGTTTCACCAAGCTAGGCTACACCGAAGCCCAGGATCCCGCCTGGGAAGCCCAGCCTCCATAACCCTAACCCTAATTTGGGTCTTAATGCTAATGTACTTCTGCAACGGGAACATCCCCCCATGGACACGATGTACTAAAACGGAGTAGGGAAGCCATCCTGGTGGCCCACTCAAGTCTGTTTCACCAAGCTAGGCTTCACAGAGGGTCTGGTTCCCTCCAGGGAAGCCTAGCCTCCCCAACCTTAACCCTAACTAGAGTCTTGGCCCTAATTTTCTTGTGCAACTGAAACATTCCCCCGTCCAAACGGTGTACAAAAGGAAAGTAGGCAAGCTATCCCGATGGCCTACTCAGTCTTTTTCACCAAGCTGGGCTGCAACGAAGCCCAGGATTACGCTTGGGATCCGCAGTCTCCCCAACCCTAACCCTAACTTGAGTCTTAACCCTAATTTTCTTGTGTAAGTGAAACATCCTCCCGTCCTTACGGTTTAGAAAAAGGCAGTAGGCAAGCCATCCCGATTGCCAACTCAATCTGTTCCACCAAGCTAGCCTTCACAGAGGCCCTGCTTCCTGCCTGGGAAGCCCGGTCTCACCAACCCTAACCCTAACTTGAGTCTTCTTAACCCTAATTTTCTTGTGCAAGTGAAACATCCCCCCGTCCATACGGTTTAGAAAAAGTCAGTAGGCAAGCGAACCCGATTGCCAACTCAATCTGTTCCACCAAGCTAGCCTTCACAGAGGCCCTGGTTCCTGCCTGGGAAGCACAGTCTCCCCAACCCAGCCCTACCTTGGGTATTAATCCTAATTTTCCTGTGCAACTGAAACATCCCCTCGTAGATACAGCGTACAAAAAGACAGTAGGCAAGCAATCCTGATGGCTCACTCAGTCTGTTTCACCAGGCTCGGCTTCATCGAGGAGGTAGTTCCTGCCTGGGAAGCCCAGCCTCCATAACCCTAACCCTAATTTGGGTCTTAATGCTAATGTTCTTCTGCATTGGAAACATCCCCCCATGGATACGGTGTACTAAAACGGAGTAGGGAAGCCATCCTGGTGGCCCACTCAAGTCTGTTTCACCAAGCTAGGCCTCACAGAGGGTCTGGTTCCCTCCAGGGAAGCCTAGCCTCCCCAACCTTACCCCTAACTAGAGTCTTGGCCCTAATTTTCTTGTGCAACTGAAACATTCCCCCGTCCAAACGGTGTACAAAAAGAAAGTAGGCAAGCTATCCCGATGGCCCACTCAGTCTTTTTCACCAAGCTAGGCTGCACCGAAGCCCAGAATCACGCTTGGGATCCGCAGTCTCCCCAACCCTAACCCTAACTTGAGTTTTAACACAAATTTTCTTGTGCAACTGAAACGATACCCCGTCCTTACAGTGCACAGAAAGCCAGTAGGAAAGCTATCCCGATGGCCCACTCAGTCTGTTTCACCAAGCTAGGCTACACCGAAGCCCAGGATCCTGCCTGGGAAGCCCGGTCTCACCAACCCTAACCCTAACTTGAGTCTTCTTAACCCTAATTTTCTTGTGCAAGTGAAACATCCCCCCGTCCATACGGTTTAGAAAAAGTCAGTAGGCAAGCGAACCCGATTGCCAACTCAATCTGTTCCAACAAGCTAGCCTTCACAGAGGCCCTGGTTCCTGCCTGGGAAGCACAGTCTCCCCAACCCAGCTCTCACTTGGGTATTAATCCTAATTTTCCTGTGTAAGGAAACATCCCCTCGTCCATACGGCATACAAAAAGACAGTAGGCAAGCAATCCTGATGGCCCACTCAGTCTGTTTCACCAGGCTCGGATTCATCGAGGCCGTAGTTCCTGCCTGGGAAGCCCAGCCTCCATAACCCTAACCCTAATTTGGGTCTTAATGCTAATGTACTTCTGCAACGGAAACATCCCCCATGGACACGATGTACTAAAACGGAGTAGGGAAGCCATCCTGGTGGCCCACTCAAGTCTGTTTCACCAAGCTAGGCTTCACAGAGGGTCTGGTTCCCTGCAGGGAAGCCTAGCCTCCCCAACCTTACCCCTAACTAGAGTCTTGGCCCTAATTTTCTTGTGCAACCGAAACATTCCCCCGTCCAAACGGTGTACAAAAAGAAAGTAGGCAAGCTATCCCGATGGCGCACTCAGTATTTTTCACCAAGCTGGGCTGCACCGAAGCCCAGGATCCCGCCTGGGAAGCCCAGTCTCCCCAACCCTAACCCTAACTTGAGTCTTAACCCTAATTTTCTTGTGCAAGTGAAACATCCCCCCGTCCATACGGTTTAGAAAAAGTCAGTAGGAAAGCCATCCCGATTGCCAACTCAATCTGTTCCACCAAGCTAGCCTTCACAGAGGCCCTGCTTCCTGCCTGGGAAGCCCGGTCTCACCAACCCTAACCCTAACTTGAGTCTTTTTAACCCTAATTTTCTTGTGCAAGTGAAACCTCCCCCCGTCCATACGGTTTAGAAAAAGTCAGTAGGCAAGCCATCCCGATTGCCAACTCAATCTGTTCCACCAAGCTAGCCTTCACAGAGGCCCTGGTTGCTACCTGTGAAGCACAGTCTCCCCAACCCAGCCCTACCTTGGGTATTAATCCTAATTTTCCTGTGCAACTGAAACATCCCCTCATCCATACAGCGTACAAAAAGACAGTAGGCAAGCAATCCTGATGGCTCACTCAGTCTGTTTCACCAGGCACGGCTTCATCGAGGCCGTAGTTCCTGCCTGGGAAGCCCAGCCTCCATAACCCTAACCCTAATTTGGGTCTTAATGCTAATGTTCTTCTGCATTGGAAACATCCCCCCATGGATACGGTGTACTAAAACGGAGTAGGGAAGCCATCCTGGTGGCCCACTCAAGTCTGTTTCACCAAGCTAGGCTTCACAGAGGGTCTGGTTCCCTCCAGGGAAGCCTAGCCTCCCCAACCTTACCCCTAACTAGAGTCTTGGCCCTAATTTTCTTGTGCAACTGAAACATTCCCCCGTCCAAACGGTGTACAAAAGGAAAGTAGGCAAGCTATCCCGATGGCCTACTCAGTCTTTTTCACCAAGCTAGGCTGCACCGAAGCCCAGGATCACGCTTGGGATCCGCAGTCTCCCCAACCCTAACCCTAACTTGAGTTTTAACACAAATTTTCTTGTGCAACTGAAACGATACCCCGTCCTTACAGTGCACAGAAAGCCAGTAGGAAAGCTATCCCGATGGCCCACTCAGTCTGTTTCACCAAGCTAGGCTACAGCGAAGCCCAGGATCCCGCCTGGGAAGCCCAGTCTCCCCAACCCTAACCCTAACTTGAGTCTTAACCCTAATTTTCTTGTGTAAGTGAAACATCCTCCCGTCCTTACGGTTTAGAAAAAGGCAGTAGGCAAGCCATCCCGATTGCCAACTCAATCTGTTCCACCAAGCTAGCCTTCACAGAGGCCCTGGTTGCTGCCTGGGAAGCCCGGTCTCACCAACCCTAACCCTAACTTGAGTCTTCTTAACCCTAATTTTCTTGTGCAAGTGAAACATCCCCCCGTCCATACGGTTTAGAAAAAGTCAGTAGGCAAGCGAACCCGATTGCCAACTCAATCTGTTCCAACAAGCTAGCCTTCACAGAGGCCCTGGTTCCTGCCTGGGAAGCACAGTCTCCCCAACCCAGCCCTCACTTGGGTATTAATCCTAATTTTCCTGTGCGACTGAAACATCCCCTCCTCCATACGGCATACAAAAAGACAGTAGGCAAGCAATCCTGATGGCCCACTCAGTCTGTTTCACCAGGCTCGGATTCATCGAGGCCGTAGTTCCTGCCTGGGAAGCCCAGCCTCCATAACCCTAACCCTAATTTGGGTCTTAATGCTAATGTACTTCTGCAACGGAAACATCCCCCATGGACACGATGTACTAAAACGGAGTAGGGAAGCCATCCTGGTGGCCCACTCCAGTCTGTTTCACCAAGCTAGGCTTCACAGAGGGTCTGGTTCCCTGCAGGGAAGCCTAGCCTCCCCAACCTTACCCCTAACTAGAGTCTTGGCCCTAATTTTCTTGTGCAACTGAAACATTCCCCCGTCCAAACGGTGTACAAAAAGAAAGTAGGCAAGCTATCCCGATGGCCCACTCAGTCTGTTTCACCAAGCTAGGCTGCACCGAAGCCCAGGATCACGCTTGGGATCCGCAGTCTCCCCAACCCTAACCCTAACTTGAGTTTTTACACAAATTTTCTTGTGCAACTGAAACGATACCGCGTCCTCACAGTGCACAGAAAGCCAGTAGGAAAGCTATCCCGATGGCCCACTCAGTCTGTTTCACCAAGCTAGACTACACCGAAGCCCAGGATCCCGCCTGGGAAGCCCAGCCTCCATAACCCTAACCCTAATTTGGGTCTTAATGCTAATGTACTTCTGCAACGGGAACATCCCCCATGGACACGATGTACTAAAACGGAGTAGGGAAGCCATCCTGGTGGCCCACTCAAGTCTGTTTCACCAAGCTAGGCTTCACAGAGGGTCTGGTTCCCTCCAGGGAAGCCTAGCCTCCCCAACCTTAACCCTAACTAGAGTCTTGGCCCTAATTTTCTTGTGCAACTGAAACATTCCCCCGTCCAAACGGTGTACAAAAGGAAAGTAGGCAAGCTATCCCGATGGCCTACTCAGTCTTTTTCACCAAGCTGGGCTGCAACGAAGCCCAGGATTACGCTTGGGATCCGCAGTCTCCCCAACCCTAACCCTAACTTGAGTTTTTACACAAATTTTCTTGTGCAACTGAAATGATACCCTTTCCTTACAGTGCACAGAAAGCCAGAAGGAAAGCTATCCCGATGGCCCACTCAGTCTGTTTCACCAAGCTAGGCTACACCGAAGGCCAGGATCCCGCCTGGGAAGCCCAGTCTCCCCAACCCTAACCCTAACTTGAGTCTTAACCCTAATTTTCTTGTGTAAGTGAAACATCCTCCCGTCCTTACGGTTTAGAAAAAGGCAGTAGGCAAGCCATCCCGATTGCCAACTCAATCTGTTCCACCAAGCTAGCCTTCACAGAGGCCCTGGTTCCTGCCTGGGAAGCCCGGTCTCACCAACCCTAACCCTAACTTGAGTCTTCTTAACCCTAATTTTCTTGTGCAAGTGAAACATCCCCCCGTCCATACGGTTTAGAAAAAGTCAGTAGGCAAGCGAACCCGATTGCCAACTCAATCTGTTCCACCAAGCTAGCCTTTACAGAGGCCCTGGTTCCTGCCTGGGAAGCACAGTCTCCCCAACCCAGCCCTACCTTGGGTATTAATCCTAATTTTCCTGTGCAACTGAAACATCCCCTCGTCCATACAGCGTACAAAAAGACAGTAGGCAAGCAATCCTGATGGCTCACTCAGTCTGTTTCACCAGGCTCGGCTTCATCGAGGAGGTAGTTCCTGCCTGGGAAGCCCAGCCTCCATAACCCTAACCCTAATTTGGGTCTTAATGCTAATGTTCTTCTGCATTGGAAACATCCCCCCATGGATACGGTGTACTAAAACGGAGTAGGGAAGCCATCCTGGTGGCCCACTCAAGTCTGTTTCACCAAGCTAGGCCTCACAGAGGGTCTGGTTCCCTCCAGGGAAGCCTAGCCTCCCCAACCTTACCCCTAACTAGAGTCTTGGCCCTAATTTTCTTGTGCAACTGAAACATTCCCCCGTCCAAACGGTGTACAAAAAGAAAGTAGGCAAGCTATCCCGATGGCCCACTCAGTCTTTTTCACCAAGCTAGGCTGCACCGAAGCCCAGAATCACGCTTGGGATCCGCAGTCTCCCCAACCCTAACCCTAACTTGAGTTTTAACACAAATTTTCTTGTGCAACTGAAACGATACCCCGTCCTTACAGTGCACAGAAAGCCAGTAGGAAAGCTATCCCGATGGCCCACTCAGTCTGTTTCACCAAGCTAGGCTACACCGAAGCCCAGGATCCTGCCTGGGAAGCCCGGTCTCACCAACCCTAACCCTAACTTGAGTCTTCTTAACCCTAATTTTCTTGTGCAAGTGAAACATCCCCCCGTCCATACGGTTTAGAAAAAGTCAGTAGGCAAGCGAACCCGATTGCCAACTCAATCTGCTCCAACAAGCTAGCCTTCACAGAGGCCCTGGTTCCTGCCTGGGAAGCACAGTCTCCCCAACCCAGCTCTCACTTGGGTATTAATCCTAATTTTCCTGTGTAAGGAAACATCCCGTCGTCCATACGGCATACAAAAAGACAGTAGGCAAGCAATCCTGATGGCCCACTCAGTCTGTTTCACCAGGCTCGGATTCATCGAGGCCGTAGTTCCTGCCTGGGAAGCCCAGCCTCCATAACCCTAACCCTAATTTGGGTCTTAATGCTAATGTACTTCTGCAACGGAAACATCCCCCATGGACACGATGTACTAAAACGGAGTAGGGAAGCCATCCTGGTGGCCCACTCAAGTCTGTTTCACCAAGCTAGGCTTCACAGAGGGTCTGGTTCCCTGCAGGGAAGCCTAGCCTCCCCAACCTTACCCCTAACTAGAGTCTTGGCCCTAATTTTCTTGTGCAACTGAAACATTCCCCCGTCCAAACGGTGTACAAAAAGAAAGTAGGCAAGCTATCCCGATGGCCCACTCAGTATTTTTCACCAAGCTGGGCTGCACCGAAGCCCAGGATCCCGCCTGGGAAGCCCAGTCTCCCCAACCCTAACCCTAACTTGAGTCTTAACCCTAATTTTCTTGTGCAAGTGAAACATCCCCCCGTCCATACGGTTTAGAAAAAGTCAGTAGGAAAGCCATCCCGATTGCCAACTCAATCTGTTCCACCAAGCTAGCCTTCACAGAGGCCCTGCTTCCTGCCTGGGAAGCCCGGTCTCACCAACCCTAACCCTAACTTGAGTCTTTTTAACCCTAATTTTCTTGTGCAAGTGAAACCTCCCCCCGTCCATACGGTTTAGAAAAAGTCAGTAGGCAAGCCATCCCGATTGCCAACTCAATCTGTTCCACCAAGCTAGCCTTCACAGAGGCCCTGGTTGCTACCTGTGAAGCACAGTCTCCCCAACCCAGCCCTACCTTGGGTATTAATCCTAATTTTCCTGTGCAACTGAAACATCCCCTCATCCATACAGCGTACAAAAAGACAGTAGGCAAGCAATCCTGATGGCTCACTCAGTCTGTTTCACCAGGCTCGGCTTCATCGAGGCCGTAGTTCCTGCCTGGGAAGCCCAGCCTCCATAACCCTAACCCTAATTTGGGTCTTAATGCTAATGTTCTTCTGCATTGGAAACATCCCCCCATGGATACGGTGTACTAAAACGGAGTAGGGAAGCCATCCTGGTGGCCCACTCAAGTCTGTTTCACCAAGCTAGGCTTCACAGAGGGTCTGGTTCCCTCCAGGGAAGCCTAGCCTCCCCAACCTTACCCCTAACTAGAGTCTTGGCCCTAATTTTCTTGTGCAACTGAAACATTCCCCCGTCCAAACGGTGTACAAAAAGAAAGTAGGCAAGCTATCCCGATGGCCTACTCAGTCTTTTTCACCAAGCTAGGCTGCACCGAAGCCCAGGATCACGCTTGGGATCCGCAGTCTCCCCAACCCTAACCCTAACTTGAGTTTTAACACAAATTTTCTTGTGCAACTGAAACGATACCCCGTCCTTACAGTGCACAGAAAGCCAGTAGGAAAGCTATCCCGATGGCCCACTCAGTCTGTTTCACCAAGCTAGGCTACAGCGAAGCCCAGGATCCCGCCTGGGAAGCCCAGTCTCCCCAACCCTAACCCTAACTTGAGTCTTAACCCTAATTTTCTTGTGTAAGTGAAACATCCTCCCGTCCTTACGGTTTAGAAAAAGGCAGTAGGCAAGCCATCCCGATTGCCAACTCAATCTGTTCCACCAAGCTAGCCTTCACAGAGGCCCTGGTTGCTGCCTGGGAAGCCCGGTCTCACCAACCCTAACCCTAACTTGAGTCTTCTTAACCCTAATTTTCTTGTGCAAGTGAAACATCCCCCCGTCCATACGGTTTAGAAAAAGTCAGTAGGCAAGCGAACCCGATTGCCAACTCAATCTGTTCCAACAAGCTAGCCTTCACAGAGGCCCTGGTTCCTGCCTGGGAAGCACAGTCTCCCCAACCCAGCCCTCACTTGGGTATTAATCCTAATTTTCCTGTGCGACTGAAACATCCCCTCGTCCATACGGCATACAAAAAGACAGTAGGCAAGCAATCCTGATGGCCCACTCAGTCTGTTTCACCAGGCTCGGATTCATCGAGGCCGTAGTTCCTGCCTGGGAAGCCCAGCCTCCATAACCCTAACCCTAATTTGGGTCTTAATGCTAATGTACTTCTGCAATGGAAACATCCCCCATGGACACGATGTACTAAAACGGAGTAGGGAAGCCATCCTGGTGGCCCACTCCAGTCTGTTTCACCAAGCTAGGCTTCACAGAGGGTCTGGTTCCCTGCAGGGAAGCCTAGCCTCCCCAACCTTACCCCTAACTAGAGTCTTGGCCCTAATTTTCTTGTGCAACTGAAACATTCCCCCGTCCAAACGGTGTACAAAAAGAAAGTAGGCAAGCTATCCCGATGGCCCACTCAGTCTGTTTCACCAAGCTAGGCTGCACCGAAGCCCAGGATCACGCTTGGGATCCGCAGTCTCCCCAACCCTAACCCTAACTTGAGTTTTTACACAAATTTTCTTGTGCAACTGAAACGATACCGCGTCCTCACAGTGCACAGAAAGCCAGTAGGAAAGCTATCCCGATGGCCCACTCAGTCTGTTTCACCAAGCTAGGCTACACCGAAGCCCAGGATCCCGCCTGGGAAGCCCAGCCTCCATAACCCTAACCCTAATTTGGGTCTTAATGCTAATGTACTTCTGCAACGGGAACATCCCCCCATGGACACGATGTACTAAAACGGAGTAGGGAAGCCATCCTGGTGGCCCACTCAAGTCTGTTTCACCAAGCTAGGCTTCACAGAGGGTCTGGTTCCCTCCAGGGAAGCCTAGCCTCCCCAACCTTAACCCTAACTAGAGTCTTGGCCCTAATTTTCTTGTGCAACTGAAACATTCCCCCGTCCAAACGGTGTACAAAAGGAAAGTAGGCAAGCTATCCCGATGGCCTACTCAGTCTTTTTCACCAAGCTGGGCTGCAACGAAGCCCAGGATTACGCTTGGGATCCGCAGTCTCCCCAACCCTAACCCTAACTTGAGTTTTTACACAAATTTTCTTGTGCAACTGAAATGATACCCTTTCCTTACAGTGCACAGAAAGCCAGAAGGAAAGCTATCCCGATGGCCCACTCAGTCTGTTTCACCAAGCTAGGCTACACCGAAGGCCAGGATCCCGCCTGGGAAGCCCAGTCTCCCCAACCCTAACCCTAACTTGAGTCTTAACCCTAATTTTCTTGTGTAAGTGAAACATCCTCCCGTCCTTACGGTTTAGAAAAAGGCAGTAGGCAAGCCATCCCGATTGCCAACTCAATCTGTTCCACCAAGCTAGCCTTCACAGAGGCCCTGGTTCCTGCCTGGGAAGCCCGGTCTCACCAACCCTAACCCTAACTTGAGTCTTCTTAACCCTAATTTTCTTGTGCAAGTGAAACATCCCCCCGTCCATACGGTTTAGAAAAAGTCAGTAGGCAAGCGAACCCGATTGCCAACTCAATCTGTTCCACCAAGCTAGCCTTCACAGAGGCCCTGGTTCCTGCCTGGGAAGCACAGTCTCCCCAACCCAGCCCTACCTTGGGTATTAATCCTAATTTTCCTGTGCAACTGAAACATCCCCTCATCCATACAGCGTACAAAAAGACAGTAGGCATGCAATCCTGATGGCCTACTCAATCTGTTTCACCAGGCTCGGCTTCATCTAGGCCGTAGTTCCTGCCTGGGAAGCCCAGCCTCCATAACCCTAACCCTAATTTGGGTTTTAATGCTAATGTTCTTCTGCAATGGAAACATCCCCCCATGGATACGGTGTATTAAAACGGAGTAGGGAAGCCATCCTGGTGGCCCACTCAAGTCTGTTTCACCAAGCTAGGCTTCACAGAGTGTCTGGTTCCCTCCAGGAAAGCCTAGCCTCCCCAACCTTACCCCTAACTAGAGTCTTGGCCCTAATTTTCTTGTGCAACTGAAACATTCCCCCGTCCAAACGGTGTACAAAAAGAAAGTAGGCAAGCTATCCCGATGGCCCACTCAGTCTTTTTCACCAAGCTGGGCTGCACCGAAGCCCAGGATCCCGCCTGGGAAGCCCAGTCTCCCCAACCCTAACCCTAACTTGAGTCTTAACCCTAATTTTCTTGTGCAAGTGAAACATCCCCCCGTCCATACGGTTTAGAAAAAGTCAGTAGGCAAGCCATCCCGATTGCCAACTCAATCTGTTCCACCAAGCTAGCCTTCACAGAGGCCCTGCTTCCTGCCTGGGAAGCCCGGTCTCACCAACCCTAACCCTAACTTGAGTCTTTTTAACCCTAATTTTCTCGTGCAAGTGAAACCTCCCCCCGTCCATACGGTTTAGAAAAAGTCAGTAGGCAAGCCATCCCGATTGCCAACTCAATCTGTTCCACCAAGCTAGGCTTCACAGAGGCCCTGGTTCCTGCCTGGGAAGCACAGTCTCCCCAACCCAGCCCTACCTTGGGTATTAATCCTAATTTTCCTGTGCAACTGAAACATCCCCTCATCCATACAGCGTACAAAAAGACAGTAGGCAAGCAATCCTGATGGCTCACTCAGTCTGTTTCACCAGGCTCGGATTCATCGAGGCCGTAGTTCCTTCCTGGGAAGCCCAGCCTCCATAACCCTAACCCTAATTTGGGTCTTAATGCTAATGTTCTTCTGCATTGGAAACATCCCCCCATGGATACGGTGTACTAAAACGGAGTAGGGAAGCCATCCTGGTGGCCCACTCAAGTCTGTTTCACCAAGCTAGGCTTCACAGAGGGTCTGGTTCCCTCCAGGGAAGCCTAGCCTCCCCAACCTTACCCCTAACTAGAGTCTTGGCCCTAATTTTCTTGTGCAACTGAAACATTCCCCCGTCCAAACGGTGTACAAAAAGAAAGTAGGCAAGCTATCCCGATGGCCCACTCAGTCTTTTTCACCAAGCTAGGCTGCACCGAAGCCCAGGATCACGCTTGGGATCCGCAGTCTCCCCAACCCTAACCCTAACTTGAGTTTTAACACAAATTTTCTTGTGCAACTGAAACGATACCCCGTCCTTACAGTGCACAGAAAGCCAGTAGAAAAGCTATCCCGATGGCCCACTCAGTCTGTTTCACCAAGCTAGGCTACACCGAAGCCCAGGATCCCGCCTGGGAAGCCCAGTCTCCCCAACCCTAACCCTAACTTGAGTCTTAACCCTAATTTTCTTGTGTAAGTGAAACATCCTCCCGTCCTTACGGTTTAGAAAAAGTCAGTAGGCAAGCCATCCCGATTGCCAACTCAATCTGTTCCACCAAGCTAGCCTTCACAGAGGCCCTGGTTGCTGCCTGGGAAGCACAGTCTCCCCAACCCAGCCCTCACTTGGGTATTAATTCTAATTTTCCTGTGCAACTGAAACATCCCCCCGTCCATACGGTTTAGAAAAAGTCAGTAGGCAAGCGAACCCGATTGCCAACTCAATCTGTTCCACCAAACTAGCCTTCACAGAGGCCCTGGTTCCTGCCTGGGAAGCACAGTCTCCCCAACCCAGCCCTCACTTGGGTATTAATCCTAATTTTCCTGTGCAACTGAAACATCCCCTCGTCCATACAGAGTACAAAAAGACAGTAGGCAAGCAATCCTGATGGCCCACTCAGTCTGTTTCACCAGGCTCGGCTTCATCGAGGCCGTAGTTCCTGCCTGGGCAGCCCTGCCTCCATAACCCTAACCCTAATTTGGGTTTTAATGCTAATGTTCTTCTGCAATGGAAACATCCCCCCATGGATACGGTGTATTAAAACGGAGTAGGGAAGCCATCCTGGTGGCCCACTCAAGTCTGTTTCACCAAGCTAGGCTTCACAGAAGGTCTGGTTCCCTCCAGGAAGGCCTAGCCTCCCCAACCTTACCCCTAACTAGAGTCTTGGCCCTAATTTTCTTGTGCAACTGAAACATTCCCCCGTCCAAACGGTGTACAAAAGGAAAGTAGGCAAGCTATCCCGATGGCCCACTCAGTCTTTTTCACCAAGCTGGGCTGCACCGAAGCCCAGGATCACGTTTGGGATCCGCAGTCTCCCCAACCCTAACCCTAACTTGAGTTTTTACACAAATTTTCTTGTGCAACTGAAACGATACCGCGTCCTCACAGTGCACAGAAAGCCAGTAGGAAAGCTATCCCGATGGCCCACTCAGTCTGTTTCACCAAGCTAGGCTACACCGAAGCCCAGGATCCCGCCTGGGAAGCCCAGCCTCCATAACCCTAACCCTAATTTGGGTCTTCATGCTAATGTACTTCTGCAACGGGAACATCCCCCCATGGACACGATGTCCTAAAACGGAGTAGGGAAGCCATCCTGGTGGCCCACTCAAGTCTGTTTCACCAAGCTAGGCTTCACAGAGGGTCTGGTTCCCTCCAGGGAAGCCTAGCCTCCCCAACCTTAACCCTAACTAGAGTCTTGGCCCTAATTTTCTTGTGCAACTGAAACATTCCCCCGTCCAAACGGTGTACAAAAGGAAAGTAGGCAAGCTATCCCGATGGCCCACTCAGTCTTTTTCACCAAGCTGGGCTGCACCGAAGCCCAGGATTACGCTTGGGATCCGCAGTCTCCCCAACCCTAACCCTAACTTGAGTTTTTACATAAATTTTCTTGTGCAACTGAAATGATACCCTTTCCTTACAGTGCACAGAAAGCCAGAAGGAAAGCTATCCCGATGGCCCACTCAGTCTGTTTCACCAAGCTAGGCTACACCAAAGGCCAGGATCCCGCCTGGGAAGCCCAGTCTCCCCAACCCTAACCCTAACTTGAGTCTTAACCCTAATTTTCTTGTGTAAGTGAAACATCCTCCCGTCCTTACGGTTTAGAAAAAGGCAGTAGGCAAGCCATCCTGATTGCCAACTCAATCTGTTCCACCAAGCTAGCCTTCACAGAGGCCCTGGTTCCTGCCTGGGAAGCACAGTCTCCCCAACCCAGCCCTCACTTGGGTATTAATCCTAATTTTCCTGTTTAAGGAAACATCCCCTCTTCCATAGGGCATACAAAAAGACAGTAGGCAAGCAATAATGATGGCCCACTCAGTCTGTTTCACCAGGCTCGGATTCATCGAGGCCGTAGTTCCTGCCTGGGAAGCCCAGCCTCCATAACCCTAACCCTAATTTGGGTCTTAATGCTAATGTACTTCTGCAACGGAAACATCCCCCATGGACACGATGTACTAAAACGGAGTAGGGAAGCCATCCTGGTGGCCCACTCAAGTCTGTTTCACCAAGCTAGGCTTCACAGAGGGTCTGGTTCCCTGCAGGGAAGCCTAGCCTCCCCAACCTTACCCCTAACTAGAGTCTTGGCCCTAATTTTCTTGTGCAACTGAAACATTCCCCCGTCCAAACGGTGTACAAAAAGAAAGTAGGCAAGCTATCCCGATGGCCCACTCAGTATTTTTCACCAAGCTGGGCTGCACCGAAGCCCAGGATCCCGCCTGGGAAGCCCAGTCTCCCCAACCCTAACCCTAACTTGAGTCTTAACCCTAATTTTCTTGTGCAAGTGAAACATCCCCCCGTCCATACGGTTTAGAAAAAGTCAGTAGGAAAGCCATCCCGATTGCCAACTCAATCTGTTCCACCAAGCTAGCCTTCACAGAGGCCCTGCTTCCTGCCTGGGAAGCCCGGTCTCACCAACCCTAACCCTAACTTGAGTCTTTTTAACCCTAATTTTCTTGTGCAAGTGAAACCTCCCCCCGTCCATACGGTTTAGAAAAAGTCAGTAGGCAAGCCATCCCGATTGCCAACTCAATCTGTTCCACCAAGCTAGCCTTCACAGAGGCCCTGGTTGCTACCTGTGAAGCACAGTCTCCCCAACCCAGCCCTACCTTGGGTATTAATCCTAATTTTCCTGTGCAACTGAAACATCCCCTCATCCATACAGCGTACAAAAAGACAGTAGGCAAGCAATCCTGATGGCTCACTCAGTCTGTTTCACCAGGCTCGGCTTCATCGAGGCCGTAGTTCCTGCCTGGGAAGCCCAGCCTCCATAACCCTAACCCTAATTTGGGTCTTAATGCTAATGTTCTTCTGCATTGGAAACATCCCCCCATGGATACGGTGTACTAAAACGGAGTAGGGAAGCCATCCTGGTGGCCCACTCAAGTCTGTTTCACCAAGCTAGGCTTCACAGAGGGTCTGGTTCCCTCCAGGGAAGCCTAGCCTCCCCAACCTTACCCCTAACTAGAGTCTTGGCCCTAATTTTCTTGTGCAACTGAAACATTCCCCCGTCCAAACGGTGTACAAAAAGAAAGTAGGCAAGCTATCCCGATGGCCTACTCAGTCTTTTTCACCAAGCTAGGCTGCACCGAAGCCCAGGATCACGCTTGGGATCCGCAGTCTCCCCAACCCTAACCCTAACTTGAGTTTTAACACAAATTTTCTTGTGCAACTGAAACGATACCCTGTCCTTACAGTGCACAGAAAGCCAGTAGGAAAGCTATCCCGATGGCCCACTCAGTCTGTTTCACCAAGCTAGGCTACAGCGAAGCCCAGGATCCCGCCTGGGAAGCCCAGTCTCCCCAACCCTAACCCTAACTTGAGTCTTAACCCTAATTTTCTTGTGTAAGTGAAACATCCTCCCGTCCTTACGGTTTAGAAAAAGGCAGTAGGCAAGCCATCCCGATTGCCAACTCAATCTGTTCCACCAAGCTAGCCTTCACAGAGGCCCTGGTTGCTGCCTGGGAAGCCCGGTCTCACCAACCCTAACCCTAACTTGAGTCTTCTTAACCCTAATTTTCTTGTGCAAGTGAAACATCCCCCCGTCCATACGGTTTAGAAAAAGTCAGTAGGCAAGCGAACCCGATTGCCAACTCAATCTGTTCCAACAAGCTAGCCTTCACAGAGGCCCTGGTTCCTGCCTGGGAAGCACAGTCTCCCCAACCCAGCCCTCACTTGGGTATTAATCCTAATTTTCCTGTGCGACTGAAACATCCCCTCGTCCATACGGCATACAAAAAGACAGTAGGCAAGCAATCCTGATGGCCCACTCAGTCTGTTTCACCAGGCTCGGATTCATCGAGGCCGTAGTTCCTGCCTGGGAAGCCCAGCCTCCATAACCCTAACCCTAATTTGGGTCTTAATGCTAATGTACTTCTGCATTGGAAACATCCCCCCATGGATACGGTGTACTAAAACGGAGTAGGGAAGCCATCCTGGTGGCCCACTCAAGTCTGTTTCACCAAGCTAGGCCTCACAGAGGGTCTGGTTCCCTCCAGGGAAGCCTAGCCTCCCCAACCTTACCCCTAACTAGAGTCTTGGCCCTAATTTTCTTGTGCAACTGAAACATTCCCCCGTCCAAACGGTGTACAAAAAGAAAGTAGGCAAGCTATCCCGATGGCCCACTCAGTCTTTTTCACCAAGCTAGGCTGCACCGAAGCCCAGGATCACGCTTGGGATCCGCAGTCTCCCCAACCCTAACCCTAACTTGAGTTTTAACACAAATTTTCTTGTGCAACTGAAACGATACCCCGTCCTTACAGTGCACAGAAAGCCAGTAGGAAAGCTATCCCGATGGCCCACTCAGTCTGTTTCACCAAGCTAGGCTACACCGAAGCCCAGGATCCTGCCTGGGAAGCCCGGTCTCACCAACCCTAACCCTAACTTGAGTCTTCTTAACCCTAATTTTCTTGTGCAAGTGAAACATCCCCCCGTCCATACGGTTTAGAAAAAGTCAGTAGGCAAGCGAACCCGATTGCCAACTCAATCTGTTCCAACAAGCTAGCCTTCACAGAGGCCCTGGTTCCTGCCTGGGAAGCACAGTCTCCCCAACCCAGCCCTCACTTGGGTATTAATCCTAATTTTCCTGTGCGACTGAAACATCCCCTCGTCCATACGGCATACAAAAAGACAGTAGGCAAGCAATCCTGATGGCCCACTCAGTCTGTTTCACCAGGCTCGGATTCATCGAGGCCGTAGTTCCTGCCTGGGAAGCCCAGCCTCCATAACCCTAACCCTAATTTGGGTCTTAATGCTAATGTACTTCTGCAACGGAAACATCCCCCATGGACACGATGTACTAAAACGGAGTAGGGAAGCCATCCTGGTGGCCCACTCCAGTCTGTTTCACCAAGCTAGGCTTCACAGAGGGTCTGGTTCCCTGCAGGGAAGCCTAGCCTCCCCAACCTTACCCCTAACTAGAGTCTTGGCCCTAATTTTCTTGTGCAACTGAAACATTCCCCCGTCCAAACGGTGTACAAAAAGAAAGTAGGCAAGCTATCCCGATGGCCCACTCAGTCTGTTTCAACAAGCTAGGCTGCACCGAAGCCCAGGATCACGCTTGGGATCCGCAGTCTCCCCAACCCTAACCCTAACTTGAGTTTTTACACAAATTTTCTTGTGCAACTGAAACGATACCGCGTCCTCACAGTGCACAGAAAGCCAGTAGGAAAGCTATCCCGATGGCCCACTCAGTCTGTTTCACCAAGCTAGGCTACACCGAAGCCCAGGATCCCGCCTGGGAAGCCCAGCCTCCATAACCCTAACCCTAATTTGGGTCTTAATGCTAATGTACTTCTGCAACGGGAACATCCCCCCATGGACACGATGTACTAAAACGGAGTAGGGAAGCCATCCTGGTGGCCCACTCAAGTCTGTTTCACCAAGCTAGGCTTCACAGAGGGTCTGGTTCCCTCCAGGGAAGCCTAGCCTCCCCAACCTTAACCCTAACTAGAGTCTTGGCCCTAATTTTCTTGTGCAACTGAAACATTCCCCCGTCCAAACGGTGTACAAAAGGAAAGTAGGCAAGCTATCCCGATGGCCTACTCAGTCTTTTTCACCAAGCTGGGCTGCACCGAAGCCCAGGATTACGCTTGGGATCCGCAGTCTCCCCAACCCTAACCCTAACTTGAGTTTTTACACAAATTTTCTTGTGCAACTGAAATGATACCCTTTCCTTACAGTGCACAGAAAGCCAGAAGGAAAGCTATCCCGATGGCCCACTCAGTCTGTTTCACCAAGCTAGGCTACACCGAAGGCCAGGATCCCGCCTGGGAAGCCCAGTCTCCCCAACCCTAACCCTAACTTGAGTCTTAACCCTAATTTTCTTGTGTAAGTGAAACATCCTCCCGTCCTTACGGTTTAGAAAAAGGCAGTAGGCAAGCCATCCCGATTGCCAACTCAATCTGTTCCACCAAGCTAGCCTTCACAGAGGCCCTGGTTCCTGCCTGGGAAGCCCGGTCTCACCAACCCTAACCCTAACTTGAGTCTTCTTAACCCTAATTTTCTTGTGCAAGTGAAACATCCCCCCGTCCATACGGTTTAGAAAAAGTCAGTAGGCAAGCGAACCCGATTGCCAACTCAATCTGTTCCACCAAGCTAGCCTTCACAGAGGCCCTGGTTCCTGCCTGGGAAGCACAGTCTCCCCAACCCAGCCCTACCTTGGGTATTAATCCTAATTTTCCTGTGCAACTGAAACATCCCCTCGTCCATACAGCGTACAAAAAGACAGTAGGCAAGCAATCCTGATGGCTCACTCAGTCTGTTTCACCAGGCTCGGCTTCATCGAGGAGGTAGTTCCTGCCTGGGAAGCCCAGCCTCCATAACCCTAACCCTAATTTGGGTCTTAATGCTAATGTTCTTCTGCATTGGAAACATCCCCCCATGGATACGGTGTACTAAAACGGAGTAGGGAAGCCATCCTGGTGGCCCACTCAAGTCTGTTTCACCAAGCTAGGCCTCACAGAGGGTCTGGTTCCCTCCAGGGAAGCCTAGCCTCCCCAACCTTACCCCTAACTAGAGTCTTGGCCCTAATTTTCTTGTGCAACTGAAACATTCCCCCGTCCAAACGGTGTACAAAAAGAAAGTAGGCAAGCTATCCCGATGGCCCACTCAGTCTTTTTCACCAAGCTAGGCTGCACCGAAGCCCAGAATCACGCTTGGGATCCGCAGTCTCCCCAACCCTAACCCTAACTTGAGTTTTAACACAAATTTTCTTGTGCAACTGAAACGATACCCCGTCCTTACAGTGCACAGAAAGCCAGTAGGAAAGCTATCCCGATGGCCCACTCAGTCTGTTTCACCAAGCTAGGCTACACCGAAGCCCAGGATCCTGCCTGGGAAGCCCGGTCTCACCAACCCTAACCCTAACTTGAGTCTTCTTAACCCTAATTTTCTTGTGCAAGTGAAACATCCCCCCGTCCATACGGTTTAGAAAAAGTCAGTAGGCAAGCGAACCCGATTGCCAACTCAATCTGTTCCAACAAGCTAGCCTTCACAGAGGCCCTGGTTCCTGCCTGGGAAGCACAGTCTCCCCAACCCAGCTCTCACTTGGGTATTAATCCTAATTTTCCTGTGTAAGGAAACATCCCCTCGTCCATACGGCATACAAAAAGACAGTAGGCAAGCAATCCTGATGGCCCACTCAGTCTGTTTCACCAGGCTCGGATTCATCGAGGCCGTAGTTCCTGCCTGGGAAGCCCAGCCTCCATAACCCTAACCCTAATTTGGGTCTTAATGCTAATGTACTTCTGCAACGGAAACATCCCCCATGGACACGATGTACTAAAACGGAGTAGGGAAGCCATCCTGGTGGCCCACTCAAGTCTGTTTCACCAAGCTAGGCTTCACAGAGGGTCTGGTTCCCTGCAGGGAAGCCTAGCCTCCCCAACCTTACCCCTAACTAGAGTCTTGGCCCTAATTTTCTTGTGCAACTGAAACATTCCCCCGTCCAAACGGTGTACAAAAAGAAAGTAGGCAAGCTATCCCGATGGCCCACTCAGTCTTTTTCACCAAGCTGGGCTGCACCGAAGCCCAGGATCCCGCCTGGGAAGCCCAGTCTCCCCAACCCTAACCCTAACTTGAGTCTTAACCCTAATTTTCTTGTGCAAGTGAAACATCCCCCCGTCCATACGGTTTAGAAAAAGTCAGTAGGAAAGCCATCCCGATTGCCAACTCAATCTGTTCCACCAAGCTAGCCTTCACAGAGGCCCTGCTTCCTGCCTGGGAAGCCCGGTCTCACCAACCCTAACCCTAACTTGAGTCTTTTTAACCCTAATTTTCTTGTGCAAGTGAAACCTCCCCCCGTCCATACGGTTTAGAAAAAGTCAGTAGGCAAGCCATCCCGATTGCCAACTCAATCTGTTCCACCAAGCTAGCCTTCACAGAGGCCCTGGTTGCTACCTGTGAAGCACAGTCTCCCCAACCCAGCCCTCACTTGGGTATTAATCCTAATTTTCCTGTGCAACTGAAACATCCCCTCATCCATACAGCGTACAAAAAGACAGTAGGCAAGCAATCCTGATGGCTCACTCAGTCTGTTTCACCAGGCTCGGCTTCATCGAGGCCGTAGTTCCTGCCTGGGAAGCCCAGCCTCCATAACCCTAACCCTAATTTGGGTCTTAATGCTAATGTTCTTCTGCATTGGAAACATCCCCCCATGGATACGGTGTACTAAAACGGAGTAGGGAAGCCATCCTGGTGGCCCACTCAAGTCTGTTTCACCAAGCTAGGCTTCACAGAGGGTCTGGTTCCCTCCAGGGAAGCCTAGCCTCCCCAACCTTACCCCTAACTAGAGTCTTGGCCCTAATTTTCTTGTGCAACTGAAACATTCCCCCGTCCAAACGGTGTACAAAAAGAAAGTAGGCAAGCTATCCCGATGGCCTACTCAGTCTTTTTCACCAAGCTAGGCTGCACCGAAGCCCAGGATCACGCTTGGGATCCGCAGTCTCCCCAACCCTAACCCTAACTTGAGTTTTAACACAAATTTTCTTGTGCAACTGAAACGATACCCCGTCCTTACAGTGCACAGAAAGCCAGTAGGAAAGCTATCCCGATGGCCCACTCAGTCTGTTTCACCAAGCTAGGCTACAGCGAAGCCCAGGATCCCGCCTGGGAAGCCCAGTCTCCCCAACCCTAACCCTAACTTGAGTCTTAACCCTAATTTTCTTGTGTAAGTGAAACATCCTCCCGTCCTTACGGTTTAGAAAAAGGCAGTAGGCAAGCCATCCCGATTGCCAACTCAATCTGTTCCACCAAGCTAGCCTTCACAGAGGCCCTGGTTGCTGCCTGGGAAGCCCGGTCTCACCAACCCTAACCCTAACTTGAGTCTTCTTAACCCTAATTTTCTTGTGCAAGTGAAACATCCCCCCGTCCATACGGTTTAGAAAAAGTCAGTAGGCAAGCGAACCCGATTGCCAACTCAATCTGTTCCAACAAGCTAGCCTTCACAGAGGCCCTGGTTCCTGCCTGGGAAGCACAGTCTCCCCAACCCAGCCCTCACTTGGGTATTAATCCTAATTTTCCTGTGCGACTGAAACATCCCCTCGTCCATACGGCATACAAAAAGACAGTAGGCAAGCAATCCTGATGGCCCACTCAGTCTGTTTCACCAGGCTCGGATTCATCGAGGCCGTAGTTCCTGCCTGGGAAGCCCAGCCTCCATAACCCTAACCCTAATTTGGGTCTTAATGCTAATGTACTTCTGCAACGGAAACATCCCCCATGGACACGATGTACTAAAACGGAGTAGGGAAGCCATCCTGGTGGCCCACTCCAGTCTGTTTCACCAAGCTAGGCTTCACAGAGGGTCTGGTTCCCTGCAGGGAAGCCTAGCCTCCCCAACCTTACCCCTAACTAGAGTCTTGGCCCTTATTTTCTTGTGCAACTGAAACATTCCCCCGTCCAAACGGTGTACAAAAGGAAAGTAGGCAAGCTATCCCGATGGCCTACTCAGTCTTTTTCACCAAGCTGGGCTGCAACGAAGCCCAGGATTACGCTTGGGATCCGCAGTCTCCCCAACCCTAACCCTAACTTGAGTTTTTACACAAATTTTCTTGTGCAACTGAAATGATACCCTTTCCTTACAGTGCACAGAAAGCCAGAAGGAAAGCTATCCCGATGGCCCACTCAGTCTGTTTCACCAAGCTAGGCTACACCGAAGGCCAGGATCCCGCCTGGGAAGCCCAGTCTCCCCAACCCTAACCCTAACTTGAGTCTTAACCCTAATTTTCTTGTGTAAGTGAAACATCCTCCCGTCCTTACGGTTTAGAAAAAGGCAGTAGGCAAGCCATCCCGATTGCCAACTCAATCTGTTCCACCAAGCTAGCCTTCACAGAGGCCCTGGTTCCTGCCTGGGAAGCCCGGTCTCACCAACCCTAACCCTAACTTGAGTCTTCTTAACCCTAATTTTCTTGTGCAAGTGAAACATCCCCCCGTCCATACGGTTTAGAAAAAGTCAGTAGGCAAGCGAACCCGATTGCCAACTCAATCTGTTCCACCAAGCTAGCCTTCACAGAGGCCCTGGTTCCTGCCTGGGAAGCACAGTCTCCCCAACCCAGCCCTACCTTGGGTATTAATCCTAATTTTCCTGTGCAACTGAAACATCCCCTCGTCCATACAGCGTACAAAAAGACAGTAGGCAAGCAATCCTGATGGCTCACTCAGTCTGTTTCACCAGGCTCGGCTTCATCGAGGAGGTAGTTCCTGCCTGGGAAGCCCAGCCTCCATAACCCTAACCCTAATTTGGGTCTTAATGCTAATGTTCTTCTGCATTGGAAACATCCCCCCATGGATACGGTGTACTAAAACGGAGTAGGGAAGCCATCCTGGTGGCCCACTCAAGTCTGTTTCACCAAGCTAGGCCTCACAGAGGGTCTGGTTCCCTCCAGGGAAGCCTAGCCTCCCCAACCTTACCCCTAACTAGAGTCTTGGCCCTAATTTTCTTGTGCAACTGAAACATTCCCCCGTCCAAACGGTGTACAAAAAGAAAGTAGGCAAGCTATCCCGATGGCCCACTCAGTCTTTTTCACCAAGCTAGGCTGCACCGAAGCCCAGAATCACGCTTGGGATCCGCAGTCTCCCCAACCCTAACCCTAACTTGAGTTTTAACACAAATTTTCTTGTGCAACTGAAACGATACCCCGTCCTTACAGTGCACAGAAAGCCAGTAGGAAAGCTATCCCGATGGCCCACTCAGTCTGTTTCACCAAGCTAGGCTACACCGAAGCCCAGGATCCTGCCTGGGAAGCCCGGTCTCACCAACCCTAACCCTAACTTGAGTCTTCTTAACCCTAATTTTCTTGTGCAAGTGAAACATCCCCCCGTCCATACGGTTTAGAAAAAGTCAGTAGGCAAGCGAACCCGATTGCCAACTCAATCTGTTCCAACAAGCTAGCCTTCACAGAGGCCCTGGTTGCTGCCTGGGAAGCACAGTCTCCCCAACCCAGCTCTCACTTGGGTATTAATCCTAATTTTCCTGTGTAAGGAAACATCCCCTCGTCCATACGGCATACAAAAAGACAGTAGGCAAGCAATCCTGATGGCCCACTCAGTCTGTTTCACCAGGCTCGGATTCATCGAGGCCGTAGTTCCTGCCTGGGAAGCCCAGCCTCCATAACCCTAACCCTAATTTGGGTCTTAATGCTAATGTACTTCTGCAACGGAAACATCCCCCATGGACACGATGTACTAAAACGGAGTAGGGAAGCCATCCTGGTGGCCCACTCAAGTCTGTTTCACCAAGCTAGGCTTCACAGAGGGTCTGGTTCCCTGCAGGGAAGCCTAGCCTCCCCAACCTTACCCCTAACTAGAGTCTTGGCCCTAATTTTCTTGTGCAACTGAAACATTCCCCCGTCCAAACGGTGTACAAAAAGAAAGTAGGCAAGCTATCCCGATGGCCCACTCAGTCTTTTTCACCAAGCTGGGCTGCACCGAAGCCCAGGATCCCGCCTGGGAAGCCCAGTCTCCCCAACCCTAACCCTAACTTGAGTCTTAACCCTAATTTTCTTGTGCAAGTGAAACATCCCCCCGTCCATACGGTTTAGAAAAAGTCAGTAGGAAAGCCATCCCGATTGCCAACTCAATCTGTTCCACCAAGCTAGCCTTCACAGAGGCCCTGCTTCCTGCCTGGGAAGCCCGGTCTCACCAACCCTAACCCTAACTTGAGTCTTTTTAACCCTAATTTTCTTGTGCAAGTGAAACCTCCCCCCGTCCATACGGTTTAGAAAAAGTCAGTAGGCAAGCCATCCCGATTGCCAACTCAATCTGTTCCACCAAGCTAGCCTTCACAGAGGCCCTGGTTGCTACCTGTGAAGCACAGTCTCCCCAACCCAGCCCTACCTTGGGTATTAATCCTAATTTTCCTGTGCAACTGAAACATCCCCTCATCCATACAGCGTACAAAAAGACAGTAGGCAAGCAATCCTGATGGCTCACTCAGTCTGTTTCACCAGGCTCGGCTTCATCGAGGCCGTAGTTCCTGCCTGGGAAGCCCAGCCTCCATAACCCTAACCCTAATTTGGGTCTTAATGCTAATGTTCTTCTGCATTGGAAACATCCCCCCATGGATACGGTGTACTAAAACGGAGTAGGGAAGCCATCCTGGTGGCCCACTCAAGTCTGTTTCACCAAGCTAGGCTTCACAGAGGGTCTGGTTCCCTCCAGGGAAGCCTAGCCTCCCCAACCTTACCCCTAACTAGAGTCTTGGCCCTAATTTTCTTGTGCAACTGAAACATTCCCCCGTCCAAACGGTGTACAAAAAGAAAGTAGGCAAGCTATCCCGATGGCCTACTCAGTCTTTTTCACCAAGCTAGGCTGCACCGAAGCCCAGGATCACGCTTGGGATCCGCAGTCTCCCCAACCCTAACCCTAACTTGAGTTTTAACACAAATTTTCTTGTGCAACTGAAACGATACCCCGTCCTTACAGTGCACAGAAAGCCAGTAGGAAAGCTATCCCGATGGCCCACTCAGTCTGTTTCACCAAGCTAGGCTACAGCGAAGCCCAGGATCCCGCCTGGGAAGCCCAGTCTCCCCAACCCTAACCCTAACTTGAGTCTTAACCCTAATTTTCTTGTGTAAGTGAAACATCCTCCCGTCCTTACGGTTTAGAAAAAGGCAGTAGGCAAGCCATCCCGATTGCCAACTCAATCTGTTCCACCAAGCTAGCCTTCACAGAGGCCCTGGTTGCTGCCTGGGAAGCCCGGTCTCACCAACCCTAACCCTAACTTGAGTCTTCTTAACCCTAATTTTCTTGTGCAAGTGAAACATCCCCCCGTCCATACGGTTTAGAAAAAGTCAGTAGGCAAGCGAACCCGATTGCCAACTCAATCTGTTCCAACAAGCTAGCCTTCACAGAGGCCCTGGTTCCTGCCTGGGAAGCACAGTCTCCCCAACCCAGCCCTCACTTGGGTATTAATCCTAATTTTCCTGTGCGACTGAAACATCCCCTCGTCCATACGGCATACAAAAAGACAGTAGGCAAGCAATCCTGATGGCCCACTCAGTCTGTTTCACCAGGCTCGGATTCATCGAGGCCGTAGTTCCTGCCTGGGAAGCCCAGCCTCCATAACCCTAACCCTAATTTGGGTCTTAATGCTAATGTACTTCTGCAACGGAAACATCCCCCATGGACACGATGTACTAAAACGGAGTAGGGAAGCCATCCTGGTGGCCCACTCCAGTCTGTTTCACCAAGCTAGGCTTCACAGAGGGTCTGGTTCCCTGCAGGGAAGCCTAGCCTCCCCAACCTTACCCCTAACTAGAGTCTTGGCCCTAATTTTCTTGTGCAACTGAAACATTCCCCCGTCCAAACGGTGTACAAAAAGAAAGTAGGCAAGCTATCCCGATGGCCCACTCAGTCTGTTTCAACAAGCTAGGCTGCACCGAAGCCCAGGATCACGCTTGGGATCCGCAGTCTCCCCAACCCTAACCCTAACTTGAGTTTTTACACAAATTTTCTTGTGCAACTGAAACGATACCGCGTCCTCACAGTGCACAGAAAGCCAGTAGGAAAGCTATCCCGATGGCCCACTCAGTCTGTTTCACCAAGCTAGGCTACACCGAAGCCCAGGATCCCGCCTGGGAAGCCCAGCCTCCATAACCCTAACCCTAATTTGGGTCTTAATGCTAATGTACTTCTGCAACGGGAACATCCCCCCATGGACACGATGTACTAAAACGGAGTAGGGAAGCCATCCTGGTGGCCCACTCAAGTCTGTTTCACCAAGCTAGGCTTCACAGAGGGTCTGGTTCCCTCCAGGGAAGCCTAGCCTCCCCAACCTTAACCCTAACTAGAGTCTTGGCCCTTATTTTCTTGTGCAACTGAAACATTCCCCCGTCCAAACGGTGTACAAAAGGAAAGTAGGCAAGCTATCCCGATGGCCTACTCAGTCTTTTTCACCAAGCTGGGCTGCAACGAAGCCCAGGATTACGCTTGGGATCCGCAGTCTCCCCAACCCTAACCCTAACTTGAGTTTTTACACAAATTTTCTTGTGCAACTGAAATGATACCCTTTCCTTACAGTGCACAGAAAGCCAGAAGGAAAGCTATCCCGATGGCCCACTCAGTCTGTTTCACCAAGCTAGGCTACACCGAAGGCCAGGATCCCGCCTGGGAAGCCCAGTCTCCCCAACCCTAACCCTAACTTGAGTCTTACCCCTAATTTTCTTGTGTAAGTGAAACATCCTCCCGTCCTTACGGTTTAGAAAAAGGCAGTAGGCAAGCCATCCCGATTGCCAACTCAATCTGTTCCACCAAGCTAGCCTTCACAGAGGCCCTGGTTGCTGCCTGGGAAGCCCGGTCTCACCAACCCTAACCCTAACTTGAGTCTTCTTAACCCTAATTTTCTTGTGCAAGTGAAACATCCCCCCGTCCATACGGTTTAGAAAAAGTCAGTAGGCAAGCGAACCCGATTGCCAACTCAATCTGTTCCACCAAGCTAGCCTTCACAGAGGCCCTGGTTCCTGCCTGGGAAGCACAGTCTCCCCAACCCAGCCCTACCTTGGGTATTAATCCTAATTTTCCTGTGCGACTGAAACATCCCCTCGTCCATACGGCATACAAAAAGACAGTAGGCAAGCAATCCTGATGGCCCACTCAGTCTGTTTCACCAGGCTCGGATTCATCGAGGCCGTAGTTCCTGCCTGGGAAGCCCAGCCTCCATAACCCTAACCCTAATTTGGGTCTTAATGCTAATGTACTTCTGCAACGGAAACATCCCCCATGGACACGATGTACTAAAACGGAGTAGGGAAGCCATCCTGGTGGCCCACTCCAGTCTGTTTCACCAAGCTAGGCTTCACAGAGGGTCTGGTTCCCTGCAGGGAAGCCTAGCCTCCCCAACCTTACCCCTAACTAGAGTCTTGGCCCTTATTTTCTTGTGCAACTGAAACATTCCCCCGTCCAAACGGTGTACAAAAGGAAAGTAGGCAAGCTATCCCGATGGCCTACTCAGTCTTTTTCACCAAGCTGGGCTGCAACGAAGCCCAGGATTACGCTTGGGATCCGCAGTCTCCCCAACCCTAACCCTAACTTGAGTTTTTACACAAATTTTCTTGTGCAACTGAAATGATACCCTTTCCTTACAGTGCACAGAAAGCCAGAAGGAAAGCTATCCCGATGGCCCACTCAGTCTGTTTCACCAAGCTAGGCTACACCGAAGGCCAGGATCCCGCCTGGGAAGCCCAGTCTCCCCAACCCTAACCCTAACTTGAGTCTTAACCCTAATTTTCTTGTGTAAGTGAAACATCCTCCCGTCCTTACGGTTTAGAAAAAGGCAGTAGGCAAGCCATCCCGATTGCCAACTCAATCTGTTCCACCAAGCTAGCCTTCACAGAGGCCCTGGTTCCTGCCTGGGAAGCCCGGTCTCACCAACCCTAACCCTAACTTGAGTCTTCTTAACCCTAATTTTCTTGTGCAAGTGAAACATCCCCCCGTCCATACGGTTTAGAAAAAGTCAGTAGGCAAGCGAACCCGATTGCCAACTCAATCTGTTCCACCAAGCTAGCCTTCACAGAGGCCCTGGTTCCTGCCTGGGAAGCACAGTCTCCCCAACCCAGCCCTACCTTGGGTATTAATCCTAATTTTCCTGTGCAACTGAAACATCCCCTCGTCCATACAGCGTACAAAAAGACAGTAGGCAAGCAATCCTGATGGCTCACTCAGTCTGTTTCACCAGGCTCGGCTTCATCGAGGAGGTAGTTCCTGCCTGGGAAGCCCAGCCTCCATAACCCTAACCCTAATTTGGGTCTTAATGCTAATGTTCTTCTGCATTGGAAACATCCCCCCATGGATACGGTGTACTAAAACGGAGTAGGGAAGCCATCCTGGTGGCCCACTCAAGTCTGTTTCACCAAGCTAGGCCTCACAGAGGGTCTGGTTCCCTCCAGGGAAGCCTAGCCTCCCCAACCTTACCCCTAACTAGAGTCTTGGCCCTAATTTTCTTGTGCAACTGAAACATTCCCCCGTCCAAACGGTGTACAAAAAGAAAGTAGGCAAGCTATCCCGATGGCCCACTCAGTCTTTTTCACCAAGCTAGGCTGCACCGAAGCCCAGAATCACGCTTGGGATCCGCAGTCTCCCCAACCCTAACCCTAACTTGAGTTTTAACACAAATTTTCTTGTGCAACTGAAACGATACCCCGTCCTTACAGTGCACAGAAAGCCAGTAGGAAAGCTATCCCGATGGCCCACTCAGTCTGTTTCACCAAGCTAGGCTACACCGAAGCCCAGGATCCTGCCTGGGAAGCCCGGTCTCACCAACCCTAACCCTAACTTGAGTCTTCTTAACCCTAATTTTCTTGTGCAAGTGAAACATCCCCCCGTCCATACGGTTTAGAAAAAGTCAGTAGGCAAGCGAACCCGATTGCCAACTCAATCTGTTCCAACAAGCTAGCCTTCACAGAGGCCCTGGTTCCTGCCTGGGAAGCACAGTCTCCCCAACCCAGCTCTCACTTGGGTATTAATCCTAATTTTCCTGTGTAAGGAAACATCCCCTCGTCCATACGGCATACAAAAAGACAGTAGGCAAGCAATCCTGATGGCCCACTCAGTCTGTTTCACCAGGCTCGGATTCATCGAGGCCGTAGTTCCTGCCTGGGAAGCCCAGCCTCCATAACCCTAACCCTAATTTGGGTCTTAATGCTAATGTACTTCTGCAACGGAAACATCCCCCATGGACACGATGTACTAAAACGGAGTAGGGAAGCCATCCTGGTGGCCCACTCAAGTCTGTTTCACCAAGCTAGGCTTCACAGAGGGTCTGGTTCCCTGCAGGGAAGCCTAGCCTCCCCAACCTTACCCCTAACTAGAGTCTTGGCCCTAATTTTCTTGTGCAACTGAAACATTCCCCCGTCCAAACGGTGTACAAAAAGAAAGTAGGCAAGCTATCCCGATGGCCCACTCAGTCTTTTTCACCAAGCTGGGCTGCACCGAAGCCCAGGATCCCGCCTGGGAAGCCCAGTCTCCCCAACCCTAACCCTAACTTGAGTCTTAACCCTAATTTTCTTGTGCAAGTGAAACATCCCCCCGTCCATACGGTTTAGAAAAAGTCAGTAGGAAAGCCATCCCGATTGCCAACTCAATCTGTTCCACCAAGCTAGCCTTCACAGAGGCCCTGCTTCCTGCCTGGGAAGCCCGGTCTCACCAACCCTAACCCTAACTTGAGTCTTTTTAACCCTAATTTTCTTGTGCAAGTGAAACCTCCCCCCGTCCATACGGTTTAGAAAAAGTCAGTAGGCAAGCCATCCCGATTGCCAACTCAATCTGTTCCACCAAGCTAGCCTTCACAGAGGCCCTGGTTGCTACCTGTGAAGCACAGTCTCCCCAACCCAGCCCTACCTTGGGTATTAATCCTAATTTTCCTGTGCAACTGAAACATCCCCTCATCCATACAGCGTACAAAAAGACAGTAGGCAAGCAATCCTGATGGCTCACTCAGTCTGTTTCACCAGGCTCGGCTTCATCGAGGCCGTAGTTCCTGCCTGGGAAGCCCAGCCTCCATAACCCTAACCCTAATTTGGGTCTTAATGCTAATGTTCTTCTGCATTGGAAACATCCCCCCATGGATACGGTGTACTAAAACGGAGTAGGGAAGCCATCCTGGTGGCCCACTCAAGTCTGTTTCACCAAGCTAGGCTTCACAGAGGGTCTGGTTCCCTCCAGGGAAGCCTAGCCTCCCCAACCTTACCCCTAACTAGAGTCTTGGCCCTAATTTTCTTGTGCAACTGAAACATTCCCCCGTCCAAACGGTGTACAAAAAGAAAGTAGGCAAGCTATCCCGATGGCCTACTCAGTCTTTTTCACCAAGCTAGGCTGCACCGAAGCCCAGGATCACGCTTGGGATCCGCAGTCTCCCCAACCCTAACCCTAACTTGAGTTTTAACACAAATTTTCTTGTGCAACTGAAACGATACCCCGTCCTTACAGTGCACAGAAAGCCAGTAGGAAAGCTATCCCGATGGCCCACTCAGTCTGTTTCACCAAGCTAGGCTACAGCGAAGCCCAGGATCCCGCCTGGGAAGCCCAGTCTCCCCAACCCTAACCCTAACTTGAGTCTTAACCCTAATTTTCTTGTGTAAGTGAAACATCCTCCCGTCCTTACGGTTTAGAAAAAGGCAGTAGGCAAGCCATCCCGATTGCCAACTCAATCTGTTCCACCAAGCTAGCCTTCACAGAGGCCCTGGTTGCTGCCTGGGAAGCCCGGTCTCACCAACCCTAACCCTAACTTGAGTCTTCTTAACCCTAATTTTCTTGTGCAAGTGAAACATCCCCCCGTCCATACGGTTTAGAAAAAGTCAGTAGGCAAGCGAACCCGATTGCCAACTCAATCTGTTCCAACAAGCTAGCCTTCACAGAGGCCCTGGTTCCTGCCTGGGAAGCACAGTCTCCCCAACCCAGCCCTCACTTGGGTATTAATCCTAATTTTCCTGTGCGACTGAAACATCCCCTCGTCCATACGGCATACAAAAAGACAGTAGGCAAGCAATCCTGATGGCCCACTCAGTCTGTTTCACCAGGCTCGGATTCATCGAGGCCGTAGTTCCTGCCTGGGAAGCCCAGCCTCCATAACCCTAACCCTAATTTGGGTCTTAATGCTAATGTACTTCTGCAACGGAAACATCCCCCATGGACACGATGTACTAAAACGGAGTAGGGAAGCCATCCTGGTGGCCCACTCCAGTCTGTTTCACCAAGCTAGGCTTCACAGAGGGTCTGGTTCCCTGCAGGGAAGCCTAGCCTCCCCAACCTTACCCCTAACTAGAGTCTTGGCCCTAATTTTCTTGTGCAACTGAAACATTCCCCCGTCCAAACGGTGTACAAAAAGAAAGTAGGCAAGCTATCCCGATGGCCCACTCAGTCTGTTTCAACAAGCTAGGCTGCACCGAAGCCCAGGATCACGCTTGGGATCCGCAGTCTCCCCAACCCTAACCCTAACTTGAGTTTTTACACAAATTTTCTTGTGCAACTGAAACGATACCGCGTCCTCACAGTGCACAGAAAGCCAGTAGGAAAGCTATCCCGATGGCCCACTCAGTCTGTTTCACCAAGCTAGGCTACACCGAAGCCCAGGATCCCGCCTGGGAAGCCCAGCCTCCATAACCCTAACCCTAATTTGGGTCTTAATGCTAATGTACTTCTGCAACGGGAACATCCCCCCATGGACACGATGTACTAAAACGGAGTAGGGAAGCCATCCTGGTGGCCCACTCAAGTCTGTTTCACCAAGCTAGGCTTCACAGAGGGTCTGGTTCCCTCCAGGGAAGCCTAGCCTCCCCAACCTTAACCCTAACTAGAGTCTTGGCCCTTATTTTCTTGTGCAACTGAAACATTCCCCCGTCCAAACGGTGTACAAAAGGAAAGTAGGCAAGCTATCCCGATGGCCTACTCAGTCTTTTTCACCAAGCTGGGCTGCAACGAAGCCCAGGATTACGCTTGGGATCCGCAGTCTCCCCAACCCTAACCCTAACTTGAGTTTTTACACAAATTTTCTTGTGCAACTGAAATGATACCCTTTCCTTACAGTGCACAGAAAGCCAGAAGGAAAGCTATCCCGATGGCCCACTCAGTCTGTTTCACCAAGCTAGGCTACACCGAAGGCCAGGATCCCGCCTGGGAAGCCCAGTCTCCCCAACCCTAACCCTAACTTGAGTCTTACCCCTAATTTTCTTGTGTAAGTGAAACACCCTCCCGTCCTTACGGTTTAGAAAAAGGCAGTAGGCAAGCCATCCCGATTGCCAACTCAATCTGTTCCACCAAGCTAGCCTTCACAGAGGCCCTGGTTCCTGCCTGGGAAGCCCGGTCTCACCAACCCTAACCCTAACTTGAGGCTTCTTAACCCTAATTTTCTTGTGCAAGTGAAACATCCCCCCGTCCATACGGTTTAGAAAAAGTCAGTAGGCAAGCGAACCCGATTGCCAACTCAATCTGTTCCACCAAGCTAGCCTTCACAGAGGCCCTGGTTCCTGCCTGGGAAGCACAGTCTCCCCAACCCAGCCCTACCTTGGGTATTAATCCTAATTTTCCTGTGCAACTGAAACATCCCCTCGTCCATACAGCGTACAAAAAGACAGTAGGCAAGCAATCCTGATGGCTCACTCAGTCTGTTTCACCAGGCTCGGCTTCATCGAGGAGGTAGTTCCTGCCTGGGAAGCCCAGCCTCCATAACCCTAACCCTAATTTGGGTCTTAATGCTAATGTTCTTCTGCATTGGAAACATCCCCCCATGGATACGGTGTACTAAAACGGAGTAGGGAAGCCATCCTGGTGGCCCACTCAAGTCTGTTTCACCAAGCTAGGCCTCACAGAGGGTCTGGTTCCCTCCAGGGAAGCCTAGCCTCCCCAACCTTACCCCTAACTAGAGTCTTGGCCCTAATTTTCTTGTGCAACTGAAACATTCCCCCGTCCAAACGGTGTACAAAAAGAAAGTAGGCAAGCTATCCCGATGGCCCACTCAGTCTTTTTCACCAAGCTAGGCTGCACCGAAGCCCAGAATCACGCTTGGGATCCGCAGTCTCCCCAACCCTAACCCTAACTTGAGTTTTAACACAAATTTTCTTGTGCAACTGAAACGATACCCCGTCCTTACAGTGCACAGAAAGCCAGTAGGAAAGCTATCCCGATGGCCCACTCAGTCTGTTTCACCAAGCTAGGCTACACCGAAGCCCAGGATCCTGCCTGGGAAGCCCGGTCTCACCAACCCTAACCCTAACTTGAGTCTTCTTAACCCTAATTTTCTTGTGCAAGTGAAACATCCCCCCGTCCATACGGTTTAGAAAAAGTCAGTAGGCAAGCGAACCCGATTGCCAACTCAATCTGTTCCAACAAGCTAGCCTTCACAGAGGCCCTGGTTCCTGCCTGGGAAGCACAGTCTCCCCAACCCAGCTCTCACTTGGGTATTAATCCTAATTTTCCTGTGTAAGGAAACATCCCCTCGTCCATACGGCATACAAAAAGACAGTAGGCAAGCAATCCTGATGGCCCACTCAGTCTGTTTCACCAGGCTCGGATTCATCGAGGCCGTAGTTCCTGCCTGGGAAGCCCAGCCTCCATAACCCTAACCCTAATTTGGGTCTTAATGCTAATGTACTTCTGCAACGGAAACATCCCCCATGGACACGATGTACTAAAACGGAGTAGGGAAGCCATCCTGGTGGCCCACTCAAGTCTGTTTCACCAAGCTAGGCTTCACAGAGGGTCTGGTTCCCTGCAGGGAAGCCTAGCCTCCCCAACCTTACCCCTAACTAGAGTCTTGGCCCTAATTTTCTTGTGCAACTGAAACATTCCCCCGTCCAAACGGTGTACAAAAAGAAAGTAGGCAAGCTATCCCGATGGCCCACTCAGTCTTTTTCACCAAGCTGGGCTGCACCGAAGCCCAGGATCCCGCCTGGGAAGCCCAGTCTCCCCAACCCTAACCCTAACTTGAGTCTTAACCCTAATTTTCTTGTGCAAGTGAAACATCCCCCCGTCCATACGGTTTAGAAAAAGTCAGTAGGAAAGCCATCCCGATTGCCAACTCAATCTGTTCCACCAAGCTAGCCTTCACAGAGGCCCTGCTTCCTGCCTGGGAAGCCCGGTCTCACCAACCCTAACCCTAACTTGAGTCTTTTTAACCCTAATTTTCTTGTGCAAGTGAAACCTCCCCCCGTCCATACGGTTTAGAAAAAGTCAGTAGGCAAGCCATCCCGATTGCCAACTCAATCTGTTCCACCAAGCTAGCCTTCACAGAGGCCCTGGTTGCTACCTGTGAAGCACAGTCTCCCCAACCCAGCCCTACCTTGGGTATTAATCCTAATTTTCCTGTGCAACTGAAACATCCCCTCATCCATACAGCGTACAAAAAGACAGTAGGCAAGCAATCCTGATGGCTCACTCAGTCTGTTTCACCAGGCTCGGCTTCATCGAGGCCGTAGTTCCTGCCTGGGAAGCCCAGCCTCCATAACCCTAACCCTAATTTGGGTCTTAATGCTAATGTTCTTCTGCATTGGAAACATCCCCCCATGGATACGGTGTACTAAAACGGAGTAGGGAAGCCATCCTGGTGGCCCACTCAAGTCTGTTTCACCAAGCTAGGCTTCACAGAGGGTCTGGTTCCCTCCAGGGAAGCCTAGCCTCCCCAACCTTACCCCTAACTAGAGTCTTGGCCCTAATTTTCTTGTGCAACTGAAACATTCCCCCGTCCAAACGGTGTACAAAAAGAAAGTAGGCAAGCTATCCCGATGGCCTACTCAGTCTTTTTCACCAAGCTAGGCTGCACCGAAGCCCAGGATCACGCTTGGGATCCGCAGTCTCCCCAACCCTAACCCTAACTTGAGTTTTAACACAAATTTTCTTGTGCAACTGAAACGATACCCCGTCCTTACAGTGCACAGAAAGCCAGTAGGAAAGCTATCCCGATGGCCCACTCAGTCTGTTTCACCAAGCTAGGCTACAGCGAAGCCCAGGATCCCGCCTGGGAAGCCCAGTCTCCCCAACCCTAACCCTAACTTGAGTCTTAACCCTAATTTTCTTGTGTAAGTGAAACATCCTCCCGTCCTTACGGTTTAGAAAAAGGCAGTAGGCAAGCCATCCCGATTGCCAACTCAATCTGTTCCAACAAGCTAGCCTTCACAGAGGCCCTGGTTGCTGCCTGGGAAGCCCGGTCTCACCAACCCTAACCCTAACTTGAGTCTTCTTAACCCTAATTTTCTTGTGCAAGTGAAACATCCCCCCGTCCATACGGTTTAGAAAAAGTCAGTAGGCAAGCGAACCCGATTGCCAACTCAATCTGTTCCAACAAGCTAGCCTTCACAGAGGCCCTGGTTCCTGCCTGGGAAGCACAGTCTCCCCAACCCAGCCCTCACTTGGGTATTAATCCTAATTTTCCTGTGCGACTGAAACATCCCCTCGTCCATACGGCATACAAAAAGACAGTAGGCAAGCAATCCTGATGGCCCACTCAGTCTGTTTCACCAGGCTCGGATTCATCGAGGCCGTAGTTCCTGCCTGGGAAGCCCAGCCTCCATAACCCTAACCCTAATTTGGGTCTTAATGCTAATGTACTTCTGCAACGGAAACATCCCCCATGGACACGATGTACTAAAACGGAGTAGGGAAGCCATCCTGGTGGCCCACTCCAGTCTGTTTCACCAAGCTAGGCTTCACAGAGGGTCTGGTTCCCTGCAGGGAAGCCTAGCCTCGCCAACCTTACCCCTAACTAGAGTCTTGGCCCTAATTTTCTTGTGCAACTGAAACATTCCCCCGTCCAAACGGTGTACAAAAAGAAAGTAGGCAAGCTATCCCGATGGCCCACTCAGTCTGTTTCACCAAGCTAGGCTGCACCGAAGCCCAGGATCACGCTTGGGATCCGCAGTCTCCCCAACCCTAACCCTAACTTGAGTTTTTACACAAATTTTCTTGTGCAACTGAAACGATACCGCGTCCTCACAGTGCACAGAAAGCCAGTAGGAAAGCTATCCCGATGGCCCACTCAGTCTGTTTCACCAAGCTAGGCTACACCGAAGCCCAGGATCCCGCCTGGGAAGCCCAGCCTCCATAACCCTAACCCTAATTTGGGTCTTAATGCTAATGTACTTCTGCAACGGGAACATCCCCCCATGGACACGATGTACTAAAACGGAGTAGGGAAGCCATCCTGGTGGCCCACTCAAGTCTGTTTCACCAAGCTAGGCTTCACAGAGGGTTTGGTTCCCTCCAGGGAAGCCTAGCCTCCCCAACCTTAACCCTAACTAGAGTCTTGGCCCTAATTTTCTTGTGCAACTGAAACATTCCCCCGTCCAAACGGTGTACAAAAGGAAAGTAGGCAAGCTATCCCGATGGCCTACTCAGTCTTTTTCACCAAGCTGGGCTGCAACGAAGCCCAGGATTACGCTTGGGATCCGCAGTCTCCCCAACCCTAACCCTAACTTGAGTTTTTACACAAATTTTCTTGTGCAACTGAAATGATACCCTTTCCTTACAGTGCACAGAAAGCCAGAAGGAAAGCTATCCCGATGGCCCACTCAGTCTGTTTCACCAAGCTAGGCTACACCGAAGGCCAGGATCCCGCCTGGGAAGCCCAGTCTCCCCAACCCTAACCCTAACTTGAGTCTTAACCCTAATTTTCTTGTGTAAGTGAAACATCCTCCCGTCCTTACGGTTTAGAAAAAGGCAGTAGGCAAGCCATCCCGATTGCCAACTCAATCTGTTCCACCAAGCTAGCCTTCACAGAGGCCCTGGTTCCTGCCTGGGAAGCCCGGTCTCACCAACCCTAACCCTAACTTGAGTCTTCTTAACCCTAATTTTCTTGTGCAAGTGAAACATCCCCCCGTCCATACGGTTTAGAAAAAGTCAGTAGGCAAGCGAACCCGATTGCCAACTCAATCTGTTCCACCAAGCTAGCCTTCACAGAGGCCCTGGTTCCTGCCTGGGAAGCACAGTCTCCCCAACCCAGCCCTACCTTGGGTATTAATCCTAATTTTCCTGTGCAACTGAAACATCCCCTCATCCATACAGCGTACAAAAAGACAGTAGGCATGCAATCCTGATGGCCTACTCAATCTGTTTCACCAGGCTCAGCTTCATCTAGGCCGTAGTTCCTGCCTGGGAAGCCCAGCCTCCATAACCCTAACCCTAATTTGGGTTTTAATGCTAATGTTCTTCTGCAATGGAAACATCCCCCCATGGATACGGTGTATTAAAACGGAGTAGGGAAGCCATCCTGGTGGCCCACTCAAGTCTGTTTCACCAAGCTAGGCTTCACAGAGTGTCTGGTTCCCTCCAGGAAAGCCTAGCCTCCCCAACCTTACCCCTAACTAGAGTCTTGGCCCTAATTTTCTTGTGCAACTGAAACATTCCCCCGTCCAAACGGTGTACAAAAAGAAAGTAGGCAAGCTATCCCGATGGCCCACTCAGTATTTTTCACCAAGCTGGGCTGCACCGAAGCCCAGGATCCCGCCTGGGAAGCCCAGTCTCCCCAACCCTAACCCTAACTTGAGTCTTAACCCTAATTTTCTTGTGCAAGTGAAACATCCCCCCGTCCATACGGTTTAGAAAAAGTCAGTAGGCAAGCCATCCCGATTGCCAACTCAATCTGTTCCACCAAGCTAGCCTTCACAGAGGCCCTGCTTCCTGCCTGGGAAGCCCGGTCTCACCAACCCTAACCCTAACTTGAGTCTTTTTAACCCTAATTTTCTCGTGCAAGTGAAACCTCCCCCCGTCCATACGGTTTAGAAAAAGTCAGTAGGCAAGCCATCCCGATTGCCAACTCAATCTGTTCCACCAAGCTAGCCTTCACAGAGGCCCTGGTTCCTGCCTGGGAAGCACAGTCTCCCCAACCCAGCCCTACCTTGGGTATTAATCCTAATTTTCCTGTGCAACTGAAACATCCCCTCGTCCATACAGCGTACAAAAAGACAGTAGGCAAGCAATCCTGATGGCTCACTCAGTCTGTTTCACCAGGCTCGGCTTCATCGAGGAGGTAGTTCCTGCCTGGGAAGCCCAGCCTCCATAACCCTAACCCTAATTTGGGTCTTAATGCTAATGTTCTTCTGCATTGGAAACATCCCCCCATGGATACGGTGTACTAAAACGGAGTAGGGAAGCCATCCTGGTGGCCCACTCAAGTCTGTTTCACCAAGCTAGGCCTCACAGAGGGTCTGGTTCCCTCCAGGGAAGCCTAGCCTCCCCAACCTTACCCCTAACTAGAGTCTTGGCCCTAATTTTCTTGTGCAACTGAAACATTCCCCCGTCCAAACGGTGTACAAAAAGAAAGTAGGCAAGCTATCCCGATGGCCCACTCAGTCTTTTTCACCAAGCTAGGCTGCACCGAAGCCCAGAATCACGCTTGGGATCCGCAGTCTCCCCAACCCTAACCCTAACTTGAGTTTTAACACAAATTTTCTTGTGCAACTGAAACGATACCCCGTCCTTACAGTGCACAGAAAGCCAGTAGGCAAGCTATCCCGATGGCCCACTCAGTCTGTTTCACCAAGCTAGGCTACACCGAAGCCCAGGATCCTACCTGGGAAGCCCGGTCTCACCAACCCTAACCCTAACTTGAGTCTTCTTAACCCTAATTTTCTTGTGCAAGTGAAACATCCCCCCGTCCATACGGTTTAGAAAAAGTCAGTAGGCAAGCGAACCCGATTGCCAACTCAATCTGTTCCAACAAGCTAGCCTTCACAGAGGCCCTGGTTCCTGCCTGGGAAGCACAGTCTCCCCAACCCAGCTCTCACTTGGGTATTAATCCTAATTTTCCTGTGTAAGGAAAAATCCCCTCGTCCATACGGCATACAAAAAGACAGTAGGCAAGCAATCCTGATGGCCCACTCAGTCTGTTTCACCAGGCTCGGATTCATCGAGGCCGTAGTTCCTGCCTGGGAAGCCCAGCCTCCATAACCCTAACCCTAATTTGGGTCTTAATGCTAATGTACTTCTGCAACGGAAACATCCCCCATGGACACGATGTACTAAAACGGAGTAGGGAAGCCATCCTGGTGGCCCACTCAAGTCTGTTTCACCAAGCTAGGCTTCACAGAGGGTCTGGTTCCCTGCAGGGAAGCCTAGCCTCCCCAACCTTACCCCTAACTAGAGTCTTGGCCCTAATTTTCTTGTGCAACTGAAACATTCCCCCGTCCAAACGGTGTACAAAAAGAAAGTAGGCAAGCTATCCCGATGGCCCACTCAGTATTTTTCACCAAGCTGGGCTGCACCGAAGCCCAGGATCCCGCCTGGGAAGCCCAGTCTCCCCAACCCTAACCCTAACTTGAGTCTTAACCCTAATTTTCTTGTGCAAGTGAAACATCCCCCCGTCCATACGGTTTAGAAAAAGTCAGTAGGAAAGCCATCCCGATTGCCAACTCAATCTGTTCCACCAAGCTAGCCTTCACAGAGGCCCTGCTTCCTGCCTGGGAAGCCCGGTCTCACCAACCCTAACCCTAACTTGAGTCTTTTTAACCCTAATTTTCTTGTGCAAGTGAAACCTCCCCCCGTCCATACGGTTTAGAAAAAGTCAGTAGGCAAGCCATCCCGATTGCCAACTCAATCTGTTCCACCAAGCTAGCCTTCACAGAGGCCTTGGTTGCTACCTGTGAAGCACAGTCTCCCCAACCCAGCCCTACCTTGGGTATTAATCCTAATTTTCCTGTGCAACTGAAACATCCCCTCATCCATACAGCGTACAAAAAGACAGTAGGCAAGCAATCCTGATGGCCCACTCAGTCTGTTTCACCAGGCTCGGATTCATCGAGGCCGTAGTTCCTGCCTGGGAAGCCCAGCCTCCATAACCCTAACCCTAATTTGGGTCTTAATGCTAATGTACTTCTGCAACGGAAACATCCCCCATGGACACGATGTACTAAAACGGAGTAGGGAAGCCATCCTGGTGGCCCACTCCATTCTGTTTCACCAAGCTAGGCTTCACAGAGGGTCTGGTTCCCTGCAGGGAAGCCTAGCCTCCCCAACCTTACCCCTAACTAGAGTCTTGGCCCTAATTTTCTTGTGCAACTGAAACATTCCCCCGTCCAAACGGTGTACAAAAAGAAAGTAGGCAAGCTATCCCGATGGCCCACTCAGTCTGTTTCACCAAGCTAGGCTGCACCGAAGCCCAGGATCACGCTTGGGATCCGCAGTCTCCCCAACCCTAACCCTAACTTGAGTTTTTACACAAATTTTCTTGTGCAACTGAAACGATACCGCGTCCTCACAGTGCACAGAAAGCCAGTAGGAAAGCTATCCCGATGGCCCACTCAGTCTGTTTCACCAAGCTAGGCTACACCGAAGCCCAGGATCCCGCCTGGGAAGCCCAGCCTCCATAACCCTAACCCTAATTTGGGTCTTAATGCTAATGTACTTCTGCAACGGGAACATCCCCCCATGGACACGATGTACTAAAACGGAGTAGGGAAGCCATCCTGGTGGCCCACTCAAGTCTGTTTCACCAAGCTAGGCTTCACAGAGGGTCTGGTTCCCTCCAGGGAAGCCTAGCCTCCCCAACCTTAACCCTAACTAGAGTCTTGGCCCTAATTTTCTTGTGCAACTGAAACATTCCCCCGTCCAAACGGTGTACAAAAGGAAAGTAGGCAAGCTATCCCGATGGCCCACTCAGTCTTTTTCACCAAGCTGGGCTGCACCGAAGCCCAGGATTACGCTTGGGATCCGCAGTCTCCCCAACCCTAACCCTAACTTGAGTTTTTACACAAATTTTCTTGTGCAACTGAAATGATACCCTTTCCTTACAGTGCACAGAAAGCCAGAAGGAAAGCTATCCCGATGGCCCACTCAGTCTGTTTCACCAAGCTAGGCTACACCGAAGGCCAGGATCCCGCCTGGGAAGCCCAGTCTCCCCAACCCTAACCCTAACTTGAGTCTTAACCCTAATTTTCTTGTGTAAGTGAAACATCCTCCCGTCCTTACGGTTTAGAAAAAGGCAGTAGGCAAGCCATCCCGATTGCCAACTCAATCTGTTCCACCAAGCTAGCCTTCACAGAGGCCCTGGTTCCTGCCTGGGAAGCCCGGTCTCACCAACCCTAACCCTAACTTGAGTCTTCTTAACCCTAATTTTCTTGTGCAAGTGAAACATCCCCCCGTCCATACGGTTTAGAAAAAGTCAGTAGGCAAGCGAACCCGATTGCCAACTCAATCTGTTCCACCAAGCTAGCCTTCACAGAGGCCCTGGTTCCTGCCTGGGAAGCACAGTCTCCCCAACCCAGCCCTACCTTGGGTATTAATCCTAATTTTCCTGTGCAACTGAAACATCCCCTCATCCATACAGCGTACAAAAAGACAGTAGGCATGCAATCCTGATGGCCTACTCAATCTGTTTCACCAGGCTCGGCTTCATCTAGGCCGTAGTTCCTGCCTGGGAAGCCCAGCCTCCATAACCCTAACCCTAATTTGGGTCTTAATGCTAATGTTCTTCTGCAACGGAACATCCCCCATGGACACGATGTACTAAAACGGAGTAGGGAAGCCATCCTGGTGGCCCACTCAAGTCTGTTTCACCAAGCTAGGCTTCACAGAGGGTCTGGTTCCCTGCAGGGAAGCCTAGCCTCCCCAACCTTACCCCTAACTAGAGTCTTGGCCCTAATTTTCTTGTGCAACTGAAACATTCCCCCGTCCAAACGGTGTACAAAAAGAAAGTAGGCAAGCTATCCCGATGGCCCACTCAGTCTTTTTCACCAAGCTGGGCTGCACCGAAGCCCAGGATCCCGCCTGGGAAGCCCAGTCTCCCCAACCCTAACCCTAACTTGAGTCTTAACCCTAATTTTCTTGTGCAAGTGAAACATCCCCCCGTCCATACGGTTTAGAAAAAGTCAGTAGGAAAGCCATCCCGATTGCCAACTCAATCTGTTCCACCAAGCTAGCCTTCACAGAGGCCCTGCTTCCTGCCTGGGAAGCCCGGTCTCACCAACCCTAACCCTAACTTGAGTCTTTTTAACCCTAATTTTCTTGTGCAAGTGAAACCTCCCCCCGTCCATACGGTTTAGAAAAAGTCAGTAGGCAAGCCATCCCGATTGCCAACTCAATCTGTTCCACCAAGCTAGCCTTCACAGAGGCCCTGGTTGCTACCTGTGAAGCACAGTCTCCCCAACCCAGCCCTACCTTGGGTATTAATCCTAATTTTCCTGTGCAACTGAAACATCCCCTCATCCATACAGCGTACAAAAAGACAGTAGGCAAGCAATCCTGATGGCTCACTCAGTCTGTTTCACCAGGCTCGGCTTCATCGAGGCCGTAGTTCCTGCCTGGGAAGCCCAGCCTCCATAACCCTAACCCTAATTTGGGTCTTAATGCTAATGTTCTTCTGCATTGGAAACATCCCCCCATGGATACGGTGTACTAAAACGGAGTAGGGAAGCCATCCTGGTGGCCCACTCAAGTCTGTTTCACCAAGCTAGGCTTCACAGAGGGTCTGGTTCCCTCCAGGGAAGCCTAGCCTCCCCAACCTTACCCCTAACTAGAGTCTTGGCCCTAATTTTCTTGTGCAACTGAAACATTCCCCCGTCCAAACGGTGTACAAAAAGAAAGTAGGCAAGCTATCCCGATGGCCTACTCAGTCTTTTTCACCAAGCTAGGCTGCACCGAAGCCCAGGATCACGCTTGGGATCCGCAGTCTCCCCAACCCTAACCCTAACTTGAGTTTTAACACAAATTTTCTTGTGCAACTGAAACGATACCCCGTCCTTACAGTGCACAGAAAGCCAGTAGGAAAGCTATCCCGATGGCCCACTCAGTCTGTTTCACCAAGCTAGGCTACAGCGAAGCCCAGGATCCCGCCTGGGAAGCCCAGTCTCCCCAACCCTAACCCTAACTTGAGTCTTAACCCTAATTTTCTTGTGTAAGTGAAACATCCTCCCGTCCTTACGGTTTAGAAAAAGGCAGTAGGCAAGCCATCCCGATTGCCAACTCAATCTGTTCCAACAAGCTAGCCTTCACAGAGGCCCTGGTTGCTGCCTGGGAAGCCCGGTCTCACCAACCCTAACCCTAACTTGAGTCTTCTTAACCCTAATTTTCTTGTGCAAGTGAAACATCCCCCCGTCCATACGGTTTAGAAAAAGTCAGTAGGCAAGCGAACCCGATTGCCAACTCAATCTGTTCCAACAAGCTAGCCTTCACAGAGGCCCTGGTTCCTGCCTGGGAAGCACAGTCTCCCCAACCCAGCCCTCACTTGGGTATTAATCCTAATTTTCCTGTGCGACTGAAACATCCCCTCGTCCATACGGCATACAAAAAGACAGTAGGCAAGCAATCCTGATGGCCCACTCAGTCTGTTTCACCAGGCTCGGATTCATCGAGGCCGTAGTTCCTGCCTGGGAAGCCCAGCCTCCATAACCCTAACCCTAATTTGGGTCTTAATGCTAATGTACTTCTGCAACGGAAACATCCCCCATGGACACGATGTACTAAAACGGAGTAGGGAAGCCATCCTGGTGGCCCACTCCAGTCTGTTTCACCAAGCTAGGCTTCACAGAGGGTCTGGTTCCCTGCAGGGAAGCCTAGCCTCGCCAACCTTACCCCTAACTAGAGTCTTGGCCCTAATTTTCTTGTGCAACTGAAACATTCCCCCGTCCAAACGGTGTACAAAAAGAAAGTAGGCAAGCTATCCCGATGGCCCACTCAGTCTGTTTCACCAAGCTAGGCTGCACCGAAGCCCAGGATCACGCTTGGGATCCGCAGTCTCCCCAACCCTAACCCTAACTTGAGTTTTTACACAAATTTTCTTGTGCAACTGAAACGATACCGCGTCCTCACAGTGCACAGAAAGCCAGTAGGAAAGCTATCCCGATGGCCCACTCAGTCTGTTTCACCAAGCTAGGCTACACCGAAGCCCAGGATCCCGCCTGGGAAGCCCAGCCTCCATAACCCTAACCCTAATTTGGGTCTTAATGCTAATGTACTTCTGCAACGGGAACATCCCCCCATGGACACGATGTACTAAAACGGAGTAGGGAAGCCATCCTGGTGGCCCACTCAAGTCTGTTTCACCAAGCTAGGCTTCACAGAGGGTTTGGTTCCCTCCAGGGAAGCCTAGCCTCCCCAACCTTAACCCTAACTAGAGTCTTGGCCCTAATTTTCTTGTGCAACTGAAACATTCCCCCGTCCAAACGGTGTACAAAAGGAAAGTAGGCAAGCTATCCCGATGGCCTACTCAGTCTTTTTCACCAAGCTGGGCTGCAACGAAGCCCAGGATTACGCTTGGGATCCGCAGTCTCCCCAACCCTAACCCTAACTTGAGTTTTTACACAAATTTTCTTGTGCAACTGAAATGATACCCTTTCCTTACAGTGCACAGAAAGCCAGAAGGAAAGCTATCCCGATGGCCCACTCAGTCTGTTTCACCAAGCTAGGCTACACCGAAGGCCAGGATCCCGCCTGGGAAGCCCAGTCTCCCCAACCCTAACCCTAACTTGAGTCTTAACCCTAATTTTCTTGTGTAAGTGAAACATCCTCCCGTCCTTACGGTTTAGAAAAAGGCAGTAGGCAAGCCATCCCGATTGCCAACTCAATCTGTTCCACCAAGCTAGCCTTCACAGAGGCCCTGGTTCCTGCCTGGGAAGCCCGGTCTCACCAACCCTAACCCTAACTTGAGTCTTCTTAACCCTAATTTTCTTGTGCAAGTGAAACATCCCCCCGTCCATACGGTTTAGAAAAAGTCAGTAGGCAAGCGAACCCGATTGCCAACTCAATCTGTTCCACCAAGCTAGCCTTCACAGAGGCCCTGGTTCCTGCCTGGGAAGCACAGTCTCCCCAACCCAGCCCTACCTTGGGTATTAATCCTAATTTTCCTGTGCAACTGAAACATCCCCTCATCCATACAGCGTACAAAAAGACAGTAGGCATGCAATCCTGATGGCCTACTCAATCTGTTTCACCAGGCTCAGCTTCATCTAGGCCGTAGTTCCTGCCTGGGAAGCCCAGCCTCCATAACCCTAACCCTAATTTGGGTTTTAATGCTAATGTTCTTCTGCAATGGAAACATCCCCCCATGGATACGGTGTATTAAAACGGAGTAGGGAAGCCATCCTGGTGGCCCACTCAAGTCTGTTTCACCAAGCTAGGCTTCACAGAGTGTCTGGTTCCCTCCAGGAAAGCCTAGCCTCCCCAACCTTACCCCTAACTAGAGTCTTGGCCCTAATTTTCTTGTGCAACTGAAACATTCCCCCGTCCAAACGGTGTACAAAAAGAAAGTAGGCAAGCTATCCCGATGGCCCACTCAGTATTTTTCACCAAGCTGGGCTGCACCGAAGCCCAGGATCCCGCCTGGGAAGCCCAGTCTCCCCAACCCTAACCCTAACTTGAGTCTTAACCCTAATTTTCTTGTGCAAGTGAAACATCCCCCCGTCCATACGGTTTAGAAAAAGTCAGTAGGCAAGCCATCCCGATTGCCAACTCAATCTGTTCCACCAAGCTAGCCTTCACAGAGGCCCTGCTTCCTGCCTGGGAAGCCCGGTCTCACCAACCCTAACCCTAACTTGAGTCTTTTTAACCCTAATTTTCTCGTGCAAGTGAAACCTCCCCCCGTCCATACGGTTTAGAAAAAGTCAGTAGGCAAGCCATCCCGATTGCCAACTCAATCTGTTCCACCAAGCTAGCCTTCACAGAGGCCCTGGTTCCTGCCTGGGAAGCACAGTCTCCCCAACCCAGCCCTACCTTGGGTATTAATCCTAATTTTCCTGTGCAACTGAAACATCCCCTCGTCCATACAGCGTACAAAAAGACAGTAGGCAAGCAATCCTGATGGCTCACTCAGTCTGTTTCACCAGGCTCGGCTTCATCGAGGAGGTAGTTCCTGCCTGGGAAGCCCAGCCTCCATAACCCTAACCCTAATTTGGGTCTTAATGCTAATGTTCTTCTGCATTGGAAACATCCCCCCATGGATACGGTGTACTAAAACGGAGTAGGGAAGCCATCCTGGTGGCCCACTCAAGTCTGTTTCACCAAGCTAGGCCTCACAGAGGGTCTGGTTCCCTCCAGGGAAGCCTAGCCTCCCCAACCTTACCCCTAACTAGAGTCTTGGCCCTAATTTTCTTGTGCAACTGAAACATTCCCCCGTCCAAACGGTGTACAAAAAGAAAGTAGGCAAGCTATCCCGATGGCCCACTCAGTCTTTTTCACCAAGCTAGGCTGCACCGAAGCCCAGAATCACGCTTGGGATCCGCAGTCTCCCCAACCCTAACCCTAACTTGAGTTTTAACACAAATTTTCTTGTGCAACTGAAACGATACCCCGTCCTTACAGTGCACAGAAAGCCAGTAGGCAAGCTATCCCGATGGCCCACTCAGTCTGTTTCACCAAGCTAGGCTACACCGAAGCCCAGGATCCTACCTGGGAAGCCCGGTCTCACCAACCCTAACCCTAACTTGAGTCTTCTTAACCCTAATTTTCTTGTGCAAGTGAAACATCCCCCCGTCCATACGGTTTAGAAAAAGTCAGTAGGCAAGCGAACCCGATTGCCAACTCAATCTGTTCCAACAAGCTAGCCTTCACAGAGGCCCTGGTTCCTGCCTGGGAAGCACAGTCTCCCCAACCCAGCTCTCACTTGGGTATTAATCCTAATTTTCCTGTGTAAGGAAAAATCCCCTCGTCCATACGGCATACAAAAAGACAGTAGGCAAGCAATCCTGATGGCCCACTCAGTCTGTTTCACCAGGCTCGGATTCATCGAGGCCGTAGTTCCTGCCTGGGAAGCCCAGCCTCCATAACCCTAACCCTAATTTGGGTCTTAATGCTAATGTACTTCTGCAACGGAAACATCCCCCATGGACACGATGTACTAAAACGGAGTAGGGAAGCCATCCTGGTGGCCCACTCAAGTCTGTTTCACCAAGCTAGGCTTCACAGAGGGTCTGGTTCCCTGCAGGGAAGCCTAGCCTCCCCAACCTTACCCCTAACTAGAGTCTTGGCCCTAATTTTCTTGTGCAACTGAAACATTCCCCCGTCCAAACGGTGTACAAAAAGAAAGTAGGCAAGCTATCCCGATGGCCCACTCAGTATTTTTCACCAAGCTGGGCTGCACCGAAGCCCAGGATCCCGCCTGGGAAGCCCAGTCTCCCCAACCCTAACCCTAACTTGAGTCTTAACCCTAATTTTCTTGTGCAAGTGAAACATCCCCCCGTCCATACGGTTTAGAAAAAGTCAGTAGGAAAGCCATCCCGATTGCCAACTCAATCTGTTCCACCAAGCTAGCCTTCACAGAGGCCCTGCTTCCTGCCTGGGAAGCCCGGTCTCACCAACCCTAACCCTAACTTGAGTCTTTTTAACCCTAATTTTCTTGTGCAAGTGAAACCTCCCCCCGTCCATACGGTTTAGAAAAAGTCAGTAGGCAAGCCATCCCGATTGCCAACTCAATCTGTTCCACCAAGCTAGCCTTCACAGAGGCCTTGGTTGCTACCTGTGAAGCACAGTCTCCCCAACCCAGCCCTACCTTGGGTATTAATCCTAATTTTCCTGTGCAACTGAAACATCCCCTCATCCATACAGCGTACAAAAAGACAGTAGGCAAGCAATCCTGATGGCCCACTCAGTCTGTTTCACCAGGCTCGGATTCATCGAGGCCGTAGTTCCTGCCTGGGAAGCCCAGCCTCCATAACCCTAACCCTAATTTGGGTCTTAATGCTAATGTACTTCTGCAACGGAAACATCCCCCATGGACACGATGTACTAAAACGGAGTAGGGAAGCCATCCTGGTGGCCCACTCCATTCTGTTTCACCAAGCTAGGCTTCACAGAGGGTCTGGTTCCCTGCAGGGAAGCCTAGCCTCCCCAACCTTACCCCTAACTAGAGTCTTGGCCCTAATTTTCTTGTGCAACTGAAACATTCCCCCGTCCAAACGGTGTACAAAAAGAAAGTAGGCAAGCTATCCCGATGGCCCACTCAGTCTGTTTCACCAAGCTAGGCTGCACCGAAGCCCAGGATCACGCTTGGGATCCGCAGTCTCCCCAACCCTAACCCTAACTTGAGTTTTTACACAAATTTTCTTGTGCAACTGAAACGATACCGCGTCCTCACAGTGCACAGAAAGCCAGTAGGAAAGCTATCCCGATGGCCCACTCAGTCTGTTTCACCAAGCTAGGCTACACCGAAGCCCAGGATCCCGCCTGGGAAGCCCAGCCTCCATAACCCTAACCCTAATTTGGGTCTTAATGCTAATGTACTTCTGCAACGGGAACATCCCCCCATGGACACGATGTACTAAAACGGAGTAGGGAAGCCATCCTGGTGGCCCACTCAAGTCTGTTTCACCAAGCTAGGCTTCACAGAGGGTCTGGTTCCCTCCAGGGAAGCCTAGCCTCCCCAACCTTAACCCTAACTAGAGTCTTGGCCCTAATTTTCTTGTGCAACTGAAACATTCCCCCGTCCAAACGGTGTACAAAAGGAAAGTAGGCAAGCTATCCCGATGGCCCACTCAGTCTTTTTCACCAAGCTGGGCTGCACCGAAGCCCAGGATTACGCTTGGGATCCGCAGTCTCCCCAACCCTAACCCTAACTTGAGTTTTTACACAAATTTTCTTGTGCAACTGAAATGATACCCTTTCCTTACAGTGCACAGAAAGCCAGAAGGAAAGCTATCCCGATGGCCCACTCAGTCTGTTTCACCAAGCTAGGCTACACCGAAGGCCAGGATCCCGCCTGGGAAGCCCAGTCTCCCCAACCCTAACCCTAACTTGAGTCTTAACCCTAATTTTCTTGTGTAAGTGAAACATCCTCCCGTCCTTACGGTTTAGAAAAAGGCAGTAGGCAAGCCATCCCGATTGCCAACTCAATCTGTTCCACCAAGCTAGCCTTCACAGAGGCCCTGGTTCCTGCCTGGGAAGCCCGGTCTCACCAACCCTAACCCTAACTTGAGTCTTCTTAACCCTAATTTTCTTGTGCAAGTGAAACATCCCCCCGTCCATACGGTTTAGAAAAAGTCAGTAGGCAAGCGAACCCGATTGCCAACTCAATCTGTTCCACCAAGCTAGCCTTCACAGAGGCCCTGGTTCCTGCCTGGGAAGCACAGTCTCCCCAACCCAGCCCTACCTTGGGTATTAATCCTAATTTTCCTGTGCAACTGAAACATCCCCTCATCCATACAGCGTACAAAAAGACAGTAGGCATGCAATCCTGATGGCCTACTCAATCTGTTTCACCAGGCTCGGCTTCATCTAGGCCGTAGTTCCTGCCTGGGAAGCCCAGCCTCCATAACCCTAACCCTAATTTGGGTCTTAATGCTAATGTTCTTCTGCAACGGAAACATCCCCCATGGACACGATGTACTAAAACGGAGTAGGGAAGCCATCCTGGTGGCCCACTCAAGTCTGTTTCACCAAGCTAGGCTTCACAGAGGGTCTGGTTCCCTGCAGGGAAGCCTAGCCTCCCCAACCTTACCCCTAACTAGAGTCTTGGCCCTAATTTTCTTGTGCAACTGAAACATTCCCCCGTCCAAACGGTGTACAAAAAGAAAGTAGGCAAGCTATCCCGATGGCCCACTCAGTATTTTTCACCAAGCTGGGCTGCACCGAAGCCCAGGATCCCGCCTGGGAAGCCCAGTCTCCCCAACCCTAACCCTAACTTGAGTCTTAACCCTAATTTTCTTGTGCAAGTGAAACATCCCCCCGTCCATACGGTTTAGAAAAAGTCAGTAGGAAAGCCATCCCGATTGCCAACTCAATCTGTTCCACCAAGCTAGCCTTCACAGAGGCCCTGCTTCCTGCCTGGGAAGCCCGGTCTCACCAACCCTAACCCTAACTTGAGTCTTTTTAACCCTAATTTTCTTGTGCAAGTGAAACCTCCCCCCGTCCATACGGTTTAGAAAAAGTCAGTAGGCAAGCCATCCCGATTGCCAACTCAATCTGTTCCACCAAGCTAGCCTTCACAGAGGCCCTGGTTGCTACCTGTGAAGCACAGTCTCCCCAACCCAGCCCTACCTTGGGTATTAATCCTAATTTTCCTGTGCAACTGAAACATCCCCTCATCCATACAGCGTACAAAAAGACAGTAGGCAAGCAATCCTGATGGCTCACTCAGTCTGTTTCACCAGGCTCGGCTTCATCGAGGCCGTAGTTCCTGCCTGGGAAGCCCAGCCTCCATAACCCTAACCCTAATTTGGGTCTTAATGCTAATGTTCTTCTGCATTGGAAACATCCCCCCATGGATACGGTGTACTAAAACGGAGTAGGGAAGCCATCCTGGTGGCCCACTCAAGTCTGTTTCACCAAGCTAGGCTTCACAGAGGGTCTGGTTCCCTCCAGGGAAGCCTAGCCTCCCCAACCTTACCCCTAACTAGAGTCTTGGCCCTAATTTTCTTGTGCAACTGAAACATTCCCCCGTCCAAACGGTGTACAAAAAGAAAGTAGGCAAGCTATCCCGATGGCCTACTCAGTCTTTTTCACCAAGCTAGGCTGCACCGAAGCCCAGGATCACGCTTGGGATCCGCAGTCTCCCCAACCCTAACCCTAACTTGAGTTTTAACACAAATTTTCTTGTGCAACTGAAACGATACCCCGTCCTTACAGTGCACAGAAAGCCAGTAGGAAAGCTATCCCGATGGCCCACTCAGTCTGTTTCACCAAGCTAGGCTACAGCGAAGCCCAGGATCCCGCCTGGGAAGCCCAGTCTCCCCAACCCTAACCCTAACTTGAGTCTTAACCCTAATTTTCTTGTGTAAGTGAAACATCCTCCCGTCCTTACGGTTTAGAAAAAGGCAGTAGGCAAGCCATCCCGATTGCCAACTCAATCTGTTCCACCAAGCTAGCCTTCACAGAGGCCCTGGTTGCTGCCTGGGAAGCCCGGTCTCACCAACCCTAACCCTAACTTGAGTCTTCTTAACCCTAATTTTCTTGTGCAAGTGAAACATCCCCCCGTCCATACGGTTTAGAAAAAGTCAGTAGGCAAGCGAACCCGATTGCCAACTCAATCTGTTCCAACAAGCTAGCCTTCACAGAGGCCCTGGTTCCTGCCTGGGAAGCACAGTCTCCCCAACCCAGCCCTCACTTGGGTATTAATCCTAATTTTCCTGTGCGACTGAAACATCCCCTCGTCCATACGGCATACAAAAAGACAGTAGGCAAGCAATCCTGATGGCCCACTCAGTCTGTTTCAACAGGCTCGGATTCATCGAGGCCGTAGTTCCTGCCTGGGAAGCCCAGCCTCCATAACCCTAACCCTAATTTGGGTCTTAATGCTAATGTACTTCTGCAACGGAAACATCCCCCATGGACACGATGTACTAAAACGGAGTAGGGAAGCCATCCTGGTGGCCCACTCCAGTCTGTTTCACCAAGCTAGGCTTCACAGAGGGTCTGGTTCCCTGCAGGGAAGCCTAGCCTCCCCAACCTTAACCCTAACTAGAGTCTTGGCCCTAATTTTCTTGTGCAACTGAAACATTCCCCCGTCCAAACGGTGTACAAAAAGAAAGTAGGCAAGCTATCCCGATGGCCCACTCAGTCTGTTTCACCAAGCTAGGCTGCACCGAAGCCCAGGATCACGCTTGGGATCCGCAGTCTCCCCAACCCTAACCCTAACTTGAGTTTTTACACAAATTTTCTTGTGCAACTGAAACGATACCGCGTCCTCACAGTGCACAGAAAGCCAGTAGGAAAGCTATCCCGATGGCCCACTCAGTCTGTTTCACCAAGCTAGGCTACACCGAAGCCCAGGATCCCGCCTGGGAAGCCCAGCCTCCATAACCCTAACCCTAATTTGGGTCTTAATGCTAATGTACTTCTGCAACGGGAACATCCCCCCATGGACACGATGTACTAAAACGGAGTAGGGAAGCCATCCTGGTGGCCCACTCAAGTCTGTTTCACCAAGCTAGGCTTCACAGAGGGTTTGGTTCCCTCCAGGGAAGCCTAGCCTCCCCAACCTTAACCCTAACTAGAGTCTTGGCCCTAATTTTCTTGTGCAACTGAAACATTCCCCCGTCCAAACGGTGTACAAAAGGAAAGTAGGCAAGCTATCCCGATGGCCTACTCAGTCTTTTTCACCAAGCTGGGCTGCAACGAAGCCCAGGATTACGCTTGGGATCCGCAGTCTCCCCAACCCTAACCCTAACTTGAGTTTTTACACAAATTTTCTTGTGCAACTGAAATGATACCCTTTCCTTACAGTGCACAGAAAGCCAGAAGGAAAGCTATCCCGATGGCCCACTCAGTCTGTTTCACCAAGCTAGGCTACACTGAAGGCCAGGATCCCGCCTGGGAAGCCCAGTCTCCCCAACCCTAACCCTAACTTGAGTCTTAACCCTAATTTTCTTGTGTAAGTGAAACATCCTCCCGTCCTTACGGTTTAGAAAAAGGCAGTAGGCAAGCCATCCCGATTGCCAACTCAATCTGTTCCACCAAGCTAGCCTTCACAGAGGCCCTGGTTCCTGCCTGGGAAGCCCGGTCTCACCAACCCTAACCCTAACTTGAGTCTTCTTAACCCTAATTTTCTTGTGCAAGTGAAACATCCCCCCGTCCATACGGTTTAGAAAAAGTCAGTAGGCAAGCGAACCCGATTGCCAACTCAATCTGTTCCACCAAGCTAGCCTTCACAGAGGCCCTGGTTCCTGCCTGGGAAGCACAGTCTCCCCAACCCAGCCCTACCTTGGGTATTAATCCTAATTTTCCTGTGCAACTGAAACATCCCCTCATCCATACAGCGTACAAAAAGACAGTAGGCATGCAATCCTGATGGCCTACTCAATCTGTTTCACCAGGCTCAGCTTCATCTAGGCCGTAGTTCCTGCCTGGGAAGCCCAGCCTCCATAACCCTAACCCTAATTTGGGTTTTAATGCTAATGTTCTTCTGCAATGGAAACATCCCCCCATGGATACGGTGTATTAAAACGGAGTAGGGAAGCCATCCTGGTGGCCCACTCAAGTCTGTTTCACCAAGCTAGGCTTCACAGAGTGTCTGGTTCCCTCCAGGAAAGCCTAGCCTCCCCAACCTTACCCCTAACTAGAGTCTTGGCCCTAATTTTCTTGTGCAACTGAAACATTCCCCCGTCCAAACGGTGTACAAAAAGAAAGTAGGCAAGCTATCCCGATGGCCCACTCAGTATTTTTCACCAAGCTGGGCTGCACCGAAGCCCAGGATCCCGCCTGGGAAGCCCAGTCTCCCCAACCCTAACCCTAACTTGAGTCTTAACCCTAATTTTCTTGTGCAAGTGAAACATCCCCCCGTCCATACGGTTTAGAAAAAGTCAGTAGGCAAGCCATCCCGATTGCCAACTCAATCTGTTCCACCAAGCTAGCCTTCACAGAGGCCCTGCTTCCTGCCTGGGAAGCCCGGTCTCACCAACCCTAACCCTAACTTGAGTCTTTTTAACCCTAATTTTCTCGTGCAAGTGAAACCTCCCCCCGTCCATACGGTTTAGAAAAAGTCAGTAGGCAAGCCATCCCGATTGCCAACTCAATCTGTTCCACCAAGCTAGCCTTCACAGAGGCCCTGGTTCCTGCCTGGGAAGCACAGTCTCCCCAACCCAGCCCTACCTTGGGTATTAATCCTAATTTTCCTGTGCAACTGAAACATCCCCTCGTCCATACAGCGTACAAAAAGACAGTAGGCAAGCAATCCTGATGGCTCACTCAGTCTGTTTCACCAGGCTCGGCTTCATCGAGGAGGTAGTTCCTGCCTGGGAAGCCCAGCCTCCATAACCCTAACCCTAATTTGGGTCTTAATGCTAATGTTCTTCTGCATTGGAAACATCCCCCCATGGATACGGTGTACTAAAACGGAGTAGGGAAGCCATCCTGGTGGCCCACTCAAGTCTGTTTCACCAAGCTAGGCCTCACAGAGGGTCTGGTTCCCTCCAGGGAAGCCTAGCCTCCCCAACCTTACCCCTAACTAGAGTCTTGGCCCTAATTTTCTTGTGCAACTGAAACATTCCCCCGTCCAAACGGTGTACAAAAAGAAAGTAGGCAAGCTATCCCGATGGCCCACTCAGTCTTTTTCACCAAGCTGGGCTGCACCGAAGCCCAGGATCCCGCCTGGGAAGCCCAGTCTCCCCAACCCTAACCCTAACTTGAGTTTTAACACAAATTTTCTTGTGCAACTGAAACGATACCCCGTCCTTACAGTGCACAGAAAGCCAGTAGGCAAGCTATCCCGATGGCCCACTCAGTCTGTTTCACCAAGCTAGGCTACACCGAAGCCCAGGATCCTACCTGGGAAGCCCGGTCTCACCAACCCTAACCCTAACTTGAGTCTTCTTAACCCTAATTTTCTTGTGCAAGTGAAACATCCCCCCGTCCATACGGTTTAGAAAAAGTCAGTAGGCAAGCGAACCCGATTGCCAACTCAATCTGTTCCAACAAGCTAGCCTTCACAGAGGCCCTGGTTCCTGCCTGGGAAGCACAGTCTCCCCAACCCAGCTCTCACTTGGGTATTAATCCTAATTTTCCTGTGTAAGGAAAAATCCCCTCGTCCATACGGCATACAAAAAGACAGTAGGCAAGCAATCCTGATGGCCCACTCAGTCTGTTTCACCAGGCTCGGCTTCATCGAGGCCGTAGTTCCTGCCTGGGAAGCCCAGCCTCCATAACCCTAACCCTAATTTGGGTCTTAATGCTAATGTACTTCTGCAACGGAAACATCCCCCATGGACACGATGTACTAAAACGGAGTAGGGAAGCCATCCTGGTGGCCCACTCAAGTCTGTTTCACCAAGCTAGGCTTCACAGAGGGTCTGGTTCCCTGCAGGGAAGCCTAGCCTCCCCAACCTTACCCCTAACTAGAGTCTTGGCCCTAATTTTCTTGTGCAACTGAAACATTCCCCCGTCCAAACGGTGTACAAAAAGAAAGTAGGCAAGCTATCCCGATGGCCCACTCAGTATTTTTCACCAAGCTGGGCTGCACCGAAGCCCAGGATCCCGCCTGGGAAGCCCAGTCTCCCCAACCCTAACCCTAACTTGAGTCTTAACCCTAATTTTCTTGTGCAAGTGAAACATCCCCCCGTCCATACGGTTTAGAAAAAGTCAGTAGGAAAGCCATCCCGATTGCCAACTCAATCTGTTCCACCAAGCTAGCCTTCACAGAGGCCCTGCTTCCTGCCTGGGAAGCCCGGTCTCACCAACCCTAACCCTAACTTGAGTCTTTTTAACCCTAATTTTCTTGTGCAAGTGAAACCTCCCCCCGTCCATACGGTTTAGAAAAAGTCAGTAGGCAAGCCATCCCGATTGCCAACTCAATCTGTTCCACCAAGCTAGCCTTCACAGAGGCCTTGGTTGCTACCTGTGAAGCACAGTCTCCCCAACCCAGCCCTACCTTGGGTATTAATCCTAATTTTCCTGTGCAACTGAAACATCCCCTCATCCATACAGCGTACAAAAAGACAGTAGGCAAGCAATCCTGATGGCCCACTCAGTCTGTTTCACCAGGCTCGGATTCATCGAGGCCGTAGTTCCTGCCTGGGAAGCCCAGCCTCCATAACCCTAACCCTAATTTGGGTCTTAATGCTAATGTACTTCTGCAACGGAAACATCCCCCATGGACACGATGTACTAAAACGGAGTAGGGAAGCCATCCTGGTGGCCCACTCCAGTCTGTTTCACCAAGCTAGGCTTCACAGAGGGTCTGGTTCCCTGCAGGGAAGCCTAGCCTCCCCAACCTTACCCCTAACTAGAGTCTTGGCCCTAATTTTCTTGTGCAACTGAAACATTCCCCCGTCCAAACGGTGTACAAAAAGAAAGTAGGCAAGCTATCCCGATGGCCCACTCAGTCTGTTTCACCAAGCTAGGCTGCACCGAAGCCCAGGATCACGCTTGGGATCCGCAGTCTCCCCAACCCTAACCCTAACTTGAGTTTTTACACAAATTTTCTTGTGCAACTGAAACGATACCGCGTCCTCACAGTGCACAGAAAGCCAGTAGGAAAGCTATCCCGATGGCCCACTCAGTCTGTTTCACCAAGCTAGGCTACACCGAAGCCCAGGATCCCGCCTGGGAAGCCCAGCCTCCATAACCCTAACCCTAATTTGGGTCTTAATGCTAATGTACTTCTGCAACGGGAACATCCCCCCATGGACACGATGTACTAAAACGGAGTAGGGAAGCCATCCTGGTGGCCCACTCAAGTCTGTTTCACCAAGCTAGGCTTCACAGAGGGTCTGGTTCCCTCCAGGGAAGCCTAGCCTCCCCAACCTTAACCCTAACTAGAGTCTTGGCCCTAATTTTCTTGTGCAACTGAAACATTCCCCCGTCCAAACGGTGTACAAAAGGAAAGTAGGCAAGCTATCCCGATGGCCTACTCAGTCTTTTTCACCAAGCTGGGCTGCAACGAAGCCCAGGATTACGCTTGGGATCCGCAGTCTCCCCAACCCTAACCCTAACTTGAGTTTTTACACAAATTTTCTTGTGCAACTGAAATGATACCCTTTCCTTACAGTGCACAGAAAGCCAGAAGGAAAGCTATCCCGATGGCCCACTCAGTCTGTTTCACCAAGCTAGGCTACACCGAAGGCCAGGATCCCGCCTGGGAAGCCCAGTCTCCCCAACCCTAACCCTAACTTGAGTCTTAACCCTAATTTTCTTGTGTAAGTGAAACATCCTCCCGTCCTTACGGTTTAGAAAAAGGCAGTAGGCAAGCCATCCCGATTGCCAACTCAATCTGTTCCACCAAGCTAGCCTTCACAGAGGCCCTGGTTCCTGCCTGGGAAGCCCGGTCTCACCAACCCTAACCCTAACTTGAGTCTTCTTAACCCTAATTTTCTTGTGCAAGTGAAACATCCCCCCGTCCATACGGTTTAGAAAAAGTCAGTAGGCAAGCGAACCCGATTGCCAACTCAATCTGTTCCACCAAGCTAGCCTTCACAGAGGCCCTGGTTCCTGCCTGGGAAGCACAGTCTCCCCAACCCAGCCCTACCTTGGGTATTAATCCTAATTTTCCTGTGCAACTGAAACATCCCCTCATCCATACAGCGTACAAAAAGACAGTAGGCATGCAATCCTGATGGCCTACTCAATCTGTTTCACCAGGCTCGGCTTCATCTAGGCCGTAGTTCCTGCCTGGGAAGCCCAGCCTCCATAACCCTAACCCTAATTTGGGTCTTAATGCTAATGTTCTTCTGCAACGGAAACATCCCCCATGGACACGATGTACTAAAACGGAGTAGGGAAGCCATCCTGGTGGCCCACTCAAGTCTGTTTCACCAAGCTAGGCTTCACAGAGGGTCTGGTTCCCTGCAGGGAAGCCTAGCCTCCCCAACCTTACCCCTAACTAGAGTCTTGGCCCTAATTTTCTTGTGCAACTGAAACATTCCCCCGTCCAAACGGTGTACAAAAAGAAAGTAGGCAAGCTATCCCGATGGCCCACTCAGTATTTTTCACCAAGCTGGGCTGCACCGAAGCCCAGGATCCCGCCTGGGAAGCCCAGTCTCCCCAACCCTAACCCTAACTTGAGTCTTAACCCTAATTTTCTTGTGCAAGTGAAACATCCCCCCGTCCATACGGTTTAGAAAAAGTCAGTAGGAAAGCCATCCCGATTGCCAACTCAATCTGTTCCACCAAGCTAGCCTTCACAGAGGCCCTGCTTCCTGCCTGGGAAGCCCGGTCTCACCAACCCTAACCCTAACTTGAGTCTTTTTAACCCTAATTTTCTTGTGCAAGTGAAACCTCCCCCCGTCCATACGGTTTAGAAAAAGTCAGTAGGCAAGCCATCCCGATTGCCAACTCAATCTGTTCCACCAAGCTAGCCTTCACAGAGGCCCTGGTTGCTACCTGTGAAGCACAGTCTCCCCAACCCAGCCCTACCTTGGGTATTAATCCTAATTTTCCTGTGCAACTGAAACATCCCCTCATCCATACAGCGTACAAAAAGACAGTAGGCAAGCAATCCTGATGGCTCACTCAGTCTGTTTCACCAGGCTCGGCTTCATCGAGGCCGTAGTTCCTGCCTGGGAAGCCCAGCCTCCATAACCCTAACCCTAATTTGGGTCTTAATGCTAATGTTCTTCTGCATTGGAAACATCCCCCCATGGATACGGTGTACTAAAACGGAGTAGGGAAGCCATCCTGGTGGCCCACTCAAGTCTGTTTCACCAAGCTAGGCTTCACAGAGGGTCTGGTTCCCTCCAGGGAAGCCTAGCCTCCCCAACCTTACCCCTAACTAGAGTCTTGGCCCTAATTTTCTTGTGCAACTGAAACATTCCCCCGTCCAAACGGTGTACAAAAAGAAAGTAGGCAAGCTATCCCGATGGCCTACTCAGTCTTTTTCACCAAGCTAGGCTGCACCGAAGCCCAGGATCACGCTTGGGATCCGCAGTCTCCCCAACCCTAACCCTAACTTGAGTTTTAACACAAATTTTCTTGTGCAACTGAAACGATACCCCGTCCTTACAGTGCACAGAAAGCCAGTAGGAAAGCTATCCCGATGGCCCACTCAGTCTGTTTCACCAAGCTAGGCTACAGCGAAGCCCAGGATCCCGCCTGGGAAGCCCAGTCTCCCCAACCCTAACCCTAACTTGAGTCTTAACCCTAATTTTCTTGTGTAAGTGAAACATCCTCCCGTCCTTACGGTTTAGAAAAAGGCAGTAGGCAAGCCATCCCGATTGCCAACTCAATCTGTTCCACCAAGCTAGCCTTCACAGAGGCCCTGGTTGCTGCCTGGGAAGCCCGGTCTCACCAACCCTAACCCTAACTTGAGTCTTCTTAACCCTAATTTTCTTGTGCAAGTGAAACATCCCCCCGTCCATACGGTTTAGAAAAAGTCAGTAGGCAAGCGAACCCGATTGCCAACTCAATCTGTTCCAACAAGCTAGCCTTCACAGAGGCCCTGGTTCCTGCCTGGGAAGCACAGTCTCCCCAACCCAGCCCTCACTTGGGTATTAATCCTAATTTTCCTGTGCGACTGAAACATCCCCTCGTCCATACAGCGTACAAAAAGACAGTAGGCAAGCAATCCTGATGGCCCACTCAGTCTGTTTCACCAGGCTCGGATTCATCGAGGCCGTAGTTCCTGCCTGGGAAGCCCAGCCTCCATAACCCTAACCCTAATTTGGGTCTTAATGCTAATGTACTTCTGCAACGGAAACATCCCCCATGGACACGATGTACTAAAACGGAGTAGGGAAGCCATCCTGGTGGCCCACTCCAGTCTGTTTCACCAAGCTAGGCTTCACAGAGGGTCTGGTTCCCTGCAGGGAAGCCTAGCCTCCCCAACCTTACCCCTAACTAGAGTCTTGGCCCTAATTTTCTTGTGCAACTGAAACATTCCCCCGTCCAAACGGTGTACAAAAAGAAAGTAGGCAAGCTATCCCGATGGCCCACTCAGTCTGTTTCACCAAGCTAGGCTGCACCGAAGCCCAGGATCACGCTTGGGATCCGCAGTCTCCCCAACCCTAACCCTAACTTGAGTTTTTACACAAATTTTCTTGTGCAACTGAAACGATACCGCGTCCTCACAGTGCACAGAAAGCCAGTAGGAAAGCTATCCCGATGGCCCACTCAGTCTGTTTCACCAAGCTAGGCTACACCGAAGCCCAGGATCCCGCCTGGGAAGCCCAGCCTCCATAACCCTAACCCTAATTTGGGTCTTAATGCTAATGTACTTCTGCAACGGGAACATCCCCCCATGGACACGATGTACTAAAACGGAGTAGGGAAGCCATCCTGGTGGCCCACTCAAGTCTGTTTCACCAAGCTAGGCTTCACAGAGGGTTTGGTTCCCTCCAGGGAAGCCTAGCCTCCCCAACCTTAACCCTAACTAGAGTCTTGGCCCTAATTTTCTTGTGCAACTGAAACATTCCCCCGTCCAAACGGTGTACAAAAGGAAAGTAGGCAAGCTATCCCGATGGCCTACTCAGTCTTTTTCACCAAGCTGGGCTGCAACGAAGCCCAGGATTACGCTTGGGATCCGCAGTCTCCCCAACCCTAACCCTAACTTGAGTTTTTACACAAATTTTCTTGTGCAACTGAAATGATACCCTTTCCTTACAGTGCACAGAAAGCCAGAAGGAAAGCTATCCCGATGGCCCACTCAGTCTGTTTCACCAAGCTAGGCTACACCGAAGGCCAGGATCCCGCCTGGGAAGCCCAGTCTCCCCAACCCTAACCCTAACTTGAGTCTTAACCCTAATTTTCTTGTGTAAGTGAAACATCCTCCCGTCCTTACGGTTTAGAAAAAGGCAGTAGGCAAGCCATCCCGATTGCCAACTCAATCTGTTCCACCAAGCTAGCCTTCACAGAGGCCCTGGTTCCTGCCTGGGAAGCCCGGTCTCACCAACCCTAACCCTAACTTGAGTCTTCTTAACCCTAATTTTCTTGTGCAAGTGAAACATCCCCCCGTCCATACGGTTTAGAAAAAGTCAGTAGGCAAGCGAACCCGATTGCCAACTCAATCTGTTCCACCAAGCTAGCCTTCACAGAGGCCCTGGTTCCTGCCTGGGAAGCACAGTCTCCCCAACCCAGCCCTACCTTGGGTATTAATCCTAATTTTCCTGTGCAACTGAAACATCCCCTCATCCATACAGCGTACAAAAAGACAGTAGGCATGCAATCCTGATGGCCTACTCAATCTGTTTCACCAGGCTCAGCTTCATCTAGGCCGTAGTTCCTGCCTGGGAAGCCCAGCCTCCATAACCCTAACCCTAATTTGGGTTTTAATGCTAATGTTCTTCTGCAATGGAAACATCCCCCCATGGATACGGTGTATTAAAACGGAGTAGGGAAGCCATCCTGGTGGCCCACTCAAGTCTGTTTCACCAAGCTAGGCTTCACAGAGTGTCTGGTTCCCTCCAGGAAAGCCTAGCCTCCCCAACCTTACCCCTAACTAGAGTCTTGGCCCTAATTTTCTTGTGCAACTGAAACATTCCCCCGTCCAAACGGTGTACAAAAAGAAAGTAGGCAAGCTATCCCGATGGCCCACTCAGTATTTTTCACCAAGCTGGGCTGCACCGAAGCCCAGGATCCCGCCTGGGAAGCCCAGTCTCCCCAACCCTAACCCTAACTTGAGTCTTAACCCTAATTTTCTTGTGCAAGTGAAACATCCCCCCGTCCATACGGTTTAGAAAAAGTCAGTAGGCAAGCCATCCCGATTGCCAACTCAATCTGTTCCACCAAGCTAGCCTTCACAGAGGCCCTGCTTCCTGCCTGGGAAGCCCGGTCTCACCAACCCTAACCCTAACTTGAGTCTTTTTAACCCTAATTTTCTCGTGCAAGTGAAACCTCCCCCCGTCCATACGGTTTAGAAAAAGTCAGTAGGCAAGCCATCCCGATTGCCAACTCAATCTGTTCCACCAAGCTAGGCTTCACAGAGGCCCTGGTTCCTGCCTGGGAAGCACAGTCTCCCCAACCCAGCCCTACCTTGGGTATTAATCCTAATTTTCCTGTGCAACTGAAACATCCCCTCGTCCATACAGCATACAAAAAGACAGTAGGCAAGCAATCCTGATGGCTCACTCAGTCTGTTTCACCAGGCTCGGCTTCATCGAGGAGGTAGTTCCTGCCTGGGAAGCCCAGCCTCCATAACCCTAACCCTAATTTGGGTCTTAATGCTAATGTTCTTCTGCATTGGAAACATCCCCCCATGGATACGGTGTACTAAAACGGAGTAGGGAAGCCATCCTGGTGGCCCACTCAAGTCTGTTTCACCAAGCTAGGCCTCACAGAGGGTCTGGTTCCCTCCAGGGAAGCCTAGCCTCCCCAACCTTACCCCTAACTAGAGTCTTGGCCCTAATTTTCTTGTGCAACTGAAACATTCCCCCGTCCAAACGGTGTACAAAAAGAAAGTAGGCAAGCTATCCCGATGGCCCACTCAGTCTTTTTCACCAAGCTAGGCTGCACCGAAGCCCAGAATCACGCTTGGGATCCGCAGTCTCCCCAACCCTAACCCTAACTTGATTTTTAACACAAATTTTCTTGTGCAACTGAAACGATACCCCGTCCTTACAGTGCACAGAAAGCCAGTAGGAAAGCTATCCCGATGGCCCACTCAGTCTGTTTCACCAAGCTAGGCTACACCGAAGCCCAGGATCCTACCTGGGAAGCCCGGTCTCACCAACCCTAAACCTAACTTGAGTCTTCTTAACCCTAATTTTCTTGTGCAAGTGAAACATCCCCCCGTCCATACGGTTTAGAAAAAGTCAGTAGGCAAGCGAACCCGATTGCCAACTCAATCTGTTCCAACAAGCTAGCCTTCACAGAGGCCCTGGTTCCTGCCTGGGAAGCACAGTCTCCCCAACCCAGCTCTCACTTGGGTATTAATCCTAATTTTCCTGTGTAAGGAAACATCCCCTCGTCCATACGGCATACAAAAAGACAGTAGGCAAGCAATCCTGATGGCCCACTCAGTCTGTTTCACCAGGCTCGGATTCATCGAGGCCGTAGTTCCTGCCTGGGAAGCCCAGCCTCCATAACCCTAACCCTAATTTGGGTCTTAATGCTAATGTACTTCTGCAACGGAAACATCCCCCATGGACACGATGTACTAAAACGGAGTAGGGAAGCCATCCTGGTGGCCCACTCAAGTCTGTTTCACCAAGCTAGGCTTCACAGAGGGTCTGGTTCCCTGCAGGGAAGCCTAGCCTCCCCAACCTTACCCCTAACTAGAGTCTTGGCCCTAATTTTCTTGTGCAACTGAAACATTCCCCCGTCCAAACGGTGTACAAAAAGAAAGTAGGCAAGCTATCCCGATGGCCCACTCAGTATTTTTCACCAAGCTGGGCTGCACCGAAGCCCAGGATCCCGCCTGGGAAGCCCAGTCTCCCCAACCCTAACCCTAACTTGAGTCTTAACCCTAATTTTCTTGTGCAAGTGAAACATCCCCCCGTCCATACGGTTTAGAAAAAGTCAGTAGGAAAGCCATCCCGATTGCCAACTCAATCTGTTCCACCAAGCTAGCCTTCACAGAGGCCCTGCTTCCTGCCTGGGAAGCCCGGTCTCACCAACCCTAACCCTAACTTGAGTCTTTTTAACCCTAATTTTCTTGTGCAAGTGAAACCTCCCCCCGTCCATACGGTTTAGAAAAAGTCAGTAGGCAAGCCATCCCGATTGCCAACTCAATCTGTTCCACCAAGCTAGCCTTCACAGAGGCCCTGGTTGCTACCTGTGAAGCACAGTCTCCCCAACCCAGCCCTACCTTGGGTATTAATCCTAATTTTCCTGTGCAACTGAAACATCCCCTCATCCATACAGCGTACAAAAAGACAGTAGGCAAGCAATCCTGATGGCTCACTCAGTCTGTTTCACCAGGCTCGGCTTCATCGAGGCCGTAGTTCCTGCCTGGGAAGCCCAGCCTCCATAACCCTAACCCTAATTTGGGTCTTAATGCTAATGTTCTTCTGCATTGGAAACATCCCCCCATGGATACGGTGTACTAAAACGGAGTAGGGAAGCCATCCTGGTGGCCCACTCAAGTCTGTTTCACCAAGCTAGGCTTCACAGAGGGTCTGGTTCCCTCCAGGGAAGCCTAGCCTCCCCAACCTTACCCCTAACTAGAGTCTTGGCCCTAATTTTCTTGTGCAACTGAAACATTCCCCCGTCCAAACGGTGTACAAAAAGAAAGTAGGCAAGCTATCCCGATGGCCTACTCAGTCTTTTTCACCAAGCTAGGCTGCACCGAAGCCCAGGATCACGCTTGGGATCCGCAGTCTCCCCAACCCTAACCCTAACTTGAGTTTTAACACAAATTTTCTTGTGCAACTGAAACGATACCCCGTCCTTACAGTGCACAGAAAGCCAGTAGGAAAGCTATCCCGATGGCCCACTCAGTCTGTTTCACCAAGCTAGGCTACAGCGAAGCCCAGGATCCCGCCTGGGAAGCCCAGTCTCCCCAACCCTAACCCTAACTTGAGTCTTAACCCTAATTTTCTTGTGTAAGTGAAACATCCTCCCGTCCTTACGGTTTAGAAAAAGGCAGTAGGCAAGCCATCCCGATTGCCAACTCAATCTGTTCCACCAAGCTAGCCTTCACAGAGGCCCTGGTTGCTGCCTGGGAAGCCCGGTCTCACCAACCCTAACCCTAACTTGAGTCTTCTTAACCCTAATTTTCTTGTGCAAGTGAAACATCCCCCCGTCCATACGGTTTAGAAAAAGTCAGTAGGCAAGCGAACCCGATTGCCAACTCAATCTGTTCCAACAAGCTAGCCTTCACAGAGGCCCTGGTTCCTGCCTGGGAAGCACAGTCTCCCCAACCCAGCCCTCACTTGGGTATTAATCCTAATTTTCCTGTGCGACTGAAACATCCCCTCGTCCATACGGCATACAAAAAGACAGTAGGCAAGCAATCCTGATGGCCCACTCAGTCTGTTTCACCAGGCTCGGATTCATCGAGGCCGTAGTTCCTGCCTGGGAAGCCCAGCCTCCATAACCCTAACCCTAATTTGGGTCTTAATGCTAATGTACTTCTGCAACGGAAACATCCCCCATGGACACGATGTACTAAAACGGAGTAGGGAAGCCATCCTGGTGGCCCACTCCAGTCTGTTTCACCAAGCTAGGCTTCACAGAGGGTGTGGTTCCCTGCAGGGAAGCCTAGCCTCCCCAACCTTACCCCTAACTAGAGTCTTGGCCCTAATTTTCTTGTGCAACTGAAACATTCCCCCGTCCAAACGGTGTACAAAAAGAAAGTAGGCAAGCTATCCCGATGGCCCACTCAGTCTGTTTCACCAAGCTAGGCTGCACCGAAGCCCAGGATCACGCTTGGGATCCGCAGTCTCCCCAACCCTAACCCTAACTTGAGTTTTTACACAAATTTTCTTGTGCAACTGAAACGATACCGCGTCCTCACAGTGCACAGAAAGCCAGTAGGAAAGCTATCCCGATGGCCCACTCAGTCTGTTTCACCAAGCTAGGCTACACCGAAGCCCAGGATCCCGCCTGGGAAGCCCAGCCTCCATAACCCTAACCCTAATTTGGGTCTTAATGCTAATGTACTTCTGCAACGGGAACATCCCCCCATGGACACGATGTACTAAAACGGAGTAGGGAAGCCATCCTGGTGGCCCACTCAAGTCTGTTTCACCAAGCTAGGCTTCACAGAGGGTCTGGTTCCCTCCAGGGAAGCCTAGCCTCCCCAACCTTAACCCTAACTAGAGTCTTGGCCCTAATTTTCTTGTGCAACTGAAACATTCCCCCGTCCAAACGGTGTACAAAAGGAAAGTAGGCAAGCTATCCCGATGGCCTACTCAGTCTTTTTCACCAAGCTGGGCTGCAACGAAGCCCAGGATTACGCTTGGGATCCGCAGTCTCCCCAACCCTAACCCTAACTTGAGTTTTTACACAAATTTTCTTGTGCAACTGAAATGATACCCTTTCCTTACAGTGCACAGAAAGCCAGAAGGAAAGCTATCCCGATGGCCCACTCAGTCTGTTTCACCAAGCTAGGCTACACCGAAGGCCAGGATCCCGCCTGGGAAGCCCAGTCTCCCCAACCCTAACCCTAACTTGAGTCTTAACCCTAATTTTCTTGTGTAAGTGAAACATCCTCCCGTCCTTACGGTTTAGAAAAAGGCAGTAGGCAAGCCATCCCGATTGCCAACTCAATCTGTTCCACCAAGCTAGCCTTCACAGAGGCCCTGGTTCCTGCCTGGGAAGCCCGGTCTCACCAACCCTAACCCTAACTTGAGTCTTCTTAACCCTAATTTTCTTGTGCAAGTGAAACATCCCCCCGTCCATACGGTTTAGAAAAAGTCAGTAGGCAAGCGAACCCGATTGCCAACTCAATCTGTTCCACCAAGCTAGCCTTCACAGAGGCCCTGGTTCCTGCCTGGGAAGCACAGTCTCCCCAACCCAGCCCTACCTTGGGTATTAATCCTAATTTTCCTGTGCAACTGAAACATCCCCTCATCCATACAGCGTACAAAAAGACAGTAGGCATGCAATCCTGATGGCCTACTCAATCTGTTTCACCAGGCTCGGCTTCATCTAGGCCGTAGTTCCTGCCTGGGAAGCCCAGCCTCCATAACCCTAACCCTAATTTGGGTTTTAATGCTAATGTTCTTCTGCAATGGAAACATCCCCCCATGGATACGGTGTATTAAAACGGAGTAGGGAAGCCATCCTGGTGGCCCACTCAAGTCTGTTTCACCAAGCTAGGCTTCACAGAGTGTCTGGTTCCCTCCAGGAAAGCCTAGCCTCCCCAACCTTACCCCTAACTAGAGTCTTGGCCCTAATTTTCTTGTGCAACTGAAACATTCCCCCGTCCAAACGGTGTACAAAAAGAAAGTAGGCAAGCTATCCCGATGGCCCACTCAGTATTTTTCACCAAGCTGGGCTGCACCGAAGCCCAGGATCCCGCCTGGGAAGCCCAGTCTCCCCAACCCTAACCCTAACTTGAGTCTTAACCCTAATTTTCTTGTGCAAGTGAAACATCCCCCCGTCCATACGGTTTAGAAAAAGTCAGTAGGCAAGCCATCCCGATTGCCAACTCAATCTGTTCCACCAAGCTAGCCTTCACAGAGGCCCTGCTTCCTGCCTGGGAAGCCCGGTCTCACCAACCCTAACCCTAACTTGAGTCTTTTTAACCCTAATTTTCTCGTGCAAGTGAAACCTCCCCCCGTCCATACGGTTTAGAAAAAGTCAGTAGGCAAGCCATCCCGATTGCCAACTCAATCTGTTCCACCAAGCTAGGCTTCACAGAGGCCCTGGTTCCTGCCTGGGAAGCACAGTCTCCCCAACCCAGCCCTACCTTGGGTATTAATCCTAATTTTCCTGTGCAACTGAAACATCCCCTCATCCATACAGCGTACAAAAAGACAGTAGGCAAGCAATCCTGATGGCTCACTCAGTCTGTTTCACCAGGCTCGGCTTCATCGAGGCCGTAGTTCCTTCCTGGGAAGCCCAGCCTCCATAACCCTAACCCTAATTTGGGTCTTAATGCTAATGTTCTTCTGCATTGGAAACATCCCCCCATGGATACGGTGTACTAAAACGGAGTAGGGAAGCCATCCTGGTGGCCCACTCAAGTCTGTTTCACCAAGCTAGGCTTCACAGAGGGTCTGGTTCCCTCCAGGGAAGCCTAGCCTCCCCAACCTTACCCCTAACTAGAGTCTTGGCCCTAATTTTCTTGTGCAACTGAAACATTCCCCCGTCCAAACGGTGTACAAAAAGAAAGTAGGCAAGCTATCCCGATGGCCCACTCAGTCTGTTTCACCAAGCTAGGCTGCACCGAAGCCCAGGATCACGCTTGGGATCCGCAGTCTCCCCAACCCTAACCCTAACTTGAGTTTTAACACAAATTTTCTTGTGCAACTGAAACGATACCCCGTCCTTACAGGGCACAGAAAGCCAGTAGAAAAGCTATCCCGATGGCCCACTCAGTCTGTTTCACCAAGCTAGGCTACACCGAAGCCCAGGATCCCGCCTGGGAAGCCCAGTCTCCCCAACCCTAACCCTAACTTGAGTCTTAACCCTAATTTTCTTGTGTAAGTGAAACATCCTCCCGTCCTTACGGTTTAGAAAAAGTCAGTAGGCAAGCCATCCCGATTGCCAACTCAATCTGTTCCACCAAGCTAGCCTTCACAGAGGCCCTGGTTGCTGCCTGGGAAGCACAGTCTCCCCAACCCAGCCCTCACTTGGGTATTAATTCTAATTTTCCTGTGCAACTGAAACATCCCCCCGTCCATACGGTTTAGAAAAAGTCAGTAGGCAAGCGAACCCGATTGCCAACTCAATCTGTTCCACCAAACTAGCCTTCACAGAGGCCCTGGTTCCTGCCTGGGAAGCACAGTCTCCCCAACCCAGCCTTCACTTGGGTATTAATCCTAATTTTCCTGTGCAACTGAAACATCCCCTCGTCCATACAGAGTACAAAAAGACAGTAGGCAAGCAATCCTGATGGCCCACTCAGTCTGTTTCACCAGGCTCGGCTTCATCGAGGCCGTAGTTCCTGCCTGGGCAGCCCTGCCTCCATAACCCTAACCCTAATTTGGGTTTTAATGCTAATGTTCTTCTGCAATGGAAACATCCCCCCATGGATACGGTGTATTAAAACGGAGTAGGGAAGCCATCCTGGTGGCCCACTCAAGTCTGTTTCACCAAGCTAGGCTTCACAGAGGGTCTGGTTCCCTCCAGGAAGGCCTAGCCTCCCCAACCTTACCCCTAACTAGAGTCTTGGCCCTAATTTTCTTGTGCAACTGAAACATTCCCCCGTCCAAACGGTGTACAAAAGGAAAGTAGGCAAGCTATCCCGATGGCCCACTCAGTCTTTTTCACCAAGCTGGGCTGCACCGAAGCCCAGGATCACGTTTGGGATCCGCAGTCTCCCCAACCCTAACCCTAACTTGAGTTTTTACACAAATTTTCTTGTGCAACTGAAACGATACCGCGTCCTCACAGTGCACAGAAAGCCAGTAGGAAAGCTATCCCGATGGCCCACTCAGTCTGTTTCACCAAGCTAGGCTACACCGAAGCCCAGGATCCCGCCTGGGAAGCCCAGCCTCCATAACCCTAACCCTAATTTGGGTCTTAATGCTAATGTACTTCTGCAACGGGAACATCCCCCCATGGACACGATGTACTAAAACGGAGTAGGGAAGCCATCCTGGTGGCCCACTCAAGTCTGTTTCACCAAGCTAGGCTTCACAGAGGGTCTGGTTCCCTCCAGGGAAGCCTAGCCTCCCCAACCTTAACCCTAACTAGAGTCTTGGCCCTAATTTTCTTGTGCAACTGAAACATTCCCCCGTCAAAACGGTGTACAAAAGGAAAGTAGGCAAGCTATCCCGATGGCCCACTCAGTCTTTTTCACCAAGCTGGGCTGCACCGAAGCCCAGGATTACGCTTGGGATCCGCAGTCTCCCCAACCCTAACCCTAACTTGAGTTTTTACATAAATTTTCTTGTGCAACTGAAATGATACCCTTTCCTTACAGTGCACAGAAAGCCAGAAGGAAAGCTATCCCGATGGCCCACTCAGTCTGTTTCACCAAGCTAGGCTACACCAAAGGCCAGGATCCCGCCTGGGAAGCCCAGTCTCCCCAACCCTAACCCTAACTTGAGTCTTAACCCTAATTTTCTTGTGTAAGTGAAACATCCTCCCGTCCTTACGGTTTAGAAAAAGGCAGTAGGCAAGCCATCCTGATTGCCAACTCAATCTGTTCCACCAAGCTAGCCTTCACAGAGGCCCTGGTTCCTGCCTGGGAAGCACAGTCTCCCCAACCCAGCCCTCACTTGGGTATTAATCCTAATTTTCCTGTTTAAGGAAACATCCCCTCTTCCATACGGCATACAAAAAGACAGTAGGCAAGCAATCCTGATGGCCCACTCAGTCTGTTTCACCAGGCTCGGATTCATCGAGGCCGTAGTTCCTGCCTGGGAAGCCCAGCCTCCATAACCCTAACCCTAATTTGGGTCTTAATGCTAATGTACTTCTGCAACGGAAACATCCCCCATGGACACGATGTACTAAAACGGAGTAGGGAAGCCATCCTGGTGGCCCACTCAAGTCTGTTTCACCAAGCTAGGCTTCACAGAGGGTCTGGTTCCCTGCAGGGAAGCCTAGCCTCCCCAACCTTACCCCTAACTAGAGTCTTGGCCCTAATTTTCTTGTGCAACTGAAACATTCCCCCGTCCAAACGGTGTACAAAAAGAAAGTAGGCAAGCTATCCCGATGGCCCACTCAGTATTTTTCACCAAGCTGGGCTGCACCGAAGCCCAGGATCCCGCCTGGGAAGCCCAGTCTCCCCAACCCTAACCCTAACTTGAGTCTTAACCCTAATTGTCTTGTGCAAGTGAAACATCCCCCCGTCCATACGGTTTAGAAAAAGTCAGTAGGAAAGCCATCCCGATTGCCAACTCAATCTGTTCCACCAAGCTAGCCTTCACAGAGGCCCTGCTTCCTGCCTGGGAAGCCCGGTCTCACCAACCCTAACCCTAACTTGAGTCTTTTTAACCCTAATTTTCTTGTGCAAGTGAAACCTCCCCCCGTCCATACGGTTTAGAAAAAGTCAGTAGGCAAGCCATCCCGATTGCCAACTCAATCTGTTCCACCAAGCTAGCCTTCACAGAGGCCCTGGTTGCTACCTGTGAAGCACAGTCTCCCCAACCCAGCCCTACCTTGGGTATTAATCCTAATTTTCCTGTGCAACTGAAACATCCCCTCATCCATACAGCGTACAAAAAGACAGTAGGCAAGCAATCCTGATGGCTCACTCAGTCTGTTTCACCAGGCTCGGCTTCATCGAGGCCGTAGTTCCTGCCTGGGAAGCCCAGCCTCCATAACCCTAACCCTAATTTGGGTCTTAATGCTAATGTTCTTCTGCATTGGAAACATCCCCCCATGGATACGGTGTACTAAAACGGAGTAGGGAAGCCATCCTGGTGGCCCACTCAAGTCTGTTTCACCAAGCTAGGCTTCACAGAGGGTCTGGTTCCCTCCAGGGAAGCCTAGCCTCCCCAACCTTACCCCTAACTAGAGTCTTGGCCCTAATTTTCTTGTGCAACTGAAACATTCCCCCGTCCAAACGGTGTACAAAAAGAAAGTAGGCAAGCTATCCCGATGGCCTACTCAGTCTTTTTCACCAAGCTAGGCTGCACCGAAGCCCAGGATCACGCTTGGGATCCGCAGTCTCCCCAACCCTAACCCTAACTTGAGTTTTAACACAAATTTTCTTGTGCAACTGAAACGATACCCCGTCCTTACAGTGCACAGAAAGCCAGTAGGAAAGCTATCCCGATGGCCCACTCAGTCTGTTTCACCAAGCTAGGCTACAGCGAAGCCCAGGATCCCGCCTGGGAAGCCCAGTCTCCCCAACCCTAACCCTAACTTGAGTCTTAACCCTAATTTTCTTGTGTAAGTGAAACATCCTCCCGTCCTTACGGTTTAGAAAAAGGCAGTAGGCAAGCCATCCCGATTGCCAACTCAATCTGTTCCACCAAGCTAGCCTTCACAGAGGCCCTGGTTGCTGCCTGGGAAGCCCGGTCTCACCAACCCTAACCCTAACTTGAGTCTTCTTAACCCTAATTTTCTTGTGCAAGTGAAACATCCCCCCGTCCATACGGTTTAGAAAAAGTCAGTAGGCAAGCGAACCCGATTGCCAACTCAATCTGTTCCAACAAGCTAGCCTTCACAGAGGCCCTGGTTCCTGCCTGGGAAGCACATTCTCCCCAACCCAGCCCTCACTTGGGTATTAATCCTAATTTTCCTGTGCGACTGAAACATCCCCTCGTCCATACGGCATACAAAAAGACAGTAGGCAAGCAATCCTGATGGCCCACTCAGTCTGTTTCACCAGGCTCGGATTCATCGAGGCCGTAGTTCCTGCCTGGGAAGCCCAGCCTCCATAACCCTAACCCTAATTTGGGTCTTAATGCTAATGTACTTCTGCAACGGAAACATCCCCCATGGACACGATGTACTAAAACGGAGTAGGGAAGCCATCCTGGTGGCCCACTCCAGTCTGTTTCACCAAGCTAGGCTTCACAGAGGGTCTGGTTCCCTGCAGGGAAGCCTAGCCTCCCCAACCTTACCCCTAACTAGAGTCTTGGCCCTAATTTTCTTGTGCAACTGAAACATTCCCCCGTCCAAACGGTGTACAAAAAGAAAGTAGGCAAGCTATCCCGATGGCCCACTCAGTCTGTTTCACCAAGCTAGGCTGCACCGAAGCCCAGGATCACGCTTGGGATCCGCAGTCTCCCCAACCCTAACCCTAACTTGAGTTTTTACACAAATTTTCTTGTGCAACTGAAACGATACCGCGTCCTCACAGTGCACAGAAAGCCAGTAGGAAAGCTATCCCGATGGCCCACTCAGTCTGTTTCACCAAGCTAGGCTACACCGAAGCCCAGGATCCCGCCTGGGAAGCCCAGCCTCCATAACCCTAACCCTAATTTGGGTCTTAATGCTAATGTACTTCTGCAACGGGAACATCCCCCCATGGACACGATGTACTAAAACGGAGTAGGGAAGCCATCCTGGTGGCCCACTCAAGTCTGTTTCACCAAGCTAGGCTTCACAGAGGGTCTGGTTCCCTCCAGGGAAGCCTAGCCTCCCCAACCTTAACCCTAACTAGAGTCTTGGCCCTAATTTTCTTGTGCAACTGAAACATTCCCCCGTCCAAACGGTGTACAAAAGGAAAGTAGGCAAGCTATCCCGATGGCCTACTCGGTCTTTTTCACCAAGCTGGGCTGCAACGAAGCCCAGGATTACGCTTGGGATCCGCAGTCTCCCCAACCCTAACCCTAACTTGAGTTTTTACACAAATTTTCTTGTGCAACTGAAATGATACCCTTTCCTTACAGTGCACAGAAAGCCAGAAGGAAAGCTATCCCGATGGCCCACTCAGTCTGTTTCACCAAGCTAGGCTACACCGAAGGCCAGGATCCCGCCTGGGAAGCCCAGTCTCCCCAACCCTAACCCTAACTTGAGTCTTAACCCTAATTTTCTTGTGTAAGTGAAACATCCTCCCGTCCATACGGTTTAGAAAAAGGCAGTAGGCAAGCCATCCCGATTGCCAACTCAATCTGTTCCACCAAGCTAGCCTTCACAGAGGCCCTGGTTCCTGCCTGGGAAGCCCGGTCTCACCAACCCTAACCCTAACTTGAGTCTTCTTAACCCTAATTTTCTTGTGCAAGTGAAACATCCCTCCGTCCATACGGTTTAGAAAAACTCAGTAGGCAAGCGAACCCGATTGCCAACTCAATCTGTTCCACCAAGCTAGCCTTCACAGAGGCCCTGGTTCCTGCCTGGGAAGCACAGTCTCCCCAACCCAGCCCTACCTTGGGTATTAATCCTAATTTTCCTGTGCAACTGAAACATCCCCTCATCCATACAGCGTACAAAAAGACAGTAGGCATGCAATCCTGATGGCCTACTCAATCTGTTTCACCAGGCTCGGCTTCATCTAGGCCGTAGTTCCTGCCTGGGAAGCCCAGCCTCCATAACCCTAACCCTAATTTGGGTTTTAATGCTAATGTTCTTCTGCAATGGAAACATCCCCCCATGGATACGGTGTATTAAAACGGAGTAGGGAAGCCATCCTGGTGGCCCACTCAAGTCTGTTTCACCAAGCTAGGCTTCACAGAGTGTCTGGTTCCCTCCAGGAAAGCCTAGCCTCCCCAACCTTACCCCTAACTAGAGTCTTGGCCCTAATTTTCTTGTGCAACTGAAACATTCCCCCGTCCAAACGGTGTACAAAAAGAAAGTAGGCAAGCTATCCCGATGGCCCACTCAGTCTTTTTCACCAAGCTGGGCTGCACCGAAGCCCAGGATCCCGCCTGGGAAGCCCAGTCTCCCCAACCCTAACCCTAACTTGAGTCTTAACCCTAATTTTCTTGTGCAAGTGAAACATCCCCCCGTCCATACGGTTTAGAAAAAGTCAGTAGGAAAGCCATCCCGATTGCCAACTCAATCTGTTCCACCAAGCTAGCCTTCACAGAGGCCCTGCTTCCTGCCTGGGAAGCCCGGTCTCACCAACCCTAACCCTAACTTGAGTCTTTTTAACCCTAATTTTCTTGTGCAAGTGAAACCTCCCCCCGTCCATACGGTTTAGAAAAAGTCAGTAGGCAAGCCATCCCGATTGCCAACTCAATCTGTTCCACCAAGCTAGGCTTCACAGAGGCCCTGGTTCCTGCCTGGGAAGCACAGTCTCCCCAACCCAGCCCTACCTTGGGTATTAATCCTAATTTTCCTGTGCAACTGAAACATCCCCTCATCCATACAGCGTACAAAAAGACAGTAGGCAAGCAATCCTGATGGCTCACTCAGTCTGTTTCACCAGTCTCGGCTTCATCGAGGCCGTAGTTCCTTCCTGGGAAGCCCAGCCTCCATAACCCTAACCCTAATTTGGGTCTTAATGCTAATGTTCTTCTGCATTGGAAACATCCCCCCATGGATACGGTGTACTAAAACGGAGTAGGGAAGCCATCCTGGTGGCCCACTCAAGTCTGTTTCACCAAGCTAGGCTTCACAGAGGGTCTGGTTCCCTCCAGGGAAGCCTAGCCTCCCCAACCTTACCCCTAACTAGAGTCTTGGCCCTAATTTTCTTGTGCAACTGAAACATTCCCCCGTCCAAACGGTGTACAAAAAGAAAGTAGGCAAGCTATCCCGATGGCCCACTCAGTCTTTTTCACCAAGCTAGGCTGCACCGAAGCCCAGGATCACGCTTGGGATCCACAGTCTCCCCAACCCTAACCCTAACTTGAGTTTTAACACAAATTTTCTTGTGCAACTGAAACGATACCCCGTCCTTACAGTGCACAGAAAGCCAGTAGAAAAGCTATCCCGATGGCCCACTCAGTCTGTTTCACCAAGCTAGGCTACACCGAAGCCCAGGATCCCGCCTGGGAAGCCCAGTCTCCCCAACCCTAACCCTAACTTGAGTCTTAACCCTAATTTTCTTGTGTAAGTGAAACATCCTCCCGTCCTTACGGTTTAGAAAAAGTCAGTAGGCAAGCCATCCCGATTGCCAACTCAATCTGTTCCACCAAGCTAGCCTTCACAGAGGCCCTGGTTGCTGCCTGGGAAGCACAGTCTCCCCAACCCAGCCCTCACTTGGGTATTAATTCTAATTTTCCTGTGCAACTGAAACATCCCCCCGTCCATACGGTTTAGAAAAAGTCAGTAGGCAAGAGAACCCGATTGCCAACTCAATCTGTTCCACCAAACTAGCCTTCACAGAGGCCCTGGTTCCTGCCTGGGAAGCACAGTCTCCCCAACCCAGCCCTCACTTGGGTATTAATCCTAATTTTCCTGTGCAACTGAAACATCCCCTCGTCCATACAGAGTACAAAAAGACAGTAGGCAAGCAATCCTGATGGCCCACTCAGTCTGTTTCACCAGGCTCGGCTTCATCGAGGCCGTAGTTCCTGCCTGGGCAGCCCTGCCTCCATAACCCTAACCCTAATTTGGGTTTTAATGCTAATGTTCTTCTGCAATGGAAACATCCCCCCATGGATACGGTGTATTAAAACGGAGTAGGGAAGCAATCCTGATGGCCCACTCAGTCTGTTTCACCAGGCTCGGATTCATCGAGGCCGTAGTTCCTGCCTGGGAAGCCCAGCCTCCTTAACCCTAACCCTAATTTGGGTCTTAATGCTAATGTACTTCTGCAACGGAAACATACCCCATGGACACGATGTACTAAAACGGAGTAGGGAAGCCATCCTGGTGGCCCACTCAAGTCTGTTTCACCAAGCTAGGCTTCACAGAGGGTCTGGTTCCCTGCAGGGAAGCCTAGCCTCCCCAACCTTACCCCTAACTAGAGTCTTGGCCCTAATTTTCTTGTGCAACTGAAACATTCCCCCGTCCAAACGGTGTACAAAAAGAAAGTAGGCAAGCTATCCCGATGGCCCACTCAGTATTTTTCACCAAGCTGGGCTGCACCGAAGCCCAGGATCCCGCCTGGGAAGCCCAGTCTCCCCAACCCTAACCCTAACTTGAGTCTTAACCCTAATTGTCTTGTGCAAGTGAAACATCCCCCCGTCCATACGGTTTAGAAAAAGTCAGTAGGAAAGCCATCCCGATTGCCAACTCAATCTGTTCCACCAAGCTAGCCTTCACAGAGGCCCTGCTTCCTGCCTGGGAAGCCCGGTCTCACCAACCCTAACCCTAACTTGAGTCTTTTTAACCCTAATTTTCTTGTGCAAGTGAAACCTCCCCCCGTCCATACGGTTTAGAAAAAGTCAGTAGGCAAGCCATCCCGATTGCCAACTCAATCTGTTCCACCAAGCTAGCCTTCACAGAGGCCCTGGTTGCTACCTGTGAAGCACAGTCTCCCCAACCCAGCCCTACCTTGGGTATTAATCCTAATTTTCCTGTGCAACTGAAACATCCCCTCATCCATACAGCGTACAAAAAGACAGTAGGCAAGCAATCCTGATGGCTCACTCAGTCTGTTTCACCAGGCTCGGCTTCATCGAGGCCGTAGTTCCTGCCTGGGAAGCCCAGCCTCCATAACCCTAACCCTAATTTGGGTCTTAATGCTAATGTTCTTCTGCATTGGAAACATCCCCCCATGGATACGGTGTACTAAAACGGAGTAGGGAAGCCATCCTGGTGGCCCACTCAAGTCTGTTTCACCAAGCTAGGCTTCACAGAGGGTCTGGTTCCCTCCAGGGAAGCCTAGCCTCCCCAACCTTACCCCTAACTAGAGTCTTGGCCCTAATTTTCTTGTGCAACTGAAACATTCCCCCGTCCAAACGGTGTACAAAAAGAAAGTAGGCAAGCTATCCCGATGGCCCACTCAGTCTGTTTCACCAAGCTAGGCTGCACCGAAGCCCAGGATCACGCTTGGGATCCGCAGTCTCCCCAACCCTAACCCTAACTTGAGTTTTTACACAAATTTTCTTGTGCAACTGAAACGATACCGCGTCCTCACAGTGCACAGAAAGCCAGTAGGAAAGCTATCCCGATGGCCCACTCAGTCTGTTTCACCAAGCTAGGCTACACCGAAGCCCAGGATCCCGCCTGGGAAGCCCAGCCTCCATAACCCTAACCCTAATTTGGGTCTTAATGCTAATGTACTTCTGCAACGGGAACATCCCCCCATGGACACGATGTACTAAAACGGAGTAGGGAAGCCATCCTGGTGGCCCACTCAAGTCTGTTTCACCAAGCTAGGCTTCACAGAGGGTCTGGTTCCCTCCAGGGAAGCCTAGCCTCCCCAACCTTAACCCTAACTAGAGTCTTGGCCCTAATTTTCTTGTGCAACTGAAACATTCCCCCGTCCAAACGGTGTACAAAAGGAAAGTAGGCAAGCTATCCCGATGGCCTACTCAGTCTTTTTCACCAAGCTGGGCTGCAACGAAGCCCAGGATTACGCTTGGGATCCGCAGTCTCCCCAACCCTAACCCTAACTTGAGTTTTTACACAAATTTTCTTGTGCAACTGAAATGATACCCTTTCCTTACAGTGCACAGAAAGCCAGAAGGAAAGCTATCCCGATGGCCCACTCAGTCTGTTTCACCAAGCTAGGCTACACCGAAGGCCAGGATCCCGCCTGGGAAGCCCAGTCTCCCCAACCCTAACCCTAACTTGAGTCTTAACCCTAATTTTCTTGTGTAAGTGAAACATCCTCCCGTCCTTACGGTTTAGAAAAAGGCAGTAGGCAAGCCATCCCGATTGCCAACTCAATCTGTTCCACCAAGCTAGCCTTCACAGAGGCCCTGGTTGCTGCCTGGGAAGCCCGGTCTCACCAACCCTAACCCTAACTTGAGTCTTCTTAACCCTAATTTTCTTGTGCAAGTGAAACATCCCCCCGTCCATACGGTTTAGAAAAAGTCAGTAGGCAAGCGAACCCGATTGCCAACTCAATCTGTTCCAACAAGCTAGCCTTCACAGAGGCCCTGGTTCCTGCCTGGGAAGCACAGTCTCCCCAACCCAGCCCTCACTTGGGTATTAATCCTAATTTTCCTGTGCGACTGAAACATCCCCTCGTCCATACGGCATACAAAAAGACAGTAGGCAAGCAATCCTGATGGCCCACTCAGTCTGTTTCACCAGGCTCGGATTCATCGAGGCCGTAGTTCCTGCCTGGGAAGCCCAGCCTCCATAACCCTAACCCTAATTTGGGTCTTAATGCTAATGTACTTCTGCAACGGAAACATCCCCCATGGACACGATGTACTAAAACGGAGTAGGGAAGCCATCCTGGTGGCCCACTCCAGTCTGTTTCACCAAGCTAGGCTTCACAGAGGGTCTGGTTCCCTGCAGGGAAGCCTAGCCTCCCCAACCTTACCCCTAACTAGAGTCTTGGCCCTAATTTTCTTGTGCAACTGAAACATTCCCCCGTCCAAACGGTGTACAAAAAGAAAGTAGGCAAGCTATCCCGATGGCCCACTCAGTCTGTTTCACCAAGCTAGGCTGCACCGAAGCCCAGGATCACGCTTGGGATCCGCAGTCTCCCCAACCCTAACCCTAACTTGAGTTTTTACACAAATTTTCTTGTGCAACTGAAACGATACCGCGTCCTCACAGTGCACAGAAAGCCAGTAGGAAAGCTATCCCGATGGCCCACTCAGTCTGTTTCACCAAGCTAGGCTACACCGAAGCCCAGGATCCCGCCTGGGAAGCCCAGCCTCCATAACCCTAACCCTAATTTGGGTCTTAATGCTAATGTACTTCTGCAACGGGAACATCCCCCCATGGACACGATGTACTAAAACGGAGTAGGGAAGCCATCCTGGTGGCCCACTCAAGTCTGTTTCACCAAGCTAGGCTTCACAGAGGGTTTGGTTCCCTCCAGGGAAGCCTAGCCTCCCCAACCTTAACCCTAACTAGAGTCTTGGCCCTAATTTTCTTGTGCAACTGAAACATTCCCCCGTCCAAACGGTGTACAAAAGGAAAGTAGGCAAGCTATCCCGATGGCCTACTCAGTCTTTTTCACCAAGCTGGGCTGCAACGAAGCCCAGGATTACGCTTGGGATCCGCAGTCTCCCCAACCCTAACCCTAACTTGAGTTTTTACACAAATTTTCTTGTGCAACTGAAATGATACCCTTTCCTTACAGTGCACAGAAAGCCAGAAGGAAAGCTATCCCGATGGCCCACTCAGTCTGTTTCACCAAGCTAGGCTACACCGAAGGCCAGGATCCCGCCTGGGAAGCCCAGTCTCCCCAACCCTAACCCTAACTTGAGTCTTAACCCTAATTTTCTTGTGTAAGTGAAACATCCTCCCGTCCTTACGGTTTAGAAAAAGGCAGTAGGCAAGCCATCCCGATTGCCAACTCAATCTGTTCCACCAAGCTAGCCTTCACAGAGGCCCTGGTTCCTGCCTGGGAAGCCCGGTCTCACCAACCCTAACCCTAACTTGAGTCTTCTTAACCCTAATTTTCTTGTGCAAGTGAAACATCCCCCCGTCCATACGGTTTAGAAAAAGTCAGTAGGCAAGCGAACCCGATTGCCAACTCAATCTGTTCCACCAAGCTAGCCTTCACAGAGGCCCTGGTTCCTGCCTGGGAAGCACAGTCTCCCCAACCCAGCCCTACCTTGGGTATTAATCCTAATTTTCCTGTGCAACTGAAACATCCCCTCGTCCATACGGCATACAAAAAGACAGTAGGCAAGCAATCCTGATGGCCCACTCAGTCTGTTTCACCAGGCTCGGATTCATCGAGGCCGTAGTTCCTGCCTGGGAAGCCCAGCCTCCATAACCCTAACCCTAATTTGGGTCTTAATGCTAATGTACTTCTGCAACGGAAACATCCCCCATGGACACGATGTACTAAAACGGAGTAGGGAAGCCATCCTGGTGGCCCACTCCAGTCTGTTTCACCAAGCTAGGCTTCACAGAGGGTGTGGTTCCCTGCAGGGAAGCCTAGCCTCCCCAACCTTACCCCTAACTAGAGTCTTGGCCCTAATTTTCTTGTGCAACTGAAACATTCCCCCGTCCAAACGGTGTACAAAAAGAAAGTAGGCAAGCTATCCCGATGGCCCACTCAGTCTGTTTCACCAAGCTAGGCTGCACCGAAGCCCAGAATCACGCTTGGGATCCGCAGTCTCCCCAACCCTAACCCTAACTTGAGTTTTTACACAAATTTTCTTGTGCAACTGAAACGATACCGCGTCCTCACAGTGCACAGAAAGCCAGTAGGAAAGCTATCCCGATGGCCCACTCAGTCTGTTTCACCAAGCTAGGCTACACCGAAGCCCAGGATCCCGCCTGGGAAGCCCAGCCTCCATAACCCTAACCCTAATTTGGGTCTTAATGCTAATGTACTTCTGCAACGGGAACATCCCCCCATGGACACGATGTACTAAAACGGAGTAGGGAAGCCATCCTGGTGGCCCACTCAAGTCTGTTTCACCAAGCTAGGCTTCACAGAGGGTCTGGTTCCCTCCAGGGAAGCCTAGCCTCCCCAACCTTAACCCTAACTAGAGTCTTGGCCCTAATTTTCTTGTGCAACTGAAACATTCCCCCGTCCAAACGGTGTACAAAAGGAAAGTAGGCAAGCTATCCCGATGGCCTACTCAGTCTTTTTCACCAAGCTGGGCTGCAACGAAGCCCAGGATTACGCTTGGGATCCGCAGTCTCCCCAACCCTAACCCTAACTTGAGTTTTTACACAAATTTTCTTGTGCAACTGAAATGATACCCTTTCCTTACAGTGCACAGAAAGCCAGAAGGAAAGCTATCCCGATGGCCCACTCAGTCTGTTTCACCAAGCTAGGCTACACCGAAGGCCAGGATCCCGCCTGGGAAGCCCAGTCTCCCCAACCCTAACCCTAACTTGAGTCTTAACCCTAATTTTCTTGTGTAAGTGAAACATCCTCCCGTCCTTACGGTTTAGAAAAAGGCAGTAGGCAAGCCATCCCGATTGCCAACTCAATCTGTTCCACCAAGCTAGCCTTCACAGAGGCCCTGGTTCCTGCCTGGGAAGCCCGGTCTCACCAACCCTAACCCTAACTTGAGTCTTCTTAACCCTAATTTTCTTGTGCAAGTGAAACATCCCCCCGTCCATACGGTTTAGAAAAAGTCAGTAGGCAAGCGAACCCGATTGCCAACTCAATCTGTTCCACCAAGCTAGCCTTCACAGAGGCCCTGGTTCCTGCCTGGGAAGCACAGTCTCCCCAACCCAGCCCTACCTTGGGTATTAATCCTAATTTTCCTGTGCAACTGAAACATCCCCTCATCCATACAGCGTACAAAAAGACAGTAGGCATGCAATCCTGATGGCCTACTCAATCTGTTTCACCAGGCTCGGCTTCATCTAGGCCGTAGTTCCTGCCTGGGAAGCCCAGCCTCCATAACCCTAACCCTAATTTGGGTTTTAATGCTAATGTTCTTCTGCAATGGAAACATCCCCCCATGGATACGGTGTATTAAAACGGAGTAGGGAAGCCATCCTGGTGGCCCACTCAAGTCTGTTTCACCAAGCTAGGCTTCACAGAGTGTCTGGTTCCCTCCAGGAAAGCCTAGCCTCCCCAACCTTACCCCTAACTAGAGTCTTGGCCCTAATTTTCTTGTGCAACTGAAACATTCCCCCGTCCAAACGGTGTACAAAAAGAAAGTAGGCAAGCTATCCCGATGGCCCACTCAGTATTTTTCACCAAGCTGGGCTGCACCGAAGCCCAGGATCCCGCCTGGGAAGCCCAGTCTCCCCAACCCTAACCCTAACTTGAGTCTTAACCCTAATTTTCTTGTGCAAGTGAAACATCCCCCCGTCCATACGGTTTAGAAAAAGTCAGTAGGCAAGCCATCCCGATTGCCAACTCAATCTGTTCCACCAAGCTAGCCTTCACAGAGGCCCTGCTTCCTGCCTGGGAAGCCCGGTCTCACCAACCCTAACCCTAACTTGAGTCTTTTTAACCCTAATTTTCTCGTGCAAGTGAAACCTCCCCCCGTCCATACGGTTTAGAAAAAGTCAGTAGGCAAGCCATCCCGATTGCCAACTCAATCTGTTCCACCAAGCTAGGCTTCACAGAGGCCCTGGTTCCTGCCTGGGAAGCACAGTCTCCCCAACCCAGCCCTACCTTGGGTATTAATCCTAATTTTCCTGTGCAACTGAAACATCCCCTCATCCATACAGCGTACAAAAAGACAGTAGGCAAGCAATCCTGATGGCTCACTCAGTCTGTTTCACCAGGCTCGGCTTCATCGAGGCCGTAGTTCCTTCCTGGGAAGCCCAGCCTCCATAACCCTAACCCTAATTTGGGTCTTAATGCTAATGTTCTTCTGCATTGGAAACATCCCCCCATGGATACGGTGTACTAAAACGGAGTAGGGAAGCCATCCTGGTGGCCCACTCAAGTCTGTTTCACCAAGCTAGGCTTCACAGAGGGTCTGGTTCCCTCCAGGGAAGCCTAGCCTCCCCAACCTTACCCCTAACTAGAGTCTTGGCCCTAATTTTCTTGTGCAACTGAAACATTCCCCCGTCCAAACGGTGTACAAAAAGAAAGTAGGCAAGCTATCCCGATGGCCCACTCAGTCTGTTTCACCAAGCTAGGCTGCACCGAAGCCCAGGATCACGCTTGGGATCCGCAGTCTCCCCAACCCTAACCCTAACTTGAGTTTTAACACAAATTTTCTTGTGCAACTGAAACGATACCCCGTCCTTACAGGGCACAGAAAGCCAGTAGAAAAGCTATCCCGATGGCCCACTCAGTCTGTTTCACCAAGCTAGGCTACACCGAAGCCCAGGATCCCGCCTGGGAAGCCCAGTCTCCCCAACCCTAACCCTAACTTGAGTCTTAACCCTAATTTTCTTGTGTAAGTGAAACATCCTCCCGTCCTTACGGTTTAGAAAAAGTCAGTAGGCAAGCCATCCCGATTGCCAACTCAATCTGTTCCACCAAGCTAGCCTTCACAGAGGCCCTGGTTGCTGCCTGGGAAGCACAGTCTCCCCAACCCAGCCCTCACTTGGGTATTAATTCTAATTTTCCTGTGCAACTGAAACATCCCCCCGTCCATACGGTTTAGAAAAAGTCAGTAGGCAAGCGAACCCGATTGCCAACTCAATCTGTTCCACCAAACTAGCCTTCACAGAGGCCCTGGTTCCTGCCTGGGAAGCACAGTCTCCCCAACCCAGCCTTCACTTGGGTATTAATCCTAATTTTCCTGTGCAACTGAAACATCCCCTCGTCCATACAGAGTACAAAAAGACAGTAGGCAAGCAATCCTGATGGCCCACTCAGTCTGTTTCACCAGGCTCGGCTTCATCGAGGCCGTAGTTCCTGCCTGGGCAGCCCTGCCTCCATAACCCTAACCCTAATTTGGGTTTTAATGCTAATGTTCTTCTGCAATGGAAACATCCCCCCATGGATACGGTGTATTAAAACGGAGTAGGGAAGCCATCCTGGTGGCCCACTCAAGTCTGTTTCACCAAGCTAGGCTTCACAGAGGGTCTGGTTCCCTCCAGGAAGGCCTAGCCTCCCCAACCTTACCCCTAACTAGAGTCTTGGCCCTAATTTTCTTGTGCAACTGAAACATTCCCCCGTCCAAACGGTGTACAAAAGGAAAGTAGGCAAGCTATCCCGATGGCCCACTCAGTCTTTTTCACCAAGCTGGGCTGCACCGAAGCCCAGGATCACGTTTGGGATCCGCAGTCTCCCCAACCCTAACCCTAACTTGAGTTTTTACACAAATTTTCTTGTGCAACTGAAACGATACCGCGTCCTCACAGTGCACAGAAAGCCAGTAGGAAAGCTATCCCGATGGCCCACTCAGTCTGTTTCACCAAGCTAGGCTACACCGAAGCCCAGGATCCCGCCTGGGAAGCCCAGCCTCCATAACCCTAACCCTAATTTGGGTCTTAATGCTAATGTACTTCTGCAACGGGAACATCCCCCCATGGACACGATGTACTAAAACGGAGTAGGGAAGCCATCCTGGTGGCCCACTCAAGTCTGTTTCACCAAGCTAGGCTTCACAGAGGGTCTGGTTCCCTCCAGGGAAGCCTAGCCTCCCCAACCTTAACCCTAACTAGAGTCTTGGCCCTAATTTTCTTGTGCAACTGAAACATTCCCCCGTCAAAACGGTGTACAAAAGGAAAGTAGGCAAGCTATCCCGATGGCCCACTCAGTCTTTTTCACCAAGCTGGGCTGCACCGAAGCCCAGGATTACGCTTGGGATCCGCAGTCTCCCCAACCCTAACCCTAACTTGAGTTTTTACATAAATTTTCTTGTGCAACTGAAATGATACCCTTTCCTTACAGTGCACAGAAAGCCAGAAGGAAAGCTATCCCGATGGCCCACTCAGTCTGTTTCACCAAGCTAGGCTACACCAAAGGCCAGGATCCCGCCTGGGAAGCCCAGTCTCCCCAACCCTAACCCTAACTTGAGTCTTAACCCTAATTTTCTTGTGTAAGTGAAACATCCTCCCGTCCTTACGGTTTAGAAAAAGGCAGTAGGCAAGCCATCCTGATTGCCAACTCAATCTGTTCCACCAAGCTAGCCTTCACAGAGGCCCTGGTTCCTGCCTGGGAAGCACAGTCTCCCCAACCCAGCCCTCACTTGGGTATTAATCCTAATTTTCCTGTTTAAGGAAACATCCCCTCTTCCATACGGCATACAAAAAGACAGTAGGCAAGCAATCCTGATGGCCCACTCAGTCTGTTTCACCAGGCTCGGATTCATCGAGGCCGTAGTTCCTGCCTGGGAAGCCCAGCCTCCATAACCCTAACCCTAATTTGGGTCTTAATGCTAATGTACTTCTGCAACGGAAACATCCCCCATGGACACGATGTACTAAAACGGAGTAGGGAAGCCATCCTGGTGGCCCACTCAAGTCTGTTTCACCAAGCTAGGCTTCACAGAGGGTCTGGTTCCCTGCAGGGAAGCCTAGCCTCCCCAACCTTACCCCTAACTAGAGTCTTGGCCCTAATTTTCTTGTGCAACTGAAACATTCCCCCGTCCAAACGGTGTACAAAAAGAAAGTAGGCAAGCTATCCCGATGGCCCACTCAGTATTTTTCACCAAGCTGGGCTGCACCGAAGCCCAGGATCCCGCCTGGGAAGCCCAGTCTCCCCAACCCTAACCCTAACTTGAGTCTTAACCCTAATTGTCTTGTGCAAGTGAAACATCCCCCCGTCCATACGGTTTAGAAAAAGTCAGTAGGAAAGCCATCCCGATTGCCAACTCAATCTGTTCCACCAAGCTAGCCTTCACAGAGGCCCTGCTTCCTGCCTGGGAAGCCCGGTCTCACCAACCCTAACCCTAACTTGAGTCTTTTTAACCCTAATTTTCTTGTGCAAGTGAAACCTCCCCCCGTCCATACGGTTTAGAAAAAGTCAGTAGGCAAGCCATCCCGATTGCCAACTCAATCTGTTCCACCAAGCTAGCCTTCACAGAGGCCCTGGTTGCTACCTGTGAAGCACAGTCTCCCCAACCCAGCCCTACCTTGGGTATTAATCCTAATTTTCCTGTGCAACTGAAACATCCCCTCATCCATACAGCGTACAAAAAGACAGTAGGCAAGCAATCCTGATGGCTCACTCAGTCTGTTTCACCAGGCTCGGCTTCATCGAGGCCGTAGTTCCTGCCTGGGAAGCCCAGCCTCCATAACCCTAACCCTAATTTGGGTCTTAATGCTAATGTTCTTCTGCATTGGAAACATCCCCCCATGGATACGGTGTACTAAAACGGAGTAGGGAAGCCATCCTGGTGGCCCACTCAAGTCTGTTTCACCAAGCTAGGCTTCACAGAGGGTCTGGTTCCCTCCAGGGAAGCCTAGCCTCCCCAACCTTACCCCTAACTAGAGTCTTGGCCCTAATTTTCTTGTGCAACTGAAACATTCCCCCGTCCAAACGGTGTACAAAAAGAAAGTAGGCAAGCTATCCCGATGGCCTACTCAGTCTTTTTCACCAAGCTAGGCTGCACCGAAGCCCAGGATCACGCTTGGGATCCGCAGTCTCCCCAACCCTAACCCTAACTTGAGTTTTAACACAAATTTTCTTGTGCAACTGAAACGATACCCCGTCCTTACAGTGCACAGAAAGCCAGTAGGAAAGCTATCCCGATGGCCCACTCAGTCTGTTTCACCAAGCTAGGCTACAGCGAAGCCCAGGATCCCGCCTGGGAAGCCCAGTCTCCCCAACCCTAACCCTAACTTGAGTCTTAACCCTAATTTTCTTGTGTAAGTGAAACATCCTCCCGTCCTTACGGTTTAGAAAAAGGCAGTAGGCAAGCCATCCCGATTGCCAACTCAATCTGTTCCACCAAGCTAGCCTTCACAGAGGCCCTGGTTGCTGCCTGGGAAGCCCGGTCTCACCAACCCTAACCCTAACTTGAGTCTTCTTAACCCTAATTTTCTTGTGCAAGTGAAACATCCCCCCGTCCATACGGTTTAGAAAAAGTCAGTAGGCAAGCGAACCCGATTGCCAACTCAATCTGTTCCAACAAGCTAGCCTTCACAGAGGCCCTGGTTCCTGCCTGGGAAGCACATTCTCCCCAACCCAGCCCTCACTTGGGTATTAATCCTAATTTTCCTGTGCGACTGAAACATCCCCTCGTCCATACGGCATACAAAAAGACAGTAGGCAAGCAATCCTGATGGCCCACTCAGTCTGTTTCACCAGGCTCGGATTCATCGAGGCCGTAGTTCCTGCCTGGGAAGCCCAGCCTCCATAACCCTAACCCTAATTTGGGTCTTAATGCTAATGTACTTCTGCAACGGAAACATCCCCCATGGACACGATGTACTAAAACGGAGTAGGGAAGCCATCCTGGTGGCCCACTCCAGTCTGTTTCACCAAGCTAGGCTTCACAGAGGGTCTGGTTCCCTGCAGGGAAGCCTAGCCTCCCCAACCTTACCCCTAACTAGAGTCTTGGCCCTAATTTTCTTGTGCAACTGAAACATTCCCCCGTCCAAACGGTGTACAAAAAGAAAGTAGGCAAGCTATCCCGATGGCCCACTCAGTCTGTTTCACCAAGCTAGGCTGCACCGAAGCCCAGGATCACGCTTGGGATCCGCAGTCTCCCCAACCCTAACCCTAACTTGAGTTTTTACACAAATTTTCTTGTGCAACTGAAACGATACCGCGTCCTCACAGTGCACAGAAAGCCAGTAGGAAAGCTATCCCGATGGCCCACTCAGTCTGTTTCACCAAGCTAGGCTACACCGAAGCCCAGGATCCCGCCTGGGAAGCCCAGCCTCCATAACCCTAACCCTAATTTGGGTCTTAATGCTAATGTACTTCTGCAACGGGAACATCCCCCCATGGACACGATGTACTAAAACGGAGTAGGGAAGCCATCCTGGTGGCCCACTCAAGTCTGTTTCACCAAGCTAGGCTTCACAGAGGGTCTGGTTCCCTCCAGGGAAGCCTAGCCTCCCCAACCTTAACCCTAACTAGAGTCTTGGCCCTAATTTTCTTGTGCAACTGAAACATTCCCCCGTCCAAACGGTGTACAAAAGGAAAGTAGGCAAGCTATCCCGATGGCCTACTCGGTCTTTTTCACCAAGCTGGGCTGCAACGAAGCCCAGGATTACGCTTGGGATCCGCAGTCTCCCCAACCCTAACCCTAACTTGAGTTTTTACACAAATTTTCTTGTGCAACTGAAATGATACCCTTTCCTTACAGTGCACAGAAAGCCAGAAGGAAAGCTATCCCGATGGCCCACTCAGTCTGTTTCACCAAGCTAGGCTACACCGAAGGCCAGGATCCCGCCTGGGAAGCCCAGTCTCCCCAACCCTAACCCTAACTTGAGTCTTAACCCTAATTTTCTTGTGTAAGTGAAACATCCTCCCGTCCATACGGTTTAGAAAAAGGCAGTAGGCAAGCCATCCCGATTGCCAACTCAATCTGTTCCACCAAGCTAGCCTTCACAGAGGCCCTGGTTCCTGCCTGGGAAGCACAGTCTCCCCAACCCAGCCCTACCTTGGGTATTAATCCTAATTTTCCTGTGCAACTGAAACATCCCCTCATCCATACAGCGTACAAAAAGACAGTAGGCATGCAATCCTGATGGCCTACTCAATCTGTTTCACCAGGCTCGGCTTCATCTAGGCCGTAGTTCCTGCCTGGGAAGCCCAGCCTCCATAACCCTAACCCTAATTTGGGTTTTAATGCTAATGTTCTTCTGCAATGGAAACATCCCCCCATGGATACGGTGTATTAAAACGGAGTAGGGAAGCCATCCTGGTGGCCCACTCAAGTCTGTTTCACCAAGCTAGGCTTCACAGAGTGTCTGGTTCCCTCCAGGAAAGCCTAGCCTCCCCAACCTTACCCCTAACTAGAGTCTTGGCCCTAATTTTCTTGTGCAACTGAAACATTCCCCCGTCCAAACGGTGTACAAAAAGAAAGTAGGCAAGCTATCCCGATGGCCCACTCAGTCTTTTTCACCAAGCTGGGCTGCACCGAAGCCCAGGATCCCGCCTGGGAAGCCCAGTCTCCCCAACCCTAACCCTAACTTGAGTCTTAACCCTAATTTTCTTGTGCAAGTGAAACATCCCCCCGTCCATACGGTTTAGAAAAAGTCAGTAGGAAAGCCATCCCGATTGCCAACTCAATCTGTTCCACCAAGCTAGCCTTCACAGAGGCCCTGCTTCCTGCCTGGGAAGCCCGGTCTCACCAACCCTAACCCTAACTTGAGTCTTTTTAACCCTAATTTTCTTGTGCAAGTGAAACCTCCCCCCGTCCATACGGTTTAGAAAAAGTCAGTAGGCAAGCCATCCCGATTGCCAACTCAATCTGTTCCACCAAGCTAGGCTTCACAGAGGCCCTGGTTCCTGCCTGGGAAGCACAGTCTCCCCAACCCAGCCCTACCTTGGGTATTAATCCTAATTTTCCTGTGCAACTGAAACATCCCCTCATCCATACAGCGTACAAAAAGACAGTAGGCAAGCAATCCTGATGGCTCACTCAGTCTGTTTCACCAGTCTCGGCTTCATCGAGGCCGTAGTTCCTTCCTGGGAAGCCCAGCCTCCATAACCCTAACCCTAATTTGGGTCTTAATGCTAATGTTCTTCTGCATTGGAAACATCCCCCCATGGATACGGTGTACTAAAACGGAGTAGGGAAGCCATCCTGGTGGCCCACTCAAGTCTGTTTCACCAAGCTAGGCTTCACAGAGGGTCTGGTTCCCTCCAGGGAAGCCTAGCCTCCCCAACCTTACCCCTAACTAGAGTCTTGGCCCTAATTTTCTTGTGCAACTGAAACATTCCCCCGTCCAAACGGTGTACAAAAAGAAAGTAGGCAAGCTATCCCGATGGCCCACTCAGTCTTTTTCACCAAGCTAGGCTGCACCGAAGCCCAGGATCACGCTTGGGATCCACAGTCTCCCCAACCCTAACCCTAACTTGAGTTTTAACACAAATTTTCTTGTGCAACTGAAACGATACCCCGTCCTTACAGTGCACAGAAAGCCAGTAGAAAAGCTATCCCGATGGCCCACTCAGTCTGTTTCACCAAGCTAGGCTACACCGAAGCCCAGGATCCCGCCTGGGAAGCCCAGTCTCCCCAACCCTAACCCTAACTTGAGTCTTAACCCTAATTTTCTTGTGTAAGTGAAACATCCTCCCGTCCTTACGGTTTAGAAAAAGTCAGTAGGCAAGCCATCCCGATTGCCAACTCAATCTGTTCCACCAAGCTAGCCTTCACAGAGGCCCTGGTTGCTGCCTGGGAAGCACAGTCTCCCCAACCCAGCCCTCACTTGGGTATTAATTCTAATTTTCCTGTGCAACTGAAACATCCCCCCGTCCATACGGTTTAGAAAAAGTCAGTAGGCAAGAGAACCCGATTGCCAACTCAATCTGTTCCACCAAACTAGCCTTCACAGAGGCCCTGGTTCCTGCCTGGGAAGCACAGTCTCCCCAACCCAGCCCTCACTTGGGTATTAATCCTAATTTTCCTGTGCAACTGAAACATCCCCTCGTCCATACAGAGTACAAAAAGACAGTAGGCAAGCAATCCTGATGGCCCACTCAGTCTGTTTCACCAGGCTCGGCTTCATCGAGGCCGTAGTTCCTGCCTGGGCAGCCCTGCCTCCATAACCCTAACCCTAATTTGGGTTTTAATGCTAATGTTCTTCTGCAATGGAAACATCCCCCCATGGATACGGTGTATTAAAACGGAGTAGGGAAGCAATCCTGATGGCCCACTCAGTCTGTTTCACCAGGCTCGGATTCATCGAGGCCGTAGTTCCTGCCTGGGAAGCCCAGCCTCCTTAACCCTAACCCTAATTTGGGTCTTAATGCTAATGTACTTCTGCAACGGAAACATACCCCATGGACACGATGTACTAAAACGGAGTAGGGAAGCCATCCTGGTGGCCCACTCAAGTCTGTTTCACCAAGCTAGGCTTCACAGAGGGTCTGGTTCCCTGCAGGGAAGCCTAGCCTCCCCAACCTTACCCCTAACTAGAGTCTTGGCCCTAATTTTCTTGTGCAACTGAAACATTCCCCCGTCCAAACGGTGTACAAAAAGAAAGTAGGCAAGCTATCCCGATGGCCCACTCAGTATTTTTCACCAAGCTGGGCTGCACCGAAGCCCAGGATCCCGCCTGGGAAGCCCAGTCTCCCCAACCCTAACCCTAACTTGAGTCTTAACCCTAATTGTCTTGTGCAAGTGAAACATCCCCCCGTCCATACGGTTTAGAAAAAGTCAGTAGGAAAGCCATCCCGATTGCCAACTCAATCTGTTCCACCAAGCTAGCCTTCACAGAGGCCCTGCTTCCTGCCTGGGAAGCCCGGTCTCACCAACCCTAACCCTAACTTGAGTCTTTTTAACCCTAATTTTCTTGTGCAAGTGAAACCTCCCCCCGTCCATACGGTTTAGAAAAAGTCAGTAGGCAAGCCATCCCGATTGCCAACTCAATCTGTTCCACCAAGCTAGCCTTCACAGAGGCCCTGGTTGCTACCTGTGAAGCACAGTCTCCCCAACCCAGCCCTACCTTGGGTATTAATCCTAATTTTCCTGTGCAACTGAAACATCCCCTCATCCATACAGCGTACAAAAAGACAGTAGGCAAGCAATCCTGATGGCTCACTCAGTCTGTTTCACCAGGCTCGGCTTCATCGAGGCCGTAGTTCCTTCCTGGGAAGCCCAGCCTCCATAACCCTAACCCTAATTTGGGTCTTAATGCTAATGTTCTTCTGCATTGGAAACATCCCCCCATGGATACGGTGTACTAAAACGGAGTAGGGAAGCCATCCTGGTGGCCCACTCAAGTCTGTTTCACCAAGCTAGGCTTCACAGAGGGTCTGGTTCCCTCCAGGGAAGCCTAGCCTCCCCAACCTTACCCCTAACTAGAGTCTTGGCCCTAATTTTCTTGTGCAACTGAAACATTCCCCCGTCCAAACGGTGTACAAAAAGAAAGTAGGCAAGCTATCCCGATGGCCCACTCAGTCTGTTTCACCAAGCTAGGCTGCACCGAAGCCCAGGATCACGCTTGGGATCCGCAGTCTCCCCAACCCTAACCCTAACTTGAGTTTTTACACAAATTTTCTTGTGCAACTGAAATGATACCCTTTCCTTACAGTGCACAGAAAGCCAGAAGGAAAGCTATCCCGATGGCCCACTCAGTCTGTTTCACCAAGCTAGGCTACACCGAAGGCCAGGATCCCGCCTGGGAAGCCCAGTCTCCCCAACCCTAACCCTAACTTGAGTCTTAACCCTAATTTTCTTGTGTAAGTGAAACATCCTCCCGTCCTTACGGTTTAGAAAAAGGCAGTAGGCAAGCCATCCCGATTGCCAACTCAATCTGTTCCACCAAGCTAGCCTTCACAGAGGCCCTGGTTGCTGCCTGGGAAGCCCGGTCTCACCAACCCTAACCCTAACTTGAGTCTTCTTAACCCTAATTTTCTTGTGCAAGTGAAACATCCCCCCGTCCATACGGTTTAGAAAAAGTCAGTAGGCAAGCGAACCCGATTGCCAACTCAATCTGTTCCAACAAGCTAGCCTTCACAGAGGCCCTGGTTCCTGCCTGGGAAGCACAGTCTCCCCAACCCAGCCCTCACTTGGGTATTAATCCTAATTTTCCTGTGCGACTGAAACATCCCCTCGTCCATACGGCATACAAAAAGACAGTAGGCAAGCAATCCTGATGGCCCACTCAGTCTGTTTCACCAGGCTCGGATTCATCGAGGCCGTAGTTCCTGCCTGGGAAGCCCAGCCTCCATAACCCTAACCCTAATTTGGGTCTTAATGCTAATGTACTTCTGCAACGGAAACATCCCCCATGGACACGATGTACTAAAACGGAGTAGGGAAGCCATCCTGGTGGCCCACTCCAGTCTGTTTCACCAAGCTAGGCTTCACAGAGGGTCTGGTTCCCTGCAGGGAAGCCTAGCCTCCCCAACCTTACCCCTAACTAGAGTCTTGGCCCTAATTTTCTTGTGCAACTGAAACATTCCCCCGTCCAAACGGTGTACAAAAAGAAAGTAGGCAAGCTATCCCGATGGCCCACTCAGTCTGTTTCACCAAGCTAGGCTGCACCGAAGCCCAGGATCACGCTTGGGATCCGCAGTCTCCCCAACCCTAACCCTAACTTGAGTTTTTACACAAATTTTCTTGTGCAACTGAAACGATACCGCGTCCTCACAGTGCACAGAAAGCCAGTAGGAAAGCTATCCCGATGGCCCACTCAGTCTGTTTCACCAAGCTAGGCTACACCGAAGCCCAGGATCCCGCCTGGGAAGCCCAGCCTCCATAACCCTAACCCTAATTTGGGTCTTAATGCTAATGTACTTCTGCAACGGGAACATCCCCCCATGGACACGATGTACTAAAACGGAGTAGGGAAGCCATCCTGGTGGCCCACTCAAGTCTGTTTCACCAAGCTAGGCTTCACAGAGGGTTTGGTTCCCTCCAGGGAAGCCTAGCCTCCCCAACCTTAACCCTAACTAGAGTCTTGGCCCTAATTTTCTTGTGCAACTGAAACATTCCCCCGTCCAAACGGTGTACAAAAGGAAAGTAGGCAAGCTATCCCGATGGCCTACTCAGTCTTTTTCACCAAGCTGGGCTGCAACGAAGCCCAGGATTACGCTTGGGATCCGCAGTCTCCCCAACCCTAACCCTAACTTGAGTTTTTACACAAATTTTCTTGTGCAACTGAAATGATACCCTTTCCTTACAGTGCACAGAAAGCCAGAAGGAAAGCTATCCCGATGGCCCACTCAGTCTGTTTCACCAAGCTAGGCTACACCGAAGGCCAGGATCCCGCCTGGGAAGCCCAGTCTCCCCAACCCTAACCCTAACTTGAGTCTTAACCCTAATTTTCTTGTGTAAGTGAAACATCCTCCCGTCCTTACGGTTTAGAAAAAGGCAGTAGGCAAGCCATCCCGATTGCCAACTCAATCTGTTCCACCAAGCTAGCCTTCACAGAGGCCCTGGTTGCTGCCTGGGAAGCCCGGTCTCACCAACCCTAACCCTAACTTGAGTCTTCTTAACCCTAATTTTCTTGTGCAAGTGAAACATCCCCCCGTCCATACGGTTTAGAAAAAGTCAGTAGGCAAGCGAACCCGATTGCCAACTCAATCTGTTCCACCAAGCTAGCCTTCACAGAGGCCCTGGTTCCTGCCTGGGAAGCACAGTCTCCCCAACCCAGCCCTACCTTGGGTATTAATCCTAATTTTCCTGTGCAACTGAAACATCCCCTCATCCATACAGCGTACAAAAAGACAGTAGGCATGCAATCCTGATGGCCTACTCAATCTGTTTCACCAGGCTCAGCTTCATCTAGGCCGTAGTTCCTGCCTGGGAAGCCCAGCCTCCATAACCCTAACCCTAATTTGGGTTTTAATGCTAATGTTCTTCTGCAATGGAAACATCCCCCCATGGATACGGTGTATTAAAACGGAGTAGGGAAGCCATCCTGGTGGCCCACTCAAGTCTGTTTCACCAAGCTAGGCTTCACAGAGTGTCTGGTTCCCTCCAGGAAAGCCTAGCCTCCCCAACCTTACCCCTAACTAGAGTCTTGGCCCTAATTTTCTTGTGCAACTGAAACATTCCCCCGTCCAAACGGTGTACAAAAAGAAAGTAGGCAAGCTATCCCGATGGCCCACTCAGTATTTTTCACCAAGCTGGGCTGCACCGAAGCCCAGGATCCCGCCTGGGAAGCCCAGTCTCCCCAACCCTAACCCTAACTTGAGTCTTAACCCTAATTTTCTTGTGCAAGTGAAACATCCCCCCGTCCATACGGTTTAGAAAAAGTCAGTAGGCAAGCCATCCCGATTGCCAACTCAATCTGTTCCACCAAGCTAGCCTTCACAGAGGCCCTGCTTCCTGCCTGGGAAGCCCGGTCTCACCAACCCTAACCCTAACTTGAGTCTTTTTAACCCTAATTTTCTCGTGCAAGTGAAACCTCCCCCCGTCCATACGGTTTAGAAAAAGTCAGTAGGCAAGCCATCCCGATTGCCAACTCAATCTGTTCCACCAAGCTAGGCTTCACAGAGGCCCTGGTTCCTGCCTGGGAAGCACAGTCTCCCCAACCCAGCCCTACCTTGGGTATTAATCCTAATTTTCCTGTGCAACTGAAACATCCCCTCGTCCATACAGCATACAAAAAGACAGTAGGCAAGCAATCCTGATGGCTCACTCAGTCTGTTTCACCAGGCTCGGCTTCATCGAGGAGGTAGTTCCTGCCTGGGAAGCCCAGCCTCCATAACCCTAACCCTAATTTGGGTCTTAATGCTAATGTTCTTCTGCATTGGAAACATCCCCCCATGGATACGGTGTACTAAAACGGAGTAGGGAAGCCATCCTGGTGGCCCACTCAAGTCTGTTTCACCAAGCTAGGCCTCACAGAGGGTCTGGTTCCCTCCAGGGAAGCCTAGCCTCCCCAACCTTACCCCTAACTAGAGTCTTGGCCCTAATTTTCTTGTGCAACTGAAACATTCCCCCGTCCAAACGGTGTACAAAAAGAAAGTAGGCAAGCTATCCCGATGGCCCACTCAGTCTTTTTCACCAAGCTAGGCTGCACCGAAGCCCAGAATCACGCTTGGGATCCGCAGTCTCCCCAACCCTAACCCTAACTTGAGTTTTAACACAAATTTTCTTGTGCAACTGAAACGATACCCCGTCCTTACAGTGCACAGAAAGCCAGTAGGAAAGCTATCCCGATGGCCCACTCAGTCTGTTTCACCAAGCTAGGCTACACCGAAGCCCAGGATCCTACCTGGGAAGCCCGGTCTCACCAACCCTAAACCTAACTTGAGTCTTCTTAACCCTAATTTTCTTGTGCAAGTGAAACATCCCCCCGTCCATACGGTTTAGAAAAAGTCAGTAGGCAAGCGAACCCGATTGCCAACTCAATCTGTTCCAACAAGCTAGCCTTCACAGAGGCCCTGGTTCCTGCCTGGGAAGCACAGTCTCCCCAACCCAGCTCTCACTTGGGTATTAATCCTAATTTTCCTGTGTAAGGAAACATCCCCTCGTCCATACGGCATACAAAAAGACAGTAGGCAAGCAATCCTGATGGCCCACTCAGTCTGTTTCACCAGGCTCGGATTCATCGAGGCCGTAGTTCCTGCCTGGGAAGCCCAGCCTCCATAACCCTAACCCTAATTTGGGTCTTAATGCTAATGTACTTCTGCAACGGAAACATCCCCCATGGACACGATGTACTAAAACGGAGTAGGGAAGCCATCCTGGTGGCCCACTCAAGTCTGTTTCACCAAGCTAGGCTTCACAGAGGGTCTGGTTCCCTGCAGGGAAGCCTAGCCTCCCCAACCTTACCCCTAACTAGAGTCTTGGCCCTAATTTTCTTGTGCAACTGAAACATTCCCCCGTCCAAACGGTGTACAAAAAGAAAGTAGGCAAGCTATCCCGATGGCCCACTCAGTATTTTTCACCAAGCTGGGCTGCACCGAAGCCCAGGATCCCGCCTGGGAAGCCCAGTCTCCCCAACCCTAACCCTAACTTGAGTCTTAACCCTAATTTTCTTGTGCAAGTGAAACATCCCCCCGTCCATACGGTTTAGAAAAAGTCAGTAGGAAAGCCATCCCGATTGCCAACTCAATCTGTTCCACCAAGCTAGCCTTCACAGAGGCCCTGCTTCCTGCCTGGGAAGCCCGGTCTCACCAACCCTAACCCTAACTTGAGTCTTTTTAACCCTAATTTTCTTGTGCAAGTGAAACCTCCCCCCGTCCATACGGTTTAGAAAAAGTCAGTAGGCAAGCCATCCCGATTGCCAACTCAATCTGTTCCACCAAGCTAGCCTTCACAGAGGCCCTGGTTGCTACCTGTGAAGCACAGTCTCCCCAACCCAGCCCTACCTTGGGTATTAATCCTAATTTTCCTGTGCAACTGAAACATCCCCTCATCCATACAGCGTACAAAAAGACAGTAGGCAAGCAATCCTGATGGCTCACTCAGTCTGTTTCACCAGGCTCGGCTTCATCGAGGCCGTAGTTCCTGCCTGGGAAGCCCAGCCTCCATAACCCTAACCCTAATTTGGGTCTTAATGCTAATGTTCTTCTGCATTGGAAACATCCCCCCATGGATACGGTGTACTAAAACGGAGTAGGGAAGCCATCCTGGTGGCCCACTCAAGTCTGTTTCACCAAGCTAGGCTTCACAGAGGGTCTGGTTCCCTCCAGGGAAGCCTAGCCTCCCCAACCTTACCCCTAACTAGAGTCTTGGCCCTAATTTTCTTGTGCAACTGAAACATTCCCCCGTCCAAACGGTGTACAAAAAGAAAGTAGGCAAGCTATCCCGATGGCCTACTCAGTCTTTTTCACCAAGCTAGGCTGCACCAAAGCCCAGGATCACGCTTGGGATCCGCAGTCTCCCCAACCCTAACCCTAACTTGAGTTTTAACACAAATTTTCTTGTGCAACTGAAACGATACCCCGTCCTTACAGTGCACAGAAAGCCAGTAGGAAAGCTATCCCGATGGCCCACTCAGTCTGTTTCACCAAGCTAGGCTACAGCGAAGCCCAGGATCCCGCCTGGGAAGCCCAGTCTCCCCAACCCTAACCCTAACTTGAGTCTTAACCCTAATTTTCTTGTGTAAGTGAAACATCCTCCCGTCCTTACGGTTTAGAAAAAGGCAGTAGGCAAGCCATCCCGATTGCCAACTCAATCTGTTCCACCAAGCTAGCCTTCACAGAGGCCCTGGTTGCTGCCTGGGAAGCCCGGTCTCACCAACCCTAACCCTAACTTGAGTCTTCTTAACCCTAATTTTCTTGTGCAAGTGAAACATCCCCCCGTCCATACGGTTTAGAAAAAGTCAGTAGGCAAGCGAACCCGATTGCCAACTCAATCTGTTCCAACAAGCTAGCCTTCACAGAGGCCCTGGTTCCTGCCTGGGAAGCACAGTCTCCCCAACCCAGCCCTCACTTGGGTATTAATCCTAATTTTCCTGTGCGACTGAAACATCCCCTCGTCCATACGGCATACAAAAAGACAGTAGGCAAGCAATCCTGATGGCCCACTCAGTCTGTTTCACCAGGCTCGGATTCATCGAGGCCGTAGTTCCTGCCTGGGAAGCCCAGCCTCCATAACCCTAACCCTAATTTGGGTCTTAATGCTAATGTACTTCTGCAACGGAAACATCCCCCATGGACACGATGTACTAAAACGGAGTAGGGAAGCCATCCTGGTGGCCCACTCCAGTCTGTTTCACCAAGCTAGGCTTCACAGAGGGTGTGGTTCCCTGCAGGGAAGCCTAGCCTCCCCAACCTTACCCCTAACTAGAGTCTTGGCCCTAATTTTCTTGTGCAACTGAAACATTCCCCCGTCCAAACGGTGTACAAAAAGAAAGTAGGCAAGCTATCCCGATGGCCCACTCAGTCTGTTTCACCAAGCTAGGCTGCACCGAAGCCCAGGATCACGCTTGGGATCCGCAGTCTCCCCAACCCTAACCCTAACTTGAGTTTTTACACAAATTTTCTTGTGCAACTGAAACGATACCGCGTCCTCACAGTGCACAGAAAGCCAGTAGGAAAGCTATCCCGATGGCCCACTCAGTCTGTTTCACCAAGCTAGGCTACACCGAAGCCCAGGATCCCGCCTGGGAAGCCCAGCCTCCATAACCCTAACCCTAATTTGGGTCTTAATGCTAATGTACTTCTGCAACGGGAACATCCCCCCATGGACACGATGTACTAAAACGGAGTAGGGAAGCCATCCTGGTGGCCCACTCAAGTCTGTTTCACCAAGCTAGGCTTCACAGAGGGTCTGGTTCCCTCCAGGGAAGCCTAGCCTCCCCAACCTTAACCCTAACTAGAGTCTTGGCCCTAATTTTCTTGTGCAACTGAAACATTCCCCCGTCCAAACGGTGTACAAAAGGAAAGTAGGCAAGCTATCCCGATGGCCTACTCAGTCTTTTTCACCAAGCTGGGCTGCAACGAAGCCCAGGATTACGCTTGGGATCCGCAGTCTCCCCAACCCTAACCCTAACTTGAGTTTTTACACAAATTTTCTTGTGCAACTGAAATGATACCCTTTCCTTACAGTGCACAGAAAGCCAGAAGGAAAGCTATCCCGATGGCCCACTCAGTCTGTTTCACCAAGCTAGGCTACACCGAAGGCCAGGATCCCGCCTGGGAAGCCCAGTCTCCCCAACCCTAACCCTAACTTGAGTCTTAACCCTAATTTTCTTGTGTAAGTGAAACATCCTCCCGTCCTTACGGTTTAGAAAAAGGCAGTAGGCAAGCCATCCCGATTGCCAACTCAATCTGTTCCACCAAGCTAGCCTTCACAGAGGCCCTGGTTCCTGCCTGGGAAGCCCGGTCTCACCAACCCTAACCCTAACTTGAGTCTTCTTAACCCTAATTTTCTTGTGCAAGTGAAACATCCCCCCGTCCATACGGTTTAGAAAAAGTCAGTAGGCAAGCGAACCCGATTGCCAACTCAATCTGTTCCACCAAGCTAGCCTTCACAGAGGCCCTGGTTCCTGCCTGGGAAGCACAGTCTCCCCAACCCAGCCCTACCTTGGGTATTAATCCTAATTTTCCTGTGCAACTGAAACATCCCCTCATCCATACAGCGTACAAAAAGACAGTAGGCATGCAATCCTGATGGCCTACTCAATCTGTTTCACCAGGCTCGGCTTCATCTAGGCCGTAGTTCCTGCCTGGGAAGCCCAGCCTCCATAACCCTAACCCTAATTTGGGTTTTAATGCTAATGTTCTTCTGCAATGGAAACATCCCCCCATGGATACGGTGTATTAAAACGGAGTAGGGAAGCCATCCTGGTGGCCCACTCAAGTCTGTTTCACCAAGCTAGGCTTCACAGAGTGTCTGGTTCCCTCCAGGAAAGCCTAGCCTCCCCAACCTTACCCCTAACTAGAGTCTTGGCCCTAATTTTCTTGTGCAACTGAAACATTCCCCCGTCCAAACGGTGTACAAAAAGAAAGTAGGCAAGCTATCCCGATGGCCCACTCAGTATTTTTCACCAAGCTGGGCTGCACCGAAGCCCAGGATCCCGCCTGGGAAGCCCAGTCTCCCCAACCCTAACCCTAACTTGAGTCTTAACCCTAATTTTCTTGTGCAAGTGAAACATCCCCCCGTCCATACGGTTTAGAAAAAGTCAGTAGGCAAGCCATCCCGATTGCCAACTCAATCTGTTCCACCAAGCTAGCCTTCACAGAGGCCCTGCTTCCTGCCTGGGAAGCCCGGTCTCACCAACCCTAACCCTAACTTGAGTCTTTTTAACCCTAATTTTCTCGTGCAAGTGAAACCTCCCCCCGTCCATACGGTTTAGAAAAAGTCAGTAGGCAAGCCATCCCGATTGCCAACTCAATCTGTTCCACCAAGCTAGGCTTCACAGAGGCCCTGGTTCCTGCCTGGGAAGCACAGTCTCCCCAACCCAGCCCTACCTTGGGTATTAATCCTAATTTTCCTGTGCAACTGAAACATCCCCTCATCCATACAGCGTACAAAAAGACAGTAGGCAAGCAATCCTGATGGCTCACTCAGTCTGTTTCACCAGGCTCGGCTTCATCGAGGCCGTAGTTCCTTCCTGGGAAGCCCAGCCTCCATAACCCTAACCCTAATTTGGGTCTTAATGCTAATGTTCTTCTGCATTGGAAACATCCCCCCATGGATACGGTGTACTAAAACGGAGTAGGGAAGCCATCCTGGTGGCCCACTCAAGTCTGTTTCACCAAGCTAGGCTTCACAGAGGGTCTGGTTCCCTCCAGGGAAGCCTAGCCTCCCCAACCTTACCCCTAACTAGAGTCTTGGCCCTAATTTTCTTGTGCAACTGAAACATTCCCCCGTCCAAACGGTGTACAAAAAGAAAGTAGGCAAGCTATCCCGATGGCCCACTCAGTCTGTTTCACCAAGCTAGGCTGCACCGAAGCCCAGGATCACGCTTGGGATCCGCAGTCTCCCCAACCCTAACCCTAACTTGAGTTTTAACACAAATTTTCTTGTGCAACTGAAACGATACCCCGTCCTTACAGGGCACAGAAAGCCAGTAGAAAAGCTATCCCGATGGCCCACTCAGTCTGTTTCACCAAGCTAGGCTACACCGAAGCCCAGGATCCCGCCTGGGAAGCCCAGTCTCCCCAACCCTAACCCTAACTTGAGTCTTAACCCTAATTTTCTTGTGTAAGTGAAACATCCTCCCGTCCTTACGGTTTAGAAAAAGTCAGTAGGCAAGCCATCCCGATTGCCAACTCAATCTGTTCCACCAAGCTAGCCTTCACAGAGGCCCTGGTTGCTGCCTGGGAAGCACAGTCTCCCCAACCCAGCCCTCACTTGGGTATTAATTCTAATTTTCCTGTGCAACTGAAACATCCCCCCGTCCATACGGTTTAGAAAAAGTCAGTAGGCAAGCGAACCCGATTGCCAACTCAATCTGTTCCACCAAACTAGCCTTCACAGAGGCCCTGGTTCCTGCCTGGGAAGCACAGTCTCCCCAACCCAGCCTTCACTTGGGTATTAATCCTAATTTTCCTGTGCAACTGAAACATCCCCTCGTCCATACAGAGTACAAAAAGACAGTAGGCAAGCAATCCTGATGGCCCACTCAGTCTGTTTCACCAGGCTCGGCTTCATCGAGGCCGTAGTTCCTGCCTGGGCAGCCCTGCCTCCATAACCCTAACCCTAATTTGGGTTTTAATGCTAATGTTCTTCTGCAATGGAAACATCCCCCCATGGATACGGTGTATTAAAACGGAGTAGGGAAGCCATCCTGGTGGCCCACTCAAGTCTGTTTCACCAAGCTAGGCTTCACAGAGGGTCTGGTTCCCTCCAGGAAGGCCTAGCCTCCCCAACCTTACCCCTAACTAGAGTCTTGGCCCTAATTTTCTTGTGCAACTGAAACATTCCCCCGTCCAAACGGTGTACAAAAGGAAAGTAGGCAAGCTATCCCGATGGCCCACTCAGTCTTTTTCACCAAGCTGGGCTGCACCGAAGCCCAGGATCACGTTTGGGATCCGCAGTTTCACCAACCCTAACCCTAACTTGAGTTTTTACACAAATTTTCTTGTGCAACTGAAACGATACCGCGTCCTCACAGTGCACAGAAAGCCAGTAGGAAAGCTATCCCGATGGCCCACTCAGTCTGTTTCACCAAGCTAGGCTACACCGAAGCCCAGGATCCCGCCTGGGAAGCCCAGCCTCCATAACCCTAACCCTAATTTGGGTCTTAATGCTAATGTACTTCTGCAACGGGAACATCCCCCCATGGACACGATGTACTAAAACGGAGTAGGGAAGCCATCCTGGTGGCCCACTCAAGTCTGTTTCACCAAGCTAGGCTTCACAGAGGGTCTGGTTCCCTCCAGGGAAGCCTAGCCTCCCCAACCTTAACCCTAACTAGAGTCTTGGCCCTAATTTTCTTGTGCAACTGAAACATTCCCCCGTCAAAACGGTGTACAAAAGGAAAGTAGGCAAGCTATCCCGATGGCCCACTCAGTCTTTTTCACCAAGCTGGGCTGCACCGAAGCCCAGGATTACGCTTGGGATCCGCAGTCTCCCCAACCCTAACCCTAACTTGAGTTTTTACATAAATTTTCTTGTGCAACTGAAATGATACCCTTTCCTTACAGTGCACAGAAAGCCAGAAGGAAAGCTATCCCGATGGCCCACTCAGTCTGTTTCACCAAGCTAGGCTACACCAAAGGCCAGGATCCCGCCTGGGAAGCCCAGTCTCCCCAACCCTAACCCTAACTTGAGTCTTAACCCTAATTTTCTTGTGTAAGTGAAACATCCTCCCGTCCTTACGGTTTAGAAAAAGGCAGTAGGCAAGCCATCCTGATTGCCAACTCAATCTGTTCCACCAAGCTAGCCTTCACAGAGGCCCTGGTTCCTGCCTGGGAAGCACAGTCTCCCCAACCCAGCCCTCACTTGGGTATTAATCCTAATTTTCCTGTTTAAGGAAACATCCCCTCTTCCATACGGCATACAAAAAGACAGTAGGCAAGCAATCCTGATGGCCCACTCAGTCTGTTTCACCAGGCTCGGATTCATCGAGGCCGTAGTTCCTGCCTGGGAAGCCCAGCCTCCATAACCCTAACCCTAATTTGGGTCTTAATGCTAATGTACTTCTGCAACGGAAACATCCCCCATGGACACGATGTACTAAAACGGAGTAGGGAAGCCATCCTGGTGGCCCACTCAAGTCTGTTTCACCAAGCTAGGCTTCACAGAGGGTCTGGTTCCCTGCAGGGAAGCCTAGCCTCCCCAACCTTACCCCTAACTAGAGTCTTGGCCCTAATTTTCTTGTGCAACTGAAACATTCCCCCGTCCAAACGGTGTACAAAAAGAAAGTAGGCAAGCTATCCCGATGGCCCACTCAGTATTTTTCACCAAGCTGGGCTGCACCGAAGCCCAGGATCCCGCCTGGGAAGCCCAGTCTCCCCAACCCTAACCCTAACTTGAGTCTTAACCCTAATTGTCTTGTGCAAGTGAAACATCCCCCCGTCCATACGGTTTAGAAAAAGTCAGTAGGAAAGCCATCCCGATTGCCAACTCAATCTGTTCCACCAAGCTAGCCTTCACAGAGGCCCTGCTTCCTGCCTGGGAAGCCCGGTCTCACCAACCCTAACCCTAACTTGAGTCTTTTTAACCCTAATTTTCTTGTGCAAGTGAAACCTCCCCCCGTCCATACGGTTTAGAAAAAGTCAGTAGGCAAGCCATCCCGATTGCCAACTCAATCTGTTCCACCAAGCTAGCCTTCACAGAGGCCCTGGTTGCTACCTGTGAAGCACAGTCTCCCCAACCCAGCCCTACCTTGGGTATTAATCCTAATTTTCCTGTGCAACTGAAACATCCCCTCATCCATACAGCGTACAAAAAGACAGTAGGCAAGCAATCCTGATGGCTCACTCAGTCTGTTTCACCAGGCTCGGCTTCATCGAGGCCGTAGTTCCTGCCTGGGAAGCCCAGCCTCCATAACCCTAACCCTAATTTGGGTCTTAATGCTAATGTTCTTCTGCATTGGAAACATCCCCCCATGGATACGGTGTACTAAAACGGAGTAGGGAAGCCATCCTGGTGGCCCACTCAAGTCTGTTTCACCAAGCTAGGCTTCACAGAGGGTCTGGTTCCCTCCAGGGAAGCCTAGCCTCCCCAACCTTACCCCTAACTAGAGTCTTGGCCCTAATTTTCTTGTGCAACTGAAACATTCCCCCGTCCAAACGGTGTACAAAAAGAAAGTAGGCAAGCTATCCCGATGGCCTACTCAGTCTTTTTCACCAAGCTAGGCTGCACCGAAGCCCAGGATCACGCTTGGGATCCGCAGTCTCCCCAACCCTAACCCTAACTTGAGTTTTAACACAAATTTTCTTGTGCAACTGAAACGATACCCCGTCCTTACAGTGCACAGAAAGCCAGTAGGAAAGCTATCCCGATGGCCCACTCAGTCTGTTTCACCAAGCTAGGCTACAGCGAAGCCCAGGATCCCGCCTGGGAAGCCCAGTCTCCCCAACCCTAACCCTAACTTGAGTCTTAACCCTAATTTTCTTGTGTAAGTGAAACATCCTCCCGTCCTTACGGTTTAGAAAAAGGCAGTAGGCAAGCCATCCCGATTGCCAACTCAATCTGTTCCACCAAGCTAGCCTTCACAGAGGCCCTGGTTGCTGCCTGGGAAGCCCGGTCTCACCAACCCTAACCCTAACTTGAGTCTTCTTAACCCTAATTTTCTTGTGCAAGTGAAACATCCCCCCGTCCATACGGTTTAGAAAAAGTCAGTAGGCAAGCGAACCCGATTGCCAACTCAATCTGTTCCAACAAGCTAGCCTTCACAGAGGCCCTGGTTCCTGCCTGGGAAGCACATTCTCCCCAACCCAGCCCTCACTTGGGTATTAATCCTAATTTTCCTGTGCGACTGAAACATCCCCTCGTCCATACGGCATACAAAAAGACAGTAGGCAAGCAATCCTGATGGCCCACTCAGTCTGTTTCACCAGGCTCGGATTCATCGAGGCCGTAGTTCCTGCCTGGGAAGCCCAGCCTCCATAACCCTAACCCTAATTTGGGTCTTAATGCTAATGTACTTCTGCAACGGAAACATCCCCCATGGACACGATGTACTAAAACGGAGTAGGGAAGCCATCCTGGTGGCCCACTCCAGTCTGTTTCACCAAGCTAGGCTTCACAGAGGGTCTGGTTCCCTGCAGGGAAGCCTAGCCTCCCCAACCTTACCCCTAACTAGAGTCTTGGCCCTAATTTTCTTGTGCAACTGAAACATTCCCCCGTCCAAACGGTGTACAAAAAGAAAGTAGGCAAGCTATCCCGATGGCCCACTCAGTCTGTTTCACCAAGCTAGGCTGCACCGAAGCCCAGGATCACGCTTGGGATCCGCAGTCTCCCCAACCCTAACCCTAACTTGAGTTTTTACACAAATTTTCTTGTGCAACTGAAACGATACCGCGTCCTCACAGTGCACAGAAAGCCAGTAGGAAAGCTATCCCGATGGCCCACTCAGTCTGTTTCACCAAGCTAGGCTACACCGAAGCCCAGGATCCCGCCTGGGAAGCCCAGCCTCCATAACCCTAACCCTAATTTGGGTCTTAATGCTAATGTACTTCTGCAACGGGAACATCCCCCCATGGACACGATGTACTAAAACGGAGTAGGGAAGCCATCCTGGTGGCCCACTCAAGTCTGTTTCACCAAGCTAGGCTTCACAGAGGGTCTGGTTCCCTCCAGGGAAGCCTAGCCTCCCCAACCTTAACCCTAACTAGAGTCTTGGCCCTAATTTTCTTGTGCAACTGAAACATTCCCCCGTCCAAACGGTGTACAAAAGGAAAGTAGGCAAGCTATCCCGATGGCCTACTCGGTCTTTTTCACCAAGCTGGGCTGCAACGAAGCCCAGGATTACGCTTGGGATCCGCAGTCTCCCCAACCCTAACCCTAACTTGAGTTTTTACACAAATTTTCTTGTGCAACTGAAATGATACCCTTTCCTTACAGTGCACAGAAAGCCAGAAGGAAAGCTATCCCGATGGCCCACTCAGTCTGTTTCACCAAGCTAGGCTACACCGAAGGCCAGGATCCCGCCTGGGAAGCCCAGTCTCCCCAACCCTAACCCTAACTTGAGTCTTAACCCTAATTTTCTTGTGTAAGTGAAACATCCTCCCGTCCATACGGTTTAGAAAAAGGCAGTAGGCAAGCCATCCCGATTGCCAACTCAATCTGTTCCACCAAGCTAGCCTTCACAGAGGCCCTGGTTCCTGCCTGGGAAGCACAGTCTCCCCAACCCAGCCCTACCTTGGGTATTAATCCTAATTTTCCTGTGCAACTGAAACATCCCCTCATCCATACAGCGTACAAAAAGACAGTAGGCATGCAATCCTGATGGCCTACTCAATCTGTTTCACCAGGCTCGGCTTCATCTAGGCCGTAGTTCCTGCCTGGGAAGCCCAGCCTCCATAACCCTAACCCTAATTTGGGTTTTAATGCTAATGTTCTTCTGCAATGGAAACATCCCCCCATGGATACGGTGTATTAAAACGGAGTAGGGAAGCCATCCTGGTGGCCCACTCAAGTCTGTTTCACCAAGCTAGGCTTCACAGAGTGTCTGGTTCCCTCCAGGAAAGCCTAGCCTCCCCAACCTTACCCCTAACTAGAGTCTTGGCCCTAATTTTCTTGTGCAACTGAAACATTCCCCCGTCCAAACGGTGTACAAAAAGAAAGTAGGCAAGCTATCCCGATGGCCCACTCAGTCTTTTTCACCAAGCTGGGCTGCACCGAAGCCCAGGATCCCGCCTGGGAAGCCCAGTCTCCCCAACCCTAACCCTAACTTGAGTCTTAACCCTAATTTTCTTGTGCAAGTGAAACATCCCCCCGTCCATACGGTTTAGAAAAAGTCAGTAGGAAAGCCATCCCGATTGCCAACTCAATCTGTTCCACCAAGCTAGCCTTCACAGAGGCCCTGCTTCCTGCCTGGGAAGCCCGGTCTCACCAACCCTAACCCTAACTTGAGTCTTTTTAACCCTAATTTTCTTGTGCAAGTGAAACCTCCCCCCGTCCATACGGTTTAGAAAAAGTCAGTAGGCAAGCCATCCCGATTGCCAACTCAATCTGTTCCACCAAGCTAGGCTTCACAGAGGCCCTGGTTCCTGCCTGGGAAGCACAGTCTCCCCAACCCAGCCCTACCTTGGGTATTAATCCTAATTTTCCTGTGCAACTGAAACATCCCCTCATCCATACAGCGTACAAAAAGACAGTAGGCAAGCAATCCTGATGGCTCACTCAGTCTGTTTCACCAGTCTCGGCTTCATCGAGGCCGTAGTTCCTTCCTGGGAAGCCCAGCCTCCATAACCCTAACCCTAATTTGGGTCTTAATGCTAATGTTCTTCTGCATTGGAAACATCCCCCCATGGATACGGTGTACTAAAACGGAGTAGGGAAGCCATCCTGGTGGCCCACTCAAGTCTGTTTCACCAAGCTAGGCTTCACAGAGGGTCTGGTTCCCTCCAGGGAAGCCTAGCCTCCCCAACCTTACCCCTAACTAGAGTCTTGGCCCTAATTTTCTTGTGCAACTGAAACATTCCCCCGTCCAAACGGTGTACAAAAAGAAAGTAGGCAAGCTATCCCGATGGCCCACTCAGTCTTTTTCACCAAGCTAGGCTGCACCGAAGCCCAGGATCACGCTTGGGATCCACAGTCTCCCCAACCCTAACCCTAACTTGAGTTTTAACACAAATTTTCTTGTGCAACTGAAACGATACCCCGTCCTTACAGTGCACAGAAAGCCAGTAGAAAAGCTATCCCGATGGCCCACTCAGTCTGTTTCACCAAGCTAGGCTACACCGAAGCCCAGGATCCCGCCTGGGAAGCCCAGTCTCCCCAACCCTAACCCTAACTTGAGTCTTAACCCTAATTTTCTTGTGTAAGTGAAACATCCTCCCGTCCTTACGGTTTAGAAAAAGTCAGTAGGCAAGCCATCCCGATTGCCAACTCAATCTGTTCCACCAAGCTAGCCTTCACAGAGGCCCTGGTTGCTGCCTGGGAAGCACAGTCTCCCCAACCCAGCCCTCACTTGGGTATTAATTCTAATTTTCCTGTGCAACTGAAACATCCCCCCGTCCATACGGTTTAGAAAAAGTCAGTAGGCAAGAGAACCCGATTGCCAACTCAATCTGTTCCACCAAACTAGCCTTCACAGAGGCCCTGGTTCCTGCCTGGGAAGCACAGTCTCCCCAACCCAGCCCTCACTTGGGTATTAATCCTAATTTTCCTGTGCAACTGAAACATCCCCTCGTCCATACAGAGTACAAAAAGACAGTAGGCAAGCAATCCTGATGGCCCACTCAGTCTGTTTCACCAGGCTCGGCTTCATCGAGGCCGTAGTTCCTGCCTGGGCAGCCCTGCCTCCATAACCCTAACCCTAATTTGGGTTTTAATGCTAATGTTCTTCTGCAATGGAAACATCCCCCCATGGATACGGTGTATTAAAACGGAGTAGGGAAGCAATCCTGATGGCCCACTCAGTCTGTTTCACCAGGCTCGGATTCATCGAGGCCGTAGTTCCTGCCTGGGAAGCCCAGCCTCCTTAACCCTAACCCTAATTTGGGTCTTAATGCTAATGTACTTCTGCAACGGAAACATACCCCATGGACACGATGTACTAAAACGGAGTAGGGAAGCCATCCTGGTGGCCCACTCAAGTCTGTTTCACCAAGCTAGGCTTCACAGAGGGTCTGGTTCCCTGCAGGGAAGCCTAGCCTCCCCAACCTTACCCCTAACTAGAGTCTTGGCCCTAATTTTCTTGTGCAACTGAAACATTCCCCCGTCCAAACGGTGTACAAAAAGAAAGTAGGCAAGCTATCCCGATGGCCCACTCAGTATTTTTCACCAAGCTGGGCTGCACCGAAGCCCAGGATCCCGCCTGGGAAGCCCAGTCTCCCCAACCCTAACCCTAACTTGAGTCTTAACCCTAATTGTCTTGTGCAAGTGAAACATCCCCCCGTCCATACGGTTTAGAAAAAGTCAGTAGGAAAGCCATCCCGATTGCCAACTCAATCTGTTCCACCAAGCTAGCCTTCACAGAGGCCCTGCTTCCTGCCTGGGAAGCCCGGTCTCACCAACCCTAACCCTAACTTGAGTCTTTTTAACCCTAATTTTCTTGTGCAAGTGAAACCTCCCCCCGTCCATACGGTTTAGAAAAAGTCAGTAGGCAAGCCATCCCGATTGCCAACTCAATCTGTTCCACCAAGCTAGCCTTCACAGAGGCCCTGGTTGCTACCTGTGAAGCACAGTCTCCCCAACCCAGCCCTACCTTGGGTATTAATCCTAATTTTCCTGTGCAACTGAAACATCCCCTCATCCATACAGCGTACAAAAAGACAGTAGGCAAGCAATCCTGATGGCTCACTCAGTCTGTTTCACCAGGCTCGGCTTCATCGAGGCCGTAGTTCCTTCCTGGGAAGCCCAGCCTCCATAACCCTAACCCTAATTTGGGTCTTAATGCTAATGTTCTTCTGCATTGGAAACATCCCCCCATGGATACGGTGTACTAAAACGGAGTAGGGAAGCCATCCTGGTGGCCCACTCAAGTCTGTTTCACCAAGCTAGGCTTCACAGAGGGTCTGGTTCCCTCCAGGGAAGCCTAGCCTCCCCAACCTTACCCCTAACTAGAGTCTTGGCCCTAATTTTCTTGTGCAACTGAAACATTCCCCCGTCCAAACGGTGTACAAAAAGAAAGTAGGCAAGCTATCCCGATGGCCCACTCAGTCTGTTTCACCAAGCTAGGCTGCACCGAAGCCCAGGATCACGCTTGGGATCCGCAGTCTCCCCAACCCTAACCCTAACTTGAGTTTTTACACAAATTTTCTTGTGCAACTGAAATGATACCCTTTCCTTACAGTGCACAGAAAGCCAGAAGGAAAGCTATCCCGATGGCCCACTCAGTCTGTTTCACCAAGCTAGGCTACACCGAAGGCCAGGATCCCGCCTGGGAAGCCCAGTCTCCCCAACCCTAACCCTAACTTGAGTCTTAACCCTAATTTTCTTGTGTAAGTGAAACATCCTCCCGTCCTTACGGTTTAGAAAAAGGCAGTAGGCAAGCCATCCCGATTGCCAACTCAATCTGTTCCACCAAGCTAGCCTTCACAGAGGCCCTGGTTGCTGCCTGGGAAGCCCGGTCTCACCAACCCTAACCCTAACTTGAGTCTTCTTAACCCTAATTTTCTTGTGCAAGTGAAACATCCCCCCGTCCATACGGTTTAGAAAAAGTCAGTAGGCAAGCGAACCCGATTGCCAACTCAATCTGTTCCAACAAGCTAGCCTTCACAGAGGCCCTGGTTCCTGCCTGGGAAGCACAGTCTCCCCAACCCAGCCCTCACTTGGGTATTAATCCTAATTTTCCTGTGCGACTGAAACATCCCCTCGTCCATACGGCATACAAAAAGACAGTAGGCAAGCAATCCTGATGGCCCACTCAGTCTGTTTCACCAGGCTCGGATTCATCGAGGCCGTAGTTCCTGCCTGGGAAGCCCAGCCTCCATAACCCTAACCCTAATTTGGGTCTTAATGCTAATGTACTTCTGCAACGGAAACATCCCCCATGGACACGATGTACTAAAACGGAGTAGGGAAGCCATCCTGGTGGCCCACTCCAGTCTGTTTCACCAAGCTAGGCTTCACAGAGGGTCTGGTTCCCTGCAGGGAAGCCTAGCCTCCCCAACCTTACCCCTAACTAGAGTCTTGGCCCTAATTTTCTTGTGCAACTGAAACATTCCCCCGTCCAAACGGTGTACAAAAAGAAAGTAGGCAAGCTATCCCGATGGCCCACTCAGTCTGTTTCACCAAGCTAGGCTGCACCGAAGCCCAGGATCACGCTTGGGATCCGCAGTCTCCCCAACCCTAACCCTAACTTGAGTTTTTACACAAATTTTCTTGTGCAACTGAAACGATACCGCGTCCTCACAGTGCACAGAAAGCCAGTAGGAAAGCTATCCCGATGGCCCACTCAGTCTGTTTCACCAAGCTAGGCTACACCGAAGCCCAGGATCCCGCCTGGGAAGCCCAGCCTCCATAACCCTAACCCTAATTTGGGTCTTAATGCTAATGTACTTCTGCAACGGGAACATCCCCCCATGGACACGATGTACTAAAACGGAGTAGGGAAGCCATCCTGGTGGCCCACTCAAGTCTGTTTCACCAAGCTAGGCTTCACAGAGGGTTTGGTTCCCTCCAGGGAAGCCTAGCCTCCCCAACCTTAACCCTAACTAGAGTCTTGGCCCTAATTTTCTTGTGCAACTGAAACATTCCCCCGTCCAAACGGTGTACAAAAGGAAAGTAGGCAAGCTATCCCGATGGCCTACTCAGTCTTTTTCACCAAGCTGGGCTGCAACGAAGCCCAGGATTACGCTTGGGATCCGCAGTCTCCCCAACCCTAACCCTAACTTGAGTTTTTACACAAATTTTCTTGTGCAACTGAAATGATACCCTTTCCTTACAGTGCACAGAAAGCCAGAAGGAAAGCTATCCCGATGGCCCACTCAGTCTGTTTCACCAAGCTAGGCTACACCGAAGGCCAGGATCCCGCCTGGGAAGCCCAGTCTCCCCAACCCTAACCCTAACTTGAGTCTTAACCCTAATTTTCTTGTGTAAGTGAAACATCCTCCCGTCCTTACGGTTTAGAAAAAGGCAGTAGGCAAGCCATCCCGATTGCCAACTCAATCTGTTCCACCAAGCTAGCCTTCACAGAGGCCCTGGTTGCTGCCTGGGAAGCCCGGTCTCACCAACCCTAACCCTAACTTGAGTCTTCTTAACCCTAATTTTCTTGTGCAAGTGAAACATCCCCCCGTCCATACGGTTTAGAAAAAGTCAGTAGGCAAGCGAACCCGATTGCCAACTCAATCTGTTCCACCAAGCTAGCCTTCACAGAGGCCCTGGTTCCTGCCTGGGAAGCACAGTCTCCCCAACCCAGCCCTACCTTGGGTATTAATCCTAATTTTCCTGTGCAACTGAAACATCCCCTCATCCATACAGCGTACAAAAAGACAGTAGGCATGCAATCCTGATGGCCTACTCAATCTGTTTCACCAGGCTCAGCTTCATCTAGGCCGTAGTTCCTGCCTGGGAAGCCCAGCCTCCATAACCCTAACCCTAATTTGGGTTTTAATGCTAATGTTCTTCTGCAATGGAAACATCCCCCCATGGATACGGTGTATTAAAACGGAGTAGGGAAGCCATCCTGGTGGCCCACTCAAGTCTGTTTCACCAAGCTAGGCTTCACAGAGTGTCTGGTTCCCTCCAGGAAAGCCTAGCCTCCCCAACCTTACCCCTAACTAGAGTCTTGGCCCTAATTTTCTTGTGCAACTGAAACATTCCCCCGTCCAAACGGTGTACAAAAAGAAAGTAGGCAAGCTATCCCGATGGCCCACTCAGTATTTTTCACCAAGCTGGGCTGCACCGAAGCCCAGGATCCCGCCTGGGAAGCCCAGTCTCCCCAACCCTAACCCTAACTTGAGTCTTAACCCTAATTTTCTTGTGCAAGTGAAACATCCCCCCGTCCATACGGTTTAGAAAAAGTCAGTAGGCAAGCCATCCCGATTGCCAACTCAATCTGTTCCACCAAGCTAGCCTTCACAGAGGCCCTGCTTCCTGCCTGGGAAGCCCGGTCTCACCAACCCTAACCCTAACTTGAGTCTTTTTAACCCTAATTTTCTCGTGCAAGTGAAACCTCCCCCCGTCCATACGGTTTAGAAAAAGTCAGTAGGCAAGCCATCCCGATTGCCAACTCAATCTGTTCCACCAAGCTAGGCTTCACAGAGGCCCTGGTTCCTGCCTGGGAAGCACAGTCTCCCCAACCCAGCCCTACCTTGGGTATTAATCCTAATTTTCCTGTGCAACTGAAACATCCCCTCGTCCATACAGCATACAAAAAGACAGTAGGCAAGCAATCCTGATGGCTCACTCAGTCTGTTTCACCAGGCTCGGCTTCATCGAGGAGGTAGTTCCTGCCTGGGAAGCCCAGCCTCCATAACCCTAACCCTAATTTGGGTCTTAATGCTAATGTTCTTCTGCATTGGAAACATCCCCCCATGGATACGGTGTACTAAAACGGAGTAGGGAAGCCATCCTGGTGGCCCACTCAAGTCTGTTTCACCAAGCTAGGCCTCACAGAGGGTCTGGTTCCCTCCAGGGAAGCCTAGCCTCCCCAACCTTACCCCTAACTAGAGTCTTGGCCCTAATTTTCTTGTGCAACTGAAACATTCCCCCGTCCAAACGGTGTACAAAAAGAAAGTAGGCAAGCTATCCCGATGGCCCACTCAGTCTTTTTCACCAAGCTAGGCTGCACCGAAGCCCAGAATCACGCTTGGGATCCGCAGTCTCCCCAACCCTAACCCTAACTTGAGTTTTAACACAAATTTTCTTGTGCAACTGAAACGATACCCCGTCCTTACAGTGCACAGAAAGCCAGTAGGAAAGCTATCCCGATGGCCCACTCAGTCTGTTTCACCAAGCTAGGCTACACCGAAGCCCAGGATCCTACCTGGGAAGCCCGGTCTCACCAACCCTAAACCTAACTTGAGTCTTCTTAACCCTAATTTTCTTGTGCAAGTGAAACATCCCCCCGTCCATACGGTTTAGAAAAAGTCAGTAGGCAAGCGAACCCGATTGCCAACTCAATCTGTTCCAACAAGCTAGCCTTCACAGAGGCCCTGGTTCCTGCCTGGGAAGCACAGTCTCCCCAACCCAGCTCTCACTTGGGTATTAATCCTAATTTTCCTGTGTAAGGAAACATCCCCTCGTCCATACGGCATACAAAAAGACAGTAGGCAAGCAATCCTGATGGCCCACTCAGTCTGTTTCACCAGGCTCGGATTCATCGAGGCCGTAGTTCCTGCCTGGGAAGCCCAGCCTCCATAACCCTAACCCTAATTTGGGTCTTAATGCTAATGTACTTCTGCAACGGAAACATCCCCCATGGACACGATGTACTAAAACGGAGTAGGGAAGCCATCCTGGTGGCCCACTCAAGTCTGTTTCACCAAGCTAGGCTTCACAGAGGGTCTGGTTCCCTGCAGGGAAGCCTAGCCTCCCCAACCTTACCCCTAACTAGAGTCTTGGCCCTAATTTTCTTGTGCAACTGAAACATTCCCCCGTCCAAACGGTGTACAAAAAGAAAGTAGGCAAGCTATCCCGATGGCCCACTCAGTATTTTTCACCAAGCTGGGCTGCACCGAAGCCCAGGATCCCGCCTGGGAAGCCCAGTCTCCCCAACCCTAACCCTAACTTGAGTCTTAACCCTAATTTTCTTGTGCAAGTGAAACATCCCCCCGTCCATACGGTTTAGAAAAAGTCAGTAGGAAAGCCATCCCGATTGCCAACTCAATCTGTTCCACCAAGCTAGCCTTCACAGAGGCCCTGCTTCCTGCCTGGGAAGCCCGGTCTCACCAACCCTAACCCTAACTTGAGTCTTTTTAACCCTAATTTTCTTGTGCAAGTGAAACCTCCCCCCGTCCATACGGTTTAGAAAAAGTCAGTAGGCAAGCCATCCCGATTGCCAACTCAATCTGTTCCACCAAGCTAGCCTTCACAGAGGCCCTGGTTGCTACCTGTGAAGCACAGTCTCCCCAACCCAGCCCTACCTTGGGTATTAATCCTAATTTTCCTGTGCAACTGAAACATCCCCTCATCCATACAGCGTACAAAAAGACAGTAGGCAAGCAATCCTGATGGCTCACTCAGTCTGTTTCACCAGGCTCGGCTTCATCGAGGCCGTAGTTCCTGCCTGGGAAGCCCAGCCTCCATAACCCTAACCCTAATTTGGGTCTTAATGCTAATGTTCTTCTGCATTGGAAACATCCCCCCATGGATACGGTGTACTAAAACGGAGTAGGGAAGCCATCCTGGTGGCCCACTCAAGTCTGTTTCACCAAGCTAGGCTTCACAGAGGGTCTGGTTCCCTCCAGGGAAGCCTAGCCTCCCCAACCTTACCCCTAACTAGAGTCTTGGCCCTAATTTTCTTGTGCAACTGAAACATTCCCCCGTCCAAACGGTGTACAAAAAGAAAGTAGGCAAGCTATCCCGATGGCCTACTCAGTCTTTTTCACCAAGCTAGGCTGCACCAAAGCCCAGGATCACGCTTGGGATCCGCAGTCTCCCCAACCCTAACCCTAACTTGAGTTTTAACACAAATTTTCTTGTGCAACTGAAACGATACCCCGTCCTTACAGTGCACAGAAAGCCAGTAGGAAAGCTATCCCGATGGCCCACTCAGTCTGTTTCACCAAGCTAGGCTACAGCGAAGCCCAGGATCCCGCCTGGGAAGCCCAGTCTCCCCAACCCTAACCCTAACTTGAGTCTTAACCCTAATTTTCTTGTGTAAGTGAAACATCCTCCCGTCCTTACGGTTTAGAAAAAGGCAGTAGGCAAGCCATCCCGATTGCCAACTCAATCTGTTCCACCAAGCTAGCCTTCACAGAGGCCCTGGTTGCTGCCTGGGAAGCCCGGTCTCACCAACCCTAACCCTAACTTGAGTCTTCTTAACCCTAATTTTCTTGTGCAAGTGAAACATCCCCCCGTCCATACGGTTTAGAAAAAGTCAGTAGGCAAGCGAACCCGATTGCCAACTCAATCTGTTCCAACAAGCTAGCCTTCACAGAGGCCCTGGTTCCTGCCTGGGAAGCACAGTCTCCCCAACCCAGCCCTCACTTGGGTATTAATCCTAATTTTCCTGTGCGACTGAAACATCCCCTCGTCCATACGGCATACAAAAAGACAGTAGGCAAGCAATCCTGATGGCCCACTCAGTCTGTTTCACCAGGCTCGATTCATCGAGGCCGTAGTTCCTGCCTGGGAAGCCCAGCCTCCATAACCCTAACCCTAATTTGGGTCTTAATGCTAATGTACTTCTGCAACGGAAACATCCCCCATGGACACGATGTACTAAAACGGAGTAGGGAAGCCATCCTGGTGGCCCACTCCAGTCTGTTTCACCAAGCTAGGCTTCACAGAGGGTGTGGTTCCCTGCAGGGAAGCCTAGCCTCCCCAACCTTACCCCTAACTAGAGTCTTGGCCCTAATTTTCTTGTGCAACTGAAACATTCCCCCGTCCAAACGGTGTACAAAAAGAAAGTAGGCAAGCTATCCCGATGGCCCACTCAGTCTGTTTCACCAAGCTAGGCTGCACCGAAGCCCAGGATCACGCTTGGGATCCGCAGTCTCCCCAACCCTAACCCTAACTTGAGTTTTTACACAAATTTTCTTGTGCAACTGAAACGATACCGCGTCCTCACAGTGCACAGAAAGCCAGTAGGAAAGCTATCCCGATGGCCCACTCAGTCTGTTTCACCAAGCTAGGCTACACCGAAGCCCAGGATCCCGCCTGGGAAGCCCAGCCTCCATAACCCTAACCCTAATTTGGGTCTTAATGCTAATGTACTTCTGCAACGGGAACATCCCCCCATGGACACGATGTACTAAAACGGAGTAGGGAAGCCATCCTGGTGGCCCACTCAAGTCTGTTTCACCAAGCTAGGCTTCACAGAGGGTCTGGTTCCCTCCAGGGAAGCCTAGCCTCCCCAACCTTAACCCTAACTAGAGTCTTGGCCCTAATTTTCTTGTGCAACTGAAACATTCCCCCGTCCAAACGGTGTACAAAAGGAAAGTAGGCAAGCTATCCCGATGGCCTACTCAGTCTTTTTCACCAAGCTGGGCTGCAACGAAGCCCAGGATTACGCTTGGGATCCGCAGTCTCCCCAACCCTAACCCTAACTTGAGTTTTTACACAAATTTTCTTGTGCAACTGAAATGATACCCTTTCCTTACAGTGCACAGAAAGCCAGAAGGAAAGCTATCCCGATGGCCCACTCAGTCTGTTTCACCAAGCTAGGCTACACCGAAGGCCAGGATCCCGCCTGGGAAGCCCAGTCTCCCCAACCCTAACCCTAACTTGAGTCTTAACCCTAATTTTCTTGTGTAAGTGAAACATCCTCCCGTCCTTACGGTTTAGAAAAAGGCAGTAGGCAAGCCATCCCGATTGCCAACTCAATCTGTTCCACCAAGCTAGCCTTCACAGAGGCCCTGGTTCCTGCCTGGGAAGCCCGGTCTCACCAACCCTAACCCTAACTTGAGTCTTCTTAACCCTAATTTTCTTGTGCAAGTGAAACATCCCCCCGTCCATACGGTTTAGAAAAAGTCAGTAGGCAAGCGAACCCGATTGCCAACTCAATCTGTTCCACCAAGCTAGCCTTCACAGAGGCCCTGGTTCCTGCCTGGGAAGCACAGTCTCCCCAACCCAGCCCTACCTTGGGTATTAATCCTAATTTTCCTGTGCAACTGAAACATCCCCTCATCCATACAGCGTACAAAAAGACAGTAGGCATGCAATCCTGATGGCCTACTCAATCTGTTTCACAAGGCTCGGCTTCATCTAGGCCGTAGTTCCTGCCTGGGAAGCCCAGCCTCCATAACCCTAACCCTAATTTGGGTTTTAATGCTAATGTTCTTCTGCAATGGAAACATCCCCCCATGGATACGGTGTATTAAAACGGAGTAGGGAAGCCATCCTGGTGGCCCACTCAAGTCTGTTTCACCAAGCTAGGCTTCACAGAGTGTCTGGTTCCCTCCAGGAAAGCCTAGCCTCCCCAACCTTACCCCTAACTAGAGTCTTGGCCCTAATTTTCTTGTGCAACTGAAACATTCCCCCGTCCAAACGGTGTACAAAAAGAAAGTAGGCAAGCTATCCCGATGGCCCACTCAGTATTTTTCACCAAGCTGGGCTGCACCGAAGCCCAGGATCCCGCCTGGGAAGCCCAGTCTCCCCAACCCTAACCCTAACTTGAGTCTTAACCCTAATTTTCTTGTGCAAGTGAAACATCCCCCCGTCCATACGGTTTAGAAAAAGTCAGTAGGCAAGCCATCCCGATTGCCAACTCAATCTGTTCCACCAAGCTAGCCTTCACAGAGGCCCTGCTTCCTGCCTGGGAAGCCCGGTCTCACCAACCCTAACCCTAACTTGAGTCTTTTTAACCCTAATTTTCTCGTGCAAGTGAAACCTCCCCCCGTCCATACGGTTTAGAAAAAGTCAGTAGGCAAGCCATCCCGATTGCCAACTCAATCTGTTCCACCAAGCTAGGCTTCACAGAGGCCCTGGTTCCTGCCTGGGAAGCACAGTCTCCCCAACCCAGCCCTACCTTGGGTATTAATCCTAATTTTCCTGTGCAACTGAAACATCCCCTCATCCATACAGCGTACAAAAAGACAGTAGGCAAGCAATCCTGATGGCTCACTCAGTCTGTTTCACCAGGCTCGGCTTCATCGAGGCCGTAGTTCCTTCCTGGGAAGCCCAGCCTCCATAACCCTAACCCTAATTTGGGTCTTAATGCTAATGTTCTTCTGCATTGGAAACATCCCCCCATGGATACGGTGTACTAAAACGGAGTAGGGAAGCCATCCTGGTGGCCCACTCAAGTCTGTTTCACCAAGCTAGGCTTCACAGAGGGTCTGGTTCCCTCCAGGGAAGCCTAGCCTCCCCAACCTTACCCCTAACTAGAGTCTTGGCCCTAATTTTCTTGTGCAACTGAAACATTCCCCCGTCCAAACGGTGTACAAAAAGAAAGTAGGCAAGCTATCCCGATGGCCCACTCAGTCTGTTTCACCAAGCTAGGCTGCACCGAAGCCCAGGATCACGCTTGGGATCCGCAGTCTCCCCAACCCTAACCCTAACTTGAGTTTTAACACAAATTTTCTTGTGCAACTGAAACGATACCCCGTCCTTACAGGGCACAGAAAGCCAGTAGAAAAGCTATCCCGATGGCCCACTCAGTCTGTTTCACCAAGCTAGGCTACACCGAAGCCCAGGATCCCGCCTGGGAAGCCCAGTCTCCCCAACCCTAACCCTAACTTGAGTCTTAACCCTAATTTTCTTGTGTAAGTGAAACATCCTCCCGTCCTTACGGTTTAGAAAAAGTCAGTAGGCAAGCCATCCCGATTGCCAACTCAATCTGTTCCACCAAGCTAGCCTTCACAGAGGCCCTGGTTGCTGCCTGGGAAGCACAGTCTCCCCAACCCAGCCCTCACTTGGGTATTAATTCTAATTTTCCTGTGCAACTGAAACATCCCCCCGTCCATACGGTTTAGAAAAAGTCAGTAGGCAAGCGAACCCGATTGCCAACTCAATCTGTTCCACCAAACTAGCCTTCACAGAGGCCCTGGTTCCTGCCTGGGAAGCACAGTCTCCCCAACCCAGCCTTCACTTGGGTATTAATCCTAATTTTCCTGTGCAACTGAAACATCCCCTCGTCCATACAGAGTACAAAAAGACAGTAGGCAAGCAATCCTGATGGCCCACTCAGTCTGTTTCACCAGGCTCGGCTTCATCGAGGCCGTAGTTCCTGCCTGGGCAGCCCTGCCTCCATAACCCTAACCCTAATTTGGGTTTTAATGCTAATGTTCTTCTGCAATGGAAACATCCCCCCATGGATACGGTGTATTAAAACGGAGTAGGGAAGCCATCCTGGTGGCCCACTCAAGTCTGTTTCACCAAGCTAGGCTTCACAGAGGGTCTGGTTCCCTCCAGGAAGGCCTAGCCTCCCCAACCTTACCCCTAACTAGAGTCTTGGCCCTAATTTTCTTGTGCAACTGAAACATTCCCCCGTCCAAACGGTGTACAAAAGGAAAGTAGGCAAGCTATCCCGATGGCCCACTCAGTCTTTTTCACCAAGCTGGGCTGCACCGAAGCCCAGGATCACGTTTGGGATCCGCAGTCTCCCCAACCCTAACCCTAACTTGAGTTTTTACACAAATTTTCTTGTGCAACTGAAACGATACCGCGTCCTCACAGTGCACAGAAAGCCAGTAGGAAAGCTATCCCGATGGCCCACTCAGTCTGTTTCACCAAGCTAGGCTACACCGAAGCCCAGGATCCCGCCTGGGAAGCCCAGCCTCCATAACCCTAACCCTAATTTGGGTCTTAATGCTAATGTACTTCTGCAACGGGAACATCCCCCCATGGACACGATGTACTAAAACGGAGTAGGGAAGCCATCCTGGTGGCCCACTCAAGTCTGTTTCACCAAGCTAGGCTTCACAGAGGGTCTGGTTCCCTCCAGGGAAGCCTAGCCTCCCCAACCTTAACCCTAACTAGAGTCTTGGCCCTAATTTTCTTGTGCAACTGAAACATTCCCCCGTCAAAACGGTGTACAAAAGGAAAGTAGGCAAGCTATCCCGATGGCCCACTCAGTCTTTTTCACCAAGCTGGGCTGCACCGAAGCCCAGGATTACGCTTGGGATCCGCAGTCTCCCCAACCCTAACCCTAACTTGAGTTTTTACATAAATTTTCTTGTGCAACTGAAATGATACCCTTTCCTTACAGTGCACAGAAAGCCAGAAGGAAAGCTATCCCGATGGCCCACTCAGTCTGTTTCACCAAGCTAGGCTACACCAAAGGCCAGGATCCCGCCTGGGAAGCCCAGTCTCCCCAACCCTAACCCTAACTTGAGTCTTAACCCTAATTTTCTTGTGTAAGTGAAACATCCTCCCGTCCTTACGGTTTAGAAAAAGGCAGTAGGCAAGCCATCCTGATTGCCAACTCAATCTGTTCCACCAAGCTAGCCTTCACAGAGGCCCTGGTTCCTGCCTGGGAAGCACAGTCTCCCCAACCCAGCCCTCACTTGGGTATTAATCCTAATTTTCCTGTTTAAGGAAACATCCCCTCTTCCATACGGCATACAAAAAGACAGTAGGCAAGCAATCCTGATGGCCCACTCAGTCTGTTTCACCAGGCTCGGATTCATCGAGGCCGTAGTTCCTGCCTGGGAAGCCCAGCCTCCATAACCCTAACCCTAATTTGGGTCTTAATGCTAATGTACTTCTGCAACGGAAACATCCCCCATGGACACGATGTACTAAAACGGAGTAGGGAAGCCATCCTGGTGGCCCACTCAAGTCTGTTTCACCAAGCTAGGCTTCACAGAGGGTCTGGTTCCCTGCAGGGAAGCCTAGCCTCCCCAACCTTACCCCTAACTAGAGTCTTGGCCCTAATTTTCTTGTGCAACTGAAACATTCCCCCGTCCAAACGGTGTACAAAAAGAAAGTAGGCAAGCTATCCCGATGGCCCACTCAGTATTTTTCACCAAGCTGGGCTGCACCGAAGCCCAGGATCCCGCCTGGGAAGCCCAGTCTCCCCAACCCTAACCCTAACTTGAGTCTTAACCCTAATTGTCTTGTGCAAGTGAAACATCCCCCCGTCCATACGGTTTAGAAAAAGTCAGTAGGAAAGCCATCCCGATTGCCAACTCAATCTGTTCCACCAAGCTAGCCTTCACAGAGGCCCTGCTTCCTGCCTGGGAAGCCCGGTCTCACCAACCCTAACCCTAACTTGAGTCTTTTTAACCCTAATTTTCTTGTGCAAGTGAAACCTCCCCCCGTCCATACGGTTTAGAAAAAGTCAGTAGGCAAGCCATCCCGATTGCCAACTCAATCTGTTCCACCAAGCTAGCCTTCACAGAGGCCCTGGTTGCTACCTGTGAAGCACAGTCTCCCCAACCCAGCCCTACCTTGGGTATTAATCCTAATTTTCCTGTGCAACTGAAACATCCCCTCATCCATACAGCGTACAAAAAGACAGTAGGCAAGCAATCCTGATGGCTCACTCAGTCTGTTTCACCAGGCTCGGCTTCATCGAGGCCGTAGTTCCTGCCTGGGAAGCCCAGCCTCCATAACCCTAACCCTAATTTGGGTCTTAATGCTAATGTTCTTCTGCATTGGAAACATCCCCCCATGGATACGGTGTACTAAAACGGAGTAGGGAAGCCATCCTGGTGGCCCACTCAAGTCTGTTTCACCAAGCTAGGCTTCACAGAGGGTCTGGTTCCCTCCAGGGAAGCCTAGCCTCCCCAACCTTACCCCTAACTAGAGTCTTGGCCCTAATTTTCTTGTGCAACTGAAACATTCCCCCGTCCAAACGGTGTACAAAAAGAAAGTAGGCAAGCTATCCCGATGGCCTACTCAGTCTTTTTCACCAAGCTAGGCTGCACCGAAGCCCAGGATCACGCTTGGGATCCGCAGTCTCCCCAACCCTAACCCTAACTTGAGTTTTAACACAAATTTTCTTGTGCAACTGAAACGATACCCCGTCCTTACAGTGCACAGAAAGCCAGTAGGAAAGCTATCCCGATGGCCCACTCAGTCTGTTTCACCAAGCTAGGCTACAGCGAAGCCCAGGATCCCGCCTGGGAAGCCCAGTCTCCCCAACCCTAACCCTAACTTGAGTCTTAACCCTAATTTTCTTGTGTAAGTGAAACATCCTCCCGTCCTTACGGTTTAGAAAAAGGCAGTAGGCAAGCCATCCCGATTGCCAACTCAATCTGTTCCACCAAGCTAGCCTTCACAGAGGCCCTGGTTGCTGCCTGGGAAGCCCGGTCTCACCAACCCTAACCCTAACTTGAGTCTTCTTAACCCTAATTTTCTTGTGCAAGTGAAACATCCCCCCGTCCATACGGTTTAGAAAAAGTCAGTAGGCAAGCGAACCCGATTGCCAACTCAATCTGTTCCAACAAGCTAGCCTTCACAGAGGCCCTGGTTCCTGCCTGGGAAGCACATTCTCCCCAACCCAGCCCTCACTTGGGTATTAATCCTAATTTTCCTGTGCGACTGAAACATCCCCTCGTCCATACGGCATACAAAAAGACAGTAGGCAAGCAATCCTGATGGCCCACTCAGTCTGTTTCACCAGGCTCGGATTCATCGAGGCCGTAGTTCCTGCCTGGGAAGCCCAGCCTCCATAACCCTAACCCTAATTTGGGTCTTAATGCTAATGTACTTCTGCAACGGAAACATCCCCCATGGACACGATGTACTAAAACGGAGTAGGGAAGCCATCCTGGTGGCCCACTCCAGTCTGTTTCACCAAGCTAGGCTTCACAGAGGGTCTGGTTCCCTGCAGGGAAGCCTAGCCTCCCCAACCTTACCCCTAACTAGAGTCTTGGCCCTAATTTTCTTGTGCAACTGAAACATTCCCCCGTCCAAACGGTGTACAAAAAGAAAGTAGGCAAGCTATCCCGATGGCCCACTCAGTCTGTTTCACCAAGCTAGGCTGCACCGAAGCCCAGGATCACGCTTGGGATCCGCAGTCTCCCCAACCCTAACCCTAACTTGAGTTTTTACACAAATTTTCTTGTGCAACTGAAACGATACCGCGTCCTCACAGTGCACAGAAAGCCAGTAGGAAAGCTATCCCGATGGCCCACTCAGTCTGTTTCACCAAGCTAGGCTACACCGAAGCCCAGGATCCCGCCTGGGAAGCCCAGCCTCCATAACCCTAACCCTAATTTGGGTCTTAATGCTAATGTACTTCTGCAACGGGAACATCCCCCCATGGACACGATGTACTAAAACGGAGTAGGGAAGCCATCCTGGTGGCCCACTCAAGTCTGTTTCACCAAGCTAGGCTTCACAGAGGGTCTGGTTCCCTCCAGGGAAGCCTAGCCTCCCCAACCTTAACCCTAACTAGAGTCTTGGCCCTAATTTTCTTGTGCAACTGAAACATTCCCCCGTCCAAACGGTGTACAAAAGGAAAGTAGGCAAGCTATCCCGATGGCCTACTCGGTCTTTTTCACCAAGCTGGGCTGCAACGAAGCCCAGGATTACGCTTGGGATCCGCAGTCTCCCCAACCCTAACCCTAACTTGAGTTTTTACACAAATTTTCTTGTGCAACTGAAATGATACCCTTTCCTTACAGTGCACAGAAAGCCAGAAGGAAAGCTATCCCGATGGCCCACTCAGTCTGTTTCACCAAGCTAGGCTACACCGAAGGCCAGGATCCCGCCTGGGAAGCCCAGTCTCCCCAACCCTAACCCTAACTTGAGTCTTAACCCTAATTTTCTTGTGTAAGTGAAACATCCTCCCGTCCATACGGTTTAGAAAAAGGCAGTAGGCAAGCCATCCCGATTGCCAACTCAATCTGTTCCACCAAGCTAGCCTTCACAGAGGCCCTGGTTCCTGCCTGGGAAGCCCGGTCTCACCAACCCTAACCCTAACTTGAGTCTTCTTAACCCTAATTTTCTTGTGCAAGTGAAACATCCCTCCGTCCATACGGTTTAGAAAAACTCAGTAGGCAAGCGAACCCGATTGCCAACTCAATCTGTTCCACCAAGCTAGCCTTCACAGAGGCCCTGGTTCCTGCCTGGGAAGCACAGTCTCCCCAACCCAGCCCTACCTTGGGTATTAATCCTAATTTTCCTGTGCAACTGAAACATCCCCTCATCCATACAGCGTACAAAAAGACAGTAGGCATGCAATCCTGATGGCCTACTCAATCTGTTTCACCAGGCTCGGCTTCATCTAGGCCGTAGTTCCTGCCTGGGAAGCCCAGCCTCCATAACCCTAACCCTAATTTGGGTTTTAATGCTAATGTTCTTCTGCAATGGAAACATCCCCCCATGGATACGGTGTATTAAAACGGAGTAGGGAAGCCATCCTGGTGGCCCACTCAAGTCTGTTTCACCAAGCTAGGCTTCACAGAGTGTCTGGTTCCCTCCAGGAAAGCCTAGCCTCCCCAACCTTACCCCTAACTAGAGTCTTGGCCCTAATTTTCTTGTGCAACTGAAACATTCCCCCGTCCAAACGGTGTACAAAAAGAAAGTAGGCAAGCTATCCCGATGGCCCACTCAGTCTTTTTCACCAAGCTGGGCTGCACCGAAGCCCAGGATCCCGCCTGGGAAGCCCAGTCTCCCCAACCCTAACCCTAACTTGAGTCTTAACCCTAATTTTCTTGTGCAAGTGAAACATCCCCCCGTCCATACGGTTTAGAAAAAGTCAGTAGGAAAGCCATCCCGATTGCCAACTCAATCTGTTCCACCAAGCTAGCCTTCACAGAGGCCCTGCTTCCTGCCTGGGAAGCCCGGTCTCACCAACCCTAACCCTAACTTGAGTCTTTTTAACCCTAATTTTCTTGTGCAAGTGAAACCTCCCCCCGTCCATACGGTTTAGAAAAAGTCAGTAGGCAAGCCATCCCGATTGCCAACTCAATCTGTTCCACCAAGCTAGGCTTCACAGAGGCCCTGGTTCCTGCCTGGGAAGCACAGTCTCCCCAACCCAGCCCTACCTTGGGTATTAATCCTAATTTTCCTGTGCAACTGAAACATCCCCTCATCCATACAGCGTACAAAAAGACAGTAGGCAAGCAATCCTGATGGCTCACTCAGTCTGTTTCACCAGGCTCGGCTTCATCGAGGCCGTAGTTCCTTCCTGGGAAGCCCAGCCTCCATAACCCTAACCCTAATTTGGGTCTTAATGCTAATGTTCTTCTGCATTGGAAACATCCCCCCATGGATACGGTGTACTAAAACGGAGTAGGGAAGCCATCCTGGTGGCCCACTCAAGTCTGTTTCACCAAGCTAGGCTTCACAGAGGGTCTGGTTCCCTCCAGGGAAGCCTAGCCTCCCCAACCTTACCCCTAACTAGAGTCTTGGCCCTAATTTTCTTGTGCAACTGAAACATTCCCCCGTCCAAACGGTGTACAAAAAGAAAGTAGGCAAGCTATCCCGATGGCCCACTCAGTCTTTTTCACCAAGCTAGGCTGCACCGAAGCCCAGGATCACGCTTGGGATCCACAGTCTCCCCAACCCTAACCCTAACTTGAGTTTTAACACAAATTTTCTTGTGCAACTGAAACGATACCCCGTCCTTACAGTGCACAGAAAGCCAGTAGAAAAGCTATCCCGATGGCCCACTCAGTCTGTTTCACCAAGCTAGGCTACACCGAAGCCCAGGATCCTGCCTGGGAAGCCCAGTCTCCCCAACCCTAACCCTAACTTGAGTCTTAACCCTAATTTTCTTGTGTAAGTGAAACATCCTCCCGTCCTTACGGTTTAGAAAAAGTCAGTAGGCAAGCCATCCCGATTGCCAACTCAATCTGTTCCACCAAGCTAGCCTTCACAGAGGCCCTGGTTGCTGCCTGGGAAGCACAGTCTCCCCAACCCAGCCCTCACTTGGGTATTAATTCTAATTTTCCTGTGCAACTGAAACATCCCCCCGTCCATACGGTTTAGAAAAAGTCAGTAGGCAAGAGAACCCGATTGCCAACTCAATCTGTTCCACCAAACTAGCCTTCACAGAGGCCCTGGTTCCTGCCTGGGAAGCACAGTCTCCCCAACCCAGCCCTCACTTGGGTATTAATCCTAATTTTCCTGTGCAACTGAAACATCCCCTCGTCCATACAGAGTACAAAAAGACAGTAGGCAAGCAATCCTGATGGCCCACTCAGTCTGTTTCACCAGGCTCGGCTTCATCGAGGCCGTAGTTCCTGCCTGGGCAGCCCTGCCTCCATAACCCTAACCCTAATTTGGGTTTTAATGCTAATGTTCTTCTGCAATGGAAACATCCCCCCATGGATACGGTGTATTAAAACGGAGTAGGGAAGCAATCCTGATGGCCCACTCAGTCTGTTTCACCAGGCTCGGATTCATCGAGGCCGTAGTTCCTGCCTGGGAAGCCCAGCCTCCTTAACCCTAACCCTAATTTGGGTCTTAATGCTAATGTACTTCTGCAACGGAAACATACCCCATGGACACGATGTACTAAAACGGAGTAGGGAAGCCATCCTGGTGGCCCACTCAAGTCTGTTTCACCAAGCTAGGCTTCACAGAGGGTCTGGTTCCCTGCAGGGAAGCCTAGCCTCCCCAACCTTACCCCTAACTAGAGTCTTGGCCCTAATTTTCTTGTGCAACTGAAACATTCCCCCGTCCAAACGGTGTACAAAAAGAAAGTAGGCAAGCTATCCCGATGGCCCACTCAGTATTTTTCACCAAGCTGGGCTGCACCGAAGCCCAGGATCCCGCCTGGGAAGCCCAGTCTCCCCAACCCTAACCCTAACTTGAGTCTTAACCCTAATTGTCTTGTGCAAGTGAAACATCCCCCCGTCCATACGGTTTAGAAAAAGTCAGTAGGAAAGCCATCCCGATTGCCAACTCAATCTGTTCCACCAAGCTAGCCTTCACAGAGGCCCTGCTTCCTGCCTGGGAAGCCCGGTCTCACCAACCCTAACCCTAACTTGAGTCTTTTTAACCCTAATTTTCTTGTGCAAGTGAAACCTCCCCCCGTCCATACGGTTTAGAAAAAGTCAGTAGGCAAGCCATCCCGATTGCCAACTCAATCTGTTCCACCAAGCTAGCCTTCACAGAGGCCCTGGTTGCTACCTGTGAAGCACAGTCTCCCCAACCCAGCCCTACCTTGGGTATTAATCCTAATTTTCCTGTGCAACTGAAACATCCCCTCATCCATACAGCGTACAAAAAGACAGTAGGCAAGCAATCCTGATGGCTCACTCAGTCTGTTTCACCAGGCTCGGCTTCATCGAGGCCGTAGTTCCTGCCTGGGAAGCCCAGCCTCCATAACCCTAACCCTAATTTGGGTCTTAATGCTAATGTTCTTCTGCATTGGAAACATCCCCCCATGGATACGGTGTACTAAAACGGAGTAGGGAAGCCATCCTGGTGGCCCACTCAAGTCTGTTTCACCAAGCTAGGCTTCACAGAGGGTCTGGTTCCCTCCAGGGAAGCCTAGCCTCCCCAACCTTACCCCTAACTAGAGTCTTGGCCCTAATTTTCTTGTGCAACTGAAACATTCCCCCGTCCAAACGGTGTACAAAAAGAAAGTAGGCAAGCTATCCCGATGGCCCACTCAGTCTGTTTCACCAAGCTAGGCTGCACCGAAGCCCAGGATCACGCTTGGGATCCGCAGTCTCCCCAACCCTAACCCTAACTTGAGTTTTTACACAAATTTTCTTGTGCAACTGAAACGATACCGCGTCCTCACAGTGCACAGAAAGCCAGTAGGAAAGCTATCCCGATGGCCCACTCAGTCTGTTTCACCAAGCTAGGCTACACCGAAGCCCAGGATCCCGCCTGGGAAGCCCAGCCTCCATAACCCTAACCCTAATTTGGGTCTTAATGCTAATGTACTTCTGCAACGGGAACATCCCCCCATGGACACGATGTACTAAAACGGAGTAGGGAAGCCATCCTGGTGGCCCACTCAAGTCTGTTTCACCAAGCTAGGCTTCACAGAGGGTCTGGTTCCCTCCAGGGAAGCCTAGCCTCCCCAACCTTAACCCTAACTAGAGTCTTGGCCCTAATTTTCTTGTGCAACTGAAACATTCCCCCGTCCAAACGGTGTACAAAAGGAAAGTAGGCAAGCTATCCCGATGGCCTACTCAGTCTTTTTCACCAAGCTGGGCTGCAACGAAGCCCAGGATTACGCTTGGGATCCGCAGTCTCCCCAACCCTAACCCTAACTTGAGTTTTTACACAAATTTTCTTGTGCAACTGAAATGATACCCTTTCCTTACAGTGCACAGAAAGCCAGAAGGAAAGCTATCCCGATGGCCCACTCAGTCTGTTTCACCAAGCTAGGCTACACCGAAGGCCAGGATCCCGCCTGGGAAGCCCAGTCTCCCCAACCCTAACCCTAACTTGAGTCTTAACCCTAATTTTCTTGTGTAAGTGAAACATCCTCCCGTCCTTACGGTTTAGAAAAAGGCAGTAGGCAAGCCATCCCGATTGCCAACTCAATCTGTTCCACCAAGCTAGCCTTCACAGAGGCCCTGGTTGCTGCCTGGGAAGCCCGGTCTCACCAACCCTAACCCTAACTTGAGTCTTCTTAACCCTAATTTTCTTGTGCAAGTGAAACATCCCCCCGTCCATACGGTTTAGAAAAAGTCAGTAGGCAAGCGAACCCGATTGCCAACTCAATCTGTTCCAACAAGCTAGCCTTCACAGAGGCCCTGGTTCCTGCCTGGGAAGCACAGTCTCCCCAACCCAGCCCTCACTTGGGTATTAATCCTAATTTTCCTGTGCGACTGAAACATCCCCTCGTCCATACGGCATACAAAAAGACAGTAGGCAAGCAATCCTGATGGCCCACTCAGTCTGTTTCACCAGGCTCGGATTCATCGAGGCCGTAGTTCCTGCCTGGGAAGCCCAGCCTCCATAACCCTAACCCTAATTTGGGTCTTAATGCTAATGTACTTCTGCAACGGAAACATCCCCCATGGACACGATGTACTAAAACGGAGTAGGGAAGCCATCCTGGTGGCCCACTCCAGTCTGTTTCACCAAGCTAGGCTTCACAGAGGGTCTGGTTCCCTGCAGGGAAGCCTAGCCTCCCCAACCTTACCCCTAACTAGAGTCTTGGCCCTAATTTTCTTGTGCAACTGAAACATTCCCCCGTCCAAACGGTGTACAAAAAGAAAGTAGGCAAGCTATCCCGATGGCCCACTCAGTCTGTTTCACCAAGCTAGGCTGCACCGAAGCCCAGGATCACGCTTGGGATCCGCAGTCTCCCCAACCCTAACCCTAACTTGAGTTTTTACACAAATTTTCTTGTGCAACTGAAACGATACCGCGTCCTCACAGTGCACAGAAAGCCAGTAGGAAAGCTATCCCGATGGCCCACTCAGTCTGTTTCACCAAGCTAGGCTACACCGAAGCCCAGGATCCCGCCTGGGAAGCCCAGCCTCCATAACCCTAACCCTAATTTGGGTCTTAATGCTAATGTACTTCTGCAACGGGAACATCCCCCCATGGACACGATGTACTAAAACGGAGTAGGGAAGCCATCCTGGTGGCCCACTCAAGTCTGTTTCACCAAGCTAGGCTTCACAGAGGGTCTGGTTCCCTCCAGGGAAGCCTAGCCTCCCCAACCTTAACCCTAACTAGAGTCTTGGCCCTAATTTTCTTGTGCAACTGAAACATTCCCCCGTCCAAACGGTGTACAAAAGGAAAGTAGGCAAGCTATCCCGATGGCCTACTCAGTCTTTTTCACCAAGCTGGGCTGCAACGAAGCCCAGGATTACGCTTGGGATCCGCAGTCTCCCCAACCCTAACCCTAACTTGAGTTTTTACACAAATTTTCTTGTGCAACTGAAATGATACCCTTTCCTTACAGTGCACAGAAAGCCAGAAGGAAAGCTATCCCGATGGCCCACTCAGTCTGTTTCACCAAGCTAGGCTACACCGAAGGCCAGGATCCCGCCTGGGAAGCCCAGTCTCCCCAACCCTAACCCTAACTTGAGTCTTAACCCTAATTTTCTTGTGTAAGTGAAACATCCTCCCGTCCTTACGGTTTAGAAAAAGGCAGTAGGCAAGCCATCCCGATTGCCAACTCAATCTGTTCCACCAAGCTAGCCTTCACAGAGGCCCTGGTTCCTGCCTGGGATGCCCGGTCTCACCAACCCTAACCCTAACTTGAGTCTTCTTAACCCTAATTTTCTTGTGCAAGTGAAACATCCCCCCGTCCATACGGTTTAGAAAAAGTCAGTAGGCAAGCGAACCTGATTGCCAACTCAATCTGTTCCACCAAGCTAGCCTTCACAGAGGCCCTGGTTCCTGCCTGGGAAGCACAGTCTCCCCAACCCAGCCCTACCTTGGGTATTAATCCTAATTTTCCTGTGCAACTGAAACATCCCCTCATCCATACAGCGTACAAAAAGACAGTAGGCATGCAATCCTGATGGCCTACTCAATCTGTTTCACCAGGCTCGGCTTCATCTAGGCCGTAGTTCCTGCATGGGAAGCCCAGCCTCCATAACCCTAACCCTAATTTGGGTTTTAATGCTAATGTTCTTCTGCAATGGAAACATCCCCCCATGGATACGGTGTATTAAAACGGAGTAGGGAAGCCATCCTGGTGGCCCACTCAAGTCTGTTTCACCAAGCTAGGCTTCACAGAGTGTCTGGTTCCCTCCAGGAAAGCCTAGCCTCCCCAACCTTACCCCTAACTAGAGTCTTGGCCCTAATTTTCTTGTGCAACTGAAACATTCCCCCGTCCAAACGGTGTACAAAAAGAAAGTAGGCAAGCTATCCCGATGGCCCACTCAGTATTTTTCACCAAGCTGGGCTGCACCGAAGCCCAGGATCCCGCCTGGGAAGCCCAGTCTCCCCAACCCTAACCCTAACTTGAGTCTTAACCCTAATTTTCTTGTGCAAGTGAAACATCCCCCCGTCCATACGGTTTAGAAAAAGTCAGTAGGCAAGCCATCCCGATTGCCAACTCAATCTGTTCCACCAAGCTAGCCTTCACAGAGGCCCTGCTTCCTGCCTGGGAAGCCCGGTCTCACCAACCCTAACCCTAACTTGAGTCTTTTTAACCCTAATTTTCTTGTGCAAGTGAAACCTCCCCCCGTCCATACGGTTTAGAAAAAGTCAGTAGGCAAGCCATCCCGATTGCCAACTCAATCTGTTCCACCAAGCTAGCCTTCACAGAGGCCCTGGTTCCTGCCTGGGAAGCACAGTCTCCCCAACCCAGCCCTACCTTGGGTATTAATCCTAATTTTCCTGTGCAACTGAAACATCCCCTCATCCATACAGCGTACAAAAAGACAGTAGGCAAGCAATCCTGATGGCTCACTCAGTCTGTTTCACCAGGCTCGGCTTCATCGAGGCCGTAGTTCCTTCCTGGGAAGCCCAGCCTCCATAACCCTAACCCTAATTTGGGTCTTAATGCTAATGTTCTTCTGCATTGGAAACATCCCCCCATGGATACGGTGTACTAAAACGGAGTAGGGAAGCCATCCTGGTGGCCCACTCAAGTCTGTTTCACCAAGCTAGGCTTCACAGAGGTTCTGGTTCCCTCCAGGGAAGCCTAGCCTCCCCAACCTTACCCCTAACTAGAGTCTTGGCCCTAATTTTCTTGTGCAACTGAAACATTCCCCCGTCCAAACGGTGTACAAAAAGAAAGTAGGCAAGCTATCCCGATGGCCCACTCAGTCTTTTTCACCAAGCTAGGCTGCACCGAAGCCCAGGATCACGCTTGGGATCCGCAGTCTCCCCAACCCTAACCCTAACTTGAGTTTTAACGCAAATTTTCTTGTGCAACTGAAACGATACCCCGTCCTTACAGTGCACAGAAAGCCAGTAGAAAAGCTATCCCGATGGCCCACTCAGTCTGTTTCACCAAGCTAGGCTACACCGAAGCCCAGGATCCCGCCTGGGAAGCCCAGTCTCCCCAACCCTAACCCTAACTTGAGTCTTAACCCTAATTTTCTTGTGTAAGTGAAACATCCTCCCGTCCTTACGGTTTAGAAAAAGTCAGTAGGCAAGCCATCCCGATTGCCAACTCAATCTGTTCCACCAAGCTAGCCTTCACAGAGGCCCTGGTTGCTGCCTGGGAAGCACAGTCTCCCCAACCCAGCCCTCACTTGGGTATTAATTCTAATTTTCCTGTGCAACTGAAACATCCCCCCGTCCATACGGTTTAGAAAAAGTCAGTAGGCAAGCGAACCCGATTGCCAACTCAATCTGTTCCACGAAACTAGCCTTCACAGAGGCCCTGGTTCCTGCCTGGGAAGCACAGTCTCCCCAACCCAGCCCTCACTTGGGTATTAATCCTAATTTTCCTGTGCAACTGAAACATCCCCTCGTCCATACAGAGTACAAAAAGACAGTAGGCAAGCAATCCTGATGGCCCACTCAGTCTGTTTCACCAGGCTCGGCTTCATCGAGGCCGTAGTTCCTGCCTGGGCAGCCCTGCCTCCATAACCCTAACCCTAATTTGGGTTTTAATGCTAATGTTCTTCTGCAATGGAAACATCCCCCCATGGATACGGTGTATTAAAACGGAGTAGGGAAGCCATCCTGGTGGCCCACTCAAGTCTGTTTCACCAAGCTAGGCTTCACAGAGGGTCTGGTTCCCTCCAGGAAGGCCTAGCCTCCCCAACCTTACCCCTAACTAGAGTCTTGGCCCTAATTTTCTTGTGCAACTGAAACATTCCCCCGTCCAAACGGTGTACAAAAGGAAAGTAGGCAAGCTATCCCGATGGCCCACTCAGTCTTTTTCACCAAGCTGGGCTGCACCGAAGCCCAGGATCACGTTTGGGATCCGCAGTCTCCCCAACCCTAACCCTAACTTGAGTTTTTACAAAAATTTTCTTGGGCAACTGAAACGATACCGCGTCCTCACAGTGCACAGAAAGCCAGTAGGAAAGCTATCCCGATGGCCCACTAAGTCTGTTTCACCAAGCTAGGCTACACCGAAGCCCAGGATCCCGCCTGGGAAGCCCAGCCTCCATAACCCTAACCCTAATTTGGGTCTTAATGCTAATGTACTTCTGCAACGGGAACATCCCCCCATGGACACGATGTACTAAAACGGAGTAGGGAAGCCATCCTGGTGGCCCACTCAAGTCTGTTTCACCAAGCTAGGCTTCACAGAGGGTCTGGTTCCCTCCAGGGAAGCCTAGCCTCCCCAACCTTAACCCTAACTAGAGTCTTGGCCCTAATTTTCTTGTGCAACTGAAACATTCCCCCGTCCAAACGGTGTACAAAAGGAAAGTAGGCAAGCTATCCCGATGGCCCACTCAGTCTTTTTCACCAAGCTGGGCTGCACCGAAGCCCAGGATTACGCTTGGGATCCGCAGTCTCCCCAACCCTAACCCTAACTTGAGTTTTTACACAAATTTTCTTGTGCAACTGAAATGATACCCTTTCCTTACAGTGCACAGAAAGCCAGAAGGAAAGCTATCCCGATGGCCCACTCAGTCTGTTTCACCAAGCTAGGCTACACCAAAGGCCAGGATCCCGCCTGGGAAGCCCAGTCTCCCCAACCCTAACCCTAACTTGAGTCTTAACCCTAATTTTCTTGTGTAAGTGAAACATCCTCCCGTCCTTACGGTTTAGAAAAAGGCAGTAGGCAAGCCATCCTGATTGCCAACTCAATCTGTTCCACCAAGCTAGCCTTCACAGAGGCCCTGGTTCCTGCCTGGGAAGCACAGTCTCCCCAACCCAGCCCTCACTTGGGTATTAATCCTAATTTTCCTGTTTAAGGAAACATCCCCTCGTCCATACGGCATACAAAAAGACAGTAGGCAAGCAATCCTGATGGCCCACTCAGTCTGTTTCACCAGGCTCGGATTCATCGAGGCCGTAGTTCCTGCCTGGGAAGCCCAGCCTCCATAACCCTAACCCTAATTTGGGTCTTAATGCTAATGTACTTCTGCAACGGAAACATCCCCCATGGACACGATGTACTAAAACGGAGTAGGGAAGCCATCCTGGTGGCCCACTCAAGTCTGTTTCACCAAGCTAGGCTTCACAGAGGGTCTGGTTCCCTGCAGGGAAGCCTAGCCTCCCCAACCTTACCCCTAACTAGAGTCTTGGCCCTAATTTTCTTGTGCAACTGAAACATTCCCCCGTCCAAACGGTGTACAAAAAGAAAGTAGGCAAGCTATCCCGATGGCCCACTCAGTATTTTTCACCAAGCTGGGCTGCACCGAAGCCCAGGATCCCACCTGGGAAGCCCAGTCTCCCCAACCCTAACCCTAACTTGAGTCTTAACCCTAATTTTCTTGTGCAAGTGAAACATCCCCCCGTCCATACGGTTTAGAAAAAGTCAGTAGGAAAGCCATCCCGATTGCCAACTCAATCTGTTCCACCAAGCTAGCCTTCACAGAGGCCCTGCTTCCTGCCTGGGAAGCCCGGTCTCACCAACCCTAACCCTAACTTGAGTCTTTTTAACCCTAATTTTCTTGTGCAAGTGAAACCTCCCCCCGTCCATACGGTTTAGAAAAAGTCAGTAGGCAAGCCATCCCGATTGCCAACTCAATCTGTTCCACCAAGCTAGCCTTCACAGAGGCCCTGGTTGCTACCTGTGAAGCACAGTCTCCCCAACCCAGCCCTACCTTGGGTATTAATCCTAATTTTCCTGTGCAACTGAAACATCCCCTCATCCATACAGCGTACAAAAAGACAGTAGGCAAGCAATCCTGATGGCTCACTCAGTCTGTTTCACCAGGCTCGGCTTCATCGAGGCCGTAGTTCCTGCCTGGGAAGCCCAGCCTCCATAACCCTAACCCTAATTTGGGTCTTAATGCTAATGTTCTTCTGCATTGGAAACATCCCCCCATGGATACGGTGTACTAAAACGGAGTAGGGAAGCCATCCTGGTGGCCCACTCAAGTCTGTTTCACCAAGCTAGGCTTCACAGAGGGTCTGGTTCCCTCCAGGGAAGCCTAGCCTCCCCAACCTTACCCCTAACTAGAGTCTTGGCCCTAATTTTCTTGTGCAACTGAAACATTCCCCCGTCCAAACGGTGTACAAAAAGAAAGTAGGCAAGCTATCCCGATGGCCTACTCAGTCTTTTTCACCAAGCTAGCCTTCACAGAGGCCCTGGTTGCTGCCTGGGAAGCACAGTCTCCCCAACCCAGCCCTCACTTGGGTATTAATTCTAATTTTCCTGTGCAACTGAAACATCCCCCCGTCCATACGGTTTAGAAAAAGTCAGTAGGCAAGCGAACCCGATTGCCAACTCAATCTGTTCCACGAAACTAGCCTTCACAGAGGCCCTGGTTCCTGCCTGGGAAGCACAGTCTCCCCAACCCAGCCCTACCTTGGGTATTAATCCTAATTTTCCTGTGCAACTGAAACATCCCCTCGTCCATACAGAGTACAAAAAGACAGTAGGCAAGCAATCCTGATGGCCCACTCAGTCTGTTTCACCAGGCTCGGCTTCATCGAGGCCGTAGTTCCTGCCTGGGCAGCCCTGCCTCCATAACCCTAACCCTAATTTGGGTTTTAATGCTAATGTTCTTCTGCAATGGAAACATCCCCCCATGGATACGGTGTATTAAAACGGAGTAGGGAAGCCATCCTGGTGGCCCACTCAAGTCTGTTTCACCAAGCTAGGCTTCACAGAGGGTCTGGTTCCCTCCAGGAAGGCCTAGCCTCCCCAACCTTACCCCTAACTAGAGTCTTGGCCCTAATTTTCTTGTGCAACTGAAACATTCCCCCGTCCAAACGGTGTACAAAAGGAAAGTAGGCAAGCTATCCCGATGGCCCACTCAGTCTTTTTCACCAAGCTGGGCTGCACCGAAGCCCAGGATCACGTTTGGGATCCGCAGTCTCCCCAACCCTAACCCTAACTTGAGTTTTTACAAAAATTTTCTTGGGCAACTGAAACGATACCGCGTCCTCACAGTGCACAGAAAGCCAGTAGGAAAGCTATCCCGATGGCCCACTAAGTCTGTTTCACCAAGCTAGGCTACACCGAAGCCCAGGATCCCGCCTGGGAAGCCCAGCCTCCATAACCCTAACCCTAATTTGGGTCTTAATGCTAATGTACTTCTGCAACGGGAACATCCCCCCATGGACACGATGTACTAAAACGGAGTAGGGAAGCCATCCTGGTGGCCCACTCAAGTCTGTTTCACCAAGCTAGGCTTCACAGAGGGTCTGGTTCCCTCCAGGGAAGCCTAGCCTCCCCAACCTTAACCCTAACTAGAGTCTTGGCCCTAATTTTCTTGTGCAACTGAAACATTCCCCCGTCCAAACGGTGTACAAAAGGAAAGTAGGCAAGCTATCCCGATGGCCCACTCAGTCTTTTTCACCAAGCTGGGCTGCACCGAAGCCCAGGATTACGCTTGGGATCCGCAGTCTCCCCAACCCTAACCCTAACTTGAGTTTTTACACAAATTTTCTTGTGCAACTGAAATGATACCCTTTCCTTACAGTGCACAGAAAGCCAGAAGGAAAGCTATCCCGATGGCCCACTCAGTCTGTTTCACCAAGCTAGGCTACACCAAAGGCCAGGATCCCGCCTGGGAAGCCCAGTCTCCCCAACCCTAACCCTAACTTGAGTCTTAACCCTAATTTTCTTGTGTAAGTGAAACATCCTCCCGTCCTTACGGTTTAGAAAAAGGCAGTAGGCAAGCCATCCTGATTGCCAACTCAATCTGTTCCACCAAGCTAGCCTTCACAGAGGCCCTGGTTCCTGCCTGGGAAGCACAGTCTCCCCAACCCAGCCCTCACTTGGGTATTAATCCTAATTTTCCTGTTTAAGGAAACATCCCCTCGTCCATACGGCATACAAAAAGACAGTAGGCAAGCAATCCTGATGGCCCACTCAGTCTGTTTCACCAGGCTCGGATTCATCGAGGCCGTAGTTCCTGCCTGGGAAGCCCAGCCTCCATAACCCTAACCCTAATTTGGGTCTTAATGCTAATGTACTTCTGCAACGGAAACATCCCCCATGGACACGATGTACTAAAACGGAGTAGGGAAGCCATCCTGGTGGCCCACTCAAGTCTGTTTCACCAAGCTAGGCTTCACAGAGGGTCTGGTTCCCTGCAGGGAAGCCTAGCCTCCCCAACCTTACCCCTAACTAGAGTCTTGGCCCTAATTTTCTTGTGCAACTGAAACATTCCCCCGTCCAAACGGTGTACAAAAAGAAAGTAGGCAAGCTATCCCGATGGCCCACTCAGTATTTTTCACCAAGCTGGGCTGCACCGAAGCCCAGGATCCCACCTGGGAAGCCCAGTCTCCCCAACCCTAACCCTAACTTGAGTCTTAACCCTAATTTTCTTGTGCAAGTGAAACATCCCCCCGTCCATACGGTTTAGAAAAAGTCAGTAGGAAAGCCATCCCGATTGCCAACTCAATCTGTTCCACCAAGCTAGCCTTCACAGAGGCCCTGCTTCCTGCCTGGGAAGCCCGGTCTCACCAACCCTAACCCTAACTTGAGTCTTTTTAACCCTAATTTTCTTGTGCAAGTGAAACCTCCCCCCGTCCATACGGTTTAGAAAAAGTCAGTAGGCAAGCCATCCCGATTGCCAACTCAATCTGTTCCACCAAGCTAGCCTTCACAGAGGCCCTGGTTGCTACCTGTGAAGCACAGTCTCCCCAACCCAGCCCTACCTTGGGTATTAATCCTAATTTTCCTGTGCAACTGAAACATCCCCTCATCCATACAGCGTACAAAAAGACAGTAGGCAAGCAATCCTGATGGCTCACTCAGTCTGTTTCACCAGGCTCGGCTTCATCGAGGCCGTAGTTCCTGCCTGGGAAGCCCAGCCTCCATAACCCTAACCCTAATTTGGGTCTTAATGCTAATGTTCTTCTGCATTGGAAACATCCCCCCATGGATACGGTGTACTAAAACGGAGTAGGGAAGCCATCCTGGTGGCCCACTCAAGTCTGTTTCACCAAGCTAGGCTTCACAGAGGGTCTGGTTCCCTCCAGGGAAGCCTAGCCTCCCCAACCTTACCCCTAACTAGAGTCTTGGCCCTAATTTTCTTGTGCAACTGAAACATTCCCCCGTCCAAACGGTGTACAAAAAGAAAGTAGGCAAGCTATCCCGATGGCCTACTCAGTCTTTTTCACCAAGCTAGGCTGCACCGAAGCCCAGGATCACGCTTGGGATCCGCAGTCTCCCCAACCCTAACCCTAACTTGAGTTTTAACACAAATTTTCTTGTGCAACTGAAACGATACCCCGTCCTTACAGTGCACAGAAAGCCAGTAGGAAAGCTATCCCGATGGCCCACTCAGTCTGTTTCACCAAGCTAGGCTACAGCGAAGCCCAGGATCCCGCCTGGGAAGCCCAGTCTCCCCAACCCTAACCCTAACTTGAGTCTTAACCCTAATTTTCTTGTGTAAGTGAAACATCCTCCCGTCCTTACGGTTTAGAAAAAGGCAGTAGGCAAGCCATCCCGATTGCCAACTCAATCTGTTCCACCAAGCTAGCCTTCACAGAGGCCCTGGTTGCTGCCTGGGAAGCCCGGTCTCACCAACCCTAACCCTAACTTGAGTCTTCTTAACCCTAATTTTCTTGTGCAAGTGAAACATCCCCCCGTCCATACGGTTTAGAAAAAGTCAGTAGGCAAGCGAACCCGATTGCCAACTCAATCTGTTCCAACAAGCTAGCCTTCACAGAGGCCCTGGTTCCTGCCTGGGAAGCACAGTCTCCCCAACCCAGCCCTCACTTGGGTATTAATCCTAATTTTCCTGTGCGACTGAAACATCCCCTCGTCCATACGGCATACAAAAAGACAGTAGGCAAGCCATCCTGATGGCCCACTCAGTCTGTTTCACCAGGCTCGGATTCATCGAGGCCGTAGTTCCTGCCTGGGAAGCCCAGCCTCCATAACCCTAACCCTAATTTGGGTCTTCATGCTAATGTACTTCTGCAACGGAAACATCCCCCATGGACACGATGTACTAAAACGGAGTAGGGAAGCCATCCTGGTGGCCCACTCCAGTCTGTTTCACCAAGCTAGGCTTCACAGAGGGTCTGGTTCCCTGCAGGGAAGCCTAGCCTCCCCAACCTTACCCCTAACTAGAGTCTTGGCCCTAATTTTCTTGTGCAACTGAAACATTCCCCCGTCCAAACGGTGTACAAAAAGAAAGTAGGCAAGCTATCCCGATGGCCCACTCAGTCTGTTTCACCAAGCTAGGCTGCACCGAAGCCCAGGATCACGCTTGGGATCCGCAGTCTCCCCAACCCTAACCCTAACTTGAGTTTTTACACAAATTTTCTTGTGCAACTGAAACGATACCGCGTCCTCACAGTGCACAGAAAGCCAGTAGGAAAGCTATCCCGATGGCCCACTCAGTCTGTTTCACCAAGCTAGGCTACACCGAAGCCCAGGATCCCGCCTGGGAAGCCCAGCCTCCATAACCCTAACCCTAATTTGGGTCTTAATGCTAATGTACTTCTGCAACGGGAACATCCCCCCATGGACACGATGTACTAAAACGGAGTAGGGAAGCCATCCTGGTGGCCCACTCAAGTCTGTTTCACCAAGCTAGGCTTCACAGAGGGTCTGGTTCCCTCCAGGGAAGCCTAGCCTCCCCAACCTTAACCCTAACTAGAGTCTTGGCCCTAATTTTCTTGTGCAACTGAAACATTCCCCCGTCCAAACGGTGTACAAAAGGAAAGTAGGCAAGCTATCCCGATGGCCTACTCAGTCTTTTTCACCAAGCTGGGCTGCAACGAAGCCCAGGATTACGCTTGGGATCCGCAGTCTCCCCAACCCTAACCCTAACTTGAGTTTTTACACAAATTTTCTTGTGCAACTGAAATGATACCCTTTCCTTACAGTGCACAGAAAGCCAGAAGGAAAGCTATCCCGATGGCCCACTCAGTCTGTTTCACCAAGCTAGGCTACACCGAAGGCCAGGATCCCGCCTGGGAAGCCCAGTCTCCCCAACCCTAACCCTAACTTGAGTCTTAACCCTAATTTTCTTGTGTAAGTGAAACATCCTCCCGTCCTTACGGTTTAGAAAAAGGCAGTAGGCAAGCCATCCCGATTGCCAACTCAATCTGTTCCACCAAGCTAGCCTTCACAGAGGCCCTGGTTCCTGCCTGGGAAGCCCGGTCTCACCAACCCTAACCCTAACTTGAGTCTTCTTAACCCTAATTTTCTTGTGCAAGTGAAACATCCCCCCGTCCATACGGTTTAGAAAAAGTCAGTAGGCAAGCGAACCCGATTGCCAACTCAATCTGTTCCACCAAGCTAGCCTTCACAGAGGCCCTGGTTCCTGCCTGGGAAGCACAGTCTCCCCAACCCAGCCCTACCTTGGGTATTAATCCTAATTTTCCTGTGCAACTGAAACATCCCCTCATCCATACAGCGTACAAAAAGACAGTAGGCATGCAATCCTGATGGCCTACTCAATCTGTTTCACCAGGCTCGGCTTCATCTAGGCCGTAGTTCCTGCCTGGGAAGCCCAGCCTCCATAACCCTAACCCTAATTTGGGTTTTAATGCTAATGTTCTTCTGCAATGGAAACATCCCCCCATGGATACGGTGTATTAAAACGGAGTAGGGAAGCCATCCTGGTGGCCCACTCAAGTCTGTTTCACCAAGCTAGGCTTCACAGAGTGTCTGGTTCCCTCCAGGAAAGCCTAGCCTCCCCAACCATACCCCTAACTAGAGTCTTGGCCCTAATTTTCTTGTGCAACTGAAACATTCCCCCGTCCAAACGGTGTACAAAAAGAAAGTAGGCAAGCTATCCCGATGGCCCACTCAGTATTTTTCACCAAGCTGGGCTGCACCGAAGCCCAGGATCCCGCCTGGGAAGCCCAGTCTCCCCAACCCTAACCCTAACTTGAGTCTTAACCCTAATTTTCTTGTGCAAGTGAAACATCCCCCCGTCCATACGGTTTAGAAAAAGTCAGTAGGCAAGCCATCCCGATTGCCAACTCAATCTGTTCCACCAAGCTAGCCTTCACAGAGGCCCTGCTTCCTGCCTGGGAAGCCCGGTCTCACCAACCCTAACCCTAACTTGAGTCTTTTTAACCCTAATTTTCTTGTGCAAGTGAAACCTCCCCCCGTCCATACGGTTTAGAAAAAGTCAGTAGGCAAGCCATCCCGATTGCCAACTCAATCTGTTCCACCAAGCTAGGCTTCACAGAGGCCCTGGTTCCTGCCTGGGAAGCACAGTCTCCCCAACCCAGCCCTACCTTGGGTATTAATCCTAATTTTCCTGTGCAACTGAAAAATCCCCTCATCCATACAGCGTACAAAAAGACAGTAGGCAAGCAATCCTGATGGCTCACTCAGTCTGTTTCACCAGGCTCGGCTTCATCGAGGCCGTAGTTCCTTCCTGGGAAGCCCAGCCTCCATAACCCTAACCCTAATTTGGGTCTTAATGCTAATGTTCTTCTGCATTGGAAACATCCCCCCATGGATACGGTGTACTAAAACGGAGTAGGGAAGCCATCCTGGTGTCCCACTCAAGTCTGTTTCACCAAGCTAGGCTTCACAGAGGGTCTGGTTCCCTCCAGGGAAGCCTAGCCTCCCCAACCTTACCCCTAACTAGAGTCTTGGCCCTAATTTTCTTGTGCAACTGAAACATTCCCCCGTCCAAACGGTGTACAAAAAGAAAGTAGGCAAGCTATCCCGATGGCCCACTCAGTCTTTTTCACCAAGCTAGGCTGCACCGAAGCCCAGGATCACGCTTGGGATCCGCAGTCTCCCCAACCCTAACCCTAACTTGAGTTTTAACACAAATTTTCTTGTGCAACTGAAACGATACCCCGTCCTTGCAGTGCACAGAAAGCCAGTAGGAAAGCTATCCCGATGGCCCACTCAGTCTGTTTCACCAAGCTAGGCTACAGCGAAGCCCAGGATCCCGCCTGGGAAGCCCAGTCTCCCCAACCCTAACCCTAACTTGAGTCTTAACCCTAATTTTCTTGTGTAAGTGAAACATCCTCCCGTCCTTACGGTTTAGAAAAAGGCAGTAGGCAAGCCATCCCGATTGCCAACTCAATCTGTTCCACCAAGCTAGCCTTCACAGAGGCCCTGGTTGCTGCCTGGGAAGCCCGGTCTCACCAACCCTAACCCTAATTTGAGTCTTCTTAACCCTAATTTTCTTGTGCAAGTGAAACATCCTCCCGTCCTTACGGTTTAGAAAAAGTCAGTAGGCAAGCCATCCCGATTGCCAACTCAATCTGTTCCACCAAGCTAGCCTTCACAGAGGCCCTGGTTGCTGCCTGGGAAGCACAGTCTCCCCAACCCAGCCCTCACTTGGGTATTAATTCTAATTTTCCTGTGCAACTGAAACATCCCCCCGTCCATACGGTTTAGAAAAAGTCAGTAGGCAAGCGAACCCGATTGCCAACTCAATCTGTTCCACCAAACTAGCCTTCACAGAGGCCCTGGTTCCTGCCTGGGAAGCACAGTCTCCCCAACCCAGCCTTCACTTGGGTATTAATCCTAATTTTCCTGTGCAACTGAAACATCCCCTCGTCCATACAGAGTACAAAAAGACAGTAGGCAAGCAATCCTGATGGCCCACTCAGTCTGTTTCACCAGGCTCGGCTTCATCGAGGCCGTAGTTCCTGCCTGGGCAGCCCTGCCTCCATAACCCTAACCCTAATTTGGGTTTTAATGCTAATGTTCTTCTGCAATGGAAACATCCCCCCATGGATACGGTGTATTAAAACGGAGTAGGGAAGCCATCCTGGTGGCCCACTCAAGTCTGTTTCACCAAGCTAGGCTTCACAGAGGGTCTGGTTCCCTCCAGGAAGGCCTAGCCTCCCCAACCTTACCCCTAACTAGAGTCTTGGCCCTAATTTTCTTGTGCAACTGAAACATTCCCCCGTCCAAACGGTGTACAAAAGGAAAGTAGGCAAGCTATCCCGATGGCCCACTCAGTCTTTTTCACCAAGCTGGGCTGCACCGAAGCCCAGGATCACGTTTGGGATCCGCAGTCTCCCCAACCCTAACCCTAACTTGAGTTTTTACACAAATTTTCTTGTGCAACTGAAACGATACCGCGTCCTCACAGTGCACAGAAAGCCAGTAGGAAAGCTATCCCGATGGCCCACTCAGTCTGTTTCACCAAGCTAGGCTACACCGAAGCCCAGGATCCCGCCTGGGAAGCCCAGCCTCCATAACCCTAACCCTAATTTGGGTCTTAATGCTAATGTACTTCTGCAACGGGAACATCCCCCCATGGACACGATGTACTAAAACGGAGTAGGGAAGCCATCCTGGTGGCCCACTCAAGTCTGTTTCACCAAGCTAGGCTTCACAGAGGGTCTGGTTCCCTCCAGGGAAGCCTAGCCTCCCCAACCTTAACCCTAACTAGAGTCTTGGCCCTAATTTTCTTGTGCAACTGAAACATTCCCCCGTCAAAACGGTGTACAAAAGGAAAGTAGGCAAGCTATCCCGATGGCCCACTCAGTCTTTTTCACCAAGCTGGGCTGCACCGAAGCCCAGGATTACGCTTGGGATCCGCAGTCTCCCCAACCCTAACCCTAACTTGAGTTTTTACATAAATTTTCTTGTGCAACTGAAATGATACCCTTTCCTTACAGTGCACAGAAAGCCAGAAGGAAAGCTATCCCGATGGCCCACTCAGTCTGTTTCACCAAGCTAGGCTACACCAAAGGCCAGGATCCCGCCTGGGAAGCCCAGTCTCCCCAACCCTAACCCTAACTTGAGTCTTAACCCTAATTTTCTTGTGTAAGTGAAACATCCTCCCGTCCTTACGGTTTAGAAAAAGGCAGTAGGCAAGCCATCCTGATTGCCAACTCAATCTGTTCCACCAAGCTAGCCTTCACAGAGGCCCTGGTTCCTGCCTGGGAAGCACAGTCTCCCCAACCCAGCCCTCACTTGGGTATTAATCCTAATTTTCCTGTTTAAGGAAACATCCCCTCTTCCATACGGCATACAAAAAGACAGTAGGCAAGCAATCCTGATGGCCCACTCAGTCTGTTTCACCAGGCTCGGATTCATCGAGGCCGTAGTTCCTGCCTGGGAAGCCCAGCCTCCATAACCCTAACCCTAATTTGGGTCTTAATGCTAATGTACTTCTGCAACGGAAACATCCCCCATGGACACGATGTACTAAAACGGAGTAGGGAAGCCATCCTGGTGGCCCACTCAAGTCTGTTTCACCAAGCTAGGCTTCACAGAGGGTCTGGTTCCCTGCAGGGAAGCCTAGCCTCCCCAACCTTACCCCTAACTAGAGTCTTGGCCCTAATTTTCTTGTGCAACTGAAACATTCCCCCGTCCAAACGGTGTACAAAAAGAAAGTAGGCAAGCTATCCCGATGGCCCACTCAGTATTTTTCACCAAGCTGGGCTGCACCGAAGCCCAGGATCCCGCCTGGGAAGCCCAGTCTCCCCAACCCTAACCCTAACTTGAGTCTTAACCCTAATTGTCTTGTGCAAGTGAAACATCCCCCCGTCCATACGGTTTAGAAAAAGTCAGTAGGAAAGCCATCCCGATTGCCAACTCAATCTGTTCCACCAAGCTAGCCTTCACAGAGGCCCTGCTTCCTGCCTGGGAAGCCCGGTCTCACCAACCCTAACCCTAACTTGAGTCTTTTTAACCCTAATTTTCTTGTGCAAGTGAAACCTCCCCCCGTCCATACGGTTTAGAAAAAGTCAGTAGGCAAGCCATCCCGATTGCCAACTCAATCTGTTCCACCAAGCTAGCCTTCACAGAGGCCCTGGTTGCTACCTGTGAAGCACAGTCTCCCCAACCCAGCCCTACCTTGGGTATTAATCCTAATTTTCCTGTGCAACTGAAACATCCCCTCATCCATACAGCGTACAAAAAGACAGTAGGCAAGCAATCCTGATGGCTCACTCAGTCTGTTTCACCAGGCTCGGCTTCATCGAGGCCGTAGTTCCTGCCTGGGAAGCCCAGCCTCCATAACCCTAACCCTAATTTGGGTCTTAATGCTAATGTTCTTCTGCATTGGAAACATCCCCCCATGGATACGGTGTACTAAAACGGAGTAGGGAAGCCATCCTGGTGGCCCACTCAAGTCTGTTTCACCAAGCTAGGCTTCACAGAGGGTCTGGTTCCCTCCAGGGAAGCCTAGCCTCCCCAACCTTACCCCTAACTAGAGTCTTGGCCCTAATTTTCTTGTGCAACTGAAACATTCCCCCGTCCAAACGGTGTACAAAAAGAAAGTAGGCAAGCTATCCCGATGGCCTACTCAGTCTTTTTCACCAAGCTAGGCTGCACCGAAGCCCAGAATCACGTTTGGGATCCGCAGTCTCCCCAACCCTAACCCTAACTTGAGTTTTTACACAAATTTTCTTGTGCAACTGAAACGATACCGCGTCCTCACAGTGCACAGAAAGCCAGTAGGAAAGCTATCCCGATGGCCCACTCAGTCTGTTTCACCAAGCTAGGCTACACCGAAGCCCAGGATCCCGCCTGGGAAGCCCAGCCTCCATAACCCTAACCCTAATTTGGGTCTTAATGCTAATGTACTTCTGCAACGGGAACATCCCCCCATGGACACGATGTACTAAAACGGAGTAGGGAAGCCATCCTGGTGGCCCACTCAAGTCTGTTTCACCAAGCTAGGCTTCACAGAGGGTCTGGTTCCCTCCAGGGAAGCCTAGCCTCCCCAACCTTAACCCTAACTAGAGTCTTGGCCCTAATTTTCTTGTGCAACTGAAACATTCCCCCGTCAAAACGGTGTACAAAAGGAAAGTAGGCAAGCTATCCCGATGGCCCACTCAGTCTTTTTCACCAAGCTGGGCTGCACCGAAGCCCAGGATTACGCTTGGGATCCGCAGTCTCCCCAACCCTAACCCTAACTTGAGTTTTTACATAAATTTTCTTGTGCAACTGAAATGATACCCTTTCCTTACAGTGCACAGAAAGCCAGAAGGAAAGCTATCCCGATGGCCCACTCAGTCTGTTTCACCAAGCTAGGCTACACCAAAGGCCAGGATCCCGCCTGGGAAGCCCAGTCTCCCCAACCCTAACCCTAACTTGAGTCTTAACCCTAATTTTCTTGTGTAAGTGAAACATCCTCCCGTCCTTACGGTTTAGAAAAAGGCAGTAGGCAAGCCATCCTGATTGCCAACTCAATCTGTTCCACCAAGCTAGCCTTCACAGAGGCCCTGGTTCCTGCCTGGGAAGCACAGTCTCCCCAACCCAGCCCTCACTTGGGTATTAATCCTAATTTTCCTGTTTAAGGAAACATCCCCTCTTCCATACGGCATACAAAAAGACAGTAGGCAAGCAATCCTGATGGCCCACTCAGTCTGTTTCACCAGGCTCGGATTCATCGAGGCCGTAGTTCCTGCCTGGGAAGCCCAGCCTCCATAACCCTAACCCTAATTTGGGTCTTAATGCTAATGTACTTCTGCAACGGAAACATCCCCCATGGACACGATGTACTAAAACGGAGTAGGGAAGCCATCCTGGTGGCCCACTCAAGTCTGTTTCACCAAGCTAGGCTTCACAGAGGGTCTGGTTCCCTGCAGGGAAGCCTAGCCTCCCCAACCTTACCCCTAACTAGAGTCTTGGCCCTAATTTTCTTGTGCAACTGAAACATTCCCCCGTCCAAACGGTGTACAAAAAGAAAGTAGGCAAGCTATCCCGATGGCCCACTCAGTATTTTTCACCAAGCTGGGCTGCACCGAAGCCCAGGATCCCGCCTGGGAAGCCCAGTCTCCCCAACCCTAACCCTAACTTGAGTCTTAAACCTAATTGTCTTGTGCAAGTGAAACATCCCCCCGTCCATATGGTTTAGAAAAAGTCAGTAGGAAAGCCATCCCGATTGCCAACTCAATCTGTTCCACCAAGCTAGCCTTCACAGAGGCCCTGCTTCCTGCCTGGGAAGCCCGGTCTCACCAACCCTAACCCTAACTTGAGTCTTTTTAACCCTAATTTTCTTGTGCAAGTGAAACCTCCCCCCGTCCATACGGTTTAGAAAAAGTCAGTAGGCAAGCCATCCCGATTGCCAACTCAATCTGTTCCACCAAGCTAGCCTTCACAGAGGCCCTGGTTGCTACCTGTGAAGCACAGTCTCCCCAACCCAGCCCTACCTTGGGTATTAATCCTAATTTTCCTGTGCAACTGAAACATCCCCTCATCCATACAGCGTACAAAAAGACAGTAGGCAAGCAATCCTGATGGCTCACTCAGTCTGTTTCACCAGGCTCGGCTTCATCGAGGCCGTAGTTCCTGCCTGGGAAGCCCAGCCTCCATAACCCTAACCCTAATTTGGGTCTTAATGCTAATGTTCTTCTGCATTGGAAACATCCCCCCATGGATACGGTGTACTAAAACGGAGTAGGGAAGCCATCCTGGTGGCCCACTCAAGTCTGTTTCACCAAGCTAGGCTTCACAGAGGGTCTGGTTCCCTCCAGGGAAGCCTAGCCTCCCCAACCTTACCCCTAACTAGAGTCTTGGCCCTAATTTTCTTGTGCAACTGAAACATTCCCCCGTCCAAACGGTGTACAAAAAGAAAGTAGGCAAGCTATCCCGATGGCCTACTCAGTCTTTTTCACCAAGCTAGGCTGCACCGAAGCCCAGGATCACGCTTGGGATCCGCAGTCTCCCCAACCCTAACCCTAACTTGAGTTTTAACACAAATTTTCTTGTGCAACTGAAACGATACCCCGTCCTTACAGTGCACAGAAAGCCAGTAGGAAAGCTATCCCGATGGCCCACTCAGTCTGTTTCACCAAGCTAGGCTACAGCGAAGCCCAGGATCCCGCCTGGGAAGCCCAGTCTCCCCAACCCTAACCCTAACTTGAGTCTTAACCCTAATTTTCTTGTGTAAGTGAAACATCCTCCCGTCCTTACGGTTTAGAAAAAGGCAGTAGGCAAGCCATCCCGATTGCCAACTCAATCTGTTCCACCAAGCTAGCCTTCACAGAGGCCCTGGTTGCTGCCTGGGAAGCCCGGTCTCACCAACCCTAACCCTAACTTGAGTCTTCTTAACCCTAATTTTCTTGTGCAAGTGAAACATCCCCCCGTCCATACGGTTTAGAAAAAGTCAGTAGGCAAGCGAACCCGATTGCCAACTCAATCTGTTCCAACAAGCTAGCCTTCACAGAGGCCCTGGTTCCTGCCTGGGAAGCACATTCTCCCCAACCCAGCCCTCACTTGGGTATTAATCCTAATTTTCCTGTGCGACTGAAACATCCCCTCGTCCATACGGCATACAAAAAGACAGTAGGCAAGCAATCCTGATGGCCCACTCAGTCTGTTTCACCAGGCTCGGATTCATCGAGGCCGTAGTTCCTGCCTGGGAAGCCCAGCCTCCATAACCCTAACCCTAATTTGGGTCTTAATGCTAATGTACTTCTGCAACGGAAACATCCCCCATGGACACGATGTACTAAAACGGAGTAGGGAAGCCATCCTGGTGGCCCACTCCAGTCTGTTTCACCAAGCTAGGCTTCACAGAGGGTCTGGTTCCCTGCAGGGAAGCCTAGCCTCCCCAACCTTACCCCTAACTAGAGTCTTGGCCCTAATTTTCTTGTGCAACTGAAACATTCCCCCGTCCAAACGGTGTACAAAAAGAAAGTAGGCAAGCTATCCCGATGGCCCACTCAGTCTGTTTCACCAAGCTAGGCTGCACCGAAGCCCAGGATCACGCTTGGGATCCGCAGTCTCCCCAACCCTAACCCTAACTTGAGTTTTTACACAAATTTTCTTGTGCAACTGAAACGATACCGCGTCCTCACAGTGCACAGAAAGCCAGTAGGAAAGCTATCCCGATGGCCCACTCAGTCTGTTTCACCAAGCTAGGCTACACCGAAGCCCAGGATCCCGCCTGGGAAGCCCAGCCTCCATAACCCTAACCCTAATTTGGGTCTTAATGCTAATGTACTTCTGCAACGGGAACATCCCCCCATGGACACGATGTACTAAAACGGAGTAGGGAAGCCATCCTGGTGGCCCACTCAAGTCTGTTTCACCAAGCTAGGCTTCACAGAGGGTCTGGTTCCCTCCAGGGAAGCCTAGCCTCCCCAACCTTAACCCTAACTAGAGTCTTGGCCCTAATTTTCTTGTGCAACTGAAACATTCCCCCGTCCAAACGGTGTACAAAAGGAAAGTAGGCAAGCTATCCCGATGGCCTACTCGGTCTTTTTCACCAAGCTGGGCTGCAACGAAGCCCAGGATTACGCTTGGGATCCGCAGTCTCCCCAACCCTAACCCTAACTTGAGTTTTTACACAAATTTTCTTGTGCAACTGAAATGATACCCTTTCCTTACAGTGCACAGAAAGCCAGAAGGAAAGCTATCCCGATGGCCCACTCAGTCTGTTTCACCAAGCTAGGCTACACCGAAGGCCAGGATCCCGCCTGGGAAGCCCAGTCTCCCCAACCCTAACCCTAACTTGAGTCTTAACCCTAATTTTCTTGTGTAAGTGAAACATCCTCCCGTCCATACGGTTTAGAAAAAGGCAGTAGGCAAGCCATCCCGATTGCCAACTCAATCTGTTCCACCAAGCTAGCCTTCACAGAGGCCCTGGTTCCTGCCTGGGAAGCCCGGTCTCACCAACCCTAACCCTAACTTGAGTCTTCTTAACCCTAATTTTCTTGTGCAAGTGAAACATCCCTCCGTCCATACGGTTTAGAAAAAGTCAGTAGGCAAGCGAACCCGATTGCCAACTCAATCTGTTCCACCAAGCTAGCCTTCACAGAGGCCCTGGTTCCTGCCTGGGAAGCACAGTCTCCCCAACCCAGCCCTACCTTGGGTATTAATCCTAATTTTCCTGTGCAACTGAAACATCCCCTCATCCATACAGCGTACAAAAAGACAGTAGGCATGCAATCCTGATGGCCTACTCAATCTGTTTCACCAGGCTCGGCTTCATCTAGGCCGTAGTTCCTGCCTGGGAAGCCCAGCCTCCATAACCCTAACCCTAATTTGGGTTTTAATGCTAATGTTCTTCTGCAATGGAAACATCCCCCCATGGATACGGTGTATTAAAACGGAGTAGGGAAGCCATCCTGGTGGCCCACTCAAGTCTGTTTCACCAAGCTAGGCTTCACAGAGTGTCTGGTTCCCTCCAGGAAAGCCTAGCCTCCCCAACCTTACCCCTAACTAGAGTCTTGGCCCTAATTTTCTTGTGCAACTGAAACATTCCCCCGTCCAAACGGTGTACAAAAAGAAAGTAGGCAAGCTATCCCGATGGCCCACTCAGTCTTTTTCACCAAGCTGGGCTGCACCGAAGCCCAGGATCCCGCCTGGGAAGCCCAGTCTCCCCAACCCTAACCCTAACTTGAGTCTTAACCCTAATTTTCTTGTGCAAGTGAAACATCCCCCCGTCCATACGGTTTAGAAAAAGTCAGTAGGAAAGCCATCCCGATTGCCAACTCAATCTGTTCCACCAAGCTAGCCTTCACAGAGGCCCTGCTTCCTGCCTGGGAAGCCCGGTCTCACCAACCCTAACCCTAACTTGAGTCTTTTTAACCCTAATTTTCTTGTGCAAGTGAAACCTCCCCCCGTCCATACGGTTTAGAAAAAGTCAGTAGGCAAGCCATCCCGATTGCCAACTCAATCTGTTCCACCAAGCTAGGCTTCACAGAGGCCCTGGTTCCTGCCTGGGAAGCACAGTCTCCCCAACCCAGCCCTACCTTGGGTATTAATCCTAATTTTCCTGTGCAACTGAAACATCCCCTCATCCATACAGCGTACAAAAAGACAGTAGGCAAGCAATCCTGATGGCTCACTCAGTCTGTTTCACCAGGCTCGGCTTCATCGAGGCCGTAGTTCCTTCCTGGGAAGCCCAGCCTCCATAACCCTAACCCTAATTTGGGTCTTAATGCTAATGTTCTTCTGCATTGGAAACATCCCCCCATGGATACGGTGTACTAAAACGGAGTAGGGAAGCCATCCTGGTGGCCCACTCAAGTCTGTTTCACCAAGCTAGGCTTCACAGAGGGTCTGGTTCCCTCCAGGGAAGCCTAGCCTCCCCAACCTTACCCCTAACTAGAGTCTTGGCCCTAATTTTCTTGTGCAACTGAAACATTCCCCCGTCCAAACGGTGTACAAAAAGAAAGTAGGCAAGCTATCCCGATGGCCCACTCAGTCTTTTTCACCAAGCTAGGCTGCACCGAAGCCCAGGATCACGCTTGGGATCCACAGTCTCCCCAACCCTAACCCTAACTTGAGTTTTAACACAAATTTTCTTGTGCAACTGAAACGATACCCCGTCCTTACAGTGCACAGAAAGCCAGTAGAAAAGCTATCCCGATGGCCCACTCAGTCTGTTTCACCAAGCTAGGCTACACCGAAGCCCAGGATCCCGCCTGGGAAGCCCAGTCTCCCCAACCCTAACCCTAACTTGAGTCTTAACCCTAATTTTCTTGTGTAAGTGAAACATCCTCCCGTCCTTACGGTTTAGAAAAAGTCAGTAGGCAAGCCATCCCGATTGCCAACTCAATCTGTTCCACCAAGCTAGCCTTCACAGAGGCCCTGGTTGCTGCCTGGGAAGCACAGTCTCCCCAACCCAGCCCTCACTTGGGTATTAATTCTAATTTTCCTGTGCAACTGAAACATCCCCCCGTCCATACGGTTTAGAAAAAGTCAGTAGGCAAGCGAACCCGATTGCCAACTCAATCTGTTCCACCAAACTAGCCTTCACAGAGGCCCTGGTTCCTGCCTGGGAAGCACAGTCTCCCCAACCCAGCCCTCACTTGGGTATTAATCCTAATTTTCCTGTGCAACTGAAACATCCCCTCGTCCATACAGAGTACAAAAAGACAGTAGGCAAGCAATCCTGATGGCCCACTCAGTCTGTTTCACCAGGCTCGGCTTCATCGAGGCCGTAGTTCCTGCCTGGGCAGCCCTGCCTCCATAACCCTAACCCTAATTTGGGTTTTAATGCTAATGTTCTTCTGCAATGGAAACATCCCCCCATGGATATGGTGTATTAAAACGGAGTAGGGAAGCAATCCTGATGGCCCACTCAGTCTGTTTCACCAGGCTCGGATTCATCGAGGCCGTAGTTCCTGCCTGGGAAGCCCAGCCTCCATAACCCTAACCCTAATTTGGGTCTTAATGCTAATGTACTTCTGCAACGGAAACATACCCCATGGACACGATGTACTAAAACGGAGTAGGGAAGCCATCCTGGTGGCCCACTCAAGTCTGTTTCACCAAGCTAGGCTTCACAGAGGGTCTGGTTCCCTGCAGGGAAGCCTAGCCTCCCCAACTTTACCCCTAACTAGAGTCTTGGCCCTAATTTTCTTGTGCAAGTGAAACATTCCCCCGTCCAAACGGTGTACAAAAAGAAAGTAGGCAAGCTATCCCGATGGCCCACTCAGTATTTTTCACCAAGCTGGGCTGCACCGAAGCCCAGGATCCCGCCTGGGAAGCCCAGTCTCCCCAACCCTAACCCTAACTTGAGTCTTAACCCTAATTGTCTTGTGCAAGTGAAACATCCCCCCGTCCATACGGTTTAGAAAAAGTCAGTAGGAAAGCCATCCCGATTGCCAACTCAATCTGTTCCACCAAGCTAGCCTTCACAGAGGCCCTGCTTCCTGCCTGGGAAGCCCGGTCTCACCAACCCTAACCCTAACTTGAGTCTTTTTAACCCTAATTTTCTTGTGCAAGTGAAACCTCCCCCCGTCCATACGGTTTAGAAAAAGTCAGTAGGCAAGCCATCCCGATTGCCAACTCAATCTGTTCCACCAAGCTAGCCTTCACAGAGGCCCTGGTTGCTACCTGTGAAGCACAGTCTCCCCAACCCAGCCCTACCTTGGGTATTAATCCTAATTTTCCTGTGCAACTGAAACATCCCCTCATCCATACAGCGTACAAAAAGACAGTAGGCAAGCAATCCTGATGGCTCACTCAGTCTGTTTCACCAGGCTCGGCTTCATCGAGGCCGTAGTTCCTGCCTGGGAAGCCCAGCCTCCATAACCCTAACCCTAATTTGGGTCTTAATGCTAATGTTCTTCTGCATTGGAAACATCCCCCCATGGATACGGTGTACTAAAACGGAGTAGGGAAGCCATCCTGGTGGCCCACTCAAGTCTGTTTCACCAAGCTAGGCTTCACAGAGGGTCTGGTTCCCTCCAGGGAAGCCTAGCCTCCCCAACCTTACCCCTAACTAGAGTCTTGGCCCTAATTTTCTTGTGCAACTGAAACATTCCCCCGTCCAAACGGTGTACAAAAAGAAAGTAGGCAAGCTATCCCGATGGCCCACTCAGTCTGTTTCACCAAGCTAGGCTGCACCGAAGCCCAGGATCACGCTTGGGATCCGCAGTCTCCCCAACCCTAACCCTAACTTGAGTTTTTACACAAATTTTCTTGTGCAACTGAAACGATACCGCGTCCTCACAGTGCACAGAAAGCCAGTAGGAAAGCTATCCCGATGGCCCACTCAGTCTGTTTCACCAAGCTAGGCTACACCGAAGCCCAGGATCCCGCCTGGGAAGCCCAGCCTCCATAACCCTAACCCTAATTTGGGTCTTAATGCTAATGTACTTCTGCAACGGGAACATCCCCCCATGGACACGATGTACTAAAACGGAGTAGGGAAGCCATCCTGGTGGCCCACTCAAGTCTGTTTCACCAAGCTAGGCTTCACAGAGGGTCTGGTTCCCTCCAGGGAAGCCTAGCCTCCCCAACCTTAACCCTAACTAGAGTCTTGGCCCTAATTTTCTTGTGCAACTGAAACATTCCCCCGTCCAAACGGTGTACAAAAGGAAAGTAGGCAAGCTATCCCGATGGCCTACTCAGTCTTTTTCACCAAGCTGGGCTGCAACGAAGCCCAGGATTACGCTTGGGATCCGCAGTCTCCCCAACCCTAACCCTAACTTGAGTTTTTACACAAATTTTCTTGTGCAACTGAAATGATACCCTTTCCTTACAGTGCACAGAAAGCCAGAAGGAAAGCTATCCCGATGGCCCACTCAGTCTGTTTCACCAAGCTAGGCTACACCGAAGGCCAGGATCCCGCCTGGGAAGCCCAGTCTCCCCAACCCTAACCCTAACTTGAGTCTTAACCCTAATTTTCTTGTGTAAGTGAAACATCCTCCCGTCCTTACGGTTTAGAAAAAGGCAGTAGGCAAGCCATCCCGATTGCCAACTCAATCTGTTCCACCAAGCTAGCCTTCACAGAGGCCCTGGTTCCTGCCTGGGAAGCCCGGTCTCACCAACCCTAACCCTAACTTGAGTCTTCTTAACCCTAATTTTCTTGTGCAAGTGAAACATCCCCCCGTCCATACGGTTTAGAAAAAGTCAGTAGGCAAGCGAACCCGATTGCCAACTCAATCTGTTCCACCAAGCTAGCCTTCACAGAGGCCCTGGTTCCTGCCTGGGAAGCACAGTCTCCCCAACCCAGCCCTACCTTGGGTATTAATCCTAATTTTCCTGTGCAACTGAAACATCCCCTCATCCATACAGCGTACAAAAAGACAGTAGGCAAGCAATCCTGATGGCCCACTCAGTCTGTTTCACCAGGCTCGGATTCATCGAGGCCGTAGTTCCTGCCTGGGAAGCCCAGCCTCCATAACCCTAACCCTAATTTGGGTCTTAATGCTAATGTACTTCTGCAACGGAAACAACCCCCATGGACACGATGTACTAAAACGGAGTAGGGAAGCCATCCTGGTGGCCCACTCAAGTCTGTTTCACCAAGCTAGGCTTCACAGAGGGTCTGGTTCCCTGCAGGGAAGCCTAGCCTCCCCAACCTTACCCCTAACTAGAGTCTTGGCCCTAATTTTCTTGTGCAACTGAAACATTCCCCCGTCCAAACGGTGTACAAAAAGAAAGTAGGCAAGCTATCCCGATGGCCCACTCAGTATTTTTCACCAAGCTGAGCTGCACCGAAGCCCAGGATCCCGCCTGGGAAGCCCAGTCTCCCCAACCCTAACCCTAACTTGAGTCTTAACCCTAATTTTCTTGTGCAAGTGAAACATCCCCCCGTCCATACGGTTTAGAAAAAGTCAGTAGGAAAGCCATCCCGATTGCCAACTCAATCTGTTCCACCAAGCTAGCCTTCACAGAGGCCCTGCTTCCTGCCTGGGAAGCCCGGTCTCACCAACCCTAACCCTAACTTGAGTCTTTTTAACCCTAATTTTCTTGTGCAAGTGAAACCTCCCCCCGTCCATACGGTTTAGAAAAAGTCAGTAGGCAAGCCATCCCGATTGCCAACTCAATCTGTTCCACCAAGCTAGCCTTCACAGAGGCCCTGGTTGCTACCTGTGAAGCACAGTCTCCCCAACCCAGCCCTACCTTGGGTATTAATCCTAATTTTCCTGTGCAACTGAAACATCCCCTCATCCATACAACGTACAAAAAGACAGTAGGCAAGCAATCCTGATGGCTCACTCAGTCTGTTTCACCAGGCTCGGCTTCATCGAGGCCGTAGTTCCTGCCTGGGAAGCCCAGCCTCCATAACCCTAACCCTAATTTGGGTCTTAATGCTAATGTTCTTCTGCATTGGAAACATCCCCCCATGGATACGGTGTACTAAAACGGAGTAGGGAAGCCATCCTGGTGGCCCACTCAAGTCTGTTTCACCAAGCTAGGCTTCACAGAGGGTCTGGTTCCCTCCAGGGAAGCCTAGCCTCCCCAACCTTACCCCTAACTAGAGTCTTGGCCCTAATTTTCTTGTGCAACTGAAACATTCCCCCGTCCAAACGGTGTAGAAAAAGAAAGTAGGCAAGCTATCCCGATGGCCTACTCAGTCTTTTTCACCAAGCTAGGCTGCACCGAAGCCCAGGATCACGCTTGGGATCCGCAGTCTCCCCAACCCTAACCCTAACTTGAGTTTTAACACAAATTTTCTTGTGCAACTGAAACGATACCCCGTCCTTACAGTGCACAGAAAGCCAGTAGGAAAGCTATCCCGATGGCCCACTCAGTCTGTTTCACCAAGCTAGGCTACAGCGAAGCCCAGGATCCCGCCTGGGAAGCCCAGTCTCCCCAACCCTAACCCTAACTTGAGTCTTAACCCTAATTTTCTTGTGTAAGTGAAACATCCTCCCGTCCTTACGGTTTAGAAAAAGGCAGTAGGCAAGCCATCCCGATTGCCAACTCAATCTGTTCCACCAAGCTAGCCTTCACAGAGGCCCTGGTTGCTGCCTGGGAAGCCCGGTCTCACCAACCCTAACCCTAACTTGAGTCTTCTTAACCCTAATTTTCTTGTGCAAGTGAAACATCCCCCCGTCCATACGGTTTAGAAAAAGTCAGTAGGCAAGCGAACCCGATTGCCAACTCAATCTGTTCCAACAAGCTAGCCTTCACAGAGGCCCTGGTTCCTGCCTGGGAAGCACAGTCTCCCCAACCCAGCCCTCACTTGGGTATTAATCCTAATTTTCCTGTGCGACTGAAACATCCCCTCGTCCATACGGCATACAAAAAGACAGTAGGCAAGCCATCCTGATGGCCCACTCAGTCTGTTTCACCAGGCTCGGATTCATCGAGGCCGTAGTTCCTGCCTGGGAAGCCCAGCCTCCATAACCCTAACCCTAATTTGGGTCTTCATGCTAATGTACTTCTGCAACGGAAACATCCCCCATGGACACGATGTACTAAAACGGAGTAGGGAAGCCATCCTGGTGGCCCACTCCAGTCTGTTTCACCAAGCTAGGCTTCACAGAGGGTCTGGTTCCCTGCAGGGAAGCCTAGCCTCCCCAACCTTACCCCTAACTAGAGTCTTGGCCCTAATTTTCTTGTGCAACTGAAACATTCCCCCGTCCAAACGGTGTACAAAAAGAAAGTAGGCAAGCTATCCCGATGGCCCACTCAGTCTGTTTCACCAAGCTAGGCTGCACCGAAGCCCAGGATCACGCTTGGGATCCGCAGTCTCCCCAACCCTAACCCTAACTTGAGTTTTTACACAAATTTTCTTGTGCAACTGAAACGATACCGCGTCCTCACAGTGCACAGAAAGCCAGTAGGAAAGCTATCCCGATGGCCCACTCAGTCTGTTTCACCAAGCTAGGCTACACCGAAGCCCAGGATCCCGCCTGGGAAGCCCAGCCTCCATAACCCTAACCCTAATTTGGGTCTTAATGCTAATGTACTTCTGCAACGGGAACATCCCCCCATGGACACGATGTACTAAAACGGAGTAGGGAAGCCATCCTGGTGGCCCACTCAAGTCTGTTTCACCAAGCTAGGCTTCACAGAGGGTCTGGTTCCCTCCAGGGAAGCCTAGCCTCCCCAACCTTAACCCTAACTAGAGTCTTGGCCCTAATTATCTTGTGCAACTGAAACATTCCCCCGTCCAAACGGTGTACAAAAGGAAAGTAGGCAAGCTATCCCGATGGCCTACTCAGTCTTTTTCACCAAGCTGGGCTGCAACGAAGCCCAGGATTACGCTTGGGATCCGCAGTCTCCCCAACCCTAACCCTAACTTGAGTTTTTACACAAATTTTCTTGTGCAACTGAAATGATACCCTTTCCTTACAGTGCACAGAAAGCCAGAAGGAAAGCTATCCCGATGGCCCACTCAGTCTGTTTCACCAAGCTAGGCTACACCGAAGGCCAGGATCCCGCCTGGGAAGCCCAGTCTCCCCAACCCTAACCCTAACTTGAGTCTTAACCCTAATTTTCTTGTGTAAGTGAAACATCCTCCCGTCCTTACGGTTTAGAAAAAGGCAGTAGGCAAGCCATCCCGATTGCCAACTCAATCTGTTCCACCAAGCTAGCCTTCACAGAGGCCCTGGTTCCTGCCTGGGAAGCCCGGTCTCACCAACCCTAACCCTAACTTGAGTCTTCTTAACCCTAATTTTCTTGTGCAAGTGAAACATCCCCCCGTCCATACGGTTTAGAAAAAGTCAGTAGGCAAGCGAACCCGATTGCCAACTCAATCTGTTCCACCAAGCTAGCCTTCACAGAGGCCCTGGTTCCTGCCTGGGAAGCACAGTCTCCCCAACCCAGCCCTACCTTGGGTATTAATCCTAATTTTCCTGTGCAACTGAAACATCCCCTCATCCATACAGCGTACAAAAAGACAGTAGGCATGCAATCCTGATGGCCTACTCAATCTGTTTCACCAGGCTCGGCTTCATCTAGGCCGTAGTTCCTGCCTGGGAAGCCCAGCCTCCATAACCCTAACCCTAATTTGGGTTTTAATGCTAATGTTCTTCTGCAATGGAAACATCCCCCCATGGATACGGTGTATTAAAACGGAGTAGGGAAGCCATCCTGGTGGCCCACTCAAGTCTGTTTCACCAAGCTAGGCTTCACAGAGTGTCTGGTTCCCTCCAGGAAAGCCTAGCCTCCCCAACCTTACCCCTAACTAGAGTCTTGGCCCTAATTTTCTTGTGCAACTGAAACATTCCCCCGTCCAAACGGTGTACAAAAAGAAAGTAGGCAAGCTATCCCGATGGCCCACTCAGTATTTTTCACCAAGCTGGGCTGCACCGAAGCCCAGGATCCCGCCTGGGAAGCCCAGTCTCCCCAACCCTAACCCTAACTTGAGTCTTAACCCTAATTTTCTTGTGCAAGTGAAACATCCCCCCGTCCATACGGTTTAGAAAAAGTCAGTAGGAAAGCCATCCCGATTGCCAACTCAATCTGTTCCACCAAGCTAGCCTTCACAGAGGCCCTGCTTCCTGCCTGGGAAGCCCGGTCTCACCAACCCTAACCCTAACTTGAGTCTTTTTAACCCTAATTTTCTTGTGCAAGTGAAACCTCCCCCCGTCCATACGGTTTAGAAAAAGTCAGTAGGCAAGCCATCCCGATTGCCAACTCAATCTGTTCCACCAAGCTAGCCTTCACAGAGGCCCTGGTTCCTGCCTGGGAAGCACAGTCTCCCCAACCCAGCCCTACCTTGGGTATTAATCCTAATTTTCCTGTGCAACTGAAACATCCCCTCATCCATACAGCGTACAAAAAGACAGTAGGCAAGCAATCCTGATGGCTCACTCAGTCTGTTTCACCAGGCTCGGCTTCATCGAGGCCGTAGTTCCTTCCTGGGAAGCCCAGCCTCCATAACCCTAACCCTAATTTGGGTCTTAATGCTAATGTTCTTCTGCATTGGAAACATCCCCCCATGGATACGGTGTACTAAAACGGAGTAGGGAAGCCATCCTGGTGTCCCACTCAAGTCTGTTTCACCAAGCTAGGCTTCACAGAGGGTCTGGTTTCCTCCAGGGAAGCCTAGCCTCCCCAACCTTACCCCTAACTAGAGTCTTGGCCCTAATTTTCTTGTGCAACTGAAACATTCCCCCGTCCAAACGGTGTACAAAAAGAAAGTAGGCAAGCTATCCCGATGGCCCACTCAGTCTTTTTCACCAAGCTAGGCTGCACCGAAGCCCAGGATCACGCTTGGGATCCGCAGTCTCCCCAACCCTAACCCTAACTTGAGTTTTAACACAAATTTTCTTGTGCAACTGAAACGATACCCCGTCCTTACAGTGCACAGAAAGCCAGTAGAAAAGCTATCCCGATGGCCCACTCAGTCTGTTTCACCAAGCTAGGCTACACCGAAGCCCAGGATCCCGCCTGGGAAGCCCAGTCTCCCCAACCCTAACCCTAACTTGAGTCTTAACCCTAATTTTCTTGTGTAAGTGAAACATCCTCCCGTCCTTACGGTTTAGAAAAAGTCAGTAGGCAAGCCATCCCGATTGCCAACTCAATCTGTTCCACCAAGCTAGCCTTCACAGAGGCCCTGGTTGCTGCCTGGGAAGCACAGTCTCCCCAACCCAGCCCTCACTTGGGTATTAATTCTAATTTTCCTGTGCAACTGAAACATCCCCCCGTCCATACGGTTTAGAAAAAGTCAGTAGGCAAGCGAACCCGATTGCCAACTCAATCTGTTCCACCAAACTAGCCTTCACAGAGGCCCTGGTTCCTGCCTGGGAAGCACAGTCTCCCCAACCCAGCCCTCACTTGGGTATTAATCCTAATTTTCCTGTGCAACTGAAACATCCCCTCGTCCATACAGAGTACAAAAAGACAGTAGGCAAGCAATCCTGATGGCCCACTCAGTCTGTTTCACCAGGCTCGGCTTCATCGAGGCCGTAGTTCCTGCCTGGGCAGCCCTGCCTCCATAAACCTAACCCTAATTTGGGTTTTAATGCTAATGTTCTTCTGCAATGGAAACATCCCCCCATGGATACGGTGTATTAAAACGGAGTAGGGAAGCCATCCTGGTGGCCCACTCAAGTCTGTTTCACCAAGCTAGGCTTCACAGAGGGTCTGGTTCCCTCCAGGAAGGCCTAGCCTCCCCAACCTTACCCCTAACTAGAGTCTTGGCCCTAATTTTCTTGTGCAACTGAAACATTCCCCCGTCCAAACGGTGTACAAAAGGAAAGTAGGCAAGCTATCCCGATGGCCCACTCAGTCTTTTTCACCAAGCTGGGCTGCACCGAAGCCCAGGATCACGTTTGGGATCCGCAGTCTCCCCAACCCTAACCCTAACTTGAGTTTTTACACAAATTTTCTTGTGCAACTGAAACGATACCGCGTCCTCACAGTGCACAGAAAGCCAGTAGGAAAGCTATCCCGATGGCCCACTCAGTCTGTTTCACCAAGCTAGGCTACACCGAAGCCCAGGATCCCGCCTGGGAAGCCCAGCCTCCATAACCCTAACCCTAATTTGGGTCTTAATGCTAATGTACTTCTGCAACGGGAACATCCCCCATGGACACGATGTACTAAAACGGAGTAGGGAAGCCATCCTGGTGGCCCACTCAAGTCTGTTTCACCAAGGTAGGCTTCACAGAGGGTCTGGTTCCCTCCAGGGAAGCCTAGCCTCCCCAACCTTAACCCTAACTAGAGTCTTGGCCCTAATTTTCTTGTGCAACTGAAACATTCCCCCGTCCAAACGGTGTACAAAAGGAAAGTAGGCAAGCTATCCCGATGGCCCACTCAGTCTTTTTCACCAAGCTGGGCTGCACCGAAGCCCAGGATTACGCTTGGGATCCGCAGTCTCCCCAACCCTAACCCTAACTTGAGTTTTTACATAAATTTTCTTGTGCAACTGAAATGATACCCTTTCCTTACAGTGCACAGAAAGCCAGAAGGAAAGCTATCCCGATGGCCCACTCAGTCTGTTTCACCAAGCTAGGCTACACCAAAGGCCAGGATCCCGCCTGGGAAGCCCAGTCTCCCCAACCCTAACCCTAACTTGAGTCTTAACCCTAATTTTCTTGTGTAAGTGAAACATCCTCCCATCCTTACGGTTTAGAAAAAGGCAGTAGGCAAGCCATCCTGATTGCCAACTCAATCTGTTCCACCAAGCTAGCCTTCACAGAGGCCCTGGTTCCTGCCTGGGAAGCACAGTCTCCCCAACCCAGCCCTCACTTGGGTATTAATCCTAATTTTCCTGTTTAAGGAAACATCCCCTCGTCCATACGGCATACAAAAAGACAGTAGGCAAGCAATCCTGATGGCCCACTCAGTCTGTTTCACCAGGCTCGGATTCATCGAGGCCGTAGTTCCTGCCTGGGAAGCCCAGCCTCCATAACCCTAACCCTAATTTGGGTCTTAATGCTAATGTACTTCTGCAACGGAAACATCCCCCATGGACACGATGTACTAAAACGGAGTAGGGAAGCCATCCTGGTGGCCCACTCAAGTCTGTTTCACCAAGCTAGGCTTCACAGAGGGTCTGGTTCCCTGCAGGGAAGCCTAGCCTCCCCAACCTTACCCCTAACTAGAGTCTTGGCCCTAATTTTCTTGTGCAACTGAAACATTCCCCCGTCCAAACGGTGTACAAAAAGAAAGTAGGCAAGCTATCCCGATGGCCCACTCAGTATTTTTCACCAAGCTGGGCTGCACCGAAGCCCAGGATCCCGCCTGGGATCCGCAGTCTCCCCAACCCTAACCCTAACTTGAGTTTTAACACAAATTTTCTTGTGCAACTGAAACAATACCCCATCCTTACAGTGCACAGAAAGCCAGTAGGAAAGCTATCCCGATGGCCCACTCAGTCTGTTTCACCAAGCTAGGCTACACCGAAGCCCAGGATCCCGCCTGGGAAGCCCAGTCTCCCCAACCCTAACCCTAACTTGAGTCTTAACCCTAATTTTCTTGTGTAAGTGAAACATCCTCCCGTCCTTACGGTTTAGAAAAAGGCATTAGGCAAGCCATCCCGATTGCCAACTCAATCTGTTCCACCAAGCTAGCCTTCACAGAGGGCCTGGTTCCTGCCTAGGAAGCCCGGTCTCACCAACCCTAACCCTAACTTGAGTCTTCTTAACCCTAATTTTCTTGTGCAAGTGAAACATCCCCCCGTCCATACGGTTTAGAAAAAGTCAGTAGGCAAGCGAACCCGATTGCCAACTCAATCTGTTCCAACAAGCTAGCCTTCACAGAGGCCCTGGTTCCTGCCTGGGAAGCACAGTCTCCCCAACCCAGCCCTCACTTGGGTATTAATCCTAATTTTCCTGTGCGACTGAAACATCCCCTCGTCCATACGGCATACAAAAAGACAGTAGGCAAGCAATCCTGATGGCCCACTCAGTCTGTTTCACCAGGCTCGGATTCATCGAGGCCGTAGTTCCTGCCTGGGAAGCCCAGCCTCCATAACCCTAACCCTAATTTGGGTCTTAATGCTAATGTACTTCTGCAACGGAAACATCCCCCATGGACACGATGTAATAAAACGGCGTAGGGAAGCCATCCTGGTGGCCCACTCAAGTCTGTTTCACCAAGCTAGGCTTCACAGAGGGTCTGGTTCCCTGCAGGGAAGCCTAGCCTCCCCAACCTTACCCCTAACTAGAGTCTTGGCCCTAATTTTCTTGTGCAACTGAAACATTCCCCCGTCCAAACGGTGTACAAAAAGAAAGTAGGCAAGCTATCCCGATGGCCCACTCAGTCTGTTTCACCAAGCTAGGCTGCACCGAAGCCCAGGATCACGCTTGGGATCCGCAGTCTCCCCAACCCTAACCCTAACTTGAGTTTTTACACAAATTTTCTTGTGCAACTGAAACGATACCGCGTCCTCACAGTGCACAGAAAGCCAGTAGGAAAGCTATCCCGATGGCCCACTCAGTCTGTTTCACCAAGCTAGGCTACACCGAAGCCCAGGATCCCGCCTGGGAAGCCCAGCTTCCATAACCCTAACCCTAATTTGGGTCTTAATGCTAATGTACTTCTGCAACGGGAACATCCCCCCATGGACACGATGTACTAAAACGGAGTACGGAAGCCATCCTGGTGGCCCACTCAAGTCTGTTTCACCAAGCTAGGCTTCACAGAGGGTCTGGTTCCCTCCAGGAAAGCCTAGCCTCCCCAACCTTACCCCTAACTAGAGTCTTGGCCCTAATTTTCTTGTGCAACTGAAACATTCCCCCGTCCAAACGGTGTACAAAAAGAAAGTAGGCAAGCTATCCCGATGGCCCACTCAGTATTTTTCACCAAGCTGGGCTGCACCGAAGCCCAGGATCCCGCCTGGGAAGCCCAGTCTCCCCAACCCTAACCCTAACTTGAGTCTTAACCCTAATTTTCTTGTGCAAGTGAAACATCCCCCCGTCCATACGGTTTAGAAAAAGTCAGTAGGCAAGCCATCCCGATTGCCAACTCAATCTGTTCCACCAAGCTAGCCTTCACAGAGGCCCTGCTTCCTGCCTGGGAAGCCCGGTCTCACCAACCCTAACCCTAACTTGAGTCTTTTTAACCCTAATTTTCTTGTGCAAGTGAAACCTCCCCCCGTCCATACGGTTTAGAAAAAGTCAGTAGGCAAGCCATCCCGATTGCCAACTCAATCTGTTCCACCAAGCTAGCCTTCACAGAGGCCCTGGTTGCTACCTGTGAAGCACAGTCTCCCCAACCCAGCCCTACCTTGGGTATTAATCCTAATTTTCCTGTGCAACTGAAACATCCCCTCATCCATACAGCGTACAAAAAGACAGTAGGCAATCAATCCTGATGGCTCACTCAGTCTGTTTCACCAGGCTCGGCTTCATCGAGGCCGTAGTTCCTGCCTGGGAAGCCCAGCCTCCATAACCCTAACCCTAATTTGGGTCTTAATGCTAATGTTCTTCTGCATTGGAAACATCCCCCCATGGATACGGTGTACTAAAACGGAGTAGGGAAGCCATCCTGGTGGCCCACTCAAGTCTGTTTCACCAAGCTAGGCTTCACAGAGGGTCTGGTTCCCTCCAGGGAAGCCTATCCTCCCCAACCTTACCCCTAACTAGAGTCTTGGCCCTAATTTTCTTGTGCAACTGAAACATTCCCCCGTCCAAACGGTGTACAAAAAGAAAGTAGGCAAGCTATCCCGATGGCCCACTAAGTCTTTTTCACCAAGCTAGGCTGCACCGAAGCCCAGGATCACGCTTGGGATCCGCAGTCTCCCCAACCCTAACCCTAACTTGAGTTTTAACACAAATTTTCTTGTGCAACTGAAACGATACCCCGTCCTTACAGTGCACAGAAAGCCAGTAGAAAAGCTATCCCGATGGCCCACTCAGTCTGTTTCACCAAGCTAGGCTACACCGAAGCCCAGGATCCCGCCTGGGAAGCCCAGTCTCCCCAACCCTAACCCTAACTTGAGTCTTAACCCTAATTTTCTTGTGTAAGTGAAACATCTTCCCGTCCTTACGGTTTAGAAAAAGTCAGTAGGCAAGCCATCCCGATTGCCAACTCAATCTGTTCCACCAAGCTAGCCTTCACAGAGGCCCTGGTTGCTGCCTGGGAAGCACAGTCTCCCCAACCCAGCCCTCACTTGGGTATTAATCCTAATTTTCCTGTGCAACTGAAACATCCCCCCGTCCATACGGTTTAGAAAAAGTCAGTAGGCAAGCGAACCCGATTGCCAACTCAATCTGTTCCACCAAACTAGCCTTCACAGAGGCCCTGGTTCCTGCCTGGGAAGCACAGTCTCCCCAACCCAGCCCTCACTTGGGTATTAATCCTAATTTTCCTGTGCAACTGAAACATCCCCTCGTCCATACAGCGTACAAAAAGACAGTAGGCAAGCAATCCTGATGGCCCACTCAGTCTGTTTCACCAGGCTCGGATTCATCGAGGCCGTAGTTCCTGCCTGGGAAGCCCAGCCTCCATAACCCTAACCCTAATTTGGGTCTTAATGCTAATGTACTTCTGCAACGGAAACATCCCCCATGGACACGATGTACTAAAACGGAGTAGGGAAGCCATCCTGGTGGCCCACTCCAGTCTGTTTCACCAAGCTAGGCTTCACAGAGGGTCTGGTTCCCTGCAGGGAAGCCTAGCCTCCCCAACCTTACCCCTAACTAGAGTCTTGGCCCTAATTTTCTTGTGCAACTGAAACATTCCCCCGTCCAAACGGTGTACAAAAAGAAAGTAGGCAAGCTATCCCGATGGCCCACTCAGTCTGTTTCACCAAGCTAGGCTGCACCGAAGCCCAGGATCACGCTTGGGATCCGCAGTCTCCCCAACCCTAACCCTAACTTGAGTTTTTACACAAATTTTCTTGTGCAACTGAAACGATACCGCGTCCTCACAGTGCACAGAAAGCCAGTAGGAAAGCTATCCCGATGGCCCACTCAGTCTGTTTCACCAAGCTAGGCTACACCGAAGCCCAGGATCCCGCCTGGGAAGCCCAGCCTCCATAACCCTAACCCTAATTTGGGTCTTAATGCTAATGTACTTCTGCAACGGGAACATCCCCCCATGGACACGATGTACTAAAACGGAGTACGGAAGCCATCCTGGTGGCCCACTCAAGTCTGTTTCACCAAGCTAGGCTTCACAGAGGGTCTGGTTCCCTCCAGGAAAGCCTAGCCTCCCCAACCTTACCCCTAACTAGAGTCTTGGCCCTAATTTTCTTGTGCAACTGAAACATTCCCCCGTCCAAACGGTGTACAAAAAGAAAGTAGGCAAGCTATCCCGATGGCCCACTCAGTATTTTTCACCAAGCTGGGCTGCACCGAAGCCCAGGATCCCGCATGGGAAGCCCAGTCTCCCCAACCCTAACCCTAACTTGAGTCTTAACCCTAATTTTCTTGTGCAAGTGAAACATCCCCCCGTCCATACGGTTTAGAAAAAGTCAGTAGGCAAGCCATCCCGATTGCCAGCTCAATCTGTTCCACCAAGCTAGCCTCCACAGAGGCCCTGCTTCCTGCCTGGGAAGCCCGGTCTCACCAACCCTAACCCTAACTTGAGTCTTTTTAACCCTAATTTTCTTGTGCAAGTGAAACCTCCCCCCGTCCATACGGTTTAGAAAAAGTCAGTAGGCAAGCCATCCCGATTGCCAACTCAATCTGTTCCACCAAGCTAGCCTTCACAGAGGCCCTGGTTGCTACCTGTGAAGCACAGTCTCCCCAACCCAGCCCTACCTTGGGTATTAATCCTAATTTTCCTGTGCAACTGAAACATTCCCCCGTCCATACGGTTTAGAAAAAGTCAGTAGGCAAGCGAACCCGATTGCCAACTCAATCTGTTCCACCAAACTAGCCTTCACAGAGGCCCTGGTTCCTGCCTGGGAAGCACAGTCTCCCCAACCCAGCCCTCACTTGGGTATTAATCCTAATTTTCCTGTGCAACTGAAACATCCCCTCGTCCATACAGCGTACAAAAAGACAGTAGGCAAGCAATCCTGATGGCCCACTCAGTCTGTTTCACCAGGCTCGGCTTCATCGAGGCCGTAGTTCCTGCCTGGGCAGCCCTGCCTCCATAACCCTAACCCTAATTTGGGTTTTAATGCTAATGTTCTTCTGCAACGGAAACATCCCCCCATGGATACGGTGTATTAAAACGGAGTAGGGAAGCCATCCTGGTGGCCCACTCAAGTCTGTTTCACCAAGCTAGGCTTCACAGAGGGTCTGGTTCCCTCCAGGAAGGCCTAGCCTCCCCAACCTTACCCCTAACTAGAGTCTTGGCCCTAATTTTCTTGTGCAACTGAAACATTCCCCCGTCCAAACGGTGTACAAAAGGAAAGTAGGCAAGCTATCCCGATGGCCCACTCAGTCTTTTTCACCAAGCTGGGCTGCACCGAAGCCCAGGATCACGTTTGGGATCCGCAGTCTCCCCAACCCTAACCCTAACTTGAGTTTTTACACAAATTTTCTTGTGCAACTGAAACGATACCGCATCCTCACAGTGCACAGAAAGCCAGTAGGAAAGCTATCCCGATGGCCCACTCAGTCTGTTTCACCAAGCTAGGCTACACCGAAGCCCAGGATCCCGCCTGGGAAGCCCAGTCTCCCCAACCCTAACCCTAACTTGAGTCTTAACCCTAATTTTCTTGTGTAAGTGAAACATCCTCCCGTCCTTACCGTTTAGAAAAAGGCAGTAGGCAAGCCATCCTGATTGCCAACTCAATCTGTTCCACCAAGCTAGCCTTCACAGAGGCCCTGGTTCCTGCCTGGGAAGCACAGTCTCCCCAACCCAGCCCTACCTTGGGTATTAATCCTAATTTTCCTGTGCAACTGAAACATCCCCTCGTCCATACAGCGTACAAAAAGACAGTAGGCAAGCAATCCTGATGGCTCACTCAGTCTGTTTCACCAGGCTCGGCTTCATCGAGGAGGTAGTTCCTGCCTGGGAAGCCCAGCCTCCATAACCCTAACCCTAATTTGGGTCTTAATGCTAATGTTCTTCTGCATTGGAAACATCCCCCCATGGATACGGTGTACTAAAACGGAGTAGGGAAGCCATCCTGGTGGCCCACTCAAGTCTGTTTCACCAAGCTAGGCCTCACAGAGGGTCTGGTTCCCTCCAGGGAAGCCTAGCCTCCCCAACCTTACCCCTAACTAGAGTCTTGGCCCTAATTTTCTTGTGCAACTGAAACATTCCCCCGTCCAAACGGTGTACAAAAAGAAAGTAGGCAAGCTATCCCGATGGCCCACTCAGTCTTTTTCACCAAGCTAGGCTGCACCGAAGCCCAGAATCACGCTTGGGATCCGCAGTCTCCCCAACCCTAACCCTAACTTGAGTTTTAACACAAATTTTCTTGTGCAACTGAAACGATACCCCGTCCTTACAGTGCACAGAAAGCCAGTAGGAAAGCTATCCCGATGGCCCACTCAGTCTGTTTCACCAAGCTAGGCTACACCGAAGCCCAGGATCCTGCCTGGGAAGCCCGGTCTCACCAACCCTAACCCTAACTTGAGTCTTCTTAACGCTAATTTTCTTGTGCAAGTGAAACATCCCCCCGTCCATACGGTTTAGAAAAAGTCAGTAGGCAAGCGAACCCGATTGCCAACTCAATCTGTTCCAACAAGCTAGCCTTCACAGAGGCCCTGGTTCCTGCCTGGGAAGCACAGTCTCCCCAACCCAGCTCTCACTTGGGTATTAATCCTAATTTTCCTGTGTAAGGAAACATCCCCTCGTCCATACGGCATACAAAAAGACAGTAGGCAAGCAATCCTGATGGCCCACTCAGTCTGTTTCACCAAGCTAGGCTGCACCGAAGCCCAGGATCACGCTTGGGATCCGCAGTCTCCCCAACCCTAACCCTAACTTGAGTTTTTACACAAATTTTCTTGTGCAACTGAAACGATACCGCGTCCTCACAGTGCACAGAAAGCCAGTAGGAAAGCTATCCCGATGGCCCACTCAGTCTGTTTCACCAAGCTAGGCTACACCGAAGCCCAGGATCCCGCCTGGGAAGCCCAGCCTCCATAACCCTAACCCTAATTTGGGTCTTAATGCTAATGTACTTCTGCAACGGGAACATCCCCCCATGGACACGATGTACTAAAACGGAGTACGGAAGCCATCCTGGTGGCCCACTCAAGTCTGTTTCACCAAGCTAGGCTTCACAGAGGGTCTGGTTCCCTCCAGGAAAGCCTAGCCTCCCCAACCTTACCCCTAACTAGAGTCTTGGCCCTAATTTTCTTGTGCAACTGAAACATTCCCCCGTCCAAACGGTGTACAAAAAGAAAGTAGGCAAGCTATCCCGATGGCCCACTCAGTATTTTTCACCAAGCTGGGCTGCACCGAAGCCCAGGATCCCGCCTGGGAAGCCCAGTCTCCCCAACCCTAACCCTAACTTGAGTCTTAACCCTAATTTTCTTGTGCAAGTGAAACATCCCCCCGTCCATACGGTTTAGAAAAAGTCAGTAGGCAAGCCATCCCGATTGCCAGCTCAATCTGTTCCACCAAGCTAGCCTCCACAGAGGCCCTGCTTCCTGCCTGGGAAGCCCGGTCTCACCAACCCTAACCCTAACTTGAGTCTTTTTAACCCTAATTTTCTTGTGCAAGTGAAACCTCCCCCCGTCCATACGGTTTAGAAAAAGTCAGTAGGCAAGCCATCCCGATTGCCAACTCAATCTGTTCCACCAAGCTAGCCTTCACAGAGGCCCTGGTTGCTACCTGTGAAGCACAGTCTCCCCAACCCAGCCCTACCTTGGGTATTAATCCTAATTTTCCTGTGCAACTGAAACATTCCCCCGTCCATACGGTTTAGAAAAAGTCAGTAGGCAAGCGAACCCGATTGCCAACTCAATCTGTTCCACCAAACTAGCCTTCACAGAGGCCCTGGTTCCTGCCTGGGAAGCACAGTCTCCCCAACCCAGCCCTCACTTGGGTATTAATCCTAATTTTCCTGTGCAACTGAAACATCCCCTCGTCCATACAGCGTACAAAAAGACAGTAGGCAAGCAATCCTGATGGCCCACTCAGTCTGTTTCACCAGGCTCGGCTTCATCGAGGCCGTAGTTCCTGCCTGGGCAGCCCTGCCTCCATAACCCTAACCCTAATTTGGGTTTTAATGCTAATGTTCTTCTGCAACGGAAACATCCCCCCATGGATACGGTGTATTAAAACGGAGTAGGGAAGCCATCCTGGTGGCCCACTCAAGTCTGTTTCACCAAGCTAGGCTTCACAGAGGGTCTGGTTCCCTCCAGGAAGGCCTAGCCTCCCCAACCTTACCCCTAACTAGAGTCTTGGCCCTAATTTTCTTGTGCAACTGAAACATTCCCCCGTCCAAACGGTGTACAAAAGGAAAGTAGGCAAGCTATCCCGATGGCCCACTCAGTCTTTTTCACCAAGCTGGGCTGCACCGAAGCCCAGGATCACGTTTGGGATCCGCAGTCTCCCCAACCCTAACCCTAACTTGAGTTTTTACACAAATTTTCTTGTGCAACTGAAACGATACCGCATCCTCACAGTGCACAGAAAGCCAGTAGGAAAGCTATCCCGATGGCCCACTCAGTCTGTTTCACCAAGCTAGGCTACACCGAAGCCCAGGATCCCGCCTGGGAAGCCCAGTCTCCCCAACCCTAACCCTAACTTGAGTCTTAACCCTAATTTTCTTGTGTAAGTGAAACATCCTCCCGTCCTTACCGTTTAGAAAAAGGCAGTAGGCAAGCCATCCTGATTGCCAACTCAATCTGTTCCACCAAGCTAGCCTTCACAGAGGCCCTGGTTCCTGCCTGGGAAGCACAGTCTCCCCAACCCAGCCCTACCTTGGGTATTAATCCTAATTTTCCTGTGCAACTGAAACATCCCCTCGTCCATACAGCGTACAAAAAGACAGTAGGCAAGCAATCCTGATGGCTCACTCAGTCTGTTTCACCAGGCTCGGCTTCATCGAGGAGGTAGTTCCTGCCTGGGAAGCCCAGCCTCCATAACCCTAACCCTAATTTGGGTCTTAATGCTAATGTTCTTCTGCATTGGAAACATCCCCCCATGGATACGGTGTACTAAAACGGAGTAGGGAAGCCATCCTGGTGGCCCACTCAAGTCTGTTTCACCAAGCTAGGCCTCACAGAGGGTCTGGTTCCCTCCAGGGAAGCCTAGCCTCCCCAACCTTACCCCTAACTAGAGTCTTGGCCCTAATTTTCTTGTGCAACTGAAACATTCCCCCGTCCAAACGGTGTACAAAAAGAAAGTAGGCAAGCTATCCCGATGGCCCACTCAGTCTTTTTCACCAAGCTAGGCTGCACCGAAGCCCAGAATCACGCTTGGGATCCGCAGTCTCCCCAACCCTAACCCTAACTTGAGTTTTAACACAAATTTTCTTGTGCAACTGAAACGATACCCCGTCCTTACAGTGCACAGAAAGCCAGTAGGAAAGCTATCCCGATGGCCCACTCAGTCTGTTTCACCAAGCTAGGCTACACCGAAGCCCAGGATCCTGCCTGGGAAGCCCGGTCTCACCAACCCTAACCCTAACTTGAGTCTTCTTAACGCTAATTTTCTTGTGCAAGTGAAACATCCCCCCGTCCATACGGTTTAGAAAAAGTCAGTAGGCAAGCGAACCCGATTGCCAACTCAATCTGTTCCAACAAGCTAGCCTTCACAGAGGCCCTGGTTCCTGCCTGGGAAGCACAGTCTCCCCAACCCAGCTCTCACTTGGGTATTAATCCTAATTTTCCTGTGTAAGGAAACATCCCCTCGTCCATACGGCATACAAAAAGACAGTAGGCAAGCAATCCTGATGGCCCACTCAGTCTGTTTCACCAGGCTCGGATTCATCGAGGCCGTAGTTCCTGCCTGGGAAGCCCAGCCTCCATAACCCTAACCCTAATTTGGGTCTTAATGCTAATGTAGTTCTGCAACGGAAACATCCCCCATGGACACGATGTACTAAAACGGAGTAGGGAAGCCATCCTGGTGGCCCACTCAAGTCTGTTTCACCAAGCTAGGCTTCACAGAGGGTCTGGTTCCCTGCAGGGAAGCCTAGCCTCCCCAACCTTACCCCTAACTAGAGTCTTGGCCCTAATTTTCTTGTGCAACTGAAACATTCCCCCGTCCAAACGGTGTACAAAAAGAAAGTAGGCAAGCTATCCCGATGGCCCACTCAGTATTTTTCACCAAGCTGGGCTGCACCGAAGCCCAGGATCCCGCCTGGGAAGCCCAGTCTCCCCAACCCTAACCCTAACTTGAGTCTTAACCCTAATTTTCTTGTGCAAGTGAAACATCCCCCCGTCCATACGGTTTAGAAAAAGTCAGTAGGCAAGCCATCCCGATTGCCAACTCAATCTGTTCCACCAAGCTAGCCTTCACAGAGGCCCTGGTTGCTGCCTGGGAAGCCCGGTCTCACCAACCCTAACCCTAACTTGGGTATTAATCCTAATTTTCCTGTGCAACTGAAACATCCCCCCGTCCATACGGTTTAGAAAAAGTCAGTAGGCAAGCGAACCCGATTGCCAACTCAATCTGTTCCACCAAACTAGCCTTCACAGAGGCCCTGGTTCCTGCCTGGGAAGCACAGTCTCCCCAACCCAGCCCTACCTTGGGTATTAATCCTAATTTTCCTGTGCAACTGAAACATCCCCTCATCCATACAGCGTACAAAAAGACAGTAGGCAAGCAATCCTGATGGCTCACTCAGTCTGTTTCACCAGGCTCGGCTTCATCGAGGCCGTAGTTCCTGCCTGGGAAGCCCAGCCTCCATAACCCTAACCCTAATTTGGGTCTTAATGCTAATGTTCTTCTGCATTGGAAACATCCCCCCATGGATACGGTGTACTAAAACGGAGTAGGGAAGCCATCCTGGTGGCCCACTCAAGTCTGTTTCACCAAGCTAGGCTTCACAGAGGGTCTGGTTCCCTCCAGGGAAGCCTAGCCTCCCCAACCTTACCCCTAACTAGAGTCTTGGCCCTAATTTTCTTGTGCAACTGAAACATTCCCCCGTCCAAACGGTGTACAAAAAGAAAGTAGGCAAGCTATCCCGATGGCCTACTCAGTCTTTTTCACCAAGCTAGGCTGCACCGAAGCCCAGGATCACGCTTGGCATCCGCAGTCTCCCCAACCCTAACCCTAACTTGAGTTTTAACACAAATTTTCTTGTGCAACTGAAACGATACCCCGTCCTTACAGTGCACAGAAAGCCAGTAGGAAAGCTATCCCGATGGCCCACTCAGTCTGTTTCACCAAGCTAGGCTACAGCGAAGCCCAGGATCCCGCCTGGGAAGCCCAGTCTCCCCAACCCTAACCCTAACTTGAGTCTTAACCCTAATTTTCTTGTGTAAGTGAAACATCCTCCCGTCCTTACGGTTTAGAAAAAGGCAGTAGGCAAGCCATCCCGATTGCCAACTCAATCTGTTCCACCAAGCTAGCCTTCACAGAGGCCCTGGTTGCTGCCTGGGAAGCCCGGTCTCACCAACCCTAACCCTAACTTGAGTCTTCTTAACCCTAATTTTCTTGTGCAAGTGAAACATCCCCCCGTCCATACGGTTTAGAAAAAGTCAGTAGGCAAGCGAACCCGATTGCCAACTCAATCTGTTCCAACAAGCTAGCCTTCACAGAGGCCCTGGTTCCTGCCTGGGAAGCACAGTCTCCCCAACCCAGCCCTCACTTGGGTATTAATCCTAATTTTCCTGTGCGACTGAAACATCCCCTCGTCCATACGGCATACAAAAAGACAGTAGGCAAGCAATCCTGATGGCCCACTCAGTCTGTTTCACCAGGCTCGGATTCATCGAGGCCGTAGTTCCTGCCTGGGAAGCCCAGCCTCCATAACCCTAACCCTAATTTGGGTCTTAATGCTAATGTACTTCTGCAACGGAAACATCCCCCATGGACACGATGTACTAAAACGGAGTAGGGAAGCCATCCTGGTGGCCCACTCAAGTCTGTTTCACCAAGCTAGGCTTCACAGAGGGTCTGGTTCCCTGCAGGGAAGCCTAGCCTCCCCAACCTTACCCCTAACTAGAGTCTTGGCCCTAATTTTCTTGTGCAACTGAAACATTCCCCCGTCCAAACGGTGTACAAAAAGAAAGTAGGCAAGCTATCCCGATGGCCCACTCAGTCTGTTTCACCAAGCTAGGCTGCACCGAAGCCCAGGATCACGCTTGGGATCCGCAGTCTCCCCAACCCTAACCTTAACTTGAGTTTTTACACAAATTTTCTTGTGCAACTGAAACGATACCGCGTCCTCACAGTGCACAGAAAGCCAGTAGGAAAGCTATCCCGATGGCCCACTCAGTCTGTTTCACCAAGCTAGGCTACACCGAAGCCCAGGATCCTGCCTGGGAAGCCCAGCCTCCATAACCCTAACCCTAATTTGGGTCTTAATGCTAATGTACTTCTGCAACGGGAACATCCCCCCATGGACACGATGTACTAAAACGGAGTAGGGAAGCCATCCTGGTGGCCCACTCAAGTCTGTTTCACCAAGCTAGGCTTCACAGAGGGTCTGGTTCCCTCCAGGGAAGCCTAGCCTCCCCAACCTTAACCCTAACTAGAGTCTTGGCCCTAATTTTCTTGTGCAACTGAAACATTCCCCCGTCCAAACGGTGTACAAAAGGAAAGTAGGCAAGCTATCCCGATGGCCTACTCAGTCTTTTTCACCAAGCTGGGCTGCAACGAAGCCCAGGATTACGCTTGGGATCCGCAGTCTCCCCAACCCTAACCCTAACTTGAGTTTTTACACAAATTTTCTTGTGCAACTGAAATGATACCCTTTCCTTACAGTGCACAGAAAGCCAGAAGGAAAGCTATCCCGATGGCCCACTCAGTCTGTTTCACCAAGCTAGGCTACACCGAAGGCCAGGATCCCGCCTGGGAAGCCCAGTCTCCCCAACCCTAACCCTAACTTGAGTCTTAACCCTAATTTTCTTGTGTAAGTGAAACATCCTCCCGTCCTTACGGTTTAGAAAAAGGCAGTAGGCAAGCCATCCCGATTGCCAACTCAATCTGTTCCACCAAGCTAGCCTTCACAGAGGCCCTGGTTCCTGCCTGGGAAGCCCGGTCTCACCAACCCTAACCCTAACTTGAGTCTTCTTAACCCTAATTTTCTTGTGCAAGTGAAACATCCCCCCGTCCATACGGTTTAGAAAAAGTCAGTAGGCAAGCGAACCCGATTGCCAACTCAATCTGTTCCACCAAGCTAGCCTTCACAGAGGCCCTGGTTCCTGCCTGGGAAGCACAGTCTCCCCAACCCAGCCCTACCTTGGGTATTAATCCTAATTTTCCTGTGCAACTGAAACATCCCCTCGTCCATACAGCGTACAAAAAGACAGTAGGCAAGCAATCCTGATGGCTCACTCAGTCTGTTTCACCAGGCTCGGCTTCATCGAGGAGGTAGTTCCTGCCTGGGAAGCCCAGCCTCCATAACCCTAACCCTAATTTGGGTCTTAATGCTAATGTTCTTCTGCATTGGAAACATCCCCCCATGGATACGGTGTATTAAAACGGAGTAGGGAAGCCATCCTGGTGGCCCACTCAAGTCTGTTTCACCAAGCTAGGCTTCACAGAGTGTCTGGTTCCCTCCAGGAAAGCCTAGCCTCCCCAACCTTACCCCTAACTAGAGTCTTGGCCCTAATTTTCTTGTGCAACTGAAACATTCCCCCGTCCAAACGGTGTACAAAAAGAAAGTAGGCAAGCTATCCCGATGGCCCACTCAGTCTTTTTCACCAAGCTGGGCTGCACCGAAGCCCAGGATCCCGCCTGGGAAGCCCAGTCTCCCCAACCCTAACCCTAACTTGAGTCTTAACCCTAATTTTCTTGTGCAAGTGAAACATCCCCCCGTCCATACGGTTTAGAAAAAGTCAGTAGGCAAGCCATCCCGATTGCCAACTCAATCTGTTCCACCAAGCTAGCCTTCACAGAGGCCCTGCTTCCTGCCTGGGAAGCCCGGTCTCACCAACCCTAACCCTAACTTGAGTCTTTTTAACCCTAATTTTCTTGTGCAAGTGAAACCTCCCCCCGTCCATACGGTTTAGAAAAAGTCAGTAGGCAAGCCATCCCGATTGCCAACTCAATCTGTTCCACCAAGCTAGCCTTCACAGAGGCCCTGGTTGCTACCTGTGAAGCACAGTCTCCCCAACCCAGCCCTACCTTGGGTATTAATCCTAATTTTCCTGTGCAACTGAAACATCCCCTCATCCATACAGCGTACAAAAAGACAGTAGGCAAGCAATCCTGATGGCTCACTCAGTCTGTTTCACCAGGCTCGGCTTCATCGAGGCCGTAGTTCCTGCCTGGGAAGCCCAGCCTCCATAACCCTAACCCTAATTTGGGTCTTAATGCTAATGTACTTCTGCAACGGAAACATCCCCCATGGACACGATGTACTAAAACGGAGTAGGGAAGCCAACCTGGTGGCCCACTCAAGTCTGTTTCACCAAGCTAGGCTTCACAGAGGGTCTGGTTCCCTGCAGGGAAGCCTAGCCTCCCCAACCTTACCCCTAACTAGAGTCTTGGCCCTAATTTTCTTGTGCAACTGAAACATTCCCCCGTCCAAACGGTGTACAAAAAGAAAGTAGGCAAGCTATCCCGATGGCCCACTCAGTATTTTTCACCAAGCTGGGCTGCACCGAAGCCCAGGATCCCGCCTGGGAAGCCCAGTCTCCCCAACCCTAACCCTAACTTGAGTCTTAACCCTAATTTTCTTGTGCAAGTGAAACATCCCCCCGTCCATACGGTTTAGAAAAAGTCAGTAGGAAAGCCATCCCGATTGCCAACTCAATCTGTTCCACCAAGCTAGCCTTCACAGAGGCCCTGCTTCCTGCCTGGGAAGCCCGGTCTCACCAACCCTAACCCTAACTTGAGTCTTTTTAACCCTAATTTTCTTGTGCAAGTGAAACCTCCCCCCGTCCATACGGTTTAGAAAAAGTCAGTAGGCAAGCCATCCCGATTGCCAACTCAATCTGTTCCACCAAGCTAGCCTTCACAGAGGCCCTGGTTGCTACCTGTGAAGCACAGTCTCCCCAACCCAGCCCTACCTTGGGTATTAATCCTAATTTTCCTGTGCAACTGAAACATCCCCTCATCCATACAGCGTACAAAAAGACATTAGGCAAGCAATCCTGATGGCACACTCAGTCTGTTTCACCAGGCTCGGCTTCATCGAGGCCGTAGTTCCTGCCTGGGAAGCCCAGCCTCCATAACCCTAACCCTAATTTGGGTCTTAATGCTAATGTTCTTCTGCATTGGAAACATCCCCCCATGGATACGGTGTACTAAAACGGAGTAGGGAAGCCATCCTGGTGGCCCACTCAAGTCTGTTTCACCAAGCTAGGCTTCACAGAGGGTCTGGTTCCCTCCAGGGAAGCCTAGCCTCCCCAACCTTACCCCTAACTAGAGTCTTGGCCCTAATTTTCTTGTGCAACTGAAACATTCCCCCGTCCAAACGGTGTACAAAAAGAAAGTAGGCAAGCTATCCCGATGGCCTACTCAGTCTTTTTCACCAAGCTAGGCTGCACCGAAGCCCAGGATCACGCTTGGGATCCGCAGTCTCCCCAACCCTAACCCTAACTTGAGTTTTAACACAAATTTTCTTGTGCAACTGAAACGATACCCCGTCCTTACAGTGCACAGAAAGCCAGTAGGAAAGCTATCCCGATGGCCCACTCAGTCTGTTTCACCAAGCTAGGCTACAGCGAAGCCCAGGATCCCGCCTGGGAAGCCCAGTCTCCCCAACCCTAACCCTAACTTGAGTCTTAACCCTAACTTTCTTGTGTAAGTGAAACATCCTCCCGTCCTTACGGTTTAGAAAAAGGCAGTAGGCAAGCCATCCCGATTGCCAACTCAATCTGTTCCACCAAGCTAGCCTTCACAGAGGCCCTGGTTGCTGCCTGGGAAGCCCGGTCTCACCAACCCTAACCCTAACTTGAGTCTTCTTAACCCTAATTTTCTTGTGCAAGTGAAACATCCCCCCGTCCATACGGTTTAGAAAAAGTCAGTAGGCAAGCGAACCCGATTGCCAACTCAATCTGTTCCAACAAGCTAGCCTTCACAGAGGCCCTGGTTCCTGCCTGGGAAGCACAGTCTCCCCAACCCAGCCCTCACTTGGGTATTAATCCTAATTTTCCTGTGCGACTGAAACATCCCCTCGTCCATACGGCATACAAAAAGACAGTAGGCAAGCAATCCTGATGGCCCACTCAGTCTGTTTCACCAGGCTCGGATTCATCGAGGCCGTAGTTCCTGCCTGGGAAGCCCAGCCTCCATAACCCTAACCCTAATTTGGGTCTTAATGCTAATGTACTTCTGCAACGGAAACATCCCCCATGGACACGATGTACTAAAATGGAGTAGGGAAGCCATCCTGGTGGCCCACTCCAGTCTGTTTCACCAAGCTAGGCTTCACAGAGGGTCTGGTTCCCTGCAGGGAAGCCTAGCCTCCCCAACCTTACCCCTAACTAGAGTCTTGGCCCTAATTTTCTTGTGCAACTGAAACATTCCCCCGTCCAAACGGTGTACAAAAAGAAAGTAGGCAAGCTATCCCGATGGCCCACTCAGTCTGTTTCACCAAGCTAGGCTGCACCGAAGCCCAGGATCACGCTTGGGATCCGCAGTCTCCCCAACCCTAACCCTAACTTGAGTTTTTACACAAATTTTCTTGTGCAACTGAAACGATACCGCGTCCTCACAGTGCACAGAAAGCCAGTAGGAAAGCTATCCCGATGGCCCACTCAGTCTATTTCACCAAGCTAGGCTACACCGAAGCCCAGGATCCCGCCTGGGAAGCCCAGCCTCCATAACCCTAACCCTAATTTGGGTCTTAATGCTAATGTACTTCTGCAACGGGAACATCCCCCCATGGACACGATGTACTAAAACGGAGTAGGGAAGCCATCCTGGTGGCCCACTCAAGTCTGTTTCACCAAGCTAGGATTCACAGAGGGTCTGGTTCCCTCCAGGGAAGCCTAGCCTCCCCAACCTTAACCCTAACTAGAGTCTCGGCCCTAATTTTCTTGTGCAACTGAAACATTCCCCCGTCCAAACGGTGTACAAAAGGAAAGTAGGCAAGCTATCCCGATGGCCTACTCAGTCTTTTTCACCAAGCTGGGCTGCAACGAAGCCCAGGATTACGCTTGGGATCCGCAGTCTCCCCAACCCTAACCCTAACTTGAGTTTTTACACAAATTTTCTTGTGCAACTGAAATGATACCCTTTCCTTACAGTGCACAGAAAGCCAGAAGGAAAGCTATCCCGATGGCCCACTCAGTCTGTTTCACCAAGCTAGGCTACACCGAAGGCCAGGATCCCGCCTGGGAAGCCCAGTCTCCCCAACCCTAACCCTAACTTGAGTCTTAACCCTAATTTTCTTGTGTAAGTGAAACATCCTCCCGTCCTTACGGTTTAGAAAAAGTCAGTAGGCAAGCCATCCCGATTGCCAACTCAATCTGTTCCACCAAGCTAGCCTTCACAGAGGCCCTGGTTCCTGCCTGGGAAGCCCGGTCTCACCAACCCTAACCCTAACTTGAGTCTTCTTAACCCTAATTTTCTTGTGCAAGTGAAACATCCCCCCGTCCATACGGTTTAGAAAAAGTCAGTAGGCAAGCGAACCCGATTGCCAACTCAATCTGTTCCACCAAGCTAGCCTTCACAGAGGCCCTGGTTCCTGCCTGGGAAGCACAGTCTGCCCAACCCAGCCCTACCTTGGGTATTAATCCTAATTTTCCTGTGCAACTGAAACATCCCCTCATCCATACAGCGTACAAAAAGACAGTAGGCATGCAATCCTGATGGCCTACTCAATCTGTTTCACCAGGCTCGGCTTCATCTAGGCCGTAGTTCCTGCCTGGGAAGCCCTGCCTCCATAACCCTAACCCTAATTTGGGTTTTAATGCTAATGTTCTTCTGCAATGGAAACATCCCCCCATGGATACGGTGTATTAAAACGGAGTAGGGAAGCCATCCTGGTGGCCCACTCAAGTCTGTTTCACCAAGCTAGGCTTCACAGAGTGTCTGGTTCCCTCCAGGAAAGCCTAGCCTCCCCAACCTTACCCCTAACTAGAGTCTTGGCCCTAATTTTCTTGTGCAACTGAAACATTCCCCCGTCCAAACGGTGTACAAAAAGAAAGTAGGCAAGCTATCCCGATGGCCCACTCAGTATTTTTCACCAAGCTGGGCTGCACCGAAGCCCAGGATCCCGCCTGGGAAGCCCAGTCTCCCCAACCCTAACCCTAACTTGAGTCTTAACCCTAATTTTTTTGTGCAAGTGAAACATCCCCCCGTCCATACGGTTTAGAAAAAGTCAGTAGGCAAGCCATCCCGATTGCCAACTCAATCTGTTCCACCAAGCTAGCCTTCACAGAGGCCCTGCTTCCTGCCTGGGAAGCCCGGTCTCACCAACCCTAACCCTAACTTGAGTCTTTTTAACCCTAATTTTCTTGTGCAAGTGAAACCTCCCCCCGTCCATACGGTTTAGAAAAAGTCAGTAGGCAAGCCATCCCGATTGCCAACTCAATCTGTTCCACCAAGCTAGCCTTCACAGAGGCCCTGGTTGCTACCTGTGAAGCACAGTCTCCCCAACCCAGCCCTACCTTGGGTATTAATCCTAATTTTCCTGTGCAACTGAAACATCCCCTCATCCATACAGCGTACAAAAAGACAGTAGGCAAGCAATCCTGATGGCTCACTCAGTCTGTTTCACCAGGCTCGGCTTCATCGAGGCCGTAGTTCCTGCCTGGGAAGCCCAGCCTCCATAACCCTAACCCTAATTTGGGTCTTAATGCTAATGTTCTTCTGCATTGGAAACATCCCCCCATGGATACGGTGTACTAAAACGGAGTAGGGAAGCCATCCTGGTGGCCCACTCAAGTCTGTTTCACCAAGCTAGGCTTCACAGAGGGTCTGGTTCCCTCCAGGGAACCCTAGCCTCCCCAACCTTACCCCTAACTAGAGTCTTGGCCCTAATTTTCTTGTGCAACTGAAACATTCCCCCGTCCAAACGGTGTACAAAAAGAAAGTAGGCAAGCTATCCCGATGGCCCACTCAGTCTTTTTCACCAAGCTCGGCTGCACCGAAGCCCAGGATCACGCTTGGGATCCGCAGTCTCCCCAACCCTAACCCTAACTTGAGTTTTAACACAAATTTTCTTGTGCAACTGAAACGATACCCCGTCCTTACAGTGCACAGAAAGCCAGTAGAAAAGCTATCCCGATGGCCCACTCAGTCTGTTTCACCAAGCTAGGCTACACCGAAGCCCAGGATCCCGCCTGGGAAGCCCAGTCTCCCCAACCCTAACCCTAACTTGAGTCTTAACCCTAATTTTCTTGTGTAAGTGAAACATCCTCCCGTCCTTACGGTTTAGAAAAAGTCAGTAGGCAAGCCATCCCGATTGCCAACTCAATCTGTTCCACCAAGCTAGCCTTCACAGAGTCCCTGGTTGCTGCCTGGGAAGCACAGTCTCCCCAACCCAGCCCTCACTTGGGTATTAATCCTAATTTTCCTGTGCAACTGAAACATCCCCCCGTCCATACGGTTTAGAAAAAGTCAGTAGGCAAGCGAACCCGATTGCCAACTCAATCTGTTCCACCAAACTAGCCTTCACAGAGGCCCTGGTTCCTGCCTGGGAAGCACAGTCTCCCCAACCCAGCCCTCACTTGGGTATTAATCCTAATTTTCCTGTGCAACTGAAACATCCCCTCGTCCATACAGCGTACAAAAAGACAGTAGGCAAGCAATCCTGATGGCCCACTCAGTCTGTTTCACCAGGCTCGGCTTCATCGAGGCCGTAGTTCCTGCCTGGGCAGCCCTGCCTCCATAACCCTAACCCTAATTTGGGTTTTAATGCTAATGTTCTTCTGCAATGGAAACATCCCCCCATGGATACGGTGTATTAAAACGGAGTAGGGAAGCCATCCTGGTGGCCCACTCAAGTCTGTTTCACCAAGCTAGGCTTCACAGAGGGTCTGGTTCCCTCCAGGAAGGCCTAGCCTCCCCAACCTTACCCCTAACTAGAGTCTTGGCCCTAATTTTCTTGTGCAACTGAAACATTCCCCCGTCCAAACGGTGTACAAAAGGAAAGTAGGCAAGCTATCCCGATGGCCCACTCAGTCTTTTTCACCAAGCTGGGCTGCACCGAAGCCCAGGATCACGTTTGGGATCCGCAGTCTCCCCAACCCTAACCCTAACTTGAGTTTTTACACAAATTTTCTTGTGCAACTGAAACGATACCGCGTCCTCACAGTGCACAGAAACCCAGTAGGAAAGCTATCCCGATGGCCCACTCAGTCTGTTTCACCAAGCTAGGCTACACCGAAGCCCAGGATCCCGCCTGGGAAGCCCAGCCTCCATAACCCTAACCCTAATTTGGGTCTTAATGCTAATGTACTTCTGCAACGGGAACATCCCCCCATGGACACGATGTACTAAAACGGAGTAGGGAAGCCATCCTGGTGGCCCACTCAAGTCTGTTTCACCAAGCTAGGCTTCACAGAGGGTCTGGTTCCCTCCAGGGAAGCCTAGCCTCCCCAACCTTAACCCTAACTAGAGTCTTGGCCCTAATTTTCTTGTGCAACTGAAACATTCCCCCGTCCAAACGGTGTACAAAAGGAAAGTAGGCAAGCTATCCCGATGGCCCACTCAGTCTTTTTCACCAAGCTGGGCTGCACCGAAGCCCAGGATTACGCTTGGGATCCGCAGTCTCCCCAACCCTAACCCTAACTTGAGTTTTTACACAAATTTTCTTGTGCAACTGAAATGATACCCTTTCCTTACAGTGCACAGAAAGCCAGAAGGAAAGCTATCCCGATGGCCCACTCAGTCTGTTTCACCAAGCTAGGCTACACCGAAGGCCAGTATCCCGCCTGGGAAGCCCGGTCTCAACAACCCTAACCCTAACTTGAGTCTTCTTAACCCTAATTTTCTTGTGCAAGTGAAACATCCCCCCGTCCATACGGTTTAGAAAAATTCAGTAGGCAAGCGAACCCGATTGCCAACTCAATCTGTGCCACCAAGCTAGCCTTCACAGAGGCCCTGGTTCCTGCCTGGGAAGCACAGTCTCCCCAACCCAGCCCTACCTTGGGTATTAATCCTAATTTTCCTGTGCAACTGAAACATCCCCTCGTCCATACAGCGTACAAAAAGACAGTAGGCAAGCAATCCTGATGGCTCACTCAGTCTGTTTCACCAGGCTCGGCTTCATCGAGGAGGTAGTTCCTGCCTGGGAAGCCCAGCCTCCATAACCCTAACCCTAATTTGGGTCTTAATGCTAATGTTCTTCTGCATTGGAAACATCCCCCCATGGATACGGTGTACTAAAACGGAGTAGGGAAGCCATCCTGGTGGCCCACTCAAGTCTGTTTCACCAAGCTAGGCCTCACAGGGGGTCTGGTTCCCTCCAGGGAAGCCTAGCCTCCCCAACCTTACCCCTAACTAGAGTCTTGGCCCTAATTTTCTTGTGCAACTGAAACATTACCCCGTCCAAACGGTGTACAAAAAGAAAGTAGGCAAGCTATCCCGATGGCCCACTCAGTCTTTTTCACCAAGCTAGGCTGCACCGAAGCCCAGGATCACGCTTGGGATCCGCAGTCTCCCCAACCCTAACCCTAACTTGAGTTTTAACACAAATTTTCTTGTGCAACTGAAACGATACCCCGTCCTTACAGTGCACAGAAAGCCAGTAGGAAAGCTATCCCGATGGCCCACTCAGTCTGTTTCACCAAGCTAGGCTACACCGAAGCCCAGGATCCTGCCTGGGAAGCCCGGTCTCACCAACCCTAACCCTAACTTGAGTCTTCTTAACCCTAATTTTCTTGTGCAAGTGAAACATCCCCCCGTCCATACGGTTTAGAAAAAGTCAGTAGGCAAGCGAACCCGATTGCCAACTCAATCTGTTCCAACAACCTAGCCTTCACAGAGGCCCTGGTTCCTGCCTGGGAAGCACAGTCTCCCCAACCCAGCTCTCACTTGGGTATTAATCCTAATTTTCCTGTGTAAGGAAACATCCCCTCGTCCATACGGCATACAAAAAGACAGTAGGCAAGCAATCCTGATGGCCCACTCAGTCTGTTTCACCAGGCTCGGATTCATAGAGGCCGTAGTTCCTGCCTGGGAAGCCCAGCCTCCATAACCCTAACCCTAATTTGGGTCTTAATGCTAATGTACTTCTGCAACGGAAACATCCCCCATGGACACGATGTACTAAAACGGAGTAGGGAAGCCATCCTGGTGGCCCACTCAAGTCTGTTTCACCAAGCTAGGCTTCACAGAGGGTCTGGTTCCCTGCAGGGAAGCCTAGCCTCCCCAACCTTACCCCTAACTAGAGTCTTGGCCCTAATTTTCTTGTGCAACTGAAACATTCCCCCGTCCAAACGGTGTACAAAAAGAAAGTAGGCAAGCTATCCCGATGGCCCACTCAGTATTTTTCACCAAGCTGGGCTGCACCGAAGCCCAGGATCCCGCCTGGGAAGCCCAGTCTCCCCAACCCTAACCCTAACTTGAGTCTTAACCCTAATTTTCTTGTGCAAGTGAAACATCCCCCCGTCCATACGGTTTAGAAAAAGTCAGTAGGCAAGCCATCCCGATTGCCAACTCAATCTGTTCCACCAAGCTAGCCTTCACAGAGGCCCTGCTTCCTGCCTGGGAAGCCCGGTCTCACCAACCCTAACCCTAACTTGAGTCTTTTTAACCCTAATTTTCTTGTGCAAGTGAAACCTCCCCCCGTCCATACGGTTTAGAAAAAGTCAGTAGGCAAGCCATCCCGATTGCCAACTCAATCTGTTCCACCAAGCTAGCCTTCACAGAGGCCCTGGTTGCTACCTGTGAAGCACAGTCTCCCCAACCCAGCCCTACCTTGGGTATTAATCCTAATTTTCCTGTGCAACTGAAACATCCCCTCATCCATACAGCGTACAAAAAGACAGTAGGCAAGCAATCCTGATGGCTCACTCAGTCTGTTTCACCAGGCTCGGCTTCATCGAGGCCGTAGTTCCTGCCTGGGAAGCCCAGCCTCCATAACCCTAACCCTAATTTGGGTCTTAATGCTAATGTTCTTCTGCATTGGAAACATCCCCCCATGGATACGGTGTACTAAAACGGAGTAGGGAAGCCATCCTGGTGGCCCACTCAAGTCTGTTTCACCAAGCTAGGCTTCACAGAGGGTCTGGTTCCCTCCAGGGAAGCCTAGCCTCCCCAACCTTACCCCTAACTAGAGTCTTGGCCCTAATTTTCTTGTGCAACTGAAACATTCCCCCGTCCAAACGGTGTACAAAAAGAAAGTAGGCAAGCTATCCCGATGGCCTACTCAGTCTTTTTCACCAAGCTAGGCTGCACCGAAGCCCAGGATCACGCTTGGGAACCGCAGTCTCCCCAACCCTAACCCTAACTTGAGTTTTAACACAAATTTTCTTGTGCAACTGAAACGATACCCCGTCCTTACAGTGCACAGAAAGCCAGTAGGAAAGCTATCCCGATGGCCCACTCAGTCTGTTTCACCAAGCTAGGCTACACCGAAGCCCAGGATCCCGCCTGGGAAGCCCAGTCTCCCCAACCCTAACCCTAACTTGAGTCTTAACCCTAATTTTCTTGTGTAAGTGAAACATCCTCCCGTCCTTACGGTTTAGAAAAAGTCAGTAGGCAAGCCATCCCGATTGCCAACTCAATCTGTTCCACCAAGCTAGCCTTCACAGAGGCCCTGGTTGCTGCCTGGGAAGCCCGGTCTCACCAACCCTAACCCTAACTTGAGTCTTCTTAACCCTAATTTTCTTGTGCAAGTGAAATATCCCCCCGTCCATACGGTTTAGAAAAAGTCAGTAGGCAAGCGAACCCGATTGCCAACTCAATCTGTTCCAACAAGCTAGCCTTCACAGAGGCCCTGGTTCCTGCCTGGGAAGCACAGTCTCCCCAACCCAGCCCTCACTTGGGTATTAATCCTAATTTTCCTGTGCGACTGAAACATCCCCTCGTCCATACGGCATACAAAAAGACAGTAGGCAAGCAATCCTGATGGCCCACTCAGTCTGTTTCACCAGGCTCGGATTCATCGAGGCCGTAGTTCCTGCCTGGGAAGCCCAGCCTCCATAACCCTAACCCTAATTTGGGTCTTAATGCTAATGTACTTCTGCAATGGAAACATCCCCCATGGACACGATGTACTAAAACGGAGTAGGGAAGCCATCCTGGTGGCCCACTCCAGTCTGTTTCACCAAGCTAGGCTTCACAGAGGGTCTGGTTCCCTGCAGGGAAGCCTAGCCTCCCCAACCTTACCCCTAACTAGAGTCTTGGCCCTAATTTTCTTGTGCAACTGAAACATTCCCCCGTCCAAACGGTGTACAAAAAGAAAGTAGGCAAGCTATCCCGATGGCCCACTCAGTCTGTTTCACCAAGCTAGGCTGCACCGAAGCCCAGGATCACGCTTGGGATCCGCAGTCTCCCCAACCCTAACCCTAACTTGAGTTTTTACACAAATTTTCTTGTGCAACTGAAACGATACCGCGTCCTCACAGTGCACAGAAAGCCAGTAGGAAAGCTATCCCGATGGCCCACTCAGTCTGTTTCACCAAGCTAGGCTACACCGAAGACCAGGATCCCGCCTGGGAAGCCCAGCCTCCATAACCCTAACCCTAATTTGGGTCTTAATGCTAATGTACTTCTGCAACGGGAACATCCCCCCATGGACACGATGTACTAAAACGGAGTAGGGAAGCCATCCTGGTGGCCCACTCAAGTCTGTTTCACCAAGCTAGGCTTCACAGAGGGTCTGGTTCCCTCCAGGGAAGCCTAGCCTCCCCAACCTTACCCCTAACTAGAGTCTTGGCCCTAATTTTCTTGTGCAACTGAAACATTCCCCCGTCCAAACGGTGTACAAAAAGAAAGTAGGCAAGCTATCCCGATGGCCCACTCAGTCTTTTTCACCAAGCTGGGCTGCACCGAAGCCCAGGATCCCGCCTGGGAAGCCCAGTCTCCCCAACCCTAACCCTAACTTGAGTCTTAACCCTAATTTTCTTGTGCAAGTGAAACATCCCCCCGTCCATACGGTTTAGAAAAAGTCAGTAGGCAAGCCATCCCGATTGCCAACTCAATCTGTTCCACCAAGCTAGCCTTCACAGAGGCCCTGCTTCCTGCCTGGGAAGCCCGGTCTCACCAACCCTAACCCTAACTTGAGTCTTTTTAACCCTAATTTTCTTGTGCAAGTGAAACCTCCCCCCGTCCATACGGTTTAGAAAAAGTCAGTAGGCAAGCCATCCCGATTGCCAACTCAATCTGTTCCACCAAGCTAGCCTTCACAGAGGCCCTGGTTGCTACCTGTGAAGCACAGTCTCCCCAACCCAGCCCTACCTTGGGTATTAATCCTAATTTTCCTGTGCAACTGAAACATCCCCTCATCCATACAGCGTACAAAAAGACAGTAGGCAAGCAATCCTGATGGCTCACTCAGTCTGTTTCACCAGGCTCGGCTTCATCGAGGCCGTAGTTCCTGCCTGGGAAGCCCAGCCTCCATAACCCTAACCCTAATTTGGGTCTTAATGCTAATGTACTTCTGCAACGGAAACATCCCCCATGGACACGATGTACTAAAACGGAGTAGGGAAGCCAACCTGGTGGCCCACTCAAGTCTGTTTCACCAAGCTAGGCTTCACAGAGGGTCTGGTTCCCTGCAGGGAAGCCTAGCCTCCCCAACCTTACCCCTAACTAGAGTCTTGGCCCTAATTTTCTTGTGCAACTGAAACATTCCCCCGTCCAAACGGTGTACAAAAAGAAAGTAGGCAAGCTATCCCGATGGCCCACTCAGTATTTTTCACCAAGCTGGGCTGCACCGAAGCCCAGGATCCCGCCTGGGAAGCCCAGTCTCCCCAACCCTAACCCTAACTTGAGTCTTAACCCTAATTTTCTTGTGCAAGTGAAACATCCCCCCGTCCATACGGTTTAGAAAAAGTCAGTAGGAAAGCCATCCCGATTGCCAACTCAATCTGTTCCACCAAGCTAGCCTTCACAGAGGCCCTGCTTCCTGCCTGGGAAGCCCGGTCTCACCAACCCTAACCCTAACTTGAGTCTTTTTAACCCTAATTTTCTTGTGCAAGTGAAACCTCCCCCCGTCCATACGGTTTAGAAAAAGTCAGTAGGCAAGCCATCCCGATTGCCAACTCAATCTGTTCCACCAAGCTAGCCTTCACAGAGGCCCTGGTTGCTACCTGTGAAGCACAGTCTCCCCAACCCAGCCCTACCTTGGGTATTAATCCTAATTTTCCTGTGCAACTGAAACATCCCCTCATCCATACAGCGTACAAAAAGACAGTAGGCAAGCAATCCTGATGGCACACTCAGTCTGTTTCACCAGGCTCGGCTTCATCGAGGCCGTAGTTCCTGCCTGGGAAGCCCAGCCTCCATAACCCTAACCCTAATTTGGGTCTTAATGCTAATGTTCTTCTGCATTGGAAACATCCCCCCATGGATACGGTGTACTAAAACGGAGTAGGGAAGCCATCCTGGTGGCCCACTCAAGTCTGTTTCACCAAGCTAGGCTTCACAGAGGGTCTGGTTCCCTCCAGGGAAGCCTAGCCTCCCCAACCTTACCCCTAACTAGAGTCTTGGCCCTAATTTTCTTGTGCAACTGAAACATTCCCCCGTCCAAACGGTGTACAAAAAGAAAGTAGGCAAGCTATCCCGATGGCCTACTCAGTCTTTTTCACCAAGCTAGGCTGCACCGAAGCCCAGGATCACGCTTGGGATCCGCAGTCTCCCCAACCCTAACCCTAACTTGAGTTTTAACACAAATTTTCTTGTGCAACTGAAACGATACCCCGTCCTTACAGTGCACAGAAAGCCAGTAGGAAAGCTATCCCGATGGCCCACTCAGTCTGTTTCACCAAGCTAGGCTACACCGAAGCCCAGGATCCCGCCTGGGAAGCCCAGTCTCCCCAACCCTAACCCTAACTTGAGTCTTAACCCTAACTTTCTTGTGTAAGTGAAACATCCTCCCGTCCTTACGGTTTAGAAAAAGGCAGTAGGCAAGCCATCCCGATTGCCAACTCAATCTGTTCCACCAAGCTAGCCTTCACAGAGGCCCTGGTTGCTGCCTGGGAAGCCCGGTCTCACCAACCCTAACCCTAACTTGAGTCTTCTTAACCCTAATTTTCTTGTGCAAGTGAAACATCCCCCCGTCCATACGGTTTAGAAAAAGTCAGTAGGCAAGCGAACCCGATTGCCAACTCAATCTGTTCCAACAAGCTAGCCTTCACAGAGGCCCTGGTTCCTGCCTGGGAAGCACAGTCTCCCCAACCCAGCCCTCACTTGGGTATTAATCCTAATTTTCCTGTGCGACTGAAACATCCCCTCGTCCATACGGCATACAAAAAGACAGTAGGCAAGCAATCCTGATGGCCCACTCAGTCTGTTTCACCAGGCTCGGATTCATCGAGGCCGTAGTTCCTGCCTGGGAAGCCCAGCCTCCATAACCCTAACCCTAATTTGGGTCTTAATGCTAATGTACTTCTGCAACGGAAACATCCCCCATGGACACGATGTACTAAAATGGAGTAGGGAAGCCATCCTGGTGGCCCACTCCAGTCTGTTTCACCAAGCTAGGCTTCACAGAGGGTCTGGTTCCCTGCAGGGAAGCCTAGCCTCCCCAACCTTACCCCTAACTAGAGTCTTGGCCCTAATTTTCTTGTGCAACTGAAACATTCCCACGTCCAAACGGTGTACAAAAAGAAAGTAGGCAAGCTATCCCGATGGCCCACTCAGTCTGTTTCACCAAGCTAGGCTGCACCGAAGCCCAGGATCACGCTTGGGATCCGCAGTCTCCCCAACCCTAACCCTAACTTGAGTTTTTACACAAATTTTCTTGTGCAACTGAAACGATACCGCGTCCTCACAGTGCACAGAAAGCCAGTAGGAAAGCTATCCCGATGGCCCACTCAGTCTATTTCACCAAGCTAGGCTACACCGAAGCCCAGGATCCCGCCTGGGAAGCCCAGCCTCCATAACCCTAACCCTAATTTGGGTCTTAATGCTAATGTACTTCTGCAACGGGAACATCCCCCCATGGACACGATGTACTAAAACGGAGTAGAGAAGCCATCCTGGTGGCCCACTCAAGTCTGTTTCACCAAGCTAGGATTCACAGAGGGTCTGGTTCCCTCCAGGGAAGCCTAGCCTCCCCAACCTTAACCCTAACTAGAGTCTCGGCCCTAATTTTCTTGTGCAACTGAAACATTCCCCCGTCCAAACGGTGTACAAAAGGAAAGTAGGCAAGCTATCCCGATGGCCTACTCAGTCTTTTTCACCAAGCTGGGCTGCAACGAAGCCCAGGATTACGCTTGGGATCCGCAGTCTCCCCAACCCTAACCCTAACTTGAGTTTTTACACAAATTTTCTTGTGCAACTGAAATGATGCCCTTTCCTTACAGTGCACAGAAAGCCAGAAGGAAAGCTATCCCGATGGCCCACTCAGTCTGTTTCACCAAGCTAGGCTACACCGAAGGCCAGGATCCCGCCTGGGAAGCCCAGTCTCCCCAACCCTAACCCTAACTTGAGTCTTAACCCTAATTTTCTTGTGTAAGTGAAACATCCTCCCGTCCTTACGGTTTAGAAAAAGTCAGTAGGCAAGCCATCCCGATTGCCAACTCAATCTGTTCCACCAAGCTAGCCTTCACAGAGGCCCTGGTTCCTGCCTGGGAAGCCCGGTCTCACCAACCCTAACCCTAACTTGAGTCTTCTTAACCCTAATTTTCTTGTGCAAGTGAAACATCCCCCCGTCCATATGGTTTAGAAAAAGTCAGTAGGCAAGCGAACCCGATTGCCAACTCAATCTGTTCCACCAAGCTAGCCTTCACAGAGGCCCTGGTTCCTGCCTGGGAAGCACAGTCTCCCCAACCCAGCCCTACCTTGGGTATTAATCCTAATTTTCCTGTGCAACTGAAACATCCCCTCATCCATACAGCGTACAAAAAGACAGTAGGCATGCAATCCTGATGGCCTACTCAATCTGTTTCACCAGGCTCGGCTTCATCTAGGCCGTAGTTCCTGCCTGGGAAGCCCTGCCTCCATAACCCTAACCCTAATTTGGGTTTTAATGCTAATGTTCTTCTGCAATGGAAACATCCCCCCATGGATACGGTGTATTAAAACGGAGTAGGGAAGCCATCCTGGAGGCCCACTCAAGTCTGTTTCACCAAGCTAGGCTTCACAGAGTGTCTGGTTCCCTCCAGGAAAGCCTAGCCTCCCCAACCTTACCCCTAACTAGAGTCTTGGCCCTAATTTTCTTGTGCAACTGAAACATTCCCCCCGTCCAAACGGTGTACAAAAAGAAAGTAGGCAAGCTATTCCGATGGCCCACTCAGTATTTTTCACCAAGCTGGGCTGCACCGAAGCCCAGGATCCCGCCTGGGAAGCCCAGTCTCCCCAACCTTAACCCTAACTTGAGTCTTAACCCTAATTTTTTTGTGCAAGTGAAACATCCTCCCGTCCATACGGTTTAGAAAAAGTCAGTAGGCAAGCCATCCCGATTGCCAACTCAATCTGTTCCACCAAGCTAGCCTTCACAGAGGCCCTGCTTCCTGCCTGGGAAGCCCGGTCTCACCAACCCTAACCCTAACTTGAGTCTTTTTAACCCTAATTTTCTTGTGCAAGTGAAACCTCCCCCCGTCCATACGGTTTAGAAAAAGTCAGTAGGCAAGCCATCCCGATTGCCAACTCAATCTGTTCCACCAAGCTAGCCTTCACAGAGGCCCTGGTTGCTACCTGTGAAGCACAGTCTCCCCAACCCAGCCCTACCTTGGGTATTAATCCTAATTTTCCTGTGCAACTGAAACATCCCCTCATCCATACAGCGTACAAAAAGACAGTAGGCAAGCAATCCTGATGGCTCACTCAGTCTGTTTCACCAGGCTCGGCTTCATCGAGGCCGTAGTTCCTGCCTGGGAAGCCCAGCCTCCATAACCCTAACCCTAATTTGGGTCTTAATGCTAATGTTCTTCTGCATTGGAAACATCCCCCCATGGATACGGTGTACTAAAACGGAGTAGGGAAGCCATCCTGGTGGCCCACTCAAGTCTGTTTCACCAAGCTAGGCTTCACAGAGGGTCTGGTTCCCTCCAGGGAACCCTAGCCTCCCCAACCTTACCCCTAACTAGAGTCTTGGCCCTAATTTTCTTGTGCAACTGAAACATTCCCCCGTCCAAACGGTGTACAAAAAGAAAGTAGGCAAGCTATCCCGATGGCCCACTCAGTCTTTTTCACCAAGCTAGGCTGCACCGAAGCCCAGGATCACGCTTGGGATCCGCAGTCTCCCCAACCCTAACCCTAACTTGAGTTTTAACACAAATTTTCTTGTGCAACTGAAACGATACCCCGTCCTTACAGTGCACAGAAAGCCAGTAGAAAAGCTATCCCGATGGCCCACTCAGTCTGTTTCACCAAGCTAGGCTACACCGAAGCCCAGGATCCCGCCTGGGAAGCCCAGTCTCCCCAACCCTAACCCTAACTTGAGTCTTAACCCTAATTTTCTTGTGTAAGTGAAACATCCTCCCGTCCTTACGGTTTAGAAAAAGTCAGTAGGCAAGCCATCCCGATTGCCAACTCAATCTGTTCCACCAAGCTAGCCTTCACAGAGTCCCTGGTTGCTGCCTGGGAAGCACAGTCTCCCCAACCCAGCCCTCACTTGGGTATTAATCCTAATTTTCCTGTGCAACTGAAACATCCCCCCGTCCATACGGTTTAGAAAAAGTCAGTAGGCAAGCGAACCCGATTGCCAACTCAATCTGTTCCACCAAACTAGCCTTCACAGAGGCCCTGGTTCCTGCCTGGGAAGCACAGTCTCCCCAACCCAGCCCTCACTTGGGTATTAATCCTAATTTTCCTGTGCAACTGAAACATCCCCTCGTCCATACAGCGTACAAAAAGACAGTAGGCAAGCAATCCTGATGGCCCACTCAGTCTGTTTCACCAGGCTCGGCTTCATCGAGGCCGTAGTTCCTGCCTGGGCAGCCCTGCCTCCATAACCCTAACCCTAATTTGGGTTTTAATGCTAATGTTCTTCTGCAATGGAAACATCCCCCCATGGATACGGTGTATTAAAACGGAGTAGGGAAGCCATCCTGGTGGCCCACTCAAGTCTGTTTCACCAAGCTAGGCTTCACAGAGGGTCTGGTTCCCTCCAGGAAGGCCTAGCCTCCCCAACCTTACCCCTAACTAGAGTCTTGGCCCTAATTTTCTTGTGCAACTGAAACATTCCCCCGTCCAAACGGTGTACATAAGGAAAGTAGGCAAGCTATCCCGATGGCCCACTCAGTCTTTTTCACCAAGCTGGGCTGCACCGAAGCCCAGGATCACGTTTGGGATCCGCAGTCTCCCCAACCCTAACCCTAACTTGAGTTTTTACACAAATTTTCTTGTGCAACTGAAACGATACCGCGTCCTCACAGTGCACAGAAAGCCAGTAGGAAAGCTATTCCGATGGCCCACTCAGTCTGTTTCACCAAGCTAGGCTACACCGAAGCCCAGGATCCCGCCTGGGAAGCCCAGCCTCCATAACCCTAACCCTAATTTGGGTCTTAATGCTAATGTACTTCTGCAACGGGAACATCCCCCCATGGACACGATGTACTAAAACGGAGTAGGGAAGCCATCCTGGTGGCCCACTCAAGTCTGTTTCACCAAGCTAGGCTTCACAGAGGGTCTGGTTCCCTCCAGGGAAGCCTAGCCTCCCCAACCTTAACCCTAACTAGAGTCTTGGCCCTAATTTTCTTGTGCAACTGAAACATTCCCCCGTCCAAACGGTGTACAAAAGGAAAGTAGGCAAGCTATCCCGATGGCCCACTCAGTCTTTTTCACCAAGCTGGGCTGCACCGAAGCCCAGGATTACGCTTGGGATCCGCAGTCTCCCCAACCCTAACCCTAACTTGAGTTTTTACACAAATTTTCTTGTGCAACTGAAATGATACCCTTTCCTTACAGTGCACAGAAAGCCAGAAGGAAAGCTATCCCGATGGCCCACTCAGTCTGTTTCACCAAGCTAGGCTACACCGAAGGCCAGTATCCCGCCTGGGAAGCCCGGTCTCAACAACCCTAACCCTAACTTGAGTCTTCTTAACCCTAATTTTCTTGTGCAAGTGAAACATCCCCCCGTCCATACGGTTTAGAAAAATTCAGTAGGCAAGCGAACCCGATTGCCAACTCAATCTGTTCCACCAAGCTAGCCTTCACAGAGGCCCTGGTTCCTGCCTGGGAAGCACAGTCTCCCCAACCCAGCCCTACCTTGGGTATTAATCCTAATTTTCCTGTGCAACTGAAACATCCCCTCGTCCATACAGCGTACAAAAAGACAGTAGGCAAGCAATCCTGATGGCTCACTCAGTCTGTTTCACCAGGCTCGGCTTCATCGAGGAGGTAGTTCCTGCCTGGGAAGCCCAGCCTCCATAACCCTAACCCTAATTTGGGTCTTAATGCTAATGTTCTTCTGCATTGGAAACATCCCCCCATGGATACGGTGTACTAAAACGGAGTAGGGAAGCCATCCTGGTGGCCCACTCAAGTCTGTTTCACCAAGCTAGGCCTCACAGAGGGTCTGGTTCCCTCCAGGGAAGCCTAGCCTCCCCAACCTTACCCCTAACTAGAGTCTTGGCCCTAATTTTCTTGTGCAACTGAAACATTACCCCGTCCAAACGGTGTACAAAAAGAAAGTAGGCAAGCTATCCCGATGGCCCACTCAGTCTTTTTCACCAAGCTAGGCTGCACCGAAGCCCAGGATCACGCTTGGGATCCGCAGTCTCCCCAACCCTAACCCTAACTTGAGTTTTAACACAAATTTTCTTGTGCAACTGAAACGATACCCCGTCCTTACAGTGCACAGAAAGCCAGTAGGAAAGCTATCCCGATGGCCCACTCAGTCTGTTTCACCAAGCTAGGCTACACCGAAGCCCAGGATCCTGCCTGGGAAGCCCGGTCTCACCAACCCTAACCCTAACTTGAGTCTTCTTAACCCTAATTTTCTTGTGCAAGTGAAACATCCCCCCGTCCATACGGTTTAGAAAAAGTCAGTAGGCAAGCGAACCCGATTGCCAACTCAATCTGTTCCAACAAGCTAGCCTTCACAGAGGCCCTGGTTCCTGCCTGGGAAGCACAGTCTCCCCAACCCAGCTCTCACTTGGGTATTAATCCTAATTTTCCTGTGTAAGGAAACATCCCCTCGTCCATACGGCATACAAAAAGACAGTAGGCAAGCAATCCTGATGGCCCACTCAGTCTGTTTCACCAGGCTCGGATTCATAGAGGCCGTAGTTCCTGCCTGGGAAGCCCAGCCTCCATAACCCTAACCCTAATTTGGGTCTTAATGCTAATGTACTTCTGCAACGGAAACATCCCCCATGGACACGATGTACTAAAACGGAGTAGGGAAGCCATCCTGGTGGCCCACTCAAGTCTGTTTCACCAAGCTAGGCTTCACAGAGGGTCTGGTTCCCTGCAGGGAAGCCTAGCCTCCCCAACCTTACCCCTAACTAGAGTCTTGGCCCTAATTTTCTTGTGCAACTGAAACATTCCCCCGTCCAAACGGTGTACAAAAAGAAAGTAGGCAAGCTATCCCGATGGCCCACTCAGTATTTTTCACCAAGCTGGGCTGCACCGAAGCCCAGGATCCCGCCTGGGAAGCCCAGTCTCCCCAACCCTAACCCTAACTTGAGTCTTAACCCTAATTTTCTTGTGCAAGTGAAACATCCCCCCGTCCATACGGTTTAGAAAAAGTCAGTAGGCAAGCCATCCCGATTGCCAACTCAATCTGTTCCACCAAGCTAGCCTTCACAGAGGCCCTGCTTCCTGCCTGGGAAGCCCGGTCTCACCAACCCTAACCCTAACTTGAGTCTTTTTAACCCTAATTTTCTGCACCGAAGCCCAGGATCACGCTTGGGATCCGCAGTCTCCCCAACCCTAACCCTAACTTGAGTTTTAACACAAATTTTCTTGTGCAACTGAAACGATACCCCGTCCTTACAGTGCACAGAAAGCCAGTAGGAAAGCTATCCCGATGGCCCACTCAGTCTGTTTCACCAAGCTAGGCTACAGCGAAGCCCAGGATCCCGCCTGGGAAGCCCAGTCTCCCCAACCCTAACCCTAACTTGAGTCTTAACCCTAACTTTCTTGTGTAAGTGAAACATCCTCCCGTCCTTACGGTTTAGAAAAAGGCAGTAGGCAAGCCATCCCGATTGCCAACTCAATCTGTTCCACCAAGCTAGCCTTCACAGAGGCCCTGGTTGCTGCCTGGGAAGCCCGGTCTCACCAACCCTAACCCTAACTTGAGTCTTCTTAACCCTAATTTTCTTGTGCAAGTGAAACATCCCCCCGTCCATACGGTTTAGAAAAAGTCAGTAGGCAAGCGAACCCGATTGCCAACTCAATCTGTTCCAACAAGCTAGCCTTCACAGAGGCCCTGGTTCCTGCCTGGGAAGCACAGTCTCCCCAACCCAGCCCTCACTTGGGTATTAATCCTAATTTTCCTGTGCGACTGAAACATCCCCTCGTCCATACGGCATACAAAAAGACAGTAGGCAAGCAATCCTGATGGCCCACTCAGTCTGTTTCACCAGGCTCGGATTCATCGAGGCCGTAGTTCCTGCCTGGGAAGCCCAGCCTCCATAACCCTAACCCTAATTTGGGTCTTAATGCTAATGTACTTCTGCAACGGAAACATCCCCCATGGACACGATGTACTAAAATGGAGTAGGGAAGCCATCCTGGTGGCCCACTCCAGTCTGTTTCACCAAGCTAGGCTTCACAGAGGGTCTGGTTCCCTGCAGGGAAGCCTAGCCTCCCCAACCTTACCCCTAACTAGAGTCTTGGCCCTAATTTTCTTGTGCAACTGAAACATTCCCCCGTCCAAACGGTGTACAAAAAGAAAGTAGGCAAGCTATCCCGATGGCCCACTCAGTCTGTTTCACCAAGCTAGGCTGCACCGAAGCCCAGGATCACGCTTGGGATCCGCAGTCTCCCCAACCCTAACCCTAACTTGAGTTTTTACACAAATTTTCTTGTGCAACTGAAACGATACCGCGTCCTCACAGTGCACAGAAAGCCAGTAGGAAAGCTATCCCGATGGCCCACTCAGTCTATTTCACCAAGCTAGGCTACACCGAAGCCCAGGATCCCGCCTGGGAAGCCCAGCCTCCATAACCCTAACCCTAATTTGGGTCTTAATGCTAATGTACTTCTGCAATGGGAACATCCCCCCATGGACACGATGTACTAAAACGGAGTAGGGAAGCCATCCTGGTGGCCCACTCAAGTCTGTTTCACCAAGCTAGGATTCACAGAGGGTCTGGTTCCCTCCAGGGAAGCCTAGCCTCCCCAACCTTAACCCTAACTAGAGTCTCGGCCCTAATTTTCTTGTGCAACTGAAACATTCCCCCGTCCAAACGGTGTACAAAAGGAAAGTAGGCAAGCTATCCCGATGGCCTACTCAGTCTTTTTCACCAAGCTGGGCTGCAACGAAGCCCAGGATTACGCTTGGGATCCGCAGTCTCCCCAACCCTAACCCTAACTTGAGTTTTTACACAAATTTTCTTGTGCAACTGAAATGATACCCTTTCCTTACAGTGCACAGAAAGCCAGAAGGAAAGCTATCCCGATGGCCCACTCAGTCTGTTTCACCAAGCTAGGCTACACCGAAGGCCAGGATCCCGCCTGGGAAGCCCAGTCTCCCCAACCCTAACCCTAACTTGAGTCTTAACCCTAATTTTCTTGTGTAAGTGAAACATCCTCCCGTCCTTACGGTTTAGAAAAAGTCAGTAGGCAAGCCATCCCGATTGCCAACTCAATCTGTTCCACCAAGCTAGCCTTCACAGAGGCCCTGGTTCCTGCCTGGGAAGCCCGGTCTCACCAACCTTAACCCTAACTTGAGTCTTCTTAACCCTAATTTTCTTGTGCAAGTGAAACATCCCCCCGTCCATACGGTTTAGAAAAAGTCAGTAGGCAAGCGAACCCGATTGCCAACTCAATCTGTTCCACCAAGCTAGCCTTCACAGAGGCCCTGGTTCCTGCCTGGGAAGCACAGTCTCCCCAACCCAGCCCTACCTTGGGTATTAATCCTAATTTTCCTGTGCAACTGAAACATCCCCTCATCCATACAGCGTACAAAAAGACAGTAGGCATGCAATCCTGATGGCCTACTCAATCTGTTTCACCAGGCTCGGCTTCATCTAGGCCGTAGTTCCTGCCTGGGAAGCCCTGCCTCCATAACCCTAACCCTAATTTGGGTTTTAATGCTAATGTTCTTCTGCAATGGAAACATCCCCCCATGGATACGGTGTATTAAAACGGAGTAGGGAAGCCATCCTGGTGGCCCACTCAAGTCTGTTTCACCAAGCTAGGCTTCACAGAGTGTCTGGTTCCCTCCAGGAAAGCCTAGCCTCCCCAACCTTACCCCTAACTAGAGTCTTGGCCCTAATTTTCTTGTGCAACTGAAACATTCCCCCGTCCAAACGGTGTACAAAAAGAAAGTAGGCAAGCTATCCCGATGGCCCACTCAGTATTTTTCACCAAGCTGGGCTGCACCGAAGCCCAGGATCCCGCCTGGGAAGCCCAGTCTCCCCAACCCTAACCCTAACTTGAGTCTTAACCCTAATTTTTTTGTGCAAGTGAAACATCCCCCCGTCCATACGGTTTAGAAAAAGTCAGTAGGCAAGCCATCCCGATTGCCAACTCAATCTGTTCCACCAAGCTAGCCTTCACAGAGGCCCTGCTTCCTGCCTGGGAAGCCCGGTCTCACCAACCCTAACCCTAACTTGAGTCTTTTTAACCCTAATTTTCTTGTGCAAGTGAAACCTCCCCCCGTCCATACGGTTTAGAAAAAGTCAGTAGGCAAGCCATCCCGATTGCCAACTCAATCTGTTCCACCAAGCTAGCCTTCACAGAGGCCCTGGTTGCTACCTGTGAAGCACAGTCTCCCCAACCCAGCCCTACCTTGGGTATTAATCCTAATTTTCCTGTGCAACTGAAACATCCCCTCATCCATACAGCGTACAAAAAGACAGTAGGCAAGCAATCCTGATGGCTCACTCAGTCTGTTTCACCAGGCTCGGCTTCATCGAGGCCGTAGTTCCTGCCTGGGAAGCCCAGCCTCCATAACCCTAACCCTAATTTGGGTCTTAATGCTAATGTTCTTCTGCATTGGAAACATCCCCCCATGGATACGGTGTACTAAAACGGAGTAGGGAAGCCATCCTGGTGGCCCACTCAAGTCTGTTTCACCAAGCTAGGCTTCACAGAGGGTCTGGTTCCCTCCAGGGAACCCTAGCCTCCCCAACCTTACCCCTAACTAGAGTCTTGGCCCTAATTTTCTTGTGCAACTGAAACATTCCCCCGTCCAAACGGTGTACAAAAAGAAAGTAGGCAAGCTATCCCGATGGCCCACTCAGTCTTTTTCACCAAGCTAGGCTGCACCGAAGCCCAGGATCACGCTTGGGATCCGCAGTCTCCCCAACCCTAACCCTAACTTGAGTTTTAACACAAATTTTCTTGTGCAACTGAAACGATACCCCGTCCTTACAGTGCACAGAAAGCCAGTAGAAAAGCTATCCCGATGGCCCACTCAGTCTGTTTCACCAAGCTAGGCTACACCGAAGCCCAGGATCCCGCCTGGGAAGCCCAGTCTCCCCAACCCTAACCCTAACTTGAGTCTTAACCCTAATTTTCTTGTGTAAGTGAAACATCCTCCCGTCCTTACGGTTTAGAAAAAGTCAGTAGGCAAGCCATCCCGATTGCCAACTCAATCTGTTCCACCAAGCTAGCCTTCACAGAGTCCCTGGTTGCTGCCTGGGAAGCACAGTCTCCCCAACCCAGCCCTCACTTGGGTATTAATCCTAATTTTCCTGTGCAACTGAAACATCCCCCCGTCCATACGGTTTAGAAAAAGTCAGTAGGCAAGCGAACCCGATTGCCAACTCAATCTGTTCCACCAAACTAGCCTTCACAGAGGCCCTGGTTCCTGCCTGGGAAGCACAGTCTCCCCAACCCAGCCCTCACTTGGGTATTAATCCTAATTTTCCTGTGCAACTGAAACATCCCCTCGTCCATACAGCGTACAAAAAGACAGTAGGCAAGCAATCCTGATGGCCCACTCAGTCTGTTTCACCAGGCTCGGCTTCATCGAGGCCGTAGTTCCTGCCTGGGCAGCCCTGCCTCCATAACCCTAACCCTAATTTGGGTTTTAATGCTAATGTTCTTCTGCAATGGAAACATCCCCCCATGGATACGGTGTATTAAAACGGAGTAGGGAAGCCATCCTGGTGGCCCACTCAAGTCTGTTTCACCAAGCTAGGCTTCACAGAGGGTCTGGTTCCCTCCAGGAAGGCCTAGCCTCCCCAACCTTACCCCTAACTAGAGTCTTGGCCCTAATTTTCTTGTGCAACTGAAACATTCCCCCGTCCAAACGGTGTACAAAAGGAAAGTAGGCAAGCTATCCCGATGGCCCACTCAGTCTTTTTCACCAAGCTGGGCTGCACCGAAGCCCAGGATCACGTTTGGGATCCGCAGTCTCCCCAACCCTAACCCTAACTTGAGTTTTTACACAAATTTTCTTGTGCAACTGAAACGATACCGCGTCCTCACAGTGCACAGAAAGCCAGTAGGAAAGCTATCCCGATGGCCCACTCAGTCTGTTTCACCAAGCTAGGCTACACCGAAGCCCAGGATCCCGCCTGGGAAGCCCAGCCTCCATAACCCTAACCCTAATTTGGGTCTTAATGCTAATGTACTTCTGCAACGGGAACATCCCCCCATGGACACGATGTACTAAAACGGAGTAGGGAAGCCATCCTGGTGGCCCACTCAAGTCTGTTTCACCAAGCTAGGCTTCACAGAGGGTCTGGTTCCCTCCAGGGAAGCCTAGCCTCCCCAACCTTAACCCTAACTAGAGTCTTGGCCCTAATTTTCTTGTGCAACTGAAACATTCCCCCGTCCAAACGGTGTACAAAAGGAAAGTAGGCAAGCTATACCGATGGCCCACTCAGTCTTTTTCACCAAGCTGGGCTGCACCGAAGCCCAGGATTACGCTTGGGATCCGCAGTCTCCCCAACCCTAACCCTAACTTGAGTTTTTACACAAATTTTCTTGTGCAACTGAAATGATACCCTTTCCTTACAGTGCACAGAAAGCCAGAAGGAAAGCTATCCCGATGGCCCACTCAGTCTGTTTCACCAAGCTAGGCTACACCGAAGGCCAGTATCCCGCCTGGGAAGCCCGGTCTCAACAACCCTAACCCTAACTTGAGTCTTCTTAACCCTAATTTTCTTGTGCAAGTGAAACATCCCCCCGTCCATACGGTTTAGAAAAATTCAGTAGGCAAGCGAACCCGATTGCCAACTCAATCTGTTCCACCAAGCTAGCCTTCACAGAGGCCCTGGTTCCTGCCTGGGAAGCACAGTCTCCCCAACCCAGCCCTACCTTGGGTATTAATCCTAATTTTCCTGTGCAACTGAAACATCCCCTCGTCCATACAGCGTACAAAAAGACAGTAGGCAAGCAATCCTGATGGCTCACTCAGTCTGTTTCACCAGGCTCGGCTTCATCGAGGAGGTAGTTCCTGCCTGGGAAGCCCAGCCTCCATAACCCTAACCCTAATTTGGGTCTTAATGCTAATGTTCTTCTGCATTGGAAACATCCCCCCATGGATACGGTGTACTAAAACGGAGTAGGGAAGCCATCCTGGTGGCCCACTCAAGTCTGTTTCACCAAGCTAGGCCTCACAGAGGGTCTGGTTCCCTCCAGGGAAGCCTAGCCTCCCCAACCTTACCCCTAACTAGAGTCTTGGCCCTAATTTTCTTGTGCAACTGAAACATTACCCCGTCCAAACGGTGTACAAAAAGAAAGTAGGCAAGCTATCCCGATGGCCCACTCAGTCTTTTTCACCAAGCTAGGCTGCACCGAAGCCCAGGATCACGCTTGGGATCCGCAGTCTCCCCAACCCTAACCCTAACTTGAGTTTTAACACAAATTTTCTTGTGCAACTGAAACGATACCCCGTCCTTACAGTGCACAGAAAGCCAGTAGGAAAGCTATCCCGATGGCCCACTCAGTCTGTTTCACCAAGCTAGGCTACACCGAAGCCCAGGATCCTGCCTGGGAAGCCCGGTCTCACCAACCCTAACCCTAACTTGAGTCTTCTTAACCCTAATTTTCTTGTGCAAGTGAAACATCCCCCCGTCCATACGGTTTAGAAAAAGTCAGTAGGCAAGCGAACCCGATTGCCAACTCAATCTGTTCCAACAACCTAGCCTTCACAGAGGCCCTGGTTCCTGCCTGGGAAGCACAGTCTCCCCAACCCAGCTCTCACTTGGGTATTAATCCTAATTTTCCTGTGTAAGGAAACATCCCCTCGTCCATACGGCATACAAAAAGACAGTAGGCAAGCAATCCTGATGGCCCACTCAGTCTGTTTCACCAGGCTCGGATTCATAGAGGCCGTAGTTCCTGCCTGGGAAGCCCAGCCTCCATAACCCTAACCCTAATTTGGGTCTTAATGCTAATGTACTTCTGCAACGGAAACATCCCCCATGGACACGATGTACTAAAACGGAGTAGGGAAGCCATCCTGGTGGCCCACTCAAGTCTGTTTCACCAAGCTAGGCTTCACAGAGGGTCTGGTTCCCTGCAGGGAAGCCTAGCCTCCCCAACCTTACCCCTAACTAGAGTCTTGGCCCTAATTTTCTTGTGCAACTGAAACATTCCCCCGTCCAAACGGTGTACAAAAAGAAAGTAGGCAAGCTATCCCGATGGCCCACTCAGTATTTTTCACCAAGCTGGGCTGCACCGAAGCCCAGGATCCCGCCTGGGAAGCCCAGTCTCCCCAACCCTAACCCTAACTTGAGTCTTAACCCTAATTTTCTTGTGCAAGTGAAACATCCCCCCGTACATACGGTTTAGAAAAAGTCAGTAGGCAAGCCATCCCGATTGCCAACTCAATCTGTTCCACCAAGCTAGCCTTCACAGAGGCCCTGCTTCCTGCCTGGGAAGCCCGGTCTCACCAACCCTAACCCTAACTTGAGTCTTTTTAACCCTAATTTTCTTGTGCAAGTGAAACCTCCCCCCGTCCATACGGTTTAGAAAAAGTCAGTAGGCAAGCCATCCCGATTGCCAACTCAATCTGTTCCACCAAGCTAGCCTTCACAGAGGCCCTGGTTGCTACCTGTGAAGCACAGTCTCCCCAACCCAGCCCTACCTTGGGTATTAATCCTAATTTTCCTGTGCAACTGAAACATCCCCTCATCCATACAGCGTACAAAAAGACAGTAGGCAAGCAATCCTGATGGCTCACTCAGTCTGTTTCACCAGGCTCGGCTTCATCGAGGCCGTAGTTCCTGCCTGGGAAGCCCAGCCTCCATAACCCTAACCCTAATTTGGGTCTTAATGCTAATGTTCTTCTACATTGGAAACATCCCCCCATGGATACGGTGTACTAAAACGGAGTAGGGAAGCCATCCTGGTGGCCCACTCAAGTCTGTTTCACCAAGCTAGGCTTCACAGAGGGTCTGGTTCCCTCCAGGGAAGCCTAGCCTCCCCAACCTTACCCCTAACTAGAGTCTTGGCCCTAATTTTCTTGTGCAACTGAAACATTCCCCCGTCCAAACGGTGTACAAAAAGAAAGTAGGCAAGCTATCCCGATGGCCTACTCAGTCTTTTTCACCAAGCTAGGCTGCACCGAAGCCCAGGATCACGCTTGGGAACCGCAGTCTCCCCAACCCTAACCCTAACTTGAGTTTTAACACAAATTTTCTTGTGCAACTGAAACGATACCCCGTCCTTACAGTGCACAGAAAGCCAGTAGGAAAGCTATCCCGATGGCCCACTCAGTCTGTTTCACCAAGCTAGGCTACACCGAAGCCCAGGATCCCGCCTGGGAAGCCCAGTCTCCCCAACCCTAACCCTAACTTGAGTCTTAACCCTAATTTTCTTGTGTAAGTGAAACATCCTCCCGTCCTTACGGTTTAGAAAAAGTCAGTAGGCAAGCCATCCCGATTGCCAACTCAATCTGTTCCACCAAGCTAACCTTCACAGAGGCCCTGGTTGCTGCCTGGGAAGCCCGGTCTCACCAACCCTAACCCTAACTTGAGTCTTCTTAACCCTAATTTTCTTGTGCAAGTGAAACATCCCCCCGTCCATACGGTTTAGAAAAAGTCAGTAGGCAAGCGAACCCGATTGCCAACTCAATCTGTTCCAACAAGCTAGCCTTCACAGAGGCCCTGGTTCCTGCCTGGGAAGCACAGTCTCCCCAACCCAGCCCTCACTTGGGTATTAATCCTAATTTTCCTGTGCGACTGAAACATCCCCTCGTCCATACGGCATACAAAAAGACAGTAGGCAAGCAATCCTGATGGCCCACTCAGTCTGTTTCACCAGGCTCGGATTCATCGAGGCCGTAGTTCCTGCCTGGGAAGCCCAGCCTCCATAACCCTAACCCTAATTTGGGTCTTAATGCTAATGTACTTCTGCAATGGAAACATCCCCCATGGACACGATGTACTAAAACGGAGTAGGGAAGCCATCCTGGTGGCCCACTCCAGTCTGTTTCACCAAGCTAGGCTTCACAGAGGGTCTGGTTCCCTGCAGGGAAGCCTAGCCTCCCCAACCTTACCCCTAACTAGAGTCTTGGCCCTAATTTTCTTGTGCAACTGAAACATTCCCCCGTCCAAACGGTGTACAAAAAGAAAGTAGGCAAGCTATCCCGATGGCCCACTCAGTCTGTTTCACCAAGCTAGGCTGCACCGAAGCCCAGGATCACGCTTGGGATCCGCAGTCTCCCCAACCCTAACCCTAACTTGAGTTTTTACACAAATTTTCTTGTGCAACTGAAACGATACCGCGTCCTCACAGTGCACAGAAAGCCAGTAGGAAAGCTATCCCGATGGCCCACTCAGTCTGTTTCACCAAGCTAGGCTACACCGAAGACCAGGATCCCGCCTGGGAAGCCCAGCCTCCATAACCCTAACCCTAATTTGGGTCTTAATGCTAATGTACTTCTGCAACGGGAACATCCCCCCATGGACACGATGTACTAAAACGGAGTAGGGAAGCCATCCTGGTGGCCCACTCAAGTCTGTTTCACCAAGCTAGGCTTCACAGAGGGTCTGGTTCCCTCCAGGGAAGCCTAGCCTCCCCAACCTTACCCCGAACTAGAGTCTTGGCCCTAATTTTCTTGTGCAACTGAAACATTCCCCCGTCCAAACGGTGTACAAAAAGAAAGTAGGCAAGCTATCCCGATGGCCCACTCAGTCTTTTTCACCAAGCTGGGCTGCACCGAAGCCCAGGATCCCGCCTGGGAAGCCCAGTCTCCCCAACCCTAACCCTAACTTGAGTCTTAACCCTAATTTTCTTGTGCAAGTGAAACATCCCCCCGTCCATACGGTTTAGAAAAAGTCAGTAGGCAAGCCATCCCGATTGCCAACTCAATCTGTTCCACCAAGCTAGCCTTCACAGAGGCCCTGCTTCCTGCCTGGGAAGCCCGGTCTCACCAACCCTAACCCTAACTTGAGTCTTTTTAACCCTAATTTTCTTGTGCAAGTGAAACCTCCCCCCGTCCATACGGTTTAGAAAAAGTCAGTAGGCAAGCCATCCCGATTGCCAACTCAATCTGTTCCACCAAGCTAGCCTTCACAGAGGCCCTGGTTGCTATCTGTGAAGCACAGTCTCCCCAACCCAGCCCTACCTTGGGTATTAATCCTAATTTTCCTGTGCAACTGAAACATCCCCTCATCCATACAGCGTACAAAAAGACAGTAGGCAAGCAATCCTGATGGCTCACTCAGTCTGTTTCACCAGGCTCGGCTTCATCGAGGCCGTAGTTCCTGCCTGGGAAGCCCAGCCTCCATAACCCTAACCCTAATTTGGGTCTTAATGCTAATGTACTTCTGCAACGGAAACATCCCCCATGGACACGATGTACTAAAACGGAGTAGGGAAGCCAACCTGGTGGCCCACTCAAGTCTGTTTCACCAAGCTAGGCTTCACAGAGGGTCTGGTTCCCTGCAGGGAAGCCTAGCCTCCCCAACCTTACCCCTAACTAGAGTCTTGGCCCTAATATTCTTGTGCAACTGAAACATTCCCCCGTCCAAACGGTGTACAAAAAGAAAGTAGGCAAGCTATCCCGATGGCCCACTCAGTATTTTTCACCAAGCTGGGCTGCACCGAAGCCCAGGATCCCGCCTGGGAAGCCCAGTCTCCCCAACCCTAACCCTAACTTGAGTCTTAACCCTAATTTTCTTGTGCAAGTGAAACATCCCCCCGTCCATACGGTTTAGAAAAAGTCAGTAGGAAAGCCATCCCGATTGCCAACTCAATCTGTTCCACCAAGCTAGCCTTCACAGAGGCCCTGCTTCCTGCCTGGGAAGCCCGGTCTCACCAACCCTAACCCTAACTTGAGTCTTTTTAACCCTAATTTTCTTGTGCAAGTGAAACCTCCCCCCGTCCATACGGTTTAGAAAAAGTCAGTAGGCAAGCCATCCCGATTGCCAACTCAATCTGTTCCACCAAGCTAGCCTTCACAGAGGCCCTGGTTGCTACCTGTGAAGCACAGTCTCCCCAACCCAGCCCTACCTTGGGTATTAATCCTAATTTTCCTGTGCAACTGAAACATCCCCTCATCCATACAGCGTACAAAAAGACAGTAGGCAAGCAATCCTGATGGCCCACTCAGTCTGTTTCACCAGGCTCGGCTTCATCGAGGCCGTAGTTCCTGCCTGGGAAGCCCAGCCTCCATAACCCTAACCCTAATTTGGGTCTTAATGCTAATGTTCTTCTACATTGGAAACATCCCCCCATGGATACGGTGTACTAAAACGGAGTAGGGAAGCCATCCTGGTGGCCCACTCAAGTCTGTTTCACCAAGCTAGGCTTCACAGAGGGTCTGGTTCCCTCCAGGGAAGCCTAGCCTCCCCAACCTTACCCCTAACTAGAGTCTTGGCCCTAATTTTCTTGTGCAACTGAAACATTCCCCCGTCCAAACGGTGTACAAAAAGAAAGTAGGCAAGCTATCCCGATGGCCTACTCAGTCTTTTTCACCAAGCTAGGCTGCACCGAAGCCCAGGATCACGCTTGGGAACCGCAGTCTCCCCAACCCTAACCCTAACTTGAGTTTTAACACAAATTTTCTTGTGCAACTGAAACGATACCCCGTCCTTACAGTGCACAGAAAGCCAGTAGGAAAGCTATCCCGATGGCCCACTCAGTCTGTTTCACCAAGCTAGGCTACACCGAAGCCCAGGATCCCGCCTGGGAAGCCCAGTCTCCCCAACCCTAACCCTAACTTGAGTCTTAACCCTAATTTTCTTGTGTAAGTGAAACATCCTCCCGTCCTTACGGTTTAGAAAAAGTCAGTAGGCAAGCCATCCCGATTGCCAACTCAATCTGTTCCACCAAGCTAGCCTTCACAGAGGCCCTGGTTGCTGCCTGGGAAGCCCGGTCTCACCAACCCTAACCCTAACTTGAGTCTTCTTAACCCTAATTTTCTTGTGCAAGTGAAACATCCCCCCGTCCATACGGTTTAGAAAAAGTCAGTAGGCAAGCGAACCCGATTGCCAACTCAATCTGTTCCAACAAGCTAGCCTTCACAGAGGCCCTGGTTCCTGCCTGGGAAGCACAGTCTCCCCAACCCAGCCCTCACTTGGGTATTAATCCTAATTTTCCTGTGCGACTGAAACATCCCCTCGTCCATACGGCATACAAAAAGACAGTAGGCAAGCAATCCTGATGGCCCACTCAGTCTGTTTCACCAGGCTCGGATTCATCGAGGCCGTAGTTCCTGCCTGGGAAGCCCAGCCTCCATAACCCTAACCCTAATTTGGGTCTTAATGCTAATGTACTTCTGCAATGGAAACATCCCCCATGGACACGATGTACTAAAACGGAGTAGGGAAGCCATCCTGGTGGCCCACTCCAGTCTGTTTCACCAAGCTAGGCTTCACAGAGGGTCTGGTTCCCTGCAGGGAAGCCTAGCCTCCCCAACCTTACCCCTAACTAGAGTCTTGGCCCTAATTTTCTTGTGCAACTGAAACATTCCCCCGTCCAAACGGTGTACAAAAAGAAAGTAGGCAAGCTATCCCGATGGCCCACTCAGTCTGTTTCACCAAGCTAGGCTGCACCGAAGCCCAGGATCACGCTTGGGATCCGCAGTCTCCCCAACCCTAACCCTAACTTGAGTTTTTACACAAATTTTCTTGTGCAACTGAAACGATACCGCGTCCTCACAGTGCACAGAAAGCCAGTAGGAAAGCTATCCCGATGGCCCACTCAGTCTGTTTCACCAAGCTAGGCTACACCGAAGACCAGGATCCCGCCTGGGAAGCCCAGCCTCCATAACCCTAACCCTAATTTGGGTCTTAATGCTAATGTACTTCTGCAACGGGAACATCCCCCCATGGACACGATGTACTAAAACGGAGTAGGGAAGCCATCCTGGTGGCCCACTCAAGTCTGTTTCACCAAGCTAGGCTTCACAGAGGGTCTGGTTCCCTCCAGGGAAGCCTAGCCTCCCCAACCTTACCCCTAACTAGAGTCTTGGCCCTAATTTTCTTGTGCAACTGAAACATTCCCCCGTCCAAACGGTGTACAAAAAGAAAGTAGGCAAGCTATCCCGATGGCCCACTCAGTCTTTTTCACCAAGCTGGGCTGCACCGAAGCCCAGGATCCCGCCTGGGAAGCCCAGTCTCCCCAACCCTAACCCTAACTTGAGTCTTAACCCTAATTTTCTTGTGCAAGTGAAACATCCCCCCGTCCATACGGTTTAGAAAAAGTCAGTAGGCAAGCCATCCCGATTGCCAACTCAATCTGTTCCACCAAGCTAGCCTTCACAGAGGCCCTGCTTCCTGCCTGGGAAGCCCGGTCTCACCAACCCTAACCCTAACTTGAGTCTTTTTAACCCTAATTTTCTTGTGCAAGTGAAACCTCCCCCCGTCCATACGGTTTAGAAAAAGTCAGTAGGCAAGCCATCCCGATTGCCAACTCAATCTGTTCCACCAAGCTAGCCTTCACAGAGGCCCTGGTTGCTACCTGTGAAGCACAGTCTCCCCAACCCAGCCCTACCTTGGGTATTAATCCTAATTTTCCTGTGCAACTGAAACATCCCCTCATCCATACAGCGTACAAAAAGACAGTAGGCAAGCAATCCTGATGGCTCACTCAGTCTGTTTCACCAGGCTCGGCTTCATCGAGGCCGTAGTTCCTGCCTGGGAAGCCCAGCCTCCATAACCCTAACCCTAATTTGGGTCTTAATGCTAATGTACTTCTGCAACGGAAACATCCCCCATGGACACGATGTACTAAAACGGAGTAGGGAAGCCAACCTGGTGGCCCACTCAAGTCTGTTTCACCAAGCTAGGCTTCACAGAGGGTCTGGTTCCCTCCAGGGAAGCCTAGCCTCCCCAACCTTACCCCTAACTAGAGTCTTGGCCCTAATTTTCTTGTGCAACTGAAACATTCCCCCGTCCAAACGGTGTACAAAAAGAAAGTAGGCAAGCTATCCCGATGGCCCACTCAGTATTTTTCACCAAGCTGGGCTGCACCGAAGCCCAGGATCCCGCCTGGGAAGCCCAGTCTCCCCAACCCTAACCCTAACTTGAGTCTTAACCCTAATTTTCTTGTGCAAGTGAAACATCCCCCCGTCCATACGGTTTAGAAAAAGTCAGTAGGAAAGCCATCCCGATTGCCAACTCAATCTGTTCCACCAAGCTAGCCTTCACAGAGGCCCTGCTTCCTGCCTGGGAAGCCCGGTCTCACCAACCCTAACCCTAACTTGAGTCTTTTTAACCCTAATTTTCTTGTGCAAGTGAAACCTCCCCCCGTCCATACGGTTTAGAAAAAGTCAGTAGGCAAGCCATCCCGATTGCCAACTCAATCTGTTCCACCAAGCTAGCCTTCACAGAGGCCCTGGTTGCTACCTGTGAAGCACAGTCTCCCCAACCCAGCCCTACCTTGGGTATTAATCCTAATTTTCCTGTGCAACTGAAACATCCCCTCATCCATACAGCGTACAAAAAGACAGTAGGCAAGCAATCCTGATGGCCCACTCAGTCTGTTTCACCAGGCTCGGCTTCATCGAGGCCGTAGTTCCTGCCTGGGAAGCCCAGCCTCCATAACCCTAACCCTAATTTGGGTCTTAATGCTAATGTTCTTCTGCATTGGAAACATCCCCCCATGGATACGGTGTACTAAAACGGAGTAGGGAAGCCATCCTGGTGGCCCACTCAAGTCTGTTTCACCAAGCTAGGCTTCACAGAGGGTCTGGTTCCCTCCAGGGAAGCCTAGCCTCCCCAACCTTACCCCTAACTAGAGTCTTGGCCCTAATTTTCTTGTGCAACTGAAACATTCCCCCGTCCAAACGGTGTACAAAAAGAAAGTAGGCAAGCTATCCCGATGGCCTACTCAGTCTTTTTCACCAAGCTAGGCTGCACCGAAGCCCAGGATCACGCTTGGGATCCGCAGTCTCCCCAACCCTAACCCTAACTTGAGTTTTAACACAAATTTTCTTGTGCAACTGAAACGATACCCCGTCCTTACAGTGCACAGAAAGCCAGTAGGAAAGCTATCCCGATGGCCCACTCAGTCTGTTTCACCAAGCTAGGCTACAGCGAAGCCCAGGATCCCGCCTGGGAAGCCCAGTCTCCCCAACCCTAACCCTAACTTGAGTCTTAACCCTAACTTTCTTGTGTAAGTGAAACATCCTCCCGTCCTTACAGTTTAGAAAAAGGCAGTAGGCAAGCCATCCCGATTGCCAACTCAATCTGTTCCACCAAGCTAGCCTTCACAGAGGCCCTGGTTGCTGCCTGGGAAGCCCGGTCTCACCAACCCTAACCCTAACTTGAGTCTTCTTAACCCTAATTTTCTTGTGCAAGTGAAACATCCCCCCGTCCATACGGTTTAGAAAAAGTCAGTAGGCAAGCGAACCCGATTGCCAACTCAATCTGTTCCAACAAGCTAGCCTTCACAGAGGCCCTGGTTCCTGCCTGGGAAGCACAGTCTCCCCAACCCAGCCCTACCTTGGGTATTAATCCTAATTTTCCTGTGCGACTGAAACATCCCCTCGTCCATACGGCATACAAAAAGACAGTAGGCAAGCAATCCTGATGGCCCACTCAGTCTGTTTCACCAGGCTCGGATTCATCGAGGCCGTAGTTCCTGCCTGGGAAGCCCAGCCTCCATAACCCTAACCCTAATTTGGGTCTTAATGCTAATGTACTTCTGCAACGGAAACATCCCCCATGGACACGATGTACTAAAATGGAGTAGGGAAGCCATCCTGGTGGCCCACTCCAGTCTGTTTCACCAAGCTAGGCTTCACAGAGGGTCTGGTTCCCTGCAGGGAAGCCTAGCCTCCCCAACCTTACCCCTAACTAGAGTCTTGGCCCTAATTTTCTTGTGCAACTGAAACATTCCCCCGTCCAAACGGTGTACAAAAAGAAAGTAGGCAAGCTATCCCGATGGCCCACTCAGTCTGTTTCACCAAGCTAGGCTGCACCGAAGCCCAGGATCACGCTTGGGATCCGCAGTCTCCCCAACCCTAACCCTAACTTGAGTTTTTACACAAATTTTCTTGTGCAACTGAAACGATACCGCGTCCTCACAGTGCACAGAAAGCCAGTAGGAAAGCTATCCCGATGGCCCACTCAGTCTATTTCACCAAGCTAGGCTACACCGAAGCCCAGGATCCCGCCTGGGAAGCCCAGCCTCCATAACCCTAACCCTAATTTGGGTCTTAATGCTAATGTACTTCTGCAACGGGAACATCCCCCCATGGACACGATGTACTAAAACGGAGTAGGGAAGCCATCCTGGTGGCCCACTCAAGTCTGTTTCACCAAGCTAGGATTCACAGAGGGTCTGGTTCCCTCCAGGGAAGCCTAGCCTCCCCAACCTTAACCCTAACTAGAGTCTCGGCCCTAATTTTCTTGTGCAACTGAAACATTCCCCCGTCCAAACGGTGTACAAAAGGAAAGTAGGCAAGCTATCCCGATGGCCTACTCAGTCTTTTTCACCAAGCTGGGCTGCAACGAAGCCCAGGATTACGCTTGGGATCCGCAGTCTCCCCAACCCTAACCCTAACTTGAGTTTTTACACAAATTTTCTTGTGCAACTGAAATGATACCCTTTCCTTACAGTGCACAGAAAGCCAGAAGGAAAGCTATCCCGATGGCCCACTCAGTCTGTTTCACCAAGCTAGGCTACACCGAAGGCCAGGATCCCGCCTGGGAAGCCCAGTCTCCCCAACCCTAACCCTAACTTGAGTCTTAACCCTAATTTTCTTGTGTAAGTGAAACATCCTCCCGTCCTTACGGTTTAGAAAAAGGCAGTAGGCAAGCCATCCCGATTGCCAACTCAATCTGTTCCACCAAGCTAGCCTTCACAGAGGCCCTGGTTCCTGCCTGGGAAGCCCGGTCTCACCAACCCTAACCCTAACTTGAGTCTTCTTAACCCTAATTTTCTTGTGCAAGTGAAACATCCCCCCGTCCATACGGTTTAGAAAAAGTCAGTAGGCAAGCGAACCCGATTGCCAACTCAATCTGTTCCACCAAGCTAGCCTTCACAGAGGCCCTGGTTCCTGCCTGGGAAGCACAGTCTCCCCAACCCAGCCCTACCTTGGGTATTAATCCTAATTTTCCTGTGCAACTGAAACATCCCCTCATCCATACAGCGTACAAAAAGACAGTAGGCATGCAATCCTGATGGCCTACTCAATCTGTTTCACCAGGCTCGGCTTCATCTAGGCCGTAGTTCCTGCCTGGGAAGCCCTGCCTCCATAACCCTAACCCTAATTTGGGTTTTAATGCTAATGTTCTTCTGCAATGGAAACATCCCCCCATGGATACGGTGTATTAAAACGGAGTAGGGAAGCCATCCTGGAGGCCCACTCAAGTCTGTTTCACCAAGCTAGGCTTCACAGAGTGTCTGGTTCCCTCCAGGAAAGCCTAGCCTCCCCAACCTTACCCCTAAGTAGAGTCTTGGCCCTAATTTTCTTGTGCAACTGAAACATTCCCCCGTCCAAACGGTGTACAAAAAGAAAGTAGGCAAGCTATCCCGATGGCCCACTCAGTATTTTTCACCAAGCTGGGCTGCACCGAAGCCCAGGATCCCGCCTGGGAAGCCCAGTCTCCCCAACCCTAACCCTAACTTGAGTCTTAACCCTAATTTTTTTGTGCAAGTGAAACATCCCCCCGTCCATACGGTTTAGAAAAAGTCAGTAGGCAAGCCATCCCGATTGCCAACTCAATCTGTTCCACCAAGCTAGCCTTCACAGAGGCCCTGCTTCCTGCCTGGGAAGCCCGGTCTCACCAACCCTAACCCTAACTTGAGTCTTTTTAACCCTAATTTTCTTGTGCAAGTGAAACCTCCCCCCGTCCATACGGTTTAGAAAAAGTCAGTAGGCAAGCCATCCCGATTGCCAACTCAATCTGTTCCACCAAGCTAGCCTTCACAGAGGCCCTGGTTGCTACCTGTGAAGCACAGTCTCCCCAACCCAGCCCTACCTTGGGTATTAATCCTAATTTTCCTGTGCAACTGAAACATCCCCTCATCCATACAGCGTACAAAAAGACAGTAGGCAAGCAATCCTGATGGCTCACTCAGTCTGTTTCACCAGGCTCGGCTTCATCGAGGCCGTAGTTCCTGCCTGGGAAGCCCAGCCTCCATAACCCTAACCCTAATTTGGGTCTTAATGCTAATGTTCTTCTGCATTGGAAACATCCCCCCATGGATACGGTGTACTAAAACGGAGTAGGGAAGCCATCCTGGTGGCCCACTCAAGTCTGTTTCACCAAGCTAGGCTTCACAGAGGGTCTGGTTCCCTCCAGGGAACCCTAGCCTCCCCAACCTTACCCCTAACTAGAGTCTTGGCCCTAATTTTCTTGTGCAACTGAAACATTCCCCCGTCCAAACGGTGTACAAAAAGAAAGTAGGCAAGCTATCCCGATGGCCCACTCAGTCTTTTTCACCAAGCTAGGCTGCACCGAAGCCCAGGATCACGCTTGGGATCCGCAGTCTCCCCAACCCTAACCCTAACTTGAGTTTTAACACAAATTTTCTTGTGCAACTGAAACGATACCCCGTCCTTACAGTGCACAGAAAGCCAGTAGAAAAGCTATCCCGATGGCCCACTCAGTCTGTTTCACCAAGCTAGGCTACACCGAAGCCCAGGATCCCGCCTGGGAAGCCCAGTCTCCCCAACCCTAACCCTAACTTGAGTCTTAACCCTAATTTTCTTGTGTAAGTGAAACATCCTCCCGTCCTTACGGTTTAGAAAAAGTCAGTAGGCAAGCCATCCCGATTGCCAACTCAATCTGTTCCACCAAGCTAGCCTTCACAGAGTCCCTGGTTGCTGCCTGGGAAGCACAGTCTCCCCAACCCAGCCCTCACTTGGGTATTAATCCTAATTTTCCTGTGCAACTGAAACATCCCCCCGTCCATACGGTTTAGAAAAAGTCAGTAGGCAAGCGAACCCGATTGCCAACTCAATCTGTTCCACCAAACTAGCCTTCACAGAGGCCCTGGTTCCTGCCTGGGAAGCACAGTCTCCCCAACCCAGCCCTCACTTGGGTATTAATCCTAATTTTCCTGTGCAACTGAAACATCCCCTCGTCCATACAGCGTACAAAAAGACAGTAGGCAAGCAATCCTGATGGCCCACTCAGTCTGTTTCACCAGGCTCGGCTTCATCGAGGCCGTAGTTCCTGCCTGGGCAGCCCTGCCTCCATAACCCTAACCCTAATTTGGGTTTTAATGCTAATGTTCTTCTGCAATGGAAACATCCCCCCATGGATACGGTGTATTAAAACGGAGTAGGGAAGCCATCCTGGTGGCCCACTCAAGTCTGTTTCACCAAGCTAGGCTTCACAGAGGGTCTGGTTCCCTCCAGGAAGGCCTAGCCTCCCCAACCTTACCCCTAACTAGAGTCTTGGCCCTAATTTTCTTGTGCAACTGAAACATTCCCCCGTCCAAACGGTGTACAAAAGGAAAGTAGGCAAGCTATCCCGATGGCCCACTCAGTCTTTTTCACCAAGCTGGGCTGCACCGAAGCCCAGGATCACGTTTGGGATCCGCAGTCTCCCCAACCCTAACCCTAACTTGAGTTTTTACACAAATTTTCTTGTGCAACTGAAACGATACCGCGTCCTCACAGTGCACAGAAAGCCAGTAGGAAAGCTATTCCGATGGCCCACTCAGTCTGTTTCACCAAGCTAGGCTACACCGAAGCCCAGGATCCCGCCTGGGAAGCCCAGCCTCCATAACCCTAACCCTAATTTGGGTCTTAATGCTAATGTACTTCTGCAACGGGAACATCCCCCCATGGACACGATGTACTAAAACGGAGTAGGGAAGCCATCCTGGTGGCCCACTCAAGTCTGTTTCACCAAGCTAGGCTTCACAGAGGGTCTGGTTCCCTCCAGGGAAGCCTAGCCTCCCCAACCTTAACCCTAACTAGAGTCTTGGCCCTAATTTTCTTGTGCAACTGAAACATTCCCCCGTCCAAACGGTGTACAAAAGGAAAGTAGGCAAGCTATCCCGATGGCCCACTCAGTCTTTTTCACCAAGCTGGGCTGCACCGAAGCCCAGGATTACGCTTGGGATCCGCAGTCTCCCCAACCCTAACCCTAACTTGAGTTTTTACACAAATTTTCTTGTGCAACTGAAATGATACCCTTTCCTTACAGTGCACAGAAAGCCAGAAGGAAAGCTATCCCGATGGCCCACTCAGTCTGTTTCACCAAGCTAGGCTACACCGAAGGCCAGTATCCCGCCTGGGAAGCCCGGTCTCAACAACCCTAACCCTAACTTGAGTCTTCTTAACCCTAATTTTCTTGTGCAAGTGAAACATCCCCCCGTCCATACGGTTTAGAAAAATTCAGTAGGCAAGCGAACCCGATTGCCAACTCAATCTGTTCCACCAAGCTAGCCTTCACAGAGGCCCTGGTTCCTGCCTGGGAAGCACAGTCTCCCCAACCCAGCCCTACCTTGGGTATTAATCCTAATTTTCCTGTGCAACTGAAACATCCCCTCGTCCATACAGCGTACAAAAAGACAGTAGGCAAGCAATCCTGATGGCTCACTCAGTCTGTTTCACCAGGCTCGGCTTCATCGAGGAGGTAGTTCCTGCCTGGGAAGCCCAGCCTCCATAACCCTAACCCTAATTTGGGTCTTAATGCTAATGTTCTTCTGCATTGGAAACATCCCCCCATGGATACGGTGTACTAAAACGGAGTAGGGAAGCCATCCTGGTGGCCCACTCAAGTATGTTTCACCAAGCTAGGCCTCACAGAGGGTCTGGTTCCCTCCAGGGAAGCCTAGCCTCCCCAACCTTACCCCTAACTAGAGTCTTGGCCCTAATTTTCTTGTGCAACTGAAACATTACCCCGTCCAAACGGTGTACAAAAAGAAAGTAGGCAAGCTATCCCGATGGCCCACTCAGTCTTTTTCACCAAGCTAGGCTGCACCGAAGCCCAGGATCACGCTTGGGATCCGCAGTCTCCCCAACCCTAACCCTAACTTGAGTTTTAACACAAATTTTCTTGTGCAACTGAAACGATACCCCGTCCTTACAGTGCACAGAAAGCCAGTAGGAAAGCTATCCCGATGGCCCACTCAGTCTGTTTCACCAAGCTAGGCTACACCGAAGCCCAGGATCCTGCCTGGGAAGCCCGGTCTCACCAACCCTAACCCTAACTTGAGTCTTCTTAACCCTAATTTTCTTGTGCAAGTGAAACATCCCCCCGTCCATACGGTTTAGAAAAAGTCAGTAGGCAAGCGAACCCGATTGCCAACTCAATCTGTTCCAACAAGCTAGCCTTCACAGAGGCCCTGGTTCCTGCCTGGGAAGCACAGTCTCCCCAACCCAGCTCTCACTTGGGTATTAATCCTAATTTTCCTGTGTAAGGAAACATCCCCTCGTCCATACGGCATACAAAAAGACAGTAGGCAAGCAATCCTGATGGCCCACTCAGTCTGTTTCACCAGGCTCGGATTCATAGAGGCCGTAGTTCCTGCCTGGGAAGCCCAGCCTCCATAACCCTAACCCTAATTTGGGTCTTAATGCTAATGTACTTCTGCAACGGAAACATCCCCCATGGACACGATGTACTAAAACGGAGTAGGGAAGCCATCCTGGTGGCCCACTCAAGTCTGTTTCACCAAGCTAGGCTTCACAGAGGGTCTGGTTCCCTGCAGGGAAGCCTAGCCTCCCCAACCTTACCCCTAACTAGAGTCTTGGCCCTAATTTTCTTGTGCAACTGAAACATTCCCCCGTCCAAACGGTGTACAAAAAGAAAGTAGGCAAGCTATCCCGATGGCCCACTCAGTATTTTTCACCAAGCTGGGCTGCACCGAAGCCCAGGATCCCGCCTGGGAAGCCCAGTCTCCCCAACCCTAACCCTAACTTGAGTCTTAACCCTAATTTTCTTGTGCAAGTGAAACATCCCCCCGTCCATACGGTTTAGAAAAAGTCAGTAGGCAAGCCATCCCGATTGCCAACTCAATCTGTTCCACCAAGCTAGCCTTCACAGAGGCCCTGCTTCCTGCCTGGGAAGCCCGGTCTCACCAACCCTAACCCTAACTTGAGTCTTTTTAACCCTAATTTTCTTGTGCAAGTGAAACCTCCCCCCGTCCATACGGTTTAGAAAAAGTCAGTAGGCAAGCCATCCCGATTGCCAACTCAATCTGTTCCACCAAGCTAGCCTTCACAGAGGCCCTGGTTGCTACCTGTGAAGCACAGTCTCCCCAACCCAGCCCTACCTTGGGTATTAATCCTAATTTTCCTGTGCAACTGAAACATCCCCTCATCCATACAGCGTACAAAAAGACAGTAGGCAAGCAATCCTGATGGCTCACTCAGTCTGTTTCACCAGGCTCGGCTTCATCGAGGCCGTAGTTCCTGCCTGGGAAGCCCAGCCTCCATAACCCTAACCCTAATTTGGGTCTTAATGCTAATGTTCTTCTGCATTGGAAACATCCCCCCATGGATACGGTGTACTAAAACGGAGTAGGGAAGCCATCCTGGTGGCCCACTCAAGTCTGTTTCACCAAGCTAGGCTTCACAGAGGGTCTGGTTCCCTCCAGGGAAGCCTAGCCTCCCCAACCTTACCCCTAACTAGAGTCTTGGCCCTAATTTTCTTGTGCAACTGAAACATTCCCCCGTCCAAACGGTGTACAAAAAGAAAGTAGGCAAGCTATCCCGATGGCCTACTCAGTCTTTTTCACCAAGCTAGGCTGCACCGAAGCCCAGGATCACGCTTGGGAACCGCAGTCTCCCCAACCCTAACCCTAACTTGAGTTTTAACACAAATTTTCTTGTGCAACTGAAACGATACCCCGTCCTTACAGTGCACAGAAAGCCAGTAGGAAAGCTATCCCGATGGCCCACTCAGTCTGTTTCACCAAGCTAGGCTACACCGAAGCCCAGGATCCCGCCTGGGAAGCCCAGTCTCCCCAACCCTAACCCTAACTTGAGTCTTAACCCTAATTTTCTTGTGTAAGTGAAACATCCTCCCGTCCTTACGGTTTAGAAAAAGTCAGTAGGCAAGCCATCCCGATTGCCAACTCAATCTGTTCCACCAAGCTAGCCTTCACAGAGGCCCTGGTTGCTGCCTGGGAAGCCCGGTCTCACCAACCCTAACCCTAACTTGAGTCTTCTTAACCCTAATTTTCTTGTGCAAGTGAAACATCCCCCCGTCCATACGGTTTAGAAAAAGTCAGTAGGCAAGCGAACCCGATTGCCAACTCAATCTGTTCCAACAAGCTAGCCTTCACAGAGGCCCTGGTTCCTGCCTGGGAAGCACAGTCTCCCCAACCCAGCCCTCACTTGGGTATTAATCCTAATTTTCCTGTGCGACTGAAACATCCCCTCGTCCATACGGCATACAAAAAGACAGTAGGCAAGCAATCCTGATGGCCCACTCAGTCTGTTTCACCAGGCTCGGATTCATCGAGGCCGTAGTTCCTGCCTGGGAAGCCCAGCCTCCATAACCCTAACCCTAATTTGGGTCTTAATGCTAATGTACTTCTGCAATGGAAACATCCCCCATGGACACGATGTACTAAAACGGAGTAGGGAAGCCATCCTGGTGGCCCACTCCAGTCTGTTTCACCAAGCTAGGCTTCACAGAGGGTCTGGTTCCCTGCAGGGAAGCCTAGCCTCCCCAACCTTACCCCTAACTAGAGTCTTGGCCCTAATTTTCTTGTGCAACTGAAACATTCCCCCGTCCAAACGGTGTACAAAAAGAAAGTAGGCAAGCTATCCCGATGGCCCACTCAGTCTGTTTCACCAAGCTAGGCTGCACCGAAGCCCAGGATCACGCTTGGGATCCGCAGTCTCCCCAACCCTAACCCTAACTTGAGTTTTTACACAAATTTTCTTGTGCAACTGAAACGATACCGCGTCCTCACAGTGCACAGAAAGCCAGTAGGAAAGCTATCCCGATGGCCCACTCAGTCTGTTTCACCAAGCTAGGCTACACCGAAGACCAGGATCCCGCCTGGGAAGCCCAGCCTCCATAACCCTAACCCTAATTTGGGTCTTAATGCTAATGTACTTCTGCAACGGGAACATCCCCCCATGGACACGATGTACTAAAACGGAGTAGGGAAGCCATCCTGGTGGCCCACTCAAGTCTGTTTCACCAAGCTAGGCTTCACAGAGGGTCTGGTTCCCTCCAGGGAAGCCTAGCCTCCCCAACCTTAACCCTAACTAGAGTCTTGGCCCTAATTTTCTTGTGCAACTGAAACATTCCCCCGTCCAAACGGTGTACAAAAGGAAAGTAGGCAAGCTATCCCGATGGCCTACTCAGTCTTTTTCACCAAGCTGGGCTGCAACGAAGCCCAGGATTACGCTTGGGATCCGCAGTCTCCCCAACCCTAACCCTAACTTGAGTTTTTACACAAATTTTCTTGTGCAACTGAAATGATACCCTTTCCTTACAGTGCACAGAAAGCCAGAAGGAAAGCTATCCCGATGGCCCACTCAGTCTGTTTCACCAAGCTAGGCTACACCGAAGGCCAGGATCCCGCCTGGGAAGCCCAGTCTCCCCAACCCTAACCCTAACTTGAGTCTTAACCCTAATTTTCTTGTGTAAGTGAAACATCCTCCCGTCCTTACGGTTTAGAAAAAGGCAGTAGGCAAGCCATCCCGATTGCCAACTCAATCTGTTCCACCAAGCTAGCCTTCACAGAGGCCCTGGTTCCTGCCTGGGAAGCCCGGTCTCACCAACCCTAACCCTAACTTGAGTCTTCTTAACCCTAATTTTCTTGTGCAAGTGAAACATCCCCCCGTCCATACGGTTTAGAAAAAGTCAGTAGGCAAGCGAACCCGATTGCCAACTCAATCTGTTCCACCAAGCTAGCCTTCACAGAGGCCCTGGTTCCTGCCTGGGAAGCACAGTCTCCCCAACCCAGCCCTACCTTGGGTATTAATCCTAATTTTCCTGTGCAACTGAAACATCCCCTCGTCCATACAGCGTACAAAAAGACAGTAGGCAAGCAATCCTGATGGCTCACTCAGTCTGTTTCACCAGGCTCGGCTTCATCGAGGAGGTAGTTCCTGCCTGGGAAGCCCAGCCTCCATAACCCTAACCCTAATTTGGGTCTTAATGCTAATGTTCTTCTGCATTGGAAACATCCCCCCATGGATACGGTGTACTAAAACGGAGTAGGGAAGCCATCCTGGTGGCCCACTCAAGTCTGTTTCACCAAGCTAGGCCTCACAGAGGGTCTGGTTCCCTCCAGGGAAGCCTAGCCTCCCCAACCTTACCCCTAACTAGAGACTTGGCCCTAATTTTCTTGTGCAACTGAAACATTCCCCCGTCCAAACGGTGTACAAAAAGAAAGTAGGCAAGCTATCCCGATGGCCCACTCAGTCTTTTTCACCAAGCTAGGCTGCACCGAAGCCCAGAATCACGCTTGGGATCCGCAGTCTCCCCAACCCTAACCCTAACTTGAGTTTTAACACAAATTTTCTTGTGCAACTGAAACGATACCCCGTCCTTACAGTGCACAGAAAGCCAGTAGGAAAGCTATCCCGATGGCCCACTCAGTCTGTTTCACCAAGCTAGGCTACACCGAAGCCCAGGATCCTGCCTGGGAAGCCCGGTCTCACCAACCCTAACCCTAACTTGAGTCTTCTTAACCCTAATTTTCTTGTGCAAGTGAAACATCCCCCCGTCCATACGGTTTAGAAAAAGTCAGTAGGCAAGCGAACCCGATTGCCAACTCAATCTGTTCCAACAAGCTAGCCTTCACAGAGGCCCTGGTTCCTGCCTGGGAAGCACAGTCTCCCCAACCCAGCTCTCACTTGGGTATTAATCCTAATTTTCCTGTGTAAGGAAACATCCCCTCGTCCATACGGCATACAAAAAGACAGTAGGCAAGCAATCCTGATGGCCCACTCAGTCTGTTTCACCAGGCTCGGATTCATAGAGGCCGTAGTTCCTGCCTGGGAAGCCCAGCCTCCATAACCCTAACCCTAATTTGGGTCTTAATGCTAATGTACTTCTGCAACGGAAACATCCCCCATGGACACGATGTACTAAAACGGAGTAGGGAAGCCATCCTGGTGGCCCACTCAAGTATGTTTCACCAAGCTAGGCTTCATAGAGGGTCTGGTTCCCTACAGGGAAGCCTAGCCTCCCCAACCTTACCCCTAACTAGAGTCTTGGCCCTAATTTTCTTGTGCAACTGAAACATTCCCCCGTCCAAACGGTGTACAAAAAGAAAGTAGGCAAGCTATCCCGATGGCCCACTCAGTATTTTTCACCAAGCTGGGCTGCACCGAAGCCCAGGATCCCACCTGGGAAGCCCAGTCTCCCCAACCCTAACCCTAACTTGAGTCTTAACCCTAATTTTCTTGTGCAAGTGAAACATCCCCCCGTCCATACGGTTTAGAAAAAGTCAGTAGGCAAGCCATCCCGATTGCCAACTCAATCTGTTCCACCAAGCTATCCTTCACAGAGGCCCTGGTTCCTGCCTGGGAAGCCCGGTCTCACCAACCCTAACCCTAACTTGAGTCTTTTTAACCCTAATTTTCTTGTGCAAGTGAAACCTCCCCCCGTCCATACGGTTTAGAAAAAGTCAGTAGGCAAGCCATCCCGATTGCCAACTCAATCTGTTCCACCAAGCTAGCCTTCACAGAGGCCCTGGTTGCTACCTGTGAAGCACAGTCTCCCCAACCCAGCCCTACCTTGGGTATTAATCCTAATTTTCCTGTGCAACTGAAACATCCCCTCATCCATACAGCGTACAAAAAGACAGTAGGCAAGCAATCCTGATGGTTCACTCAGTCTGTTTCACCAGGCTCGGCTTCATCGAGGCCGTAGTTCCTGCCTGGGAAGCCCAGCCTCCATAACCCTAACCCTAATTTGGGTCTTAATGCTAATGTTCTTCTGCATTGGAAACATCCCCCCATGGATACGGTGTACTAAAACGGAGTAGGGAAGCCATCCTGGTGGCCCACTCAAGTCTGTTTCACCAAGCTAGGCTTCACAGAGGGTCTGGTTCCCTCCAGGGAAGCCTAGCCTCCCCAACCTTACCCCTAACTAGAGTCTTGGCCCTAATTTTCTTGTGCAACTGAAACATTCCCTCGTCCAAACGGTGTACAAAAAGAAAGTAGGCAAGCTATCCCGATGGCCTACTCAGTCTTTTTCACCAAGCTAGGCTGCACCGAAGCCCAGGATCACGCTTGGGAACCGCAGTCTCCCCAACCCTAACCCTAACTTGAGTTTTAACACAAATTTTCTTGTGCAACTGAAACGATACCCCGTCCTTACAGTGCACAGAAAGCCAGTAGGAAAGCTATCCCGATGGCCCACTCAGTCTGTTTCACCAAGCTAGGCTACACCGAAGCCCAGGATCCCGCCTGGGAAGCCCAGTCTCCCCAACCCTAACCCTAACTTGAGTCTTAACCCTAATTTTCTTGTGTAAGTGAAACATCCTCCCGTCCTTACGGTTTAGAAAAAGTCAGTAGGCAAGCCATCCCGATTGCCAACTCAATCTGTTCCACCAAGCTAGCCTTCACAGAGGCCCTGGTTGCTGCCTGGGAAGCCCGGTCTCACCAACCCTAACCCTAACTTGAGTCTTCTTAACCCTAATTTTCTTGTGCAAGTGAAACCTCCCCCCGTCCATACGGTTTAGAAAAAGTCAGTAGGCAAGCGAACCCGATTGCCAACTCAATCTGTTCCAACAAGCTAGCCTTCACAGAGGCCCTGGTTCCTGCCTGGGAAGCACAGTCTCCCCAACCCAGCCCTCACTTGGGTATTAATCCTAATTTTCCTGTGCGACTGAAACATCCCCTCGTCCATACAGCGTACAAAAAGATAGTAGGCAAGCAATCCTGATGGCCCACTCAGTCTGTTTCACCAGGCTCGGATTCATCGAGGCCGTAGTTCCTGCCTGGGAAGCCCAGCCTCCATAACCCTAACCCTAATTTGGGTCTTAATGCTAATGTACTTCTGCAACGGAAACATCCCCCATGGACACGATGTACTAAAACGGAGTAGGGAAGCCATCCTGGTGGCCCACTCCAGTCTGTTTCACCAAGCTAGGCTTCACAGAGGGTCTGGTTCCCTGCAGGGAAGCCTAGCCTTCCCAACCTTACCCCTAACTAGAGTCTTGGCCCTAATTTTCTTGTGCAACTGAAACATTCCCCCGTCCAAACGGTGTACAAAAAGAAAGTAGGCAAGCTATCCCGATGGCCCACTCAGTCTGTTTCACCAAGCTAGGCTGCACCGAAGCCCAGGATCACGCTTGGGATCCGCAGTCTCCCCAACCCTAACCCTAACTTGAGTTTTTACACAAATTTTCTTGTGCAACTGAAACGATACCGCGTCCTCACAGTGCACAGAAAGCCAGTAGGAAAGCTATCCCGATGGCCCACTCAGTCTGTTTCACCAAGCTAGGCTACACCGAAGACCAGGATCCCGCCTGGGAAGCCCAGCCTCCATAACCCTAACCCTAATTTGGGTCTTAATGCTAATGTACTTCTGCAACGGGAACATCCCCCCAAGGACACGATGTACTAAAACTGAGTAGGGAAGCCATCCTGGTGGCCCACTCAAGTCTGTTTCACCAAGCTAGGCTTCACAGAGGGTCTGGTTCCCTCCAGGGAAGCCTAGCCTCCCCAACCTTAACCCTAACTAGAGTCTTGGCCCTAATTTTCTTGTGCAACTGAAACATTCCCCCGTCCAAACAGTGTACAAAAGGAAAGTAGGCAAGCTATCCCGATGGCCTACTCAGTCTTTTTCACCAAGCTGGGCTGCACCGAAGCCCAGGATTACGCTTGGGATCCGCAGTCTCCCCAACCCTAACCCTAACTTGAGTTTTTACACAAATTTTCTTGTGCAACTGAAATGATACCCTTTCCTTACAGTGCACAGAAAGCCAGAAGGAAAGCTATCCCGATGGCCCACTCAGTCTGTTTCACCAAGCTAGGCTACACCGAAGGCCAGGATCCCGCCTGGGAAGCCCAGTCTCCCCAACCCTAACCCTAACTTGAGTCTTAACCCTAATTTTCTTGTGTAAGTGAAACATCCTCCCGTCCTTACGGTTTAGAAAAAGGCAGTAGGCAAGCCATCCCGATTGCCAACTCAATCTGTACCACCAAGCTAGCCTTCACAGAGGCCCTGGTTCCTGCCTGGGAAGCCCGGTCTCACCAACCCTAACCCTAACTTGAGTCTTCTTAACCCTAATTTTCTTGTGCAAGTGAAACATCCCCCCGTCCATACGGTTTAGAAAAAGTCAGTAGGCAAGCGAACCCGATTGCCAACTCAATCTGTACCACCAAGCTAGCCTTCACAGAGGCCCTGGTTCCTGCCTGGGAAACACAGTCTCCCCAACCCAGCCCTACCTTGGGTATTAATCCTAATTTTCCTGTGCAACTGAAACATCCCCTCGTCCATACAGCGTACAAAAAGACAGTAGGCAAGCAATCCTGATGGCTCACTCAGTCTGTTTCACCAGGCTCGGCTTCATCGAGGAGGTAGTTCCTGCCTGGGAAGCCCAGCCTCCATAACCCTAACCCTAATTTGGGTCTTAATGCTAATGTTCTTCTGCATTGGAAACATCCCCCCATGGATACGGTGTACTAAAACGGAGTAGGGAAGCCATCCTGGTGGCCCACTCAAGTCTGTTTCACCAAGCTAGGCCTCACAGAGGGTCTGGTTCCCTCCAGGGAAGCCTAGCCTCCCCAACCTTACCCCTAACTAGAGTCTTGGCCCTAATTTTCTTGTGCAACTGAAACATTCCCCCGTCCAAACGGTGTACAAAAAGAAAGTAGGCAAGCTATCCCGATGGCCCACTCAGTCTTTTTCACCAAGCTAGGCTGCACCGAAGCCCAGAATCACGCTTGGGATCCGCAGTCTCCCCAACCCTAACCCTAACTTGAGTTTTAACACAAATTTTCTTGTGCAACTGAAACGATACCCCGTCCTTACAGTGCACAGAAAGCCAGTAGGAAAGCTATCCCGATGGCCCACTCAGTCTGTTTCACCAAGCTAGGCTACACCGAAGCCCAGGATCCTGCCTGGGAAGCCCGGTCTCACCAACCCTAACCCTAACTTGAGTCTTCTTAACCCAAATTTTCTTGTGCAAGTGAAACATCCCCCCGTCCATACGGTTTAGAAAAAGTCAGTAGGCAAGCGAACCCGATTGCCAACTCAATCTGTTCCAACAAGCTAGCCTTCACAGAGGCCCTGGTTCCTGCCTGGGAAGCACAGTCTCCCCAACCCAGCTCTCACTTGGGTATTAATCCTAATTTTCCTGTGTAAGGAAACATCCCCTCGTCCATACGGCATACAAAAAGACAGTAGGCAAGCAATCCTGATGGCCCACTCAGTCTGTTTCACCAGGCTCGGATTCATAGAGGCCGTAGTTCCTGCCTGGGAAGCCCAGCCTCCATAACCCTAAGCCTAATTTGGGTCTTAATGCTAATGTACTTCTGCAACGGAAACATCCCCCATGGACACGATGTACTAAAACGGAGTAGGGAAGCCATCCTGGTGGCCCACTCAAGTCTGTTTCACCAAGCTAGGCTTCACAGAGGGTCTGGTTCCCTACAGGGAAGCCTAGCCTCCCCAACCTTACCCCTAACTAGAGTCTTGGCCCTAATTTTCTTGTGCAACTGAAACATTCCCCCGTCCAAACGGTGTACAAAAAGAAAGTAGGCAAGCTATCCCGATGGCCCACTCAGTATTTTTCACCAAGCTGGGCTGCACCGAAGCCCAGGATCCCGCCTGGGAAGCCCAGTCTCCCCAACCCTAACCCTAACTTGAGTCTTAACCCTAATTTTCTTGTGCAAGTGAAACATCCCCCGTCCATACGGTTTAGAAAAAGTCAGTAGGCAAGCCATCCCGATTGCCAACTCAATCTGTTCCACCAAGCTAGCCTTCACAGAGGCCCTGCTTCCTGCCTGGGAAGCCCGGTCTCACCAACCCTAACCCTAACTTGAGTCTTTTTAACCCTAATTTTCTTGTGCAAGTGAATCCTCCCCCCGTCCATACGGTTTAGAAAAAGTCAGTAGGCAAGCCATCCCGATTGCCAACTCAATCTGTTCCACCAAGCTAGCCTTCACAGAGGCCCTGGTTGCTACCTGTGAAGCACAGTCTCCCCAACCCAGCCCTACCTTGGGTATTAATCCTAATTTTCCTGTGCAACTGAAACATCCCCTCATCCATACAGCGTACAAAAAGACAGTAGGCAAGCAATCCTGATGGCTCACTCAGTCTGTTTCACCAGGCTCGGCTTCATCGAGGCCGTAGTTCCTGCCTGGGAAGCCCAGCCTCCATAACCCTAACCCTAATTTGGGTCTTAATGCTAATGTTCTTCTGCATTGGAAACATCCCCCCATGGATACGGTGTACTAAAACGGAGTAGGGAAGCCATCCTGGTGGCCCACTCAAGTCTGTTTCACCAAGCTAGGCTTCACAGAGGGTCTGGTTCCCTCCAGGGAAGCCTAGCCTCCCCAACCTTACCCCTAACTAGAGTCTTGGCCCTAATTTTCTTGTGCAACTGAAACATTCCCCCGTCCAAACGGTGTACAAAAAGAAAGTAGGCAAGCTATCCCGATGGCCTACTCAGTCTTTTTCACCAAGCTAGGCTGCACCGAAGCCCAGGATCACGCTTGGGATCCGCAGTCTCCCCAACCCTAACCCTAACTTGAGTTTTAACACAAATTTTCTTGTGCAACTGAAACGATACCCCGTCCTTACAGTGCACAGAAAGCCAGTAGGAAAGCTATCCCGATGGCCCACTCAGTCTGTTTCACCAAGCTAGGCTACAGCGAAGCCCAGGATCCCGCCTGGGAAGCCCAGTCTCCCCAACCCTCACCCTAACTTGAGTCTTAACCCTAATTTTCTTGTGTAAGTGAAACATCCTCCCGTCCTTACGGTTTAGAAAAAGTCAGTAGGCAAGCCATCCCGATTGCCAACTCAATCTGTTCCACCAAGCTAGCCTTCACAGAGGCCCTGGTTGCTGCCTGGGAAGCCCGGTCTCACCAACCCTAACCCTAACTTGAGTCTTCTTAACCCTAATTTTCTTGTGCAAGTGAAACATCCCCCCGTCCATACGGTTTAGAAAAAGTCAGTAGGCAAGCGAACCCGATTGCCAACTCAATCTGTTCCAACAATCAAGCCTTCACAGAGGCCCTGGTTCCTGCCTGGGAAGCACAGTCTCCCCAACCCAGCCCTCACTTGGGTATTAATCCTAATTTTCCTGTGCGACTGAAACATCCCCTCGTCCATACGGCATACAAAAAGACAGTAGGCAAGCAATCCTGATGGCCCACTCAGTCTGTTTCACCAGGCTCGGATTCATCGAGGCCGTAGTTCCTGCCTGGGAAGCCCAGCCTCCATAACCCTAACCCTAATTTGGGTCTTAATGCTAATGTACTTCTGCAACGGAAACATCCCCCATGGACACGATGTACTAAAACGGAGTAGGGAAGCCATCCTGGTGGCCCACTCCAGTCTGTTTCACCAAGCTAGGCTTCACAGAGGGTCTGGTTCCCTGCAGGGAAGCCTAGCCTCCCCAACCTTACCCCTAACTAGAGTCTTGGCCCTAATTTTCTTGTGCAACTGAAACATTCCCCCGTCCAAACGGTGTACAAAAAGAAAGTAGGCAAGCTATCCCGATGGCCCACTCAGTCTGTTTCACCAAGCTAGGCTGCACCGAAGCCCAGGATCACGCTTGGGATCCGCAGTCTCCCCAACCCTAACCCTAACTTGAGTTTTTACACAAATTTTCTTGTGCAACTGAAACGATACCGCGTCCTCACAGTGCACAGAAAGCCAGTAGGAAAGCTATCCCGATGGCCCACACAGTCTGTTTCACCAAGCTAGGCTACACCGAAGCCCAGGATCCCGCCTGGGAAGCCCAGCCTCCATAACCCTAACCCTAATTTGGGTCTTAATGCTAATGTACTTCTGCAACGGGAACATCCCCCCATGGACACGATGTACTAAAACGGAGTAGGGAAGCCATCCTGGTGGCCCACTCAAGTCTGTTTCACCAAGCTAGGCTTCACAGAGGGTCTGGTTCCCTCCAGGGAAGCCTAGCCTCCCCAACCTTAACCCTAACTAGAGTCTTGGCCCTAATTTTCTTGTGCAACTGAAACATTCCCCCGTCCAAACGGTGTACAAAAGGAAAGTAGGCAAGCTATCCCGATGGCCTACTCAGTCTTTTTCACCAAGCTGGGCTGCAACGAAGCCCAGGATTACGCTTGGGATCCGCAGTCTCCCCAACCCTAACCCTAACTTGAGTTTTTACACAAATTTTCTTGTGCAACTGAAATGATACCCTTTCCTTACAGTGCACAGAAAGCCAGAAGGAAAGCTATCCCGATGGCCCACTCAGTCTGTTACACCAAGCTAGGCTACACCGAAGGCCAGGATCCCGCCTGGGAAGCCCAGTCTCCCCAACCCTAACCCTAACTTGAGTCTTAACCCTAATTTTCTTGTGTAAGTGAAACATCCTCCCGTCCTTACGGTTTAGAAAAAGGCAGTAGGCAAGCCATCCCGATTGCCAACTCAATCTGTTCCACCAAGCTAGCCTTCACAGAGGCCCTGGTTCCTGCCTGGGAAGCCCGGTCTCACCAACCCTAACCCTAACTTGAGTCATCTTAACCCTAATTTTCTTGTGCAAGTGAAACATCCCCCCGTCCATACGGTTTAGAAAAAGTAAGTAGGCAAGCGAACCCGATTGCCAACTCAATCTGTTCCACCAAGCTAGCCTTCACAGAGGCCCTGGTTCCTGCCTGGGAAGCACAGTCTCCCCAACCCAGCCCTCACTTGGGTATTAATCCTAATTTTCCTGTGCAACTGAAACATCCCCTCGTCCATACAGCGTACAAAAAGACAGTAGGCATGCAATCCTGATGGCCTACTCAATCTGTTTCACCAGGCTCGGCTTCATCTAGGCCGTAGTTCCTGCCTGGGAAGCCCTGCCTCCATAACCCTAACCCCAATTTGGGTTTTAATGCTAATGTTCTTCTGCAATGGAAACATCCCCCCATGGATACGGTGTATTAAAACGGAGTAGGGAAGCCATCCTGGTGGCCCACTCAAGTCTGTTTCACCAAGCTAGGCTTCACAGAGTGTCTGGTTCCCTCCAGGAAAGCCTAGCCTCCCCAACCTTACCCCTAACTAGAGTCTTGGCCCTAATTTTCTTGTGCAACTGAAACATTCCCCCGTCCAAACGGTGTACAAAAAGAAAGTAGGCAAGCTATCCCGATGGCCCACTCAGTATTTTTCACCAAGCTGGGCTGCACCGAAGCCCAGGATCCCGCCTGGGAAGCCCAGTCTCCCCAACCCTAACCCTAACTTGAGTCTTAACCCTAATTTTCTTGTGCAAGTGAAACATCCCCCCGTCCATACGGTTTAGAAAAAGTCAGTAGGCAAGCCATCCCGATTGCCAACTCAATCTGTTCCACCAAGCTAGCCTTCACAGAGGCCCTGCTTCCTGCCTGGGAAGCCCGGTCTCACCAACCCTAACCCTAACTTGAGTCTTTTTAACCCTAATTTTCTTGTGCAAGTGAAACCTCCCCCCGTCCATACGGTTTAGAAAAAGTCAGTAGGCAAGCCATCCCGATTGCCAACTCAATCTGTTCCACCAAGCTAGCCTTCACAGAGGCCCTGGTTGCTACCTGTGAAGCACAGTCTCCCCAACCCAGCCCTACCTTGGGTATTAATCCTAATTTTCCTGTGCAACTGAAACATCCCCTCATCCATACAGCGTACAAAAAGACAGTAGGCAAGCAATCCTGATGGCTCACTCAGTCTGTTTCACCAGGCTCGGCTTCATCGCGGCCGTAGTTCCTGCCTGGGAAGCCCAGCCTCCATAACCCTAACCCTAATTTGGGTCTTAATGCTAATGTTCTTCTGCATTGGAAACATCCCCCCATGGATACAATGTACTAAAACGGAGTAGGGAAGCCATCCTGGTGGCCCACTCAAGTCTGTTTCACCAAGCTAGGCTTCACAGAGGGTCTGGTTCCCTCCAGGGAAGCCTAGCCTCCCCAACCTTACCCCTAACTAGAGTCTTGGCCCTAATTTTCTTGTGCAACTGAAACATTCCCCCGTCCAAACGGTGTACAAAAAGAAAGTAGGCAAGCTATCCCGATGGCCCACTCAGTCTTTTTCACCAAGCTAGGCTGCACCGAAGCCCAGGATTACGCTTGGGATCCGCAGTCTCCCCAACCCTAACCCTAACTTGAGTTTTAACACAAATTTTCTTGTGCAACTGAAACGATACCGCGTCCTCACAGTGCACAGAAAGCCAGTAGGAAAGCTATCCCGATGGCCCACTCAGTCTGTTTCACCAAGCTAGGCTACACCGAAGCCCAGGATCCCGCCTGGGAAGCCCAGCCTCCATAACCCTAACCCTAATTTGGGTCTTAATGCTAAGGTACTTCTGCAACGGGAACATCCCCCCATGGACACGATGTACTAAAACTGAGTAGGGAAGCCATCCTGGTGGCCCACTCAAGTCTGTTTCACCAAGCTAGGCTTCACAGAGGGTCTGGTTCCCTCCAGGGAAGCCTAGCCTCCCCAACCTTAACCCTAACTAGAGTCTTGGCCCTAATTTTCTTGTGCAACTGAAACATTCCCCCGTCCAAACGGTGTACAAAAGGAAAGTAGGCAAGCTATCCCGATGGCCCACTCAGTCTTTTTCACCAAGCTGGGCTGCACCGAAGCCCAGGATTACGCTTGGTATCCGCAGTCTCCCCAACCCTAACCCTAACTTGAGTTTTTACACAAATTTTCTTGTGCAACTGAAATGATACCCTCTCCTTACAGTGCACAGAAAGCCAGAAGGAAAGCTATCCCGATGGCCCACTCAGTCTGTTTCACCAAGCTAGGCTACACCGAAGGCCAGGATCCCGCCTGGGAAGCCCAGTCTCCCCAACCCTAACCCTAACTTGAGTCTTAACCCTAATTTTCTTGTGTAAGTGAAACATCCTCCCGTCCTTACGGTTTAGAAAAAGGCAGTAAGCAAGCCATCCTGATTGCCAACTCAATCTGTTCCACCAAGCTAGCCTTCACAGAGGCCCTGGTTCCTGCCTGGGAAGCACAGTCTCCCCAACCCAGCCCTCACTTGGGTATTAATCCTAATTTTCCTGTTTAAGGAAACATCCCCTCGTCCATACGGCATACAAAAAGACAGTAGGCAAGCAATCCTGATGGCCCACTCAGTCTGTTTCACCAGGCTCGGATTCATCGAGGCCGTAGTTCCTGCCTGGGAAGCCCAGCCTCCATAAACCTAACCCTAATTTGGGTCTTAATGCTAATGTACTTCTGCAATGGAAACATCCCCCATGGACACGATGTACTAAAACGGAGTAGGGAAGCCATCCTGGTGGCCCACTCAAGTCTGTTTCACCAAGCTAGGCTTCACAGAAGGTCTGGTTCCCTGCAGGGAAGCCTAGCCTCCCCAACCTTACCCCTAACTAGAGTCTTGGCCCTAATTTTCTTGTGCAACTGAAACATTCCCCCGTCCAAACGGTGTACAAAAAGAAAGTAGGCAAGCTATCCCGATGGCCCACTCAGTATTTTTCACCAAGCTGGGCTGCACCGAAGCCCAGGATCCCGCCTGGGAAGCCCAGTCTCCCCAACCCTAACCCTAACTTGAGTCTTAACCCTAATTTTCTTGTGCAAGTGAAACATCCCCCCGTCCATACGGTTTAGAAAAAGTCAGTAGGCAAGCCATCCCGATTGCCAACTCAATCTGTTCCACCAAGCGAGCCTTCACAGAGGCCCTGCTTCCTGCCTGGGAAGCCCGGTCTCACCAACCATAACCCTAACTTGAGTCTTTTTAACCCTAATTTTCTTGTGCAAGTGAAACCTCCCCCCGTCCATACGGTTTAGAAAAAGTCAGTAGGCAAGCCATCCCGATTGCCAACTCAATCTGTTCCACCAAGCTAGCCTTCACAGAGGCCCTGGTTGCTACCTGTGAAGCACAGTCTCCCCAACCCAGCCCTACCTTGGGTATTAATCCTAATTTTCCTGTGCAACTGAAACATCCCCTCATCCATACAGCGTACAAAAAGACAGTAGGCAAGCAATCCTGATGGCCCACTCAGTCTGTTTCACCAGGCTCGGATTCATAGAGGCCGTAGTTCCTGCCTGGGAAGCCCAGCCTCCATAACCCTAACCCTAATTTGGGTCTTAATGCTAACGTTCTTCTGCAATGGAAACATCCCCCCATGGATACGGTGTACTAAAACGGAGTAGGGAATCCATCCTGGTGGCCCACTCAAGTCTGTTTCACCAAGCTAGGCTTCACAGAGGGTCTGGTTCCCTCCAGGGAAGACTAGCCTCCCCAACCTTTCCCCTAACTAGAGTCTTGGCCCTAATTTTCTTGTGCAACTGAAACATTCCCCCGTCCAAACGGTGTACAAAAAGAAAGTAGGCAAGCTATCCCGATGGCCCACTCAGTCGTTTTCACCAAGCTAGGCTGCACCGAAGCCCAGGATCACGCTTGGGATCCGCAGTCTCCCCAACCCTAACCCTAACTTGAGTTTTAACACAAATTTTCTTGTGCAACTGAAACAATACCCCATCCTTACAGTGCACAGAAAGCCAGTAGGAAAGCTATCCCGATGGCCCACTCAGTCTGTTTCACCAAGCTAGGCTACACCGACGCCCAGGATCCCGCCTGGGAAGCCCAGTCTCCCCAACCCTAACCCTAACTTGAGTCTTAACCCTAATTTTCTTGTGTAAGTGAAACATCCTCCCGTCCTTACGGTTTAGAAAAAGGCATTAGGCAAGCCATCCCGATTGCCAACTCAATCTGTTCCACCAAGCTAGCCTTCACAGAGGGCCTGGTTCCTGCCTGGGAAGCCCGGTCTCACCAACCCTAACCCTAACTTGAGTCTTCTTAACCCTAATTTTCTTGTGCAAGTGAAACATCCCCCCGTCCATACGGTTTAGAAAAAGTCAGTAGGCAAGCGAACCCGATTGCCAACTCAATCTGTTCCAACAAGCTAGCCTTCACAGAGGCCCTGGTTCCTGCCTGGGAAGCACAGTCTCCCCAACCCAGCCCTCACTTGGGTATTAATCCTAATTTTCCTGTGCGACTGAAACATCCCCTCGTCCATACGGCATACAAAAAGACAGTAGGCAAGCAATCCTGATGGCCCACTCAGTCTGTTTCACCAGGCTCGGATTCATCGAGGCCGTAGTTCCTGCCTGGGAAGCCCAGCCTCCATAACCCTAACCCTAATTTGGGTCTTAATGCTAATGTACTTCTGCAACGGAAACATCCCCCATGGACACGATGTACTAAAACGGAGCAGGGAAGCCATCCTGGTGGCCCACTCAAGTCTGTTTCACCAAGCTAGGCTTCACAGAGGGTCTGGTTCCCTGCAGGGAAGCCTAGCCTCCCCAACCTTACCCCTAACTAGAGTCTTGGCCCTAATTTTCTTGTGCAACTGAAACATTCCCCCGTCCAAACGGTGTACAAAAAGAAAGTAGGCAAGCTATCCCGATGGCCCACTCAGTCTGTTTCACCAAGCTAGGCTGCACCGAAGCCCAGGATCACGCTTGGGATCCGCAGTCTCCCCAACCCTAACCCTAACTTGAGTTTTTACACAAATTTTCTTGTGCAACTGAAACGATACCGCGTCCTCACAGTGCACAGAAAGCCAGTAGGAAAGCTATCCCGATGGCCCACTCAGTCTGTTTCACCAAGCTAGGCTACACCGAAGCCCAGGATCCCGCCTGGGAAGCCCAGCCTCCATAACCCTAACCCTAATTTGGGTCTTAATGCTAATGTACTTCTGCAACGGGAACATCCCCCCATGGACACGATGTACTAAAACGGAGTACGGAAGCCATCCTGGTGGCCCACTCAAGTCTGTTTCACTAAGCTAGGCTTCACAGAGGGTCTGGTTCCCTCCAGGGAAGCCTAGCCTCCCCAACCTTTCCCCTAACTAGAGTCTTGGCCCTAATTTTCTTGTGCAACTGAAACATTCCCCCGTCCAAACGGTGTACAAAAAGAAAGTAGGCAAGCTATCCCGATGGCCCACTCAGTCGTTTTCACCAAGCTAGGCTGCACCGAAGCCCAGGATCACGCTTGGGATCCGCAGTCTCCCCAACCCTAACCCTAACTTGAGTTTTAACACAAATTTTCTTGTGCAACTGAAACAATACCCCATCCTTACAGTGCACAGAAAGCCAGTAGGAAAGCTATCCCGATGGCCCACTCAGTCTGTTTCACCAAGCTAGGCTACACCGACGCCCAGGATCCCGCCTGGGAAGCCCAGTCTCCCCAACCCTAACCCTAACTTGAGTCTTAACCCTAATTTTCTTGTGTAAGTGAAACATCCTCCCGTCCTTACGGTTTAGAAAAAGGCATTAGGCAAGCCATCCCGATTGCCAACTCAATCTGTTCCACCAAGCTAGCCTTCACAGAGGGCCTGGTTCCTGCCTGGGAAGCCCGGTCTCACCAACCCTAACCCTAACTTGAGTCTTCTTAACCCTAATTTTCTTGTGCAAGTGAAACATCCCCCCGTCCATACGGTTTAGAAAAAGTCAGTAGGCAAGCGAACCCGATTGCCAACTCAATCTGTTCCAACAAGCTAGCCTTCACAGAGGCCCTGGTTCCTGCCTGGGAAGCACAGTCTCCCCAACCCAGCCCTCACTTGGGTATTAATCCTAATTTTCCTGTGCGACTGAAACATCCCCTCGTCCATACGGCATACAAAAAGACAGTAGGCAAGCAATCGTGATGGCCCACTCAGTCTGTTTCACCAGGCTCGGATTCATCGAGGCCGTAGTTCCTGCCTGGGAAGCCCAGCCTCCATAACCCTAACCCTAATTTGGGTCTTAATGCTAATGTACTTCTGCAACGGAAACATCCCCCATGGACACGATGTACTAAAACGGAGTAGGAAAGCCATCCTGGTGGCCCACTCAAGTCTGTTTCACCAAGCTAGGCTTCACAGAGGGTCTGGTTCCCTGCAGGGAAGCCTAGCCTCCCCAACCTTACCCCTAACTAGAGTCTTGGCCCTAATTTTCTTGTGCAACTGAAACATTCCCCCGTCCAAACGGTGTACAAAAAGAAAGTAGGCAAGCTATCCCGATGGCCCACTCAGTCTGTTTCACCAAGCTAGGCTGCACCGAAGCCCAGGATCACGCTTGGGATCCGCAGTCTCCCCAACCCTAACCCTAACTTGAGTTTTTACACAAATTTTCTTGTGCAACTGAAATGATACCCTTTCCTTACAGTGCACAGAAAGCCAGAAGGAAAGCTATCCCGATGGCCCACTCAGTCTGTTTCACCAAGCTAGGCTACACCGAAGGCCAGGATCCCGCCTGGGAAGCCCAGTCTCCCCAACCCTAACCCTAACTTGAGTCTTAACCCTAATTTTCTTGTGTAAGTGAAACATCCTCCCGTCCTTACGGTTTAGAAAAAGGCAGTAGGCAAGCCATCCCGATTGCCAACTCAATCTGTTCCACCAAGCTAGCCTTCACAGAGGCCCTGGTTCCTGCCTGGGAAGCCCGGTCTCACCAACCCTAACCCTAACTTGAGTCTTCTTAACCCTAATTTTCTTGTGCAAGTGAAACATCCCCCCGTCCATACGGTTTAGAAAAAGTCAGTAGGCAAGCGAACCCGGTTGCCAACTCAATCTGTTCCACCAAGCTAGCCTTCACAGAGGCCCTGGTTCCTGCCTGGGAAGCACAGTCTCCCCAACCCAGCCCTACCTTGGGTATTAATCCTAATTTTCCTGTGCAACTGAAACATCCCCTCGTCCATACAGCGTACAAAAAGACAGTAGGCATGCAATCCTGATGGCCTACTCAATCTGTTTCACCAGGCTCGGCTTCATCTAGGCCGTAGTTCCTGCCTGGGAAGCCCTGCCTCCATAACCCTAACCCTAATTTGGGTCTTAATGCTAATGTTCTTCTGCAATGGAAACATCCCCCCATGGATACGGTGTATTAAAACGGAGTAGGGAAGCCATCCTGGTGGCCCACTCAAGTCTGTTTCACCAAGCTAGGCTTCACAGAGTGTCTGGTTCCCTCCAGGAAAGCCTAGCCTCCCCAACCTTACCCCTAACTAGAGTCTTGGCCCTAATTTTCTTGTGCAACTGAAACATTCCCCCGTCCAAACGGTGTACAAAAAGAAAGTAGGCAAGCTATCCCGATGGCCCACTCAGTATTTTTCACCAAGCTGGGCTGCACCGAAGCCCAGGATCCCGCCTGGGAAGCCCAGTCTCCCCAACCCTAACCCTAACTTGAGTCTTAACCCTAATTTTCTTGTGCAAGTGAAACATCCCCCCGTCCATACGGTTTAGAAAAAGTCAGTAGGCAAGCCATCCCGATTGCCAACTCAATCTGTTCCACCAAGCTAGCCTTCACAGAGGCCCTGCTTCCTGCCTGGGAAGCCCGGTCTCACCAACCCTAACCCTAACTTGAGTCTTTTTAACCCTAATTTTCTTGTGCAAGTGAAACCTCCCCCCGTCCATACGGTTTAGAAAAAGTCAGTAGGCAAGCCATCCCGATTGCCAACTCAATCTGTTCCACCAAGCTAGCCTTCACAGAGGCCCTGGTTGCTACCTGTGAAGCACTGTCTCCCCAACCCAGCCCTACCTTGGGTATTAATCCTAATTTTCCTGTGCAACTGAAACATCCCCTCATCCATACAGCGTACAAAAAGACAGTAGGCAATCAATCCTGATGGCTCACTCAGTCTGTTTCACCAGGCTCGGCTTCATCGAGGCCGTAGTTCCTGCCTGGGAAGCCCAGCCTCCATAACCCTAACCCTAATTTGGGTCTTAATGCTAATGTTCTTCTGCATTGGAAACATCCCCCCATGGATACGGTGTACTAAAACGGAGTAGGGAAGCCATCCTGGTGGCCCACTCAAGTCTGTTTCACCAAGCTAGGCTTCACAGAGGGTCTGGTTCCCTCCAGGGAAGCCTAGCCTCCCCAACCTTACCCCTAACTAGAGTCTTGGCCCTAATTTTCTTGTGCAACTGAAACATTCCCCCGTCCAAACGGTGTACAAAAAGAAAGTAGGCAAGCTATCCCGATGGCCCACTCAGTCTTTTTCACCAAGCTAGGCTGCACTGAAGCCCAGGATCACGCTTGGGATCCGCAGTCTCCCCAACCCTAACCCTAACTTGAGTTTTAAAACAAATTTTCTTGTGCAACTGAAACGATACCCCGTCCTTACAGTGCACAGAAAGCCAGTAGAAAAGCTATCCCGATGGCCCACTCAGTCTGTTTCACCAAGCTAGGCTACAGCGAAGCCCAGGATCCCGCCTGGGAAGCCCAGTCTCCCCAACCCTAACCCTAACTTGAGTCTTAACCCTAATTTTCTTGTGTAAGTGAAACATCCTCCCTTCCTTACGGTTTAGAAAAAGGCATTAGGCAAGCCATCCCGATTGCCAACTCAATCTGTTCCACCAAGCTAGCCTTCACAGAGGCCCTGGTTGCTGCCTGGGAAGCACAGTCTCCCCAACCCAGCCCTCACTTGGGTATTAATCCTAATTTTCCTGTGCAACTGAAACATCCCCCCGTCCATACGGTTTAGAAAAAGTCAGTAGGCAAGCGAACCCGATTGCCAACTCAATCTGTTCCACCAAACTAGCCTTCACAGAGGCCCTGGTTCCTGCCTGGGAAGCACAGTCTCCCCAACCCAGCCCTCACTTGGGTATTAATCCTAATTTTCCTGTGCAACTGAAACATCCCCTCGTCCATACAGCGTACAAAAAGACAGTAGGCAAGCAATCCTGATGGCCCACTCAGTCTGTTTCACCAGGCTCGGCTTCATCGAGGCCGTAGTTCCTGCCTGGGCAGCCCTGCCTCCATAACCCTAACCCTAATTTGGGTTTTAATGCTAATGTTCTTCTGCAACGGAAACATCCCCCCATGGATACGGTGTATTAAAACGGAGTAGGGAAGCCATCCTGGTGGCCCACTCAAGTCTGTTTCACCAAGGTAGGCTTCACAGAGGGTCTGGTTCCCTCCAGGAAGGCCTAGCCTCCCCAACCTTACCCCTAACTAGAGTCTTGGCCCTAATTTTCTTCTGCAACTGAAACATTCCCCCGTCCAAACGGTGTACAAAAGGAAAGTAGGCAAGCTATCCCGATGGCCCACTCAGTCTTTTTCACCAAGCTAGGCTGCACCGAAGCCCAGAATCACGCTTGGGATCCGCAGTCTCCCCAACCCTAACCCTAACTTGAGTTTTAACACAAATTTTCTTGTGCAACTGAAACGATACCCCGTCCTTACAGTGCACAGAAAGCCAGTAGGAAAGCTATCCCGATGGCCCACTCAGTCTGTTTCACCAAGCTAGGCTACACCGAAGCCCAGGATCCTGCCTGGGAAGCCCGGTCTCACCAACCCTAACCCTAACTTGAGTCTTCTTAACCCTAATTTTCTTGTGCAAGTGAAACATCCCCCCGTCCATACGGTTTAGAAAAAGTCAGTAGGCAAGCGAACCCGATTGCCAACTCAATCTGTTCCAACAAGCTAGCCTTCACAGAGGCCCTGGTTCCTGCCTGGGAAGCACAGTCTCCCCAACCCAGCTCTCACTTGGGTATTAATCCTAATTTTCCTGTGTAAGGAAACATCCCCTCGTCCATACGGCATACAAAAAGACAGTAGGCAAGCAATCCTGATGGCCCACTCAGTCTGTTTCACCAGGCTCGGATTCATCGAGGCCGTAGTTCCTGCCTGGGAAGCCCAGCCTCCATAACCCTAACCCTAATTTGGGTCTTAATGCTAATGTACTTCTGCAACGGAAACATCCCCCATGGACACGATGTACTAAAACGGAGTAGGGAAGCCATCCTGGTGGCCCACTCAAGTCTGTTTCACCAAGCTAGGCTTCACAGAGGGTCTGGTTCCCTGCAGGGAAGCCTAGCCTCCCCAACCTTACCCCTAACTAGAGTCTTGGCCCTAATTTTCTTGTGCAACTGAAACATTCCCCCGTCCAAACGGTGTACAAAAAGAAAGTAGGCAAGCTATCCCGATGGCCCACTCAGTATTTTTCACCAAGCTGGGCTGCACCGAAGCCCAGGATCCCGCCTGGGAAGCCCAGTCTCCCCAACCCTAACCCTAACTTGAGTCTTAACCCTAATTTTCTTGTGCAAGTGAAACATCCCCCCGTCCATACGGTTTAGAAAAAGTCAGTAGGCAAGCCATCCCGATTGCCAACTCAATCTGTTCCACCAAGCTAGCCTTCACAGAGGCCCTGCTTCCTGCCTGGGAAGCCCGGTCTCACCAACCCTAACCCTAACTTGAGTCTTTTTAACCCTAATTTTCTTGTGCAAGTGAAACCTCCCCCCGTCCATACGGTTTAGAAAAAGTCAGTAGGCAAGCCATCCCGATTGCCAACTCAATCTGTTCCACCAAGCTAGCCTTCACAGAGGCCCTGGTTGCTACCTGTGAAGCACAGTCTCCCCAACCCAGCCCTACCTTGGGTATTAATCCTAATTTTCCTGTGCAACTGAAACATCCCCTCATCCATACAGCGTACAAAAAGACAGTAGGCAAGCAATCCTGATGGCTCACTCAGTCTGTTTCACCAGGCTCGGCTTCATCGAGGCCGTAGTTCCTGCCTGGGAAGCCCAGCCTCCATAACCCTAACCCTAATTTGGGTCTTAATGCTAATGTTCTTCTGCATTGGAAACATCCCCCCATGGATACGGTGTACTAAAACGGAGTAGGGAAGCCATCCTGGTGGCCCACTCAAGTCTGTTTCACCAAGCTAGGCTTCACAGAGGGTCTGGTTCCCTCCAGGGAAGCCTAGCCTCCCCAACCTTACCCCTAACTAGAGTCTTGGCCCTAATTTTCTTGTGCAACTGAAACATTCCCCCGTCCAAACGGTGTACAAAAAGAAAGTAGGCAAGCTATCCCGATGGCCTACTCAGTCTTTTTCACCAAGCTAGGCTGCACCGAAGCCCAGGATCACGCTTGGGATCCGCAGTCTCCCCAACCCTAACCCTAACTTGAGTTTTAACACAAATTTTCTTGTGCAACTGAAACGATACCCCGTCCTTACAGTGCACAGAAAGCCAGTAGGAAAGCTATCCCGATGGCCCACTCAGTCTGTTTCACCAAGCTAGGCTACACCGAAGCCCAGGATCCCGCCTGGGAAGCCCAGTCTCCCCAACCCTAACCCTAACTTGAGTCTTAACCCTAATTTTCTTGTGTAAGTGAAACATCCTCCCGTCCTTACGGTTTAGAAAAAGTCAGTAGGCAAGCGAACCCGATTGCCAACTCAATCTGTTCCAACAAGCTAGCCTTCACAGAGGCCCTGGTTCCTGCCTGGGAAGCACAGTCTCCCCAACCCAGCTCTCACTTGGGTATTAATCCTAATTTTCCTGTGTAAGGAAACATCCCCTCGTCCATACGGCATACAAAAAGACAGTAGGCAAGCAATCCTGATGGCCCACTCAGTCTGTTTCACCAGGCTCGGATTCATAGAGGCCGTAGTTCCTGCCTGGGAAGCCCAGCCTCCATAACCCTAACCCTAATTTGGGTCTTAATGCTAATGTACTTCTGCAACGGAAACATCCCCCATGGACACGATGTACTAAAACGGAGTAGGGAAGCCATCCTGGTGGCCCACTCAAGTCTGTTTCACCAAGCTAGGCTTCACAGAGGGTCTGGTTCCCTGCAGGGAAGCCTAGCCTCCCCAACCTTACCCCTAACTAGAGTCTTGGCCCTAATTTTCTTGTGCAACTGAAACATTCCCCCGTCCAAACGGTGTACAAAAAGAAAGTAGGCAAGCTATCCCGATGGCCCACTCAGTATTTTTCACCAAGCTGGGCTGCACCGAAGCCCAGGATCCCGCCTGGGAAGCCCAGTCTCCCCAACCCTAACCCTAACTTGAGTCTTAACCCTAATTTTCTTGTGCAAGTGAAACATCCCCCCGTCCATACGGTTTAGAAAAAGTCAGTAGGCAAGCCATCCCGATTGCCAACTCAATCTGTTCCACCAAGCTAGCCTTCACAGAGGCCTGCTTCCTGCCTGGGAAGCCCGGTCTCACCAACCCTAACCCTAACTTGAGGCTTTTTAACCCTAATTTTCTTGTGCAAGTGAAACCTCCCCCCGTCCATACGGTTTAGAAAAAGTCAGTAGGCAAGCCATCCCGATTGCCAACTCAATCTGTTCCACCAAGCTAGCCTTCACAGAGGCCCTGGTTGCTACCTGTGAAGCACAGTCTCCCCAACCCAGCCCTACCTTGGGTATTAATCCTAATTTTCCTGTGCAACTGAAACATCCCCTCATCCATACAGCGTACAAAAAGACAGTAGGCAAGCAATCCTGATGGCTCACTCAGTCTGTTTCACCAGGCTCGGCTTCATCGAGGCCGTAGTTCCTGCCTGGGAAGCCCAGCCTCCATAACCCCAAACCTAATTTGGGTCTTAATGCTAATGTTCTTCTGCATTGGAAACATCCCCCCATGGATACGGTGTACTAAAACGGAGTAGGGAAGCCATCCTGGTGGCCCACTCAAGTCTGTTTCACCAAGCTAGGCTTCACAGAGGGTCTGGTTCCCTGCAGGGAAGCCTAGCCTCCCCAACCTTACCCCTAACTAGAGTCTTGGCCCTAATTTTCTTGTGCAACTGAAACATTCCCCCGTCCAAACGGTGTACAAAAAGAAAGTAGGCAAGCTATCCCGATGGCCTACTCAGTCTTTTTCACCAAGCTAGGCTACAGCGAAGCCCAGGATCCCGCCTGGGAAGCCCAGTCTCCCCAACCCTAACCCTAACTTGAGTCTTAACCCTAATTTTCTTGTGTAAGTGAAACATCCTCCCGTCCTTACGGTTTAGAAAAAGTCAGTAGGCAAGCCATCCCGATTGCCAACTCAATCTGTTCCACCAAGCTAGCCTTCACAGAGGCCCTGGTCGCTGCCTGGGAAGCCCGGTCTCACCAACCCTAACCCTAACTTGAGTCTTCTTAACCCTAATTTTCTTGTGGAAGTGAAACCTCCCCCCGTCCATACGGTTTAGAAAAAGTCAGTAGGCAAGCCATCCCGATTGCCAACTCAATCTGTTCCACCAAGCTAGCCTTCACAGAGGCCCTGCTTCCTGCCTGGGAAGCCCGGTCTCACCAACCCTAACCCTAACTTGAGTCTTTTTAACCCTAATTTTCTTGTGCAAGTGAAACCTCCCCCCGTCCATACGGTTTAGAAAAAGTCAGTAGGCAAGCCATCCCGATTGCCAACTCAATCTGTTCCACCAAGCTAGCCTTCACAGAGGCCCTGGTTGCTACCTGTGAAGCACAGTCTCCCCAACCCAGCCCTACCTTGGGTATTAATCCTAATTTTCTTGTGCAACTGAAACATTCCCCCGTCCAAACGGTGTACAAAAAGAAAGTAGGCAAGCTATCCCGATGGCCCACTCAGTCTTTTTCACCAAGCTAGGCTGCACTGAAGCCCAGGATCACGCTTGGGATCCGCAGTCTCCCCAACCCTAACCCTAACTTGAGTTTTAAAACAAATTTTCTTGTGCAACTGAAACGATACCCCGTCCTTACAGTGCACAGAAAGCCAGTAGAAAAGCTATCCCGATGGCCCACTCAGTCTGTTTCACCAAGCTAGGCTACAGCGAAGCCCAGGATCCCGCCTGGGAAGCCCAGTCTCCCCAACCCTAACCCTAACTTGAGTCTTAACCCTAATTTTCTTGTGTAAGTGAAACATCCTCCCTTCCTTACGGTTTAGAAAAAGGCATTAGGCAAGCCATCCCGATTGCCAACTCAATCTGTTCCACCAAGCTAGCCTTCACAGAGGCCCTGGTTGCTGCCTGGGAAGCACAGTCTCCCCAACCCAGCCCTCACTTGGGTATTAATCCTAATTTTCCTGTGCAACTGAAACATCCCCCCGTCCATACGGTTTAGAAAAAGTCAGTAGGCAAGCGAACCCGATTGCCAACTCAATCTGTTCCACCAAACTAGCCTTCACAGAGGCCCTGGTTCCTGCCTGGGAAGCACAGTCTCCCCAACCCAGCCCTCACTTGGGTATTAATCCTAATTTTCCTGTGCAACTGAAACATCCCCTCGTCCATACAGCGTACAAAAAGACAGTAGGCAAGCAATCCTGATGGCCCACTCAGTCTGTTTCACCAGGCTCGGCTTCATCGAGGCCGTAGTTCCTGCCTGGGCAGCCCTGCCTCCATAACCCTAACCCTAATTTGGGTTTTAATGCTAATGTTCTTCTGCAACGGAAACATCCCCCCATGGATACGGTGTATTAAAACGGAGTAGGGAAGCCATCCTGGTGGCCCACTCAAGTCTGTTTCACCAAGGTAGGCTTCACAGAGGGTCTGGTTCCCTCCAGGAAGGCCTAGCCTCCCCAACCTTACCCCTAACTAGAGTCTTGGCCCTAATTTTCTTCTGCAACTGAAACATTCCCCCGTCCAAACGGTGTACAAAAGGAAAGTAGGCAAGCTATCCCGATGGCCCACTCAGTCTTTTTCACCAAGCTAGGCTGCACCGAAGCCCAGAATCACGCTTGGGATCCGCAGTCTCCCCAACCCTAACCCTAACTTGAGTTTTAACACAAATTTTCTTGTGCAACTGAAACGATACCCCGTCCTTACAGTGCACAGAAAGCCAGTAGGAAAGCTATCCCGATGGCCCACTCAGTCTGTTTCACCAAGCTAGGCTACACCGAAGCCCAGGATCCTGCCTGGGAAGCCCGGTCTCACCAACCCTAACCCTAACTTGAGTCTTCTTAACCCTAATTTTCTTGTGCAAGTGAAACATCCCCCCGTCCATACGGTTTAGAAAAAGTCAGTAGGCAAGCGAACCCGATTGCCAACTCAATCTGTTCCAACAAGCTAGCCTTCACAGAGGCCCTGGTTCCTGCCTGGGAAGCACAGTCTCCCCAACCCAGCTCTCACTTGGGTATTAATCCTAATTTTCCTGTGTAAGGAAACATCCCCTCGTCCATACGGCATACAAAAAGACAGTAGGCAAGCAATCCTGATGGCCCACTCAGTCTGTTTCACCAGGCTCGGATTCATCGAGGCCGTAGTTCCTGCCTGGGAAGCCCAGCCTCCATAACCCTAACCCTAATTTGGGTCTTAATGCTAATGTACTTCTGCAACGGAAACATCCCCCATGGACACGATGTACTAAAACGGAGTAGGGAAGCCATCCTGGTGGCCCACTCAAGTCTGTTTCACCAAGCTAGGCTTCACAGAGGGTCTGGTTCCCTGCAGGGAAGCCTAGCCTCCCCAACCTTACCCCTAACTAGAGTCTTGGCCCTAATTTTCTTGTGCAACTGAAACATTCCCCCGTCCAAACGGTGTACAAAAAGAAAGTAGGCAAGCTATCCCGATGGCCCACTCAGTATTTTTCACCAAGCTGGGCTGCACCGAAGCCCAGGATCCCGCCTGGGAAGCCCAGTCTCCCCAACCCTAACCCTAACTTGAGTCTTAACCCTAATTTTCTTGTGGAAGTGAAACATCCCCCCGTCCATACGGTTTAGAAAAAGTCAGTAGGCAAGCCATCCCGATTGCCAACTCAATCTGTTCCACCAAGCTAGCCTTCACAGAGGCCCTGCTTCCTGCCTGGGAAGCCCGGTCTCACCAACCCTAACCCTAACTTGAGTCTTTTTAACCCTAATTTTCTTGTGCAAGTGAAACCTCCCCCCGTCCATACGGTTTAGAAAAAGTCAGTAGGCAAGCCATCCCGATTGCCAACTCAATCTGTTCCACCAAGCTAGCCTTCACAGAGGCCCTGGTTGCTACCTGTGAAGCACAGTCTCCCCAACCCAGCCCTACCTTGGGTATTAATCCTAATTTTCCTGTGCAACTGAAACATCCCCTCATCCATACAGCGTACAAAAAGACAGTAGGCAAGCAATCCTGATGGCTCACTCAGTCTGTTTCACCAGGCTCGGCTTCATCGAGGCCGTAGTTCCTGCCTGGGAAGCCCAGCCTCCATAACCCTAACCCTAATTTGGGTCTTAATGCTAATGTTCTTCTGCATTGGAAACATCCCCCCATGGATACGGTGTACTAAAACGGAGTAGGGAAGCCATCCTGGTGGCCCACTCAAGTCTGTTTCACCAAGCTAGGCTTCACAGAGGGTCTGGTTCCCTCCAGGGAAGCCTAGCCTCCCCAACCTTACCCCTAACTAGAGTCTTGGCCCTAATTTTCTTGTGCAACTGAAACATTCCCCCGTCCAAACGGTGTACAAAAAGAAAGTAGGCAAGCTATCCCGATGGCCTACTCAGTCTTTTTCACCAAGCTAGGCTGCACCGAAGCCCAGGATCACGCTTGGGATCCGCAGTCTCCCCAACCCTAACCCTAACTTGAGTTTTAACACAAATTTTCTTGTGCAACTGAAACGATACCCCGTCCTTACAGTGCACAGAAAGCCAGTAGGAAAGCTATCCCGATGGCCCACTCAGTCTGTTTCACCAAGCTAGGCTACACCGAAGCCCAGGATCCCGCCTGGGAAGCCCAGTCTCCCCAACCCTAACCCTAACTTGAGTCTTAACCCTAATTTTCTTGTGTAAGTGAAACATCCTCCCGTCCTTACGGTTTAGAAAAAGTCAGTAGGCAAGCGAACCCGATTGCCAACTCAATCTGTTCCAACAAGCTAGCCTTCACAGAGGCCCTGGTTCCTGCCTGGGAAGCACAGTCTCCCCAACCCAGCTCTCACTTGGGTATTAATCCTAATTTTCCTGTGTAAGGAAACATCCCCTCGTCCATACGGCATACAAAAAGACAGTAGGCAAGCAATCCTGATGGCCCACTCAGTCTGTTTCACCAGGCTCGGATTCATAGAGGCCGTAGTTCCTGCCTGGGAAGCCCAGCCTCCATAACCCTAACCCTAATTTGGGTCTTAATGCTAATGTACTTCTGCAACGGAAACATCCCCCATGGACACGATGTACTAAAACGGAGTAGGGAAGCCATCCTGGTGGCCCACTCAAGTCTGTTTCACCAAGCTAGGCTTCACAGAGGGTCTGGTTCCCTGCAGGGAAGCCTAGCCTCCCCAACCTTACCCCTAACTAGAGTCTTGGCCCTAATTTTCTTGTGCAACTGAAACATTCCCCCGTCCAAACGGTGTACAAAAAGAAAGTAGGCAAGCTATCCCGATGGCCCACTCAGTATTTTTCACCAAGCTGGGCTGCACCGAAGCCCAGGATCCCGCCTGGGAAGCCCAGTCTCCCCAACCCTAACCCTAACTTGAGTCTTAACCCTAATTTTCTTGTGCAAGTGAAACATCCCCCCGTCCATACGGTTTAGAAAAAGTCAGTAGGCAAGCCATCCCGATTGCCAACTCAATCTGTTCCACCAAGCTAGCCTTCACAGAGGCCCTGGTCGCTGCCTGGGAAGCCCGGTCTCACCAACCCTAACCCTAACTTGAGTCTTCTTAACCCTAATTTTCTTGTGGAAGTGAAACCTCCCCCCGTCCATACGGTTTAGAAAAAGTCAGTAGGCAAGCCATCCCGATTGCCAACTCAATCTGTTCCACCAAGCTAGCCTTCACAGAGGCCCTGCTTCCTGCCTGGGAAGCCCGGTCTCACCAACCCTAACCCTAACTTGAGTCTTTTTAACCCTAATTTTCTTGTGCAAGTGAAACCTCCCCCCGTCCATACGGTTTAGAAAAAGTCAGTAGGCAAGCCATCCCGATTGCCAACTCAATCTGTTCCACCAAGCTAGCCTTCACAGAGGCCCTGGTTGCTACCTGTGAAGCACAGTCTCCCCAACCCAGCCCTACCTTGGGTATTAATCCTAATTTTCCTGTGCAACTGAAACATCCCCTCATCCATACAGCGTACAAAAAGACAGTAGGCAAGCAATCCTGATGGCTCACTCAGTCTGTTTCACCAGGCTCGGCTTCATCGAGGCCGTAGTTCCTGCCTGGGAAGCCCAGCCTCCATAACCCTAACCCTAATTTGGGTCTTAATGCTAATGTTCTTCTGCATTGGAAACATCCCCCCATGGATACGGTGTACTAAAACGGAGTAGGGAAGCCATCCTGGTGGCCCACTCAAGTCTGTTTCACCAAGCTAGGCTTCACAGAGGGTCTGGTTCCCTGCAGGGAAGCCTAGCCTCCCCAACCTTACCCCTAACTAGAGTCTTGGCCCTAATTTTCTTGTGCAACTGAAACATTCCCCCGTCCAAACGGTGTACAAAAAGAAAGTAGGCAAGCTATCCCGATGGCCTACTCAGTCTTTTTCACCAAGCTAGGCTACAGCGAAGCCCAGGATCCCGCCTGGGAAGCCCAGTCTCCCCAACCCTAACCCTAACTTGAGTCTTAACCCTAATTTTCTTGTGTAAGTGAAACATCCTCCCGTCCTTACGGTTTAGAAAAAGTCAGTAGGCAAGCCATCCCGATTGCCAACTCAATCTGTTCCACCAAGCTAGCCTTCACAGAGGCCCTGGTCGCTGCCTGGGAAGCCCGGTCTCACCAACCCTAACCCTAACTTGAGTCTTCTTAACCCTAATTTTCTTGTGGAAGTGAAACCTCCCCCCGTCCATACGGTTTAGAAAAAGTCAGTAGGCAAGCGAACCCGATTGCCATCTCAATCTGTTCCAACCAGCTAGCCTTCACAGAGGCCCTGGTTCCTGCCTGGGAAGCACAGTCTCCCCAACCCAGCCCTCACTTGGGTATTAATCCTAATTTTCCTGTGCGACTGAAACATCCCCTCGTCCATACGGCATACAAAAAGACAGTAGGCAAGCAATCCTGATGGCCCACTCAGTCTGTTTCACCAGGCTCGGATTCATCGAGGCCGTAGTTCCTGCCTGGGAAGCCCAGCCTCCATAACCCTAACCCTAATTTGGGTCTTAATGCTAATGTACTTCTGCAACGGAAACATCCCCCATGGACACGATGTACTAAAACGGAGTAGGGAAGCCATCCTGGTGGCCCACTCCAGTCTGTTTCACCAAGCTAGGCTTCACAGAGGGTCTGGTTCCCTGCAGGGAAGCCTAGCCTCCCCAACCTTACCCCTAACTAGAGTCTTGGCCCTAATTTTCTTGTGCAACTGAAACATTCCCCCGTCCAAACGGTGTACAAAAAGAAAGTAGGCAAGCTATCCCGATGGCCCACTCAGTCTGTTTCACCAAGCTAGGCTGCACCGAAGCCCAGGATCACGCTTGGGATCCGCAGTCTCCCCAACCCTAACCCTAACTTGAGTTTTTACACAAATTTTCTTGTGCAACTGAAACGATACCCCGTCCTCACAGTGCACAGAAAGCCAGTAGGAAAGCTATCCCGATGGCCCACTCAGTCTGTTTCACCAAGCTAGGCTACACCGAAGCCCAGGATCCCGCCTGGGAAGCCCAGCCTCCATAACCCTAACCCTAATTTGGGTCTTAATGCTAATGTACTTCTGCAACGGGAACATCCCCCCATGGACACGATGTACTAAAACGGAGTAGGGAAGCCATCCTGGTGGCCCACTCAAGTCTGTTTCACCAAGCTAGGCTTCACAGAGGGTCTGGTTCCCTGCAGGGAAGCCTAGCCTCCCCAACCTTACCCCTAACTAGAGTCTTGGCCCTAATTTTCTTGTGCAACTGAAACATTCCCCCGTCCAAACGGTGTACAAAAGGAAAGTAGGCAAGCTATCCCGATGGCCTACTCAGTCTTTTTCACCAAGCTGGGCTGCACCGAAGCCCAGGATTACGCTTGGGATCCGCAGTCTCCCCAACCCTAACCCTAACTTGAGTTTTTACACAAATTTTCTTGTGCAACTGAAATGATACCCTTTCCTTACAGTGCACAGAAAGCCAGAAGGAAAGCTATCCCGATGGCCCACTCAGTCTGTTTCACCAAGCTAGGCTACACCGAAGGCCAGGATCCCGCCTGGGAAGCCCAGTCTCCCCAACCCTAACCCTAACTTGAGTCTTAACCCTAATTTTCTTGTGTAAGTGAAACATCCTCCCGTCCTTACGGGTTAGAAAAAGTCAGTAGGCAAGCCATCCCGATTGCCAACTCAATCTGTTCCACCAAGCTAGCCTTCACAGAGGCCCTGGTTCCTGCCTGGGAAGCCCGGTCTCACCAACCCTAACCCTAACTTGAGTCTTCTTAACCCTAATTTTCTTGTGCAAGTGAAACATCCCCCCGTCCATACGGTTTAGAAAAAGTCAGTAGGCAAGCGAACCCGATTGCCAACTCAATCTGTTCCACCAAGCTAGCCTTCACAGAGGCCCTGGTTCCTGCCTGGGAAGCACAGTCTCCCCAACCCAGCCCTCACTTGGGTATTAATCCTAATTTTCCTGTGCAACTGAAACATCCCCTCGTCCATACAGCGTACAAAAAGACAGTAGGCATGCAATCCTGATGGCCTACTCAATCTGTTTCACCAGGCTCGGCTTCATCGAGGCCGTAGTTCCTGCCAGGGAAGCCCTGCCTCCATAACCCTAACCCTAATTTGGGTTTTAATGCTAATGTACTTCTGCAATGGAAACATCCCCCCATGGATACGGTGTATTAAAACGGAGTAGGGAAGCCATCCTGGTGGCCCACTCAAGTCTGTTTCACCAAGCTAGGCTTCAAAGAGTGTCTGGTTCCCTGCAGGGAAGCCTAGCCTCCCCAACCTTACCCCTAACTAGAGTCTTGGCCCTAATTTTCTTGTGCAACTGAAACATTCCCCCGTCCAAACGGTGTACAAAAAGAAAGTAGGCAAGCTATCCCGATGGCCCACTCAGTGTTTTTCACCAAGCTGGGCTGCACCGAAGCCCAGGATCCCGCCTGGGAAGCCCAGTCTCCCCAACCCTAACCCTAACTTGAGTCTTAACCCTAATGTTCTTGTGCAAGTGAAACATCCCCCCGTCCATACGGTTTAGAAAAAGTCAGTAGGCAAGCCATCCCGATTGCCAACTCAATCTGTTCCACCAAGCTAGCCTTCACAGAGGCCCTGCTTCCTGCCTGGGAAGCCCGGTCTCACCAACCCTAACCCTAACTTGAGTCTTTTTAACCCTAATTTTCTTGTGCAAGTGAAACCTCCCCCCGTCCATACGGTTTAGAAAAAGTCAGTAGGCAAGCCATCCCGATTGCCAACTCAATCTGTTCCACCAAGCTAGCCTTCACAGAGGCCCTGGTTGCTACCTGTGAAGCACAGTCTCCCCAACCCAGCCCTACCTTGGGTATTAATCCTAATTTTCCTGTGCAACTGAAACATCCCCTCATCCATACAGCGTACATAAAGACAGTAGGCAAGCAATCCTGATGGCTCACTCAGTCTGTTTCACCAGGCTCGGCTTCATCGAGGCCGTAGTTCCTGCCTGGGAAGCCCAGCCTCCATAACCCTAACCCTAATTTGGGTCTTAATGCTAATGTTCTTCTGCATTGGAAACATCCCCCCATGGATACGGTGTACTAAAACGGAGTAGGGAAGCCATCCTGGTGGCCCACTCAAGTCTGTTTCACCAAGCTAGGCTTCACAGAGGGTCTGGTTCCCTCCAGGGAAGCCTAGCCTCCCCAACCTTACCCCTAACTAGAGTCTTGGCCCTAATTTTCTTGTGCAACTGAAACATTCCCCCGTCCAAACGGTGTACAAAAAGAAAGTAGGCAAGCTATCCCGATGGCCCACTCAGTCTTTTTCACCAAGCTAGGCTGCACCGAAGCCCAGGATCACGCTTGGGATCCGCAGTCTCCCCAACCCTAACCCTAACTTGAGTCTTAACCCTAATTTTCTTGTGTAAGTGAAACATCCTCCCGTCCTTACGGTTTAGAAAAAGTCAGTAGGCAAGCCATCCCGATTGCCAACTCAATCTGTTCCACCAAGCTAGCCTTCACAGAGGCCCTGGTTGCTGCCTGGGAAGCCCGGTCTCACCAACCCTAACCCTAACTTGAGTCTTCTTAACCCTAATTTTCTTGTGCAAGTGAAACATCCCCCCGTCCATACGGTTTAGAAAAAGTCAGTAGGCAAGCGAACCCGATTGCCAACTCAATCTGTTCCACCAAACTAGCCTTCACAGAGGCCCTGGTTCCTGCCTGGGAAGCACAGTCTCCCCAACCCAGCCCTCACTTGGGTATTAATCCTAATTTTCCTGTGCAACTGAAACATCCCCTCGTCCATACAGCGTACAAAAAGACAGTAGGCAAGCAATCCTGATGGCCCACTCAGTCTGTTTCACCAGGCTCGGCTTCATCGAGGCCGTAGTTCCTGCATGGGCAGCCCTGCCTCCATAACCCTAACCCTAATTTGGGTTTTAATGCTAATGTTCTTCTGCAATGGAAACATCCCCCCATGGATACGGTGTATTAAAACGGAGTAGGGAAGCCATCCTGGTGGCCCACTCAAGTCTGTTTCACCAAGCTAGGCTTCACAGAGGGTCTGGTTCTCTCCAGGAAAGCCTAGCCTCCCCAACCTTACCCCTAACTAGAGTCTTGGCCCTAATTTTCTTGTGCAACTGAAACATTCCCCCGTCCAAACGGTGTACAAAAAGAAAGTAGGCAAGCTATCCCGATGGCCCACTCAGTCTGTTTCACCAAGCTAGGCTGCACCGAAGCCCAGGATCACGCTTGGGATCCGCAGTCTCCCCAACCCTAACCCTAACTTGAGTTTTAACACAAATTTTCTTGGGCAACTGAAACGATACCCCGTCCTTACAGTGCACAGAAAGCCAGTAGGAAAGCTATCCCGATGGCCCACTCAGTCTGTTTCACCAAGCTAGGCTACACCGAAGCCCAGGATCCCGCCTGGGAAGCCCAGTCTCCCCAACCCTAACCCTAACTTGAGTCTTAACCCTAATTTTCTTTTGTAAGTGAAACATCCTCCCGTCCTTACGGTTTAGAAAAAGTCAGTAGGCAAGCGAACCCGATTGCCAACTCAATCTGTTCCAACAAGCTAGCCTTCACAGAGGCCCTGGTTCCTGCCTGGGAAGCACAGTCTCCCCAACCCAGCTCTCACTTGGGTATTAATCCTAATTTTCCTGTGTAAGGAAACATCCCCTCGTCCATACGGCATACAGAAAGACAGTAGGCAAGCAATCCTGATGGCCCACTCAGTCTGTTTCACCAGGCTCGGATTCATAGAGGCCGTAGTTCCTGCCTGGGAAGCCCAGCCTCCATAACCCTAACCCTAATTTGGGTCTTAATGCTAATGTACTTCTGCAACGGAAACATCCCCCATGGACACGATGTACTAAAACGGAGTAGGGAAGCCATCCTGGTGGCCCACTCAAGTCTGTTTCACCAAGCTAGGCTTCACAGAGGGTCTGGTTCCCTGCAGGGAAGCCTAGCCTCCCCAACCTTACCCCTAACTAGAGTCTTGGCCCTAATTTTCTTGTGCAACTGAAACATTCCCCCGTCCAAACGGTGTACAAAAAGAAAGTAGGCAAGCTATCCCGATGGCCCACTCAGTATTTTTCACCAAGCTGGGCTGCACCGAAGCCCAGGATCCCGCCTGGGAAGCCCAGTCTCCCCAACCCTAACCCTAACTTGAGTCTTAACCCTAATTTTCTTGTGCAAGTGAAACATCCCCCCGTCCATACGGTTTAGAAAAAGTCAGTAGGCAAGCCATCCCGATTGCCAACTCAATCTGTTCCACCAAGCTAGCCTTCACAGAGGCCTGCTTCCTGCCTGGGAAGCCCGGTCTCACCAACCCTAACCCTAACTTGAGTCTTCTTAACCCTAATTTTCTTGTGGAAGTGAAACCTCCCCCCGTCCATACGGTTTAGAAAAAGTCAGTAGGCAAGCGAACCCGATTGCCATCTCAATCTGTTCCAACAAGCTAGCCTTCACAGAGGCCCTGGTTCCTGCCTGGGAAGCACAGTCTCCCCAACCCAGCCCTCACTTGGGTATTAATCCTAATTTTCCTGTGCGACTGAAACATCCCCTCGTCCATACGGCATACAAAAAGACAGTAGGCAAGCAATCCTGATGGCCCACTCAGTCTGTTTCACCAGGCTCGGATTCATCGAGGCCGTAGTTCCTGCCTGGGAAGCCCAGCCTCCATAACCCTAACCCTAATTTGGGTCTTAATGCTAATGTACTTCTGCAACGGAAACATCCCCCATGGACACGATGTACTAAAACGGAGTAGGGAAGCCATCCTGGTGGCCCACTCCAGTCTGTTTCACCAAGCTAGGCTTCACAGAGGGTCTGGTTCCCTGCAGGGAAGCCTAGCCTCCCCAACCTTACCCCTAACTAGAGTCTTGGCCCTAATTTTCTTGTGCAACTGAAACATTCCCCCGTCCAAACGGTGTACAAAAAGAAAGTAGGCAAGCTATCCCGATGGCCCACTCAGTCTGTTTCACCAAGCTAGGCTGCACCGAAGCCCAGGATCACGCTTGGGATCCGCAGTCTCCCCAATCCTAACCCTAACTTGAGTTTTTACACAAATTTTCTTGTGCAACTGAAACGATACCGCGTCCTCACAGTGCACAGAAAGCCAGTAGGAAAGCTATCCCGATGGCCCACTCAGTCTGTTTCACCAAGCTAGGCTACACCGAAGCCCAGGATCCCGCCTGGGAAGCCCAGCCTCCATAACCCTAACCCTAATTTGGGTCTTAATGCTAATGTACTTCTGCAACGGGAACATCCCCCCATGGACACGATGTACTAAAACGGAGTAGGGAAGCCATCCTGGTGGCCCACTCAAGTCTGTTTCACCAAGCTAGGCTTCACAGAGGGTCTGGTTCCCTCCAGGGAAGCCTAGCCTCCCCAACCTTAACCCTAACTAGAGTCTTGGCCCTAATTTTCTTGTGCAACTGAAACATTCCCCCGTCCAAACGGTGTACAAAAGGAAAGTAGGCAAGCTATCCCGATGGCCTACTCAGTCTTTTTCACCAAGCTGGGCTGCACCGAAGCCCAGGATTACGCTTGGGATCCGCAGTCTCCCCAACCCTAACCCTAACTTGAGTTTTTACACAAATTTTCTTGTGCAACTGAAATGATACCCTTTCCTTACAGTGCACAGAAAGCCAGAAGGAAAGCTATCCCGATGGCCCACTCAGTCTGTTTCACCAAGCTAGGCTACACCGAAGGCCAGGATCCCGCCTGGGAAGCCCAGTCTCCCCAACCCTAACCCTAACTTGAGTCTTAACCCTAATTTTCTTGTGTAAGTGAAACATCCTCCCGTCCTTACGGTTTAGAAAAAGGCATTAGGCAAGCCATCCCGATTGCCAACTCAATCTGTTCCACCAAGCTAGCCTTCACAGAGGCCCTGGTTCCTGCCTGGGAAGCCCGGTCTCACCAACCCTAACCCTAACTTGAGTCTTCTTAACGCTAATTTTCTTGTGCAAGTGAAACATCCCCCCGTCCATACGGTTTAGAAAAAGTCAGTAGGCAAGCGAACCCGATTGCCAACTCAATCTGTTCCACCAAGCTAGCCTTCACAGAGGCCCTGGTTCCTGCCTGGGAAGCACAGTCTCCCCAACCCAGCCCTCACTTGGGTATTAATCCTAATTTTCCTGTGCAACTGAAACATCCCCTCGTCCATACAGCGTACAAAAAGACAGTAGGCATGCAATCCTGATGGCCTACTCAATCTGTTTCACCAGGCTCGGCTTCATCGAGGCCGTAGTTCCTGCCAGGGAAGCCCTGCCTCCATAACCCTAACCCTAATTTGGGTTTTAATGCTAATGTTCTTCTGCAATGGAAACATCCCCCCATGGATACGGTGTATTAAAACGGAGTAGGGAAGCCATCCTGGTGGCCCACTCAAGTCTGTTTCACCAAGCTAGGCTTCACAGAGTGTCTGGTTCCCTGCAGGGAAGCCTAGCCTCCCCAACCTTACCCCTAACTAGAGTCTTGGCCCTAATTTTCTTGTGCAACTGAAACATTCCCCCGTCCAAACGGTGTACAAAAAGAAAGTAGGCAAGCTATCCCGATGGCCCACTCAGTGTTTTTCACCAAGCTGGGCTGCACCGAAGCCCAGGATCCCGCCTGGGAAGCCCAGTCTCCCCAACCCTAACCCTAACTTGAGTCTTAACCCTAATGTTCTTGTGCAAGTGAAACATCCCCCCGTCCATACGGTTTAGAAAAAGGCATTAGGCAAGCCATCCCGATTGCCAACTCAATCTGTTCCACCAAGCTAGCCTTCACAGAGGCCCTGCTTCCTGCCTGGGAAGCCCGGTCTCACCAACCCTAACCCTAACTTGAGTCTTCTTAACCCTAATTTTCTTGTGCAAGTGAAACATCCCCCCGTCCATACGGTTTAGAAAAAGTCAGTAGGCAAGCGAACCCGATTGCCAACTCAATCTGTTCCACCAAGCTAGCCTTCACAGAGGCCCTGGTTCCTGCCTGGGAAGCACAGTCTCCCCAACCCAGCCCTCACTTGGGTATTAATCCTAATTTTCCTGTGCAACTGAAACATCCCCCCGTCCATACGGTTTAGAAAAAGTCAGTAGGCAAGCGAACCCGATTGCCAACTCAATCTGTTCCACCAAGCTAGCCTTCACAGAGGCCCTGGTTCCTGCCTGGGAAGCACAGTCTCCCCAACCCAGCCCTCACTTGGGTATTAATCCTAATTTTCCTGTGCAACTGAAACATCCCCTCGTCCATACAGCGTACAAAAAGACAGTAGGCATGCAATCCTGATGGCCTACTCAATCTGTTTCACCAGGCTCGGCTTCATCGAGGCCGTAGTTCCTGCCTGGGAAGCCCTGCCTCCATAACCCTAACCCTAATTTGGGTTTTAATGCTAATGTTCTTCTGCAATGGAAACATCCCCCCATGGATACGGTGTATTAAAACGGAGTAGGGAAGCCATCCTGGTGGCCCACTCAAGTCTGTTTCACCAAGCTAGGCTTCACAGAGTGTCTGGTTCCCTGCAGGGAAGCCTAGCCTCCCCAACCTTACCCCTAACTAGTCTTGGCCCTAATTTTCTTGTGCAACTGAAACATTCCCCCGTCCAAACGGTGTACAAAAAGAAAGTAGGCAAGCTATCCCGATGGCCCACTCAGTGTTTTTCACCAAGCTGGGCTGCACCGAAGCCCAGGATCCCGCCTGGGAAGCCCAGTCTCCCCAACCCTAACCCTAACTTGAGTCTTAACCCTAATTTTCTTGTGCAAGTGAAACATCCCCCCGTCCATACGGTTTAGAAAAAGTCAGTAGGCAAGCCATCCCGATTGCCAACTCAATCTGTTCCACCAAGCTAGCCTTCACAGAGGCCCTGGTTGCTACCTGTGAAGCACAGTCTCCCCAACCCAGCCCTACCTTGGGTATTAATCCTAATTTTCCTGTGCAACTGAAACATCCCCTCATCCATACAGCGTACAAAAAGACAGTAGGCAAGCAATCCTGATGGCTCACTCAGTCTGTTTCACCAGGCTCGGCTTCATCGAGGCCGTAGTTCCTGCCTGGGAAGCCCAGCCTCCATAACCCTAACCCTAATTTGGGTCTTAATGCTAATGTTCTTCTGCATTGGAAACATCCCCCCATGGATACGGTGTACTAAAACGGAGTAGGGAAGCCATCCTGGTGGCCCACTCAAGTCTGTTTCACCAAGCTAGGCTTCACAGAGGGTCTGGTTCCCTCCAGGGAAGCCTAGCCTCCCCAACCTTACCCCTAACTAGAGTCTTGGCCCTAATTTTCTTGTGCAACTGAAACATTCCCCCGTCCAAACGGTGTACAAAAAGAAAGTAGGCAAGCTATCCCGATGGCCCACTCAGTCTTTTTCACCAAGCTAGGCTGCACCGAAGCCCAGGATCACGCTTGGGATCCGCAGTCTCCCCAACCCTAACCCTAACTTGAGTCTTAACCCTAATTTTCTTGTGTAAGTGAAACATCCTCCCGTCCTTACGGTTTAGAAAAAGTCAGTAGGCAAGCCATCCCGATTGCCAACTCAATCTGTTCCACCAAGCTAGCCTTCACAGAGGCCCTGGTTGCTGCCTGGGAAGCCCGGTCTCACCAACCCTAACCCTAACTTGAGTCTTCTTAACCCTAATTTTCTTGTGCAAGTGAAACATCCCCCCGTCCATACGGTTTAGAAAAAGTCAGTAGGCAAGCGAACCCGATTGCCAACTCAATCTGTTCCACCAAACTAGCCTTCACAGAGGCCCTGGTTCCTGCCTGGGAAGCACAGTCTCCCCAACCCAGCCCTCACTTGGGTATTAATCCTAATTTTCCTGTGCAACTGAAACATCCCCTCGTCCATACAGCGTACAAAAAGACAGTAGGCAAGCAATCCTGATGGCCCACTCAGTCTGTTTCACCAGGCTCGGCTTCATCGAGGCCGTAGTTCCTGCCTGGGCAGCCCTGCCTCCATAACCCTAACCCTAATTTGGGTTTTAATGCTAATGTTCTTCTGCAATGGAAACATCCCCCCATGGATACGGTGTATTAAAACGGAGTAGGGAAGCCATCCTGGTGGCCCACTCAAGTCTGTTTCACCAAGCTAGGCTTCACAGAGGGTCTGGTTCTCTCCAGGAAAGCCTAGCCTCCCCAACCTTACCCCTAACTAGAGTCTTGGCCCTAATTTTCTTGTGCAACTGAAACATTCCCCCGTCCAAACGGTGTACAAAAAGAAAGTAGGCAAGCTATCCCGATGGCCCACTCAGTCTGTTTCACCAAGCTAGGCTGCACCGAAGCCCAGGATCACGCTTGGGATCCGCAGTCTCCCCAACCCTAACCCTAACTTGAGTTTTAACACAAATTTTCTTGTGCAACAGAAACGATACCGCGTCCTCACAGTGCACAGAAAGCCAGTAGGAAAGCTATACCGATGGCCCACTCAGTCTGTTTCACCAAGCTAGGCTACACCGAAGCCCAGGATCCCGCCTGGGAAGCCCAGCCTCCATAACCCTAACCCTAATTTGGGTCTTAATGCTAATGTACTTCTGCAACGGAAACATCCCCCATGGACACGATGTACTAAAACGGAGTAGGGAAGCCATCCTGGTGGCCCACTCAAGTCTGTTTCACCAAGCTAGGCTTCACAGAGGGTCTGGTTCCCTGCAGGGAAGCCTAGCCTCCCCAACCTTAACCCTAACTAGAGTCTTGGCCCTAATTTTCTTGTGCAACTGAAACATTCCCCCGTCCAAACGGTGTACAAAAGGAAAGTAGGCAAGCTATCCCGATGGCCTACTCAGTCTTTTTCACCAAGCTGGGCTGCACCGAAGCCCAGGATTACGCTTGGGATCCGCAGTCTCCCCAACCCTAACCCTAACTTGAGTTTTTACACAAATTTTCTTGTGCAACTGAAATGATACCCTTTCCTTACAGTGCACAGAAAGCCAGAAGGAAAGCTATCCCGATGGCCCACTCAGTCTGTTTCACCAAGCTAGGCTACACCGAAGGCCAGGATCCCGCCTGGGAAGCCCAGTCTCCCCAACCCTAACCCTAACTTGAGTCTTAACCCTAATTTTCTTGTGTAAGTGAAACATCCTCCCGTCCTTACGGTTTAGAAAAAGGCAGTAGGCAAGCCATCCCGATTGCCAACTCAATCTGTTCCACCAAGCTAGCCTTCACAGAGGCCCTGGTTCCTGCCTGGGAAGCCCGGTCTCACCAACCCTAACCCTAACTTGAGTCTTCTTAACCCTAATTTTCTTGTGCAAGTGAAACATCCCCCCGTCCATACGGTTTAGAAAAAGTCAGTAGGCAAGCGAACCCGATTGCCAACTCAATCTGTTCCACGAAGCTAGCCTTCACAGAGGCCCTGGTTCCTGCCTGGGAAGCACAGTCTCCCCAACCCAGCCCTCACTTGGGTATTAATCCTAATTTTCCTGTGCAACTGAAACATCCCCTCGTCCATACAGCGTACAAAAAGACAGTAGGCATGCAATCCTGATGGCCTACTCAATCTGTTTCACCAGGCTCGGCTTCATCGAGGCCGTAGTTCCTGCCTGGGAAGCCCTGCCTCCATAACCCTAACCCTAATTTGGGTTTTAATGCTAATGTTCTTCTGCAATGGAAACATCCCCCCATGGATACGGTGTATTAAAACGGAGTAGGGAAGCCATCCTGGTGGCCCACTCAAGTCTGTTTCACCAAGCTAGGCTTCACAGAGTGTCTGGTTCCCTCCAGAAAAGCCTAGCCTCCCCAACCTTACCCCTAACTAGAGTCTTGGCCCTAATTTTCTTGTGCAACTGAAACATTCCCCCGTCCAAACGGTGTACAAAAAGAAAGTAGGCAAGCTATCCCGATGGCCCACTCAGTGTTTTTCACCAAGCTGGGCTGCACCGAAGCCCAGGATCCCGCCTAGGAAGCCCAGTCTCCCCAACCCTAACCCTAACTTGAGTCTTAACCCTAATTTTCTTGTGCAAGTGAAACATCCCCCCGTCCATACGGTTTAGAAAAAGTCAGTAGGCAAGCCATCCCGATTGCCAACTCAATCTGTTCCACCAAGCTAGCCTTCACAGAGGCCCTGCTTCCTGCCTGGGAAGCCCGGTCTCACCAACCCTAACCCTAACTTGAGTCTTTTTAACCCTAATTTTCTTGTGCAAGTGAAACCTCCCCCCGTCCATACGGTTTAGAAAAAGTCAGTAGACAAGCCATCCCGATTGCCAACTCAATCTGTTCCACCAAGCTAGCCTTCACAGAGGCCCTGGTTGCTACCTGTGAAGCACAGTCTCCCCAACCCAGCCCTACCTTGGGTATTAATCCTAATTTTCCTGTGCAACTGAAACATCCCCTCATCCATACAGCGTACAAAAAGACAGTAGGCAAGGAATCCTGATGGCTCACTCAGTCTGTTTCACCAGGCTCGGCTTCATCGAGGCCGTAGTTCCTTCCTGGGAAGCCCAGCCTCCATAACCCTAACCCTAATTTGGGTCTTAATGCTAATGTTCTTCTGCATTGGAAACATCCCCCCATGGATACGGTGTACTAAAACGGAGTAGGGAAGCCATCCTGGTGGCCCACTCAAGTCTGTTTCACCAAGCTAGGCTTCACAGAGGGTCTGGTTCCCTCCAGGGAAGCCTAGCCTCCCCAACCTTACCCCTAACTAGAGTCTTGGCCCTAATTTTCTTGTGCAACTGAAACATTCCCCCGTCCAAACGGTGTACAAAAAGAAAGTAGGCAAGCTATCCCGATGGCCCACTCAGTCTTTTTCACCAAGCTAGGCTGCACCGAAGCCCAGGATCACGCTTGGGATCCGCAGTCTCCCCAACCCTAACCCTAACTTGAGTTTTAACACAAATTTTCTTGTGCAACTGAAACGATACCCCGTCCTTACAGTGCACAGAAAGCCAGTAGGAAAGCTATCCCGATGGCCCACTCAGTCTGTTTCACCAAGCTAGGCTACACCGAAGCCCAGGATCCCGCCTGGGAAGCCCAGTCTCCCCAACCCTAACGATAACTTGAGTCTTAACCCTAATTTTCTTGTGCAAGTGAAACATCCTCCCGTCCTTACGGTTTAGAAAAAGTCAGTAGGCAAGCCATCCCGATTGCCAACTCAATCTGTTCCACCAAGCTAGCCTTCACAGAGGCCCTGGTTGCTACCTGGGAAGCACAGTCTCCCCAACCCAGCCCTCACTTGGGTATTAATCCTAATTTTCCTGTGCAACTGAAACATCCCCTCATCCATACAGCGTACAAAAAGACAGTAGGAAAGCAATCCTGATGGCCCACTCAGTCTGTTTCACCAGGCTCGGCTTCATCGAGGCCGTAGTTCCTGCCTGGGAAGCCCAGCCTCCATAACCCTAACCCTAATTTGGGTCTTAATGCTAACGTTCTTCTGCAATGGAAACATCCCCCCATGGATACGGTGTACTAAAACGGAGTAGGGAAGCCATCCTGGTGGCCCACTCCAGTCTGTTTCACCAAGCTAGGCTTCACAGAGGGTCTGGTTCCCTCCAGGGAAGCCTAGCCTCCCCAACCTTTCCCGTAACTAGAGTCTTGGCCCTAATTTTCTTGTGCAACTGAAACATTCCCCCGTCCAAACGGTGTACAAAAAGAAAGTAGGCAAGCTATCCCGATGGCCCACTCAGTCGTTTTCACCAAGCTAGGCTGCACCGAAGCCCAGGATCACGCTTGGGATCCGCAGTCTCCCCAACCCTAACCCTAACTTGAGATTTAACACAAATTTCCTTGTGCAACTGAAACAATACCCCGTCCTTACAGTGCACAGAAAGCCAGTAGGAAAGCTATCCCGATGGCCCACTCAGTCTGTTTCACCAAGCTAGGCTACACCGAAGCCCAGGATCCCGCCTGGGAAGCCCAGTCTCCCCAACCCTAACCCTAACTTGAGTCTTAACCCTAATTTTCTTGTGTAAGTGAAACATCCTCCCGTCCTTACGGTTTAGAAAAAGTCAGTAGGCAAGCCATCCCGATTGCCAACTCAATCTGTTCCACCAAGCTAGCCTTCACAGAGGCCCTGGTTGCTGCCTGGGAAGCCCGGTCTCACCAACCCTAACCCTAACTTGAGTCTTCTTAACCCTAATTTTCTTGTGCAAGTGAAACATCCCCCCGTCCATACGGTTTAGAAAAAGTCAGTAGGCAAGCGAACCCGATTGCCAACTCAATCTGTTCCACCAAACTAGCCTTCACAGAGGCCCTGGTTCCTGCCTGGGAAGCACAGTCTCCCCAACCCAGCCCTCACTTGGGTATTAATCCTAATTTTCCTGTGCAACTGAAACATCCCCTCGTCCATACAGCGTACAAAAAGACAGTAGGCAAGCAATCCTGATGGCCCACTCAGTCTGTTTCACCAGGCTCGGCTTCATCGAGGCCGTAGTTCCTGCCTGGGCAGCCCTGCCTCCATAACCCTAACCCTAATTTGGGTTTTAATGCTAATGTTCTTCTGCAATGGAAACATCCCCCCATGGATACGGTGTATTAAAACGGAGTAGGAAAGCCATCCTGGTGGCGCACTCAAGTCTGTTTCACCAAGCTAGGCTTCACAGAGGGTCTGGTTCTCTCCAGGAAAGCCTAGCCTCCCCAACCTTACCCCTAACTAGAGTCTTGGCCCTAATTTTCTTGTGCAACTGAAACATTCCCCCGTCCAAACGGTGTACAAAAAGAAAGTAGGCAAGCTATCCCGATGGCCCACTCAGTCTGTTTCACCAAGCTAGGCTGCACCGAAGCCCAGGATCACGCTTGGGATCCGCAGTCTCCCCAACCCTAACCCTAACTTGAGTTTTAACACAAATTTTCTTGTGCAACAGAAACGATACCGCGTCCTCACAGTGCACAGAAAGCCAGTAGGAAAGCTATACCGATGGCCCACTCAGTCTGTTTCACCAAGCTAGGCTACACCGAAGCCCAGGATCCCGCCTGGGAAGCCCAGCCTCCATAACCCTAACCCTAATTTGGGTCTTAATGCTAATGTACTTCTGCAACGGAAACATCCCCCATGGACACGATGTACTAAAACGGAGTAGGGAAGCCATCCTGGTGGCCCACTCAAGTCTGTTTCACCAAGCTAGGCTTCACAGAGGGTCTGGTTCCCTGCAGGGAAGCCTAGCCTCCCCAACCTTAACCCTAACTAGAGTCTTGGCCCTAATTTTCTTGTGCAACTGAAACATTCCCCCGTCCAAACGGTGTACAAAAGGAAAGTAGGCAAGCTATCCCGATGGCCTACTCAGTCTTTTTCACCAAGCTGGGCTGCACCGAAGCCCAGGATTACGCTTGGGATCCGCAGTCTCCCCAACCCTAACCCTAACTTGAGTTTTTACACAAATTTTCTTGTGCAACTGAAATGATACCCTTTCCTTACAGTGCACAGAAAGCCAGAAGGAAAGCTATCCCGATGGCCCACTCAGTCTGTTTCACCAAGCTAGGCTACACCGAAGGCCAGGATCCCGCCTGGGAAGCCCAGTCTCCCCAACCCTAACCCTAACTTGAGTCTTAACCCTAATTTTCTTGTGTAAGTGAAACATCCTCCCGTCCTTACGGTTTAGAAAAAGGCAGTAGGCAAGCCATCCCGATTGCCAACTCAATCTGTTCCACCAAGCTAGCCTTCACAGAGGCCCTGGTTCCTGCCTGGGAAGCCCGGTCTCACCAACCCTAACCCTAACTTGAGTCTTCTTAACCCTAATTTTCTTGTGCAAGTGAAACATCCCCCCGTCCATACGGTTTAGAAAAAGTCAGTAGGCAAGCGAACCCGATTGCCAACTCAATCTGTTCCACGAAGCTAGCCTTCACAGAGGCCCTGGTTCCTGCCTGGGAAGCACAGTCTCCCCAACCCAGCCCTCACTTGGGTATTAATCCTAATTTTCCTGTGCAACTGAAACATCCCCTCGTCCATACAGCGTACAAAAAGACAGTAGGCATGCAATCCTGATGGCCTACTCAATCTGTTTCACCAGGCTCGGCTTCATCGAGGCCGTAGTTCCTGCCTGGGAAGCCCTGCCTCCATAACCCTAACCCTAATTTGGGTTTTAATGCTAATGTTCTTCTGCAATGGAAACATCCCCCCATGGATACGGTGTATTAAAACGGAGTAGGGAAGCCATCCTGGTGGCCCACTCAAGTCTGTTTCACCAAGCTAGGCTTCACAGAGTGTCTGGTTCCCTCCAGGAAAGCCTAGCCTCCCCAACCTTACCCCTAACTAGAGTCTTGGCCCTAATTTTCTTGTGCAACTGAAACATTCCCCCGTCCAAACGGTGTACAAAAAGAAAGTAGGCAAGCTATCCCGATGGCCCACTCAGTGTTTTTCACCAAGCTGGGCTGCACCGAAGCCCAGGATCCCGCCTAGGAAGCCCAGTCTCCCCAACCCTAACCCTAACTTGAGTCTTAACCCTAATTTTCTTGTGCAAGTGAAACATCCCCCCGTCCATACGGTTTAGAAAAAGTCAGTAGGCAAGCCATCCCGATTGCCAACTCAATCTGTTCCACCAAGCTAGCCTTCACAGAGGCCCTGCTTCCTGCCTGGGAAGCCCGGTCTCACCAACCCTAACCCTAACTTGAGTCTTTTTAACCCTAATTTTCTTGTGCAAGTGAAACCTCCCCCCGTCCATACGGTTTAGAAAAAGTCAGTAGACAAGCCATCCCGATTGCCAACTCAATCTGTTCCACCAAGCTAGCCTTCACAGAGGCCCTGGTTGCTACCTGTGAAGCACAGTCTCCCCAACCCAGCCCTACCTTGGGTATTAATCCTAATTTTCCTGTGCAACTGAAACATCCCCTCATCCATACAGCGTACAAAAAGACAGTAGGCAAGGAATCCTGATGGCTCACTCAGTCTGTTTCACCAGGCTCGGCTTCATCGAGGCCGTAGTTCCTTCCTGGGAAGCCCAGCCTCCATAACCCTAACCCTAATTTGGGTCTTAATGCTAATGTTCTTCTGCATTGGAAACATCCCCCCATGGATACGGTGTACTAAAACGGAGTAGGGAAGCCATCCTGGTGGCCCACTCAAGTCTGTTTCACCAAGCTAGGCTTCACAGAGGGTCTGGTTCCCTCCAGGGAAGCCTAGCCTCCCCAACCTTACCCCTAACTAGAGTCTTGGCCCTAATTTTCTTGTGCAACTGAAACATTCCCCCGTCCAAACGGTGTACAAAAAGAAAGTAGGCAAGCTATCCCGATGGCCCACTCAGTCTTTTTCACCAAGCTAGGCTGCACCGAAGCCCAGGATCACGCTTGGGATCCGCAGTCTCCCCAACCCTAACCCTAACTTGAGTTTTAACACAAATTTTCTTGTGCAACTGAAACGATACCCCGTCCTTACAGTGCACAGAAAGCCAGTAGGAAAGCTATCCCGATGGCCCACTCAGTCTGTTTCACCAAGCTAGGCTACACCGAAGCCCAGGATCCCGCCTGGGAAGCCCAGTCTCCCCAACCCTAACGATAACTTGAGTCTTAACCCTAATTTTCTTGTGCAAGTGAAACATCCTCCCGTCCTTACGGTTTAGAAAAAGTCAGTAGGCAAGCCATCCCGATTGCCAACTCAATCTGTTCCACCAAGCTAGCCTTCACAGAGGCCCTGGTTGCTGCCTGGGAAGCACAGTCTCCCCAACCCAGCCCTCACTTGGGTATTAATCCTAATTTTCCTGTGCAACTGAAACATCCCCTCATCCATACAGCGTACAAAAAGACAGTAGGAAAGCAATCCTGATGGCCCACTCAGTCTGTTTCACCAGGCTCGGCTTCATCGAGGCCGTAGTTCCTGCCTGGGAAGCCCAGCCTCCATAACCCTAACCCTAATTTGGGTCTTAATGCTAACGTTCTTCTGCAATGGAAACATCCCCCCATGGATACGGTGTACTAAAACGGAGTAGGGAAGCCATCCTGGTGGCCCACTCCAGTCTGTTTCACCAAGCTAGGCTTCACAGAGGGTCTGGTTCCCTCCAGGGAAGCCTAGCCTCCCCAACCTTTCCCGTAACTAGAGTCTTGGCCCTAATTTTCTTGTGCAACTGAAACATTCCCCCGTCCAAACGGTGTACAAAAAGAAAGTAGGCAAGCTATCCCGATGGCCCACTCAGTCGTTTTCACCAAGCTAGGCTGCACCGAAGCCCAGGATCACGCTTGGGATCCGCAGTCTCCCCAACCCTAACCCTAACTTGAGATTTAACACAAATTTCCTTGTGCAACTGAAACAATACCCCGTCCTTACAGTGCACAGAAAGCCAGTAGGAAAGCTATCCCGATGGCCCACTCAGTCTGTTTCACCAAGCTAGGCTACACCGAAGCCCAGGATCCCGCCTGGGAAGCCCAGTCTCCCCAACCCTAACCCTAACTTGAGTCTTAACCCTAATTTTCTTGTGTAAGTGAAACATCCTCCCGTACTTACGGTTTAGAAAAAGGCATTAGGCAAGCCATCCTGATTGCCAACTCAATCTGTTCCACCAAGCTAGCCTTCACAGAGGGCCTGGTTCCTGCCTGGGAAGCCCGGTCTCACCAACCCTAAACCTAACTTGAGTCTTCTTAACCCTAATTTTCTTGTGCAAGTGAAACATCCCCCCGTCCATACGGTTTAGAAAAAGTCAGTAGGCAAGCGAACCCGATTGCCAATTCAATCTGTTCCACCAAACTAGCCTTCACAGAGGCCCTGGTTCCTGCCTGGGAAGCACAGTCTCCCCAACCCAGCCCTCACTTGGGTATTAATCCTAATTTTCCTGTGCAACTGAAACATCCCCTCGTCCATACAGCGTACAAAAAGACAGTAGGCAAGCAATCCTGATGGCCCACTCAGTCTGTTTCACCAGGCTCGGCTTCATCGAGGCCGTAGTTCCTGCCTGGGCAGCCCTGCCTCCATAACCCTAACCCTAATTTGGGTTTTAATGCTAATGTTCTTCTGCAATGGAAACATCCCCCCATGGATACTGTGTATTAAAACGGAGTAGGGAAGCCATCCTGGTGGCCCACTCAAGTCTGTTTCACCAAGCTAGGCTTCACAGAGGGTCTGGTTCCCTCCAGGAAGGCCTAGCCTCCCCAACCTTACCCCTAACTAGAGTCTTGGCCCTAAATTTCTTGTGCAACTGAAACATTCCCCCGTCCAAACGGTGTACAAAAGGAAAGTAGGCAAGCTATCCCGATGGCCCACTCAGTCTTTTTCACCAAGCTGGGCTGCACCGAAGCCCAGGATCACGTTTGGGATCCGCAGTCTCCCCAACCCTAACCCTAACTTGAGTTTTTACACAAATTTTCTTGTGCAACTGAAACGATACCGCGTCCTCACAGTGCACAGAAAGCCAGTAGGAAAGCTATCCCGATGGCCCACTCAGTCTGTTTCACCAAGCTAGGCTACACCGAAGCCCAGGATCCCGCCTGGGAAGCCCAGCCTCCATAACCCTAACCCTAATTTGGGTCTTAATGCTAATGTACTTCTGCAACGGGAACATCCCCCCATGGACACGATGTACTAAAACGGAGTAGGGAAGCCATCCTGGTGGCCCACTCAAGTCTGTTTCACCAAGCTAGGCTTCACAGAGGGTCTGGTTCCCTCCAGGGAAGCCTAGCCTCCCCAACCTTAACCCTAACTAGAGTCTTGGCCCTAATTTTCTTGTGCAACTGAAACATTCCCCCGTCCAAACGGTGTACAAAAAGAAAGTAGGCAAGCTATCCCGATGGCCCACTCAGTCTTTTTCACCAAGCTGGGCTGCACCGAAGCCCAGGATTACGCTTGGGATCCGCAGTCTCCCCAACCCTAACCCTAACTTGAGTTTTTACACAAATTTTCTTGTGCAACTGAAATGATACCCTTTCCTTACAGTGCACAGAAAGCCAGAAGGAAAGCTATCCCGATGGCCCACTCAGTCTGTTTCACCAAGCTAGGCTACACCGAAGGCCAGGATCCCGCCTGGGAAGCCCAGTCTCCCCAACCCTAACCCTAACTTGAGTCTTAACCCTAATTTTCTTGTGTAAGTGAAACATCCTCCCGTCCTTACGGTTTAGAAAAAGGCAGTAGGCAAGCCATCCCGATTGCCAACTCAATCTGTTCCACCAAGCTAGCCTTCACAGAGGCCCTGGTTCCTGCCTGGGAAGCCCGGTCTCACCAACCCTAACCCTAACTTGAGTCTTAACCCTAATTTTCTTGTGTAAGTGAAACATCCTCCCGTCCTTACGGTTTAGAAAAAGGCAGTAGGCAAGCCATCCCGATTGCCAACTCAATCTGTTCCACCAAGCTAGCCTTCACAGAGGCCCTGGTTCCTGCCTGGGAAGCACAGTCTCCCCAACCCAGCCCTCACTTGGGTATTAATCCTAATTTTCCTGTGTAAGGAAACATCCCCTCGTCCATACGGCATACAAAAAGACAGTAGGCAAGCAATCCTGATGGCCCACTCAGTCTGTTTCACCAGGCTCGGATTCATCGAGGCCGTAGTTCCTGCCTGGGAAGCCCAGCCTCCATAACCCTAACCCTAATTTGGGTCTTAATGCTAATGTACTTCTGCAACGGAAACATCCCCCATGGACACGATGTACTAAAACGGAGTAGGGAAGCCATCCTGGTGGCCCACTCAAGTCTGTTTCACCAAGCTAGGCTTCACAGAGGGTCTGGTTCCCTGCAGGGAAGCCTAGCCTCCCCAACCTTACCCCTAACTAGAGTCTTGGCCCTAATTTTCTTGTGCAACTGAAACATTCCCCCGTCCAAACGGTGTACAAAAAGAAAGTAGGCAAGCTATCCCGATGGCCCACTCAGTATTTTTCACCAAGCTGGGCTGCACCGAAGCCCAGGATCCCGCCTGGAAGCCCAGTCTCCCCAACCCTAACCCTAACTTGAGTCTTAACCCTAATTTTCTTGTGCAAGTGAAACATCCCCCCGTCCATACGGTTTAGAAAAAGTCAGTAGGCAAGCCATCCCGATTGCCAACTCAATCTGTTCCACCAAGCTAGCCTTCACAGAGGCCCTGCTTCCTGCATGGGAAGCCCGGTCTCACCAACCCTAACCCTAACTTGAGTTTTTTTAACCCTAATTTTCTTGTGAAAGTGAAACCTCCCCCCGTCCATACGGTTTAGAAAAAGTCAGTAGGCAAGCCATCCCGATTGCCAACTCAATCTGTTCCACCAAGCTAGCCTTCACAGAGGCCCTGGTTGCTACCTGTGAAGCACAGTCTCCCCAACCCAGCCCTACCTTGGGTATTAATCCTAATTTTCCTGTGCAACTGAAACATCCCCTCATCCATACAGCGTACAAAAAGACAGTAGGCAAGCAATCCTGATGGCTCACTCAGTCTGTTTCACCAGGCTCGGCTTCATCGAGGCCGTAGTTCCTGCCTGGGAAGCCCAGCCTCCATAACCCTAACCCTAATTTGGGTCTTAATGCTAATGTTCTTCTGCATTGGAAACATCCCCCCATGGATACGGTGTACTAAAACGGAGTAGGGAAGCCATCCTGGTGGCCCACTCAAGTCTGTTTCACCAAGCTAGGCCTCACAGAGGGTCTGGTTCCCTCCAGGGAAGCCTAGCCTCCCCAACCTTACCCCTAACTAGAGTCTTGGCCCTAATTTTCTTGTGCAACTGAAACATTCCCCCGTCCAAACGGTGTACAAAAAGAAAGTAGGCAAGCTATCCCGATGGCCCACTCAGTCTTTTTCACCAAGCTAGGCTGCACCGAAGCCCAGAATCACGCTTGGGATCCGCAGTCTCCCCAACCCCAACCCTAACTTGAGTTTTAACACAAATTTTCTTGTGCAACTGAAACGATACCCCGTCCTTACAGTGCACAGAAAGCCAGTAGGAAAGCTATCCCGATGGCCCACTCAGTCTGTTTCACCAAGCTAGGCTACACCGAAGCCCAGGATCCTGCCTGGGAAGCCCGGTCTCACCAACCCTAACCCTAACTTGAGTCTTCTTAACCCTAATTTTCTTGTGCAAGTGAAACATCCCCCCATCCATACGGTTTAGAAAAAGTCAGTAGGCAAGCGAACCCGATTGCCAACTCAATCTGTTCCAACAAGCTAGCCTTCACAGAGGCCCTGGTTCCTGCCTGGGAAGCACAGTCTCCCCAACCCAGCTCTCACTTGGGTATTAATCCTAATTTTCCTGTGTAAGGAAACATCCCCTCGTCCATACGGCATACAAAAAGACAGTAGGCAAGCAATCCTGATGGCCCACTCAGTCTGTTTCACCAGGCTCGGATTCATAGAGGCCGTAGTTCCTGCCTGGGAAGCCCAGCCTCCATAACCCTAACCCTAATTTGGGTCTTAATGCTAATGTACTTCTGCAACGGAAACATCCCCCATGGACACGATGTACTAAAACGGAGTAGGGAAGCCATCCTGGTGGCCCACTCAAGTCTGTTTCACCAAGCTAGGCTTCACAGAGGGTCTGGTTCCCTACAGGGAAGCCTAGCCTCCCCAACCTTACCCCTAACTACAGTCTTGGCCCTAATTTTCTTGTGCAACTGAAACATTCCCCCGTCCAAACGGTGTACAAAAAGAAAGTAGGCAAGCTATCCCGATGGCCCACTCAGTATTTTTCACCAAGCTGGGCTGCACCGAAGCCCAGGATCCCGCCTGGGAAGCCCAGTCTCCCCAACCCTATCCCTAACTTGAGTCTTAACCCTAATTTTCTTGTGCAAGTGAAACATCCCCCCGTCCATACGGTTTAGAAAAAGTCAGTAGGCAAGCCATCCCGATTGCCAACTCAATCTGTTCCACCAAGCTAGCCTTCACAGAGGCCCTGCTTCCTGCCTGGGAAGCCCGGTCTCACCAACCCTAACCCTAACTTGAGTCTTTTTAACCCTAATTTTCTTGTGCAAGTGAATCCTCCCCCCGTCCATACGGTTTAGAAAAAGTCAGTAGGCAAGCCATCCCGATTGCCAACTCAATCTGTTCCACCAAGCTAGCCTTCACAGAGGCCCTGGTTGCTGCCTGGGAAGCCCGGTCTCACCAACCCTAACCCTAACTTGAGTCTTCTTAACCCTAATTTTCTTGTGCAAGTGAAACATCCCCCCGTCCATACGGTTTAGAAAAAGTCAGTAGGCAAGCGAACCCGATTGCCAACTCAATCTGTTCCACCAAACTAGCCTTCACAGAGGCCCTGGTTCCTGCCTGGGAAGCACAGTCTCCCCAACCCAGCCCTCACTTGGGTATTAATCCTAATTTTCCTGTGCAACTGAAACATCCCCTCGTCCATACAGCGTACAAAAAGACAGTAGGCAAGCAATCCTGATGGCCCACTCAGTCTGTTTCACCAGGCTCGGCTTCATCGAGGCCGTAGTTCCTGCATGGGCAGCCCTGCCTCCATAACCCTAACCCTAATTTGGGTTTTAATGCTAATGTTCTTCTGCAATGGAAACATCCCCCCATGGATACGGTGTATTAAAACGGAGTAGGGAAGCCATCCTGGTGGCCCACTCAAGTCTGTTTCACCAAGCTAGGCTTCACAGAGGGTCTGGTTCTCTCCAGGAAAGCCTAGCCTCCCCAACCTTACCCCTAACTAGAGTCTTGGCCCTAATTTTCTTGTGCAACTGAAACATTCCCCCGTCCAAACGGTGTACAAAAAGAAAGTAGGCAAGCTATCCCGATGGCCCACTCAGTCTGTTTCACCAAGCTAGGCTGCACCGAAGCCCAGGATCACGCTTGGGATCCGCAGTCTCCCCAACCCTAACCCTAACTTGAGTTTTAACACAAATTTTCTTGTGCAACAGAAACGATACCGCGTCCTCACAGTGCACAGAAAGCCAGTAGGAAAGCTATCCCGATGGCCCACTCAGTCTGTTTCACCAAGCTAGGCTACACCGAAGCCCAGGATCCCGCCTGGGAAGCCCAGCCTCCATAACCCTAACCCTAATTTGGGTCTTAATGCTAATGTACTTCTGCAACGGGAACATCCCCCCATGGACACGATGTACTAAAACGGAGTAGGGAAGCCATCCTGGTGGCCCACTCAAGTCTGTTTCACCAAGCTAGGCTTCACAGAGGGTCTGGTTCCCTCCAGGGAAGCCTAGCCTCCCCAACCTTAACCCTAACTAGAGTCTTGGCCCTAATTTTCTTGTGCAACTGAAACATTCCCCCGTCCAAACGGTGTACAAAAGGAAAGTAGGCAAGCTATCCCGATGGCCTACTCAGTCTTTTTCACCAAGCTGGGCTGCAACGAAGCCCAGGATTACGCTTGGGATCCGCAGTCTCCCCAACCCTAACCCTAACTTGAGTTTTTACACAAATTTTCTTGTGCAACTGAAATGATACCCTTTCCTTACAGTGCACAGAAAGCCAGAAGGAAAGCTATCCCGATGGCCCACTCAGTCTGTTTCACCAAGCTAGGCTACACCGAAGGCCAGGATCCCGCCTGGGAAGCCCAGTCTCCCCAACCCTAACCCTAACTTGAGTCTTAACCCTAATTTTCTTGTGTAAGTGAAACATCCTCCCGTCCTTACGGTTTAGAAAAAGGCATTAGGCAAGCCATCCCGATTGCCAACTCAATCTGTTCCACCAAGCTAGCCTTCACAGAGGCCCTGGTTCCTGCCTGGGAAGCCCGGTCTCACCAACCCTATCCCTAACTTGAGTCTTCTTAACCCTAATTTTCTTGTGCAAGTGAAACATCCCCCCGTCCATACGGTTTAGAAAAAGTCAGTAGGCAAGCGAACCCGATTGCCAACTCAATCTGTTCCACCAAGCTAGCCTTCACAGAGGCCCTGGTTCCTGCCTGGGAAGCACAGTCTCCCCAACCCAGCCCTCACTTGGGTATTAATCCTAATTTTCCTGTGCAACTGAAACATCCCCTCGTCCATACAGTGTACAAAAAGACAGTAGGCATGCAATCCTGATGGCCTACTCAATCTGTTTCACCAGGCTCGGCTTCATCGAGGCCGTAGTTCCTGCCTGGGAAGCCCTGCCTCCATAACCCTAACCCTAATTTGGGTTTTAATGCTAATGTTCTTCTGCAATGGAAACATCCCCCCATGGATACGGTGTATTAAAACGGAGTAGGGAAGCCATCCTGGTGGCCCACTCAAGTCTGTTTCACCAAGCTAGGCTTCACAGAGTGTCTGGTTCCCTGCAGGGAAGCCTAGCCTCCCCAACCTTACCCCTAACTAGAGTCTTGGCCCTAATTTTCTTGTGCAACTGAAACATTCCCCCGTCCAAACGGTGTACAAAAAGAAAGTAGGCAAGCTATCCCGATGGCCCACTCAGTGTTTTTCACCAAGCTGGGCTGCACCGAAGCCCAGGATCCCGCCTGGGAAGCCCAGTCTCCCCAACCCTAACCCTAACTTGAGTCTTAACCCTAATTTTCTTGTGCAAGTGAAACATCCCCCCGTCCATACGGTTTAGAAAAAGTCAGTAGGCAAGCCATCCCGATTGCCAACTCAATCTGTTCCACCAAGCTAGCCTTCACAGAGGCCCTGCTTCCTGCCTGGGAAGCCCGGTCTCACCAACCCTAACCCTAACTTGAGTCTTTTTAACCCTAATTTTCTTGTGCAAGTGAAACCTCCCCCCGTCCATACGGTTTAGAAAAAGTCAGTAGGCAAGCCATCCCGATTGCCAACTCAATCTGTTCCACCAAGCTAGCCTTCACAGAGGCCCTGGTTGCTACCTGTGAAGCACAGTCTCCCCAACCCAGCCCTACCTTGGGTATTAATCCTAATTTTCCTGTGCAACTGAAACATCCCCTCATCCATACAGCGTACAAAAAGACAGTAGGCAAGCAATCCTGATGGCTCACTCAGTCTGTTTCACCAGGCTCGGCTTCATCGAGGCCGTAGTTCCTGCCTGGGAAGCCCAGCCTCCATAACCCTAACCCTAATTTGGGTCTTAATGCTAATGTTCTTCTGCATTGGAAACATCCCCCCATGGATACGGTGTACTAAAACGGAGTAGGGAAGCCATCCTGGTGGCCCACTCAAGTCTGTTTCACCAAGCTAGGCTTCACAGAGGGTCTGGTTCCCTCCAGGGAAGACTAGCCTCCCCAACCTTACCCCTAACTAGAGTCTTGGCCCTAATTTTCTTGTGCAACTGAAACATTCCCCCGTCCAAACGGTGTACAAAAAGAAAGTAGGCAAGCTATCCCGATGGCCCACTCAGTCTTTTTCACCAAGCTAGGCTGCACCGTAGCCCAGGATCACGCTTGGGATCCGCATTCTCCCCAACCCTAACCCTAACTTGAGTCTTAACCCTAATTTTCTTGTGTAAGTGAAACATCCTCCCGTCCTTACGGTTTAGAAAAAGTCAGTAGGCAAGCCATCCCGATTGCCAACTCAATCTGTTCCACCAAGCTAGCCTTCACAGAGGCCCTGGTTGCTGCCTGGGAAGCCCGGTCTCACCAACCCTAACCCTAACTTGAGTCTTCTTAACCCTAATTTTCTTGTGCAAGTGAAACATCCCCCCGTCCATACGGTTTAGAAAAAGTCAGTAGGCAAGCGAACCCGATTGCCAACTCAATCTGTTCCACCAAACTAGCCTTCACAGAGGCCCTGGTTCCTGCCTGGGAAGCACAGTCTCCCCAACCCAGCCCTCACTTGGGTATTAATCCTAATTTTCCTGTGCAACTGAAACATCCCCTCATCCATACAGCGTACAAAAAGACAGTAGGTAAGCAATCCTGATGGCCCACTCAGTCTGTTTCACCAGGCTCGGCTTCATCGAGGCCGTAGTTCCTGCCTGGGCAGCCCTGCCTCCATAACCCTAACCCTAATTTGGGTTTTAATGCTAATGTTCTTCTGCAATGGAAACATCCCCCCATGGATACGGTGTATTAAAACGGAGTAGGGAAGCCATCCTGGTGGCCCACTCAAGTCTGTTTCACCAAGCTAGGCTTCACAGAGGGTCTGGTTCTCTCCAGGAAAGCCTAGCCTCCCCAACCTTACCCCTAACTAGAGTCTTGGCCCTAATTTTCTTGTGCAACTGAAACATTCCCCCGTCCAAACGGTGTACAAAAAGAAAGTAGGCAAGCTATCCCGATGGCCCACTCAGTCTGTTTCACCAAGCTAGGCTGCACCGAAGCCCAGGATCACGCTTGGGATCCGCAGTCTCCCCAACCCTAACCCTAACTTGAGTTTTAACACAAATTTTCTTGTGCAACAGAAACGATACCGCGTCCTCACAGTGCACAGAAAGCCAGTAGGAAAGCTATACCGATGGCCCACTCAGTCTGTTTCACCAAGCTAGGCTACACCGAAGCCCAGGATCCCGCCTGGGAAGCCCAGCCTCCATAACCCTAACCCTAATTTGGGTCTTAATGCTAATGTACTTCTGCAACGGAAACATCCCCCATGGACACGATGTACTAAAACGGAGTAGGGAAGCCATCCTGGTGGCCCACTCAAGTCTGTTTCACCAAGCTAGGCTTCACAGAGGGTCTGGTTCCCTGCAGGGAAGCCTAGCCTCCCCAACCTTAACCCTAACTAGAGTCTTGGCCCTAATTTTCTTGTGCAACTGAAACATTCCCCCGTCCAAACGGTGTACAAAAGGAAAGTAGGCAAGCTATCCCGATGGCCTACTCAGTCTTTTTCACCAAGCTGGGCTGCACCGAAGCCCAGGATTACGCTTGGGATCCGCAGTCTCCCCAACCCTAACCCTAACTTGAGTTTTTACACAAATTTTCTTGTGCAACTGAAATGATACCCTTTCCTTACAGTGCACAGAAAGCCAGAAGGAAAGCTATCCCGATGGCCCACTCAGTCTGTTTCACCAAGCTAGGCTACACCGAAGGCCAGGATCCCGCCTGGGAAGCCCAGTCTCCCCAACCCTAACCCTAACTTGAGTCTTAACCCTAATTTTCTTGTGTAAGTGAAACATCCTCCCGTCCTTACGGTTTAGAAAAAGGCAGTAGGCAAGCCATCCCGATTGCCAACTCAATCTGTTCCACCAAGCTAGCCTTCACAGAGGCCCTGGTTCCTGCCTGGGAAGCCCGGTCTCACCAACCCTAACCCTAAGTTGAGTCTTCTTAACCCTAATTTTCTTGTGCAAGTGAAACATCCCCCCGTCCATACGGTTTAGAAAAAGTCAGTAGGCAAGCGAACCCGATTGCCAACTCAATCTGTTCCACGAAGCTAGCCTTCACAGAGGCCCTGGTTCCTGCCTGGGAAGCACAGTCTCCCCAACCCAGCCCTCACTTGGGTATTAATCCTAATTTTCCTGTGCAACTGAAACATCCCCTCGTCCATACAGCGTACAAAAAGACAGTAGGCATGCAATCCTGATGGCCTACTCAATCTGTTTCACCAGGCTCGGCTTCATCGAGGCCGCAGTTCCTGCCTGGGAAGCCCTGCCTCCATAACCCTAACCCTAATTTGGGTTTTAATGCTAATGTTCTTCTGCAATGGAAACATCCCCCCATGGATACGGTGTATTAAAACGGAGTAGGGAAGCCATCCTGGTGGCCCACTCAAGTCTGTTTCACCAAGCTAGGCTTCACAGAGTGTCTGGTTCCCTCCAGGAAAGCCTAGCCTCCCCAACCTTACCCCTAACTAGAGTCTTGGCCCTAATTTTCTTGTGCAACTGAAACATTCCCCCGTCCAAACGGTGTACAAAAAGAAAGTAGGCAAGCTATCCCGATGGCCCACTCAGTGTTTTTCACCAAGCTGGGCTGCACCGAAGCCCAGGATCCCGCCTGGGAAGCCCAGTCTCCCCAACCCTAACCCTAACTTGAGTCTTAACCCTAATTTTCTTGTGCAAGTGAAACATCCCCCCGTCCATACGGTTTAGAAAAAGTCAGTAGGCAAGCCATCCCGATTGCCAACTCAATCTGTTCCACCAAGCTAGCCTTCACAGAGGCCCTGCTTCCTGCCTGGGAAGCCCGGTCTCACCAACCCTAACCCTAACTTGAGGCTTTTTAACCCTAATTTTCTTGTGCAAGTGAAACCTCCCCCCGTCCATACGGTTTAGAAAAAGTCAGTAGGCAAGCCATCCCGATTGCCAACTCAATCTGTTCCACCAAGCTAGCCTTCACAGAGGCCCTGGTTGCTACCTGTGAAGCACAGTCTCCCCAACCCAGCCCTACCTTGGGTATTAATCCTAATTTTCCTGTGCAACTGAAACATCCCCTCATCCATACAGCGTACAAAAAGACAGTAGGCAAGGAATCCTGATGGCTCACTCAGTCTGTTTCACCAGGCTCGGCTTCATCGAGGCCGTAGTTCCTGCCTGGGAAGCCCAGCCTCCATAACCCTAACCCTAATTTGGGTGTTAATGCTAATGTTCTTCTGCATTGGAAACATCCCCCCATGGATACGGTGTACTAAAACGGAGTAGGGAAGCCATCCTGGTGGCCCACTCAAGTCTGTTTCACCAAGCTAGGCTTCACAGAGGGTCTGGTTCCCTCCAGGGAAGCCTAGCCTCCCCAACCTTACCCCTAACTAGAGTCTTGGCCCTAATTTTCTTGTGCAACTGAAACATTCCCCCATCCAAACGGTGTACAAAAAGAAAGTAGGCAAGCTATCCCGATGGCCCACTCAGTCTTTTTCACCAAGCTAGGCTGCACCGAAGCCCAGGATCACGCTTGGGATGCGCAGTCTCCCCAACCCTAACCCTAACTTGAGTTTTAACACAAATTTTCTTGTGCAACTGAAACGATACCCCGTCCTTACAGTGCACAGAAAGCCAGTAGGAAAGCTATCCCGATGGCCCACTCAGTCTGTTTCACCAAGCTAGGCTACACCGAAGCCCAGGATCCCGCCTGGGAAGCCCAGTCTCCCCAACCCTAACGCTAACTTGAGTCTTAACCCTAATTTTCTTGTGTAAGTGAAACATCCTCCCGTACTTACGGTTTAGAAAAGGTCAGTAGGCAAGCCATCCCGATTGCCAACTCAATCTGTTCCACCAAGCTAGCCTTCACAGAGGCCCTGGTTGCTGCCTGGGAAGCACAGTCTCCCCAACCCAGCCCTCACTTGGGTATTAATCCTAATTTTCCTGTGCAACTGAAACATCCCCTCATCCATACAGCGTACAAAAAGACAGTAGGCAAGCAATCCTGATGGCCCACTCAGTCTGTTTCACCAGGCTCGGCTTCATCGAGGCCGTAGTTCCTGCCTGGGAAGCCCAGCCTCCATAACCCTAACCCTAATTTGGGTCTTAATGCTAACGTTCTTCTGCAATGGAAACATCCCCCCATGGATACGGTGTACTAAAACGGAGTAGGGAAGCCATCCTGGTGGCCCACTCCAGTCTGTTTCACCAAGCTAGGCTTCACAGAGGGTCTGGTTCCCTCCAGGGAAGCCTAGCCTCCCCAACCTTTCCCGTAACTAGAGTCTTGGCCCTAATTTTCTTGTGCAACTGAAACATTCCCCCGTCCAAACGGTGTACAAAAAGAAAGTAGGCAAGCTATCCCGATGGCCCACTCAGTCGTTTTCACCAAGCTAGGCTGCACCGAAGCCCAGGATCACGCTTGGGATCCGCAGTCTCCCCAACCCTAACCCTAACTTGAGTTTTAACACAAATTTCCTTGTGCAACTGAAACAATACCCCGTCCTTACAGTGCACAGAAAGCCAGTAGGAAAGCTATCCCGATGGCCCACTCAGTCTGTTTCACCAAGCTAGGCTACACCGAAGCCCAGGATCCCGCCTGGGAAGCCCAGTCTCCCCAACCCTAACCCTAACTTGAGTCTTAACCCTAATTTTCTTGTGTAAGTGAAACATCCTCCCGTCCTTACGGTTTAGAAAAAGGCATTAGGCAAGCCATCCTGATTGCCAACTCAATCTGTTCCACCAAGCTAGCCTTCACAGAGGGCCTGGTTCCTGCCTGGGAAGCCCGGTCTCACCAACCCTAACCCTAACTTGAGTCTTCTTAACCCTAATTTTCTTGTGCAAGTGAAACATCCCCCCGTCCATACGGTTTAGAAAAAGTCAGTAGGCAAGCGAACCCGATTGCCAACTCAATCTGTTCCACCAAACTAGCCTTCACAGAGGCCCTGGTTCCTGCCTGGGAAGCACAGTCTCCCCAACCCAGCCCTCACTTGGGTATTAATCCTAATTTTCCTGTGCAACTGAAACATCCCCTCGTCCATACAGCGTACAAAAAGACAGTAGGCAAGCAATCCTGATGGCCCACTCAGTCTGTTTCACCAGGCTCGGCTTCATCGAGGCCGTAGTTCCTGCCTGGGCAGCCCTGCCTCCATAACCCTAACCCTAATTTGGGTTTTAATGCTAATGTTCTTCTGCAATGGAAACATCCCCCCATGGATACTGTGTATTAAAACGGAGTAGGGAAGCCATCCTGGTGGCCCACTCAAGTCTGTTTCACCAAGCTAGGCTTCACAGAGGGTCTGGTTCCCTCCAGGAAGGCCTAGCCTCCCCAACCTTACCCCTAACTAGAGTCTTGGCCCTAATTTTCTTGTGCAACTGAAACATTCCCCCGTCCAAACGGTGTACAAAAGGAAAGTAGGCAAGCTATCCCGATGGCCCACTCAGTCTTTTTCACCAAGCTGGGCTGCACCGAAGCCCAGGATCACGCTTCGGATCCGCAGTCTCCCCAACCCTAACCCTAACTTGAGTTTTTACACAAATTTTCTTGTGCAACTGAAATGATACCCTTTCCTTACAGTGCACAGAAAGCCAGAAGGAAAGCTATCCCGATGGCCCACTCAGTCTGTTTCACCAAGCTAGGCTACACCGAAGGCCAGGATCCCGCCTGGGAAGCCCAGTCTCCCCAACCCTAACCCTAACTTGAGTCTTAACCCTAATTTTCTTGTGTAAGTGAAACATCCTCCCGTCCTTACGGTTTAGAAAAAGGCAGTAGGCAAGCCATCCCGATTGCCAACTCAATCTGTTCCACCAAGCTAGCCTTCACAGAGGCCCTGGTTCCTGCCTGGGAAGCCCGGTCTCACCAACCCTAACCCTAAGTTGAGTCTTCTTAACCCTAATTTTCTTGTGCAAGTGAAACATCCCCCCGTCCATACGGTTTAGAAAAAGTCAGTAGGCAAGCGAACCCGATTGCCAACTCAATCTGTTCCACGAAGCTAGCCTTCACAGAGGCCCTGGTTCCTGCCTGGGAAGCACAGTCTCCCCAACCCAGCCCTCACTTGGGTATTAATCCTAATTTTCCTGTGCAACTGAAACATCCCCTCGTCCATACAGCGTACAAAAAGACAGTAGGCATGCAATCCTGATGGCCTACTCAATCTGTTTCACCAGGCTCGGCTTCATCGAGGCCGCAGTTCCTGCCTGGGAAGCCCTGCCTCCATAACCCTAACCCTAATTTGGGTTTTAATGCTAATGTTCTTCTGCAATGGAAACATCCCCCCATGGATACGGTGTATTAAAACGGAGTAGGGAAGCCATCCTGGTGGCCCACTCAAGTCTGTTTCACCAAGCTAGGCTTCACAGAGTGTCTGGTTCCCTCCAGGAAAGCCTAGCCTCCCCAACCTTACCCCTAACTAGAGTCTTGGCCCTAATTTTCTTGTGCAACTGAAACATTCCCCCGTCCAAACGGTGTACAAAAAGAAAGTAGGCAAGCTATCCCGATGGCCCACTCAGTGTTTTTCACCAAGCTGGGCTGCACCGAAGCCCAGGATCCCGCCTGGGAAGCCCAGTCTCCCCAACCCTAACCCTAACTTGAGTCTTAACCCTAATTTTCTTGTGCAAGTGAAACATCCCCCCGTCCATACGGTTTAGAAAAAGTCAGTAGGCAAGCCATCCCGATTGCCAACTCAATCTGTTCCACCAAGCTAGCCTTCACAGAGGCCCTGCTTCCTGCCTGGGAAGCCCGGTCTCACCAACCCTAACCCTAACTTGAGGCTTTTTAACCCTAATTTTCTTGTGCAAGTGAAACCTCCCCCCGTCCATACGGTTTAGAAAAAGTCAGTAGGCAAGCCATCCCGATTGCCAACTCAATCTGTTCCACCAAGCTAGCCTTCACAGAGGCCCTGGTTGCTACCTGTGAAGCACAGTCTCCCCAACCCAGCCCTACCTTGGGTATTAATCCTAATTTTCCTGTGCAACTGAAACATCCCCTCATCCATACAGCGTACAAAAAGACAGTAGGCAAGGAATCCTGATGGCTCACTCAGTCTGTTTCACCAGGCTCGGCTTCATCGAGGCCGTAGTTCCTGCCTGGGAAGCCCAGCCTCCATAACCCTAACCCTAATTTGGGTGTTAATGCTAATGTTCTTCTGCATTGGAAACATCCCCCCATGGATACGGTGTACTAAAACGGAGTAGGGAAGCCATCCTGGTGGCCCACTCAAGTCTGTTTCACCAAGCTAGGCTTCACAGAGGGTCTGGTTCCCTCCAGGGAAGCCTAGCCTCCCCAACCTTACCCCTAACTAGAGTCTTGGCCCTAATTTTCTTGTGCAACTGAAACATTCCCCCATCCAAACGGTGTACAAAAAGAAAGTAGGCAAGCTATCCCGATGGCCCACTCAGTCTTTTTCACCAAGCTAGGCTGCACCGAAGCCCAGGATCACGCTTGGGATGCGCAGTCTCCCCAACCCTAACCCTAACTTGAGTTTTAACACAAATTTTCTTGTGCAACTGAAACGATACCCCGTCCTTACAGTGCACAGAAAGCCAGTAGGAAAGCTATCCCGATGGCCCACTCAGTCTGTTTCACCAAGCTAGGCTACACCGAAGCCCAGGATCCCGCCTGGGAAGCCCAGTCTCCCCAACCCTAACGCTAACTTGAGTCTTAACCCTAATTTTCTTGTGTAAGTGAAACATCCTCCCGTACTTACGGTTTAGAAAAGGTCAGTAGGCAAGCCATCCCGATTGCCAACTCAATCTGTTCCACCAAGCTAGCCTTCACAGAGGCCCTGGTTGCTGCCTGGGAAGCACAGTCTCCCCAACCCAGCCCTCACTTGGGTATTAATCCTAATTTTCCTGTGCAACTGAAACATCCCCTCATCCATACAGCGTACAAAAAGACAGTAGGCAAGCAATCCTGATGGCCCACTCAGTCTGTTTCACCAGGCTCGGCTTCATCGAGGCCGTAGTTCCTGCCTGGGAAGCCCAGCCTCCATAACCCTAACCCTAATTTGGGTCTTAATGCTAACGTTCTTCTGCAATGGAAACATCCCCCCATGGATACGGTGTACTAAAACGGAGTAGGGAAGCCATCCTGGTGGCCCACTCCAGTCTGTTTCACCAAGCTAGGCTTCACAGAGGGTCTGGTTCCCTCCAGGGAAGCCTAGCCTCCCCAACCTTTCCCGTAACTAGAGTCTTGGCCCTAATTTTCTTGTGCAACTGAAACATTCCCCCGTCCAAACGGTGTACAAAAAGAAAGTAGGCAAGCTATCCCGATGGCCCACTCAGTCGTTTTCACCAAGCTAGGCTGCACCGAAGCCCAGGATCACGCTTGGGATCCGCAGTCTCCCCAACCCTAACCCTAACTTGAGTTTTAACACAAATTTCCTTGTGCAACTGAAACAATACCCCGTCCTTACAGTGCACAGAAAGCCAGTAGGAAAGCTATCCCGATGGCCCACTCAGTCTGTTTCACCAAGCTAGGCTACACCGAAGCCCAGGATCCCGCCTGGGAAGCCCAGTCTCCCCAACCCTAACCCTAACTTGAGTCTTAACCCTAATTTTCTTGTGTAAGTGAAACATCCTCCCGTCCTTACGGTTTAGAAAAAGGCATTAGGCAAGCCATCCTGATTGCCAACTCAATCTGTTCCACCAAGCTAGCCTTCACAGAGGGCCTGGTTCCTGCCTGGGAAGCCCGGTCTCACCAACCCTAACCCTAACTTGAGTCTTCTTAACCCTAATTTTCTTGTGCAAGTGAAACATCCCCCCGTCCATACGGTTTAGAAAAAGTCAGTAGGCAAGCGAACCCGATTGCCAACTCAATCTGTTCCACCAAACTAGCCTTCACAGAGGCCCTGGTTCCTGCCTGGGAAGCACAGTCTCCCCAACCCAGCCCTCACTTGGGTATTAATCCTAATTTTCCTGTGCAACTGAAACATCCCCTCGTCCATACAGCGTACAAAAAGACAGTAGGCAAGCAATCCTGATGGCCCACTCAGTCTGTTTCACCAGGCTCGGCTTCATCGAGGCCGTAGTTCCTGCCTGGGCAGCCCTGCCTCCATAACCCTAACCCTAATTTGGGTTTTAATGCTAATGTTCTTCTGCAATGGAAACATCCCCCCATGGATACTGTGTATTAAAACGGAGTAGGGAAGCCATCCTGGTGGCCCACTCAAGTCTGTTTCACCAAGCTAGGCTTCACAGAGGGTCTGGTTCCCTCCAGGAAGGCCTAGCCTCCCCAACCTTACCCCTAACTAGAGTCTTGGCCCTAATTTTCTTGTGCAACTGAAACATTCCCCCGTCCAAACGGTGTACAAAAGGAAAGTAGGCAAGCTATCCCGATGGCCCACTCAGTCTTTTTCACCAAGCTGGGCTGCACCGAAGCCCAGGATCACGTTTGGGATCCGCAGTCTCCCCAACCCTAACCCTAACTTGAGTTTTTACACAAATTTTCTTGTGCAACTGAAACGATACCGCGTCCTCACAGTGCACAGAAAGCCAGTAGGAAAGCTATCCCGATGGCCCACTCAGTCTGTTTCACCAAGCTAGGCTACACCGAAGCCCAGGATCCCGCCTGGGAAGCCCAGTCTCCCCAACCCTAACGCTAACTTGAGTCTTAACCCTAATTTTCTTGTGTAAGTGAAACATCCTCCCGTCCTTACGGTTTAGAAAAAGTCAGTAGGCAAGCCATCCCGATTGCCAACTCAATCTGTTCCACCAAGCTAGCCTTCACAGAGGCCCTGGTTGCTGCCTGGGAAGCACAGTCTCCCCAACCCAGCCCTCACTTGGGTATTAATCCTAATTTTCCTGTGCAACTGAAACATCCCCTCATCCATACAGCGTACAAAAAGACAGTAGGCAAGCAATCCTGATGGCCCACTCAGTCTGTTTCACCAGGCTCGGCTTCATCGAGGCCGTAGTTCCTGCCTGGGAAGCCCAGCCTCCATAACCCTAACCCTAATTTGGGTCTTAATGCTAACGTTCTTCTGCAATGGAAACATCCCCCCATGGATACGGTGTACTAAAACGGAGTAGGGAAGCCATCCTGGTGGCCCACTCAAGTCTGTTTCACCAAGCTAGGCTTCACAGAGGATCTGGTTCCCTGCAGGGAAGCCTAGCCTCCCCAACCTTTCCCCTAACTAGAGTCTTGGCCCTAATTTTCTTGTGCAACTGAAACATTCCCCCGTCCAAACGGTGTACAAAAAGAAAGTAGGCAAGCTATCCCGATGGCCCACTCAGTCGTTTTCACCAAGCTAGGCTGCACCGAAGCCCAGGATCACGCTTGGGATCCGCAGTCTCCCCAACCCTAACCCTAACTTGAGTTTTAACACAAATTTCCTTGTGCAACTGAAACAATACCCCGTCCTTACAGTGCACAGAAAGCCAGTAGGAAAGCTATCCCGATGGCCCACTCAGTCTGTTTCACCAAGCTAGGCTACACCGAAGCCCAGGATCCCGCCTGGGAAGCCCAGTCTCCCCAACCCTAACCCTAACTTGAGTCTTAACCCTAATTTTCTTGTGTAAGTGAAACATCCTCCCGTCCTTACGGTTTAGAAAAAGGCATTAGGCAAGCCATCCTGATTGCCAACTCAATCTGTTCCACCAAGCTAGCCTTCACAGAGGGCCTGGTTCCTGCCTGGGAAGCCCGGTCTCACCAACCCTAACCCTAACTTGAGTCTTCTTAACCCTAATTTTCTTGTGCAAGTGAAACATCCCCCCGTCCATACGGTTTAGAAAAAGTCAGTAGGCAAGCGAACCCGATTGCCAACTCAATCTGTTCCACCAAACTAGCCTTCACAGAGGCCCTGGTTCCTGCCTGGGAAGCACAGTCTCCCCAACCCAGCCCTCACTTGGGTATTAATCCTAATTTTCCTGTGCAACTGAAACATCCCCTCGTCCATACAGCGTACAAAAAGACAGTAGGCAAGCAATCCTGATGGCCCACTCAGTCTGTTTCACCAGGCTCGGCTTCATCGAGGCCGTAGTTCCTGCCTGGGCAGCCCTGCCTCCATAACCCTAACCCTAATTTGGGTTTTAATGCTAATGTTCTTCTGCAATGGAAACATCCCCCCATGGATACTGTGTATTAAAACGGAGTAGGGAAGCCATCCTGGTGGCCCACTCAAGTCTGTTTCACCAAGCTAGGCTTCACAGAGGGTCTGGTTCCCTCCAGGAAGGCCTAGCCTCCCCAACCTTACCCCTAACTAGAGTCTTGGCCCTAATTTTCTTGTGCAACTGAAACATTCCCCCGTCCAAACGGTGTACAAAAGGAAAGTAGGCAAGCTATCCCGATGGCCCACTCAGTCTTTTTCACCAAGCTGGGCTGCACCGAAGCCCAGGATCACGTTTGGGATCCGCAGTCTCCCCAACCCTAACCCTAACTTGAGTTTTTACACAAATTTTCTTGTGCAACTGAAACGATACCGCGTCCTCACAGTGCACAGAAAGCCAGTAGGAAAGCTATCCCGATGGCCCACTCAGTCTGTTTCACCAAGCTAGGCTACACCGAAGCCCAGGATCCCGCCTGGGAAGCCCAGTCTCCCCAACCCTAACGCTAACTTGAGTCTTAACCCTAATTTTCTTGTGTAAGTGAAACATCCTCCCGTCCTTACGGTTTAGAAAAAGTCAGTAGGCAAGCCATCCCGATTGCCAACTCAATCTGTTCCACCAAGCTAGCCTTCACAGAGGCCCTGGTTGCTGCCTGGGAAGCACAGTCTCCCCAACCCAGCCCTCACTTGGGTATTAATCCTAATTTTCCTGTGCAACTGAAACATCCCCTCATCCATACAGCGTACAAAAAGACAGTAGGCAAGCAATCCTGATGGCCCACTCAGTCTGTTTCACCAGGCTCGGCTTCATCGAGGCCGTAGTTCCTGCCTGGGAAGCCCAGCCTCCATAACCCTAACCCTAATTTGGGTCTTAATGCTAACGTTCTTCTGCAATGGAAACATCCCCCCATGGATACGGTGTACTAAAACGGAGTAGGGAAGCCATCCTGGTGGCCCACTCAAGTCTGTTTCACCAAGCTAGGCTTCACAGAGGATCTGGTTCCCTGCAGGGAAGCCTAGCCTCCCCAACCTTTCCCCTAACTAGAGTCTTGGCCCTAATTTTCTTGTGCAACTGAAACATTCCCCCGTCCAAACGGTGTACAAAAAGAAAGTAGGCAAGCTATCCCGATGGCCCACTCAGTCGTTTTCACCAAGCTAGGCTGCACCGAAGCCCAGGATCACGCTTGGGATCCGCAGTCTCCCCAACCCTAACCCTAACTTGAGTTTTAACACAAATTTCCTTGTGCAACTGAAACAATACCCCGTCCTTACAGTGCACAGAAAGCCAGTAGGAAAGCTATCCCGATGGCCCACTCAGTCTGTTTCACCAAGCTAGGCTACACCGAAGCCCAGGATCCCGCCTGGGAAGCCCAGTCTCCCCAACCCTAACCCTAACTTGAGTCTTAACCCTAATTTTCTTGTGTAAGTGAAACATCCTCCCGTCCTTACGGTTTAGAAAAAGGCATTAGGCAAGCCATCCTGATTGCCAACTCAATCTGTTCCACCAAGCTAGCCTTCACAGAGGGCCTGGTTCCTGCCTGGGAAGCCCGGTCTCACCAACCCTAACCCTAACTTGAGTCTTCTTAACCCTAATTTTCTTGTGCAAGTGAAACATCCCCCCGTCCATACGGTTTAGAAAAAGTCAGTAGGCAAGCGAACCCGATTGCCAACTCAATCTGTTCCACCAAACTAGCCTTCACAGAGGCCCTGGTTCCTGCCTGGGAAGCACAGTCTCCCCAACCCAGCCCTCACTTGGGTATTAATCCTAATTTTCCTGTGCAACTGAAACATCCCCTCGTCCATACAGCGTACAAAAAGACAGTAGGCAAGCAATCCTGATGGCCCACTCAGTCTGTTTCACCAGGCTCGGCTTCATCGAGGCCGTAGTTCCTGCCTGGGCAGCCCTGCCTCCATAACCCTAACCCTAATTTGGGTTTTAATGCTAATGTTCTTCTGCAATGGAAACATCCCCCCATGGATACTGTGTATTAAAACGGAGTAGGGAAGCCATCCTGGTGGCCCACTCAAGTCTGTTTCACCAAGCTAGGCTTCACAGAGGGTCTGGTTCCCTCCAGGAAGGCCTAGCCTCCCCAACCTTACCCCTAACTAGAGTCTTGGCCCTAATTTTCTTGTGCAACTGAAACATTCCCCCGTCCAAACGGTGTACAAAAGGAAAGTAGGCAAGCTATCCCGATGGCCCACTCAGTCTTTTTCACTAAGCTGGGCTGCACCGAAGCCCAGGATCACGTTTGGGATCCGCAGTCTCCCCAACCCTAACCCTAACTTGAGTTTTTACACAAATTTTCTTGTGCAACTGAAACGATACCGCGTCCTCACAGTGCACAGAAAGCCAGTAGGAAAGCTATCCCGATGGCCCACTCAGTCTGTTTCACCAAGCTAGGCTACACCGAAGCCCAGGATCCCGCCTGGGAAGCCCAGCCTCGATAACCCTAACCCTAATTTGGGTCTTAATGCTAATGTACTTCTGCAACGGGAACATCCCCCCATGGACACGATGTACTAAAACGGAGTAGGGAAGCCATCCTGGTGGCCCACTCAAGTCTGTTTCACCAAGCTAGGCTTCACAGAGGGTCTGGTTCCCTCCAGGGAAGCCTAGCCTCCCCAACCTTAACCCTAACTAGAGTCTTGGCCCTAATTTTCTTGTGCAACTGAAAAATTCCCCCGTCCAAACGGTGTACAAAAGGAAAGTAGGCAAGCTATCCCGATGGCCCACTCAGTCTTTTTAACCAAGCTGGGATGCACCGAAGCCCAGGATTACGCTTGGGATCCGCAGTCTCCCCAACCCTAACCCTAACTTGAGTTTTTACACAAATTTTCTTGTGCAACTGAAATGATACCCTTTCCTTACAGTGCACAGAAAGCCAGAAGGAAAGCTATCCCGATGGCCCACTCAGTCTGTTTCACCAAGCTAGGCTACACCGAAGGCCAGGATCCCGCCTGGGAAGCCCAGTGTCCCCAACCCTAACCCTAACTTGAGTCTTAACCCTAATTTTCTTGTGTAAGTGAAACATCCTCCCGTCCTTACGGTTTAGAAAAAGGCAGTAGGCAAGCCATCCCGATTGCCAACTCAATCTGTTCCACCAAGCTAGCCTTCACAGAGGCCCTGGTTCCTGCCTGGGAAGCCCGGTCTCACCAACCCTAACCCTAACTTGAGTCTTAACCCTAATTTTCTTGTGTAAGTGAAACATCCTCCCGTCCTTACGGTTTAGAAAAAGGCAGTAGGCAAGCCATCCCGATTGCCAACTCAATCTGTTCCACCAAGCTAGCCTTCACAGAGGCCCTGGTTCCTGCCTGGGAAGCACAGTCTCCCCAACCCAGCCCTCACTTGGGTATTAATCCTAATTTTCCTGTGTAAGGAAACATCCCCTCGTCCATACGGCATACAAAAAGACAGTAGGCAAGCAATCCTGATGGCCCACTCAGTCTGTTTCACCAGGCTCGGATTCATCGAGGCCGTAGTTCCTGCCTGGGAAACCCAGCCTCCATAACCCTAACCCTAATTTGGGTCTTAATGCTAATGTACTTCTGCAACGGAAACATCCCCCATGGACACGATGTACTAAAACGGAGTAGGGAAGCCATCCTGGTGGCCCACTCAAGTCTGTTTCACCAAGCTAGGCTTCACAGAGGGTCTGGTTCCCTGCAGGGAAGCCTAGCCTCCCCAACCTTACCCCTAACTAGAGTCTTGGCCCTAATTTTCTTGTGCAACTGAAACATTCCCCCGTCCAAACGGTGTACAAAAAGAAAGTAGGCAAGCTATCCCGATGGCCCACTCAGTATTTTTCACCAAGCTGGGCTGCACCGAAGCCCAGGATCCCGCCTGGGAAGCCCAGTCTCCCCAACCCTAACCCTAACTTGAGTCTTAACCCTAATTTTCTTGTGCAAGTGAAACATCCCCCCGTCCATACGGTTTAGAAAAAGTCAGTAGGCAAGCCATCCCGATTGCCAACTCAATCTGTTCCACCAAGCTAGCCTTCACAGAGGCCCTGCTTCCTGCCTGGGAAGCCCGGTCTCACCAACCCTAACCCTAACTTGAGTCTTTTTAACCCTAATTTTCTTGTGCAAGTGAATCCTCCCCCCGTCCATACGGTTTAGAAAAAGTCAGTAGGCAAGCCATCCCGATTGCCAACTCAATCTGTTCCACCAAGCTAGCCTTCACAGAGGCCCTGGTTGCTACCTGTGAAGCACAGTCTCCCCAACCCAGCCCTCACTTGGGTATTAATCCTAATTTTCCTGTGCAACTGAAACATCCCCTCATCCATACAGCGTACAAAAAGACAGTAGGCAAGCAATCCTGATGGCTCACTCAGTCTGTTTCACCAGGCTCGGCTTCATCGAGGCCGTAGTTCCTGCCTGGGAAGCCCAGCCTCCATAACCCTAACCCTAATTTGGGTCTTAATGCTAATGTTCTTCTACATTGGAAACATCCCCCCATGGATACGGTGTACTAAAACGGAGTAGGGAAGCCATCCTGGTGGCCCACTCAAGTCTGTTTCACCAAGCTAGGCTTCACAGAGGGTCTGGTTCCCTCCAGGGAAGCCTAGCCTCCCCAACCTTACCCCTAACTAGAGTCTTGGCCCTAATTTTCTTGTGCAACTGAAACATTCCCCCGTCCAAACGGTGTACAAAAAGAAAGTAGGCAAGCTATCCCGATGGCCCACTCAGTCTTTTTCACCAAGCTAGGCTGCACCGAAGCCCAGGATCTCGCTTGGGATCCGCAGTCTCCCCAACCCCAACCCTAACTTGAGTTTTAACACAAATTTCCTTGTGCAACTGAAACAATACCCCGTCCTTACAGTGCACAGAAAGCCAGTAGGAAAGCTATCCCGATGGCCCACTCAGTCTGTTTCACCAAGCTAGGCTACACCGAAGCCCAGGATCCCGCCTGGGAAGCCCAGTCTCCCCAACCCTAACCCTAACTTGAGTCTTAACCCTAATTTTCTTGTGTAAGTGAAACATCCTCCCGTACTTACGGTTTAGAAAAAGGCATTAGGCAAGCCATCCTGATTGCCAACTCAATCTGTTCCACCAAGCTAGCCTTCACAGAGGGCCTGGTTCCTGCCTGGGAAGCCCGGTCTCACCAACCCTAACCCTAACTTGAGTCTTCTTAACCCTAATTTTCTTGTGCAAGTGAAACATCCCCCCATCCATACGGTTTAGAAAAAGTCAGTAGGCAAGCGAACCCGATTGCCAACTCAATCTGTTCCACCAAACTAGCCTTCACAGAGGCCCTGGTTCCTGCCTGGGAAGCACAGTCTCCCCAACCCAGCCCTCACTTGGGTATTAATCCTAATTTTCCTGTGCAACTGAAACATCCCCTCGTCCATACAGCGTACAAAAAGACAGTAGGCAAGCAATCCTGATGGCCCACTCAGTCTGTTTCACCAGGCTCGGCTTCATCGAGGCCGTAGTTCCTGCCTGGGCAGCCCTGCCTCCATAACCCTAACCCTAATTTGGGTTTTAATGCTAATGTTCTTCTGCAATGGAAACATCCCCCCATGGATACTGTGTATTAAAACGGAGTAGGGAAGCCATCCTGGTGGCCCACTCAAGTCTGTTTCACCAAGCTAGGCTTCACAGAGGGTCTGGTTCCCTCCAGGAAGGCCTAGCCTCCCCAACCTTACCCCTAACTAGAGTCTTGGCCCTAATTTTCTTGTGCAACTGAAACATTCCCCCGTCCAAACGGTGTACAAAAGGAAAGTAGGCAAGCTATCCCGATGGCCCACTCAGTCTTTTTCACCAAGCTGGGCTGCACCGAAGCCCAGGATCACGTTTGGGATCCGCAGTCTCCCCAACCCTAACCCTAACTTGAGTTTTTACACAAATTTTCTTGTGCAACTGAAACGATACCGCGTCCTCACAGTGCACAGAAAGCCAGTAGGAAAGCTATCCCGATGGCCCACTCAGTCTGTTTCACCAAGCTAGGCTACACCGAAGCCCAGGATCCCGCCTGGGAAGCCCAGCCTCCATAACCCTAACCCTAATTTGGGTCTTAATGCTAATGTACTTCTGCAACGGGAACATCCCCCCATGGACACGATGTACTAAAACGGAGTAGGGAAGCCATCCTGGTGGCCCACTCAAGTCTGTTTCACCAAGCTAGGCTTCACAGAGGGTCTGGTTCCCTCCAGGGAAGCCTAGCCTCCCCAACCTTAACCCTAACTAGAGTCTTGGCCCTAATTTTCTTGTGCAACTGAAACATTCCCCCGTCCAAACGGTGTACAAAAAGAAAGTAGGCAAGCTATCCCGATGGCCCACTCAGTGTTTTTCACCAAGCTTTGCTGCACGGAAGCCCAGGATCCCGCCTGGGAAGCCCAGTCTCCCCAACCCTAACCGTAACTTGAGTCTTAACCCTAATTTTCTTGTGCAAGTGAAACATCCCCCCGTCCATACGGTTTAGAAAAAGTCAGTAGGCAAGCCATCCCGATTGCCAACTCAATCTGTTCCACCAAGCTAGCCTTCACAGAGGCCCTGCTTCCTGCCTGGGAAGCCCGGTCTCACCAACCCTAACCCTAACTTGAGTCTTTTTAACCCTAATTTTCTTGTGCAAGTGAAACCTCCCCTCGTCCATACGGTTTAGAAAAAGTCAGTAGGCAAGCCATCCCGATTGCCAACTCAATCTGTTCCACCAAGCTAGCCTTCACAGAGGCCCTGGTTGCTACCTGTGAAGCACAGTCTCCCCAACCCAGCCCTACCTTGGGTATTAATCCTAATTTTCCTGTGCAACTGAAACATCCCCTCATCCATACAGCGTACAAAAAGACAGTAGGCAAGCAATCCTGATGGCCCACTCAGTCTGTTTCACCAGGCTCGGCTTCATCGAGGCCGTAGTTCCTGCCTGGGAAGCCCAGCCTCCATAACCCTAACCCTAATTTGGGTCTTAATGCTAATGTTCTTCTGCATTGGAAACATCCCCCCATGGATACGGTGTACTAAAACGGAGTAGGGAAGCCATCCTGGTGGCCCACTCAAGTCTGTTTCACCAAGCTAGGCTTCACAGAGGGTCTGGTTCCCTCCAGGGAAGCCTAGCCTCCCCAACCTTACCCCTAACTAGAGTCTTGGCCCTAATTTTCTTGTGCAACTGAAACATTCCCCCGTCCAAACGGTGTACAAAAAGAAAGTAGGCAAGCTATCCCGATGGCCCACTCAGTCTTTTTCACCAAGCTAGGCTGCACCGAAGCCCAGGATCCTGCTTGGGATCCGCAGTCTCCCCAACCCTAACCCTAACTTGAGTTTTAACACAAATTTTCTTGTGCAACTGAAACGATACCCCGTCCTTACAGTGCACAGAAAGCCAGTAGGAAAGCTATCCCGATGGCCCACTCAGTCTGTTTCACCAAGCTAGGCTACACCGAAGCCCAGGATCCCGCCTGGGAAGCCCAGTCTCCCCAACCCTAAGGCTAACTTGAGTCTTAACCCTAATTTTCTTGTGTAAGTGAAACATCCTCCCGTCCTTACGGTTTAGAAAAAGTCAGTAGGCAAGCCATCCCGATTGCCAACTCAATCTGTTCCACCAAGCTAGCCTTCACAGAGGCCCTGGTTGCTGCCTGGGAAGCACAGTCTCCCCAACCCAGCCCTCACTTGGGTATTAATCCTAATTTTCCTGTGCAACTGAAACATCCCCTCATCCATACAGCGTACAAAAAGACAGTAGGCAAGCAATCCTGATGGCCCACTCAGTCTGTTTCACCAGGCTCGGCTTCATCGAGGCCGTAGTTCCTGCCTGGGAAGCCCAGCCTCCATAACCCTAACCCTAATTTGGGTCTTAATGCTAACGTTCTTCTGCAATGGAAACATCCCCCCATGGATACGGTGTACTAAAACGGAGTAGGGAAGCCATCCTGGTGGCCCACTCAAGTCTGTTTCACCAAGCTAGGCTTCACAGAGGGTCTGGTTCCCTGCAGGGAAGCCTAGCCTCCCCAACCTTTCCCCTAACTAGAGTCTTGGCCCTAATTTTCTTGTGCAACTGAAACATTCCCCCGTCCAAACGGTGTACAAAAAGAAAGTAGGCAAGCTATCCCGATGGCCCACTCAGTCGTTTTCACCAAGCTAGGCTGCACCGAAGCCCAGGATCACGCTTGGGATCCGCAGTCTCCCCAACCCTAACCCTAACTTGAGTTTTAACACAAATTTCCTTGTGCAACTGAAACAATACCCCGTCCTTACAGTGCACAGAAAGCCAGTAGGAAAGCTATCCCGATGGCCCACTCAGTCTGTTTCACCAAGCTAGGCTACACCGAAGCCCAGGATCCCGCCTGGGAAGCCCAGTCTCCCCAACCCTAACCCTAACTTGAGTCTTAACCCTAATTTTCTTGTGTAAGTGAAACATCCTCCCGTCCTTACGGTTTAGAAAAAGGCATTAGGCAAGCCATCCTGATTGCCAACTCAATCTGTTCCACCAAGCTAGCCTTCACAGAGGGCCTGGTTCCTGCCTGGGAAGCCCGGTCTCACCAACCCTAACCCTAACTTGAGTCTTCTTAACCCTAATTTTCTTGTGCAAGTGAAACATCCCCCCGTCCATACGGTTTAGAAAAAGTCAGTAGGCAAGCGAACCCGATTGCCAACTCAATCTGTTCCACCAAACTAGCCTTCACAGAGGCCCTGGTTCCTGCCTGGGAAGCACAGTCTCCCCAACCCAGCCCTCACTTGGGTATTAATCCTAATTTTCCTGTGCAACTGAAACATCCCCTCGTCCATACAGCGTACAAAAAGACAGTAGGCAAGCAATCCTGATGGCCCACTCAGTCTGTTTCACCAGGCTCGGCTTCATCGAGGCCGTAGTTCCTGCCTGGGCAGCCCTGCCTCCATAACCCTAACCCTAATTTGGGTTTTAATGCTAATGTTCTTCTGCAATGGAAACATCCCCCCATGGATACTGTGTATTAAAACGGAGTAGGTAAGCCATCCTGGTGGCCCACTCAAGTCTGTTTCACCAAGCTAGGCTTCACAGAGGGTCTGGTTCCCTCCAGGAAGGCCTAGCCTCCCCAACCTTACCCCTAACTAGAGTCTTGGCCCTAATTTTCTTGTGCAACTGAAACATTCCCCCGTCCAAACGGTGTACAAAAGGAAAGTAGGCAAGCTATCCCGATGGCCCACTCAGTCTTTTTCACTAAGCTGGGCTGCACCGAAGCCCAGGATCACGTTTGGGATCCGCAGTCTCCCCAACCCTAACCCTAACTTGAGTTTTTAAACAAATTTTCTTGTGCAACTGAAACGATACCGCGTCCTCACAGTGCACAGAAAGCCAGTAGGAAAGCTATCCCGATGGCCCACTCAGTCTGTTTCACCAAGCTAGGCTACACCGAAGCCCAGGATCCCGCCTGGGAACCCCAGCCTCGATAACCCTAACCCTAATTTGGGTCTTAATGCTAATGTACTTCTGCAACGGGAACATCCCCCCATGGACACGATGTACTAAAACGGAGTAGGGAAGCCATCCTGGTGGCCCACTCAAGTCTGTTTCACCAAGCTAGGCTTCACAGAGGGTCTGGTTCCCTCCAGGGAAGCCTAGCCTCCCCAACCTTAACCCTAACTAGAGTCTTGGCCCTAATTTTCTTGTGCAACTGAAAAATTCCCCCGTCCAAACGGTGTACAAAAGGAAAGTAGGCAAGCTATCCCGATGGCCCACTCAGTCTTTTTCACCAAGCTGGGCTGCACCGAAGCCCAGGATTACGCTTGGGATCCGCAGTCTCCCCAACCCTAACCCTAACTTGAGTTTTTACACAAATTTTCTTGTGCAACTGAAATGATACCCTTTCCTTACAGTGCACAGAAAGCCAGAAGGAAAGCTATCCCGATGGCCCACTCAGTCTGTTTCACCAAGCTAGGCTACACCGAAGGCCAGGATCCCGCCTGGGAAGCCCAGTCTCCCCAACCCTAACCCTAACTTGAGTCTTAACCCTAATTTTCTTGTGTAAGTGAAACATCCTCCCGTCCTTACGGTTTAGAAAAAGGCAGTAGGCAAGCCATCCCGATTGCCAACTCAATCTGTTCCACCAAGCTAGCATTCACAGAGGCCCTGGTTCCTGCCTGGGAAGCCCGGTCTCACCAACCCTAACCCTAACTTGAGTCTTAACCCTAATTTTCTTGTGTAAGTGAAACATCCTCCCGTCCTTACGGTTTAGAAAAAGGCAGTAGGCAAGCCATCCCGATTGCCAACTCAATCTGTTCCACCAAGCTAGCCTTCACAGAGGCCCTGGTTCCTGCCTGGGAAGCACAGTCTCCCCAACCCAGCCCTCACTTGGGTATTAATCCTAATTTTCCTGTGTAAGGAAACATCCCCTCGTCCATACGGCATACAAAAAGACAGTAGGCAAGCAATCCTGATGGCCCACTCAGTCTGTTTCACCAGGCTCGGATTCATCGAGGCCGTAGTTCCTGCCTGGGAAGCCCAGCCTCCATAACCCTAACCCTAATTTGGGTCTTAATGCTAATGTACTTCTGCAACGGAAACATCCCCCATGGACACGATGTACTAAAACGGAGTAGGGAAGCCATCCTGGTGGCCCACACAAGTCTGTTTCACCAAGCTAGGCTTCACAGAGGGTCTGGTTCCCTGCAGGGAAGCCTAGCCTCCCCAACCTTACCCCTAACTAGAGTCTTGGCCCTAATTTTCTTGTGCAACTGAAACATTCCCCCGTCCAAACGGTGTACAAAAAGAAAGTAGGCAAGCTATCCCGATGGCCCACTCAGTATTTTTCACCAAGCTGGGCTGCACCGAAGCCCAGGATCCCGCCTGGAAGCCCAGTCTCCCCAACCCTAACCCTAACTTGAGTCTTAACCCTAATTTTCTTGTGCAAGTGAAACATCCCCCCGTCCATACGGTTTAGAAAAAGTCAGTAGGCAAGCCATCCCGATTGCCAACTCAATCTGTTCCACCAAGCTAGCCTTCACAGAGGCCCTGCTTCCTGCATGGGAAGCCCGGTCTCACCAACCCTAACCCTAACTTCAGTCTTTTTAACCCTAATTTTCTTGTGCAAGTGAAACCTCCCCCCGTCCATACGGTTTAGAAAAAGTCAGTAGGCAAGCCATCCCGATTGCCAACTCAATCTGTTCCACCAAGCTAGCCTTCACAGAGGCCCTGGTTGCTACCTGTGAAGCACAGTCTCCCCAACCCAGCCCTACCTTGGGTATTAATACTAATTTTCCTGTGCAACTGAAACATCCCCTCATCCATACAGCGTACAAAAAGACAGTAGGCAAGCAATCCTGATGGCTCACTCAGTCTGTTTCACCAGGCTCGGCTTCATCGAGGCCGTAGTTCCTGCCTGGGAAGCCCAGCCTCCATAACCCTAACCCTAATTTGGGTCTTAATGCTAATGTTCTTCTGCATTGGAAACATCCCCCCATGGATACGGTGTACTAAAATGGAGTAGGGAAGCCATCCTGGTGGCCCACTCAAGTCTGTTTCACCAAGCTAGGCCTCACAGAGGGTCTGGTTCCCTCCAGGGAAGCCTAGCCTCCCCAACCTTACCCCTAACTAGAGTCTTGGCCCTAATTTTCTTGTGCAACTGAAACATTCCCCCGTCCAAACGGTGTACAAAAAGAAAGTAGGCAAGCTATCCCGATGGCCCACTCAGTCTTTTTCACCAAGCTAGGCTGCACCGAAGCCCAGGATCACGCTTGGGATCCGCAGTCTCCCCAACCCTAACCCTAACTTGAGTTTTAACACAAATTTTCTTGTGCAACTGAAACGATACCCCGTCCTTACAGTGCACAGAAAGCCAGTAGGAAAGCTATCCCGATGGCCCACTCAGTCTGTTTCACCAAGCTAGGCTACACCGAAGCCCAGGATCCCGCCTGGGAAGCCCAGTCTCCCCAACCCTAAGGCTAACTTGAGTCTTAACCCTAATTTTCTTGTGTAAGTGAAACATCCTCCCGTCCTTACGGTTTAGAAAAAGTCAGTAGGCAAGCCATCCCGATTGCCAACTCAATCTGTTCCACCAAGCTAGCCTTCACAGAGGCCCTGGTTGCTGCCTGGGAAGCACAGTCTCCCCAACCCAGCCCTCACTTGGGTATTAATCCTAATTTTCCTGTGCAACTGAAACATCCCCTCATCCATACAGCGTACAAAAAGACAGTAGGCAAGCAATCCTGATGGCCCACTCAGTCTGTTTCACCAGGCTCGGCTTCATCGAGGCCGTAGTTCCTGCCTGGGAAGCCCAGCCTCCATAACCCTAACCCTAATTTGGGTCTTAATGCTAACGTTCTTCTGCAATGGAAACATCCCCCCATGGATACGGTGTACTAAAACGGAGTAGGGAAGCCATCCTGGTGGCCCACTCAAGTCTGTTTCACCAAGCTAGGCTTCACAGAGGGTCTGGTTCCCTGCAGGGAAGCCTAGCCTCCCCAACCTTTCCCCTAACTAGAGTCTTGGCCCTAATTTTCTTGTGCAACTGAAACATTCCCCCGTCCAAACGGTGTACAAAAAGAAAGTAGGCAAGCTATCCCGATGGCCCACTCAGTCGTTTTCACCAAGCTAGGCTGCACCGAAGCCCAGGATCACGCTTGGGATCCGCAGTCTCCCCAACCCTAACCCTAACTTGAGTTTTAACACAAATTTCCTTGTGCAACTGAAACAATACCCCGTCCTTACAGTGCACAGAAAGCCAGTAGGAAAGCTATCCCGATGGCCCACTCAGTCTGTTTCACCAAGCTAGGCTACACCGAAGCCCAGGATCCCGCCTGGGAAGCCCAGTCTCCCCAACCCTAACCCTAACTTGAGTCTTAACCCTAATTTTCTTGTGTAAGTGAAACATCCTCCCGTCCTTACGGTTTAGAAAAAGGCATTAGGCAAGCCATCCTGATTGCCAACTCAATCTGTTCCACCAAGCTAGCCTTCACAGAGGGCCTGGTTCCTGCCTGGGAAGCCCGGTCTCACCAACCCTAACCCTAACTTGAGTCTTCTTAACCCTAATTTTCTTGTGCAAGTGAAACATCCCCCCGTCCATACGGTTTAGAAAAAGTCAGTAGGCAAGCGAACCCGATTGCCAACTCAATCTGTTCCACCAAACTAGCCTTCACAGAGGCCCTGGTTCCTGCCTGGGAAGCACAGTCTCCCCAACCCAGCCCTCACTTGGGTATTAATCCTAATTTTCCTGTGCAACTGAAACATCCCCTCGTCCATACAGCGTACAAAAAGACAGTAGGCAAGCAATCCTGATGGCCCACTCAGTCTGTTTCACCAGGCTCGGCTTCATCGAGGCCGTAGTTCCTGCCTGGGCAGCCCTGCCTCCATAACCCTAACCCTAATTTGGGTTTTAATGCTAATGTTCTTCTGCAATGGAAACATCCCCCCATGGATACTGTGTATTAAAACGGAGTAGGTAAGCCATCCTGGTGGCCCACTCAAGTCTGTTTCACCAAGCTAGGCTTCACAGAGGGTCTGGTTCCCTCCAGGAAGGCCTAGCCTCCCCAACCTTACCCCTAACTAGAGTCTTGGCCCTAATTTTCTTGTGCAACTGAAACATTCCCCCGTCCAAACGGTGTACAAAAGGAAAGTAGGCAAGCTATCCCGATGGCCCACTCAGTCTTTTTCACTAAGCTGGGCTGCACCGAAGCCCAGGATCACGTTTGGGATCCGCAGTCTCCCCAACCCTAACCCTAACTTGAGTTTTTACACAAATTTTCTTGTGCAACTGAAACGATACCGCGTCCTCACAGTGCACAGAAAGCCAGTAGGAAAGCTATCCCGATGGCCCACTCAGTCTGTTTCACCAAGCTAGGCTACACCGAAGCCCAGGATCCCGCCTGGGAAGCCCAGCCTCGATAACCCTAACCCTAATTTGGGTCTTAATGCTAATGTACTTCTGCAACGGGAACATCCCCCCATGGACACGATGTACTAAAACGGAGTAGGGAAGCCATCCTGGTGGCCCACTCAAGTCTGTTTCACCAAGCTAGGCTTCACAGAGGGTCTGGTTCCCTCCAGGGAAGCCTAGCCTCCCCAACCTTAACCCTAACTAGAGTCTTGGCCCTAATTTTCTTGTGCAACTGAAAAATTCCCCCGTCCAAACGGTGTACAAAAGGAAAGTAGGCAAGCTATCCCGATGGCCCACTCAGTCTTTTTCACCAAGCTGGGCTGCACCGAAGCCCAGGATTACGCTTGGGATCCGCAGTCTCCCCAACCCTAACCCTAACTTGAGTTTTTACACAAATTTTCTTGTGCAACTGAAATGATACCCTTTCCTTACAGTGCACAGAAAGCCAGAAGGAAAGCTATCCCGATGGCCCACTCAGTCTGTTTCACCAAGCTAGGCTACACCGAAGGCCAGGATCCCGCCTGGGAAGCCCAGTCTCCCCAACCCTAACCCTAACTTGAGTCTTAACCCTAATTTTCTTGTGTAAGTGAAACATCCTCCCGTCCTTACGGTTTAGAAAAAGGCAGTAGGCAAGCCATCCCGATTGCCAACTCAATCTGTTCCACCAAGCTAGCCTTCACAGAGGCCCTGGTTCCTGCCTGGAAAGCCCGGTCTCACCAACCCTAACCCTAACTTGAGTCTTAACCCTAATTTTCTTGTGTAAGTGAAACATCCTCCCGTCCTTACGGTTTAGAAAAAGGCAGTAGGCAAGCCATCCCGATTGCCAACTCAATCTGTTCCACCAAGCTAGCCTTCACAGAGGCCCTGGTTCCTGCCTGGGAAGCACAGTCTCCCCAACCCAGCCCTCACTTGGGTATTAATCCTAATTTTCCTGTGTAAGGAAACATCCCCTCGTCCATACGGCATACAAAAAGACAGTAGGCAAGCAATCCTGATGGCCCACTCAGTCTGTTTCACCAGGCTCGGATTCATCGAGGCCGTAGTTCCTGCCTGGGAAGCCCAGCCTCCATAACCCTAACCCTAATTTGGGTCTTAATGCTAATGTACTTCTGCAACGGAAACATCCCCCATGGACACGATGTACTAAAACGGAGTAGGGAAGCCATCCTGGTGGCCCACACAAGTCTGTTTCACCAAGCTAGGCTTCACAGAGGGTCTGGTTCCCTGCAGGGAAGCCTAGCCTCCCCAACCTTACCCCTAACTAGAGTCTTGGCCCTAATTTTCTTGTGCAACTGAAACATTCCCCCGTCCAAACGGTGTACAAAAAGAAAGTAGGCAAGCTATCCCGATGGCCCACTCAGTATTTTTCACCAAGCTGGGCTGCACCGAAGCCCAGGATCCCGCCTGGAAGCCCAGTCTCCCCAACCCTAACCCTAACTTGAGTCTTAACCCTAATTTTCTTGTGCAAGTGAAACATCCCCCCGTCCATACGGTTTAGAAAAAGTCAGTAGGCAAGCCATCCCGATTGCCAACTCAATCTGTTCCACCAAGCTAGCCTTCACAGAGGCCCTGCTTCCTGCATGGGAAGCCCGGTCTCACCAACCCTAACCCTAACTTGAGTCTTTTTAACCCTAATTTTCTTGTGCAAGTGAAACCTCCCCCCGTCCATACGGTTTAGAAAAAGTCAGTAGGCAAGCCATCCCGATTGCCAACTCAATCTGTTCCACCAAGCTAGCCTTCACAGAGGCCCTGGTTGCTACCTGTGAAGCACAGTCTCCCCAACCCAGCCCTACCTTGGGTATTAATACTAATTTTCCTGTGCAACTGAAACATCCCCTCATCCATACAGCGTACAAAAAGACAGTAGGCAAGCAATCCTGATGGCTCACTCAGTCTGTTTCACCAGGCTCGGCTTCATCGAGGCCGTAGTTCCTGCCTGGGAAGCCCAGCCTCCATAACCCTAACCCTAATTTGGGTCTTAATGCTAATGTTCTTCTGCATTGGAAACATCCCCCCATGGATACGGTGTACTAAAATGGAGTAGGGAAGCCATCCTGGTGGCCCACTCAAGTCTGTTTCACCAAGCTAGGCCTCACAGAGGGTCTGGTTCCCTCCAGGGAAGCCTAGCCTCCCCAACCTTACCCCTAACTAGAGTCTTGGCCCTAATTTTCTTGTGCAACTGAAACATTCCCCCGTCCAAACGGTGTACAAAAAGAAAGTAGGCAAGCTATCCCGATGGCCCACTCAGTCTTTTTCACCAAGCTAGGCTGCACCGAAGCCCAGAATCACGCTTGGGATCCGCAGTCTCCCCAACCCTAACCCTAACTTGAGTTTTAACACAAATTTTCTTGTGCAACTGAAACGATACCCCGTCCTTACAGTGCACAGAAAGCCAGTAGGAAAGCTATCCCGATGGCCCACTCAGTCTGTTTCACCAAGCTAGGCTACACTGAAGCCCAGGATCCTGCCTGGGAAGCCCGGTCTCACCAACCCTAACCCTAACTTGAGTCTTCTTAACCCTAATTTTCTTGTGCAAGTGAAACATCCCCCCGTCCATACGGTTTAGAAAAAGTCAGTAGGCAAGCGAACCCGATTGCCAACTCAATCTGTTCCAACAAGCTAGCCTTCACAGAGGCCCTGGTTCCTGCCTGGGAAGCACAGTCTCCCCAACCCAGCTCTCACTTGGGTATTAATCCTAATTTTCCTGTGTAAGGAAACATCCCCTCGTCCATACGGCATACAAAAAGACAGTAGGCAAGCAATCCTGATGGCCCACTCAGTCTGTTTCACCAGGCTCGGATTCATAGAGGCCGTAGTTCCTGCCTGGGAAGCCCAGCCTCCATAACCCTAACCCTAATTTGGGTCTTAATGCTAATGTACTTCTGCAACGGAAACATCCCCCATGGACACGATGTACTAAAACGGAGTAGGGAAGCCATCCTGGTGGCCCACTCAAGTCTGTTTCACCAAGCTAGGCTTCACAGAGGGTCTGGTTCCCTACAGGGAAGCCTAGCCTCCCCAACCTTACCCCTAACTAGAGTCTTGGCCCTAATTTTCTTGTGCAACTGAAACATTCCCCCGTCCAAACGGTGTACAAAAAGAAAGTAGGCAAGCTATCCCGATGGCCCACTCAGTATTTTTCACCAAGCTGGGCTGCACCGAAGCCCAGGATCCCGCCTGGGAAGCCCAGTCTCCCCAACCCTAACCCTAACTTGAGTCTTAACCCTAATTTTCTTGTGCAAGTGAAACATCCCCCCGTCCATACGGTTTAGAAAAAGTCAGTAGGCAAGCCATCCCGATTGCCAACTCAATCTGTTCCACCAAGCTAGCCTTCACAGAGGCCCTGCTTCCTGCCTGGGAAGCCCGGTCTCACCAACCCTAACCCTAACTTGAGTCTTTTTAACCCTAATTTTCTTGTGCAAGTGAATCCTCCCCCCGTCCATACGGTTTAGAAAAAGTCAGTAGGCAAGCCATCCCGATTGCCAACTCAATCTGTTCCACCAAGCTAGCCTTCACAGAGGCCCTGGTTGCTACCTGTGAAGCACAGTCTCCCCAACCCAGCCCTAACTTGGGTATTAATCCTAATTTTCCTGTGCAACTGAAACATCCCCTCATCCATACAGCGTACAAAAAGACAGTAGGCAAGCAATCCTGATGGCTCACTCAGTCTGTTTCACCAGGCTCGGCTTCATCGAGGCCGTAGTTCCTGCCTGGGAAGCCCAGCCTCCATAACCCTAACCCTAATTTGGGTCTTAATGCTAATGTTCTTCTGCATTGGAAACATCCCCCCATGGATACGGTGTACTAAAACGGAGTAGGGAAGCCATCCTGGTGGCCCACTCAAGTCTGTTTCACCAAGCTAGGCTTCACAGAGGGTCTGGTTCCCTGCAGGGAAGCCTAGCCTCCCCAACCTTACCCCTAACTAGAGTCTTGGCCCTAATTTTCTTGTGCAACTGAAACATTCCCCCGTCCAAACGGTGTACAAAAAGAAAGTAGGCAAGCTATCCCGATGGCCTACTCAGTCTTTTTCACCAAGCTAGGCTGCACCGAAGCCCAGGATCACGCTTGGGATCCGCAGTCTCCCCAACCCTAACCCTAACTTGAGTTTTAACACAAATTTTCTTGTGCAACTGAAACGATACCCCGTCCTTACAGTGCACAGAAAGCCAGTAGGAAAGCTATCCCGATGGCCCACTCAGTCTGTTTCACCAAGCTAGGCTACAGCGAAGCCCAGGATCCCGCCTGGGAAGCCCAGTCTCCCCAACCCTCACCCTAACTTGAGTCTTAACCCTAATTTTCTTGTGTAAGTGAAACATCCTCCCGTCCTTACGGTTTAGAAAAAGTCAGTAGGCAAGCCATCCCGATTGCCAACTCAATCTGTTCCACCAAGCTAGCCTTCACAGAGGCCCTGGTTGCTGCCTGGGAAGCCCGGTCTCACCAACCCTAACCCTAACTTGAGTCTTCTTAACCCTAATTTTCTTGTGCAAGTGAAACATCCCCCCGTCCATACGGTTTAGAAAAAGTCAGTAGGCAAGCGAACCCGATTGCCAACTCAATCTGTTCCAACAAGCTAGCCTTCACAGAGGCCCTGGTTCCTGCCTGGGAAGCACAGTCTCCCCAACCCAGCCCTCACTTGGGTATTAATCCTAATTTTCCTGTGCGACTGAAACATCCCCTCGTCCATACGGCATACAAAAAGACAGTAGGCAAGCAATCCTGATGGCCCACTCAGTCTGTTTCACCAGGCTCGGATTCATCGAGGCCGTAGTTCCTGCCTGGGAAGCCCAGCCTCCATAACCCTAACCCTAATTTGGGTCTTAATGCTAATGTACTTCTGCAACGGGAACATCCCCCCATGGACACGATGTACTAAAACGGAGTACGGAAGCCATCCTGGTGGCCCACTCAAGTCTGTTTCACTAAGCTAGGCTTCACAGAGGGTCTGGTTCCCTCCAGGGAAGCCCAGTCTCCCCAACCCTAACCCTAACTTGAGTCTTAACCCTAATTTTCTTGTGCAAGTGAAACATCCCCCCGTCCATACGGTTTAGAAAAAGTCAGTAGGCAAGCCATCCCGATTGCCAACTCAATCTGTTCCACCAAGCCAGCCTTCACAGAGGCCCTGCTTCCTGCCTGGGAAGCCCGGTCTCACCAACCCTAACCCTAACTTGAGTCTTTTTAACCCTAATTTTCTTGTGCAAGTGAAACCTCCCCCCGTCCATACGGTTTAGAAAAAGTCAGTAGGCAAGCCATCCCGATTGCCAACTCAATCTGTTCCACCAAGCTAGCCTTCACAGAGGCCCTGGTTGCTACCTGTGAAGCACAGTCTCCCCAACCCAGCCCTACCTTGGGTATTAATCCTAATTTTCCTGTGCAACTGAAACATCCCCTCATCCATACAGCGTACAAAAAGACAGTAGGCAAGCAATCCTGATGGCCCACTCAGTCTGTTTCACCAGGCTCGGCTTCATCGAGGCCGTAGTTCCTGCCTGGGAAGCCCAGCCTCCATAACCCTAACCCTAATTTGGGTTTTAATGCTAATGTTCTTCTGCAATGGAAACATCCCCCCATGGATACTGTGTATTAAAACGGAGTAGGGAAGCCATCCTGGTGGCCCACTCAAGTCTGTTTCACCAAGCTAGGCTTCACAGAGGGTCTGGTTCCCTCCAGGAAGGCCTAGCCTCCCCAACCTTACCCCTAACTAGAGTCTTGGCCCTAATTTTCTTGTGCAACTGAAACATTCCCCCGTCCAAACGGTGTACAAAAGGAAAGTAGGCAAGCTATCCCGATGGCCCACTCAGTCTTTTTCACTAAGCTGGGCTGCACCGAAGCCCAGGATCACGTTTGGGATCCGCAGTCTCCCCAACCCTAACCCTAACTTGAGTTTTTACACAAATTTTCTTGTGCAACTGAAACGATACCGCGTCCTCACAGTGCACAGAAAGCCAGTAGGAAAGCTATCCCGATGGCCCACTCAGTCTGTTTCACCAAGCTAGGCTACACCGAAGCCCAGGATCCCGCCTGGGAAGCCCAGCCTCGATAACCCTAACCCTAATTTGGGTCTTAATGCTAATGTACTTCTGCAACGGGAACATCCCCCCATGGACACGATGTACTAAAACGGAGTAGGGAAGCCATCCTGGTGGCCCACTCAAGTCTGTTTCACCAAGCTAGGCTTCACAGAGGGTCTGGTTCCCTCCAGGGAAGCCTAGCCTCCCCAACCTTAACCCTAACTAGAGTCTTGGCCCTAATTTTCTTGTGCAACTGAAAAATTCCCCCGTCCAAACGGTGTACAAAAGGAAAGTAGGCAAGCTATCCCGATGGCCCACTCAGTCTTTTTCACCAAGCTGGGCTGCACCGAAGCCCAGGATTACGCTTGGGATCCGCAGTCTCCCCAACCCTAACCCTAACTTGAGTTTTTACACAAATTTTCTTGTGCAACTGAAATGATACCCTTTCCTTACAGTGCACAGAAAGCCAGAAGGAAAGCTATCCCGATGGCCCACTCAGTCTGTTTCACCAAGCTAGGCTACACCGAAGGCCAGGATCCCGCCTGGGAAGCCCAGTCTCCCCAACCCTAACCCTAACTTGAGTCTTAACCCTAATTTTCTTGTGTAAGTGAAACATCCTCCCGTCCTTACGGTTTAGAAAAAGGCAGTAGGCAAGCCATCCCGATTGCCAACTCAATCTGTTCCACCAAGCTAGCCTTCACAGAGGCCCTGGTTCCTGCCTGGGAAGCCCGGTCTCACCAACCCTAACCCTAACTTGAGTCTTAACCCTAATTTTCTTGTGTAAGTGAAACATCCTCCCGTCCTTACGGTTTAGAAAAAGGCAGTAGGCAAGCCATCCCGATTGCCAACTCAATCTGTTCCACCAAGCTAGCCTTCACAGAGGCCCTGGTTCCTGCCTGGGAAGCACAGTCTCCCCAACCCAGCCCTCACTTGGGTATTAATCCTAATTTTCCTGTGTAAGGAAACATCCCCTCGTCCATACGGCATACAAAAAGACAGTAGGCAAGCAATCCTGATGGCCCACTCAGTCTGTTTCACCAGGCTCGGATTCATCGAGGCCGTAGTTCCTTCCTGGGAAGCCCAGCCTCCATAACCCTAACCCTAATTTGGGTCTTAATGCTAATGTACTTCTGCAACGGAAACATCCCCCATGGACACGATGTACTAAAACGGAGTAGGGAAGCCATCCTGGTGGCCCACTCAAGTCTGTTTCACCAAGCTAGGCTTCACAGAGGGTCTGGTTCCCTGCAGGGAAGCCTAGCCTCCCCAACCTTACCACTAACTAGAGTCTTGGCCCTAATTTTCTTGTGCAACTGAAACATTCCCCCGTCCAAACGGTGTACAAAAAGAAAGTAGGCAAGCTATCCCGATGGCCCACTCAGTATTTTTCACCAAGCTGGGCTGCACCGAAGCCCAGGATCCCGCCTGGAAGCCCAGTCTCCCCAACCCTAACCCTAACTTGAGTCTTAACCCTAATTTTCTTGTGCAAGTGAAACATCCCCCCGTCCATACGGTTTAGAAAAAGTCAGTAGGCAAGCCATCCCGATTGCCAACTCAATCTGTTCCACCAAGCTAGCCTTCACAGAGGCCCTGCTTCCTGCATGGGAAGCCCGGTCTCACCAACCCTAACCCTAACTTGAGTCTTTTTAACCCTAATTTTCTTGTGCAAGTGAAACCTCCCCCCGTCCATACGGTTTAGAAAAAGTCAGTAGGCAAGCCATCCCGATTGCCAACTCAATCTGTTCCACCAAGCTAGCCTTCACAGAGGCCCTGGTTGCTACCTGTGAAGCACAGTCTCCCCAACCCAGCCCTACCTTGGGTATTAATACTAATTTTCCTGTGCAACTGAAACATCCCCTCATCCATACAGCGTACAAAAAGACAGTAGGCAAGCAATCCTGATGGCTCACTCAGTCTGTTTCACCAGGCTCGGCTTCATCGAGGCCGTAGTTCCTGCCTGGGAAGCCCAGCCTCCATAACCCTAACCCTAATTTGGGTCTTAATGCTAATGTTCTTCTGCATTGGAAATATCCCCCCATGGATACGGTGTACTAAAATGGAGTAGGGAAGCCATCCTGGTGGCCCACTCAAGTCTGTTTCACCAAGCTAGGCCTCACAGAGGGTCTGGTTCCCTCCAGGGAAGCCTAGCCTCCCCAACCTTACCCCTAACTAGAGTCTTGGCCCTAATTTTCTTGTGCAACTGAAACATTCCCCCGTCCAAACGGTGTACAAAAAGAAAGTAGGCAAGCTATCCCGATGGCCCACTCAGTCTTTTTCATCAAGCTAGGCTGCACCGAAGCCCAGAATCACGCTTGGGATCCGCAGTCTCCCCAACCCTAACCCTAACTTGAATTTTAACACAAATTTTCTTGTGCAACTGAAACGATACCCCGTCCTTACAGTGCACAGAAAGCCAGTAGGAAAGCTATCCTGATGGCCCACTCAGTCTGTTTCACCAAGCTAGGCTACACCGAAGCCCAGGATCCTGCCTGGGAAGCCCGGTCTCAACAACCCTAACCCTAACTTGAGTCTTCTTAACCCTAATTTTCTTGTGCAAGTGAAACATCCTCCCGTCCTTACGGTTTAGAAAAAGTCAGTAGGCAAGCCATCCCGATTGCCAACTCAATCTGTTCCACCAAGCTAGCCTTCACAGAGGCCCTGGTTGCTGCCTGGGAAGCCCGGTCTCACCAACCCTAACCCTAACTTGAGTCTTCTTAACCCTAATTTTCTTGTGCAAGTGAAACATCCCCCCGTCCATACGGTTTAGAAAAAGTCAGTAGGCAAGCGAACCCGATTGCCAACTCAATCTGTTCCAACAAGCTAGCCTTCACAGAGGCCCTGGTTCCTGCCTGGGAAGCACAGTCTCCCCAACCCAGCCCTCACTTGGGTATTAATCCTAATTTTCCTGTGCGACTGAAACATCCCCTCGTCCATACGGCATACAAAAAGACAGTAGGCAAGCAATCCTGATGGCCCACTCAGTCTGTTTCACCAGGCTCGGATTCATCGAGGCCGTAGTTCCTGCCTGGGAAGCCCAGCCTCCATAACCCTAACCCTAATTTGGGTCTTAATGCTAATGTACTTCTGCAACGGAAACATCCCCCATGGACACGATGTACTAAAACGGAGTAGGGAAGCCATCCTGGTGGCCCACTCCAGTCTGTTTCACCAAGCTAGGCTTCACAGAGGGTCTGGTTCCCTGCAGGGAAGCCTAGCCTCCCCAACCTTACCCCTAACTAGAGTCTTGGCCCTAATTTTCTTGTGCAACTGAAACATTCCCCCGTCCAAACGGTGTACAAAAAGAAAGTAGGCAAGCTATCCCGATGGCCCACTCAGTCTGTTTCACCAAGCTAGGCTGCACCGAAGCCCAGGATCACGCTTGGGATCCGCAGTCTCCCCAACCCTAACCCTAACTTGAGTTTTTACACAAATTTTCTTGTGCAACTGAAACGATACCGCGTCCTCACAGTGCACAGAAAGCCAGTAGGAAAGCTATCCCGATGGCCCACACAGTCTGTTTCACCAAGCTAGGCTACACCGAAGCCCAGGATCCCGCCTGGGAAGCCCAGCCTCCATAACCCTAACCCTAATTTGCTCTTAATGCTAATGTACTTCTGCAACGGGAACATCCCCCCATGGACACGATGTACTAAAACGGAGTAGGGAAGCCATCCTGGTGGCCCACTCAAGTCTGTTTCACCAAGCTAGGCTTCACAGAGGGTCTGGTTCCCTCCAGGGAAGCCTAGCCTCCCCAACCTTAACCCTAACTAGAGTCTTGTCCCTAATTTTCTTGTGCAACTGAAACATTCCCCAGTCCAAACGGTGTACAAAAGGAAAGTAGGCAAGCTATCCCGATGGCCTACTCAGTCTTTTTCACCAAGCTGGGCTGCAACGAAGCCCAGGATTACGCTTGGGATCCGCAGTCTCCCCAACCCTAACCCTAACTTGAGTTTTTACACAAATTTTCTTGTGCAACTGAAATGATACCCTTTCCTTACAGTGCACAGAAAGCCAGAAGGAAAGCTATCCCGATGGCCCACTCAGTCTGTTACACCAAGCTAGGCTACACCGAAGGCCAGGATCCCGCCTGGGAAGCCCAGTCTCCCCAACCCTAACCCTAACTTGAGTCTTAACCCTAATTTTCTTGTGTAAGTGAAACATCCTCCCGTCCTTACGGTTTAGAAAAAGGCAGTAGGCAAGCCATCCCGATTGCCAACTCAATCTGTTCCACCAAGCTAGCCTTCCCAGAGGCCCTGGTTCCTGCCTGGGAAGCCCGGTCTCACCAACCCTAACCCTAACTTGAGTCTTCTTAACCCTAATTTTCTTGTGCAAGTGAAACATCCCCCCGTCCATACGGTTTAGAAAAAGTCAGTAGGCAAGCGAACCCGATTGCCAACTCAATCTGTTCCAACAAGCTAGCCTTCACAGAGGCCCTGGTTCCTGCCTGGGAAGCACAGTCTCCCCAACCCAGCCCTCACTTGGGTATTAATCCTAATTTTCCTGTGCAACTGAAACATCCCCTCGTCCATACAGCGTACAAAAAGACAGTAGGCATGCAATCCTGATGGCCTACTCAATCTGTTTCACCAGGCTCGGCTTCATCTAGGCCGTAGTTCCTGCCTGGGAAGCCCTGCCTCCATAACCCTAACCCTAATTTGGGTTTTAATGCTAATGTTCTTCTGCAATGGAAACATCCCCCCATGGATACGGTGTATTAAAACGGAGTAGGGAAGCCATCCTGGTGGCCCACTCAAGTCTGTTTCACCAAGCTAGGCTTCACAGAGTGTCTGGTTCCCTCCAGGAAAGCCTAGCCTCCCCAACCTTACCCCTAACTAGAGTCTTGGCCCTAATTTTCTTGTGCAACTGAAACATTCCCCCGTCCAAACGGTGTACAAAAAGAAAGTAGGCAAGCTATCCCGATGGCCCACTCAGTATTTTTCACCAAGCTGGGCTGCACCGAAGCCCAGGATCCCGCCTGGGAAGCCCAGTCTCCCCAACCCTAACCCTAACTTGAGTCTTCTTAACCCTAATTTTCTTGTGCAAGTGAAACATCCCCCCGTCCATACGGTTTAGAAAAAGTCAGTAGGCAAGCCATCCCGATTGCCAACTCAATCTGTTCCACCAAGCTAGCCTTCACAGAGGCCCTGCTTCCTGCCTGGGAAGCCCGGTCTCACCAACCCTAACCCTAACTTGAGTCTTTTTAACCCTAATTTTCTTGTGCAAGTGAAACCTCCCCCCGTCCATACGGTTTAGAAAAAGTCAGTAGGCAAGCCATCCCGATTGCCAACTCAATCTGTTCCACCAAGCTAGCCTTCACAGAGGCCCTGGTTGCTACCTGTGAAGCACAGTCTCCCCAACCCAGCCCTACCTTGGGTATTAATCCTAATTTTCCTGTGCAACTGAAACATCCCCTCATCCATACAGCGTACAAAAAGACAGTAGGCAAGCAATCCTGATGGCTCACTCAGTCTGTTTCACCAGGCTCGGCTTCATCGCGGCCGTAGTTCCTGCCTGGGAAGCCCAGCCTCCATAACCCTAACCCTAATTTGGGTCTTAATGCTAATGTTCTTCTGCATTGGAAACATCCCCCCATGGATACAATGTACTGAAACGGAGTAGGGAAGCCATCCTGGTGGCCCACTCAAGTCTGTTTCACCAAGCTAGGCTTCACAGAGGGTCTGGTTCCCTCCAGGGAAGCCTAGCCTCCCCAACCTTACCCCTAACTAGAGTCTTGGCCCTAATTTTCTTGTGCAACTGAAACATTCCCCCGTCCAAACGGTGTACAAAAAGAAAGAAGGCAAGCTATCCCGATGGCCCACTCAGTCTTTTCCACCAAGCTAGGCTGCACCGAAGCCCAGGATCACGCTTGGGATCCGCAGTCTCCCCAACCCTAACCCTAACTTGAGTTTTTACACAAATTTTCTTGTGCAACTGAAATGATACCCTTTCCTTACAGTGCACAGAAAGCCAGAAGGAAAGCTATCCCGATGGCCCACTCAGTCTGTTTCACCAAGCTAGGCTACACCGAAGGCCAGGATCCCGCCTGGGAAGCCCAGTCTCCCCAACCCTAACCCTAACTTGAGTCTTAACCCTAATTTTCTTGTGTAAGTGAAACATCCTCCCGTCCTTACGGTTTAGAAAAAGGCAGTAGGCAAGCCATCCCGATTGCCAACTCAATCTGTTCCACCAAGCTAGCCTTCCCAGAGGCCCTGGTTCCTGCCTGGGAAGCCCGGTCTCACCAACCCTAACCCTAACTTGAGTCTTCTTAACCCTAATTTTCTTGTGCAAGTGAAACATCCCCCCGTCCATACGGTTTAGAAAAAGTCAGTAGGCAAGCGAACCCGATTGCCAACTCAATCTGTTCCAACAAGCTAGCCTTCACAGAGGCCCTGGTTCCTGCCTGGGAAGCACAGTCTCCCCAACCCAGCCCTCACTTGGGTATTAATCCTAATTTTCCTGTGCAACTGAAACATCCCCTCGTCCATACAGCGTACAAAAAGACAGTAGGCATGCAATCCTGATGGCCTACTCAATCAGTTTCACCAGGCTCGGCTTCATCTAGGCCGTAGTTCCTGCCTGGGAAGCCCTGCCTCCATAACCCTAACCCTAATTTGGGTTTTAATGCTAATGTTCTTCTGCAATGGAAACATCCCCCCATGGATACGGTGTATTAAAACGGAGTAGGGAAGCCATCCTGGTGGCCCACTCAAGTCTGTTTCACCAAGCTAGGCTTCACAGAGTGTCTGGTTCCCTCCAGGAAAGCCTAGCCTCCCCAACCTTACCCCTAACTAGAGTCTTGGCCCTAATTTTCTTGTGCAACTGAAACATTCCCCCGTCCAAACGGTGTACAAAAAGAAAGTAGGCAAGCTATCCCGATGGCCCACTCAGTATTTTTCACCAAGCTGGGCTGCACCGAAGCCCAGGATCCCGCCTGGGAAGCCCAGTCTCCCCAACCCTAACCCTAACTTGAGTCTTCTTAACCCTAATTTTCTTGTGCAAGTGAAACATCCCCCCGTCCATACGGTTTAGAAAAAGTCAGTAGGCAAGCCATCCCGATTGCCAACTCAATCTGTTCCACCAAGCTAGCCTTCACAGAGGCCCTGCTTCCTGCCTGGGAAGCCCGGTCTCACCAACCCTAACCCTAACTTGAGTCTTTTTAACCCTAATTTTCTTGTGCAAGTGAAACCTCCCCCCGTCCATACGGTTTAGAAAAAGTCAGTAGGCAAGCCATCCCGATTGCCAACTCAATCTGTTCCACCAAGCTAGCCTTCACAGAGGCCCTGGTTGCTACCTGTGAAGCACAGTCTCCCCAACCCAGCCCTACCTTGGGTATTAATCCTAATTTTCCTGTGCAACTGAAACATCCCCTCATCCATACAGCGTACAAAAAGACAGTAGGCAAGCAATCCTGATGGCTCACTCAGTCTGTTTCACCAGGCTCGGCTTCATCGCGGCCGTAGTTCCTGCCTGGGAAGCCCAGCCTCCATAACCCTAACCCTAATTTGGGTCTTAATGCTAATGTTCTTCTGCATTGGAAACATCCCCCCATGGATACAATGTACTAAAACGGAGTAGGGAAGCCATCCTGGTGGCCCACTCAAGTCTGTTTCACCAAGCTAGGCTTCACAGAGGGTCTGGTTCCCTCCAGGGAAGCCTAGCCTCCCCAACCTTACCCCTAACTAGAGTCTTGGCCCTAATTTTCTTGTGCAACTGAAACATTCCCCCGTCCAAACGGTGTACAAAAAGAAAGAAGGCAAGCTATCCCGATGGCCCACTCAGTCTTTTCCACCAAGCTAGGCTGCACCGAAGCCCAGGATCACGCTTGGGATCCGCAGTCTCCCCAACCCTAACCCTAACTTGAGTTTTAACACAAATTTTCTTGTGCAACTGAAATGATACCGCGTCCTCACAGTGCACAGAAAGCCAGTAGGAAAGCTATCCCGATGGCCCACTCAGTCTGTTTCACCAAGCTAGGCTACACCGAAGCCCAGGATCCCGCCTGGGAAGCCCAGCCTCCATAACCCTAACCCTAATTTGGGTCTTAATGCTAAGGTACTTCTGCAACGGGAACATCCCCCCATGGACACGATGTACTAAAACTGAGTAGGGAAGCCATCCTGGTGGCCCACTCAAGTCTGTTTCACCAAGCTAGGCTTCACAGAGGGTCTGGTTCCCTCCAGGGAAGCCTAGCCTCCCCAACCTTAACCCTAACTAGAGTCTTGGCCCTAATTTTCTTGTGCAACTGAAACATTCCCCCGTCCAAACGGTGTACAAAAGGAAAGTAGGCAAGCTATCCCGATGGCCCACTCAGTCTTTTTCACCAAGCTGGGCTGCACCGAAGCCCAGAATTACGCTTGGGATCCGCAGTCTCCCCAACCCTAACCCTAACTTGAGTTTTTACACAAATTTTCTTGTGCAACTGAAATGATACCCTTTCCTTACAGTGCACAGAAAGCCAGAAGGAAAGCTATCCCGATGGCCCACTCAGTCTGTTTCACCAAGCTAGGCTACACCGAAGGCCAGGATCCCGCCTGGGAAGCCCAGTCTCCCCAACCCTAACCCTAACTTGAGTCTTAACCCTAATTTTCTTGTGTAAGTGAAACATCCTCCCGTCCTTACGGTTTAGAAAAAGGCAGTAGGCAAGCCATCCTGATTGCCAACTCAATCTGTTCCACCAAGCTAGCCTTCACAGAGGCCCTGGTTCCTGCCTGGGAAGCACAGTCTCCCCAACCCAGCCCTCACTTGGGTATTAATCCTAATTTTCCTGTTTAAGGAAACATCCCCTCGTCCATACGGCATACAAAAAGACAGTAGGCAAGCAATCCTGATGGCCCACTCAGTCTGTTTCACCAGGCTCGGATTCATCGAGGCCGTAGTTCCTGCCTGGGAAGCCCAGCCTCCATAACCCTAACCCTAATTTGGGTCTTAATGCTAATGTACTTCTGCAACGGAAACATCCCCCATGGACACGATGTACTAAAACGGAGTAGGGAAGCCATCCTGGTGGCCCACTCAAGTCTGTTTCACCAAGCTAGGCTTCACAGAGGGTCTGGTTCCCTGCAGGGAAGCCTAGCCTCCCCAACCTTACCCCTAACTAGAGTCTTGGCCCTAATTTTCTTGTGCAACTGAAACATTCCCCCGTCCAAACGGTGTACAAAAAGAAAGTAGGCAAGCTATCCCGATGGCCCACTCAGTATTTCTCACCAAGCTGGGCTGCACCGAAGCCCAGGATCCCGCCTGGGAAGCCCAGTCTCCCCAACCCTAACCCTAACTTGAGTCTTAACCCTAATTTTCTTGTGCAAGTGAAACATCCCCCCGTCCATACGGTTTAGAAAAAGTCAGTAGGCAAGCCATCCCGATTGCCAACTCAATCTGTTCCACCAAGCTAGCCTTCACAGAGGCCCTGCTTCCTGCCTGGGAAGCCCGGTCTCACCAACCCTAACCCTAACTTGAGGCTTTTTAACCCTAATTTTCTTGTGCAAGTGAAACCTCCCCCCGTCCATACGGTTTAGAAAAAGTCAGTAGGCAAGCCATCCCGATTGCCAACTCAATCTGTTCCACCAAGCTAGCCTTCACAGAGGCCCTGGTTGCTACCTGTGAAGCACAGTCTCCCCAACCCAGCCCTACCTTGGGTATTAATCCTAATTTTCCTGTGCAACTGAAACATCCCCTCATCCATACAGCGTACAAAAAGACAGTAGGCAAGCAATCCTGATGGCTCACTCAGTCTGTTTCACCAGGCTCGGCTTCATCGAGGCCGTAGTTCCTGCCTGGGAAGCCCAGCCTCCATAACCCTAACCCTAATTTGGGTCTTAATGCTAACGTTCTTCTGCAATGGAAACATCCCCCCATGGATACGGTGTACTAAAACGGAGTAGGGAATCCATCCTGGTGGCCCACTCAAGTCTGTTTCACCAAGCTAGGCTTCACAGAGGGTCTGGTTCCCTCCAGGGAAGCCTAGCCTCCCCAACCTTTCCCCTAACTAGAGTCTTGGCCCTAATTTTCTTGTGCAACTGAAACATTCCCCCGTCCAAACGGTGTACAAAGAGAAAGTAGGCAAGCTATCCCGATGGCCCACTCAGTCGTTTTCACCAAGCTAGGCTGCACCGAAGCCCAGGATCACGCTTGGGATCCGCAGTCTCCCCAACCCTAACCCTAACTTGAGTTTTAACACAAATTTTCTTGTGCAACTGAAACAATACCCCATCCTTACAGTGCACAGAAAGCCAGTAGGAAAGCTATCCCGATGGCCCACTCAGTCGTTTTCACCAAGCTGGGCTGCACCGAAGCCCAGGATCCCGCCTGGGAAGCCCAGTCTCCCCAACCCTAACCCTAACTTGAGTCTTAACCCTAATTTTCTTGTGTAAGTGAAACATCCTCCCGTCATTACGGTTTAGAAAAAGGCATTAGGCAAGCCATCCCGATTGCCAACTCAATCTGTTCCACCAAGCTAGCCTTCACAGAGGGCCTGGTTGCTGCCTGGGAAGCCCGGTCTCACCAACCCTAACCCTAACTTGAGTCTTCTTAACCCTAATTTTCTTGTGCAAGTGAAACATCCCCCCGTCCATAGGGTTTAGAAAAAGTCAGTAGGCAAGCGAACCCGATTGCCAACTCAATCTGTTCCAACAAGCTAGCCTTCACAGAGGCCCTGGTTCCTGCCTGGGAAGCACAGTCTCCCCAACCCAGCCCTCACTTGGGTATTAATCCTAATTTTCCTGTGCGACTGAAACATCCCCTCGTCCATACGGCATACAAAAAGACAGTAGGCAAGCAATCCTGATGGCCCACTCAGTCTGTTTCACCAGGCTCGGATTCATCGAGGCCGTAGTTCCTGCCTGGGAAGCCCAGCCTCCATAACCCTAACCCTAATTTGGGTCTTAATGCTAATGTACTTCTGCAACGGAAACATCCCCCATGGACACGATGTACTAAAACGGAGCAGGGAAGCCATTCTGGTGGCCCACTCAAGTCTGTTTCACCAAGCTAGGCTTCACAGAGGGTCTGGTTCCCTGCAGGGAAGCCTAGCCTCCCCAACCTTACCCCTAACTAGAGTCTTGGCCCTAATTTTCTTGTGTAAGTGAAACATCCTCCCGTCCTTACGGTTTAGAAAAAGGCATTAGGCAAGCCATCCCGATTGCCAACTCAATCTGTTCCACCAAGCTAGCCTTCACAGAGGCCCTGGTTCCTGCCTGGGAAGCCCGGTCTCACCAACCCTAACCCTAACTTGAGTCTTCTTAACCCTAATTTTCTTGTGCAAGTGAAACATCCCCCCGTCCATACGGTTTAGAAAAAGTCAGTAGGCAAGCGAACCCGATTGCCAACTCAATCTGTTCCAACAAGCTAGCCTTCACAGAGGCCCTGGTTCCTGCCTGGGAAGCACAGTCTCCCCAACCCAGCCCTCACTTGGGTATTAATCCTAATTTTCCTGTGCGACTGAAACATCCCCTCGTCCATACGGCATACAAAAAGACAGTAGGCAAGCAATCCTGATGGCCCACTCAGTCTGTTTCACCAGGCTCGGATTCATCGAGGCCGTAGTTCCTGCCTGGGAAGCCCAGCCTCCATAACCCTAACCCTAATTTGGGTCTTAATGCTAATGTACTTCTGCAACGGAAACATCCCCCATGGACACGATGTACTAAAACGGAGTAGGGAAGCCATCCTGGTGGCCCACTCAAGTCTGTTTCACCAAGCTAGGCTTCACAGAGGGTCTGGTTCCCTGCAGGGAAGCCTAGCCTCCCCAACCTTACCCCTAACTAGAGTCTTGGCCCTAATTTTCTTGTGCAACTGAAACATTCCCCCGTCCAAACGGTGTACAAAAAGAAAGTAGGCAAGCTATCCCGATGGCCCACTCAGTCTGTTTCACCAAGCTAGGCTGCACCGAAGCCCAGGATCACGCTTGGGATCCGCAGTCTCCCCAACCCTAACCCTAACTTGAGTTTTTACACAAATTTTCTTGTGCAACTGAAACGATACCGCGTCCTCACAGTGCACAGAAAGCCAGTAGGAAAGCTATCCCGATGGCCCACTCAGTCTGTTTCACCAAGCTAGGCTACACCGAAGCCCAGGATCCCGCCTGGGAAGCCCAGCCTCCATAACCCTAACCCTAATTTGGGTCTTAATGCTAATGTACTTCTGCAACGGGAACATCCCCCCATGGACACGATGTACTAAAACGGAGTAGGGAAGCCATCCTGGTGGCCCACTCAAGTCTGTTTCACCAAGCTAGGCTTCACAGAGGGTCTGGTTCCCTCCAGGGAAGCCTAGCCTCCCCAACCTTACCCCTAACTAGAGTCTTGGCCCTAATTTTCTTGTGCAACTGAAACATTCCCCCGTCCAAACGGTGTACAAAAAGAAAGTAGGCAAGCTATCCCGATGGCCTACTCAGTCTTTTTCACCAAGCTGGGCTGCAACGAAGCCCAGGATTACGCTTGGGATCCGCAGTCTCCCCAACCCTAACCCTAACTTGAGTTTTTACACAAATTTTCTTGTGCAACTGAAATGATACCCTTTCCTTACAGTGCACAGAAAGCCAGAAGGAAAGCTATCCCGATGGCCCACTCAGTCTGTTTCACCAAGCTAGGCTACACCGAAGGCCAGGATCCCGCCTGGGAAGCCCAGTCTCCCCAACCCTAACCCTAACTTGAGTCTTAACCCTAATTTTCTTGTGTAAGTGAAACATCCTCCCGTCCTTACGGTTTAGAAAAAGGCAGTAGGCAAGCCATCCCGATTGCCAACTCAATCTGTTCCACCAAGCTAGCCTTCACAGAGGCCCTGGTTCCTGCCTGGGAAGCCCGGTCTCACCAACCCTAACCCTAACTTGAGTCTTCTTAACCCTAATTTTCTTGTGCAAGTGAAACATCCCCCCGTCCATACGGTTTAGAAAAAGTCAGTAGGCAAGCGAACCCGATTGCCAACTCAATCTGTTCCACCAAGCTAGCCTTCACAGAGGCCCTGGTTCCTGCCTGGGAAGCACAGTCTCCCCAACCCAGCCCTCACTTGGGTATTAATCCTAATTTTCCTGTGCAACTGAAACATCCCCTCGTCCATACAGCGTACAAAAAGACAGTAGGCATGCAATCCTGATGGCCTACTCAATCTGTTTCACCAGGCTCGGCTTCATCTAGGCCGTAGTTCCTGCCTGGGAAGCCCTGCCTCCATAACCCTAACCCTAATTTGGGTCTTAATGCTAATGTTCTTCTGCAAAGGAAACATCCCCCCATGGATACGGTGTATTAAAACGGAGTAGGGAAGCCATCCTGGTGGCCCACTCAAGTCTGTTTCACCAAGCTAGGCTTCACAGAGTGTCTGGTTCCCTCCAGGAAAGCCTAGCCTCCCCAACCTTACCCCTAACTAGAGTCTTGGCCCTAATTTTCTTGTGCAACTGAAACATTCCCCCGTCCAAACGGTGTACAAAAAGAAAGTAGGCAAGCTATCCCGATGGCCCACTCAGTATTTTTCACCAAGCTGGGCTGCACCGAAGCCCAGGATCCCGCCTGGGAAGCCCAGTCTCCCCAACCCTAACCCTAACTTGAGTCTTAACCCTAATTTTCTTGTGCAAGTGAAACATCCCCCCGTCCATACGGTTTAGAAAAAGTCAGTAGGCAAGCCATCCCGATTGCCAACTCAATCTGTTCCACCAAGCTAGCCTTCACAGAGGCCCTGCTTCCTGCCTGGGAAGCCCGGTCTCACCAACCCTAACCCTAACTTGAGTCTTTTTAACCCTAATTTTCTTGTGCAAGTGAAACCTCCCCCCGTCCATACGGTTTAGAAAAAGTCAGTAGGCAAGCCATCCCGATTGCCAACTCAATCTGTTCCACCAAGCTAGCCTTCACAGAGGCCCTGGTTGCTACCTGTGAAGCACAGTCTCCCCAACCCAGCCCTACCTTGGGTATTAATCCTAATTTTCCTGTGCAACTGAAACATCCCCTCATCCATACAGCGTACAAAAAGACAGTAGGCAATCAATCCTGATGGCTCACTCAGTCTGTTTCACCAGGCTCGGCTTCATCGAGGCCGTAGTTCCTGCCTGGGAAGCCCAGCCTCCATAACCCTAACCCTAATTTGGGTCTTAATGCTAATGTTCTTCTGCATTGGAAACATCCCCCCATGGATACTGTGTATTAAAACGGAGTAGGGAAGCCATCCTGGTGGCCCACTCAAGTCTGTTTCACCAAGCTAGGCTTCACAGAGGGTCTGGTTCCCTCCAGGAAGGCCTAGCCTCCCCAACCTTACCCCTAACTAGAGTCTTGGCCCTAATTTTCTTGTGCAACTGAAACATTCCCCCGTCCAAACGGTGTACAAAAGGAAAGTAGGCAAGCTATCCCGATGGCCCACTCAGTCTTTTTCACTAAGCTGGGCTGCACCGAAGCCCAGGATCACGTTAAGCCTAGCCTCCCCAACCTTAACCCTAACTAGAGTCTTGGCCCTAATTTTCTTGTGCAACTGAAAAATTCCCCCGTCCAAACGGTGTACAAAAGGAAAGTAGGCAAGCTATCCCGATGGCCCACTCAGTCTTTTTCACCAAGCTGGGCTACACCGAAGGCCAGGATCCCGCCTGGGAAGCCCAGTCTCCCCAACCCTAACCCTAACTTGAGTTTTTACACAAATTTTCTTGTGCAACTGAAATGATACCCTTTCCTTACAGTGCACAGAAAGCCAGAAGGAAAGCTATCCCGATGGCCCACTCAGTCTGTTTCACCAAGCTAGGCTACACCGAAGGCCAGGATCCCGCCTGGGAAGCCCAGTCTCCCCAACCCTAACCCTAACTTGAGTCTTAACCCTAATTTTCTTGTGTAAGTGAAACATCCTCCCGTCCTTACGGTTTAGAAAAAGGCAGTAGGCAAGCCATCCCGATTGCCAACTCAATCTGTTCCACCAAGCTAGCCTTCACAGAGGCCCTGGTTCCTGCCTGGGAAGCCCGGTCTCACCAACCCTAACCCTAACTTGAGTCTTAACCCTAATTTTCTTGTGTAAGTGAAACATCCTCCCGTCCTTACGGTTTAGAAAAAGGCAGTAGGCAAGCCATCCCGATTGCCAACTCAATCTGTTCCACCAAGCTAGCCTTCACAGAGGCCCTGGTTCCTGCCTGGGAAGCACAGTCTCCCCAACCCAGCCCTCACTTGGGTATTAATCCTAATTTTCCTGTGTAAGGAAACATCCCCTCGTCCATACGGCATACAAAAAGACAGTAGGCAAGCAATCCTGATGGCCCACTCAGTCTGTTTCACCAGGCTCGGATTCATCGAGGCCGTAGTTCCTGCCTGGGAAGCCCAGCCTCCATAACCCTAACCCTAATTTGCTCTTAATGCTAATGTACTTCTGCAACGGGAACATCCCCCCATGGACACGATGTACTAAAACGGAGTAGGGAAGCCATCCTGGTGGCCCACTCCAGTCTGTTTCACCAAGCTAGGCTTCACAGAGGGTCTGGTTCCCTGCAGGGAAGCCTAGCCTCCCCAACCTTACCCCTAACTAGAGTCTTGGCCCTAATTTTCTTGTGCAACTGAAACATTCCCCAGTCCAAACGGTGTACAAAAGGAAAGTAGGCAAGCTATCCCGATGGCCTACTCAGTCTTTTTCACCAAGCTGGGCTGCAACGAAGCCCAGGATTACGCTTGGGATCCGCAGTCTCCCCAACCCTAACCCTAACTTGAGTTTTTACACAAATTTTCTTGTGCAACTGAAATGATACCCTTTCCTTACAGTGCACAGAAAGCCAGAAGGAAAGCTATCCCGATGGCCCACTCAGTCTGTTACACCAAGCTAGGCTACACCGAAGGCCAGGATCCCGCCTGGGAAGCCCAGTCTCCCCAACCCTAACCCTAACTTGAGTCTTAACCCTAATTTTCTTGTGTAAGTGAAACATCCTCCCGTCCTTACGGTTTAGAAAAAGGCAGTAGGCAAGCCATCCCGATTGCCAACTCAATCTGTTCCACCAAGCTAGCCTTCCCAGAGGCCCTGGTTCCTGCCTGGGAAGCCCGGTCTCACCAACCCTAACCCTAACTTGAGTCTTCTTAACCCTAATTTTCTTGTGCAAGTGAAACATCCCCCCGTCCATACGGTTTAGAAAAAGTCAGTAGGCAAGCGAACCCGATTGCCAACTCAATCTGTTCCAACAAGCTAGCCTTCACAGAGGCCCTGGTTCCTGCCTGGGAAGCACAGTCTCCCCAACCCAGCCCTCACTTGGGTATTAATCCTAATTTTCCTGTGCAACTGAAACATCCCCTCGTCCATACGGCGTACAAAAAGACAGTAGGCATGCAATCCTGATGGCCTACTCAATCTGTTTCACCAGGCTCGGCTTCATCTAGGCCTTAGTTCCTGCCTGGGAAGCCCTGCCTCCATAACCCTAACCCTAATTTGGGTTTTAATGCTAATGTTCTTCTGCAATGGAAACATCCCCCCATGGATACGGTGTATTAAAACGGAGTAGGGAAGCCATCCTGGTGGCCCACTCAAGTCTGTTTCACCAAGCTAGGCTTCACAGAGTGTCTGGTTCCCTCCAGGAAAGCCTAGCCTCCCCAACCTTACCCCTAACTAGAGTCTTGGCCCTAATTTTCTTGTGCAACTGAAACATTCCCCCGTCCAAATGGTGTACAAAAAGAAAGTAGGCAAGCTATCCCGATGGCCCACTCAGTATTTTTCACCAAGCTGGGCTGCACCGAAGCCCAGGATCCCGCCTGGGAAGCCCAGTCTCCCCAACCCTAACCCTAACTTGAGTCTTCTTAACCCTAATTTTCTTGTGCAAGTGAAACATCCCCCCGTCCATACGGTTTAGAAAAAGTCAGTAGGCAAGCCATCCCGATTGCCAACTCAATCTGTTCCACCAAGCTAGCCTTCACAGAGGCCCTGCTTCCTGCCTGGGAAGCCCGGTCTCACCAACCCTAACCCTAACTTGAGTCTTTTTAACCCTAATTTTCTTGTGCAAGTGAAACCTCCCCCCGTCCATACGGTTTAGAAAAAGTCAGTAGGCAAGCCATCCCGATTGCCAACTCAATCTGTTCCACCAAGCTAGCCTTCACAGAGGCCCTGGTTGCTACCTGTGAAGCACAGTCTCCCCAACCCAGCCCTACCTTGGGTATTAATCCTAATTTTCCTGTGCAACTGAAACATCCCCTCATCCATACAGCGTACAAAAAGACAGTAGGCAAGCAATCCTGATGGCTCACTCAGTCTGTTTCACCAGGCTCGGCTTCATCGCGGCCGTAGTTCCTGCCTGGGAAGCCCAGCCTCCATAACCCTAACCCTAATTTGGGTCTTAATGCTAATGTTCTTCTGCATTGGAAACATCCCCCCATGGATACAATGTACTAAAACGGAGTAGGGAAGCCATCCTGGTGGCCCACTCAAGTCTGTTTCACCAAGCTAGGCTTCACAGAGGGTCTGGTTCCCTCCAGGGAAGCCTAGCCTCCCCAACCTTACCCCTAACTAGAGTCTTGGCCCTAATTTTCTTGTGCAACTGAAACATTCCCCCGTCCAAACGGTGTACAAAAAGAAAGAAGGCAAGCTATCCCGATGGCCCACTCAGTCTTTTTCACCAAGCTGGGCTGCACCGAAGCCCAGAATTACGCTTGGGATCCGCAGTCTCCCCAACCCTAACCCTAACTTGAGTTTTTACACAAATTTTCTTGTGCAACTGAAATGATCCCGCGTCCTCACAGTGCACAGAAAGCCAGTAGGAAAGCTATCCCGATGGCCCACTCAGTCTGTTTCACCAAGCTAGGCTACACCGAAGCCCAGGATCCCGCCTGGGAAGCCCAGCCTCCATAACCCTAACCCTAATTTGGGTCTTAATGCTAAGGTACTTCTGCAACGGGAACATCCCCCCATGGACACGATGTACTAAAACTGAGTAGGGAAGCCATCCTGGTGGCCCACTCAAGTCTGTTTCACCAAGCTAGGCTTCACAGAGGGTCTGGTTCCCTCCAGGGAAGCCTAGCCTCCCCAACCTTAACCCTAACTAGAGTCTTGGCCCTAATTTTCTTGTGCAACTGAAACATTCCCCCGTCCAAACGGTGTACAAAAGGAAAGTAGGCAAGCTATCCCGATGGCCCACTCAGTCTTTTTCACCAAGCTGGGCTGCACCGAAGCCCAGAATTACGCTTGGGATCCGCAGTCTCCCCAACCCTAACCCTAACTTGAGTTTTTACACAAATTTTCTTGTGCAACTGAAATGATACCCTTTCCTTACAGTGCACAGAAAGCCAGAAGGAAAGCTATCCCGATGGCCCACTCAGTCTGTTTCACCAAGCTAGGCTACACCGAAGGCCAGGATCCCGCCTGGGAAGCCCAGTCTCCCCAACCCTAACCCTAACTTGAGTCTTAACCCTAATTTTCTTGTGTAAGTGAAACATCCTCCCGTCCTTACGGTTTAGAAAAAGGCAGTAGGCAAGCCATCCTGATTGCCAACTCAATCTGTTCCACCAAGCTAGCCTTCACAGAGGCCCTGGTTCCTGCCTGGGAAGCACAGTCTCCCCAACCCAGCCCTCACTTGGGTATTAATCCTAATTTTCCTGTTTAAGGAAACATCCCCTCGTCCATACGGCATACAAAAAGACAGTAGGCAAGCAATCCTGATGGCCCACTCAGTCTGTTTCACCAGGCTCGGATTCATCGAGGCCGTAGTTCCTGCCTGGGAAGCCCAGCCTCCATAACCCTAACCCTAATTTGGGTCTTAATGCTAATGTACTTCTGCAACGGAAACATCCCCCATGGACACGATGTACTAAAACAGAGTAGGGAAGCCATCCTGGTGGCCCACTCAAGTCTGTTTCACCAAGCTAGGCTTCACAGAGGGTCTGGTTCCCTGCAGGGAAGCCTAGCCTCCCCAACCTTACCCCTAACTAGAGTCTTGGCCCTAATTTTCTTGTGCAACTGAAACATTCCCCCGTCCAAACGGTGTACAAAAAGAAAGTAGGCAAGCTATCCCGATGGCCCACTCAGTATTTTTCACCAAGCTGGGCTGCACCGAAGCCCAGGATCCCGCCTGGGAAGCCCAGTCTCCCCAACCCTAACCCTAACTTGAGTCTTAACCCTAATTTTCTTGTGCAAGTGAAACATCCCCCCGTCCATACGGTTTAGAAAAAGTCAGTAGGCAAGCCATCCCGATTGCCAACTCAATCTGTTCCACCAAGCTAGCCTTCACAGAGGCCCTGCTTCCTGCCTGGGAAGCCCGGTCTCACCAACCCTAACCCTAACTTGAGGCTTTTTAACCCTAATTTTCTTGTGCAAGTGAAACCTCCCCCCGTCCATACGGTTTAGAAAAAGTCAGTAGGCAAGCCATCCCGATTGCCAACTCAATCTGTTCCACCAAGCTAGCCTTCACAGAGGCCCTGGTTGCTACCTGTGAAGCACAGTCTCCCCAACCCAGCCCTACCTTGGGTATTAATCCTAATTTTCCTGTGCAACTGAAACATCCCCTCATCCATACAGCGTACAAAAAGACAGTAGGCAAGCAATCCTGATGGCCCACTCAGTCTGTTTCACCAGGCTCGGCTTCATCGAGGCCGTAGTTCCTGCCTGGGAAGCCCAGCCTCCATAACCCTAACCCTAATTTGGGTCTTAATGCTAACGTTCTTCTGCAATGGAAACATCCCCCCATGGATACGGTGTACTAAAACGGAGTAGGGAATCCATCCTGGTGGCCCACTCAAGTCTGTTTCACCAAGCTAGGCTTCACAGAGGGTCTGGTTCCCTCCAGGGAAGCCTAGCCTCCCCAACCTTTCCCCTAACTAGAGTCTTGGCCCTAATTTTCTTGTGCAACTGAAACATTCCCCCGTCCAAACGGTGTACAAAGAGAAAGTAGGCAAGCTATCCCGATGGCCCACTCAGTCGTTTTCACCAAGCTAGGCTGCACCGAAGCCCAGGATCACGCTTGGGATCCGCAGTCTCCCCAACCCTAACCCTAACTTGAGTTTTAACACAAATTTTCTTGTGCAACTGAAACAATACCCCATCCTTACAGTGCACAGAAAGCCAGTAGGAAAGCTATCCCGATGGCCCACTCAGTCTGTTTCACCAAGCTAGGCTACACCGACGCCCAGGATCCCGCCTGGGAAGCCCAGTCTCCCCAACCCTAACCCTAACTTGAGTCTTAACCCTAATTTTCTTGTGTAAGTGAAACATCCTCCCGTCCTTACGGTTTAGAAAAAGGCATTAGGCAAGCCATCCCGATTGCCAACTCAATCTGTTCCACCAAGCTAGCCTTCACAGAGGCCCTGGTTCCTGCCTGGGAAGCCCGGTCTCACCAACCCTAACCCTAACTTGAGTCTTCTTAACCCTAATTTTCTTGTGCAAGTGAAACATCCCCCCGTCCATACGGTTTAGAAAAAGTCAGTAGGCAAGCGAACCCGATTGCCTACTCAATCTGTTCCAACAAGCTAGCCTTCACAGAGGCCCTGGTTCCTGCCTGGGAAGCACAGTCTCCCCAACCCAGCCCTCACTTGGGTATTAATCCTAATTTTCCTGTGCGACTGAAACATCCCCTCGTCCATACGGCATACAAAAAGACAGTAGGCAAGCAATCCTGATGGCCCACTCAGTCTGTTTCACCAGGCTCGGATTCATCGAGGCCGTAGTTCCTGCCTGGGAAGCCCAGCCTCCATAACCCTAACCCTAATTTGGGTCTTAATGCTAATGTACTTCTGCAACGGAAACATCCCCCATGGACACGATGTACTAAAACGGAGCAGGGAAGCCATCCTGGTGGCCCACTCAAGTCTGTTTCACCAAGCTAGGCTTCACAGAGGGTCTGGTTCCATGCAGGGAAGCCTAGCCTCCCCAACCTTACCCCTAACTAGAGTCTTGGCCCTAATTTTCTTGTGTAAGTGAAACATCCTCCCGTCCTTACGGTTTAGAAAAAGGCATTAGGCAAGCCATCCCGATTGCCAACTCAATCTGTTCCACCAAGCTAGCCTTCACAGAGGCCCTGGTTCCTGCCTGGGAAGCCCGGTCTCACCAACCCTAACCCTAACTTGAGTCTTCTTAACCCTAATTTTCTTGTGCAAGTGAAACATCCCCCCGTCCATACGGTTTAGAAAAAGTCAGTAGGCAAGCGAACCCGATTGCCAACTCAATCTGTTCCAACAAGCTAGCCTTCACAGAGGCCCTGGTTCCTGCCTGGGAAGCACAGTCTCCCCAACCCAGCCCTCACTTGGGTATTAATCCTAATTTTCCTGTGCGACTGAAACATCCCCTCGTCCATACGGCATACAAAAAGACAGTAGGCAAGCAATCCTGATGGCCCACTCAGTCTGTTTCACCAGGCTCGGATTCATCGAGGCCGTAGTTCCTGCCTGGGAAGCCCAGCCTCCATAACCCTAACCCTAATTTGGGTCTTAATGCTAATGTTCTTCTGCATTGGAAACATCCCCCCATGGATACAATGTACTAAAACGGAGTAGGGAAGCCATCCTGGTGGCCCACTCAAGTCTGTTTCACCAAGCTAGGCTTCACAGAGGGTCTGGTTCCCTCCAGGGAAGCCTAGCCTCCCCAACCTTACCCCTAACTAGAGTCTTGGCCCTAATTTTCTTGTGCAACTGAAACATTCCCCCGTCCAAACGGTGTACAAAAAGAAAGAAGGCAAGCTATCCCGATGGCCCACTCAGTCTTTTCCACCAAGCTAGGCTGCACCGAAGCCCAGGATCACGCTTGGGATCCGCAGTCTCCCCAACCCTAACCCTAACTTGAGTTTTAACACAAATTTTCTTGTGCAACTGAAATGATCCCGCGTCCTCACAGTGCACAGAAAGCCAGTAGGAAAGCTATCCCGATGGCCCACTCAGTCTGTTTCACCAAGCTAGGCTACACCGAAGCCCAGGATCCCGCCTGGGAAGCCCAGCCTCCATAACCCTAACCCTAATTTGGGTCTTAATGCTAAGGTACTTCTGCAACGGGAACATCCCCCCATGGACACGATGTACTAAAACTGAGTAGGGAAGCCATCCTGGTGGCCCACTCAAGTCTGTTTCACCAAGCTAGGCTTCACAGAGGGTCTGGTTCCCTCCAGGGAAGCCTAGCCTCCCCAACCTTAACCCTAACTAGAGTCTTGGCCCTAATTTTCTTGTGCAACTGAAACATTCCCCCGTCCAAACGGTGTACAAAAGGAAAGTAGGCAAGCTATCCCGATGGCCCACTCAGTCTTTTTCACCAAGCTGGGCTGCACCGAAGCCCAGAATTACGCTTGGGATCCGCAGTCTCCCCAACCCTAACCCTAACTTGAGTTTTTACACAAATTTTCTTGTGCAACTGAAATGATACCCTTTCCTTACAGTGCACAGAAAGCCAGAAGGAAAGCTATCCCGATGGCCCACTCAGTCTGTTTCACCAAGCTAGGCTACACCGAAGGCCAGGATCCCGCCTGGGAAGCCCAGTCTCCCCAACCCTAACCCTAACTTGAGTCTTAACCCTAATTTTCTTGTGTAAGTGAAACATCCTCCCGTCCTTACGGTTTAGAAAAAGGCAGTAGGCAAGCCATCCTGATTGCCAACTCAATCTGTTCCACCAAGCTAGCCTTCACAGAGGCCCTGGTTCCTGCCTGGGAAGCACAGTCTCCCCAACCCAGCCCTCACTTGGGTATTAATCCTAATTTTCCTGTTTAAGGAAACATCCCCTCGTCCATACGGCATACAAAAAGACAGTAGGCAAGCAATCCTGATGGCCCACTCAGTCTGTTTCACCAGGCTCGGATTCATCGAGGCCGTAGTTCCTGCCTGGGAAGCCCAGCCTCCATAACCCTAACCCTAATTTGGGTCTTAATGCTAATGTACTTCTGCAACGGAAACATCCCCCATGGACACGATGTACTAAAACGGAGTAGGGAAGCCATCCTGGTGGCCCACTCAAGTCTGTTTCACCAAGCTAGGCTTCACAGAGGGTCTGGTTCCCTGCAGGGAAGCCTAGCCTCCCCAACCTTACCCCTAACTAGAGTCTTGGCCCTAATTTTCTTGTGCAACTGAAACATTCCCCCGTCCAAACGGTGTACAAAAAGAAAGTAGGCAAGCTATCCCGATGGCCCACTCAGTATTTTTCACCAAGCTGGGCTGCACCGAAGCCCAGGATCCCGCCTGGGAAGCCCAGTCTCCCCAACCCTAACCCTAACTTGAGTCTTAACCCTAATTTTCTTGTGCAAGTGAAACATCCCCCCGTCCATACGGTTTAGAAAAAGTCAGTAGGCAAGCCATCCCGATTGCCAACTCAATCTGTTCCACCAAGCTAGCCTTCACAGAGGCCCTGCTTCCTGCCTGGGAAGCCCGGTCTCACCAACCCTAACCCTAACTTGAGGCTTTTTAACCCTAATTTTCTTGTGCAAGTGAAACCTCCCCCCGTCCATACGGTTTAGAAAAAGTCAGTAGGCAAGCCATCCCGATTGCCAACTCAATCTGTTCCACCAAGCTAGCCTTCACAGAGGCCCTGGTTGCTACCTGTGAAGCACAGTCTCCCCAACCCAGCCCTACCTTGGGTATTAATCCTAATTTTCCTGTGCAACTGAAACATCCCCTCATCCATACAGCGTACAAAAAGACAGTAGGCAAGCAATCCTGATGGCCCACTCAGTCTGTTTCACCAGGCTCGGCTTCATCGAGGCCGTAGTTCCTGCCTGGGAAGCCCAGCCTCCATAACCCTAACCCTAATTTGGGTCTTAATGCTAACGTTCTTCTGCAATGGAAACATCCCCCCATGGATACGGTGTACTAAAACGGAGTAGGGAATCCATCCTGGTGGCCCACTCAAGTCTGTTTCACCAAGCTAGGCTTCACAGAGGGTCTGGTTCCCTCCAGGGAAGCCTAGCCTCCCCAACCTTTCCCCTAACTAGAGTCTTGGCCCTAATTTTCTTGTGCAACTGAAACATTCCCCCGTCCAAACGGTGTACAAAGAGAAAGTAGGCAAGCTATCCCGATGGCCCACTCAGTCGTTTTCACCAAGCTAGGCTGCACCGAAGCCCAGGATCACGCTTGGGATCCGCAGTCTCCCCAACCCTAACCCTAACTTGAGTTTTAACACAAATTTTCTTGTGCAACTGAAACAATACCCCATCCTTACAGTGCACAGAAAGCCAGTAGGAAAGCTATCCCGATGGCCCACTCAGTCTGTTTCACCAAGCTAGGCTACACCGACGCCCAGGATCCCGCCTGGGAAGCCCAGTCTCCCCAACCCTAACCCTAACTTGAGTCTTAACCCTAATTTTCTTGTGTAAGTGAAACATCCTCCCGTCCTTACGGTTTAGAAAAAGGCATTAGGCAAGCCATCCCGATTGCCAACTCAATCTGTTCCACCAAGCTAGCCTTCACAGAGGCCCTGGTTCCTGCCTGGGAAGCCCGGTCTCACCAACCCTAACCCTAACTTGAGTCTTCTTAACCCTAATTTTCTTGTGCAAGTGAAACATCCCCCCGTCCATACGGTTTAGAAAAAGTCAGTAGGCAAGCGAACCCGATTGCCTACTCAATCTGTTCCAACAAGCTAGCCTTCACAGAGGCCCTGGTTCCTGCCTGGGAAGCACAGTCTCCCCAACCCAGCCCTCACTTGGGTATTAATCCTAATTTTCCTGTGCGACTGAAACATCCCCTCGTCCATACGGCATACAAAAAGACAGTAGGCAAGCAATCCTGATGGCCCACTCAGTCTGTTTCACCAGGCTCGGATTCATCGAGGCCGTAGTTCCTGCCTGGGAAGCCCAGCCTCCATAACCCTAACCCTAATTTGGGTCTTAATGCTAATGTACTTCTGCAACGGAAACATCCCCCATGGACACGATGTACTAAAACGGAGCAGGGAAGCCATCCTGGTGGCCCACTCAAGTCTGTTTCACCAAGCTAGGCTTCACAGAGGGTCTGGTTCCCTGCAGGGAAGCCTAGCCTCCCCAACCTTACCCCTAACTAGAGTCTTGGCCCTAATTTTCTTGTGTAAGTGAAACATCCTCCCGTCCTTACGGTTTAGAAAAAGGCATTAGGCAAGCCATCCCGATTGCCAACTCAATCTGTTCCACCAAGCTAGCCTTCACAGAGGCCCTGGTTCCTGCCTGGGAAGCCCGGTCTCACCAACCCTAACCCTAACTTGAGTCTTCTTAACCCTAATTTTCTTGTGCAAGTGAAACATCCCCCCGTCCATACGGTTTAGAAAAAGTCAGTAGGCAAGCGAACCCGATTGCCAACTCAATCTGTTCCAACAAGCTAGCCTTCACAGAGGCCCTGGTTCCTGCCTGGGAAGCACAGTCTCCCCAACCCAGCCCTCACTTGGGTATTAATCCTAATTTTCCTGTGCGACTGAAACATCCCCTCGTCCATACGGCATACAAAAAGACAGTAGGCAAGCAATCCTGATGGCCCACTCAGTCTGTTTCACCAGGCTCGGATTCATCGAGGCCGTAGTTCCTGCCTGGGAAGCCCAGCCTCCATAACCCTAACCCTAATTTGGGTCTTAATGCTAATGTACTTCTGCAACGGAAACATCCCCCATGGACACGATGTACTAAAACGGAGTAGGGAAGCCATCCTGGTGGCCCACTCAAGTCTGTTTCACCAAGCTAGGCTTCACAGAGGGTCTGGTTCCCTGCAGGGAAGCCTAGCCTCCCCAACCTTACCCCTAACTAGAGTCTTGGCCCTAATTTTCTTGTGCAACTGAAACATTCCCCCGTCCAAACGGTGTACAAAAAGAAAGTAGGCAAGCTATCCCGATGGCCCACTCAGTCTGTTTCACCAAGCTAGGCTGCACCGAAGCCCAGGATCACGCTTGGGATCCGCAGTCTCCCCAACCCTAACCCTAACTTGAGTTTTTACACAAATTTTCTTGTGCAACTGAAACGATACCGCATCCTCACAGTGCACAGAAAGCCAGTAGGAAAGCTATCCCGATGGCCCACTCAGTCTGTTTCACCAAGCTAGGCTACACCGAAGCCCAGGATCCCGCCTGGGAAGCCCAGCCTCCATAACCCTAACCCTAATTTGGGTCTTAATGCTAATGTACTTCTGCAACGGGAACATCCCCCCATGGACACGATGTACTAAAACGGAGTACAGAAGCCATCCTGGTGGCCCACTCAAGTCTGTTTCACCAAGCTAGGCTTCACAGAGGGTCTGGTTCCCTCCAGGGAAGCCTAGCCTCCCCAACCTTACCCCTAACTAGAGTCTTGGCCCTAATTTTCTTGTGCAACTGAAACATTCCCCCGTCCAAACGGTGTACAAAAAGAAAGTAGGCAAGCTATCCCGATGGCCTACTCAGTCTTTTTCACCAAGCTGGGCTGCAACGAAGCCCAGGATTACGCTTGGGATCCGCAGTCTCCCCAACCCTAACCCTAACTTGAGTTTTTACACAAATTTTCTTGTGCAACTGAAATTATACCCTTTCCTTACAGTGCACAGAAAGCCAGAAGGAAAGCTATCCCGATGGCCCACTCAGTCTGTTTCACCAAGCTAGGCTACACCGAAGGCCAGGATCCCGCCTGGGAAGCCCAGTCTCCCCAACCCTAACCCTAACTTGAGTCTTAACCCTAATTTTCTTGTGTAAGTGAAACATCCTCCCGTCCTTACGGTTTAGAAAAAGGCAGTAGGCAAGCCATCCCGATTGCCAACTCAATCTGTTCCACCAAGCTAGCCTTCACAGAGGCCCTGGTTCCTGCCTGGGAAGCCCGGTCTCACCAACCCTAACCCTAACTTGAGTCTTCTTAACCCTAATTTTCTTGTGCAAGTGAAACATCCCCCCGTCCATACGGTTTAGAAAAAGTCAGTAGGCAAGCGAACCCGATTGCCAACTCAATCTGTTCCACCAAGCTAGCCTTCACAGAGGCCCTGGTTCCTGCCTGGGAAGCACAGTCTCCCCAACCCAGCCCTCACTTGGGTATTAATCCTAATTTTCCTGTGCAACTGAAACATCCCCTCGTCCATACAGCGTACAAAAAGACAGTAGGCATGCAATCCTGATGGCCTACTCAATCTGTTTCACCAGGCTCGGCTTCATCTAGGCCGTAGTTCCTGCCTGGGAAGCCCTGCCTCCATAACCCTAACCCTAATTTGGGTCTTAATGCTAATGTTCTTCTGCAATGGAAACATCCCCCCATGGATACGGTGTATTAAAACGGAGTAGGGAAGCCATCCTGGTGGCCCACTCAAGTCTGTTTCACCAAGCTAGGCTTCACAGAGTGTCTGGTTCCCTCCAGGAAAGCCTAGCCTCCCCAACCTTACCCCTAACTAGAGTCTTGGCCCTAATTTTCTTGTGCAACTGAAACATTCCCCCGTCCAAACGGTGTACAAAAAGAAAGTAGGCAAGCTATCCCGATGGCCCACTCAGTATTTTTCACCAAGCTGGGCTGCACCGAAGCCCAGGATCCCGCCTGGGAAGCCCAGTCTCCCCAACCCTAACCCTAACTTGAGTCTTAACCCTAATTTTCTTGTGCAAGTGAAACATCCCCCCGTCCATACGGTTTAGAAAAAGTCAGTAGGCAAGCCATCCCGATTGCCAACTCAATCTGTTCCACCAAGCTAGCCTTCACAGAGGCCCTGCTTCCTGCCTGGGAAGCCCGGTCTCACCAACCCTAACCCTAACTTGAGTCTTTTTAACCCTAATTTTCTTGTGCAAGTGAAACCTCCCCCCGTCCATACGGTTTAGAAAAAGTCAGTAGGCAAGCCATCCCGATTGCCAACTCAATCTGTTCCACCAAGCTAGCCTTCACAGAGGCCCTGGTTGCTACCTGTGAAGCACAGTCTCCCCAACCCAGCCCTACCTTGGGTATTAATCCTAATTTTCCTGTGCAACTGAAACATCCCCTCATCCATACAGCGTACAAAAAGACAGTAGGCATGCAATCCTGATGGCCTACTCAATCTGTTTCACCAGGCTCGGCTTCATCTAGGCCGTAGTTCCTGCCTGGGAAGCCCTGCCTCCATAACCCTAACCCTAATTTGGGTCTTAATGCTAATGTTCTTCTGCAATGGAAACATCCCCCCATGGATACGGTGTATTAAAACGGAGTAGGGAAGCCATCCTGGTGGCCCACTCAAGTCTGTTTCACCAAGCTAGGCTTCACAGAGTGTCTGGTTCCCTCCAGGAAAGCCTAGCCTCCCCAACCTTACCCTAACTAGAGTCTTGGCCCTAATTTTCTTGTGCAACTGAAACATTCCCCCGTCCAAACGGTGTACAAAAAGAAAGTAGGCAAGCTATCCCGATGGCCCACTCAGTATTTTTCACCAAGCTGGGCTGCACCGAAGCCCAGGATCCCGCCTGGGAAGCCCAGTCTCCCCAACCCTAACCCTAACTTGAGTCTTAACCCTAATTTTCTTGTGCAAGTGAAACATCCCCCCGTCCATACGGTTTAGAAAAAGTCAGTAGGCAAGCCATCCCGATTGCCAACTCAATCTGTTCCACCAAGCTAGCCTTCACAGAGGCCCTGCTTCCTGCCTGGGAAGCCCGGTCTCACCAACTCTAACCCTAACTTGAGTCTTTTTAACCCTAATTTTCTTGTGCAAGTGAAACCTCCCCCCGTCCATACGGTTTAGAAAAAGTCAGTAGGCAAGCCATCCCGATTGCCAACTCAATCTGTTCCACCAAGCTAGCCTTCACAGAGGCCCTGGTTGCTACCTGTGAAGCACAGTCTCCCCAACCCAGCCCTACCTTGGGTATTAATCCTAATTTTCCTGTGCAACTGAAACATCCCCTCATCCATACAGCGTACAAAAAGACAGTAGGCAATCAATCCTGATGGCTCACTCAGTCTGTTTCACCAGGCTCGGCTTCATCGAGGCCGTAGTTCCTGCCTGGGAAGCCCAGCCTCCATAACCCTAACCCTAATTTGGGTCTTAATGCTAATGTTCTTCTGCATTGGAAACATCCCCCCATGGATACGGTGTACTAAAACGGAGTAGGGAAGCCATCCTGGTGGCCCACTCAAGTCTGTTTCACCAAGCTAGGCTTCACAGAGGGTCTGGTTCCCTCCAGGGAAGCCTAGCCTCCCCAACCTTACCCCTAACTAGAGTCTTGGCCCTAATTTTCTTGTGCAACTGAAACATTCCCCCGTCCAAACGGTGTACAAAAAGAAAGTAGGCAAGCTATCCCGATGGCCCACTCAGTCTTTTTCACCAAGCTAGGCTGCACCGAAGCCCAGGATCACGCTTGGGATCCGCAGTCTCCCCAACCCTAACCCTAACTTGAGTTTTAAAACAAATTTTCTTGTGCAACTGAAACGATACCCCGTCCTTACAGTGCACAGAAAGCCAGTAGAAAAGCTATCCCGATGGCCCACTCAGTCTGTTTCACCAAGCTAGGCTACACCGAAGCCCAGGATCCCGCCTGGGAAGCCCAGTCTCCCCAACCCTAACCCTAACTTGAGTCTTAACCCTAATTTTCTTGTGTAAGTGAAACATCCTCCCTTCCTTACGGTTTAGAAAAAGTCAGTAGGCAAGCCATCCTGATTGCCAACTCAATCTGTTCCACCAAGCTAGCCTTCACAGAGGCCCTGGTTGCTGCCTGGGAAGCACAGTCTCCCCAACCCAGCCCTCACTTGGGTATTAATCCTAATTTTCCTGTGCAACTGAAACATCCCCCCGTCCATACGGTTTAGAAAAAGTCAGTAGGCAAGCGAACCCGATTGCCAACTCAATCTGTTCCACCAAACTAGCCTTCACAGAGGCCCTGGTTCCTGCCTGGGAAGCACAGTCTCCCCAACCCAGCCCTCACTTGGGTATTAATCCTAATTTTCCTGTGCAACTGAAACATCCCCTCGTCCATACAGCGTACAAAAAGACAGTAGGCAAGCAATCCTGATGGCCCACTCAGTCTGTTTCACCAGGCTCGGCTTCATCGAGGCCGTAGTTCCTGCCTGGGCAGCCCTGCCTCCATAACCCTAACCCTAATTTGGGTTTTAATGCTAATGTTCTTCTGCAATGGAAACATCCCCCCATGGATACTGTGTATTAAAACGGAGTAGGGAAGCCATCCTGGTGGCCCACTCAAGTCTGTTTCACCAAGCTAGGCTTCACAGAGGGTCTGGTTCCCTCCAGGAAGGCCTAGCCTCCCCAACCTTACCCCTAACTAGAGTCTTGGCCCTAATTTTCTTGTGCAACTGAAACATTCCCCCGTCCAAACGGTGTACAAAAGGAAAGTAGGCAAGCTATCCCGATGGCCCACTCAGTCTTTTTCACTAAGCTGGGCTGCACCGAAGCCCAGGATCACGTTTGGGATCCGCAGTCTCCCCAACCCTAACCCTAACTTGAGTTTTTACACAAATTTTCTTGTGCAACTGAAACGATACCGCGTCCTCACAGTGCACAGAAAGCCAGTAGGAAAGCTATCCCGATGGCCCACTCAGTCTGTTTCACCAAGCTAGGCTACACCGAAGCCCAGGATCCCGCCTGGGAAGCCCAGCCTCGATAACCCTAACCCTAATTTGGGTCTTAATGCTAATGTACTTCTGCAACGGGAACATCCCCCCATGGACACGATGTACTAAAACGGAGTAGGGAAGCCATCCTGGTGGCCCACTCAAGTCTGTTTCACCAAGCTAGGCTTCACAGAGGGTCTGGTTCCCTCCAGGGAAGCCTAGCCTCCCCAACCTTAACCCTAACTAGAGTCTTGGCCCTAATTTTCTTGTGCAACTGAAAAATTCCCCCGTCCAAACGGTGTACAAAAGGAAAGTAGGCAAGCTATCCCGATGGCCCACTCAGTCTTTTTCACCAAGCTGGGCTGCACCGAAGCCCAGGATTACGCTTGGGATCCGCAGTCTCCCCAACCCTAACCCTAACTTGAGTTTTTACACAAATTTTCTTGTGCAACTGAAATGATACCCTTTCCTTACAGTGCACAGAAAGCCAGAAGGAAAGCTATCCCGATGGCCCACTCAGTCTGTTTCACCAAGCTAGGCTACACCGAAGGCCAGGATCCCGCCTGGGAAGCCCAGTCTCCCCAACCCTAACCCTAACTTGAGTCTTAACCCTAATTTTCTTGTGTAAGTGAAACATCCTCCCGTCCTTACGGTTTAGAAAAAGGCAGTAGGCAAGCCATCCCGATTGCCAACTCAATCTGTTCCACCAAGCTAGCCTTCACAGAGGCCCTGGTTCCTGCCTGGGAAGCCCGGTCTCACCAACCCTAACCCTAACTTGAGTCTTAACCCTAATTTTCTTGTGTAAGTGAAACATCCTCCCGTCCTTACGGTTTAGAAAAAGGCAGTAGGCAAGCCATCCCGATTGCCAACTCAATCTGTTCCACCAAGCTAGCCTTCACAGAGGCCCTGGTTCCTGCCTGGGAAGCACAGTCTCCCCAACCCAGCCCTCACTTGGGTATTAATCCTAATTTTCCTGTGTAAGGAAACATCCCCTCGTCCATACGGCATACAAAAAGACAGTAGGCAAGCAATCCTGATGGCCCACTCAGTCTGTTTCACCAGGCTCGGATTCATCGAGGCCGTAGTTCCTGCCTGGGAAGCCCAGCCTCCATAACCCTAACCCTAATTTGGGTCTTAATGCTAATGTACTTCTGCAACGGAAACATCCCCCATGGACACGATGTACTAAAACGGAGTAGGGAAGCCATCCTGGTGGCCCACTCAAGTCTGTTTCACCAAGCTAGGCTTCACAGAGGGTCTGGTTCCCTGCAGGGAAGCCTAGCCTCCCCAACCTTACCCCTAACTAGAGTCTTGGCCCTAATTTTCTTGTGCAACTGAAACATTCCCCCGTCCAAACGGTGTACAAAAAGAAAGTAGGCAAGCTATCCCGATGGCCCACTCAGTATTTTTCACCAAGCTGGGCTGCACCGAAGCCCAGGATCCCGCCTGGAAGCCCAGTCTCCCCAACCCTAACCCTAACTTGAGTCTTAACCCTAATTTTCTTGTGCAAGTGAAACATCCCCCCGTCCATACGGTTTAGAAAAAGTCAGTAGGCAAGCCATCCCGATTGCCAACTCAATCTGTTCCACCAAGCTAGCCTTCACAGAGGCCCTGCTTCCTGCCTGGGAAGCCCGGTCTCACCAACCCTAACCCTAACTTGAGTCTTTTTAACCCTAATTTTCTTGTGCAAGTGAAACCTCCCCCCGTCCATACGGTTTAGAAAAAGTCAGTAGGCAAGCCATCCCGATTGCCAACTCAATCTGTTCCACCAAGCTAGCCTTCACAGAGGCCCTGGTTGCTACCTGTGAAGCACAGTCTCCCCAACCCAGCCCTACCTTGGGTATTAATACTAATTTTCCTGTGCAACTGAAACATCCCCTCGTCCATACAGCGTACAAAAAGACAGTAGGCAAGCAATCCTGATGGCTCACTCAGTCTGTTTCACCAGGCTCGGCTTCATCGAGGCCGTAGTTCCTGCCTGGGAAGCCCAGCCTCCATAACCCTAACCCTAATTTGGGTCTTAATGCTAATGTTCTTCTGCATTGGAAACATCCCCCCATGGATACGGTGTACTAAAACGGAGTAGGGAAGCCATCCTGGTGGCCCACTCAAGTCTGTTTCACCAAGCTAGGCCTCACAGAGGGTCTGGTTCCCTCCAGGGAAGCCTAGCCTCCCCAACCTTACCCCTAACTAGAGTCTTGGCCCTAATTTTCTTGTGCAACTGAAACATTCCCCCGTCCAAACGGTGTACAAAAAGAAAGTAGGCAAGCTATCCCGATGGCCCACTCAGTCTTTTTCACCAAGCTAGGCTGCACCGAAGCCCAGAATCACGCTTGGGATCCGCAGTCCCCCCAACCCTAACCCTAACTTGAGTTTTAACACAAATTTTCTTGTGCAACTGAAACGATACCCCGTCCTTACAGTGCACAGAAAGCCAGTAGGAAAGCTATCCCGATGGCCCACTCAGTCTGTTTCACCAAGCTAGGCTACACCGAAGCCCAGGATCCTGCCTGGGAAGCCCGGTCTCACCAACCCTAACCCTAACTTGAGTCTTCTTAACCCTAATTTTCTTGTGCAAGTGAAACATCCCCCCGTCCATACGGTTTAGAAAAAGTCAGTAGGCAAGCGAACCCGATTGCCAACTCAATCTGTTCCAACAAGCTAGCCTTCACAGAGGCCCTGGTTCCTGCCTGGGAAGCACAGTCTCCCCAACCCAGCTCTCACTTGGGTATTAATCCTAATTTTCCTGTGTAAGGAAACATCCCCTCGTCCATACGGCATACAAAAAGACAGTAGGCAAGCAATCCTGATGGCCCACTCAGTCTGTTTCACCAGGCTCGGATTCATAGAGGCCGTAGTTCCTGCCTGGGAAGCCCAGCCTCCATAACCCTAACCCTAATTTGGGTCTTAATGCTAATGTACTTCTGCAACGGAAACATCCCCCATGGACACGATGTACTAAAACGGAGTAGGGAAGCCATCCTGGTGGCCCACTCAAGTCTGTTTCACCAAGCTAGGCTTCACAGAGGGTCTGGTTCCCTACAGGGAAGCCTAGCCTCCCCAACCTTACCCCTAACTAGAGTCTTGGCCCTAATTTTCTTGTGCAACTGAAACATTCCCCCGTCCAAACGGTGTACAAAAAGAAAGTAGGCAAGCTATCCCGATGGCCCACTCAGTATTTTTCACCAAGCTGGGCTGCACCGAAGCCCAGGATCCCGCCTGGGAAGCCCAGTCTCCCCAACCCTAACCCTAACTTGAGTCTTAACCCTAATTTTCTTGTGCAAGTGAAACATCCCCCCGTCCATACGGTTTAGAAAAAGTCAGTAGGCAAGCCATCCCGATTGCCAACTCAATCTGTTCCACCAAGCTAGCCTTCACAGAGGCCCTGCTTCCTGCCTGGGAAGCCCGGTCTCACCAACCCTAACCCTAACTTGAGTCTTTTTAACCCAAATTTTCTTGTGCAAGTGAATCCTCCCCCCGTCCATACAGTTTAGAAAAAGTCAGTAGGCAAGCCATCCCGATTGCCAACTCAATCTGTTCCACCAAGCTAGCCTTCACAGAGGCCCTGGTTGCTACCTGTGAAGCACAGTCTCCCCAACCCAGCCCTACCTTGGGTATTAATCCTAATTTTCCTGTGCAACTGAAACATCCCCTCATCCATACAGCGTACAAAAAGACAGTAGGCAAGCAATCCTGATGGCTCACTCAGTCTGTTTCACCAGGCTCGGCTTCATCGAGGCCGTAGTTCCTGCCTGGGAAGCCCAGCCTCCATAACCCTAACCCTAATTTGGGTCTTAATGCTAATGTTCTTCTGCATTGGAAACATCCCCCCATGGATACGGTGTACTAAAACGGAGTAGGGAAGCCATCCTGGTGGCCCACTCAAGTCTGTTTCACCAAGCTCGGCTTCACAGAGGGTCTGGTTCCCTCCAGGGAAGCCTAGCCTCCCCAACCTTACCCCTAACTAGAGTCTTGGCCCTAATTTTCTTGTGCAACTGAAACATTCCCCCGTCCAAACGGTGTACAAAAAGAAAGTAGGCAAGCTATCCCGATGGCCCACTCAGTCTGTTTCACCAAGCTAGGCTGCCCCGAAGCCCAGGATCACGCTTGGGATCCGCAGTCTCCCCAACCCTAACCCTAACTTGAGTTTTTACACAAATTTTCTTGTGCAACTGAAACGATACCGCGTCCTCACAGTGCACAGAAAGCCAGTAGGAAAGCTATCCCGATGGCCCACTCAGTCTGTTTCACCAAGCTAGGCTACACCGAAGCCCAGGATCCCGCCTGGGAAGCCCAGCCTCCATAACCCTAACCCTAATTTGGGTCTTAATTCTAATGTACTTCTGCAACGGGAACATCCCCCCATGGACACGATGTACTAAAACGGAGTACGGAAGCCATCCTGGTGGCCCACTCAAGTCTGTTTCACCAAGCTAGGCTTCACAGAGGGTCTGGTTCCCTCCAGGGAAGCCTAGCCTCCCCAACCTTACCCCTAACTAGAGTCTTGGCCCTAATTTTCTTGTGCAACTGAAACATTCCCCCGTCCAAACGGTGTACAAAAGGAAAGTAGGCAAGCTATCCCGATGGCCTACTCAGTCTTTTTCACCAAGCTGGGCTGCAACGAAGCCCAGGATTACGCTTGGGATCCGCAGTCTCCCCAACCCTAACCCTAACTTGAGTTTTTACACAAATTTTCTTGTGCAACTGAAATGATACCCTTTCCTTACAGTGCACAGAAAGCCAGAAGGAAAGCTATCCCGATGGCCCACTCAGTCTGTTTCACCAAGCTAGGCTACACCGAAGGCCAGGATCCCGCCTGGGAAGCCCAGTCTCCCCAACCCTAACCCTAACTTGAGTCTTAACCCTAATTTTCTTGTGTAAGTGAAACATCCTCCCGTCCTTACGGTTTAGAAAAAGGCAGTAGGCAAGCCATCCCGATTGCCAACTCAATCTGTTCCACCAAGCTAGCCTTCACAGAGGCCCTGGTTCCTGCCTGGGAAGCCCGGTCTCACCAACCCTAACCCTAACTTGAGTCTTCTTAACCCTAATTTTCTTGTGCAAGTGAAACATCCCCCCGTCCATACGGTTTAGAAAAAGTCAGTAGGCAAGCGAACCCGATTGCCAACTCAATCTGTTCCACCAAGCTAGCCTTCACAGAGGCCCTGGTTCCTGCCTGGGAAGCACAGTCTCCCCAACCCAGCCCTCACTTGGGTATTAATCCTAATTTTCCTGTGCAACTGAAACATCCCCTCGTCCATACAGCGTACAAAAAGACAGTAGGCATGCAATCCTGATGGCCTACTCAATCTGTTTCACCAGGCTCGGCTTCATCTAGGCCGTAGTTCCTGCCTGGGAAGCCCTGCCTCCATAACCCTAACACTAATTTGGGTCTTAATGCTAATGTTCTTCTGCAATGGAAACATCCCCCCATGGATACGGTGTATTAAAACGGAGTAGGGAAGCCATCCTGGTGGCCCACTCAAGTCTGTTTCACCAAGCTAGGCTTCACAGAGTGTCTGGTTCCCTCCAGGAAAGCCTAGCCTCCCCAACCTTACCCCTAACTAGAGTCTTGGCCCTAATTTTCTTGTGCAACTGAAACATTCCCCCGTCCAAACGGTGTACAAAAAGAAAGTAGGCAAGCTATCCCGATGGCCCACTCAGTATTTTTCACCAAGCTGGGCTGCACCGAAGCCCAGGATCCCGCCTGGGAAGCCCAGTCTCCCCAACCCTAACCCTAACTTGAGTCTTAACCCTAATTTTCTTGTGCAAGTGAAACATCCCCCCGTCCATACGGTTTAGAAAAAGTCAGTAGGCAAGCCATCCCGATTGCCAACTCAATCTGTTCCACCAAGCTAGCCTTCACAGAGGCCCTGCTTCCTGCCTGGGAAGCCCGGTCTCACCAACTCTAACCCTAACTTGAGTCTTTTTAACCCTAATTTTCTTGTGCAAGTGAAACCTCCCCCCGTCCATACGGTTTAGAAAAAGTCAGTAGGCAAGCCATCCCGATTGCCAACTCAATCTGTTCCACCAAGCTAGCCTTCACAGAGGCCCTGGTTGCTACCTGTGAAGCACAGTCTCCCCAACCCAGCCCTACCTTGGGTATTAATCCTAATTTTCCTGTGCAACTGAAACATCCCGTCATCCATACAGCGTACAAAAAGACAGTAGGCAATCAATCCTGATGGCTCACTCAGTCTGTTTCACCAGGCTCGGCTTCATCGAGGCCGTAGTTCCTGCCTGGGAAGCCCAGCCTCCATAACCCTAACCCTAATTTGGGTCTTAATGCTAATGTTCTTCTGCATTGGAAACATCCCCCCATGGATACGGTGTACTAAAACGGAGTAGGGAAGCCATCCTGGTGGCCCACTCAAGTCTGTTTCACCAAGCTAGGCTTCACAGAGGGTCTGGTTCCCTCCAGGGAAGCCTAGCCTCCCCAACCTTACCCCTAACTAGAGTCTTGGCCCTAATTTTCTTGTGCAACTGAAACATTCCCCCGTCCAAACGGTGTACAAAAAGAAAGTAGGCAAGCTATCCCGATGGCCCACTCAGTCTTTTTCACCAAGCTAGGCTGCACCGAAGCCCAGGATTACGCTTGGGATCCGCAGTCTCCCCAACCCTAACCCTAACTTGAGTTTTAAAACAAATTTTCTTGTGCAACTGAAACGATACCCCGTCCTTACAGTGCACAGAAAGCCAGTAGAAAAGCTATCCCGATGGCCCACTCAGTCTGTTTCACCAAGCTAGGCTACACCGAAGCCCAGGATCCCGCCTGGGAAGCCCAGTCTCCCCAACCCTAACCCTAACTTGAGTCTTAACCCTAATTTTCTTGTGTAAGTGAAACATCCTCCCTTCCTTACGGTTTAGAAAAAGTCAGTAGGCAAGCCATCCTGATTGCCAACTCAATCTGTTCCACCAAGCTAGCCTTCACAGAGGCCCTGGTTGCTGCCTGGGAAGCACAGTCTCCCCAACCCAGCCCTCACTTGGGTATTAATCCTAATTTTCCTGTGCAACTGAAACATCCCCCCGTCCATACGGTTTAGAAAAAGTCAGTAGGCAAGCGAACCCGATTGCCAACTCAATCTGTTCCACCAAACTAGCCTTCACAGAGGCCCTGGTTCCTGCCTGGGAAGCACAGTCTCCCCAACCCAGCCCTCACTTGGGTATTAATCCTAATTTTCCTGTGCAACTGAAACATCCCCTCGTCCATACAGCGTACAAAAAGACAGTAGGCAAGCAATCCTGATGGCCCACTCAGTCTGTTTCACCAGGCTCGGCTTCATCGAGGCCGTAGTTCCTGCCTGGGCAGCCCTGCCTCCATAACCCTAACCCTAATTTGGGTTTTAATGCTAATGTTCTTCTGCAATGGAAACATCCCCCCATGGATACTGTGTATTAAAACGGAGTAGGGAAGCCATCCTGGTGGCCCACTCAAGTCTGTTTCACCAAGCTAGGCTTCACAGAGGGTCTGGTTCCCTCCAGGAAGGCCTAGCCTCCCCAACCTTACCCCTAACTAGAGTCTTGGCCCTAATTTTCTTGTGCAACTGAAACATTCCCCCGTCCAAACGGTGTACAAAAGGAAAGTAGGCAAGCTATCCCGATGGCCCACTCAGTCTTTTTCACTAAGCTGGGCTGCACCGAAGCCCAGGATCACGTTTGGGATCCGCAGTCTCCCCAACCCTAACCCTAACTTGAGTTTTTACACAAATTTTCTTGTGCAACTGAAACGATACCGCGTCCTCACAGTGCACAGAAAGCCAGTAGGAAAGCTATCCCGATGGCCCACTCAGTCTGTTTCACCAAGCTAGGCTACACCGAAGCCCAGGATCCCGCCTGGGAAGCCCAGCCTCGATAACCCTAACCCTAATTTGGGTCTTAATGCTAATGTACTTCTGCAACGGGAACATCCCCCCATGGACACGATGTACTAAAACGGAGTAGGGAAGCCATCCTGGTGGCCCACTCAAGTCTGTTTCACCAAGCTAGGCTTCACAGAGGGTCTGGTTCCCTCCAGGGAAGCCTAGCCTCCCCAACCTTAACCCTAACTAGAGTCTTGGCCCTAATTTTCTTGTGCAACTGAAAAATTCCCCCGTCCAAACGGTGTACAAAAGGAAAGTAGGCAAGCTATCCCGATGGCCCACTCAGTCTTTTTCACCAAGCTGGGCTGCACCGAAGCCCAGGATTACGCTTGGGATCCGCAGTCTCCCCAACCCTAACCCTAACTTGAGTTTTTACACAAATTTTCTTGTGCAACTGAAATGATACCCTTTCCTTACAGTGCACAGAAAGCCAGAAGGAAAGCTATCCCGATGGCCCACTCAGTCTGTTTCACCAAGCTAGGCTACACCGAAGGCCAGGATCCCGCCTGGGAAGCCCAGTCTCCCCAACCCTAACCCTAACTTGAGTCTTAACCCTAATTTTCTTGTGTAAGTGAAACATCCTCCCGTCCTTACGGTTTAGAAAAAGGCAGTAGGCAAGCCATCCCGATTGCCAACTCAATCTGTTCCACCAAGCTAGCCTTCACAGAGGCCCTGGTTCCTGCCTGGGAAGCCCGGTCTCACCAACCCTAACCCTAACTTGAGTCTTAACCCTAATTTTCTTGTGTAAGTGAAACATCCTCCCGTCCTTACGGTTTAGAAAAAGGCAGTAGGCAAGCCATCCCGATTGCCAACTCAATCTGTTCCACCAAGCTAGCCTTCACAGAGGCCCTGGTTCCTGCCTGGGAAGCACAGTCTCCCCAACCCAGCCCTCACTTGGGTATTAATCCTAATTTTCCTGTGTAAGGAAACATCCCCTCGTCCATACGGCATACAAAAAGACAGTAGGCAAGCAATCCTGATGGCCCACTCAGTCTGTTTCACCAGGCTCGGATTCATCGAGGCCGTAGTTCCTGCCTGGGAAGCCCAGCCTCCATAACCCTAACCCTAATTTGGGTCTTAATGCTAATGTACTTCTGCAACGGAAACATCCCCCATGGACACGATGTACTAAAACGGAGTAGGGAAGCCATCCTGGTGGCCCACTCAAGTCTGTTTCACCAAGCTAGGCTTCACAGAGGGTCTGGTTCCCTGCAGGGAAGCCTAGCCTCCCCAACCTTACCCCTAACTAGAGTCTTGGCCCTAATTTTCTTGTGCAACTGAAACATTCCCCCGTCCAAACGGTGTACAAAAAGAAAGTAGGCAAGCTATCCCGATGGCCCACTCAGTATTTTTCACCAAGCTGGGCTGCACCGAAGCCCAGGATCCCGCCTGGAAGCCCAGTCTCCCCAACCCTAACCCTAACTTGAGTCTTAACCCTAATTTTCTTGTGCAAGTGAAACATCCCCCCGTCCATACGGTTTAGAAAAAGTCAGTAGGCAAGCCATCCCGATTGCCAACTCAATCTGTTCCACCAAGCTAGCCTTCACAGAGGCCCTGCTTCCTGCCTGGGAAGCCCGGTCTCACCAACCCTAACCCTAACTTGAGTCTTTTTAACCCTAATTTTCTTGTGCAAGTGAAACCTCCCCCCGTCCATACGGTTTAGAAAAAGTCAGTAGGCAAGCCATCCCGATTGCCAACTCAATCTGTTCCACCAAGCTAGCCTTCACAGAGGCCCTGGTTGCTACCTGTGAAGCACAGTCTCCCCAACCCAGCCCTACCTTGGGTATTAATACTAATTTTCCTGTGCAACTGAAACATCCCCTCGTCCATACAGGGTACAAAAAGACAGTAGGCAAGCAATCCTGATGGCTCACTCAGTCTGTTTCACCAGGCTCGGCTTCATCGAGGCCGTAGTTCCTGCCTGGGAAGCCCAGCCTCCATAACCCTAACCCTAATTTGGGTCTTAATGCTAATGTTCTTCTGCATTGGAAACATCCCCCCATGGATACGGTGTACTAAAACGGAGTAGGGAAGCCATCCTGGTGGCCCACTCAAGTCTGTTTCACCAAGCTAGGCCTCACAGAGGGTCTGGTTCCCTCCAGGGAAGCCTAGCCTCCCCAACCTTACCCCTAACTAGAGTCTTGGCCCTAATTTTCTTGTGCAACTGAAACATTCCCCCGTCCAAACGGTGTACAAAAAGAAAGTAGGCAAGCTATCCCGATGGCCCACTCAGTCTTTTTCACCAAGCTAGGCTGCACCGAAGCCCAGAATCACGCTTGGGATCCGCAGTCCCCCCAACCCTAACCCTAACTTGAGTTTTAACACAAATTTTCTTGTGCAACTGAAACGATACCCCGTCCTTACAGTGCACAGAAAGCCAGTAGGAAAGCTATCCCGATGGCCCACTCAGTCTGTTTCACCAAGCTAGGCTACACCGAAGCCCAGGATCCTGCCTGGGAAGCCCGGTCTCACCAACCCTAACCCTAACTTGAGTCTTCTTAACCCTAATTTTCTTGTGCAAGTGAAACATCCCCCCGTCCATACGGTTTAGAAAAAGTCAGTAGGCAAGCGAACCCGATTGCCAACTCAATCTGTTCCAACAAGCTAGCCTTCACAGAGGCCCTGGTTCCTGCCTGGGAAGCACAGTCTCCCCAACCCAGCTCTCACTTGGGTATTAATCCTAATTTTCCTGTGTAAGGAAACATCCCCTCGTCCATACGGCATACAAAAAGACAGTAGGCAAGCAATCCTGATGGCCCACTCAGTCTGTTTCACCAGGCTCGGATTCATAGAGGCCGTAGTTCCTGCCTGGGAAGCCCAGCCTCCATAACCCTAACCCTAATTTGGGTCTTAATGCTAATGTACTTCTGCGACGGAAACATCCCCCATGGACACGATGTACTAAAACGGAGTAGGGAAGCCATCCTGGTGGCCCACTCAAGTCTGTTTCACCAAGCTAGGCTTCACAGAGGGTCTGGTTCCCTACAGGGAAGCCTAGCCTCCCCAACCTTACCCCTAACTAGAGTCTTGGCCCTAATTTTCTTGTGCAACTGAAACATTCCCCCGTCCAAACGGTGTACAAAAAGAAAATAGGCAAGCTATCCCGATGGCCCACTCAGTATTTTTCACCAAGCTGGGCTGCACCGAAGCCCAGGATCCCGCCTGGGAAGCCCAGTCTCCCCAACCCTAACCCTAACTTGAGTCTTAACCCTAATTTTCTTGTGCAAGTGAAACATCCCCCCGTCCATACGGTTTAGAAAAAGTCAGTAGGCAAGCCATCCCGATTGCCAACTCAATCTGTTCCACCAAGCTAGCCTTCACAGAGGCCCTGCTTCCTGCCTGGGAAGCCCGGTCTCACCAACCCTAACCCTAACTTGAGTCTTTTTAACCCTAATTTTCTTGTGCAAGTGAATCCTCCCCCCGTCCATACGGTTTAGAAAAAGTCAGTAGGCAAGCCATCCCGATTGCCAACTCAATCTGTTCCACCAAGCTAGCCTTCACAGAGGCCCTGGTTGCTACCTGTGAAGCACAGTCTCCCCAACCCAGCCCTACCTTGGGTATTAATCCTAATTTTCCTGTGCAACTGAAACATCCCCTCATCCATACAGCGTACAAAAAGACAGTAGGCAAGCAATCCTGATGGCTCACTCAGTCTGTTTCACCAGGCTCGGCTTCATCGAGGCCGTAGTTCCTGCCTGGGAAGCCCAGCCTCCATAACCCTAACCCTAATTTGGGTCTTAATGCTAATGTTCTTCTGCATTGGAAACATCCCCCCATGGATACGGTGTACTAAAACGGAGTAGGGAAGCCATCCTGGTGGCCCACTCAAGTCTGTTTCACCAAGCTCGGCTTCACAGAGGGTCTGGTTCCCTCCAGGGAAGCCTAGCCTCCCCAACCTTACCCCTAACTAGAGTCTTGGCCCTAATTTTCTTGTGCAACTGAAACATTCCCCCGTCCAAACGGTGTACAAAAAGAAAGTAGGCAAGCTATCCCGATGGCCCACTCAGTCTGTTTCACCAAGCTAGGCTGCCCCGAAGCCCAGGATCACGCTTGGGATCCGCAGTCTCCCCAACCCTAACCCTAACTTGAGTTTTTACACAAATTTTCTTGTGCAACTGAAACGATACCGCGTCCTCACAGTGCACAGAAAGCCAGTAGGAAAGCTATCCCGATGGCCCACTCAGTCTGTTTCACCAAGCTAGGCTACACCGAAGCCCAGGATCCCGCCTGGGAAGCCCAGCCTCCATAACCCTAACCCTAATTTGGGTCTTAATTCTAATGTACTTCTGCAACGGGAACATCCCCCCATGGACACGATGTACTAAAACGGAGTACGGAAGCCATCCTGGTGGCCCACTCAAGTCTGTTTCACCAAGCTAGGCTTCACAGAGGGTCTGGTTCCCTCCAGGGAAGCCTAGCCTCCCCAACCTTACCCCTAACTAGAGTCTTGGCCCTAATTTTCTTGTGCAACTGAAACATTCCCCCGTCCAAACGGTGTACAAAAAGAAAGTAGGCAAGCTATCCCGATGGCCTACTCAGTCTTTTTCACCAAGCTGGGCTGCAACGAAGCCCAGGATTACGCTTGGGATCCGCAGTCTCCCCAACCCTAACCCTAACTTGAGTTTTTACACAAATTTTCTTGTGCAACTGAAATGATACCCTTTCCTTACAGTGCACAGAAAGCCAGAAGGAAAGCTATCCCGATGGCCCACTCAGTCTGTTTCACCAAGCTAGGCTACACCGAAGGCCAGGATCCCGCCTGGGAAGCCCAGTCTCCCCAACCCTAACCCTAACTTGAGTCTTAACCCTAATTTTCTTGTGTAAGTGAAACATCCTCCCGTCCTTACGGTTTAGAAAAAGGCAGTAGGCAAGCCATCCCGATTGCCAACTCAATCTGTTCCACCAAGCTAGCCTTCACAGAGGCCCTGGTTCCTGCCTGGGAAGCCCGGTCTCACCAACCCTAACCCTAACTTGAGTCTTCTTAACCCTAATTTTCTTGTGCAAGTGAAACATCCCCCCGTCCATACGGTTTAGAAAAAGTCAGTAGGCAAGCGAACCCGATTGCCAACTCAATCTGTTCCACCAAGCTAGCCTTCACAGAGGCCCTGGTTCCTGCCTGGGAAGCACAGTCTCCCCAACCCAGCCCTCACTTGGGTATTAATCCTAATTTTCCTGTGCAACTGAAACATCCCCTCGTCCATACAGCGTACAAAAAGACAGTAGGCATGCAATCCTGATGGCCTACTCAATCTGTTTCACCAGGCTCGGCTTCATCTAGGCCGTAGTTCCTGCCTGGGAAGCCCTGCCTCCATAACCCTAACCCTAATTTGGGTCTTAATGCTAATGTTCTTCTGCAATGGAAACATCCCCCCATGGATACGGTGTATTAAAACGGAGTAGGGAAGCCATCCTGGTGGCCCACTCAAGTCTGTTTCACCAAGCTAGGCTTCACAGAGTGTCTGGTTCCCTCCAGGAAAGCCTAGCCTCCCCAACCTTACCCCTAACTAGAGTCTTGGCCCTAATTTTCTTGTGCAACTGAAACATTCCCCCGTCCAAACGGTGTACAAAAAGAAAGTAGGCAAGCTATCCCGATGGCCCACTCAGTATTTTTCACCAAGCTGGGCTGCACCGAAGCCCAGGATCCCGCCTGGGAAGCCCAGTCTCCCCAACCCTAACCCTAACTTGAGTCTTAACCCTAATTTTCTTGTGCAAGTGAAACATCCCCCCGTCCATACGGTTTAGAAAAAGTCAGTAGGCAAGCCATCCCGATTGCCAACTCAATCTGTTCCACCAAGCTAGCCTTCACAGAGGCCCTGCTTCCTGCCTGGGAAGCCCGGTCTCACCAACTCTAACCCTAACTTGAGTCTTTTTAACCCTAATTTTCTTGTGCAAGTGAAACCTCCCCCCGTCCATACGGTTTAGAAAAAGTCAGTAGGCAAGCCATCCCGATTGCCAACTCAATCTGTTCCACCAAGCTAGCCTTCACAGAGGCCCTGGTTGCTACCTGTGAAGCACAGTCTCCCCAACCCAGCCCTACCTTTGGTATTAATCCTAATTTTCCTGTGCAACTGAAACATCCCCTCATCCATACAGCGTACAAAAAGACAGTAGGCAATCAATCCTGATGGCTCACTCAGTCTGTTTCACCAGGCTCGGCTTCATCGAGGCCGTAGTTCCTGCCTGGGAAGCCCAGCCTCCATAACCCTAACCCTAATTTGGCTCTTAATGCTAATGTTCTTCTGCATTGGAAACATCCCCCCATGGATACGGTGTACTAAAACGGAGTAGGGAAGCCATCCTGGTGGCCCACTCAAGTCTGTTTCACCAAGCTAGGCTTCACAGAGGGTCTGGTTCCCTCCAGGGAAGCCTAGCCTCCCCAACCTTACCCCTAACTAGAGTCTTGGCCCTAATTTTCTTGTGCAACTGAAACATTCCCCCGTCCAAACGGTGTACAAAAAGAAAGTAGGCAAGCTATCCCGATGGCCCACTCAGTCTTTTTCACCAAGCTAGGCTGCACCGAAGCCCAGGATCACGCTTGGGATCCGCAGTCTCCCCAACCCTAACCCTAACTTGAGTTTTAAAACAAATTTTCTTGTGCAACTGAAACGATACCCCGTCCTTACAGTGCACAGAAAGCCAGTAGAAAAGCTATCCCGATGGCCCACTCAGTCTGTTTCACCAAGCTAGGCTACACCGAAGCCCAGGATCCCGCCTGGGAAGCCCAGTCTCCCCAACCCTAACCCTAACTTGAGTCTTAACCCTAATTTTCTTGTGTAAGTGAAACATCCTCCCTTCCTTACGGTTTAGAAAAAGTCAGTAGGCAAGCCATCCTGATTGCCAACTCAATCTGTTCCACCAAGCTAGCCTTCACAGAGGCCCTGGTTGCTGCCTGGGAAGCACAGTCTCCCCAACCCAGCCCTCACTTGGGTATTAATCCTAATTTTCCTGTGCAACTGAAACATCCCCCCGTCCATACGGTTTAGAAAAAGTCAGTAGGCAAGCGAACCCGATTGCCAACTCAATCTGTTCCACCAAACTAGCCTTCACAGAGGCCCTGGTTCCTGCCTGGGAAGCACAGTCTCCCCAACCCAGCCCTCACTTGGGTATTAATCCTAATTTTCCTGTGCAACTGAAACATCCCCTCGTCCATACAGCGTACAAAAAGACAGTAGGCAAGCAATCCTGATGGCCCACTCAGTCTGTTTCACCAGGCTCGGCTTCATCGAGGCCGTAGTTCCTGCCTGGGCAGCCCTGCCTCCATAACCCTAACCCTAATTTGGGTTTTAATGCTAATGTTCTTCTGCAATGGAAACATCCCCCCATGGATACGGTGTATTAAAACGGAGTAGGGAAGCCATCCTGGTGGCCCACTCAAGTCTGTTTCACCAAGCTAGGCTTCACAGAGGGTCTGGTTCCCTCCAGGAAGGCCTAGCCTCCCCAACCTTACCCCTAACTAGAGTCTTGGCCCTAATTTTCTTGTGCAACTGAAACATTCCCCCGTCCAAACGGTGTACAAAAGGAAAGTAGGCAAGCTATCCCGATGGCCCACTCAGTCTTTTTCACCAAGCTGGGCTGCACCGAAGCCCAGGATTACGCTTGGGATCCGCAGTCTCCCCAACCCTAACCCTAACTTGAGTTTTTACACAAATTTTCTTGTGCAACTGAAATGATACCCTTTCCTTACAGTGCACAGAAAGCCAGAAGGAAAGCTATCCCGATGGCCCACTCAGTCTGTTTCACCAAGCTAGGCTACACCGAAGGCCAGGATCCCGCCTGGGAAGCCCAGTCTCCCCAACCCTAACCCTAACTTGAGTCTTAACCCTAATTTTCTTGTGTAAGTGAAACATCCTCCCGTCCTTACGGTTTAGAAAAAGGCAGTAGGCAAGCCATCCCGATTGCCAACTCAATCTGTTCCACCAAGCTAGCCTTCACAGAGGCCCTGGTTCCTGCCTGGGAAGCCCGGTCTCACCAACCCTAACCCTAACTTGAGTCTTAACCCTAATTTTCTTGTGTAAGTGAAACATCCTCCCGTCCTTACGGTTTAGAAAAAGGCAGTAGGCAAGCCATCCCGATTGCCAACTCAATCTGTTCCACCAAGCTAGCCTTCACAGAGGCCCTGGTTCCTGCCTGGGAAGCACAGTCTCCCCAACCCAGCCCTCACTTGGGTATTAATCCTAATTTTCCTGTGTAAGGAAACATCCCCTCGTCCATACGGCATACAAAAAGACAGTAGGCAAGCAATCCTGATGGCCCACTCAGTCTGTTTCACCAGGCTCGGATTCATCGAGGCCGTAGTTCCTGCCTGGGAAGCCCAGCCTCCATAACCCTAACCCTAATTTGGGTCTTAATGCTAATGTACTTCTGCAACGGAAACATCCCCCATGGACACGATGTACTAAAACGGAGTAGGGAAGCCATCCTGGTGGCCCACTCAAGTCTGTTTCACCAAGCTAGGCTTCACAGAGGGTCTGGTTCCCTGCAGGGAAGCCTAGCCTCCCCAACCTTACCCCTAACTAGAGTCTTGGCCCTAATTTTCTTGTGCAACTGAAACATTCCCCCGTCCAAACGGTGTACAAAAAGAAAGTAGGCAAGCTATCCCGATGGCCCACTCAGTATTTTTCACCAAGCTGGGCTGCACCGAAGCCCAGGATCCCGCCTGGAAGCCCAGTCTCCCCAACCCTAACCCTAACTTGAGTCTTAACCCTAATTTTCTTGTGCAAGTGAAACATCCCCCCGTCCATACGGTTTAGAAAAAGTCAGTAGGCAAGCCATCCCGATTGCCAACTCAATCTGTTCCACCAAGCTAGCCTTCACAGAGGCCCTGCTTCCTGCATGGGAAGCCCGGTCTCACCAACCCTAACCCTAACTTGAGTCTTTTTAACCCTAATTTTCTTGTGCAAGTGAAACCTCCCCCCGTCCATACGGTTTAGAAAAAGTCAGTAGGCAAGCCATCCCGATTGCCAACTCAATCTGTTCCACCAAGCTAGCCTTCACAGAGGCCCTGGTTGCTACCTGTGAAGCACAGTCTCCCCAACCCAGCCCTACCTTGGGTATTAATACTAATTTTCCTGTGCAACTGAAACATCCCCTCATCCATACAGCGTACAAAAAGACAGTAGGCAAGCAATCCTGATGGCTCACTCAGTCTGTTTCACCAGGCTCGGCTTCATCGAGGCCGTAGTTCCTGCCTGGGAAGCCCAGCCTCCATAACCCTAACCCTAATTTGGGTCTTAATGCTAATGTTCTTCTGCATTGGAAACATCCCCCCATGGATACGGTGTACTAAAACGGAGTAGGGAAGCCATCCTGGTGGCCCACTCAAGTCTGTTTCACCAAGCTAGGCCTCACAGAGGGTCTGGTTCCCTCCAGGGAAGCCTAGCCTCCCCAACCTTACCCCTAACTAGAGTCTTGGCCCTAATTTTCTTGTGCAACTGAAACATTCCCCCGTCCAAACGGTGTACAAAAAGAAAGTAGGCAAGCTATCCCGATGGCCCACTCAGTCTTTTTCACCAAGCTAGGCTGCACCGAAGCCCAGAATCACGCTTGGGATCCGCAGTCTCCCCAACCCTAACCCTAACTTGAGTTTTAACACAAATTTTCTTGTGCAACTGAAACGATACCCCGTCCTTACAGTGCACAGAAAGCCAGTAGGAAAGCTATCCCGATGGCCCACTCAGTCTGTTTCACCAAGCTAGGCTACACCGAAGCCCAGGATCCTGCCTGGGAAGCCCGGTCTCACCAACCCTAACCCTAACTTGAGTCTTCTTAACCCTAATTTTCTTGTGCAAGTGAAACATCCCCCCGTCCATACGGTTTAGAAAAAGTCAGTAGGCAAGCGAACCCGATTGCCAACTCAATCTGTTCCAACAAGCTAGCCTTCACAGAGGCCCTGGTTCCTGCCTGGGAAGCACAGTCTCCCCAACCCAGCTCTCACTTGGGTATTAATCCTAATTTTCCTGTGTAAGGAAACATCCCCTCGTCCATACGGCATACAAAAAGACAGTAGGCAAGCAATCCTGATGGCCCACTCAGTCTGTTTCACCAGGCTCGGATTCATAGAGGCCGTAGTTCCTGCCTGGGAAGCCCAGCCTCCATAACCCTAACCCTAATTTGGGTCTTAATGCTAATGTACTTCTGCAACGGAAACATCCCCCATGGACACGATGTACTAAAACGGAGTAGGGAAGCCATCCTGGTGGCCCACTCAAGTCTGTTTCACCAAGCTAGGCTTCACAGAGGGTCTGGTTCCCTACAGGGAAGCCTAGCCTCCCCAACCTTACCCCTAACTAGAGTCTTGGCCCTAATTTTCTTGTGCAACTGAAACATTCCCCCGTCCAAACGGTGTACAAAAAGAAAGTAGGCAAGCTATCCCGATGGCCCACTCAGTATTTTTCACCAAGCTGGGCTGCACCGAAGCCCAGGATCCCGCCTGGGAAGCCCAGTCTCCCCAACCCTAACCCTAACTTGAGTCTTAACCCTAATTTTCTTGTGCAAGTGAAACATCCCCCCGTCCATACGGTTTAGAAAAAGTCAGTAGGCAAGCCATCCCGATTGCCAACTCAATCTGTTCCACCAAGCTAGCCTTCACAGAGGCCCTGCTTCCTGCCTGGGAAGCCCGGTCTCACCAACCCTAACCCTAACTTGAGTCTTTTTAACCCTAATTTTCTTGTGCAAGTGAATCCTCCCCCCGTCCATACGGTTTAGAAAAAGTCAGTAGGCAAGCCATCCCGATTGCCAACTCAATCTGTTCCACCAAGCTAGCCTTCACAGAGGCCCTGGTTGCTACCTGTGAAGCACAGTCTCCCCAACCCAGCCCTACCTTGGGTATTAATCCTAATTTTCCTGTGCAACTGAAACATCCCCTCATCCATACAGCGTACAAAAAGACAGTAGGCAAGCAATCCTGATGGCTCACTCAGTCTGTTTCACCAGGCTCGGCTTCATCGAGGCCGTAGTTCCTGCCTGGGAAGCCCAGCCTCCATAACCCTAACCCTAATTTGGGTCTTAATGCTAATGTTCTTCTGCATTGGAAACATCCCCCCATGGATACGGTGTACTAAAACGGAGTAGGGAAGCCATCCTGGTGGCCCACTCAAGTCTGTTTCACCAAGCTCGGCTTCACAGAGGGTCTGGTTCCCTCCAGGGAAGCCTAGCCTCCCCAACCTTACCCCTAACTAGAGTCTTGGCCCTAATTTTCTTGTGCAACTGAAACATTCCCCCGTCCAAACGGTGTACAAAAAGAAAGTAGGCAAGCTATCCCGATGGCCTACTCAGTCTTTTTCACCAAGCTAGGCTGCACCGAAGCCCAGGATCACGCTTGGGATCCGCAGTCTCCCCAACCCTAACCCTAACTTGAGTTTTAACACAAATTTCCTTGTGCAACTGAAACAATACCCCGTCCTTACAGTGCACAGAAAGCCAGTAGGAAAGCTATCCCGATGGCCCACTCAGTCTGTTTCACCAAGCTAGGCTACACCGAAGCCCAGGATCCCGCCTGGGAAGCCCAGTCTCCCCAACCCTAACCCTAACTTGAGTCTTAACCCTAATTTTCTTGTGTAAGTGAAACATCCTCCCGTACTTACGGTTTAGAAAATGGCATTAGGCAAGCCATCCTGATTGCCAACTCAATCTGTTCCACCAAGCTAGCCTTCACAGAGGGCCTGGTTCCTGCCTGGGAAGCCCGGTCTCACCAACCCTAAACCTAACTTGAGTCTTCTTAACCCTAATTTTCTTGTGCAAGTGAAACATCCCCCCGTCCATACGGTTTAGAAAAAGTCAGTAGGCAAGCGAACCCGATTGCCAACTCAATCTGTTCCACCAAACTAGCCTTCACAGAGGCCCTGGTTCCTGCCTGGGAAGCACAGTCTCCCCAACCCAGCCCTCACTTGGGTATTAATCCTAATTTTCCTGTGCAACTGAAACATCCCCTCGTCCATACAGCGTACAAAAAGACAGTAGGCAAGCAATCCTGATGGCCCACTCAGTCTGTTTCACCAGGCTCGGCTTCATCGAGGCCGTAGTTCCTGCCTGGGCAGCCCTGCCTCCATAACCCTAACCCTAATTTGGGTTTTAATGCTAATGTTCTTCTGCAATGGAAACATCCCCCCATGGATACTGTGTATTAAAACGGAGTAGGGAAGCCATCCTGGTGGCCCACTCAAGTCTGTTTCACCAAGCTAGGCTTCACAGAGGGTCTGGTTCCCTCCAGGAAGGCCTAGCCTCCCCAACCTTACCCCTAACTAGAGTCTTGGCCCTAATTTTCTTGTGCAACTGAAACATTCCCCCGTCCAAACGGTGTACAAAAGGAAAGTAGGCAAGCTATCCCGATGGCCCACTCAGTCTTTTTCACCAAGCTGGGCTGCACCGAAGCCCAGGATCACGTTTGGGATCCGCAGTCTCCCCAACCCTAACCCTAACTTGAGTTTTTACACAAATTTTCTTGTGCAACTGAAACGATACCGCGTCCTCACAGTGCACAGAAAGCCAGTAGGAAAGCTATCCCGATGGCCCACTCAGTCTGTTTCACCAAGCTAGGCTACACCGAAGCCCAGGATCCCGCCTGGGAAGCCCAGCCTCCATAACCCTAACCCTAATTTGGGTCTTAATGCTAATGTACTTCTGCAACGGAAACATCCCCCATGGACACGATGTACTAAAACGGAGTAGGGAAGCCATCCTGGTGGCCCACTCAAGTCTGTTTCACCAAGCTAGGCTTCACAGAGGGTCTGGTTCCCTACAGGGAAGCCTAGCCTCCCCAACCTTACCCCTAACTAGAGTCTTGGCCCTAATTTTCTTGTGCAACTGAAACATTCCCCCGTCCAAACGGTGTACAAAAAGAAAGTAGGCAAGCTATCCCGATGGCCCACTCAGTATTTTTCACCAAGCTGGGCTGCACCGAAGCCCAGGATCCCGCCTGGGAAGCCCAGTCTCCCCAACCCTAACCCTAACTTGAGTCTTAACCCTAATTTTCTTGTGCAAGTGAAACATCCCCCCGTCCATACGGTTTAGAAAAAGTCAGTAGGCAAGCCATCCCGATTGCCAACTCAATCTGTTCCACCAAGCTAGCCTTCACAGAGGCCCTGCTTCCTGCCTGGGAAGCCCGGTCTCACCAACCCTAACCCTAACTTGAGTCTTTTTAACCCTAATTTTCTTGTGCAAGTGAATCCTCCCCCCGTCCATACGGTTTAGAAAAAGTCAGTAGGCAAGCCATCCCGATTGCCAACTCAATCTGTTCCACCAAGCTAGCCTTCACAGAGGCCCTGGTTGCTACCTGTGAAGCACAGTCTCCCCAACCCAGCCCTACCTTGGGTATTAATCCTAATTTTCCTGTGCAACTGAAACATCCCCTCATCCATACAGCGTACAAAAAGACAGTAGGCAAGCAATCCTGATGGCTCACTCAGTCTGTTTCACCAGGCTCGGCTTCATCGAGGCCGTAGTTCCTGCCTGGGAAGCCCAGCCTCCATAACCCTAACCCTAATTTGGGTCTTAATGCTAATGTTCTTCTGCATTGGAAACATCCCCCCATGGATACGGTGTACTAAAACGGAGTAGGGAAGCCATCCTGGTGGCCCACTCAAGTCTGTTTCACCAAGCTCGGCTTCACAGAGGGTCTGGTTCCCTCCAGGGAAGCCTAGCCTCCCCAACCTTACCCCTAACTAGAGTCTTGGCCCTAATTTTCTTGTGCAACTGAAACATTCCCCCGTCCAAACGGTGTACAAAAAGAAAGTAGGCAAGCTATCCCGATGGCCTACTCAGTCTTTTTCACCAAGCTAGGCTGCACCGAAGCCCAGGATCACGCTTGGGATCCGCAGTCTCCCCAACCCTAACCCTAACTTGAGTTTTAACACAAATTTCCTTGTGCAACTGAAACAATACCCCGTCCTTACAGTGCACAGAAAGCCAGTAGGAAAGCTATCCCGATGGCCCACTCAGTCTGTTTCACCAAGCTAGGCTACACCGAAGCCCAGGATCCCGCCTGGGAAGCCCAGTCTCCCCAACCCTAACCCTAACTTGAGTCTTAACCCTAATTTTCTTGTGTAAGTGAAACATCCTCCCGTACTTACGGTTTAGAAAATGGCATTAGGCAAGCCATCCTGATTGCCAACTCAATCTGTTCCACCAAGCTAGCCTTCACAGAGGGCCTGGTTCCTGCCTGGGAAGCCCGGTCTCACCAACCCTAAACCTAACTTGAGTCTTCTTAACCCTAATTTTCTTGTGCAAGTGAAACATCCCCCCGTCCATACGGTTTAGAAAAAGTCAGTAGGCAAGCGAACCCGATTGCCAACTCAATCTGTTCCACCAAACTAGCCTTCACAGAGGCCCTGGTTCCTGCCTGGGAAGCACAGTCTCCCCAACCCAGCCCTCACTTGGGTATTAATCCTAATTTTCCTGTGCAACTGAAACATCCCCTCGTCCATACAGCGTACAAAAAGACAGTAGGCAAGCAATCCTGATGGCCCACTCAGTCTGTTTCACCAGGCTCGGCTTCATCGAGGCCGTAGTTCCTGCCTGGGCAGCCCTGCCTCCATAACCCTAACCCTAATTTGGGTTTTAATGCTAATGTTCTTCTGCAATGGAAACATCCCCCCATGGATACTGTGTATTAAAACGGAGTAGGGAAGCCATCCTGGTGGCCCACTCAAGTCTGTTTCACCAAGCTAGGCTTCACAGAGGGTCTGGTTCCCTCCAGGAAGGCCTAGCCTCCCCAACCTTACCCCTAACTAGAGTCTTGGCCCTAATTTTCTTGTGCAACTGAAACATTCCCCCGTCCAAACGGTGTACAAAAGGAAAGTAGGCAAGCTATCCCGATGGCCCACTCAGTCTTTTTCACCAAGCTGGGCTGCACCGAAGCCCAGGATCACGTTTGGGATCCGCAGTCTCCCCAACCCTAACCCTAACTTGAGTTTTTACACAAATTTTCTTGTGCAACTGAAACGATACCGCGTCCTCACAGTGCACAGAAAGCCAGTAGGAAAGCTATCCCGATGGCCCACTCAGTCTGTTTCACCAAGCTAGGCTACACCGAAGCCCAGGATCCCGCCTGGGAAGCCCAGCCTCCATAACCCTAACCCTAATTTGGGTCTTAATGCTAATGTACTTCTGCAACGGGAACATCCCCCCATGGACACGATGTACTAAAACGGAGTAGGGAAGCCATCCTGGTGGCCCACTCAAGTCTGTTTCACCAAGCTAGGCTTCACAGAGGGTCTGGTTCCCTCCAGGGAAGCCTAGCCTCCCCAACCTTAACCCTAACTAGAGTCTTGGCCCTAATTTTCTTGTGCAACTGAAACATTCCCCCGTCCAAACGGTGTACAAAAAGAAAGTAGGCAAGCTATCCCGATGGCCCACTCAGTGTTTTTCACCAAGCTGGGCTGCACGGAAGCCCAGGATCCCGCCTGGGAAGCCCAGTCTCCCCAACCCTAACCCTAACTTGAGTCTTAACCCTAATTTTCTTGTGCAAGTGAAACATCCCCCCGTCCATACGGTTTAGAAAAAGTCAGTAGGCAAGCCATCCCGATTGCCAACTCAATCTGTTCCACCAAGCTAGCCTTCACAGAGGCCCTGCTTCCTGCCTGGGAAGCCCGGTCTCACCAACCCTAACCCTAACTTGAGTCTTTTTAACCCTAATTTTCTTGTGCAAGTGAAACCTCCCCTCGTCCATACGGTTTAGAAAAAGTCAGTAGGCAAGCCATCCCGATTGCCAACTCAATCTGTTCCACCAAGCTAGCCTTCACAGAGGCCCTGGTTGCTACCTGTGAAGCACAGTCTCCCCAACCCAGCCCTACCTTGGGTATTAATACTAATTTTCCTGTGCAACTGAAACATCCCCTCATCCATACAGCGTACAAAAAGACAGTAGGCAAGCAATCCTGATGGCTCACTCAGTCTGTTTCACCAGGCTCGGCTTCATCGAGGCCGTAGTTCCTGCCTGGGAAGCCCAGCCTCCATAACCCTAACCCTAATTTGGGTCTTAATGCTAATGTTCTTCTGCATTGGAAACATCCCCCCATGGATACGGTGTACTAAAACGGAGTAGGGAAGCCATCCTGGTGGCCCACTCAAGTCTGTTTCACCAAGCTAGGCCTCACAGAGGGTCTGGTTCCCTCCAGGGAAGCCTAGCCTCCCCAACCTTACCCCTAACTAGAGTCTTGGCCCTAATTTTCTTGTGCAACTGAAACATTCCCCCGTCCAAACGGTGTACAAAAAGAAAGTAGGCAAGCTATCCCGATGGCCCACTCAGTCTTTTTCACCAAGCTAGGCTGCACCGAAGCCCAGAATCACGCTTGGGATCCGCAGTCTCCCCAACCCTAACCCTAACTTGAGTTTTAACACAAATTTTCTTGTGCAACTGAAACGATACCCCGTCCTTACAGTGCACAGAAAGCCAGTAGGAAAGCTATCCCGATGGCCCACTCAGTCTGTTTCACCAAGCTAGGCTACACCGAAGCCCAGGATCCTGCCTGGGAAGCCCGGTCTCACCAACCCTAACCCTAACTTGAGTCTTCTTAACCCTAATTTTCTTGTGCAAGTGAAACATCCCCCCGTCCATACGGTTTAGAAAAAGTCAGTAGGCAAGCGAACCCGATTGCCAACTCAATCTGTTCCAACAAGCTAGCCTTCACAGAGGCCCTGGTTCCTGCCTGGGAAGCACAGTCTCCCCAACCCAGCTCTCACTTGGGTATTAATCCTAATTTTCCTGTGTAAGGAAACATCCCCTCGTCCATACGGCATACAAAAAGACAGTAGGCAAGCAATCCTGATGGCCCACTCAGTCTGTTTCACCAGGCTCGGATTCATAGAGGCCGTAGTTCCTGCCTGGGAAGCCCAGCCTCCATAACCCTAACCCTAATTTGGGTCTTAATGCTAATGTACTTCTGCAACGGAAACATCCCCCATGGACACGATGTACTAAAACGGAGTAGGGAAGCCATCCTGGTGGCCCACTCAAGTCTGTTTCACCAAGCTAGGCTTCACAGAGGGTCTGGTTCCCTACAGGGAAGCCTAGCCTCCCCAACCTTACCCCTAACTAGAGTCTTGGCCCTAATTTTCTTGTGCAACTGAAACATTCCCCCGTCCAAACGGTGTAGGCAAGCTATCCCGATGGCCCACTCAGTATTTTTCACCAAGCTGGGCTGCACCGAAGCCCAGGATCCCGCCTGGGAAGCCCAGTCTCCCCAACCCTAACCCTAACTTGAGTCTTAACCCTAATTTTCTTGTGCAAGTGAAACATCCCCCCGTCCATACGGTTTAGAAAAAGTCAGTAGGCAAGCCATCCCGATTGCCAACTCAATCTGTTCCACCAAGCTAGCCTTCACAGAGGCCCTGCTTCCTGCCTGGGAAGCCCGGTCTCACCAACCCTAACCCTAACTTGAGTCTTAACCCTAATTTTCTTGTGTAAGTGAAACATCCTCCCGTACTTACGGTTTAGAAAAAGGCATTAGGCAAGCCATCCTGATTGCCAACTCAATCTGTTCCACCAAGCTAGCCTTCACAGAGGGCCTGGTTCCTGCCTGGGAAGCCCGGTCTCACCAACCCTAAACCTAACTTGAGTCTTCTTAACCCTAATTTTCTTGTGCAAGTGAAACATCCCCCCGTCCATACGGTTTAGAAAAAGTCAGTAGGCAAGCGAACCCGATTGCCAACTCAATCTGTTCCACCAAACTAGCCTTCACAGAGGCCCTGGTTCCTGCCTGGGAAGCACAGTCTCCCCAACCCAGCCCTCACTTGGGTATTAATCCTAATTTTCCTGTGCAACTGAAACATCCCCTCGTCCATACAGCGTACAAAAAGACAGTAGGCAAGCAATCCTGATGGCCCACTCAGTCTGTTTCACCAGGCTCGGCTTCATCGAGGCCGTAGTTCCTGCCTGGGCAGCCCTGCCTCCATAACCCTAACCCTAATTTGGGTTTTAATGCTAATGTTCTTCTGCAATGGAAACATCCCCCCATGGATACTGTGTATTAAAACGGAGTAGGGAAGCCATCCTGGTGGCCCACTCAAGTCTGTTTCACCAAGCTAGGCTTCACAGAGGGTCTGGTTCCCTCCAGGAAGGCCTAGCCTCCCCAACCTTACCCCTAACTAGAGTCTTGGCCCTAATTTTCTTGTGCAACTGAAACATTCCCCCGTCCAAACGGTGTACAAAAGGAAAGTAGGCAAGCTATCCCGATGGCCCACTCAGTCTTTTTCACCAAGCTGGGCTGCACTGAAGCCCAGGATCACGTTTGGGATCCGCAGTCTCCCCAACCCTAACCCTAACTTGAGTTTTTACACAAATTTTCTTGTGCAACTGAAACGATACCGCGTCCTCACAGTGCACAGAAAGCCAGTAGGAAAGCTATCCCGATGGCTCACTCAGTCTGTTTCACCAAGCTAGGCTACACCGAAGCCCAGGATCCCGCCTGGGAAGCCCAGCCTCCATAACCCTAACCCTAATTTGGGTCTTAATGCTAATGTACTTCTGCAACGGGAACATCCCCCCATGGACACGATGTACTAAAACGGAGTAGGGAAGCCATCCTGGTGGCCCACTCAAGTCTGTTTCACCAAGCTAGGCTTCACAGAGGGTCTGGTTCCCTTCAGGGAAGCCTAGCCTCCCCAACCTTAACCCTAACTAGAGTCTTGGCCCTAATTTTCTTGTGCAACTGAAACATTCCCCCGTCCAAACGGTGTACAAAAAGAAAGTAGGCAAGCTATCCCGATGGCCCACTCAGTGTTTTTCACCAAGCTGGGCTGCACGGAAGCCCAGGATCCCGCCTGGGAAGCCCAGTCTCCCCAACCCTAACCCTAACTTGAGTCTTAACCCTAATTTTCTTGTGCAAGTGAAACATCCCCCCGTCCATACGGTTTAGAAAAAGTCAGTAGGCAAGCCATCCCGATTGCCAACTCAATCTGTTCCACCAAGCTAGCCTTCACAGAGGCCCTGCTTCCTGCCTGGGAAGCCCGGTCTCACCAACCCTAACCCTAACTTGAGTCTTTTTAACCCTAATTTTCTTGTGCAAGTGAAACCTCCCCTCGTCCATACGGTTTAGAAAAAGTCAGTAGGCAAGCCATCCCGATTGCCAACTCAATCTGTTCCACCAAGCTAGCCTTCACAGAGGCCCTGGTTGCTACCTGTGAAGCACAGTCTCCCCAACCCAGCCCTACCTTGGGTATTAATCCTAATTTTCCTGTGCAACTGAAACATCCCCTCATCCATACAGCGTACAAAAAGACAGTAGGCAAGCAATCCTGATGGCTCACTCAGTCTGTTTCACCAGGCTCGGCTTCATCGAGGCCGTAGTTCCTGCCTGGGAAGCCCAGCCTCCATAACCCTAACCCTAATTTGGGTCTTAATGCTAATGTTCTTCTGCATTTGAAACATCCCCCCATGGATACGGTGTACTAAAACGGAGTAGGGAAGCCATCCTGGTGGCCCACTCAAGTCTGTTTCACCAAGCTAGGCCTCACAGAGGGTCTGGTTCCCTCCAGGGAAGCCTAGCCTCCCCAACCTTACCCCTAACTAGAGTCTTGGCCCTAATTTTCTTGTGCAACTGAAACATTCCCCCGTCCAAACGGTGTACAAAAAGAAAGTAGGCAAGCTATCCCGATGGCCCACTCAGTCTTTTTCACCAAGCTAGGCTGCACCGAAGCCCAGAATCACGCTTGGGATCCGCAGTCTCCCCAACCCTAACCCTAACTTGAGTTTTAACACAAATTTTCTTGTGCAACTGAAACGATACCCCGTCCTTACAGTGCACAGAAAGCCAGTAGGAAAGCTATCCCGATGGCCCACTCAGTCTGTTTCACCAAGCTAGGCTACACCGAAGCCCAGGATCCTGCCTGGGAAGCCCGGTCTCACCAACCCTAACCCTAACTTGAGTCTTCTTAACCCTAATTTTCTTGTGCAAGTGAAACATCCCCCCGTCCATACGGTTTAGAAAAAGTCAGTAGGCAAGCGAACCCGATTGCCAACTCAATCTGTTCCAACAAGCTAGCCTTCACAGAGGCCCTGGTTCCTGCCTGGGAAGCACAGTCTCCCCAACCCAGCTCTCACTTGGGTATTAATCCTAATTTTCCTGTGTAAGGAAACATCCCCTCGTCCATACGGCATACAAAAAGACAGTAGGCAAGCAATCCTGATGGCCCACTCAGTCTGTTTCACCAGGCTCGGATTCATAGAGGCCGTAGTTCCTGCCTGGGAAGCCCAGCCTCCATAACCCTAACCCTAATTTGGGTCTTAATGCTAATGTACTTCTGCAACGGAAACATCCCCCATGGACACGATGTACTAAAACGGAGTAGGGAAGCCATCCTGGTGGCCCACTCAAGTCTGTTTCACCAAGCTAGGCTTCACAGAGGGTCTGGTTCCCTACAGGGAAGCCTAGCCTCCCCAACCTTACCCCTAACTAGAGTCTTGGCCCTAATTTTCTTGTGCAACTGAAACATTCCCCCGTCCAAACGGTGTACAAAAAGAAAGTAGGCAAGCTATCCCGATGGCCCACTCAGTATTTTTCACCAAGCTGGGCTGCACCGAAGCCCAGGATCCCGCCTGGGAAGCCCAGTCTCCCCAACCCTAACCCTAACTTGAGTCTTAACCCTAATTTTCTTGTGCAAGTGAAACATCCCCCCGTCCATACGGTTTAGAAAAAGTCAGTAGGCAAGCCATCCCGATTGCCAACTCAATCTGTTCCACCAAGCTAGCCTTCACAGAGGCCCTGCTTCCTGCCTGGGAAGCCCGGTCTCACCAACCCTAACCCTAACTTGAGTCTTTTTAACCCTAATTTTCTTGTGCAAGTGAATCCTCCCCCCGTCCATACGGTTTAGAAAAAGTCAGTAGGCAAGCCATCCCGATTGCCAACTCAATCTGTTCCACCAAGCTAGCCTTCACAGAGGCCCTGGTTGCTACCTGTGAAGCACAGTCTCCCCGACCCAGCCCTACCTTGGGTATTAATCCTAATTTTCCTGTGCAACTGAAACATCCCCTCATCCATACAGCGTACAAAAAGACAGTAGGCAAGCAATCCTGATGGCTCACTCAGTCTGTTTCACCAGGCTCGGCTTCATCGAGGCCGTAGTTCCTGCCTGGGAAGCCCAGCCTCCATAACCCTAACCCTAATTTGGGTCTTAATGCTAATGTTCTTCTGCATTGGAAACATCCCCCCATGGATACGGTGTACTAAAACGGAGTAGGGAAGCCATCCTGGTGGCCCACTCAAGTCTGTTTCACCAAGCTCGGCTTCACAGAGGGTCTGGTTCCCTCCAGGTAAGCCTAGCCTCCCCAACCTTACCCCTAACTAGAGTCTTGGCCCTAATTTTCTTGTGCAACTGAAACATTCCCCCGTCCAAACGGTGTACAAAAAGAAAGTAGGCAAGCTATCCCGATGGCCTACTCAGTCTTTTTCACCAAGCTAGGCTGCACCGAAGCCCAGGATCACGCTTGGGATCCGCAGTCTCCCCAACCCTAACCCTAACTTGAGTTTTAACACAAATTTCCTTGTGCAACTGAAACAATACCCCGTCCTTACAGTGCACAGAAAGCCAGTAGGAAAGCTATCCCGATGGCCCACTCAGTCTGTTTCACCAAGCTAGGCTACACCGAAGCCCAGGATCCCGCCTGGGAAGCCCAGTCTCCCCAACCCTAACCCTAACTTGAGTCTTAACCCTAATTTTCTTGTGTAAGTGAAACATCCTCCCGTACTTACGGTTTAGAAAAAGGCATTAGGCAAGCCATCCTGATTGCCAACTCAATCTGTTCCACCAAGCTAGCCTTCACAGAGGGCCTGGTTCCCGCCTGGGAAGCCCAGTCTCCCCAACCCTAACCCTAACTTGAGTCTTAACCCTAATTTTCTTGTGCAAGTGAAACATCCCCCCGTCCATACGGTTTAGAAAAAGTCAGTAGGCAAGCGAACCCGATTGCCAACTCAATCTGTTCCACCAAGCTAGCCTTCACAGAGGCCCTGCTTCCTGCCTGGGAAGCCCGGTCTCACCAACCCTAACCCTAACTTGAGTCTTTTTAACCCTAATTTTCTTGTGCAAGTGAATCCTCCCCCCGTCCATACGGTTTAGAAAAAGTCAGTAGGCAAGCCATCCCGATTGCCAACTCAATCTGTTCCACCAAGCTAGCCTTCACAGAGGCCCTGGTTGCTACCTGTGAAGCACAGTCTCCCCAACCCAGCCCTACCTTGGGTATTAATCCTAATTTTCCTGTGCAACTGAAACATCCCCTCATCCATACAGCGTACAAAAAGACAGTAGGCAAGCAATCCTGATGGCTCACTCAGTCTGTTTCACCAGGCTCGGCTTCATCGAGGCCGTAGTTCCTGCCTGGGAAGCCCAGCCTCCATAACCCTAACCCTAATTTGGGTCTTAATGCTAATGTTCTTCTGCATTGGAAACATCCCCCCATGGATACGGTGTACTAAAACGGAGTAGGGAAGCCATCCTGGTGGCCCACTCAAGTCTGTTTCACCAAGCTCGGCTTCACAGAGGGTCTGGTTCCCTCCAGGGAAGCCTAGCCTCCCCAACCTTACCCCTAACTAGAGTCTTGGCCCTAATTTTCTTGTGCAACTGAAACATTCCCCCGTCCAAACGGTGTACAAAAAGAAAGTAGGCAAGCTATCCCGATGGCCTACTCAGTCTTTTTCACCAAGCTAGGCTGCACCGAAGCCCAGGATCACGCTTGGGATCCGCAGTCTCCCCAACCCTAACCCTAACTTGAGTTTTAACACAAATTTCCTTGTGCAACTGAAACAATACCCCGTCCTCACAGTGCACAGAAAGCCAGTAGGAAAGCTATCCCGATGGCCCACTCAGTCTGTTTCACCAAGCTAGGCTACACCGAAGCCCAGGATCCCGCCTGGGAAGCCCAGTCTCCCCAACCCTAACCCTAACTTGAGTCTTAACCCTAATTTTCTTGTGTAAGTGAAACATCCTCCCGTACTTACGGTTTAGAAAAAGGCATTAGGCAAGCCATCCTGATTGCCAACTCAATCTGTTCCACCAAGCTAGCCTTCACAGAGGGCCTGGTTCCTGCCTGGGAAGCCCGGTCTCACCAACCCTAAACCTAACTTGAGTCTTCTTAACCCTAATTTTCTTGTGCAAGTGAAACATCCCCCCGTCCATACGGTTTAGAAAAAGTCAGTAGGCAAGCGAACCCGATTGCCAACTCAATCTGTTCCACCAAACTAGCCTTCACAGAGGCCCTGGTTCCTGCCTGGGAAGCACAGTCTCCCCAACCCAGCCCTCACTTGGGTATTAATCCTAATTTTCCTGTTGAACTGAAACATCCCCTCGTCCATACAGCGTACAAAAAGACAGTAGGCAAGCAATCCTGATGGCCCACTCAGTCTGTTTCACCAGGCTCGGCTTCATCGAGGCCGTAGTTCCTGCCTGGGCAGCCCTGCCTCCATAACCCTAACCCTAATTTGGGTTTTAATGCTAATGTTCTTCTGCAATGGAAACATCCCCCCATGGATACTGTGTATTAAAACGGAGTAGGGAAGCCATCCTGGTGGCCCACTCAAGTCTGTTTCACCAAGCTAGGCTTCACAGAGGGTCTGGTTCCCTCCAGGAAGGCCTAGCCTCCCCAACCTTACCCCTAACTAGAGTCTTGGCCCTAATTTTCTTGTGCAACTGAAACATTCCCCCGTCCAAACGGTGTACAAAAGGAAAGTAGGCAAGCTATCCCGATGGCCCACTCAGTCTTTTTCACAAAGCTGGGCTGCACCGAAGCCCAGGATCACGTTTGGGATCCGCAGTCTCCCCAACCCTAACCCTAACTTGAGTTTTTACACAAATTTTCTTGTGCAACTGAAACGATACCGCGTCCTCACAGTGCACAGAAAGCCAGTAGGAAAGCTATCCCGATGGCCCACTCAGTCTGTTTCACCAAGCTAGGCTACACCGAAGCCCAGGATCCCGCCTGGGAAGCCCAGCCTCCATAACCCTAACCCTAATTTGGGTCTTAATGCTAATGTACTTCTGCAACGGGAACATCCCCCCATGGACACGATGTACTAAAACGGAGTAGGGAAGCCATCCTGGTGGCCCACTCAAGTCTGTTTCACCAAGCTAGGCTTCACAGAGGGTCTGGTTCCCTACAGGGAAGCCTAGCCTCCCCAACCTTAACCCTAACTAGAGTCTTGGCCCTAATTTTCTTGTGCAACTGAAACATTCCCCCGTCCAAACGGTGTACAAAAAGAAAGTAGGCAAGCTATCCCGATGGCCCACTCAGTGTTTTTCACCAAGCTGGGCTGCACGGAAGCCCAGGATCCCGCCTGGGAAGCCCAGTCTCCCCAACCCTAACCCTAACTTGAGTCTTAACCCTAATTTTCTTGTGCAAGTGAAACATCCCCCCGTCCATACGGTTTAGAAAAAGTCAGTAGGCAAGCCATCCCGATTGCCAACTCAATCTGTTCCACCAAGCTAGCCTTCACAGAGGCCCTGCTTCCTGCCTGGGAAGCCCGGTCTCACCAACCCTAACCCTAACTTGAGTCTTTTTAACCCTAATTTTCTTGTGCAAGTGAAACCTCCCCTCGTCCATACGGTTTAGAAAAAGTCAGTAGGCAAGCCATCCCGATTGCCAACTCAATCTGTTCCACCAAGCTAGCCTTCACAGAGGCCCTGGTTGCTACCTGTGAAGCACAGTCTCCCCAACCCAGCCCTACCTTGGGTATTAATCCTAATTTTCCTGTGCAACTGAAACATCCCCTCATCCATACAGCGTACAAAAAGACAGTAGGCAAGCAATCCTGATGGCTCACTCAGTCTGTTTCACCAGGCTCGGCTTCATCGAGGCCGTAGTTCCTGCCTGGGAAGCCCAGCCTCCATAACCCTAACCCTAATTTGGGTCTTAATGCTAATGTTCTTCTGCATTGGAAACATCCCCCCATGGATACGGTGTACTAAAACGGAGTAGGGAAGCCATCCTGGTGGCCCACTCAAGTCTGTTTCACCAAGCTAGGCTTCACAGAGGGTCTGGTTCCCTGCAGGGAAGCCTAGCCTCCCCAACCTTACCCCTAACTAGAGTCTTGGCCCTAATTTTCTTGTGCAACTGAAACATTCCCCCGTCCAAACGGTGTACAAAAAGAAAGTAGGCAAGCTATCCCGATGGCCCACTCAGTCTTTTTCACCAAGCTAGGCTGCACCGAAGCCCAGGATCACGCTTGGGATCCGCAGTCTCCCCAACCCTAACCCTAACTTGAGTTTTAACACAAATTTTCTTGTGCAACTGAAACGATACCCCGTCCTTACAGTGCACAGAAAGCCAGTAGGAAAGCTATCCCGATGGCCCACTCAGTCTGTTTCACCAAGCTAGGCTACACCGAAGCCCAGGATCCCGCCTGGGAAGCCCAGTCTCCCCAACCCTAACGCTAACTTGAGTCTTAACCCTAATTTTCTTGTGTAAGTGAAACATCCTCCCGTCCTTACGGTTTAGAAAAAGTCAGTAGGCAAGCCATCCCGATTGCCAACTCAATCTGTTCCACCAAGCTAGCCTTCACAGAGGCCCTGGTTGCTGCCTGGGAAGCACAGTCTCCCCAACCCAGCCCTCACTTGGGTATTAATCCTAATTTTCCTGTGCAACTGAAACATCCCCTCATCCATACAGCGTACAAAAAGACAGTAGGCAAGCAATCCTGATGGCCCACTCGGTCTGTTTCACCAGGCTCGGCTTCATCGAGGCCGTAGTTCCTGCCTGGGAAGCCCAGCCTCCATAACCCTAACCCTAATTTGGGTCTTAATGCTAACGTTCTTCTGCAATGGAAACATCCCCCCATGGATACGGTGTACTAAAACGGAGTAGGGAAGCCATCCTGGTGGCCCACTCAAGTCTGTTTCACCAAGCTAGGCTTCACAGAGGGTCTGGTTCCCTGCAGGGAAGCCTAGCCTCCCCAACCTTTCCCCTAACTAGAGTCTTGGCCCTAATTTTCTTGTGCAACTGAAACATTCCCCCGTCCAAACGGTGTACAAAAAGAAAGTAGGCAAGCTATCCCGATGGCCCACTCAGTCGTTTTCACCAAGCTAGGCTGCACCGAAGCCCAGGATCACGCTTGGGATCCGCAGTCTCCCCAACCCTAACCCTAACTTGAGTTTTAACACAAATTTCCTTGTGCAACTGAAACAATACCCCGTCCTTACAGTGCACAGAAAGCCAGTAGGAAAGCTATCCCGATGGCCCACTCAGTCTGTTTCACCAAGCTAGGCTACACCGAAGCCCAGGATCCCGCCTGGGAAGCCCAGTCTCCCCAACCCTAACCCTAACTTGAGTCTTAACCCTAATTTTCTTGTGTAAGTGAAACATCCTCCCGTCCTTACGGTTTAGAAAAAGGCATTAGGCAAGCCATCCTGATTGCCAACTCAATCTGTTCCACCAAGCTAGCCTTCACAGAGGGCCTGGTTCCTGCCTGGGAAGCCCGGTCTCACCAACCCTAACCCTAACTTGAGTCTTCTTAACCCTAATTTTCTTGTGCAAGTGAAACATCCCCCCGTCCATACGGTTTAGAAAAAGTCAGTAGGCAAGCGAACCCGATTGCCAACTCAATCTGTTCCACCAAACTAGCCTTCACAGAGGCCCTGGTTCCTGCCTGGGAAGCACTGTCTCCCCAACCCAGCCCTCACTTGGGTATTAATCCTAATTTTCCTGTGCAACTGAAACATCCCCTCGTCCATACAGCGTACAAAAAGACAGTAGGCAAGCAATCCTGATGGCCCACTCAGTCTGTTTCACCAGGCTCGGCTTCATCGAGGCCGTAGTTCCTGCCTGGGCAGCCCTGCCTCCATAACCCTAACCCTAATTTGGGTTTTAATGCTAATGTTCTTCTGCAATGGAAACATCCCCCCATGGATACTGTGTATTAAAACGGAGTAGGGAAGCCATCCTGGTGGCCCACTCAAGTCTGTTTCACCAAGCTAGGCTTCACAGAGGGTCTGGTTCCCTCCAGGAAGGCCTAGCCTCCCCAACCTTACCCCTAACTAGAGTCTTGGCCCTAATTTTCTTGAGCAACTGAAACATTCCCCCGTCCAAACGGTGTACAAAAGGAAAGTAGGCAAGCTATCCCGATGGCCCACTCAGTCTTTTTCACTAAGCTGGGCTGCACCGAAGCCCAGGATCACGTTTGGGATCCGCAGTCTCCCCAACCCTAACCCTAACTTGAGTTTTTACACAAATTTTCTTGTGCAACTGAAACGATACCGCGTCCTCACAGTGCACAGAAAGCCAGTAGGAAAGCTATCCCGATGGCCCACTCAGTCTGTTTCACCAAGCTAGGCTACACCGAAGCCCAGGATCCCGCCTGGGAAGCCCAGCCTCGATAACCCTAACCCTAATTTGGGTCTTAATGCTAATGTACTTCTGCAATGGGAACATCCCCCCATGGACACGATGTACTAAAACGGAGTAGGGAAGCCATCCTGGTGGCCCACTCAAGTCTGTTTCACCAAGCTAGGCTTCACAGAGGGTCTGGTTCCCTCCAGGGAAGCCTAGCCTCCCCAACCTTAACCCTAACTAGAGTCTTGGCCCTAATTTTCTTGTGCAACTGAAAAATTCCCCCGTCCAAACGGTGTACAAAAGGAAAGTAGGCAAGCTATCCCGATGGCCCACTCAGTCTTTTTCACCAAGCTGGGCTGCACCGAAGCCCAGGATTACGCTTGGGATCCGCAGTCTCCCCAACCCTAACCCTAACTTGAGTTTTTACACAAATTTTCTTGTGCAACTGAAATGATACCCTTTCCTTACAGTGCACAGAAAGCCAGAAGGAAAGCTATCCCGATGGCCCACTCAGTCTGTTTCACCAAGCTAGGCTACACCGAAGGCCAGGATCCCGCCTGGGAAGCCCAGTCTCCCCAACCCTAACCCTAACTTGAGTCTTAACCCTAATTTTCTTGTGTAAGTGAAACATCCTCCCGTCCTTACGGTTTAGAAAAAGGCAGTAGGCAAGCCATCCCGATTGCCAACTCAATCTGTTCCACCAAGCTAGCCTTCACAGAGGCCCTGGTTCCTGCCTGGGAAGCCCGGTCTCACCAACCCTAACCCTAACTTGAGTCTTAACCCTAATTTTCTTGTGTAAGTGAAACATCCTCCCGTCCTTACGGTTTAGAAAAAGGCAGTAGGCAAGCCATCCCGATTGCCAACTCAATCTGTTCCACCAAGCTAGCCTTCACAGAGGCCCTGGTTCCTGCCTGGGAAGCACAGTCTCCCCAACCCAGCCCTCACTTGGGTATTAATCCTAATTTTCCTGTGTAAGGAAACATCCCCTCGTCCATACGGCATACAAAAAGACAGTAGGCAAGCAATCCTGATGGCCCACTCAGTCTGTTTCACCAGGCTCGGATTCATCGAGGCCGTAGTTCCTGCCTGGGAAGCCCAGCCTCCATAACCCTAACCCTAATTTGGGTCTTAATGCTAATGTACTTCTGCAACGGAAACATCCCCCATGGACACGATGTACTAAAACGGAGTAGGGAAGCCATCCTGGTGGCCCACTCAAGTCTGTTTCACCAAGCTAGGCTTCACAGAGGGTCTGGTTCCCTGCAGGGAAGCCTAGCCTCCCCAACCTTACCCCTAACTAGAGTCTTGGCCCTAATTTTCTTGTGCAACTGAAACATTCCCCCGTCCAAACGGTGTACAAAAAGAAAGTAGGCAAGCTATCCCGATGGCCCACTCAGTATTTTTCACCAAGCTGGGCTGCACCGAAGCCCAGGATCCTGCCTGGAAGCCCAGTCTCCCCAACCCTAACCCTAACTTGAGTCTTAACCCTAATTTTCTTGTGCAAGTGAAACATCCCCCCGTCCATACGGTTTAGAAAAAGTCAGTAGGCAAGCCATCCCGATTGCCAACTCAATCTGTTCCACCAAGCTAGCCTTCACAGAGGCCCTGCTTCCTGCATGGGAAGCCCTGTCTCACCAACCCTAACCCTAACTTGAGTCTTTTTAACCCTAATTTTCTTGTGCAAGTGAAACCTCCCCCCGTCCATACGGTTTAGAAAAAGTCAGTAGGCAAGCCATCCCGATTGCCAACTCAATCTGTTCCACCAAGCTAGCCTTCACAGAGGCCCTGGTTGCTACCTGTGAAGCACAGTCTCCCCAACCCAGCCCTACCTTGGGTATTAATCCTAATTTTCCTGTGCAACTGAAACATCCCCTCATCCATACAGCGTACAAAAAGACAGTAGGCAAGCAATCCTGATGGCTCACTCAGTCTGTTTCACCAGGCTCGGCTTCATCGAGGCCGTAGTTCCTGCCTGGGAAGCCCAGCCTCCATAACCCTAACCCTAATTTGGGTCTTAATGCTAATGTTCTTCTGCATTGGAAACATCCCCCCATGGATACGGTGTACTAAAACGGAGTAGGGAAGCCATCCTGGTGGCCCACTCAAGTCTGTTTCACCAAGCTAGGCCTCACAGAGGGTCTGGTTCCCTCCAGGGAAGCCTAGCCTCCCTAACCTTACCCCTAACTAGAGTCTTGGCCCTAATTTTCTTGTGCAACTGAAACATTCCCCCGTCCAAACGGTGTACAAAAAGAAAGTAGGCAAGCTATCCCGATGGCCCACTCAGTCTTTTTCACCAAGCTAGGCTGCACCGAAGCCCAGAATCACGCTTGGGATCCGCAGTCTCCCCAACCCTAACCCTAACTTGAGTTTTAACACAAATTTTCTTGTGCAACTGAAACGATACCCCGTCCTTACAGTGCACAGAAAGCCAGTAGGAAAGCTATCCCGATGGCCCACTCAGTCTGTTTCACCAAGCTAGGCTACACCGAAGCCCAGGATCCTGCCTGGGAAGCCCGGTCTCACCAACCCTAACCCTAACTTGAGTCTTCTTAACCCTAATTTTCTTGTGTAAGTGAAACATCCCCCCGTCCATACGGTTTAGAAAAAGTCAGTAGGCAAGCGAACCCGATTGCCAACTCAATCTGTTCCAACAAGCTAGCCTTCACAGAGGCCCTGGTTCCTGCCTGGGAAGCACAGTCTCCCCAACCCAGCTCTCACTTGGGTATTAATCCTAATTTTCCTGTGTAAGGAAACATCCCCTCGTCCATACGGCATACAAAAAGACAGTAGGCAAGCAATCCTGATGGCCCACTCAGTCTGTTTCACCAGGCTCGGCTTCATCGAGGCCGTAGTTCCTGCCTGGGAAGCCCAGCCTCCATAACCCTAACCCTAATTTGGGTCTTAATGCTAACGTTCTTCTGCAATGGAAACATCCCCCCATGGATACGGTGTACTAAAACGGAGTAGGGAAGCCATCCTGGTGGCCCACTCAAGTCTGTTTCACCAAGCTAGGCTTCACAGAGGGTCTGGTTCCCTGCAGGGAAGCCTAGCCTCCCCAACCTTTCCCCTAACTAGAGTATTGGCCCTAATTTTCTTGTGCAACTGAAACATTCCCCCGTCCAAACGGTGTACAAAAAGAAAGTAGGCAAGCTATCCCGATGGCCCACTCAGTCGTTTTCACCAAGCTAGGCTGCACCGAAGCCCAGGATCACGCTTGGGATCCGCAGTCTCCCCAACCCTAACCCTAACTTGAGTTTTAACACAAATTTCCTTGTGCAACTGAAACAATACCCCGTCCTTACAGTGCACAGAAAGCCAGTAGGAAAGCTATCCCGATGGCCCACTCAGTCTGTTTCACCAAGCTAGGCTACACCGAAGCCCAGGATCCCGCCTGGGAAGCCCAGTCTCCCCAACCCTAACCCTAACTTGAGTCTTAACCCTAATTTTCTTGTGTAAGTGAAACATCCTCCCGTCCTTACGGTTTAGAAAAAGGCATTAGGCAAGCCATCCTGATTGCCAACTCAATCTGTTCCACCAAGCTAGCCTTCACAGAGGGCCTGGTTCCTGCCTGGGAAGCCCGGTCTCACCAACCCTAACCCTAACTTGAGTCTTCTTAACCCTAATTTTCTTGTGCAAGTGAAACATCCCCCCGTCCATACGGTTTAGAAAAAGTCAGTAGGCAAGCGAACCCGATTGCCAACTCAATCTGTTCCACCAAACTAGCCTTCACAGAGGCCCTGGTTCCTGCCTGGGAAGCACAGTCTCCCCAACCCAGCCCTCACTTGGGTATTAATCCTAATTTTCCTGTGCAACTGAAACATCCCCTCGTCCATACAGCGTACAAAAAGACAGTAGGCAAGCAATCCTGATGGCCCACTCAGTCTGTTTCACCAGGCTCGGCTTCATCGAGGCCGTAGTTCCTGCCTGGGCAGCCCTGCCTCCATAACCCTAACCCTAATTTGGGTTTTAATGCTAATGTTCTTCTGCAATGGAAACATCCCCCCATGGATACGGTGTATTAAAACGGAGTAGGGAAGCCATCCTGGTGGCCCACTCAAGTCTGTTTCACCAAGCTAGGCTTCACAGAGGGTCTGGTTCCCTCCAGGAAGGCCTAGCCTCCCCAACCTTACCCCTAACTAGAGTCTTGGCCCTAATTTTCTTGAGCAACTGAAACATTCCCCCGTCCAAACGGTGTACAAAAGGAAAGTAGGCAAGCTATCCCGATGGCCCACTCAGTCTTTTTCACTAAGCTGGGCTGCACCGAAGCCCAGGATCACGTTTGGGATCCGCAGTCTCCCCAACCCTAACCCTAACTTGAGTTTTTACACAAATTTTCTTGTGCAACTGAAACGATACCGCGTCCTCAAAGTGCACAGAAAGCCAGTAGGAAAGCTATCCCGATGGCCCACTCAGTCTGTTTCACCAAGCTAGGCTACACCGAAGCCCAGGATCCCGCCTGGGAAGCCCAGCCTCGATAACCCTAACCCTAATTTGGGTCTTAATGCTAATGTACTTCTGCAACGGGAACATCCCCCCATGGACACGATGTACTAAAACGGAGTAGGGAAGCCATCCTGGTGGCCCACTCAAGTCTGTTTCACCAAGCTAGGCTTCACAGAGGGTCTGGTTCCCTCCAGGGAAGCCTAGCCTCCCCAACCTTAACCCTAACTAGAGTCTTGGCCCTAATTTTCTTGTGCAACTGAAACATTCCCCCGTCCAAACGGTGTACAAAAGGAAAGTAGGCAAGCTATCCCGATGGCCCACTCAGTCTTTTTCACCAAGCTGGGCTGCACCGAAGCCCAGGATTACGCTTGGGATCCGCAGTCTCCCCAACCCTAACCCTAACTTGAGTTTTTACACAAATTTTCTTGTGCAACTGAAATGATACCCTTTCCTTACAGTGCACAGAAAGCCAGAAGGAAAGCTATCCCGATGGCCCACTCAGTCTGTTTCACCAAGCTAGGCTACACCGAAGGCCAGGATCCCGCCTGGGAAGCCCAGTCTCCCCAACCCTAACCCTAACTTGAGTCTTAACCCTAATTTTCTTGTGTAAGTGAAACATCCTCCCGTCCTTACGGTTTAGAAAAAGGCAGTAGGCAAGCCATCCCGATTGCCAACTCAATCTGTTCCACCAAGCTAGCCTTCACAGAGGCCCTGGTTCCTGCCTGGGAAGCCCGGTCTCACCAACCCTAACCCTAACTTGAGTCTTCTTAACCCTAATTTTCTTGTGTAAGTGAAACATCCTCCCGTCCTTACGGTTTAGAAAAAGGCAGTAGGCAAGCCATCCCGATTGCCAACTCAATCTGTTCCACCAAGCTAGCCTTCACAGAGGCCCTGGTTCCTGCCTGGGAAGCACAGTCTCCCCAACCCAGCCCTCACTTGGGTATTAATCCTAATTTTCCTGTGTAAGGAAACATCCCCTCGTCCATACGGCATACAAAAAGCCAGTAGGCAAGCAATCGTGATGGCCCACTCAGTCTGTTTCACCAGGCTCGGATTCATCGAGGCCGTAGTTCCTGCCTGGGAAGCCCAGCCTCCATAACCCTAACCCTAATTTGGGTCTTAATGCTAATGTACTTCTGCAACGGAAACATCCCCCATGGACACGATGTACTAAAACGGAGTAGGGAAGCCATCCTGGTGGCCCACTCAAGTCTGTTTCACCAAGCTAGGCTTCACAGAGGGTCTGGTTCCCTGCAGGGAAGCCTAGCCTCCCCAACCTTACCCCTAACTAGAGTCTTGGCCCTAATTTTCTTGTGCAACTGAAACATTCCCCCGTCCAAACGGTGTACAAAAAGAAAGTAGGCAAGCTATCCCGATGGCCCACTCAGTATTTTTCACCAAGCTGGGCTGCACCGAAGCCCAGGATCCCGCCTGGAAGCCCAGTCTCCCCAACCCTAACCCTAACTTGAGTCTTAACCCTAATTTTCTTGTGCAAGTGAAACATCCCCCCGTCCATACGGTTTAGAAAAAGTCAGTAGGCAAGCCATCCCGATTGCCAACTCAATCTGTTCCACCAAGCTAGCCTTCACAGAGGCCCTGCTTCCTGCATGGGAAGCCCGGTCTCACCAACCCTAACCCTAACTTGAGTCTTTTTAACCCTAATTTTCTTGTGCAAGTGAAACCTCCCCCCGTCCATACGGTTTAGAAAAAGTCAGTAGGCAAGCCATCCCGATTGCCAACTCAATCTGTTCCACCAAGCTAGCCTTCACAGAGGCCCTGGTTGCTACCTGTGAAGCACAGTCTCCCCAACCCAGCCCTACCTTGGGTATTAATACTAATTTTCCTGAGCAACTGAAACATCCCCTCATCCATACAGCGTACAAAAAGACAGTAGGCAAGCAATCCTGATGGCTCACTCAGTCTGTTTCACCAGGCTCGGCTTCATCGAGGCCGTAGTTCCTGCCTGGGAAGCCCAGCCTCCATAACCCTAACCCTAATTTGGGTCTTAATGCTAATGTTCTTCTGCATTGGAAACATCCCCCCATGGATACGGTGTACTAAAACGGAGTAGGGAAGCCATCCTGGTGGCCCACTCAAGTCTGTTTCACCAAGCTAGGCCTCACAGAGGGTCTGGTTCCCTCCAGGGAAGCCTAGCCTCCCCAACCTTACCCCTAACTAGAGTCTTGGCCCTAATTTTCTTGTGCAACTGAAACATTCCCCCGTCCAAATGGTGTACAAAAAGAAAGTAGGCAAGCTATCCCGATGGCCCACTCAGTATTTTTCACCAAGCTGGGCTGCACCGAAGCCCAGGATCCCGCCTGGGAAGCCCAGTCTCCCCAACCCTAACCCTAACTTGAGTCTTAACCCTAATTTTCTTGTGCAAGTGAAACATCCCCCCGTCCATACGGTTTAGAAAAAGTCAGTAGGCAAGCCATCCCGATTGCCAACTCAATCTGTTCCACCAAGCTAGCCTTCACAGAGGCCCTGCTTCCTGCCTGGGAAGCCCGGTCTCACCAACCCTAACCCTAACTTGAGTCTTTTTAACCCTAATTTTCTTGTGCAAGTGAATCCTCCCCCCGTCCATACGGTTTAGAAAAAGTCAGTAGGCAAGCCATCCCGATTGCCAACTCAATCTGTTCCACCAAGCTAGCCTTCACAGAGGCCCTGGTTGCTACCTGTGAAGCACAGTCTCCCCAACCCAGCCCTACCTTGGGTATTAATCCTAATTTTCCTGTGCAACTGAAACATCCCCTCATCCATACAGCGTACAAAAAGACAGTAGGCAAGCAATCCTGATGGCTCACTCAGTCTGTTTCACCAGGCTCGGCTTCATCGAGGCCGTAGTTCCTGCCTGGGAAGCCCAGCCTCCATAACCCTAACCCTAATTTGGGTCTTAATGCTAATGTTCTTCTGCATTGGAAACATCCCCCCATGGATACGGTGTACTAAAACGGAGTAGGGAAGCCATCCTGGTGGCCCACTCAAGTCTGTTTCACCAAGCTCGGCTTCACAGAGGGTCTGGTTCCCTCCAGGGAAGCCTAGCCTCCCCAACCTTACCCCTAACTAGAGTCTTGGCCCTAATTTTCTTGTGCAACTGAAACATTCCCCCGTCCAAACGGTGTACAAAAAGAAAGTAGGCAAGCTATCCCGATGGCCTACTCAGTCTTTTTCACCAAGCTAGGCTGCACCGAAGCCCAGGATCACGCTTGGGATCCGCAGTCTCCCCAACCCTAACCCTAACTTGAGTTTTAACACAAATTTCCTTGTGCAACTGAAACAATACCCCGTCCTTACAGTGCACAGAAAGCCAGTAGGAAAGCTATCCCGATGGCCCACTCAGTCTGTTTCACCAAGCTAGGCTACACCGAAGCCCAGGATCCCGCCTGGGAAGCCCAGTCTCCCCAACCCTAACCCTAACTTGAGTCTTAACCCTAATTTTCTTGTGTAAGTGAAACATCCTCCCGTACTTACGGTTTAGAAAAAGGCATTAGGCAAGCCATCCTGATTGCCAACTCAATCTGTTCCACCAAGCTAGCCTTCACAGAGGGCCTGGTTCCCGCCTGGGAAGCCCAGTCTCCCCAACCCTAACCCTAACTTGAGTCTTAACCCTAATTTTCTTGTGCAAGTGAAACATCCCCCCGTCCATACGGTTTAGAAAAAGTCAGTAGGCAAGCCATCCCGATTGCCAACTCAATCTGTTCCACCAAGCTAGCCTTCACAGAGGCCCTGCTTCCTGCCTGGGAAGCCCGGTCTCACCAACCCTAACCCTAACTTGAGTCTTTTTAACCCTAATTTTCTTGTGCAAGTGAATCCACCCCCCGTCCATACGGTTTAGAAAAAGTCAGTAGGCAAGCCATCCCGATTGCCAACTCAATCTGTTCCACCAAGCTAGCCTTCACAGAGGCCCTGGTTGCTACCTGTGAAGCACAGTCTCCCCAACCCAGCCCTACCTTGGGTATTAATCCTAATTTTCCTGTGCAAGTGAAACATCCCCTCATCCATACAGCGTACAAAAAGACAGTAGGCAAGCAATCCTGATGGCTCACTCAGTCTGTTTCACCAGGCTCGGCTTCATCGAGGCCATAGTTCCTGCCTGGGAAGCCCAGCCTCCATAACCCTAACCCTAATTTGGGTCTTAATGCTAATGTTCTTCTGCATTGGAAACATCCCCCCATGGATACGGTGTACTAAAACGGAGTAGGGAAGCCATCCTGGTGGCCCACTCAAGTCTGTTTCACCAAGCTCGGCTTCACAGAGGGTCTGGTTCCCTCCAGGGAAGCCTAGCCTCCCCAACCTTACCCCTAACTAGAGTCTTGGCCCTAATTTTCTTGTGCAACTGAAACATTCCCCCGTCCAAACGGTGTACAAAAAGAAAGTAGGCAAGCTATCCCGATGGCCTACTCAGTCTTTTTCACCAAGCTAGGCTGCACCGAAGCCCAGGATCACGCTTGGGATCCGCAGTCTCCCCAACCCTAACCCTAACTTGAGTTTTAACACAAATTTCCTTGTGCAACTGAAACAATACCCCGTCCTTACAGTGCACAGAAAGCCAGTAGGAAAGCTATCCCGATGGCCCACTCAGTCTGTTTCACCAAGCTAGGCTACACCGAAGCCCAGGATCCCGCCTGGGAAGCCCAGTCTCCCCAACCCTAACCCTAACTTGAGTCTTAACCCTAATTTTCTTGTGTAAGTGAAACATCCTCCCGTACTTACGGTTTAGAAAAAGGCATTAGGCAAGCCATCCTGATTGCCAACTCAATCTGTTCCACCAAGCTAGCCTTCACATAGGGCCTGGTTCCTGCCTGGGAAGCCCGGTCTCACCAACCCTAAACCTAACTTGAGTCTTCTTAACCCTAATTTTCTTGTGCAAGTGAAACATCCCCCCGTCCATACGGTTTAGAAAAAGTCAGTAGGCAAGCGAACCCGATTGCCAACTCAATCTGTTCCACCAAACTAGCCTTCACAGAGGCCCTGGTTCCTGCCTGGGAAGCACAGTCTCCCCAACCCAGCCCTCACTTGGGTATTAATCCTAATTTTCCTGTGCAACTGAAACATCCCCTCGTCCATACAGCGTACAAAAAGACAGTAGGCAAGCAATCCTGATGGCCCACTCAGTCTGTTTCACCAGGCTCGGCTTCATCGAGGCCGTAGTTCCTGCCTGGGCAGCCCTGCCTCCATAACCCTAACCCTAATTTGGGTTTTAATGCTAATGTTCTTCTGCAATGGAAACATCCGCCCATGGATACTGTGTATTAAAACGGAGTAGGGAAGCCATCCTGGTGGCCCACTCAAGTCTGTTTCACCAAGCTAGGCTTCACAGAGGGTCTGGTTCCCTCCAGGAAGGCCTAGCCTCCCCAACCTTACCCCTAACTAGAGTCTTGGCCCTAATTTTCTTGTGCAACTGAAACATTCCCCCGTCCAAACGGTGTACAAAAGGAAAGTAGGCAAGCTATCCCGATGGCCCACTCAGTCTTTTTCACCAAGCTGGGCTGCACCGAAGCCCAGGATCACGTTTGGGATCCGCAGTCTCCCCAACCCTAACCCTAACTTGAGTTTTTACACAAATTTTCTTGTGCAACTGAAACGATACCGCGTCCTCACAGTGCACAGAAAGCCAGTAGGAAAGCTATCCCGATGGCCCACTCAGTCTGTTTCACCAAGCTAGGCTACACCGAAGCCCAGGATCCCGCCTGGGAAGCCCAGCCTCCATAACCCTAACCCTAATTTGGGTCTTAATGCTAATGTACTTCTGCAACGGGAACATCCCCCCATGGACACGATGTACTAAAACGGAGTAGGGAAGCCATCCTGGTGGCCCACTCAAGTCTGTTTCACCAAGCTAGGCTTCACAGAGGGTCTGGTTCCCTACAGGGAAGCCTAGCCTCCCCAACCTTAACCCTAACTAGAGTCTTGGCCCTAATTTTCTTGTGCAACTGAAACATTCCCCCGTCCAAACGGTGTACAAAAAGAAAGTAGGCAAGCTATCCCGATGGCCCACTCAGTGTTTTTCACCAAGCTGGGCTGCACGGAAGCCCAGGATCCCGCCTGGGAAGCCCAGTCTCCCCAACCCTAACCCTAACTTGAGTCTTAACCCTAATTTTCTTGTGCAAGTGAAACATCCCCCCGTCCATACGGTTTAGAAAAAGTCAGTAGGCAAGCCATCCCGATTGCCAACTCAATCTGTTCCACCAAGCTAGCCTTCACAGAGGCCCTGCTTCCTGCCTGGGAAGCCCGGTCTCACCAACCCTAACCCTAACTTGAGTCTTTTTAACCCTAATTTTCTTGTGCAAGTGAAACCTCCCCTCGTCCATACGGTTTAGAAAAAGTCAGTAGGCAAGCCATCCCGATTGCCAACTCAATCTGTTCCACCAAGCTAGCCTTCACAGAGGCCCTGGTTGCTACCTGTGAAGCACAGTCTCCCCAACCCAGCCCTACCTTGGGTATTAATCCTAATTTTCCTGTGCAACTGAAACATCCCCTCATCCATACAGCGTACAAAAAGACAGTAGGCAAGCAATCCTGATGGCTCACTCAGTCTGTTTCACCAGGCTCGGCTTCATCGAGGCCGTAGTTCCTGCCTGGGAAGCCCAGCCTCCATAACCCTAACCCTAATTTGGGTCTTAATGCTAATGTTCTTCTGCATTGGAAACATCCCCCCATGGATACGGTGTACTAAAACGGAGTAGGGAAGCCATCCTGGTGGCCCACTCAAGTCTGTTTCACCAAGCTAGGCTTCACAGAGGGTCTGGTTCCCTGCAGGGAAGCCTAGCCTCCCCAACCTTACCCCTAACTAGAGTCTTGGCCCTAATTTTCTTGTGCAACTGAAACATTCCCCCGTCCAAACGGTGTACAAAAAGAAAGTAGGCAAGCTATCCCGATGGCCCACTCAGTCTTTTTCACCAAGCTAGGCTGCACCGAAGCCCAGGATCACGCTTGGGATCCGCAGTCTCCCCAACCCTAACCCTAACTTGAGTTTTAACACAAATTTTCTTGTGCAACTGAAACGATACCCCGTCCTTACAGTGCACAGAAAGCCAGTAGGAAAGCTATCCCGATGGCCCACTCAGTCTGTTTCACCAAGCTAGGCTACACCGAAGCCCAGGATCCCGCCTGGGAAGCCCAGTCTCCCCAACCCTAACGCTAACTTGAGTCTTAACCCTAATTTTCTTGTGTAAGTGAAACATCCTCCCGTCCTTACGGTTTAGAAAAAGTCAGTAGGCAAGCCATCCCGATTGCCAACTCAATCTGTTCCACCAAGCTAGCCTTCACAGAGGCCCTGGTTGCTGCCTGGGAAGCACAGTCTCCCCAACCCAGCCCTCACTTGGGTATTAATCCTAATTTTCCTGTGCAACTGAAACATCCCCTCATCCATACAGCGTACAAAAAGACAGTAGGCAAGCAATCCTGATGGCCCACTCGGTCTGTTTCACCAGGCTCGGCTTCATCGAGGCCGTAGTTCCTGCCTGGGAAGCCCAGCCTCCATAACCCTAACCCTAATTTGGGTCTTAATGCTAACGTTCTTCTGCAATGGAAACATCCCCCCATGGATACGGTGTACTAAAACGGAGTAGGGAAGCCATCCTGGTGGCCCACTCAAGTCTGTTTCACCAAGCTAGGCTTCACAGAGGGTCTGGTTCCCTGCAGGGAAGCCTAGCCTCCCCAACCTTTCCCCTAACTAGAGTCTTGGCCCTAATTTTCTTGTGCAACTGAAACATTCCCCCGTCCAAACGGTGTACAAAAAGAAAGTAGGCAAGCTATCCCGATGGCCCACTCAGTCGTTTTCACCAAGCTAGGCTGCACCGAAGCCCAGGATCACGCTTGGGATCCGCAGTCTCCCCAACCCTAACCCTAACTTGAGTTTTAACACAAATTTCCTTGTGCAACTGAAACAATACCCCGTCCTTACAGTGCACAGAAAGCCAGTAGGAAAGCTATCCCGATGGCCCACTCAGTCTGTTTCACCAAGCTAGGCTACACCGAAGCCCAGGATCCCGCCTGGGAAGCCCAGTCTCCCCAACCCTAACCCTAACTTGAGTCTTAACCCTAATTTTCTTGTGTAAGTGAAACATCCTCCCGTCCTTACGGTTTAGAAAAAGGCATTAGGCAAGCCATCCTGATTGCCAACTCAATCTGTTCCACCAAGCTAGCCTTCACAGAGGGCCTGGTTCCTGCCTGGGAAGCCCGGTCTCACCAACCCTAACCCTAACTTGAGTCTTCTTAACCCTAATTTTCTTGTGCAAGTGAAACATCCCCCCGTCCATACGGTTTAGAAAAAGTCAGTAGGCAAGCGAACCCGATTGCCAACTCAATCTGTTCCACCAAACTAGCCTTCACAGAGGCCCTGGTTCCTGCCTGGGAAGCACTGTCTCCCCAACCCAGCCCTCACTTGGGTATTAATCCTAATTTTCCTGTGCAACTGAAACATCCCCTCGTCCATACAGCGTACAAAAAGACAGTAGGCAAGCAATCCTGATGGCCCACTCAGTCTGTTTCACCAGGCTCGGCTTCATCGAGGCCGTAGTTCCTGCCTGGGCAGCCCTGCCTCCATAACCCTAACCCTAATTTGGGTTTTAATGCTAATGTTCTTCTGCAATGGAAACATCCCCCCATGGATACTGTGTATTAAAACGGAGTAGGGAAGCCATCCTGGTGGCCCACTCAAGTCTGTTTCACCAAGCTAGGCTTCACAGAGGGTCTGGTTCCCTCCAGGAAGGCCTAGCCTCCCCAACCTTACCCCTAACTAGAGTCTTGGCCCTAATTTTCTTGAGCAACTGAAACATTCCCCCGTCCAAACGGTGTACAAAAGGAAAGTAGGCAAGCTATCCCGATGGCCCACTCAGTCTTTTTCACTAAGCTGGGCTGCACCGAAGCCCAGGATCACGTTTGGGATCCGCAGTCTCCCCAACCCTAACCCTAACTTGAGTTTTTACACAAATTTTCTTGTGCAACTGAAACGATACCGCGTCCTCACAGTGCACAGAAAGCCAGTAGGAAAGCTATCCCGATGGCCCACTCAGTCTGTTTCACCAAGCTAGGCTACACCGAAGCCCAGGATCCCGCCTGGGAAGCCCAGCCTCGATAACCCTAACCCTAATTTGGGTCTTAATGCTAATGTACTTCTGCAATGGGAACATCCCCCCATGGACACGATGTACTAAAACGGAGTAGGGAAGCCATCCTGGTGGCCCACTCAAGTCTGTTTCACCAAGCTAGGCTTCACAGAGGGTCTGGTTCCCTCCAGGGAAGCCTAGCCTCCCCAACCTTAACCCTAACTAGAGTCTTGGCCCTAATTTTCTTGTGCAACTGAAAAATTCCCCCGTCCAAACGGTGTACAAAAGGAAAGTAGGCAAGCTATCCCGATGGCCCACTCAGTCTTTTTCACCAAGCTGGGCTGCACCGAAGCCCAGGATTACGCTTGGGATCCGCAGTCTCCCCAACCCTAACCCTAACTTGAGTTTTTACACAAATTTTCTTGTGCAACTGAAATGATACCCTTTCCTTACAGTGCACAGAAAGCCAGAAGGAAAGCTATCCCGATGGCCCACTCAGTCTGTTTCACCAAGCTAGGCTACACCGAAGGCCAGGATCCCGCCTGGGAAGCCCAGTCTCCCCAACCCTAACCCTAACTTGAGTCTTAACCCTAATTTTCTTGTGTAAGTGAAACATCCTCCCGTCCTTACGGTTTAGAAAAAGGCAGTAGGCAAGCCATCCCGATTGCCAACTCAATCTGTTCCACCAAGCTAGCCTTCACAGAGGCCCTGGTTCCTGCCTGGGAAGCCCGGTCTCACCAACCCTAACCCTAACTTGAGTCTTAACCCTAATTTTCTTGTGTAAGTGAAACATCCTCCCGTCCTTACGGTTTAGAAAAAGGCAGTAGGCAAGCCATCCCGATTGCCAACTCAATCTGTTCCACCAAGCTAGCCTTCACAGAGGCCCTGGTTCCTGCCTGGGAAGCACAGTCTCCCCAACCCAGCCCTCACTTGGGTATTAATCCTAATTTTCCTGTGTAAGGAAACATCCCCTCGTCCATACGGCATACAAAAAGACAGTAGGCAAGCAATCCTGATGGCCCACTCAGTCTGTTTCACCAGGCTCGGATTCATCGAGGCCGTAGTTCCTGCCTGGGAAGCCCAGCCTCCATAACCCTAACCCTAATTTGGGTCTTAATGCTAATGTACTTCTGCAACGGAAACATCCCCCATGGACACGATGTACTAAAACGGAGTAGGGAAGCCATCCTGGTGGCCCACTCAAGTCTGTTTCACCAAGCTAGGCTTCACAGAGGGTCTGGTTCCCTGCAGGGAAGCCTAGCCTCCCCAACCTTACCCCTAACTAGAGTCTTGGCCCTAATTTTCTTGTGCAACTGAAACATTCCCCCGTCCAAACGGTGTACAAAAAGAAAGTAGGCAAGCTATCCCGATGGCCCACTCAGTATTTTTCACCAAGCTGGGCTGCACCGAAGCCCAGGATCCTGCCTGGAAGCCCAGTCTCCCCAACCCTAACCCTAACTTGAGTCTTAACCCTAATTTTCTTGTGCAAGTGAAACATCCCCCCGTCCATACGGTTTAGAAAAAGTCAGTAGGCAAGCCATCCCGATTGCCAACTCAATCTGTTCCACCAAGCTAGCCTTCACAGAGGCCCTGCTTCCTGCATGGGAAGCCCTGTCTCACCAACCCTAACCCTAACTTGAGTCTTTTTAACCCTAATTTTCTTGTGCAAGTGAAACCTCCCCCCGTCCATACGGTTTAGAAAAAGTCAGTAGGCAAGCCATCCCGATTGCCAACTCAATCTGTTCCACCAAGCTAGCCTTCACAGAGGCCCTGGTTGCTACCTGTGAAGCACAGTCTCCCCAACCCAGCCCTACCTTGGGTATTAATCCTAATTTTCCTGTGCAACTGAAACATCCCCTCATCCATACAGCGTACAAAAAGACAGTAGGCAAGCAATCCTGATGGCTCACTCAGTCTGTTTCACCAGGCTCGGCTTCATCGAGGCCGTAGTTCCTGCCTGGGAAGCCCAGCCTCCATAACCCTAACCCTAATTTGGGTCTTAATGCTAATGTTCTTCTGCATTGGAAACATCCCCCCATGGATACGGTGTACTAAAACGGAGTAGGGAAGCCATCCTGGTGGCCCACTCAAGTCTGTTTCACCAAGCTAGGCCTCACAGAGGGTCTGGTTCCCTCCAGGGAAGCCTAGCCTCCCTAACCTTACCCCTAACTAGAGTCTTGGCCCTAATTTTCTTGTGCAACTGAAACATTCCCCCGTCCAAACGGTGTACAAAAAGAAAGTAGGCAAGCTATCCCGATGGCCCACTCAGTCTTTTTCACCAAGCTAGGCTGCACCGAAGCCCAGAATCACGCTTGGGATCCGCAGTCTCCCCAACCCTAACCCTAACTTGAGTTTTAACACAAATTTTCTTGTGCAACTGAAACGATACCCCGTCCTTACAGTGCACAGAAAGCCAGTAGGAAAGCTATCCCGATGGCCCACTCAGTCTGTTTCACCAAGCTAGGCTACACCGAAGCCCAGGATCCTGCCTGGGAAGCCCGGTCTCACCAACCCTAACCCTAACTTGAGTCTTCTTAACCCTAATTTTCTTGTGTAAGTGAAACATCCCCCCGTCCATACGGTTTAGAAAAAGTCAGTAGGCAAGCGAACCCGATTGCCAACTCAATCTGTTCCAACAAGCTAGCCTTCACAGAGGCCCTGGTTCCTGCCTGGGAAGCACAGTCTCCCCAACCCAGCTCTCACTTGGGTATTAATCCTAATTTTCCTGTGTAAGGAAACATCCCCTCGTCCATACGGCATACAAAAAGACAGTAGGCAAGCAATCCTGATGGCCCACTCAGTCTGTTTCACCAGGCTCGGCTTCATCGAGGCCGTAGTTCCTGCCTGGGAAGCCCAGCCTCCATAACCCTAACCCTAATTTGGGTCTTAATGCTAACGTTCTTCTGCAATGGAAACATCCCCCCATGGATACGGTGTACTAAAACGGAGTAGGGAAGCCATCCTGGTGGCCCACTCAAGTCTGTTTCACCAAGCTAGGCTTCACAGAGGGTCTGGTTCCCTGCAGGGAAGCCTAGCCTCCCCAACCTTTCCCCTAACTAGAGTATTGGCCCTAATTTTCTTGTGCAACTGAAACATTCCCCCGTCCAAACGGTGTACAAAAAGAAAGTAGGCAAGCTATCCCGATGGCCCACTCAGTCGTTTTCACCAAGCTAGGCTGCACCGAAGCCCAGGATCACGCTTGGGATCCGCAGTCTCCCCAACCCTAACCCTAACTTGAGTTTTAACACAAATTTCCTTGTGCAACTGAAACAATACCCCGTCCTTACAGTGCACAGAAAGCCAGTAGGAAAGCTATCCCGATGGCCCACTCAGTCTGTTTCACCAAGCTAGGCTACACCGAAGCCCAGGATCCCGCCTGGGAAGCCCAGTCTCCCCAACCCTAACCCTAACTTGAGTCTTAACCCTAATTTTCTTGTGTAAGTGAAACATCCTCCCGTCCTTACGGTTTAGAAAAAGGCATTAGGCAAGCCATCCTGATTGCCAACTCAATCTGTTCCACCAAGCTAGCCTTCACAGAGGGCCTGGTTCCTGCCTGGGAAGCCCGGTCTCACCAACCCTAACCCTAACTTGAGTCTTCTTAACCCTAATTTTCTTGTGCAAGTGAAACATCCCCCCGTCCATACGGTTTAGAAAAAGTCAGTAGGCAAGCGAACCCGATTGCCAACTCAATCTGTTCCACCAAACTAGCCTTCACAGAGGCCCTGGTTCCTGCCTGGGAAGCACAGTCTCCCCAACCCAGCCCTCACTTGGGTATTAATCCTAATTTTCCTGTGCAACTGAAACATCCCCTCGTCCATACAGCGTACAAAAAGACAGTAGGCAAGCAATCCTGATGGCCCACTCAGTCTGTTTCACCAGGCTCGGCTTCATCGAGGCCGTAGTTCCTGCCTGGGCAGCCCTGCCTCCATAACCCTAACCCTAATTTGGGTTTTAATGCTAATGTTCTTCTGCAATGGAAACATCCCCCCATGGATACTGTGTATTAAAACGGAGTAGGGAAGCCATCCTGGTGGCCCACTCAAGTCTGTTTCACCAAGCTAGGCTTCACAGAGGGTCTGGTTCCCTCCAGGAAGGCCTAGCCTCCCCAACCTTACCCCTAACTAGAGTCTTGGCCCTAATTTTCTTGAGCAACTGAAACATTCCCCCGTCCAAACGGTGTACAAAAGGAAAGTAGGCAAGCTATCCCGATGGCCCACTCAGTCTTTTTCACTAAGCTGGGCTGCACCGAAGCCCAGGATCACGTTTGGGATCCGCAGTCTCCCCAACCCTAACCCTAACTTGAGTTTTTACACAAATTTTCTTGTGCAACTGAAACGATACCGCGTCCTCAAAGTGCACAGAAAGCCAGTAGGAAAGCTATCCCGATGGCCCACTCAGTCTGTTTCACCAAGCTAGGCTACACCGAAGCCCAGGATCCCGCCTGGGAAGCCCAGCCTCGATAACCCTAACCCTAATTTGGGTCTTAATGCTAATGTACTTCTGCAACGGGAACATCCCCCCATGGACACGATGTACTAAAACGGAGTAGGGAAGCCATCCTGGTGGCCCACTCAAGTCTGTTTCACCAAGCTAGGCTTCACAGAGGGTCTGGTTCCCTCCAGGGAAGCCTAGCCTCCCCAACCTTAACCCTAACTAGAGTCTTGGCCCTAATTTTCTTGTGCAACTGAAACATTCCCCCGTCCAAACGGTGTACAAAAGGAAAGTAGGCAAGCTATCCCGATGGCCCACTCAGTCTTTTTCACCAAGCTGGGCTGCACCGAAGCCCAGGATTACGCTTGGGATCCGCAGTCTCCCCAACCCTAACCCTAACTTGAGTTTTTACACAAATTTTCTTGTGCAACTGAAATGATACCCTTTCCTTACAGTGCACAGAAAGCCAGAAGGAAAGCTATCCCGATGGCCCACTCAGTCTGTTTCACCAAGCTAGGCTACACCGAAGGCCAGGATCCCGCCTGGGAAGCCCAGTCTCCCCAACCCTAACCCTAACTTGAGTCTTAACCCTAATTTTCTTGTGTAAGTGAAACATCCTCCCGTCCTTACGGTTTAGAAAAAGGCAGTAGGCAAGCCATCCCGATTGCCAACTCAATCTGTTCCACCAAGCTAGCCTTCACAGAGGCCCTGGTTCCTGCCTGGGAAGCCCGGTCTCACCAACCCTAACCCTAACTTGAGTCTTCTTAACCCTAATTTTCTTGTGTAAGTGAAACATCCTCCCGTCCTTACGGTTTAGAAAAAGGCAGTAGGCAAGCCATCCCGATTGCCAACTCAATCTGTTCCACCAAGCTAGCCTTCACAGAGGCCCTGGTTCCTGCCTGGGAAGCACAGTCTCCCCAACCCAGCCCTCACTTGGGTATTAATCCTAATTTTCCTGTGTAAGGAAACATCCCCTCGTCCATACGGCATACAAAAAGACAGTAGGCAAGCAATCGTGATGGCCCACTCAGTCTGTTTCACCAGGCTCGGATTCATCGAGGCCGTAGTTCCTGCCTGGGAAGCCCAGCCTCCATAACCCTAACCCTAATTTGGGTCTTAATGCTAATGTACTTCTGCAACGGAAACATCCCCCATGGACACGATGTACTAAAACGGAGTAGGGAAGCCATCCTGGTGGCCCACTCAAGTCTGTTTCACCAAGCTAGGCTTCACAGAGGGTCTGGTTCCCTGCAGGGAAGCCTAGCCTCCCCAACCTTACCCCTAACTAGAGTCTTGGCCCTAATTTTCTTGTGCAACTGAAACATTCCCCCGTCCAAACGGTGTACAAAAAGAAAGTAGGCAAGCTATCCCGATGGCCCACTCAGTATTTTTCACCAAGCTGGGCTGCACCGAAGCCCAGGATCCCGCCTGGAAGCCCAGTCTCCCCAACCCTAACCCTAACTTGAGTCTTAACCCTAATTTTCTTGTGCAAGTGAAACATCCCCCCGTCCATACGGTTTAGAAAAAGTCAGTAGGCAAGCCATCCCGATTGCCAACTCAATCTGTTCCACCAAGCTAGCCTTCACAGAGGCCCTGCTTCCTGCATGGGAAGCCCGGTCTCACCAACCCTAACCCTAACTTGAGTCTTTTTAACCCTAATTTTCTTGTGCAAGTGAAACCTCCCCCCGTCCATACGGTTTAGAAAAAGTCAGTAGGCAAGCCATCCCGATTGCCAACTCAATCTGTTCCACCAAGCTAGCCTTCACAGAGGCCCTGGTTGCTACCTGTGAAGCACAGTCTCCCCAACCCAGCCCTACCTTGGGTATTAATACTAATTTTCCTGAGCAACTGAAACATCCCCTCATCCATACAGCGTACAAAAAGACAGTAGGCAAGCAATCCTGATGGCTCACTCAGTCTGTTTCACCAGGCTCGGCTTCATCGAGGCCGTAGTTCCTGCCTGGGAAGCCCAGCCTCCATAACCCTAACCCTAATTTGGGTCTTAATGCTAATGTTCTTCTGCATTGGAAACATCCCCCCATGGATACGGTGTACTAAAACGGAGTAGGGAAGCCATCCTGGTGGCCCACTCAAGTCTGTTTCACCAAGCTAGGCCTCACAGAGGGTCTGGTTCCCTCCAGGGAAGCCTAGCCTCCCCAACCTTACCCCTAACTAGAGTCTTGGCCCTAATTTTCTTGTGCAACTGAAACATTCCCCCGTCCAAACGGTGTACAAAAAGAAAGTAGGCAAGCTATCCCGATGGCCCACTCAGTCTTTTTCACCAAGCTAGGCTGCACCGAAGCCCAGAATCACGCTTGGGATCCGCAGTCTCCCCAACCCTAACCCTAACTTGAGTTTTAACACAAATTTTCTTGTGCAACTGAAACGATACCCCGTCCTTACAGTGCACAGAAAGCCAGTAGGAAAGCTATCCCGATGGCCCACTCAGTCTGTTTCACCAAGCTAGGCTACACCGAAGCCCAGGATCCTGCCTGGGAAGCCCGGTCTCACCAACCCTAACCCTAACTTGAGTCTTCTTAACCCTAATTTTCTTGTGCAAGTGAAACATCCCCCCGTCCATACGGTTTAGAAAAAGTCAGTAGGCAAGCGAACCCGATTGCCAACTCAATCTGTTCCAACAAGCTAGCCTTCACAGAGGCCCTGGTTCCTGCCTGGGAAGCACAGTCTCCCCAACCCAGCTCTCACTTGGGTATTAATCCTAATTTTCCTGTGTAAGGAAACATCCCCTCGTCCATACGGCATACAAAAAGACAGTAGGCAAGCAATCCTGATGGCCCACTCAGTCTGTTTCACCAGGCTCGGCTTCATCGAGGCCGTAGTTCCTGCCTGGGAAGCCCAGCCTCCATAACCCTAACCCTAATTTGGGTCTTAATGCTAACGTTCTTCTGCAATGGAAACATCCCCCCATGGATACGGTGTACTAAAACGGAGTAGGGAAGCCATCCTGGTGGCCCACTCAAGTCTGTTTCACCAAGCTAGGCTTCACAGAGGGTCTGGTTCCCTGCAGGGAAGCCTAGCCTCCCCAACCTTTCCCCTAACTAGAGTCTTGGCCCTAATTTTCTTGTGCAACTGAAACATTCCCCCGTCCAAACGGTGTACAAAAAGAAAGTAGGCAAGCTATCCCGATGGCCCACTCAGTCGTTTTCACCAAGCTAGGCTGCACCGAAGCCCAGGATCACGCTTGGGATCCGCAGTCTCCCCAACCCTAACCCTAACTTGAGTTTTAACACAAATTTCCTTGTGCAACTGAAACAATACCCCGTCCTTACAGTGCACAGAAAGCCAGTAGGAAAGCTATCCCGATGGCCCACTCAGTCTGTTTCACCAAGCTAGGCTACACCGAAGCCCAGGATCCCGCCTGGGAAGCCCAGTCTCCCCAACCCTAACCCTAACTTGAGTCTTAACCCTAATTTTCTTGTGTAAGTGAAACATCCTCCCGTCCTTACGGTTTAGAAAAAGGCATTAGGCAAGCCATCCTGATTGCCAACTCAATCTGTTCCACCAAGCTAGCCTTCACAGAGGGCCTGGTTCCTGCCTGGGAAGCCCGGTCTCACCAACCCTAACCCTAACTTGAGTCTTCTTAACCCTAATTTTCTTGTGCAAGTGAAACATCCCCCCGTCCATACGGTTTAGAAAAAGTCAGTAGGCAAGCGAACCCGATTGCCAACTCAATCTGTTCCACCAAACTAGCCTTCACAGAGGCCCTGGTTCCTGCCTGGGAAGCACAGTCTCCCCAACCCAGCCCTCACTTGGGTATTAATCCTAATTTTCCTGTGCAACTGAAACATCCCCTCGTCCATACAGCGTACAAAAAGACAGTAGGCAAGCAATCCTGATGGCCCACTCAGTCTGTTTCACCAGGCTCGGCTTCATCGAGGCCGTAGTTCCTGCCTGGGCAGCCCTACCTCCATAACCCTAACCCTAATTTGGGTTTTAATGCTAATGTTCTTCTGCAATGGAAACATCCCCCCATGGATACTGTGTATTAAAACGGAGTAGGGAAGCCATCCTGGTGGCCCACTCAAGTCTGTTTCACCAAGCTAGGCTTCACAGAGGGTCTGGTTCCCTCCAGGAAGGCCTAGCCTCCCCAACCTTACCCCTAACTAGAGTCTTGGCCCTAATTTTCTTGAGCAACTGAAACATTCCCCCATCCAAACGGTGTACAAAAGGAAAGTAGGCAAGCTATCCCGATGGCCCACTCAGTCTTTTTCACTAAGCTGGGCTGCACCGAAGCCCAGGATCACGTTTGGGATCCGCAGTCTCCCCAACCCTAACCCTAACTTGAGTTTTTACACAAATTTTCTTGTGCAACTGAAACGATACCGCGTCCTCACAGTGCACAGAAAGCCAGTAGGAAAGCTATCCCGATGGCCCACTCAGTCTGTTTCACCAAGCTAGGCTACACCGAAGCCCAGGATCCCACCTGGGAAGCCCAGCCTCGATAACCCTAACCCTAATTTGGGTCTTAATGCTAATGTACTTCTGCAACGGGAACATCCCCCCATGGACACGATGTACTAAAACGGAGTAGGGAAGCCATCCTGGTGGCCCACTCAAGTCTGTTTCACCAAGCTAGGCTTCACAGAGGGTCTGGTTCCCTCCAGGGAAGCCTAGCCTCCCCAACCTTAACCCTAACTAGAGTCTTGGCCCTAATTTTCTTGTGCAACTGAAAAATTCCCCCGTCCAAACGGTGTACAAAAGGAAAGTAGGCAAGCTATCCCGATGGCCCACTCAGTCTTTTTCACCAAGCTGGGCTGCACCGAAGCCCAGGATTACGCTTGGGATCCGCAGTCTCCCCAACCCTAACCCTAACTTGAGTTTTTACACAAATTTTCTTGTGCAACTGAAATGATACCCTTTCCTTACAGTGCACAGAAAGCCAGAAGGAAAGCTATCCCGATGGCCCACTCAGTCTGTTTCACCAAGCTAGGCTACACCGAAGGCCAGGATCCCGCCTGGGAAGCCCAGTCTCCCCAACCCTAACCCTAACTTGAGTCTTAACCCTAATTTTCTTGTGTAAGTGAAACATCCTCCCGTCCTTACGGTTTAGAAAAAGGCAGTAGGCAAGCCATCCCGATTGCCAACTCAATCTGTTCCACCAAGCTAGCCTTCACAGAGGCCCTGCTTCCTGCCTGGGAAGCCCGGTCTCACCAACCCTAACCCTAACTTGAGTCTTAACCCTAATTTTCTTGTGTAAGTGAAACATCCTCCCGTCCTTACGGTTTAGAAAAAGGCAGTAGGCAAGCCATCCCGATTGCCAACTCAATCTGTTCCACCAAGCTAGCCTTCACAGAGGCCCTGGTTCCTGCCTGGGAAGCACAGTCTCCCCAACCCAGCCCTCACTTGGGTATTAATCCTAATTTTCCTGTGTAAGGAAACATCCCCTCGTCCATACGGCATACAAAAAGACAGTAGGCAAGCAATCGTGATGGCCCACTCAGTCTGTTTCACCAGGCTCGGATTCATCGAGGCCGTAGTTCCTTCCTGGGAAGCCCAGCCTCCATAACCCTAACCCTAATTTGGGTCTTAATGCTAATGTACTTCTGCAACGGAAACATCCCCCATGGACACGATGTACTAAAACAGAGTAGGGAAGCCATCCTGGTGGCCCACTCAAGTCTGTTTCACCAAGCTAGGCTTCACAGAGGGTCTGGTTCCCTCCAGGGAAGCCTAGCCTCCCCAACCTTACCCCTAACTAGAGTCTTGGCCCTAATTTTCTTGTGCAACTGAAACATTCCCCCGTCCAAACGGTGTACAAAAAGAAAGTAGGCAAGCTATCCCGATGGCCCACTCAGTCTTTTTCACCAAGCTAGGCTGCACCGAAGCCCAGAATCACGCTTGGGATCCGCAGTCTCCCCAACCCTAACCCTAACTTGAGTTTTAACACAAATTTTCTTGTGCAACTGAAACGATACCCCGTCCTTACAGTGCACAGAAAGCCAGTAGGAAAGCTATCCCGATGGCCCACTCAGTCTGTTTCACCAAGCTAGGCTACACCGAAGCCCAGGATCCTGCCTGGGAAGCCCGGTCTCACCAACCCTAACCCTAACTTGAGTCTTCTTAACCCTAATTTTCTTGTGCAAGTGAAACATCCCCCCGTCCATACGGTTTAGAAAAAGTCAGTAGGCAAGCGAACCCGATTGCCAACTCAATCTGTTCCAACAAGCTAGCCTTCACAGAGGCCCTGGTTGCTGCCTGGGAAGCACAGTCTCCCCAACCCAGCTCTCACTTGGGTATTAATCCTAATTTTCCTGTGTAAGGAAACATCCCCTCGTCCATACGGCATACAAAAAGACAGTAGGCAAGCAATCCTGATGGCCCACTCAGTCTGTTTCACCAGGCTCGGATTCATAGAGGCCGTAGTTCCTGCCTGGGAAGCCCAGCCTCCATAACCCTAACCCTAATTTGGGTCTTAATGCTAATGTACTTCTGCAACGGAAACATCCCCCATGGACACGATGTACTAAAACGGAGTAGGGAAGCCATCCTGGTGGCCCACTCAAGTCTGTTTCACCAAGCTAGGCTTCACAGAGGGTCTGGTTCCCTACAGGGAAGCCTAGCCTCCCCAACCTTACCCCTAACTAGAGTCTTGGCCCTAATTTTCTTGTGCAACTGAAACATTCCCCCGTCCAAACGGTGTACAAAAAGAAAGTAGGCAAGCTATCCCGATGGCCCACTCAGTATTTTTCACCAAGCTGGGCTGCACCGAAGCCCAGGATCCCGCCTGGGAAGCCCAGTCTCCCCAACCCTAACCCTAACTTGAGTCTTAACCCTAATTTTCTTGTGCAAGTGAAACATCCCCCCGTCCATACGGTTTAGAAAAAGTCAGTAGGCAAGCCATCCCGATTGCCAACTCAATCTGTTCCACCAAGCTAGCCTTCACAGAGGCCCTGCTTCCTGCCTGGGAAGCCCGGTCTCACCAACCCTAACCCTAACTTGAGTCTTTTTAACCCTAATTTTCTTGTGCAAGTGAATCCTCCCCCCGTCCATACGGTTTAGAAAAAGTCAGTAGGCAAGCCATCCCGATTGCCAACTCAATCTGTTCCACCAAGCTAGCCTTCACAGAGGCCCTGGTTGCTACCTGTGAAGCACAGTCTCCCCAACCCAGCCCTACCTTGGGTATTAATCCTAATTTTCCTGTGCAACTGAAACATCCCCTCATCCATACAGCGTACAAAAAGACAGTAGGCAAGCAATCCTGATTGCTCACTCAGTCTGTTTCACCAGGCTCGGCTTCATCGAGGCCGTAGTTCCTGCCTGGGAAGCCCAGCCTCCATAACCCTAACCCTAATTTGGGTCTTAATGCTAATGTTCTTCTGCATTGGAAACATCCCCCCATGGATACAATGTACTAAAACGGAGTAGGGAAGCCATCCTGGTGGCCCACTCAAGTCTGTTTCACCAAGCTAGGCTTCACAGAGGGTCTGGTTCCCTCCAGGGAAGCCTAGCATCCCCAACCTTACCCCTAACTAGAGTCTTGGCCCTAATTTTCTTGTGCAACTGAAACATTCCCCCGTCCAAACGGTGTACAAAAAGAAAGTAGGCAAGCTATCCCGATGGCCCACTCAGTCTTTTTCACCAAGCTAGGCTGCACCGAAGCCCAGGATCACGCTTGGGATCCGCAGTCTCCCCAACCCTAACCCTAACTTGAGTTTTAACACAAATTTTCTTGTGCAACTGAAACGATACCGCGTCCTCACAGTGCACAGAAAGCCAGTAGGAAAGCTATCCCGATGGCCCACTCAGTCTGTTTCACCAAGCTAGGCTACACCGAAGGCCAGGATCCCGCCTGGGAAGCCCAGTCTCCCCAACCCTAACCCTAATTTGGGTCTTAATGCTAATTTTCTTGTGTAAGTGAAACATCCTCCCGTCCTTACGGTTTAGAAAAAGGCAGTAGGCAAGCCATCCTGATTGCCAACTCAATCTGTTCCACCAAGCTAGCCTTCACAGAGGCCCTGGTTCCTGCCTGGGAAGCACAGTCTCCCCAACCCAGCCCTACCTTGGGTATTAATCCAAATTTTCCTGTTTAAGGAAACATCCCCTCGTCCATACGGCATACAAAAAGACAGTAGGCAAGCAATCCTGATGGCCCACTCAGTCTGTTTCACCAGGCTCGGATTCATCGAGGCCGTAGTTCCTGCCTGGGAAGCCCAGCCTCCATAACCCTAACCCTAATTTGGGTCTTAATGCTAATGTACTTCTGCAACGGAAACATCCCCCATGGACACGATGTACTAAAACGGAGTAGGGAAGCCATCCTGGTGGCCCACTCAAGTCTGTTTCACCAAGCTAGGCTTCACAGAGGGTCTGGTTCCCTGCAGGGAAGCCTAGCCTCCCCAACCTTACCCCTAACTAGAGTCTTGGCCCTAATTTTCTTGTGCAACTGAAACATTCCCCCATCCAAACGGTGTACAAAAAGAAAGTAGGCAAGCTATCCCGATGGCCCACTCAGTCTTTTTCACCAAGCTGGGCTGCACCGAAGCCCAGGATCCCGCCTGGGAAGCCCAGTCTCCCCAAACCTAACCCTAACTTGAGTTTTTACACAAATTTTCTTGTGCAACTGAAATGATACCCTTTCCTTACAGTGCACAGAAAGCCAGAAGGAAAGCTATCCCGATGGCCCACTCAGTCTGTTTCACCAAGCTGGGCTGCACCGAAGCCCAGGATCCCGCCTGGGAAGCCCAGTCTCCCCAACCCTAACCCTAACTTGAGTCTTAACCCTAATTTTCTTGTGCAAGTGAAACATCCCCCCGTCCATACGGTTTAGAAAAAGTCAGTAGGCAAGCCATCCCGATTGCCAACTCAATATGTTCCACCAAGCTAGCCTTCACAGAGGCCCTGCTTCCTGCCTGGGAAGCCCGGTCTCACCAACCCTAACCCTAACTTGAGTCTTTTTAACCCTAATTTTCTTGTGCAAGTGAAACCTCCCCCCGTCCATACGGTTTAGAAAAAGTCAGTAGGCAAGCCATCCCGATTGCCAACTCAATCTGTTCCACCAAGCTAGCCTTCACAGAGGCCCTGGTTGCTACCTGTGAAGCACAGTCTCCCCAACCCAGCCCTACCTTGGGTATTAATCCTAATTTTCCTGTGCAACTGAAACATCCCCTCATCCATACAGCGTACAAAAAGACAGTAGGCAAGCAATCCTGATGGCTCACTCAGTCTGTTTCACCAGGCTCGGCTTCATCGAGGCCGTAGTTCCTGCCTGGGAAGCCCAGCCTCCATAACCCTAACCCTAATTTGGGTCTTAATGCTAATGTTCTTCTGCATTGGAAACATCCCCCCATGGATACGGTGTACTAAAACGGAGTAGGGAAGCCATCCTGGTGGCCCACTCAAGTCTGTTTCACCAAGCTAGGCTTCACAGAGGGTCTGGTTCCCTCCAGGGAAGCCTAGCCTCCCCAACCTTACCCCTAACTAGAGTTTTGGCCCTAATTTTCTTGTGCAACTGAAACATTCCCCCGTCCAAACGGTGTACAAAAAGAAAGTAGGCAAGCTATCCCGATAGCCCACTCAGTCTGTTTCACCAAGCTAGGCTACACCGAAGCCCAGGATCCCACCTGGGAAGCCCAGCCTCGATAACCCTAACCCTAATTTGGGTCTTAATGCTAATGTACTTCTGCAACGGGAACATCCCCCCATGGACACGATGTACTAAAACGGAGTAGGGAAGCCATCCTGGTGGCCCACTCAAGTCTGTTTCACCAAGCTAGGCTTCACAGAGGGTCTGGTTCCCTCCAGGGAAGCCTAGCCTCCCCAACCTTAACCCTAACTAGAGTCTTGGCCCTAATTTTCTTGTGCAACTGAAAAATTCCCCCGTCCAAACGGTGTACAAAAGGAAAGTAGGCAAGCTATCCCGATGGCCCACTCAGTCTTTTTCACCAAGCTGGGCTGCACCGAAGCCCAGGATTACGCTTGGGATCCGCAGTCTCCCCAACCCTAACCCTAACTTGAGTTTTTACACAAATTTTCTTGTGCAACTGAAATGATACCCTTTCCTTACAGTGCACAGAAAGCCAGAAGGAAAGCTATCCCGATGGCCCACTCAGTCTGTTTCACCAAGCTAGGCTACACCGAAGGCCAGGATCCCGCCTGGGAAGCCCAGTCTCCCCAACCCTAACCCTAACTTGAGTCTTAACCCTAATTTTCTTGTGTAAGTGAAACATCCTCCCGTCCTTACGGTTTAGAAAAAGGCAGTAGGCAAGCCATCCCGATTGCCAACTCAATCTGTTCCACCAAGCTAGCCTTCACAGAGGCCCTGCTTCCTGCCTGGGAAGCCCGGTCTCACCAACCCTAACCCTAACTTGAGTCTTAACCCTAATTTTCTTGTGTAAGTGAAACATCCTCCCGTCCTTACGGTTTAGAAAAAGGCAGTAGGCAAGCCATCCCGATTGCCAACTCAATCTGTTCCACCAAGCTAGCCTTCACAGAGGCCCTGGTTCCTGCCTGGGAAGCACAGTCTCCCCAACCCAGCCCTCACTTGGGTATTAATCCTAATTTTCCTGTGTAAGGAAACATCCCCTCGTCCATACGGCATACAAAAAGACAGTAGGCAAGCAATCGTGATGGCCCACTCAGTCTGTTTCACCAGGCTCGGATTCATCGAGGCCGTAGTTCCTTCCTGGGAAGCCCAGCCTCCATAACCCTAACCCTAATTTGGGTCTTAATGCTAATGTACTTCTGCAACGGAAACATCCCCCATGGACACGATGTACTAAAACAGAGTAGGGAAGCCATCCTGGTGGCCCACTCAAGTCTGTTTCACCAAGCTAGGCTTCACAGAGGGTCTGGTTCCCTCCAGGGAAGCCTAGCCTCCCCAACCTTACCCCTAACTAGAGTCTTGGCCCTAATTTTCTTGTGCAACTGAAACATTCCCCCGTCCAAACGGTGTACAAAAAGAAAGTAGGCAAGCTATCCCGATGGCCCACTCAGTCTTTTTCACCAAGCTAGGCTGCACCGAAGCCCAGAATCACGCTTGGGATCCGCAGTCTCCCCAACCCTAACCCTAACTTGAGTTTTAACACAAATTTTCTTGTGCAACTGAAACGATACCCCGTCCTTACAGTGCACAGAAAGCCAGTAGGAAAGCTATCCCGATGGCCCACTCAGTCTGTTTCACCAAGCTAGGCTACACCGAAGCCCAGGATCCTGCCTGGGAAGCCCGGTCTCACCAACCCTAACCCTAACTTGAGTCTTCTTAACCCTAATTTTCTTGTGCAAGTGAAACATCCCCCCGTCCATACGGTTTAGAAAAAGTCAGTAGGCAAGCGAACCCGATTGCCAACTCAATCTGTTCCAACAAGCTAGCCTTCACAGAGGCCCTGGTTGCTGCCTGGGAAGCACAGTCTCCCCAACCCAGCTCTCACTTGGGTATTAATCCTAATTTTCCTGTGTAAGGAAACATCCCCTCGTCCATACGGCATACAAAAAGACAGTAGGCAAGCAATCCTGATGGCCCACTCAGTCTGTTTCACCAGGCTCGGATTCATAGAGGCCGTAGTTCCTGCCTGGGAAGCCCAGCCTCCATAACCCTAACCCTAATTTGGGTCTTAATGCTAATGTACTTCTGCAACGGAAACATCCCCCATGGACACGATGTACTAAAACGGAGTAGGGAAGCCATCCTGGTGGCCCACTCAAGTCTGTTTCACCAAGCTAGGCTTCACAGAGGGTCTGGTTCCCTACAGGGAAGCCTAGCCTCCCCAACCTTACCCCTAACTAGAGTCTTGGCCCTAATTTTCTTGTGCAACTGAAACATTCCCCCGTCCAAACGGTGTACAAAAAGAAAGTAGGCAAGCTATCCCGATGGCCCACTCAGTATTTTTCACCAAGCTGGGCTGCACCGAAGCCCAGGATCCCGCCTGGGAAGCCCAGTCTCCCCAACCCTAACCCTAACTTGAGTCTTAACCCTAATTTTCTTGTGCAAGTGAAACATCCCCCCGTCCATACGGTTTAGAAAAAGTCAGTAGGCAAGCCATCCCGATTGCCAACTCAATCTGTTCCACCAAGCTAGCCTTCACAGAGGCCCTGCTTCCTGCCTGGGAAGCCCGGTCTCACCAACCCTAACCCTAACTTGAGTCTTTTTAACCCTAATTTTCTTGTGCAAGTGAATCCTCCCCCCGTCCATACGGTTTAGAAAAAGTCAGTAGGCAAGCCATCCCGATTGCCAACTCAATCTGTTCCACCAAGCTAGCCTTCACAGAGGCCCTGGTTGCTACCTGTGAAGCACAGTCTCCCCAACCCAGCCCTACCTTGGGTATTAATCCTAATTTTCCTGTGCAACTGAAACATCCCCTCATCCATACAGCGTACAAAAAGACAGTAGGCAAGCAATCCTGATTGCTCACTCAGTCTGTTTCACCAGGCTCGGCTTCATCGAGGCCGTAGTTCCTGCCTGGGAAGCCCAGCCTCCATAACCCTAACCCTAATTTGGGTCTTAATGCTAATGTTCTTCTGCATTGGAAACATCCCCCCATGGATACAATGTACTAAAACGGAGTAGGGAAGCCATCCTGGTGGCCCACTCAAGTCTGTTTCACCAAGCTAGGCTTCACAGAGGGTCTGGTTCCCTCCAGGGAAGCCTAGCATCCCCAACCTTACCCCTAACTAGAGTCTTGGCCCTAATTTTCTTGTGCAACTGAAACATTCCCCCGTCCAAACGGTGTACAAAAAGAAAGTAGGCAAGCTATCCCGATGGCCCACTCAGTCTTTTTCACCAAGCTAGGCTGCACCGAAGCCCAGGATCACGCTTGGGATCCGCAGTCTCCCCAACCCTAACCCTAACTTGAGTTTTAACACAAATTTTCTTGTGCAACTGAAACGATACCGCGTCCTCACAGTGCACAGAAAGCCAGTAGGAAAGCTATCCCGATGGCCCACTCTGTCTGTTTCACCAAGCTAGGCTACACCGAAGGCCAGGATCCCGCCTGGGAAGCCCAGTCTCCCCAACCCTAACCCTAATTTGGGTCTTAATGCTAATTTTCTTGTGTAAGTGAAACATCCTCCCGTCCTTACGGTTTAGAAAAAGGCAGTAGGCAAGCCATCCTGATTGCCAACTCAATCTGTTCCACCAAGCTAGCCTTCACAGAGGCCCTGGTTCCTGCCTGGGAAGCACAGTCTCCCCAACCCAGCCCTACCTTGGGTATTAATCCTAATTTTCCTGTTTAAGGAAACATCCCCTCGTCCATACGGCATACAAAAAGACAGTAGGCAAGCAATCCTGATGGCCCACTCAGTCTGTTTCACCAGGCTCGGATTCATCGAGGCCGTAGTTCCTGCCTGGGAAGCCCAGCCTCCATAACCCTAACCCTAATTTGGGTCTTAATGCTAATGTACTTCTGCAACGGAAACATCCCCCATGGACACGATGTACTAAAACGGAGTAGGGAAGCCATCCTGGTGGCCCACTCAAGTCTGTTTCACCAAGCTAGGCTTCACAGAGGGTCTGGTTCCCTGCAGGGAAGCCTAGCCTCCCCAACCTTACCCCTAACTAGAGTCTTGGCCCTAATTTTCTTGTGCAACTGAAACATTCCCCCATCCAAACGGTGTACAAAAAGAAAGTAGGCAAGCTATCCCGATGGCCCACTCAGTCTTTTTCACCAAGCTGGGCTGCACCGAAGCCCAGGATCCCGCCTGGGAAGCCCAGTCTCCCCAAACCTAACCCTAACTTGAGTTTTTACACAAATTTTCTTGTGCAACTGAAATGATACCCTTTCCTTACAGTGCACAGAAAGCCAGAAGGAAAGCTATCCCGATGGCCCACTCAGTCTGTTTCACCAAGCTGGGCTGCACCGAAGCCCAGGATCCCGCCTGGGAAGCCCAGTCTCCCCAACCCTAACCCTAACTTGAGTCTTAACCCTAATTTTCTTGTGCAAGTGAAACATCCCCCCGTCCATACGGTTTAGAAAAAGTCAGTAGGCAAGCCATCCCGATTGCCAACTCAATATGTTCCACCAAGCTAGCCTTCACAGAGGCCCTGCTTCCTGCCTGGGAAGCCCGGTCTCACCAACCCTAACCCTAACTTGAGTCTTTTTAACCCTAATTTTCTTGTGCAAGTGAAAACTCCCCCCGTCCATACGGTTTAGAAAAAGTCAGTAGGCAAGCCATCCCGATTGCCAACTCAATCTGTTCCACCAAGCTAGCCTTCACAGAGGCCCTGGTTGCTACCTGTGAAGCACAGTCTCCCCAACCCAGCCCTACCTTGGGTATTAATCCTAATTTTCCTGTGCAACTGAAACATCCCCTCATCCATACAGCGTACAAAAAGACAGTAGGCAAGCAATCCTGATGGCTCACTCAGTCTGTTTCACCAGGCTCGGCTTCATCGAGGCCGTAGTTCCTGCCTGGGAAGCCCAGCCTCCATAACCCTAACCCTAATTTGGGTCTTAATGCTAATGTTCTTCTGCATTGGAAACATCCCCCCATGGATACGGTGTACTAAAACGGAGTAGGGAAGCCATCCTGGTGGCCCACTCAAGTCTGTTTCACCAAGCTAGGCTTCACAGAGGGTCTGGTTCCCTCCAGGGAAGCCTAGCCTCCCCAACCTTACCCCTAACTAGAGTTTTGGCCCTAATTTTCTTGTGCAACTGAAACATTCCCCCGTCCAAACGGTGTACAAAAAGAAAGTAGGCAAGCTATCCCGATAGCCCACTCAGTCTTTTTCACCAAGCTAGGCTGCACCGAAGCCCAGGATCACGCTTGGGATCCGCAGTCTCCCCAACCCTAACCCTAACTTGAGTCTTAACCCTAATTTTCTTGTGCAAGTGAAACATCCTCCCGTCCTTACGGTTTAGAAAAAGTCAGTAGGCAAGCCATCCCGATTGCCAACTCAATCTGTTCCACCAAGCTAGCCTTCACAGAGGCCCTGGTTGCTGCCTGGGAAGCCCGGTCTCACCAACCCTAACCCTAACTTGAGTCTTCTTAACCCTAATTTTCTTGTGCAAGTGAAACATCCCCCCGTCCATACGGTTTAGAAAAAGTCAGTAGGCAAGCGAACCCGATTGCCAACTCAATCTGTTCCACCAAACTAGCCTTCACAGAGGCCCTGGTTCCTGCCTGGGAAGCACAGTCTCCCCAACCCAGCCCTCACTTGGGTATTAATCCTAATTTTCCTGTGCAACTGAAACATCCCCTCGTCCATACAGCGTACAAAAAGACAGTAGGCAAGCAATCCTGATGGCCCACTCAGTCTGTTTCACCAGGCTCGGCTTCATCGAGGCCGTAGTTCCTGCCTGGGCAGCCCTGCCTCCATAACCCTAACCCTAATTTGGGTTTTAATGCTAATGTTCTTCTGCAATGGAAACATCCCCCCATGGATACGGTGTATTAAAACGGAGTAGGGAAGCCATCCTGGTGGCCCACTCAAGTCTGTTTCACCAAGCTAGGCTTCACAGAGGGTCTGGTTCTCTCCAGGAAAGCCTAGCCTCCCCAACCTTACCCCTAACTAGAGTCTTGGCCCTAATTTTCTTGTGCAACTGAAACATTCCCCCGTCCAAACGGTGTACAAAAAGAAAGTAGGCAAGCTATCCCGATGGCCCACTCAGTCTGTTTCACCAAGCTAGGCTGCACCGAAGCCCAGGATCACGCTTGGGATCCGCAGTCTCCCCAACCCTAACCCTAACTTGAGTTTTAACACAAATTTTCTTGTGCAACTGAAACGATACCGCGTCCTCACAGTGCACAGAAAGCCAGTAGGAAAGCTATCCCGATGGCCCACTCAGTCTGTTTCACCAAGCTAGGCTACACCGAAGCCCAGGATCCCGCCTGGGAAGCCCAGCCTCCATAACCCTAACCCTAATTTGGGTCTTAATGCTAATGTACTTCTGCAACGGAAACATCCCCCATGGACACGATGTACTAAAACGGAGTAGGGAAGCCATCCTGGTGGCCCACTCAAGTCTGTTTCACCAAGCTAGGCTTCACAGAGGGTCTGGTTCCCTGCAGGGAAGCCTAGCCTCCCCAACCTTAACCCTAACTAGAGTCTTGGCCCTAATTTTCTTGTGCAACTGAAACATTCCCCCGTCCAAACGGTGTACAAAAGGAAAGTAGGCAAGCTATCCCGATGTCCTACTCAGTCTTTTTCACCAAGCTGGGCTGCACCGAAGCCCAGGATTACGCTTGGGATCCGCAGTCTCCCCAACCCTAACCCTAACTTGAGTTTTTACACAAATTTTCTTGTGCAACTGAAATGATACCCTTTCCTTACAGTGCACAGAAAGCCAGAAGGAAAGCTATCCCGATGGCCCACTCAGTCTGTTTCACCAAGCTAGGCTACACCGAAGGCCAGGATCCCGCCTGGGAAGCCCAGTCTCCCCAACCCTAACCCTAACTTGAGTCTTAACCCTAATTTTCTTGTGTAAGTGAAACATCCTCCCGTCCTTACGGTTTAGAAAAAGGCAGTAGGCAAGCCATCCCGATTGCCAACTCAATCTGTTCCACCAAGCTAGCCTTCACAGAGGCCCTGGTTCCTGCCTGGGAAGCCCGCTCTCACCAACCCTAACCCTAACTTGAGTCTTCTTAACCCTAATTTTCTTGTGCAAGTGAAACATCCCCCCGTCCATACGGTTTAGAAAAAGTCAGTAGGCAAGTGAACCCGATTGCCAACTCAATCTGTTCCACGAAGCTAGCCTTCACAGAGGCCCTGGTTCCTGCCTGGGAAGCACAGTCTCCCCAACCCAGCCCTCACTTGGGTATTAATCCTAATTTTCCTGTGCAACTGAAACATCCCCTCGTCCATACAGCGTACAAAAAGACAGTAGGCATGCAATCCTGATGGCCTACTCAATCTGTTTCACCAGGCTCGGCTTCATCGAGGCCGTAGTTCCTGCCTGGGAAGCCCTGCCTCCATAACCCTAACCCTAATTTGGGTTTTAATGCTAATGTTCTTCTGCAATGGAAACATCCCCCCATGGATACGGTGTATTAAAACGGAGTAGGGAAGCCATCCTGGTGGCCCACTCAAGTCTGTTTCACCAAGCTAGGCTTCACAGAGTGTCTGGTTCCCTCCAGGAAAGCCTAGCCTCCCCAACCTTACCCCTAACTAGAGTCTTGGCCCTAATTTTCTTGTGCAACTGAAACATTCCCCCGTCCAAACGGTGTACAAAAAGAAAGTAGGCAAGCTATCCCGATGGCCCACTCAGTGTTTTTCACCAAGCTGGGCTGCACCGAAGCCCAGGATCCCGCCTGGGAAGCCCAGTCTCCCCAACCCTAACCCTAACTTGAGTCTTAACCCTAATTTTCTTGTGCAAGTGAAACATCCCCCCGTCCATACGGTTTAGAAAAAGTCAGTAGGCAAGCCATCCCGATTGCCAACTCAATCTGTTCCACCAAGCTAGCCTTCACAGAGGCCCTGCTTCCTGCCTGGGAAGCCCGGTCTCACCAACCCTAACCCTAACTTGAGTCTTTTTAACCCTAATTTTCTTGTGCAAGTGAAACCTCCCCCCGTCCATACGGTTTAGAAAAAGTCAGTAGGCAAGCCATCCCGATTGCCAACTCAATCTGTTCCACCAAGCTAGCCTTCACAGAGGCCCTGGTTGCTACCTGTGAAGCACAGTCTCCCCAACCCAGCCCTACCTTGGGTATTAATCCTAATTTTCCTGTGCAACTGAAACATCCCCTCATCCATACAGCGTACAAAAAGACAGTAGGCAAGGAATCCTGATGGCTCACTCAGTCTGTTTCACCAGGCTCGGCTTCATCGAGGCCGTAGTTCCTGCCTGGGAAGCCCAGCCTCCATAACCCTAACCCTAATTTGGGTCTTAATGCTAATGTTCTTCTGCATTGGAAACATCCCCCCATGGATACGGTGTACTAAAACGGAGTAGGGAAGCCATCCTGGTGGCCCACTCAAGTCTGTTTCACCAAGCTAGGCTTCACAGAGGGTCTGGTTCCCTCCAGGGAAGCCTAGCCTCCCCAACCTTACCCCTAACTAGAGTCTTGGCCCTAATTTTCTTGTGCAACTGAAACATTCCCCCGTCCAAACGGTGTAGAAAAAGAAAGTAGGCAAGCTATCCCGATGGCCTACTCAGTCTTTTTCACCAAGCTAGGCTACAGCGAAGCCCAGGATCCCGCCTGGGAAGCCCAGTCTCCCCAACCCTAACCCTAACTTGAGTCTTAACCCTAATTTTCTTGTGTAAGTGAAACATTCTCCCGTCCTTACGGTTTAGAAAAAGTCAGTAGGCAAGCCATCCCGATTGCCAACTCAATCTGTTCCACCAAGCTAGCCTTCACAAAGGCCCTGGTCGCTGCCTGGGAAGCCCGGTCTCACCAACCCTAACCCTAACTTGAGTCTTCTTAACCCTAATTTTCTTGTGGAAGTGAAACATCCCCCCGTCCATACGGTTTAGAAAAAGTCAGTAGGCAAGCGAACCCGATTGCCATCTCAATCTGTTCCAACAAGCTAGCCTTCACAGAGGCCCTGGTTCCTGCCTGGGAAGCACAGTCTCCCCAACCCAGCCCTCACTTGGGTATTAATCCTAATTTTCCTGTGCGACTGAAACATCCCCTCGTCCATACGGCATACAAAAAGACAGTAGGCAAGCAATCCTGATGGCCCACTCAGTCTGTTTCACCAGGCTCGGATTCATCGAGGCCGTAGTTCCTGCCTGGGAAGCCCAGCCTCCATAACCCTAACCCTAATTTGGGTCTTAATGCTAATGTACTTCTGCAACGGAAACATCCCCCATGGACACGATGTACTAAAACGGAGTAGGGAAGCCATCCTGGTGGCCCACTCCAGTCTGTTTCACCAAGCTAGGCTTCACAGAGGGTCTGGTTCCCTGCAGGGAAGCCTAGCCTCCCCAACCTTACCCCTAACTAGAGTCTTGGCCCTAATTTTCTTGTGCAACTGAAACATTCCCCCGTCCAAACGGTGTACAGAAAGAAAGTAGGCAAGCTATCCCGATGGCCCACTCAGTCTGTTTCACCAAGCTAGGCTGCACCGAAGCCCAGGATCACGCTTGGGATCCGCAGTCTCCCCAACCCTAACCCTAACTTGAGTTTTTACACAAATTTTCTTGTGCAACTGAAACGATACCGCGTCCTCACAGTGCACAGAAAGCCAGTAGGAAAGCTATCCCGATGGCCCACTCAGTCTGTTTCACCAAGCTAGGCTACACCGAAGCCCAGGATCCCGCCTGGGAAGCCCAGCCTCCATAACCCTAACCCTAATTTGGGTCTTAATGCTAATGTACTTCTGCAACGGGAACATCCCCCCATGGACACGATGTACTAAAACGGAGTAGGGAAGCCATCCTGGTGGCCCACTCAAGTCTGTTTCACCAAGCTAGGCTTCACAGAGGGTCTGGTTCCCTCCAGGGAAGCCTAGCCTCCCCAACCTTAACCCTAACTAGAGTCTTGGCCCTAATTTTCTTGTGCAACTGAAACATTCCCCCGTCCAAACGGTGTACAAAAGGAAAGTAGGCAAGCTATCCCGATGGCCTACTCAGTCTTTTTCACCAAGCTGGGCTGCAACGAAGCCCAGGATTACGCTTGGGATCCGCAGTCTCCCCAACCCTAACCCTAACTTGAGTTTTTACACAAATTTTCTTGTGCAACTGAAATGATACCCTTTCCTTACAGTGCACAGAAAGCCAGAAGGAAAGCTATCCCGATGGCCCACTCAGTCTGTTTCACCAAGCTAGGCTACACCGAAGGCCAGGATCCCGCCTGGGAAGCCCAGTCTCCCCAACCCTAACCCTAACTTGAGTCTTAACCCTAATTTTTTTGTGCAAGTGAAACATCCTCCCGTCCTTACGGTTTAGAAAAAGGCATTAGGCAAGCCATCCCGATTGCCAACTCAATCTGTTCCACCAAGCTAGCCTTCACAGAGGCCCTGGTTCCTGCCTGGGAAGCCCGGTCTCACCAACCCTAACCCTAACTTGAGTCTTCTTAACCCTAATTTTCTTGTGCAAGTGAAACATCCTCCCGTCCATACGGTTTAGAAAAAGTCAGTAGGCAAGCGAACCCGATTGCCAACTCAATCTGTTCCACCAAGCTAGCCTTCACAGAGGCCCTGGTTCCTGCCTGGGAAGCACAGTCTCCCCAACCCAGCCCTCACTTGGGTATTAATCCTAATTTTCCTGTGCAACTGAAACATCCCCTCGTCCATACAGCGTACAAAAAGACAGTAGGCATGCAATCCTGATGGCCCACTCAGTCTGTTTCACCAGGCTCGGCTTCATCGAGGCCGTAGTTCCTGCCTGGGCAGCCCTGCCTCCATAACCCTTACCCTAATTTGGGTTTTAATGCTAATGTTCTTCTGAAATGGAAACATCCCCCCATGGATACGGTGTATTAAAACGGAGTAGGGAAGCCATCCTGGTGGCCCACTCAAGTCTGTTTCACCAAGCTAGGCTTCACAGAGTGTCTGGTTCCCTGCAGGGAAGGCTAGCCTCCCCAACCTTACCCCTAACTAGAGTCTTGGCCCTAATTTTCTTGTGCAACTGAAACATTCCCCCGTCCAAACGGTGTACAAAAAGAAAGTAGGCAAGCTATCCCGATGGCCCACTCAGTGTTTTTCACCAAGCTGGGCTGCACCGAAGCCCAGGATCCCGCCTGGGAAGCCCAGTCTCCCCAACCCTAACCCTAACTTGAGTCTTAACCCTAATTTTCTTGTGCAAGTGAAACATCCCCCCGTCCATACGGTTTAGAAAAAGTCAGTAGGCAAGCCATCCCGATTGCCAACTCAATCTGTTCCACCAAGCTAGCCTTCACAGAGGCCCTGCTTCCTGCCTGGGAAGCCCGGTCTCACCAACCCTAACCCTAACTTGAGTCTTTTTAACCCTAATTTTCTTGTGCAAGTGAAACCTCCCCCCGTCCATACGGTTTAGAAAAAGTCAGTAGGCAAGCCATCCCGATTGCCAACTCAATCTGTTCCACCAAGCTAGCCTTCACAGAGGCCCTGGTTGCTACCTGTGAAGCACAGTCTCCCCAACCCAGCCCTACCTTGGGTATTAATCCTAATTTTCCTGTGCAACTGAAACATCCCCTCATCCATACAGCGTACAAAAAGACAGTAGGCAAGGAATCCTGATGGCTCACTCAGTCTGTTTCACCAGGCTCGGCTTCATCGAGGCCGTAGTTCCTGCCTGGGAAGCCCAGCCTCCATAACCCTAACCCTAATTTGGGTCTTAATGCTAATGTTCTTCTGCATTGGAAACATCCCCCCATGGATACGGTGTACTAAAACGGAGTAGGGAAGCCATCCTGGTGGCCCACTCAAGTCTGTTTCACCAAGCTAGGCTTCACAGAGGGTCTGGTTCCCTCCAGGGAAGCCTAGCCTCCCCAACCTTACCCCTAACTAGAGTCTTGGCCCTAATTTTCTTGTGCAACTGAAACATTCCCCCGTCCAAACGGTGTAGAAAAAGAAAGTAGGCAAGCTATCCCGATGGCCTACTCAGTCTTTTTCACCAAGCTAGGCTACAGCGAAGCCCAGGATCCCGCCTGGGAAGCCCAGTCTCCCCAACCCTAACCCTAACTTGAGTCTTAACCCTAATTTTCTTGTGTAAGTGAAACATCCTCCCGTCCTTACGGTTTAGAAAAAGTCAGTAGGCAAGCCATCCCGATTGCCAACTCAATCTGTTCCACCAAGCTAGCCTTCACAAAGGCCCTGGTCGCTGCCTGGGAAGCCCGGTCTCACCAACCCTAACCCTAACTTGAGTCTTCTTAACCCTAATTTTCTTGTGGAAGTGAAACATCCCCCCGTCCATACGGTTTAGAAAAAGTCAGTAGGCAAGCGAACCCGATTGCCAACTCAATCTGTTCCACCAAACTAGCCTTCACAGAGGCCCTGGTTCCTGCCTGGGAAGCACAGTCTCCCCAACCCAGCCCTCACTTGGGTATTAATCCTAATTTTCCTGTGCAACTGAAACATCCCCTCATCCATACAGCGTACAAAAAGACAGTAGGCAAGGAATCCTGATGGCTCACTCAGTCTGTTTCACCAGGCTCGGCTTCATCGAGGCCGTAGTTCCTGCCTGGGAAGCCCAGCCTCCATAACCCTAACCCTAATTTGGGTCTTAATGCTAATGTTCTTCTGCATTGGAAACATCCCCCCATGGATACGGTGTACTAAAACGGAGTAGGGAAGCCATCCTGGTGGCCCACTCAAGTCTGTTTCACCAAGCTAGGCTTCACAGAGGGTCTGGTTCCCTCCAGGGAAGCCTAGCCTCCCCAACCTTACCCCTAACTAGAGTCTTGGCCCTAATTTTCTTGTGCAACTGAAACATTCCCCCGTCCAAACGGTGTAGAAAAAGAAAGTAGGCAAGCTATCCCGATGGCCTACTCAGTCTTTTTCACCAAGCTAGGCTACAGCGAAGCCCAGGATCCCGCCTGGGAAGCCCAGTCTCCCCAACCCTAACCCTAACTTGAGTCTTAACCCTAATTTTCTTGTGTAAGTGAAACATTCTCCCGTCCTTACGGTTTAGAAAAAGTCAGTAGGCAAGCCATCCCGATTGCCAACTCAATCTGTTCCACCAAGCTAGCCTTCACAAAGGCCCTGGTCGCTGCCTGGGAAGCCCGGTCTCACCAACCCTAACCCTAACTTGAGTCTTCTTAACCCTAATTTTCTTGTGGAAGTGAAACATCCCCCCGTCCATACGGTTTAGAAAAAGTCAGTAGGCAAGCGAACCCGATTGCCATCTCAATCTGTTCCAACAAGCTAGCCTTCACAGAGGCCCTGGTTCCTGCCTGGGAAGCACAGTCTCCCCAACCCAGCCCTCACTTGGGTATTAATCCTAATTTTCCTGTGCGACTGAAACATCCCCTCGTCCATACGGCATACAAAAAGACAGTAGGCAAGCAATCCTGATGGCCCACTCAGTCTGTTTCACCAGGCTCGGATTCATCGAGGCCGTAGTTCCTGCCTGGGAAGCCCAGCCTCCATAACCCTAACCCTAATTTGGGTCTTAATGCTAATGTACTTCTGCAACGGAAACATCCCCCATGGACACGATGTACTAAAACGGAGTAGGGAAGCCATCCTGGTGGCCCACTCCAGTCTGTTTCACCAAGCTAGGCTTCACAGAGGGTCTGGTTCCCTGCAGGGAAGCCTAGCCTCCCCAACCTTACCCCTAACTAGAGTCTTGGCCCTAATTTTCTTGTGCAACTGAAACATTCCCCCGTCCAAACGGTGTACAAAAAGAAAGTAGGCAAGCTATCCCGATGGCCCACTCAGTCTGTTTCACCAAGCTAGGCTGCACCGAAGCCCAGGATCACGCTTGGGATCCGCAGTCTCCCCAACCCTAACCCTAACTTGAGTTTTTACACAAATTTTCTTGTGCAACTGAAACGATACCGCGTCCTCACAGTGCACAGAAAGCCAGTAGGAAAGCTATCCCGATGGCCCACTCAGTCTGTTTCACCAAGCTAGGCTACACCGAAGCCCAGGATCCCGCCTGGGAAGCCCAGCCTCCATAACCCTAACCCTAATTTGGGTCTTAATGCTAATGTACTTCTGCAACGGGAACATCCCCCCATGGACACGATGTACTAAAACGGAGTAGGGAAGCCATCCTGGTGGCCCACTCAAGTCTGTTTCACCAAGCTAGGCTTCACAGAGGGTCTGGTTCCCTCCAGGGAAGCCTAGCCTCCCCAACCTTAACCCTAACTAGAGTCTTGGCCCTAATTTTCTTGTGCAACTGAAACATTCCCCCGTCCAAACGGTGTACAAAAGGAAAGTAGGCAAGCTATCCCGATGGCCTACTCAGTCTTTTTCACCAAGCTGGGCTGCAACGAAGCCCAGGATTACGCTTGGGATCCACAGTCTCCCCAACCCTAACCCTAACTTGAGTTTTTACACAAATTTTCTTGTGCAACTGAAATGATACCCTTTCCTTACAGTGCACAGAAAGCCAGAAGGAAAGCTATCCCGATGGCCCACTCAGTCTGTTTCACCAAGCTAGGCTACACCGAAGGCCAGGATCCCGCCTGGGAAGCCCAGTCTCCCCAACCCTAACCCTAACTTGAGTCTTAACCCTAATTTTCTTGTGTAAGTGAAACATCCTCCCGTCCTTACGGTTTAGAAAAAGGCATTAGGCAAGCCATCCCGATTGCCAACTCAATCTGTTCCACCAAGCTAGCCTTCACAGAGGCCCTGGTTCCTGCCTGGGAAGCCCGGTCTCACCAACCCTAACCCTAACTTGAGTCTTCTTAACCCTAATTTTCTTGTGCAAGTGAAACATCCCCCCGTCCATACGGTTTAGAAAAAGTCAGTAGGCAAGCGAACCCGATTGCCAACTCAATCTGTTCCACCAAGCTAGCCTTCACAGAGGCCCTGGTTCCTGCCTGGGAAGCACAGTCTCCCCAACCCAGCCCTCACTTGGGTATTAATCCTAATTTTCCTGTGCAACTGAAACATCCCCTCGTCCATACAGCGTACAAAAAGACAGTAGGCATGCAATCCTGATGGCCCACTCAGTCTGTTTCACCAGGCTCGGCTTCATCGAGGCCGTAGTTCCTGCCTGGGCAGCCCTGCCTCCATAACCCTTACCCTAATTTGGGTTTTAATGCTAATGTTCTTCTGAAATGGAAACATCCCCCCATGGATACGGTGTATTAAAACGGAGTAGGGAAGCCATCCTGGTGGCCCACTCAAGTCTGTTTCACCAAGCTAGGCTTCACAGAGTGTCTGGTTCCCTGCAGGGAAGCCTAGCCTCCCCAACCTTACCCCTAACTAGAGTCTTGGCCCTAATTTTCTTGTGCAACTGAAACATTCCCCCGTCCAAACGGTGTACAAAAAGAAAGTAGGCAAGCTATCCCGATGGCCCACTCAGTGTTTTTCACCAAGCTGGGCTGCACCGAAGCCCAGGATCCCGCCTGGGAAGCCCAGTCTCCCCAACCCTAACCCTAACTTGAGTCTTAACCCTAATTTTCTTGTGCAAGTGAAACATCCCCCCGTCCATACGGTTTAGAAAAAGTCAGTAGGCAAGCCATCCCGATTGCCAACTCAATCTGTTCCACCAAGCTAGCCTTCACAGAGGCCCTGCTTCCTGCCTGGGAAGCCCGGTCTCACCAACCCTAACCCTAACTTGAGTCTTTTTAACCCTAATTTTCTTGTGCAAGTGAAACCTCCCCCCGTCCATACGGTTTAGAAAAAGTCA